>NC_139459.1:144827500-146077500 GCF_057233095.1 Heloderma suspectum
ATGGCCCACTCAGTCTTTTTCACCAAGCTAGGCTGCACCGAAGCCCAGGATCACGCTTGGGATCCGCAGTCTCCCCAACCCTAACCGTAACTTGAGTTTTAACACAAATTTTCTTGTGCAACTGAAACGATACCCCGTCCTTACAGTGCACAGAAAGCCAGTAGGCAAGCTATCCCGATGGCCCACTCAGTCTGTTTCACCAAGCTAGGCTACACCGACGCCCAGGATCCCACCTGGGAAGCCCAGTCTCCCCAACCCTAACCCTAACTTGAGTCTTAACCCTAATTTTCTTGTGCAAGTGAAACATCCCTCCGTCCATACGGTTTAGAAAAAGTCAGTAGGCAAGCCATCCCGATTGCCAACTCAACCTGTTCCACCAAGCTAGCCTTCACAGAGGCCCTGGTTGCTGCCTGGGAAGCACAGTCTCCCCAACCCAGCCCTAACTTGGGTATTAATCCTAATTTTCCTGTGCAACTGAAACATCCCCTCGTCCATACAGCGTACAAAAAGACAGTAGGCAAGCAATCCTGATGGCCCACTCAGTCTGTTTCACCAGGCTCGGCTTCATCGAGGCCGTAGTTCCTGCCTGGGAAGCCCAGCCTCCATAACCCTAACCCTAATTTGGGTCTTAATGCTAATGTTCTTCTGCAATGGAAACATCCCCCCATGGATACGGTGTACTAAAACGGAGTAGGGAAGCCATCCTCGTGGCCCAATCAAGTCTGTTTCACCAAGCTAGGCTTCACAGAGGGTCTGGTTCCCTCCAGGGAAGCCTAGCCTCCCCAACCTTACCCCTAACTAGAGTCTTGGCCCTAATTTTCTTGTGCAACTGAAACATTCCCCCGTCCAAACGGTGTACAAAAAGAAAGTAGGCAAGCTATCCCGATGGCCCACTCAGTCTGTTTCACCAAGCTAGGCTGCACCGAAGCCCAGGATCACGCTTGGGATCCGCAGTCTCCCCAACCCTAACCCTAACTTGAGTTTTAACACAAATTTTCTTGTGCAACTGAAACGATACCCCGACCTTACAGTGCACAGAAAGCCAGTAGGAAAGCTATCCCGATGGCCCACTCAGTCTGTTTCACCAAGCTAGGCTACACCGACGCCCAGGATCCCGCCTGGGAAGCCCAGTCTCCCCAACCCTAACCCTAACTTGCATCTTAACCCTAATTTTCTTGTGCAAGTGAAACATCCCTCCGTCCATACTGTTTAGAAAAAGTCAGTAGGCAAGCCATCCCGATTGCCAACTCAATCTGTTCCACCAAGCTAGCCTTCACAGAGGCCCTGGTTGCTGCCTGGGAAGCACAGTCTCCCCAACCCAGCCCTAACTAGGGTATTAATCCTAATTTTCCTGTGCAACTGAAACATCCCCTCGTCCATACAGCGTACAAAAAGACAGTAGGCAAGCAATCCTGATGGCCCACTCAGTCTGTTTCACCAGGCTCGGCTTCATCGAGGCCGTAGTTCTTGCCTGGGAAGCCCAGCCTCCATAACCCTAACCCTAATTTGGGTCTTAGTGCTAATGTTCTACTGCAATGGAAACATCCCCCCATGGATACGGTGTACTACAACGGAGTAGGGAAGCCATCCTGGTGGCCCACTCAAGTCTGTTTCACCAAGCTAGGCTTCACAGAGGGTCTGGTTCCCTCCAGGGAAGCCTAGCCTCCCCAACCTTACCCCTAACTAGAGTCTTGGCCCTAATTTTCTTGTGCAACTGAAACATTCCCCCGTCCAAACGGTGAACAAAAAGAAAGTAGGCAAGCTATCCCGATGGCCCACTCAGTCTGTTTCACCAAGCTAGGCTGCACCGAAGCCCAGGATCATGCTTGGGATCCGCAGTCTCCCCAACCCTAACCCTAACTTGAGTTTTAACACAAATTTTCTTGTGCAACTGAAACGATACCCCGTCCTTACAGTGCACAGAAAGCCAGTAGGAAAGCTATCCCAATGGCCCACTCAGTCTGTTTCACCAAGCTAGGCTGCACCGAAGCCCAGGATCCCGCCTGGGAAGCCCAGTCTCCCCAACCCTAACCCTAACTTGAGTCTTAACCCTAATTTTCTTGTGCAAGTGAAACATCCCCCCGTCCATACGGTTTAGAAAAAGTCAGTAGGCAAGCCATCCCGATTGCCAACTCAATGTGTTCCACCAAGCTAGCCTTCACAGAGGCCCTGGTTGCTACCTGGGAAGCACAGTCTCCCCAACCCAGCCCTAACTTGAGTCTTCTTAACCCTAATTTTCTTGTGCAAGTGAAACATCCCCCCGTCCATACGGTTTAGAAAAAGTCAGTAGGCAAGCGAACCCGATTGCCACCTCAATCTGTTCCAACAAGCTAGCCTTCACAGAGGCCCTGGTTCCTGCCTGGGAAGCACAGTCTCCACAACCCAGCCCTCACTTGGGTATTAATCCTAATTTTCCTGTGCAACTGAAACATCCCCTCGTCCATACAGCGTACAAAAAGACAGTAGGCAAGCAATCCTGATGGCCCACTCAGTCTGTTTCACCAGGCTCGGCTTCATCGAGGCCGTAGTTCCTGCCTGGGAAGCCCAGCCTCCATAACCCTAAAGCTAATTTGGGTCTTAATGCTAATGTTCTTCTGCAATGGAAACATCCCCCCATGGATAAGGTGTACTAAAACGGAGTAGGGAAGCCATCCTCGTGGCCCAATCAAGTCTGTTTCACCAAGCTAGGCTTCACAGAGGGTCTGGTTCCCTCCAGGGAAGCCTAGCCTCCCCAACCTTACCCCTAACTAGAGTCTTGGCCCTAATTTTCTTGTGCAACTGAAACATTCCCCCGTCCAAACGGTGTACAAAAAGAAAGTAGGCAAGCTATCCCGATGCCCCACTCAGTCTGTTTCACCAAGCTAGGCTGCACCGAAGCCCAGGATCACGCTTGGGATCCGCAGTCTCCCCAACCCTAACCCTAACTTGAGTTTTAACACAAATTTTCTTGTGCAACTGAAACGATACCCCGACCTTACAGTGCACAGAAAGCCAGTAGGAAAGCTATCCCGATGGCCCACTCAGTCTGTTTCACCAAGCTAGGCTACACCGACGCCCAGGATCCCGCCTGGGAAGCCCAGTCTCCCCAATCCTGACCCTAACTTGAGTCTTAACCCTAATTTTCTCGTGCAAGTGAAACATCCTCCCTTCCTTACGGTTTAGAAAAAGTCAGTAGGCAAGCCATCCCGATTGCCAACTCAATCTGTTTCACCAAGCTAGCCTTCACAGAGGCCCTGGTTCCTGCCTGGGAAGCCCGGTCTCACCAACCCTAACCCTAACTTGAGGCTTCTTAACCCTAATTTTCTTGTGCAAGTGAAACATCCCCCCGTCCATACGGTTTAGAAAAAGTCAGTAGGCAAGCGAACCCGATTGCCAACTCAATCTGTTCCAAAAAGCTAGCCTTCACAGACGCCCTGGTTGCTGCCTGGGAAGCACAGTCTCCCCAACCCAGCCCTCACTTGGGTATTAATCCTAATTTTCCTGTGCAACTGAAACATCCCCTCGTCCATACAGCATACAAAAAGACAGTAGGCAAGCAATCCTGATGGCACACTCAGTCTGTTTCACCAGGCTTGGCTTCATCGAGGCCGTAGTTCCTGCCTGGGAAGCCTAGCCTCCATAACCCTAACCCTAATTTGGGTCTTAATGCTAATGTTCTTCTGCAACGGAAACATCCCCCCATGGACACGATGTACTAAAACGGAGTAGGGAAGCCATCCTGGTGGCCCACTCAAGTCTGTTTCACCAAGCTAGGCTTCACAGAGGGTCTGGTTCCCTCCAGGGAAGCCTAGCCTCCCCAACCTTACCCCTAACTAGAGTCTTGGCCCTAATTTTCTTGTGCAACTGAAACATTCCCCCGTCCAAACGGTGTACAAAAAGAAAGTAGGCAAGCTATCCCGATGGCCCACTCAGTCTTTTTCACCAAGCTAGGCTGCACTCACACCCAGGAACATGCTTGGGATCCACAGTCTCCCCAACCCTAACCCTAACTTGAGTTTTAACACAAATTTTCTTGTGCAACTGAAACGATACCCCGTCCTTACAGTGCACAGAAAGCCAGTAGGAAAGCTATCCCGATGGCCCACTCAGTCTGTTTCACCAAGCTAGGCTACACCGACGCCCAGGATCCCGCCTGGGAAGCCCAGTCTCCCCATCCCTAACCCTAACTTGCATCTTAACCCTAATTTTCTTGTGCAAGTGAAACATCCCTCCGTCCATACTGTTTAGAAAAAGTCAGTAGGCAAGCCATCCCGATTGCCAACTCAATCTGTTCCACCAAGCTAGCCTTCACAGAGGCCCTGGTTGCTGCCTGGGAAGCACAGTCTCCCCAACCCAGCCCTAACTTGGGTATTAATCCTAATTTTCCTGTGCAACTGAAACATCCCCTCGTCCATACAGCATACAAAAAGACAGTAGGCAAGCAATCCTGATGGCCCACTCAGTCTGTTTCACCAGGCTCGGCTTCATCGAGGCCGTAGTTCTTGCCTGGGAAGCCCAGCCTCCATAACCCTAACCCTAATTTGGGTCTTAGTGCTAATGTTCTTCTGCAATGGAAACATCCCCCCATGGATACGGTGTACTAAAACGGAGTAGGGAAGCCATCCTGGTGGCCCACTCAAGTCTGTTTCACCAAGCTAGGCTTCACAGAGGGTCTGGTTCCCTCCAGGGAAGCCTAGCCTCCCCAACCTTACCCCTAACTAGAGTCTTGGCCCTAATTTTCTTGTGCAACTGAAACATTCCCCCGTCCAAACGGTGAACAAAAAGAAAGTAGGCAAGCTATCCCGATGGCCCACTCAGTCTGTTTCACCAAGCTAGGCTGCACCGAAGCCCAGGATCACGCTTGGGATCCGCAGTCTCCCCAACCCTAACCCTAACTTGAGTTTTAACACAAATTTTCTTGTGCAACTGAAAAGATACCCCGTCCTTACAGTGCAAAGAAAGCCAGTAGGAAAGCTATCCCGATGGCCCACTCAGTCTGTTTCACCAAGCTAGGCTGCACCGAAGCCCAGGATCTCGCCTGGGAAGCCCAGTCTCCCCAACCCTAACCCTAACTTGAGTCTTAACCCTAATTTTCTTGTGCAAGTGAAACATCCCCCCGTCCATACGGTTTAGAAAAAGTCAGTAGGCAAGCCATCCCGATTGCCAACTCAATGTGTTCCACCAAGCTAGCCTTCACAGAGGCCCTGGTTGCTACCTGGGAAGCACAGTCTCCCCAACCCAGCCCTAACTTGAGTCTTCTTAACCCTAATTTTCTTGTGCAAGTGAAACATCCCCCCGTCCATACGGTTTAGAAAAAGTCAGTAGGCAAGCGAACCCGATTGCCAACTCAATCTGTTCCAACAAGCTAGCCTTCACAGAGGCCCTGGTTCCTGCCTGGGAAGCACAGTCTCCACAACCCAGCCCTCACTTGGGTATTAATCCTAATTTTCCTGTGCAACTGAAACATCCCCTCGTCCATACAGCGTACAAAAAGACAGTAGGCAAGCAATCCTGATGGCCCACTCAGTCTGTTTCACCAGGCTCGGCTTCATCGAGGCCATAGTTCCTGCCTGGGAAGCCCAGCCTCCATAACCCTAACCCTAATTTGGGTGTTAATGCTAATGTTCTTCTGCAATGGAAACATCCCCCCATGGATAAGGTGTACTAAAACGGAGTAGGGAAGCCATCCTGGTGGCCCACTCAAGTCTGTTTCACCAAGCTAGGCTTCACAGAAGGTCTGGTTCCCTCCAGGGAAGCCTAGACTCCCCAACCTTACCCCTAACTAGAGTCTTGGCCCTAATTTTCTTGTGCAACTGAAATATTCCCCCGTCCAAACGGTGTACAAAAAGAAAGTAGGCAAGCTATCCCGATGGCCCACTCAGTCTTTTTCACCAAGCTAGGCTGCACCGAAGCCCAGGATCACGCTTGGGATCCGCAGTCTCCCCAACCCTAACCGTAACTTGAGTTTTAACACAAATTTTCTTGTGCAACTGAAACGATACCCCGTCCTTACAGTGCACAGAAAGCCAGTAGGCAAGCTATCCCGATGGCCCACTCAGTCTGTTTCACCAAGCTAGGCAACACCGACGCCCAGGATCCCACCTGGGAAGCCCAGTCTCCCCAACCCTAACCCTAACTTGAGTCTTAACCCTAATTTTCTTGTGCAAGTGAAACATCCCTCCGTCCATACGGTTTAGAAAAAGTCAGTAGGCAAGCCATCCCGATTGCCAACTCAATCTGTTCCACCAAGCTAGCCTTCACAGAGGCCCTGGTTGCTGCCTGGGAAGCACAGTCTCCCCAACCCAGCCCTAACTTGGGTATTAATCCTAATTTTCCTGTGCAACTGAAACATCCCCTCGTCCATACAGCGTACAAAAAGACAGTAGGCAAGCAATCCTGATGGCCCACTCAGTCTGTTTCACCAGGCTCGGCTTCATCGAGGCCGTAGTTCCTGCCTGGGAAGCCCAGCCTCCATAACCCTAACCCTAATTTGGGTCTTAATGCTAATGTTCTTCTGCAATGGAAACATCCCCCCATGGATACGGTGTACTAAAACGGAGTAGGGAAGCCATCCTCGTGGCCCAATCAAGTCTGTTTCACCAAGCTAGGCTTCACAGAGGGTCTGGTTCCCTCCAGGGAAGCCTAGCCTCCCCAACCTTACCCCTAACTAGAGTCTTGGCCCTAATTTTCTTGTGCAACTGAAACATTCCCCCGTCCAAACGGTGTACAAAAAGAAAGTAGGCAAGCTATCCCGATGGCCCACTCAGTCTGTTTCACCAAGCTAGGCTGCACCGAAGCCCAGGATCACGCTTGGGATCCGCAGTCTCCCCAACCCTAACCCTAACTTGAGTTTTAACACAAATTTTCTTGTGCAACTGAAACGATACCCCGACCTTACAGTGCACAGAAAGCCAGTAGGAAAGCTATCCCGATGGCCCACTCAGTCTGTTTCACCAAGCTAGGCTACACCGACGCCCAGGATCCCGCCTGGGAAGCCCAGTCTCCCCAACCCTAACCCTAACTTGCATCTTAACCCTAATTTTCTTGTGCAAGGGAAACATCCCTCCGTCCATACTGTTTAGAAAAAGTCAGTAGGCAAGCCATCCCGATTGCCAACTCAATCTGTTCCACCAAGCTAGCCTTCACAGAGGCCCTGGTTGCTGCCTGGGAAGCACAGTCTCCCCAACCCAGCCCTAACTAGGGTATTAATCCTAATTTTCCTGTGCAACTGAAACATCCCCTCGTCCATACAGCGTACAAAAAGACAGTAGGCAAGCAATCCTGATGGCCCACTCAGTCTGTTTCACCAGGCTCGGCTTCATCGAGGCCGTAGTTCTTGCCTGGGAAGCCCAGCCTCCATAACCCTAACCCTAATTTGGGTCTTAGTGCTAATGTTTTACTGCAATGGAAACATCCCCCCATGGATACGGTGTACTACAACGGAGTAGGGAAGCCATCCTGGTGGCCCACTCAAGTCTGTTTCACCAAGCTAGGCTTCACAGAGGGTCTGGTTCCCTCCAGGGAAGCCTAGCCTCCCCAACCTTACCCCTAACTAGAGTCTTGGCCCTAATTTTCTTGTGCAACTGAAACATTCCCCCGTCCAAACGGTGAACAAAAAGAAAGTAGGCAAGCTATCCCGATGGCCCACTCAGTCTGTTTCACCAAGCTAGGCTGCACCGAAGCCCAGGATCATGCTTGGGATCCGCAGTCTCCCCAACCCTAACCCTAACTTGAGTTTTAACACAAATTTTCTTGTGCAACTGAAACGATACCCCGTCCTTACAGTGCACAGAAAGCCAGTAGGAAAGCTATCCCAATGGCCCACTCAGTCTGTTTCACCAAGCTAGGCTGCACCGAAGCCCAGGATCCCGCCTGGGAAGCCCAGTCTCCCCAACCCTAACCCTAACTTGAGTCTTAACCCTAATTTTCTTGTGCAAGTGAAACATCCCCCCGTCCATACGGTTTAGAAAAAGTCAGTAGGCAAGCCATCCCGATTGCCAACTCAATGTGTTCCACCAAGCTAGCCTTCACAGAGGCCCTGGTTGCTACCTGGGAAGCACAGTCTCCCCAACCCAGCCCTAACTTGAGTCTTCTTAACCCTAATTTTCTTGTGCAAGTGAAACATCCCCCCGTCCATACGGTTTAGAAAAAGTCAGTAGGCAAGCGAACCCGATTGCCAGCTCAATCTGTTCCAACAAGCTAGCCTTCACAGAGGCCCTGGTTCCTGCCTGGGAAGTACAGTCTCCACAACCCAGCCCTCACTTGGGTATTAATCCTAATTTTCCTGTGCAACTGAAACATCCCCTCGTCCATACAGCGTACAAAAAGACAGTAGGCAAGCAATCCTGATGGCCCACTCAGTCTGTTTCACCAGGCTCGGCTTCATCGAGGCCGTAGTTCCTGCCTGGGAAGCCCAGCCTCCATAACCCTAACGCTAATTTGGGTCTTAATGCTAATGTTCTTCTGCAATGGAAACATCCCCCCATGGATAAGGTGTACTAAAACGGAGTAGGGAAGCCATCCTCGTGGCCCAATCAAGTCTGTTTCACCAAGCTAGGCTTCACAGAGGGTCTGGTTCCCTCCAGGGAAGCCTAGCCTCCCCAACCTTACCCCTAACTAGAGTCTTGGCCCTAATTTTCTTGTGCAACTGAAACATTCCCCCGTCCAAACGGTGTACAAAAAGAAAGTAGGCAAGCTATCCCGATGGCCCACTCAGTCTGTTTCACCAAGCTAGGCTGCACCGAAGCCCAGGATCACGCTTGGGATCCGCAGTCTCCCCAACCCTAACCCTAACTTGAGTTTTAACACAAATTTTCTTGTGCAACTGAAACGATACCCCGACCTTACAGTGCACAGAAAGCCAGTAGGAAAGCTATCCCGATGGCCCACTCAGTCTGTTTCACCAAGCTAGGCTACACCGACGCCCAGGATCCCGCCTGGGAAGCCCAGTCTCCCCAATCCTGACCCTAACTTGAGTCTTAACCCTAATTTTCTCGTGCAAGTGAAACATCCTCCCTTCCTTACGGTTTAGAAAAAGTCAGTAGGCAAGCCATCCTGATTGCCAACTCAATCTGTTTCACCAAGCTAGCCTTCACAGAGGCCCTGGTTCCTGCCTGGGAAGCCCGGTCTCACCAACCCTAACCCTAACTTGAGGCTTCTTAACCCTAATTTTCTTGTGCAAGTGAAACATCCCCCCGTCCATACGGTTTAGAAAAAGTCAGTAGGCAAGCGAACCCGATTGCCAACTCAATCTGTTCCAAAAAGCTAGCCTTCACAGACGCCCTGGTTGCTGCCTGGGAAGCACAGTCTCCCCAACCCAGCCCTCACTTGGGTATTAATCCTAATTTTCCTGTGCAACTGAAACATCCCCTCGTCCATACAGCATACAAAAAGACAGTAGGCAAGCAATCCTGATGGCCCACTCAGTCTGTTTCACCAGGCTCGGCTTCATCGAGGCCGTAGTTCCTGCCTGGGAAGCCTAGCCTCCATAACCCTAACCCTAATTTGGGTCTTAATGCTAATGTTCTTCTGCAACGGAAACATCCCCCCATGGACACGATGTACTAAAACGGAGTAGGGAAGCCATCCTGGTGGCCCACTCAAGTCTGTTTCACCAAGCTAGGCTTCACAGAGGGTCTGGTTTCCTGCAGGGAAGCCTAGCCTCCCCAACCTTAACCCTAACTAGAGTCTTGGCCCTAATTTTCTTGTGCAACTGAAACATTCCCCCGTCCAAACGGTGTACAAAAAGAAAGTAGGCAAGCTATCCCGATGGCCCACTCAGTCTTTTTCACCAAGCTAGGCTGCACTCACACCCAGGAACATGCTTGGGATCCACAGTCTCCCCAACCCTAACCCTAACTTGAGTTTTAACACAAATTTTCTTGTGCAACTGAAACGATACCCCGTCCTTACAGTGCACAGAAAGCCAGTAGGGAAGCTATCCCGATGGCCCACTCAGTCTGTTTCACCAAGCTAGGCTACACCGACGCCCAGGATCCCGCCTGGGAAGCCCAGTCTCCCCATCCCTAACCCTAACTTGCATCTTAACCCTAATTTTCTTGTGCAAGTGAAACATCCCTCCGTCCATACTGTTTAGAAAAAGTCAGTAGGCAAGCCATCCCGATTGCCAACTCAATCTGTTCCACCAAGCTAGCCTTCACAGAGGCCCTGGTTGCTGCCTGGGAAGCACAGTCTCCCCAACCCAGCCCTAACTTGGGTATTAATCCTAATTTTCCTGTGCAACTGAAACATCCCCTCGTCCATACAGCGTACAAAAAGACAGTAGGCAAGCAATCCTGATGGCCCACTCAGTCTGTTTCACCAGGCTCGGCTTCATCGAGGCCGTAGTTCTTGCCTGGGAAGCCCAGCCTCCATAACCCTAACCCTAATTTGGGTCTTAGTGCTAATGTTCTTCTGCAATGGAAACATCCCCCCATGGATACGGTGTACTAAAACGGAGTAGGGAAGCCATCCTGGTGGCCCACTCAAGTCTGTTTCACCAAGCTAGGCTTCACAGAGGGTCTGGTTCCCTCCAGGGAAGCCTAGCCTCCCCAACCTTACCCCTAACTAGAGTCTTGGCCCTAATTTTCTTGTGCAACTGAAACATTCCCCCGTCCAAACGGTGAACAAAAAGAAAGTAGGCAAGCTATCCCGATGGCCCACTCAGTCTGTTTCACCAAGCTAGGCTGCACCGAAGCCCAGGATCACGCTTGGGATCCGCAGTCTCCCCAACCCTAACCCTAACTTGAGTTTTAACACAAATTTTCTTGTGCAACTGAAAAGATACCCCGTCCTTACAGTGCAAAGAAAGCCAGTAGGAAAGCTATCCCGATGGCCCACTCAGTCTGTTTCACCAAGCTAGGCTGCACCGAAGCCCAGGATCTCGCCTGGGAAGCCCAGTCTCCCCAACCCTAACCCTAACTTGAGTCTTAACCCTAATTTTCTTGTGCAAGTGAAACATCCCCCCGTCCATACGGTTTAGAAAAAGTCAGTAGGCAAGCCATCCCGATTGCCAACTCAATGTGTTCCACCAAGCTAGCCTTCAGAGAGGCCCTGGTTGCTACCTGGGAAGCACAGTCTCCCCAACCCAGCCCTAACTTGAGTCTTCTTAACCCTAATTTTCCTGTGCAACTGAAACATCCCCTCGTCCATACAGCGTACAAAAAGACAGTAGGCAAGCAATCCTGATGGCCCACTCAGTCTGTTTCACCAGGCTCGGCTTCATCGAGGCCGTAGTTCCTGCCTGGGAAGCCCAGCCTCCATAACCCTAACCCTAATTTGGGTCTTAATGCTAATGTTCTTCTGCAATGGAAACATCCCCCCATGGATACGGTGTACTAAAACGGAGTAGGGAAGCCATCCTGGTGGCCCAATCAAGTCTGTTTCACCAAGCTAGGCTTCACAGAGGGTCTGGTTCCCTCCAGGGAAGCCTAGCCTCCCCAACCTTACCCCTAACTAGAGTCTTGGCCCTAATTTTCTTGTGCAACTGAAACATTCCCCCGTCCATACGGTTTAGAAAAAGTCAGTAGGCAAGCCATCCCGATTGCCAACTCAATGTGTTCCACCAAGCTAGCCTTCACAGAGGCCCTGGTTGCTACCTGGGAAGCACAGTCTCCCCAACCCAGCCCTAACTTGAGTCTTCTTAACCCTAATTTTCTTGTGCAAGTGAAACATCCCCCCGTCCATACGGTTTAGAAAAAGTCAGTAGGCAAGCGAACCCGATTGCCACCTCAATCTGTTCCAACAAGCTAGCCTTCACAGAGGCCCTGGTTCCTGCCTGGGAAGCACAGTCTCCACAACCGAGCCCTCACTTGGGTATTAATCCTAATTTTCCTGTGCAACTGAAACATCCCCTCGTCCATACAGCGTACAAAAAGACAGTAGGCAAGCAATCCTGATGGCCCACTCAGTCTGTTTCACCAGGCTCGGCTTCATAGAGGCCGTAGTTCCTGCCTGGGAAGCCCAGCCTCCATAAGCCTAACCCTAATTTGGGTCTTAATGCTAATGTTCTTCTGCAATGGAAACATCCCCCCATGGATACGGTGTACTAAAACGGAGTAGGGAAGCCATCCTCGTGGCCCAATCAAGTCTGTTTCACCAAGCTAGGCTTCACAGAGGGTCTGGTTCCCTCCAGGGAAGCCTAGCCTCCCCAACCTTACCCCTAACTAGAGTCTTGGCCCTAATTTTCTTGTGCAACTGAAACATTCCCCCGTCCAAACGGTGAACAAAAAGAAAGTAGGCAAGCTATCCCGATGCCCCACTCAGTCTGTTTCACCAAGCTAGGCTGCACCGAAGCCCAGGATCACGCTTGGGATCCGCAGTCTCCCCAACCCTAACCCTAACTTGAGTTTTAACACAAATTTTCTTGTGCAAGTGAAACATCCCCCCGTCCATACGGTTTAGAAAAAGTCAGTAGGCAAGCCATCCCGATTGCCAACTCAATGTGTTCCACCAAGCTAGCCTTCACAGAGGCCCTGGTTGCTACCTGGGAAGCACAGTCTCCCCAACCCAGCCCTAACTTGAGTCTTCTTAACCCTAATTTCCTTGTGCAAGTGAAACATCCCCCCGTCCATACGGTTTAGAAAAAGTGAGTAGGCAAGCCATCCCGATTGCCAACTCAATCTGTTCCAACAAGCTAGCCTTCACAGAGGCCCTGGTTCCTGCCTGGGAAGCACAGTCTCCACAACCCAGCCCTCACTTGGGTATTAATCCTAATTTTCCTGTGCAACTGAAACATCCCCTCGTCCATACAGCGTACAAAAAGACAGTAGGCAAGCAATCCTGATAGCCCACTCAGTCTGTTTCACCAGGCTCGGCTTCATCGAGGCCGTAGTTCCTGCCTGGGAAGCCCAGCCTCCATAACCCTAACCCTAATTTGGGTGTTAATGCTAATGTTCTTCTGCAATGGAAACATCCCCCCATGGATAAGGTGTACTAAAACTGAGTAGGGACGCCATCCTGGTGGCCCACTCAAGTCTGTTTCACCAAGCTAGGCTTCACAGAGGGTCTGGTTCCCTCAAGGGAAGCCTAGCCTCCCCAACCTTTCCCCTAACTAGAGTCTTGGCCCTTAATTTTCTTGTGCAACTGAAACATTCCCCCGTCCAAACGGTGTACAAAAAGAAAGTAGGCAAGCTATCCCGATGCCCCACTCAGTCTGTTTCACCAAGCTAGGCTGCACCGAAGCCCAGGATCACGCTTGGGATCCGCAGTCTCCCCAACCCTAACCGTAACTTGAGTTTTAACACAAATTTTCTTGTGCAACTGAAACGATACCCCGTCCTTACAGTGCACAGAAAGCCAGTAGGCAAGCTATCCCGATGGCCCACTCAGTCTGTTTCACCAAGCTAGGCTACACCGACGCCCAGGATCCCGCCTGGGAAGCCCAGTCTCCCCAACCCTAACCCTAACTTGAGTCTTAACCCTAATTTTCTTGTGCAAGTGAAACATCCTCCCGTCCTTACGGTTTAGAAAAAGTCAGTAGGCAAGCCATCACGATTGCCAACTCAATCTGTTCCACCAAGCTAGCCTTCACAGAGGCCCTGGTTGCTGCCTGGGAAGCCCGGACTCACCAACCCTAACCCTAACTTGAGTCTTCTTAACCCTAATGTTCTTGTGCAAGTGAAACATTCCCCCTTCCATACGGTTTAGAAAAAGTAAGTAGGCAAGCCATGCCGATTGCCAACTCAATCTGTTCCACCAAGCTAGCCTTCACAGAGGCCCTGGTTGCTGCCTGGGAAGCACAGTCTCCCCAACCCAGCCCTAACTTGGGTATTAATCCTAATTTTCCTGTGCAACTGAAACATCCCCTCGTCCATACAGCGTACAAAAAGACAGTAGGCAAGCTATCCCGATGGCCCACTCAGTCTCTTTCACCAAGCTAGGCTACACCGAAGCCCAGGATCCCGCCTGGGAAGCCCAGTCTCCCCAACCCTGACCCTAACTTGAGTCTTAACCCTAATTTTCTCGTGCAAGTGAAACATCCTCCCGTCCTTACGGTTTAGAAAAAGTCAGTAGGCAAGCCATCCCGATTGCCAACTCAATCTGTTTCACCAAGCTAGCCTTCACAGAGGCCCTGGTTCCTGCCTGGGAAGCCCGGTCTCACCAACCCTAACCCTAACTTGAGGCTTCTTAACCCTAATTTTCTTGTGCAAGTGAAACATCCCCCCGTCCATACGGTTTAGAAAAAGTCAGTAGGCAAGCGAACCCGATTGCCAACTCAATCTGTTCCAAAAAGCTAGCCTTCACAGACGCCCTGGTTGCTGCCTGGGAAGCACAGTCTCCCCAACCCAGCCCTCACTTGGGTATTAATCCTAATTTTCCTGTGCAACTGAAACATCCCCTCGTCCATACAGCATACAAAAAGACAGTAGGCAAGCAATCCTGATGGCACACTCAGTCTGTTTCACCAGGCTTGGCTTCATCGAGGCCGTAGTTCCTGCCTGGGAAGCCTAGCCTCCATAACCCTAACCCTAATTTGGGTCTTAATGCTAATGTTCTTCTGCAACGGAAACATCCCCCCATGGACACGATGTACTAAAACGGAGTAGGGAAGCCATCCTGGTGGCCCACTCAAGTCTGTTTCACCAAGCTAGGCTTCACAGAGGGTCTGGTTCCCTCCAGGGAAGCCTAGCCTCCCCAACCTTACCCCTAACTAGAGTCTTGGCCCTAATTTTCTTGTGCAACTGAAACATTCCCCCGTCCAAACGGTGTACAAAAAGAAAGTAGGCAAGCTATCCCGATGGCCCACTCAGTCTTTTTCACCAAGCTAGGCTGCACTCACACCCAGGAACATGCTTGGGATCCACAGTCTCCCCAACCCTAACCCTAACTTGAGTTTTAACACAAATTTTCTTGTGCAACTGAAACGATACCCCGTCCTTACAGTGCACAGAAAGCCAGTAGGAAAGCTATCCCGATGGCCCACTCAGTCTGTTTCACCAAGCTAGGCTACACCGACGCCCAGGATCCCGCCTGGGAAGCCCAGTCTCCCCATCCCTAACCCTAACTTGCATCTTAACCCTAATTTTCTTGTGCAAGTGAAACATCCCTCCGTCCATACTGTTTAGAAAAAGTCAGTAGGCAAGCCATCCCGATTGCCAACTCAATCTGTTCCACCAAGCTAGCCTTCACAGAGGCCCTGGTTGCTGCCTGGGAAGCACAGTCTCCCCAACCCAGCCCTAACTTGGGTATTAATCCTAATTTTCCTGTGCAACTGAAACATCCCCTCGTCCATACAGCGTACAAAAAGACAGTAGGCAAGCAATCCTGATGGCCCACTCAGTCTGTTTCACCAGGCTCGGCTTCATCGAGGCCGTAGTTCTTGCCTGGGAAGCCCAGCCTCCATAACCCTAACCCTAATTTGGGTCTTAGTGCTAATGTTCTTCTGCAATGGAAACATCCCCCCATGGATACGGTGTACTAAAACGGAGTAGGGAAGCCATCCTGGTGGCCCACTCAAGTCTGTTTCACCAAGCTAGGCTTCACAGAGGGTCTGGTTCCCTCCAGGGAAGCCTAGCCTCCCCAACCTTACCCCTAACTAGAGTCTTGGCCCTAATTTTCTTGTGCAACTGAAACATTCCCCCGTCCAAACGGTGAACAAAAAGAAAGTAGGCAAGCTATCCCGATGGCCCACTCAGTCTGTTTCACCAAGCTAGGCTGCACCGAAGCCCAGGATCACGCTTGGGATCCGCAGTCTCCCCAACCCTAACCCTAACTTGAGTTTTAACACAAAATTTGTGTTAAAACTCAAGTTAGGGTTAGGGTTGGGGAGACTGTGGATCCCAAGCATGTTCCTGGGTGTGAGTGCAGCCTAGCTTGGTGAAAAAGACTGAGTGGGCCATCGGGATAGCTTGCCTACTTTCTTTTTGTACACCGTTTGGACGGGGGAATGTTTCAGTTGCACAAGAAAATTAGGGCCAAGACTCTAGTTAGGGTTAAGGTTGGGGAGGCTAGGCTTCCCTGCAGGAAACCAGACCCTCTGTGAAGCCTAGCTTGGTGAAACAGACTTGAGTGGGCCACCAGGATGGCTTCCCTACTCCGTTTTAGTACATCGTGTCCATGGGGGGATGTTTCCGTTGCAGAAGAACATTAGCATTAAGACCCAAATTAGGGTTAGGGTTATGGAGGCTAGGCTTCCCAGGCAGGAACTACGGCCTCGATGAAGCCGAGCCTGGTGAAACAGACTGAGTGGGCCATCAGGATTGCTTGCCTACTGTCTTTTTGTATGCTGTATGGACGAGGGGATGTTTCAGTTGCACAGGAAAATTAGGATTAATACCCAAGTGAGGGCTGGGTTGGGGAGACTGTGCTTCCCAGGCAGCAACCAGGGCGTCTGTGAAGGCTAGCTTTTTGGAACAGATTGAGTTGGCAATCGGGTTCGCTTGCCTACTGACTTTTTCTAAACCGTATGGACGGGGGGATGTTTCACTTGCACAAGAAAATTAGGGTTAAGAAGCCTCAAGTTAGGGTTAGGGTTGGTGAGACCGGGCTTCCCAGGCAGGAACCAGGGCCTCTGTGAAGGCTAGCTTGGTGAAACAGATTGAGTTGGCAATCGGGATGGCTTGCCTACTGACTTTTTCTAAACCGTAAGGACGGGAGGATGTTTCACTTGCACGAGAAAATTAGGGTTAAGACTCAAGTTAGGGTCAGGGTTGGGGAGACTGGGCTTCCCAGGCGGGATCCTGGGCGTCGGTGTAGCCTAGCTTGGTGAAACAGACTGAGTGGGCCATCGGGATAGCTTTCCTACTGGCTTTCTGTGCACTGTAAGGTCGGGGTATCGTTTCAGTTGCACAAGAAAATTTGTGTTAAAACTCAAGTTAGGGTTAGGGTTGGGGAGACTGCGGATCCCAAGCGTGATCCTGGGCTTCGGTGCAGCCTAGCTTGGTGAAACAGACTGAGTGGGGCATCGGGATAGCTTGCCTACTTTCTTTTTGTACACCGTTTGGACGGGGGAATGTTTCAGTTGCACAAGAAAATTAGGGCCAAGACTCTAGTTAGGGGTAAGGTTGGGGAGGCTAGGCTTCCCTGGAGGGAACCAGACCCTCTGTGAAGCCTAGCTTGGTGAAACAGACTTGATTGGGCCACGAGGATGGCTTCCCTACTCCGTTTTAGTACACCTTATCCATGGGGGGATGTTTCCATTGCAGAAGAACATTAGCATTAAGACCCAAATTAGCGTTAGGGTTATGGAGGCTGGGCTTCCCAGGCAGGAACTACGGCCTCGATGAAGCCGAGGTCCATTTCCCCCGTCCATACGGTTTAGAAAAAGTCAGTAGGCAAGCCATCCCGATTGCCAACTCAATGTGTTCCACCAAGCTAGCCTTCACAGAGGCCCTGGTTGCTACCTGGGAAGCACAGTCTCCCCAACCCAGCCCTAACTTGAGTCTTCTTAACCCTAATTTTCTTGTGCAAGTGAAACATCCCCCCGTCCATACGGTTTAGAAAAAGTCAGTAGGCAAGCGAACCCGATTGCCACCTCAATCTGTTCCAACAAGCTAGCCTTCACAGAGGCCCTGGTTCCTGCCTGGGAAGCACAGTCTCCACAACCCAGCCCTCACTTGGGTATTAATCCTAATTTTCCTGTGCAACTGAAACATCCCCTCGTCCATACAGCGTACAAAAAGACAGTAGGCAAGCAATCCTGATGGCCCACTCAGTCTGTTTCACCAGGCTCGGCTTCATAGAGGCCGTAGTTCCTGCCTGGGAAGCCCAGCCTCCATAAGCCTAACCCTAATTTGGGTCTTAATGCTAATGTTCTTCTGCAATGGAAACATCCCCCCATGGATACGGTGTACTAAAACGGAGTAGGGAAGCCATCCTCGTGGCCCAATCAAGTCTGTTTCACCAAGCTAGGCTTCACAGAGGGTCTGGTTCCCTCCAGGGAAGCCTAGCCTCCCCAACCTTACCCCTAACTAGAGTCTTGGCCCTAATTTTCTTGTGCAACTGAAACATTCCCCCGTCCAAACGGTGAACAAAAAGAAAGTAGGCAAGCTATCCCGATGCCCCACTCAGTCTGTTTCACCAAGCTAGGCTGCACCGAAGCCCAGGATCACGCTTGGGATCCGCAGTCTCCCCAACCCTAACCCTAACTTGAGTTTTAACACAAATTTTCTTGTGCAAGTGAAACATCCCCCCGTCCATACGGTTTAGAAAAAGTCAGTAGGCAAGCCATCCCGATTGCCAACTCAATGTGTTCCACCAAGCTAGCCTTCACAGAGGCCCTGGTTGCTACCTGGGAAGCACAGTCTCCCCAACCCAGCCCTAACTTGAGTCTTCTTAACCCTAATTTCCTTGTGCAAGTGAAACATCCCCCCGTCCATACGGTTTAGAAAAAGTGAGTAGGCAAGCCATCCCGATTGCCAACTCAATCTGTTCCAACAAGCTAGCCTTCACAGAGGCCCTGGTTCCTGCCTGGGAAGCACAGTCTCCACAACCCAGCCCTCACTTGGGTATTAATCCTAATTTTCCTGTGCAACTGAAACATCCCCTCGTCCATACAGCGTACAAAAAGACAGTAGGCAAGCAATCCTGATAGCCCACTCAGTCTGTTTCACCAGGCTCGGCTTCATCGAGGCCGTAGTTCCTGCCTGGGAAGCCCAGCCTCCATAACCCTAACCCTAATTTGGGTGTTAATGCTAATGTTCTTCTGCAATGGAAACATCCCCCCATGGATAAGGTGTACTAAAACTGAGTAGGGACGCCATCCTGGTGGCCCACTCAAGTCTGTTTCACCAAGCTAGGCTTCACAGAGGGTCTGGTTCCCTCAAGGGAAGCCTAGCCTCCCCAACCTTTCCCCTAACTAGAGTCTTGGCCCTTAATTTTCTTGTGCAACTGAAACATTCCCCCGTCCAAACGGTGTACAAAAAGAAAGTAGGCAAGCTATCCCGATGCCCCACTCAGTCTGTTTCACCAAGCTAGGCTGCACCGAAGCCCAGGATCACGCTTGGGATCCGCAGTCTCCCCAACCCTAACCCTAACTTGAGTTTTAACACAAATTTTCTTGTGCAACTGAAACGATACCCCGTCCTTACAGTGCACAGAAAGCCAGTAGGCAAGCTATCCCGATGGCCCACTCAGTCTGTTTCACCAAGCTAGGCTACACCGACGCCCAGGATCCCGCCTGGGAAGCCCAGTCTCCCCAACCCTAACCCTAACTTGAGTCTTAACCCTAATTTTCTTGTGCAAGTGAAACATCCTCCCGTCCTTACGGTTTAGAAAAAGTCAGTAGGCAAGCCATCACGATTGCCAACTCAATCTGTTCCACCAAGCTAGCCTTCACAGAGGCCCTGGTTGCTGCCTGGGAAGCCCGGACTCACCAACCCTAACCCTAACTTGAGTCTTCTTAACCCTAATGTTCTTGTGCAAGTGAAACATTCCCCCTTCCATACGGTTTAGAAAAAGTAAGTAGGCAAGCCATCCCGATTGCCAACTCAATCTGTTCCACCAAGCTAGCCTTCACAGAGGCCCTGGTTGCTGCCTGGGAAGCACAGTCTCCCCAACCCAGCCCTAACTTGGGTATTAATCCTAATTTTCCTGTGCAACTGAAACATCCCCTCGTCCATACAGCGTACAAAAAGACAGTAGGCAAGCTATCCCGATGGCCCACTCAGTCTCTTTCACCAAGCTAGGCTACACCGAAGCCCAGGATCCCGCCTGGGAAGCCCAGTCTCCCCAACCCTGACCCTAACTTGAGTCTTAACCCTAATTTTCTCGTGCAAGTGAAACATCCTCCCGTCCTTACGGTTTAGAAAAAGTCAGTAGGCAAGCCATCCCGATTGCCAACTCAATCTGTTTCACCAAGCTAGCCTTCACAGAGGCCCTGGTTCCTGCCTGGGAAGCCCGGTCTCACCAACCCTAACCCTAACTTGAGGCTTCTTAACCCTAATTTTCTTGTGCAAGTGAAACATCCCCCCGTCCATACGGTTTAGAAAAAGTCAGTAGGCAAGCGAACCCGATTGCCAACTCAATCTGTTCCAAAAAGCTAGCCTTCACAGACGCCCTGGTTGCTGCCTGGGAAGCACAGTCTCCCCAACCCAGCCCTCACTTGGGTATTAATCCTAATTTTCCTGTGCAACTGAAACATCCCCTCGTCCATACAGCATACAAAAAGACAGTAGGCAAGCAATCCTGATGGCACACTCAGTCTGTTTCACCAGGCTTGGCTTCATCGAGGCCGTAGTTCCTGCCTGGGAAGCCTAGCCTCCATAACCCTAACCCTAATTTGGGTCTTAATGCTAATGTTCTTCTGCAACGGAAACATCCCCCCATGGACACGATGTACTAAAACGGAGTAGGGAAGCCATCCTGGTGGCCCACTCAAGTCTGTTTCACCAAGCTAGGCTTCACAGAGGGTCTGGTTCCCTCCAGGGAAGCCTAGCCTCCCCAACCTTACCCCTAACTAGAGTCTTGGCCCTAATTTTCTTGTGCAACTGAAACATTCCCCCGTCCAAACGGTGTACAAAAAGAAAGTAGGCAAGCTATCCCGATGGCCCACTCAGTCTTTTTCACCAAGCTAGGCTGCACTCACACCCAGGAACATGCTTGGGATCCACAGTCTCCCCAACCCTAACCCTAACTTGAGTTTTAACACAAATTTTCTTGTGCAACTGAAACGATACCCCGTCCTTACAGTGCACAGAAAGCCAGTAGGAAAGCTATCCCGATGGCCCACTCAGTCTGTTTCACCAAGCTAGGCTACACCGACGCCCAGGATCCCGCCTGGGAAGCCCAGTCTCCCCAACCCAGCCCTAACTTGGGTATTAATCCTAATTTTCCTGTGCAACTGAAACATCCCCTCGTCCATACAGCGTACAAAAAGACAGTAGGCAAGCAATCCTGATGGCCCACTCAGTCTGTTTCACCAGGCTCGGCTTCATCGAGGCCGTAGTTCTTGCCTGGGAAGCCCAGCCTCCATAACCCTAACCCTAATTTGGGTCTTAGTGCTAATGTTCTTCTGCAATGGAAACATCCCCCCATGGATACGGTGTACTAAAACGGAGTAGGGAAGCCATCCTGGTGGCCCACTCAAGTCTGTTTCACCAAGCTAGGCTTCACAGAGGGTCTGGTTCCCTCCAGGGAAGCCTAGCCTCCCCAACCTTACCCCTAACTAGAGTCTTGGCCCTAATTTTCTTGTGCAACTGAAACATTCCCCCGTCCAAACGGTGAACAAAAAGAAAGTAGGCAAGCTATCCCGATGGCCCACTCAGTCTGTTTCACCAAGCTAGGCTGCACCGAATCCCAGGATCACGCTTGGGATCCGCAGTCTCCCCAACCCTAACCCTAACTTGAGTTTTAACACAAATTTTCTTGTGCAACTGAAAAGATACCCCGTCCTTACAGTGCAAAGAAAGCCAGTAGGAAAGCTATCCCGATGGCCCACTCAGTCTGTTTCACCAAGCTAGGCTGCACCGAAGCCCAGGATCTCGCCTGGGAAGCCCAGTCTCCCCAACCCTAACCCTAACTTGAGTCTTAACCCTAATTTTCTTGTGCAAGTGAAACATCCCCCCGTCCATACGGTTTAGAAAAAGTCAGTAGGCAAGCCATCCCGATTGCCAACTCAATGTGTTCCACCAAGCTAGCCTTCACAGAGGCCCTGGTTGCTACCTGGGAAGCACAGTCTCCCCAACCCAGCCCTAACTTGAGTCTTCTTAACCCTAATTTTCTTGTGCAAGTGAAACATCCCCCCGTCCATACGGTTTAGAAAAAGTCAGTAGGCAAGCGAACCCGATTGCCAACTCAATCTGTTCCAACAAGCTAGCCTTCACAGAGGCCCTGGTTCCTGCCTGGGAAGCACAGTCTCCACAACCCAGCCCTCACTTGGGTATTAATCCTAATTTTCCTGTGCAACTGAAACATCCCCTCGTCCATACAGCGTACAAAAAGACAGTAGGCAAGCAATCCTGATGGCCCACTCAGTCTGTTTCACCAGGCTCGGCTTCATCGAGGCCATAGTTCCTGCCTGGGAAGCCCAGCCTCCATAACCCTAACCCTAATTTGGGTGTTAATGCTAATGTTCTTCTGCAATGGAAACATCCCCCCATGGATAAGGTGTACTAAAACGGAGTAGGGAAGCCATCCTGGTGGCCCACTCAAGTCTGTTTCACCAAGCTAGGCTTCACAGAAGGTCTGGTTCCCTCCAGGGAAGCCTAGACTCCCCAACCTTACCCCTAACTAGAGTCTTGGCCCTAATTTTCTTGTGCAACTGAAATATTCCCCCGTCCAAACGGTGTACAAAAAGAAAGTAGGCAAGCTATCCCGATGGCCCACTCAGTCTTTTTCACCAAGCTAGGCTGCACCGAAGCCCAGGATCACGCTTGGGATCCGCAGTCTCCCCAACCCTAACCGTAACTTGAGTTTTAACACAAATTTTCTTGTGCAACTGAAACGATACCCCGTCCTTACAGTGCACAGAAAGCCAGTAGGCAAGCTATCCCGATGGCCCACTCAGTCTGTTTCACCAAGCTAGGCTACACCGACGCCCAGGATCCCACCTGGGAAGCCCAGTCTCCCCAACCCTAACCCTAACTTGAGTCTTAACCCTAATTTTCTTGTGCAAGTGAAACATCCCTCCGTCCATACGGTTTAGAAAAAGTCAGTAGGCAAGCCATCCCGATTGCCAACTCAATCTGTTCCACCAA
The DNA here is from genome assembly GCF_057233095.1 of Heloderma suspectum. Lineage (NCBI taxonomy): Eukaryota > Metazoa > Chordata > Lepidosauria > Squamata > Helodermatidae > Heloderma > Heloderma suspectum. The sequence continues at coordinate 144,850,114 of NC_139459.1, forward strand.
GCTAGCCTTCACAGAGGCCCTGGTTGCTGCCTGGGAAGCACAGTCTCCCCAACCCAGCCCTAACTTGGGTATTAATCCTAATTTTCCTGTGCAACTGAAACATCCCCTCGTCCATACAGCGTACAAAAAGACAGTAGGCAAGCAATCCTGATGGCCCACTCAGTCTGTTTCACCAGGCTCGGCTTCATCGAGGCCGTAGTTCCTGCCTGGGAAGCCCAGCCTCCATAACCCTAACCCTAATTTGGGTCTTAATGCTAATGTTCTTCTGCAATGGAAACATCCCCCCATGGATACGGTGTACTAAAACGGAGTAGGGAAGCCATCCTCGTGGCCCAATCAAGTCTGTTTCACCAAGCTAGGCTTCACAGAGGGTCTGGTTCCCTCCAGGGAAGCCTAGCCTCCCCAACCTTACCCCTAACTAGAGTCTTGGCCCTAATTTTCTTGTGCAACTGAAACATTCCCCCGTCCAAACGGTGTACAAAAAGAAAGTAGGCAAGCTATCCCGATGGCCCACTCAGTCTGTTTCACCAAGCTAGGCTGCACCGAAGCCCAGGATCACGCTTGGGATCCGCAGTCTCCCCAACCCTAACCCTAACTTGAGTTTTAACACAAATTTTCTTGTGCAACTGAAACGATACCCCGACCTTACAGTGCACAGAAAGCCAGTAGGAAAGCTATCCCGATGGCCCACTCAGTCTGTTTCACCAAGCTAGGCTACACCAACGCCCAGGATCCCGCCTGGGAAGCCCAGTCTCCCCAACCCTAACCCTAACTTGCATCTTAACCCTAATTTTCTTGTGCAAGTGAAACATCCCTCCGTCCATACTGTTTAGAAAAAGTCAGTAGGCAAGCCATCCCGATTGCCAACTCAATCTGTTCCACCAAGCTAGCCTTCACAGAGGCCCTGGTTGCTGCCTGGGAAGCACAGTCTCCCCAACCCAGCCCTAACTAGGGTATTAATCCTAATTTTCCTGTGCAACTGAAACATCCCCTCGTCCATACAGCGTACAAAAAGACAGTAGGCAAGCAATCCTGATGGCCCACTCAGTCTGTTTCACCAGGCTCGGCTTCATCGAGGCCGTAGTTCTTGCCTGGGAAGCCCAGCCTCCATAACCCTAACCCTAATTTGGGTCTTAGTGCTAATGTTCTACTGCAATGGAAACATCCCCCCATGGATACGGTGTACTACAACGGAGTAGGGAAGCCATCCTGGTGGCCCACTCAAGTCTGTTTCACCAAGCTAGGCTTCACAGAGGGTCTGGTTCCCTCCAGGGAAGCCTAGCCTCCCCAACCTTACCCCTAACTAGAGTCTTGGCCCTAATTTTCTTGTGCAACTGAAACATTCCCCCGTCCAAACGGTGAACAAAAAGAAAGTAGGCAAGCTATCCCGATGGCCCACTCAGTCTGTTTCACCAAGCTAGGCTGCACCGAATCCCAGGATCACGCTTGGGATCCGCAGTCTCCCCAACCCTAACCCTAACTTGAGTTTTAACACAAATTTTCTTGTGCAACTGAAAAGATACCCCGTCCTTACAGTGCAAAGAAAGCCAGTAGGAAAGCTATCCCGATGGCCCACTCAGTCTGTTTCACCAAGCTAGGCTGCACCGAAGCCCAGGATCTCGCCTGGGAAGCCCAGTCTCCCCAACCCTAACCCTAACTTGAGTCTTAACCCTAATTTTCTTGTGCAAGTGAAACATCCCCCCGTCCATACGGTTTAGAAAAAGTCAGTAGGCAAGCCATCCCGATTGCCAACTCAATGTGTTCCACCAAGCTAGCCTTCACAGAGGCCCTGGTTGCTACCTGGGAAGCACAGTCTCCCCAACCCAGCCCTAACTTGAGTCTTCTTAACCCTAATTTTCTTGTGCAAGTGAAACATCCCCCCGTCCATACGGTTTAGAAAAAGTCAGTAGGCAAGCGAACCCGATTGCCAACTCAATCTGTTCCAACAAGCTAGCCTTCACAGAGGCCCTGGTTCCTGCCTGGGAAGCACAGTCTCCACAACCCAGCCCTCACTTGGGTATTAATCCTAATTTTCCTGTGCAACTGAAACATCCCCTCGTCCATACAGCGTACAAAAAGACAGTAGGCAAGCAATCCTGATGGCCCACTCAGTCTGTTTCACCAGGCTCGGCTTCATCGAGGCCATAGTTCCTGCCTGGGAAGCCCAGCCTCCATAACCCTAACCCTAATTTGGGTGTTAATGCTAATGTTCTTCTGCAATGGAAACATCCCCCCATGGATAAGGTGTACTAAAACGGAGTAGGGAAGCCATCCTGGTGGCCCACTCAAGTCTGTTTCACCAAGCTAGGCTTCACAGAAGGTCTGGTTCCCTCCAGGGAAGCCTAGACTCCCCAACCTTACCCCTAACTAGAGTCTTGGCCCTAATTTTCTTGTGCAACTGAAATATTCCCCCGTCCAAACGGTGTACAAAAAGAAAGTAGGCAAGCTATCCCGATGGCCCACTCAGTCTTTTTCACCAAGCTAGGCTGCACCGAAGCCCAGGATCACGCTTGGGATCCGCAGTCTCCCCAACCCTAACCGTAACTTGAGTTTTAACACAAATTTTCTTGTGCAACTGAAACGATACCCCGTCCTTACAGTGCACAGAAAGCCAGTAGGCAAGCTATCCCGATGGCCCACTCAGTCTGTTTCACCAAGCTAGGCTACACCGACGCCCAGGATCCCACCTGGGAAGCCCAGTCTCCCCAACCCTAACCCTAACTTGAGTCTTAACCCTAATTTTCTTGTGCAAGTGAAACATCCCTCCGTCCATACGGTTTAGAAAAAGTCAGTAGGCAAGCCATCCCGATTGCCAACTCAATCTGTTCCACCAAGCTAGCCTTCACAGAGGCCCTGGTTGCTGCCTGGGAAGCACAGTCTCCCCAACCCAGCCCTAACTTGGGTATTAATCCTAATTTTCCTGTGCAACTGAAACATCCCCTCGTCCATACAGCGTACAAAAAGACAGTAGGCAAGCAATCCTGATGGCCCACTCAGTCTGTTTCACCAGGCTCGGCTTCATCGAGGCCGTAGTTCCTGCCTGGGAAGCCCAGCCTCCATAACCCTAACCCTAATTTGGGTCTTAATGCTAATGTTCTTCTGCAATGGAAACATCCCCCCATGGATACGGTGTACTAAAACGGAGTAGGGAAGCCATCCTCGTGGCCCAATCAAGTCTGTTTCACCAAGCTAGGCTTCACAGAGGGTCTGGTTCCCTCCAGGGAAGCCTAGCCTCCCCAACCTTACCCCTAACTAGAGTCTTGGCCCTAATTTTCTTGTGCAACTGAAACATTCCCCCGTCCAAACGGTGTACAAAAAGAAAGTAGGCAAGCTATCCCGATGGCCCACTCAGTCTGTTTCACCAAGCTAGGCTGCACCGAAGCCCAGGATCACGCTTGGGATCCGCAGTCTCCCCAACCCTAACCGTAACTTGAGTTTTAACACAAATTTTCTTGTGCAACTGAAACGATACCCCGACCTTACAGTGCACAGAAAGCCAGTAGGAAAGCTATCCCGATGGCCCACTCAGTCTGTTTCACCAAGCTAGGCTACACCGACGCCCAGGATCCCGCCTGGGAAGCCCAGTCTCCCCAACCCTAACCCTAACTTGCATCTTAACCCTAATTTTCTTGTGCAAGTGAAACATCCCTCCGTCCATACTGTTTAGAAAAAGTCAGTAGGCAAGCCATCCCGATTGCCAACTCAATCTGTTCCACCAAGCTAGCCTTCACAGAGGCCCTGGTTGCTGCCTGGGAAGCACAGTCTCCCCAACCCAGCCCTAACTAGGGTATTAATCCTAATTTTCCTGTGCAACTGAAACATCCCCTCGTCCATACAGCGTACAAAAAGACAGTAGGCAAGCAATCCTGATGGCCCACTCAGTCTGTTTCACCAGGCTCGGCTTCATCGAGGCCGTAGTTCTTGCCTGGGAAGCCCAGCCTCCATAACCCTAACCCTAATTTGGGTCTTAGTGCTAATGTTCTACTGCAATGGAAACATCCCCCCATGGATACGGTGTACTACAACGGAGTAGGGAAGCCATCCTGGTGGCCCACTCAAGTCTGTTTCACCAAGCTAGGCTTCACAGAGGGTCTGGTTCCCTCCAGGGAAGCCTAGCCTCCCCAACCTTACCCCTAACTAGAGTCTTGGCCCTAATTTTCTTGTGCAACTGAAACATTCCCCCGTCCAAACGGTGAACAAAAAGAAAGTAGGCAAGCTATCCCGATGGCCCACTCAGTCTGTTTCACCAAGCTAGGCTGCACCGAAGCCCAGGATCATGCTTGGGATCCGCAGTCTCCCCAACCCTAACCCTAACTTGAGTTTTAACACAAATTTTCTTGTGCAACTGAAACGATACCCCGTCCTTACAGTGCACAGAAAGCCAGTAGGAAAGCTATCCCAATGGCCCACTCAGTCTGTTTCACCAAGCTAGGCTGCACCGAAGCCCAGGATCCCGCCTGGGAAGCCCAGTCTCCCCAACCCTAACCCTAACTTGAGTCTTAACCCTAATTTTCTTGTGCAAGTGAAACATCCCCCCGTCCATACGGTTTAGAAAAAGTCAGTAGGCAAGCCATCCCGATTGCCAACTCAATGTGTTCCACCAAGCTAGCCTTCACAGAGGCCCTGGTTGCTACCTGGGAAGCACAGTCTCCCCAACCCAGCCCTAACTTGAGTCTTCTTAACCCTAATTTTCTTGTGCAAGTGAAACATCCCCCCGTCCATACGGTTTAGAAAAAGTCAGTAGGCAAGCGAACCCGATTGCCAGCTCAATCTGTTCCAACAAGCTAGCCTTCACAGACGCCCTGGTTGCTGCCTGGGAAGCACAGTCTCCCCAACCCAGCCCTCACTTGGGTATTAATCCTAATTTTCCTGTGCAACTGAAACATCCCCTCGTCCATACAGCATACAAAAAGACAGTAGGCAAGCAATCCTGATGGCCCACTCAGTCTGTTTCACCAGGCTCGGCTTCATCGAGGCCGTAGTTCCTGCCTGGGAAGCCTAGCCTCCATAACCCTAACCCTAATTTGGGTCTTAATGCTAATGTTCTTCTGCAACGGAAACATCCCCCCATGGACACGATGTACTAAAACGGAGTAGGGAAGCCATCCTGGTGGCCCACTCAAGTCTGTTTCACCAAGCTAGGCTTCACAGAGGGTCTGGTTCCCTGCAGGGAAGCCTAGCCTCCCCAACCTTAACCCTAACTAGAGTCTTGGCCCTAATTTTCTTGTGCAACTGAAACATTCCCCCGTCCAAACGGTGTACAAAAAGAAAGTAGGCAAGCTATCCCGATGGCCCACTCAGTCTTTTTCACCAAGCTAGGCTGCACTCACACCCAGGAACATGCTTGGGATCCACAGTCTCCCCAACCCTAACCCTAACTTGAGTTTTAACACAAATTTTCTTGTGCAACTGAAACGATACCCCGTCCTTACAGTGCACAGAAAGCCAGTAGGGAAGCTATCCCGATGGCCCACTCAGTCTGTTTCACCAAGCTAGGCTACACCGACGCCCAGGATCCCGCCTGGGAAGCCCAGTCTCCCCATCCCTAACCCTAACTTGCATCTTAACCCTAATTTTCTTGTGCAAGTGAAACATCCCTCCGTCCATACTGTTTAGAAAAAGTCAGTAGGCAAGCCATCCCGATTGCCAACTCAATCTGTTCCACCAAGCTAGCCTTCACAGAGGCCCTGGTTGCTGCCTGGGAAGCACAGTCTCCCCAACCCAGCCCTAACTTGGGTATTAATCCTAATTTTCCTGTGCAACTGAAACATCCCCTCGTCCATACAGCGTACAAAAAGACAGTAGGCAAGCAATCCTGATGGCCCACTCAGTCTGTTTCACCAGGCTCAGCTTCATCGAGGCCGTAGTTCTTGCCTGGGAAGCCCAGCCTCCATAACCCTAACCCTAATTTGGGTCTTAGTGCTAATGTTCTTCTGCAATGGAAACATCCCCCCATGGATACGGTGTACTAAAACGGAGTAGGGAAGCCATCCTGGTGGCCCACTCAAGTCTGTTTCACCAAGCTAGGCTTCACAGAGGGTCTGGTTCCCTCCAGGGAAGCCTAGCCTCCCCAACCTTACCCCTAACTAGAGTCTTGGCCCTAATTTTCTTGTGCAACTGAAACATTCCCCCGTCCAAACGGTGAACAAAAAGAAAGTAGGCAAGCTATCCCGATGGCCCACTCAGTCTGTTTCACCAAGCTAGGCTGCACCGAAGCCCAGGATCACGCTTGGGATCCGCAGTCTCCCCAACCCTAACCCTAACTTGAGTTTTAACACAAATTTTCTTGTGCAACTGAAAAGATACCCCGTCCTTACAGTGCAAAGAAAGCCAGTAGGAAAGCTATCCCGATGGCCCACTCAGTCTGTTTCACCAAGCTAGGCTGCACCGAAGCCCAGGATCTCGCCTGGGAAGCCCAGTCTCCCCAACCCTAACCCTAACTTGAGTCTTAACCCTAATTTTCTTGTGCAAGTGAAACATCCCCCCGTCCATACGGTTTAGAAAAAGTCAGTAGGCAAGCCATCCCGATTGCCAACTCAATGTGTTCCACCAAGCTAGCCTTCACAGAGGCCCTGGTTGCTACCTGGGAAGCACAGTCTCCCCAACCCAGCCCTAACTTGAGTCTTCTTAACCCTAATTTTCTTGTGCAAGTGAAACATCCCCCCGTCCATACGGTTTAGAAAAAGTCAGTAGGCAAGCGAACCCGATTGCCAACTCAATCTGTTCCAACAAGCTAGCCTTCACAGAGGCCCTGGTTCCTGCCTGGGAAGCACAGTCTCCACAACCCAGCCCTCACTTGGGTATTAATCCTAATTTTCCTGTGCAACTGAAACATCCCCTCGTCCATACAGCGTACAAAAAGACAGTAGGCAAGCAATCCTGATGGCCCACTCAGTCTGTTTCACCAGGCTCGGCTTCATCGAGGCCATAGTTCCTGCCTGGGAAGCCCAGCCTCCATAACCCTAACCCTAATTTGGGTGTTAATGCTAATGTTCTTCTGCAATGGAAACATCCCCCCATGGATAAGGTGTACTAAAACGGAGTAGGGAAGCCATCCTGGTGGCCCACTCAAGTCTGTTTCACCAAGCTAGGCTTCACAGAAGGTCTGGTTCCCTCCAGGGAAGCCTAGACTCCCCAACCTTACCCCTAACTAGAGTCTTGGCCCTAATTTTCTTGTGCAACTGAAATATTCCCCCGTCCAAACGGTGTACAAAAAGAAAGTAGGCAAGCTATCCCGATGGCCCACTCAGTCTGTTTCACCAAGCTAGGCTGCACCGAAGCCCAGGATCACGCTTGGGATCCGCAGTCTCCCCAACCCTAACCGTAACTTGAGTTTTAACACAAATTTTCTTGTGCAACTGAAACGATACCCCATCCTTACAGTGCACAGAAAGCCAGTAGGCAAGCTATCCCGATGGCCCACTCAGTCTGTTTCACCAAGCTAGGCTACACCGACGCCCAGGATCCCACCTGGGAAGCCCAGTCTCCCCAACCCTAACCCTAACTTGAGTCTTAACCCTAATTTTCTTGTGCGAGTGAAACATCCCTCCGTCCATACGGTTTAGAAAAAGTCAGTAGGCAAGCCATCCCGATTGCCAACTCAATCTGTTCCACCAAGCTAGCCTTCACAGAGGCCCTGGTTGCTGCCTGGGAAGCACAGTCTCCCCAACCCAGCCCTCACTTGGGTATTAATCCTAATTTTCCTGTGCAACTGAAACATCCCCTCGTCCATACAGCGTACAAAAAGACAGTAGGCAAGCAATCCTGATGGCCCACTCAGTCTGTTTCACCAGGCTCGGCTTCATCGAGGCCGTAGTTCCTGCCTGGGAAGCCCAGCCTCCATAACCCTAACCCTAATTTGGGTCTTAATGCTAATGTTCTTCTGCAATGGAAACATCCCCCCATGGATACGGTGTACTAAAACGGAGTAGGGAAGCCATCCTGGTGGCCCAATCAAGTCTGTTTCACCAAGCTAGGCTTCACAGAGGGTCTGGTTCCCTCCAGGGAAGCCTAGCCTCCCCAACCTTACCCCTAACTAGAGTCTTGGCCCTAATTTTCTTGTGCAACTGAAACATTCCCCCGTACATACGGTTTAGAAAAAGTCAGTAGGCAAGCCATCCCGATTGCCAACTCAATGTGTTCCACCAAGCTAGCCTTCACAGAGGCCCTGGTTGCTACCTGGGAAGCACAGTCTCCCCAACCCAGCCCTAACTTGAGTCTTCTTAACCCTAATTTTCTTGTGCAAGTGAAACATCCCCCCGTCCATACGGTTTAGAAAAAGTCAGTAGGCAAGCGAACCCGATTGCCACCTCAATCTGTTCCAACAAGCTAGCCTTCACAGAGGCCCTGGTTCCTGCCTGGGAAGCACAGTCTCCACAACCCAGCCCTCACTTGGGTATTAATCCTAATTTTCCTGTGCAACTGAAACATCCCCTCGTCCATACAGCGTACAAAAAGACAGTAGGCAAGCAATCCTGATGGCCCACTCAGTCTGTTTCACCAGGCTCGGCTTCATCGAGGCCGTAGTTCCTGCCTGGGAAGCCCAGCCTCCATAACCCTAACCCTAATTTGGGTGTTAATGCTAATGTTCTTCTGCAATGGAAACATCCCCCCATGGATAAGGTGTACTAAAACTGAGTAGGGACGCCATCCTGGTGGCCCACTCAAGTCTGTTTCACCAAGCTAGGCTTCACAGAGGGTCTGGTTCCCTCAAGGGAAGCCTAGCCTCCCCAACCTTTCCCCTAACTAGAGTCTTGGCCCTTAATTTTCTTGTGCAACTGAAACATTCCCCCGTCCAAACGGTGTACAAAAAGAAAGTAGGCAAGCTATCCCGATGCCCCACTCAGTCTGTTTCACCAAGCTAGGCTGCACCGAAGCCCAGGATCACGCTTGGGATCCGCAGTCTCCCCAACCCTAACCCTAACTTGAGTTTTAACACAAATTTTCTTGTGCAACTGAAACGATACCCCGTCCTTACAGTGCACAGAAAGCCAGTAGGCAAGCTATCCCGATGGCCCACTCAGTCTGTTTCACCAAGCTAGGCTACACCGACGCCCAGGATCCCGCCTGGGAAGCCCAGTCTCCCCAACCCTAACCCTAACTTGAGTCTTAACCCTAATTTTCTTGTGCAGGTGAAACATCCTCCCGTCCTTACGGTTTAGAAAAAGTCAGTAGGCAAGCCATCACGATTGCCAACTCAATCTGTTCCACCAAGCTAGCCTTCACAGAGGCCCTGGTTGCTGCCTGGGAAGCCCGGACTCACCAACCCTAACCCTAACTTGAGTCTTCTTAACCCTAATGTTCTTGTGCAAGTGAAACATTCCCCCTTCCATACGGTTTAGAAAAAGTAAGTAGGCAAGCCATCCCGATTGCCAACTCAATCTGTTCCACCAAGCTAGCCTTCACAGAGGCCCTGGTTGCTGCCTGGGAAGCACAGTCTCCCCAACCCAGCCCTAACTTGGGTATTAATCCTAATTTTCCTGTGCAACTGAAACATCCCCTCGTCCATACAGCGTACAAAAAGACAGTAGGCAAGCTATCCCGATGGCCCACTCAGTCTCTTTCACCAAGCTAGGCTACACCGAAGCCCAGGATCCCGCCTGGGAAGCCCAGTCTCCCCAACCCTGACCCTAACTTGAGTCTTAACCCTAATTTTCTCGTGCAAGTGAAACATCCTCCCGTCCTTACGGTTTAGAAAAAGTCAGTAGGCAAGCCATCCCGATTGCCAACTCAATCTGTTTCACCAAGCTAGCCTTCACAGAGGCCCTGGTTCCTGCCTGGGAAGCCCGGTCTCACCAACCCTAACCCTAACTTGAGGCTTCTTAACCCTAATTTTCTTGTGCAAGTGAAACATCCCCCCGTCCATACGGTTTAGAAAAAGTCAGTAGGCAAGCGAACCCGATTGCCAACTCAATCTGTTCCAAAAAGCTAGCCTTCACAGACGCCCTGGTTGCTGCCTGGGAAGCACAGTCTCCCCAACCCAGCCCTCACTTGGGTATTAATCCTAATTTTCCTGTGCAACTGAAACATCCCCTCGTCCATACAGCATACAAAAAGACAGTAGGCAAGCAATCCTGATGGCCCACTCAGTCTGTTTCACCAGGCTCGGCTTCATCGAGGCCGTAGTTCCTGCCTGGGAAGCCTAGCCTCCATAACCCTAACCCTAATTTGGGTCTTAATGCTAATGTTCTTCTGCAACGGAAACATCCCCCCATGGACACGATGTACTAAAACGGAGTAGGGAAGCCATCCTGGTGGCCCACTCAAGTCTGTTTCACCAAGCTAGGCTTCACAGAGGGTCTGGTTCCCTCCAGGGAAGCCTAGCCTCCCCAACCTTACCCCTAACTAGAGTCTTGGCCCTAATTTTCTTGTGCAACTGAAACATTCCCCCGTCCAAACGGTGTACAAAAAGAAAGTAGGCAAGCTATCCCGATGGCCCACTCAGTCTTTTTCCCCAAGCTAGGCTGCACTCACACCCAGGAACATGCTTGGGATCCACAGTCTCCCCAACCCTAACCCTAACTTGAGTTTTAACACAAATTTTCTTGTGCAACTGAAACGATACCCCGTCCTTACAGTGCACAGAAAGCCAGTAGGAAAGCTATCCCGATGGCCCACTCAGTCTGTTTCACCAAGCTAGGCTACACCGACGCCCAGGATCCCGCCTGGGAAGCCCAGTCTCCCCATCCCTAACCCTAACTTGCATCTTAACCCTAATTTTCTTGTGCAAGTGAAACATCCCTCCGTCCATACTGTTTAGAAAAAGTCAGTAGGCAAGCCATCCCGATTGCCAACTCAATCTGTTCCACCAAGCTAGCCTTCACAGAGGCCCTGGTTGCTGCCTGGGAAGCACAGTCTCCCCAACCCAGCCCTAACTTGGGTATTAATCCTAATTTTCCTGTGCAACTGAAACATCCCCTCGTCCATACAGCGTACAAAAAGACAGTAGGCAAGCAATCCTGATGGCCCACTCAGTCTGTTTCACCAGGCTCGGCTTCATCGAGGCCGTAGTTCTTGCCTGGGAAGCCCAGCCTCCATAACCCTAACCCTAATTTGGGTCTTAGTGCTAATGTTCTTCTGCAATGGAAACATCCCCCCATGGATACGGTGTACTAAAACGGAGTAGGGAAGCCATCCTGGTGGCCCACTCAAGTCTGTTTCACCAAGCTAGGCTTCACAGAGGGTCTGGTTCCCTCCAGGGAAGCCTAGCCTCCCCAACCTTACCCCTAACTAGAGTCTTGGCCCTAATTTTCTTGTGCAACTGAAACATTCCCCCGTCCAAACGGTGAACAAAAAGAAAGTAGGCAAGCTATCCCGATGGCCCACTCAGTCTGTTTCACCAAGCTAGGCTGCACCGAAGCCCAGGATCACGCTTGGGATCCGCAGTCTCCCCAACCCTAACCCTAACTTGAGTTTTAACACAAATTTTCTTGTGCAACTGAAAAGATACCCCGTCCTTACAGTGCAAAGAAAGCCAGTAGGAAAGCTATCCCGATGGCCCACTCAGTCTGTTTCACCAAGCTAGGCTGCACCGAAGCCCAGGATCTCGCCTGGGAAGCCCAGTCTCCCCAACCCTAACCCTAACTTGAGTCTTAACCCTAATTTTCTTGTGCAAGTGAAACATCCCCCCGTCCATACGGTTTAGAAAAAGTCAGTAGGCAAGCCATCCCGATTGCCAACTCAATGTGTTCCACCAAGCTAGCCTTCACAGAGGCCCTGGTTGCTACCTGGGAAGCACAGTCTCCCCAACCCAGCCCTAACTTGAGTCTTCTTAACCCTAATTTTCTTGTGCAAGTGAAACATCCCCCCGTCCATACGGTTTAGAAAAAGTCAGTAGGCAAGCGAACCCGATTGCCAACTCAATCTGTTCCAACAAGCTAGCCTTCACAGAGGCCCTGGTTCCTGCCTGGGAAGCACAGTCTCCACAACCCAGCCCTCACTTGGGTATTAATCCTAATTTTCCTGTGCAACTGAAACATCCCCTCGTCCATACAGCGTACAAAAAGACAGTAGGCAAGCAATCCTGATGGCCCACTCAGTCTGTTTCACCAGGCTCGGCTTCATCGAGGCCATAGTTCCTGCCTGGGAAGCCCAGCCTCCATAACCCTAACCCTAATTTGGGTGTTAATGCTAATGTTCTTCTGCAATGGAAACATCCCCCCATGGATAAGGTGTACTAAAACGGAGTAGGGAAGCCATCCTGGTGGCCCACTCAAGTCTGTTTCACCAAGCTAGGCTTCACAGAAGGTCTGGTTCCCTCCAGGGAAGCCTAGACTCCCCAACCTTACCCCTAACTAGAGTCTTGGCCCTAATTTTCTTGTGCAACTGAAATATTCCCCCGTCCAAACGGTGTACAAAAAGAAAGTAGGCAAGCTATCCCGATGGCCCACTCAGTCTTTTTCACCAAGCTAGGCTGCACCGAAGCCCAGGATCACGCTTGGGATCCGCAGTCTCCCCAACCCTAACCGTAACTTGAGTTTTAACACAAATTTTCTTGTGCAACTGAAACGATACCCCGTCCTTACAGTGCACAGAAAGCCAGTAGGCAAGCTATCCCGATGGCCCACTCAGTCTGTTTCACCAAGCTAGGCTACACCGACGCCCAGGATCCCACCTGGGAAGCCCAGTCTCCCCAACCCTAACCCTAACTTGAGTCTTAACCCTAATTTTCTTGTGCAAGTGAAACATCCCTCCGTCCATACGGTTTAGAAAAAGTCAGTAGGCAAGCCATCCCGATTGCCAACTCAATCTGTTCCACCAAGCTAGCCTTCACAGAGGCCCTGGTTGCTGCCTGGGAAGCACAGTCTCCCCAACCCAGCCCTAACTTGGGTATTAATCCTAATTTTCCTGTGCAACTGAAACATCCCCTCGTCCATACAGCGTACAAAAAGACAGTAGGCAAGCAATCCTGATGGCCCACTCAGTCTGTTTCACCAGGCTCGGCTTCATCGAGGCCGTAGTTCCTGCCTGGGAAGCCCAGCCTCCATAACCCTAACCCTAATTTGGGTCTTAATGCTAATGTTCTTCTGCAATGGAAACATCCCCCCATGGATACGGTGTACTAAAACGGAGTAGGGAAGCCATCCTCGTGGCCCAATCAAGTCTGTTTCACCAAGCTAGGCTTCACAGAGGGTCTGGTTCCCTCCAGGGAAGCCTAGCCTCCCCAACCTTACCCCTAACTAGAGTCTTGGCCCTAATTTTCTTGTGCAACTGAAACATTCCCCCGTCCAAACGGTGTACAAAAAGAAAGTAGGCAAGCTATCCCGATGGCCCACTCAGTCTGTTTCACCAAGCTAGGCTGCACCGAAGCCCAGGATCACGCTTGGGATCCGCAGTCTCCCCAACCCTAACCGTAACTTGAGTTTTAACACAAATTTTCTTGTGCAACTGAAACGATACCCCGACCTTACAGTGCACAGAAAGCCAGTAGGAAAGCTATCCCGATGGCCCACTCAGTCTGTTTCACCAAGCTAGGCTACACCGACGCCCAGGATCCCGCCTGGGAAGCCCAGTCTCCCCAACCCTAACCCTAACTTGCATCTTAACCCTAATTTTCTTGTGCAAGTGAAACATCCCTCCGTCCATACTGTTTAGAAAAAGTCAGTAGGCAAGCCATCCCGATTGCCAACTCAATCTGTTCCACCAAGCTAGCCTTCACAGAGGCCCTGGTTGCTGCCTGGGAAGCACAGTCTCCCCAACCCAGCCCTAACTAGGGTATTAATCCTAATTTTCCTGTGCAACTGAAACATCCCCTCGTCCATACAGCGTACAAAAAGACAGTAGGCAAGCAATCCTGATGGCCCACTCAGTCTGTTTCACCAGGCTCGGCTTCATCGAGGCCGTAGTTCTTGCCTGGGAAGCCCAGCCTCCATAACCCTAACCCTAATTTGGGTCTTAGTGCTAATGTTCTACTGCAATGGAAACATCCCCCCATGGATACGGTGTACTACAACGGAGTAGGGAAGCCATCCTGGTGGCCCACTCAAGTCTGTTTCACCAAGCTAGGCTTCACAGAGGGTCTGGTTCCCTCCAGGGAAGCCTAGCCTCCCCAACCTTACCCCTAACTAGAGTCTTGGCCCTAATTTTCTTGTGCAACTGAAACATTCCCCCGTCCAAACGGTGAACAAAAAGAAAGTAGGCAAGCTATCCCGATGGCCCACTCAGTCTGTTTCACCAAGCTAGGCTGCACCGAAGCCCAGGATCATGCTTGGGATCCGCAGTCTCCCCAACCCTAACCCTAACTTGAGTTTTAACACAAATTTTCTTGTGCAACTGAAACGATACCCCGTCCTTACAGTGCACAGAAAGCCAGTAGGAAAGCTATCCCAATGGCCCACTCAGTCTGTTTCACCAAGCTAGGCTGCACCGAAGCCCAGGATCCCGCCTGGGAAGCCCAGTCTCCCCAACCCTAACCCTAACTTGAGTCTTAACCCTAATTTTCTTGTGCAAGTGAAACATCCCCCCGTCCATACGGTTTAGAAAAAGTCAGTAGGCAAGCCATCCCGATTGCCAACTCAATGTGTTCCACCAAGCTAGCCTTCACAGAGGCCCTGGTTGCTACCTGGGAAGCACAGTCTCCCCAACCCAGCCCTAACTTGAGTCTTCTTAACCCTAATTTTCTTGTGCAAGTGAAACATCCCCCCGTCCATACGGTTTAGAAAAAGTCAGTAGGCAAGCGAACCCGATTGCCAGCTCAATCTGTTCCAACAAGCTAGCCTTCACAGAGGCCCTGGTTCCTGCCTGGGAAGCACAGTCTCCACAACCCAGCCCTCACTTGGGTATTAATCCTAATTTTCCTGTGCAACTGAAACATCCCCTCGTCCATACAGCGTACAAAAAGACAGTAGGCAAGCAATCCTGATGGCCCACTCAGTCTGTTTCACCAGGCTCGGCTTCATCGAGGCCGTAGTTCCTGCCTGGGAAGCCCAGCCTCCATAACCCTAACGCTAATTTGGGTCTTAATGCTAATGTTCTTCTGCAATGGAAACATCCCCCCATGGATAAGGTGTACTAAAACGGAGTAGGGAAGCCATCCTCGTGGCCCAATCAAGTCTGTTTCACCAAGCTAGGCTTCACAGAGGGTCTGGTTCCCTCCAGGGAAGCCTAGCCTCCCCAACCTTACCCCTAACTAGAGTCTTGGCCCTAATTTTCTTGTGCAACTGAAACATTCCCCCGTCCAAACGGTGTACAAAAAGAAAGTAGGCAAGCTATCCCGATGCCCCACTCAGTCTGTTTCACCAAGCTAGGCTGCACCGAAGCCCAGGATCACGCTTGGGATCCGCAGTCTCCCCAACCCTAACCCTAACTTGAGTTTTAACACAAATTTTCTTGTGCAACTGAAACGATACCCCGACCTTACAGTGCACAGAAAGCCAGTAGGAAAGCTATCCCGATGGCCCACTCAGTCTGTTTCACCAAGCTAGGCTACACCGACGCCCAGGATCCCGCCTGGGAAGCCCAGTCTCCCCAACCCTGACCCTAACTTGAGTCTTAACCCTAATTTTCTCGTGCAAGTGAAACATCCTCCCGTCCTTACGGTTTAGAAAAAGTCAGTAGGCAAGCCATCCCGATTGCCAACTCAATCTGTTTCACCAAGCTAGCCTTCACAGAGGCCCTGGTTCCTGCCTGGGAAGCCCGGTCTCACCAACCCTAACCCTAACTTGAGGCTTCTTAACCCTAATTTTCTTGTGCAAGTGAAACATCCCCCCGTCCATACGGTTTAGAAAAAGTCAGTAGGCAAGCGAACCCGATTGCCAACTCAATCTGTTCCAAAAAGCTAGCCTTCACAGACGCCCTGGTTGCTGCCTGGGAAGCACAGTCTCCCCAACCCAGCCCTCACTTGGGTATTAATCCTAATTTTCCTGTGCAACTGAAACATCCCCTCGTCCATACAGCATACAAAAAGACAGTAGGCAAGCAATCCTGATGGCCCACTCAGTCTGTTTCACCAGGCTCGGCTTCATCGAGGCCGTAGTTCCTGCCTGGGAAGCCTAGCCTCCATAACCCTAACCCTAATTTGGGTCTTAATGCTAATGTTCTTCTGCAACGGAAACATCCCCCCATGGACACGATGTACTAAAACGGAGTAGGGAAGCCATCCTGGTGGCCCACTCAAGTCTGTTTCACCAAGCTAGGCTTCACAGAGGGTCTGGTTCCCTGCAGGGAAGCCTAGCCTCCCCAACCTTAACCCTAACTAGAGTCTTGGCCCTAATTTTCTTGTGCAACTGAAACATTCCCCCGTCCAAACGGTGTACAAAAAGAAAGTAGGCAAGCTATCCCGATGGCCCACTCAGTCTTTTTCACCAAGCTAGGCTGCACTCACACCCAGGAACATGCTTGGGATCCACAGTCTCCCCAACCCTAACCCTAACTTGAGTTTTAACACAAATTTTCTTGTGCAACTGAAACGATACCCCGTCCTTACAGTGCACAGAAAGCCAGTAGGGAAGCTATCCCGATGGCCCACTCAGTCTGTTTCACCAAGCTAGGCTACACCGACGCCCAGGATCCCGCCTGGGAAGCCCAGTCTCCCCATCCCTAACCCTAACTTGCATCTTAACCCTAATTTTCTTGTGCAAGTGAAACATCCCTCCGTCCATACTGTTTAGAAAAAGTCAGTAGGCAAGCCATCCCGATTGCCAACTCAATCTGTTCCACCAAGCTAGCCTTCACAGAGGCCCTGGTTGCTGCCTGGGAAGCACAGTCTCCCCAACCCAGCCCTAACTTGGGTATTAATCCTAATTTTCCTGTGCAACTGAAACATCCCCTCGTCCATACAGCGTACAAAAAGACAGTAGGCAAGCAATCCTGATGGCCCACTCAGTCTGTTTCACCAGGCTCAGCTTCATCGAGGCCGTAGTTCTTGCCTGGGAAGCCCAGCCTCCATAACCCTAACCCTAATTTGGGTCTTAGTGCTAATGTTCTTCTGCAATGGAAACATCCCCCCATGGATACGGTGTACTAAAACGGAGTAGGGAAGCCATCCTGGTGGCCCACTCAAGTCTGTTTCACCAAGCTAGGCTTCACAGAGGGTCTGGTTCCCTCCAGGGAAGCCTAGCCTCCCCAACCTTACCCCTAACTAGAGTCTTGGCCCTAATTTTCTTGTGCAACTGAAACATTCCCCCGTCCAAACGGTGAACAAAAAGAAAGTAGGCAAGCTATCCCGATGGCCCACTCAGTCTGTTTCACCAAGCTAGGCTGCACCGAAGCCCAGGATCACGCTTGGGATCCGCAGTCTCCCCAACCCTAACCCTAACTTGAGTTTTAACACAAATTTTCTTGTGCAACTGAAAAGATACCCCGTCCTTACAGTGCAAAGAAAGCCAGTAGGAAAGCTATCCCGATGGCCCACTCAGTCTGTTTCACCAAGCTAGGCTGCACCGAAGCCCAGGATCTCGCCTGGGAAGCCCAGTCTCCCCAACCCTAACCCTAACTTGAGTCTTAACCCTAATTTTCTTGTGCAAGTGAAACATCCCCCCGTCCATACGGTTTAGAAAAAGTCAGTAGGCAAGCCATCCCGATTGCCAACTCAATGTGTTCCACCAAGCTAGCCTTCACAGAGGCCCTGGTTGCTACCTGGGAAGCACAGTCTCCCCAACCCAGCCCTAACTTGAGTCTTCTTAACCCTAATTTTCTTGTGCAAGTGAAACATCCCCCCGTCCATACGGTTTAGAAAAAGTCAGTAGGCAAGCGAACCCGATTGCCACCTCAATCTGTTCCAACAAGCTAGCCTTCACAGAGGCCCTGGTTCCTGCCTGGGAAGCACAGTCTCCACAACCCAGCCCTCACTTGGGTATTAATCCTAATTTTCCTGTGCAACTGAAACATCCCCTCGTCCATACAGCGTACAAAAAGACAGTAGGCAAGCAATCCTGATGGCCCACTCAGTCTGTTTCACCAGGCTCGGCTTCATCGAGGCCATAGTTCCTGCCTGGGAAGCCCAGCCTCCATAACCCTAACCCTAATTTGGGTGTTAATGCTAATGTTCTTCTGCAATGGAAACATCCCCCCATGGATAAGGTGTACTAAAACGGAGTAGGGAAGCCATCCTGGTGGCCCACTCAAGTCTGTTTCACCAAGCTAGGCTTCACAGAAGGTCTGGTTCCCTCCAGGGAAGCCTAGACTCCCCAACCTTACCCCTAACTAGAGTCTTGGCCCTAATTTTCTTGTGCAACTGAAATATTCCCCCGTCCAAACGGTGTACAAAAAGAAAGTAGGCAAGCTATCCCGATGGCCCACTCAGTCTGTTTCACCAAGCTAGGCTGCACCGAAGCCCAGGATCACGCTTGGGATCCGCAGTCTCCCCAACCCTAACCGTAACTTGAGTTTTAACACAAATTTTCTTGTGCAACTGAAACGATACCCCATCCTTACAGTGCACAGAAAGCCAGTAGGCAAGCTATCCCGATGGCCCACTCAGTCTGTTTCACCAAGCTAGGCTACACCGACGCCCAGGATCCCACCTGGGAAGCCCAGTCTCCCCAACCCTAACCCTAACTTGAGTCTTAACCCTAATTTTCTTGTGCGAGTGAAACATCCCTCCGTCCATACGGTTTAGAAAAAGTCAGTAGGCAAGCCATCCCGATTGCCAACTCAATCTGTTCCACCAAGCTAGCCTTCACAGAGGCCCTGGTTGCTGCCTGGGAAGCACAGTCTCCCCAACCCAGCCCTCACTTGGGTATTAATCCTAATTTTCCTGTGCAACTGAAACATCCCCTCGTCCATACAGCGTACAAAAAGACAGTAGGCAAGCAATCCTGATGGCCCACTCAGTCTGTTTCACCAGGCTCGGCTTCATCGAGGCCGTAGTTCCTGCCTGGGAAGCCCAGCCTCCATAACCCTAACCCTAATTTGGGTCTTAATGCTAATGTTCTTCTGCAATGGAAACATCCCCCCATGGATACGGTGTACTAAAACGGAGTAGGGAAGCCATCCTGGTGGCCCAATCAAGTCTGTTTCACCAAGCTAGGCTTCACAGAGGGTCTGGTTCCCTCCAGGGAAGCCTAGCCTCCCCAACCTTACCCCTAACTAGAGTCTTGGCCCTAATTTTCTTGTGCAACTGAAACATTCCCCCGTACATACGGTTTAGAAAAAGTCAGTAGGCAAGCCATCCCGATTGCCAACTCAATGTGTTCCACCAAGCTAGCCTTCACAGAGGCCCTGGTTGCTACCTGGGAAGCACAGTCTCCCCAACCCAGCCCTAACTTGAGTCTTCTTAACCCTAATTTTCTTGTGCAAGTGAAACATCCCCCCGTCCATACGGTTTAGAAAAAGTCAGTAGGCAAGCGAACCCGATTGCCACCTCAATCTGTTCCAACAAGCTAGCCTTCACAGAGGCCCTGGTTCCTGCCTGGGAAGCACAGTCTCCACAACCCAGCCCTCACTTGGGTATTAATCCTAATTTTCCTGTGCAACTGAAACATCCCCTCGTCCATACAGCGTACAAAAAGACAGTAGGCAAGCAATCCTGATGGCCCACTCAGTCTGTTTCACCAGGCTCGGCTTCATAGAGGCCGTAGTTCCTGCCTGGGAAGCCCAGCCTCCATAAGCCTAACCCTAATTTGGGTCTTAATGCTAATGTTCTTCTGCAATGGAAACATCCCCCCATGGATACGGTGTACTAAAACGGAGTAGGGAAGCCATCCTCGTGGCCCAATCAAGTCTGTTTCACCAAGCTAGGCTTCACAGAGGGTCTGGTTCCCTCCAGGGAAGCCTAGCCTCCCCAACCTTACCCCTAACTAGAGTCTTGGCCCTAATTTTCTTGTGCAACTGAAACATTCCCCCGTCCAAACGGTGAACAAAAAGAAAGTAGGCAAGCTATCCCGATGCCCCACTCAGTCTGTTTCACCAAGCTAGGCTGCACCGAAGCCCAGGATCATGCTTGGGATCCGCAGTCTCCCCAACCCTAACCCTAACTTGAGTTTTAACACAAATTTTCTTGTGCAACTGAAACGATACCCCGTCCTTACAGTGCACAGAAAGCCAGTAGGAAAGCTATCCCAATGGCCCACTCAGTCTGTTTCACCAAGCTAGGCTGCACCGAAGCCCAGGATCCCGCCTGGGAAGCCCAGTCTCCCCAACCCTAACCCTAACTTGAGTCTTAACCCTAATTTTCTTGTGCAAGTGAAACATCCCCCCGTCCATACGGTTTAGAAAAAGTCAGTAGGCAAGCCATCCCGATTGCCAACTCAATGTGTTCCACCAAGCTAGCCTTCACAGAGGCCCTGGTTGCTACCTGGGAAGCACAGTCTCCCCAACCCAGCCCTAACTTGAGTCTTCTTAACCCTAATTTTCTTGTGCAAGTGAAACATCCCCCCGTCCATACGGTTTAGAAAAAGTCAGTAGGCAAGCGAACCCGATTGCCAGCTCAATCTGTTCCAACAAGCTAGCCTTCACAGAGGCCCTGGTTCCTGCCTGGGAAGCACAGTCTCCACAACCCAGCCCTCACTTGGGTATTAATCCTAATTTTCCTGTGCAACTGAAACATCCCCTCGTCCATACAGCGTACAAAAAGACAGTAGGCAAGCAATCCTGATGGCCCACTCAGTCTGTTTCACCAGGCTCGGCTTCATCGAGGCCGTAGTTCCTGCCTGGGAAGCCCAGCCTCCATAACCCTAACGCTAATTTGGGTCTTAATGCTAATGTTCTTCTGCAATGGAAACATCCCCCCATGGATAAGGTGTACTAAAACGGAGTAGGGAAGCCATCCTCGTGGCCCAATCAAGTCTGTTTCACCAAGCTAGGCTTCACAGAGGGTCTGGTTCCCTCCAGGGAAGCCTAGCCTCCCCAACCTTACCCCTAACTAGAGTCTTGGCCCTAATTTTCTTGTGCAACTGAAACATTCCCCCGTCCAAACGGTGTACAAAAAGAAAGTAGGCAAGCTATCCCGATGCCCCACTCAGTCTGTTTCACCAAGCTAGGCTGCACCGAAGCCCAGGATCACGCTTGGGATCCGCAGTCTCCCCAACCCTAACCCTAACTTGAGTTTTAACACAAATTTTCTTGTGCAACTGAAACGATACCCCGACCTTACAGTGCACAGAAAGCCAGTAGGAAAGCTATCCCGATGGCCCACTCAGTCTGTTTCACCAAGCTAGGCTACACCGACGCCCAGGATCCCGCCTGGGAAGCCCAGTCTCCCCAACCCTGACCCTAACTTGAGTCTTAACCCTAATTTTCTCGTGCAAGTGAAACATCCTCCCGTCCTTACGGTTTAGAAAAAGTCAGTAGGCAAGCCATCCCGATTGCCAACTCAATCTGTTTCACCAAGCTAGCCTTCACAGAGGCCCTGGTTCCTGCCTGGGAAGCCCGGTCTCACCAACCCTAACCCTAACTTGAGGCTTCTTAACCCTAATTTTCTTGTGCAAGTGAAACATCCCCCCGTCCATACGGTTTAGAAAAAGTCAGTAGGCAAGCGAACCCGATTGCCAACTCAATCTGTTCCAAAAAGCTAGCCTTCACAGACGCCCTGGTTGCTGCCTGGGAAGCACAGTCTCCCCAACCCAGCCCTCACTTGGGTATTAATCCTAATTTTCCTGTGCAACTGAAACATCCCCTCGTCCATACAGCATACAAAAAGACAGTAGGCAAGCAATCCTGATGGCCCACTCAGTCTGTTTCACCAGGCTCGGCTTCATCGAGGCCGTAGTTCCTGCCTGGGAAGCCTAGCCTCCATAACCCTAACCCTAATTTGGGTCTTAATGCTAATGTTCTTCTGCAACGGAAACATCCCCCCATGGACACGATGTACTAAAACGGAGTAGGGAAGCCATCCTGGTGGCCCACTCAAGTCTGTTTCACCAAGCTAGGCTTCACAGAGGGTCTGGTTCCCTGCAGGGAAGCCTAGCCTCCCCAACCTTAACCCTAACTAGAGTCTTGGCCCTAATTTTCTTGTGCAACTGAAACATTCCCCCGTCCAAACGGTGTACAAAAAGAAAGTAGGCAAGCTATCCCGATGGCCCACTCAGTCTTTTTCACCAAGCTAGGCTGCACTCACACCCAGGAACATGCTTGGGATCCACAGTCTCCCCAACCCTAACCCTAACTTGAGTTTTAACACAAATTTTCTTGTGCAACTGAAACGATACCCCGTCCTTACAGTGCACAGAAAGCCAGTAGGGAAGCTATCCCGATGGCCCACTCAGTCTGTTTCACCAAGCTAGGCTACACCGACGCCCAGGATCCCGCCTGGGAAGCCCAGTCTCCCCATCCCTAACCCTAACTTGCATCTTAACCCTAATTTTCTTGTGCAAGTGAAACATCCCTCCGTCCATACTGTTTAGAAAAAGTCAGTAGGCAAGCCATCCCGATTGCCAACTCAATCTGTTCCACCAAGCTAGCCTTCACAGAGGCCCTGGTTGCTGCCTGGGAAGCACAGTCTCCCCAACCCAGCCCTAACTTGGGTATTAATCCTAATTTTCCTGTGCAACTGAAACATCCCCTCGTCCATACAGCGTACAAAAAGACAGTAGGCAAGCAATCCTGATGGCCCACTCAGTCTGTTTCACCAGGCTCAGCTTCATCGAGGCCGTAGTTCTTGCCTGGGAAGCCCAGCCTCCATAACCCTAACCCTAATTTGGGTCTTAGTGCTAATGTTCTTCTGCAATGGAAACATCCCCCCATGGATACGGTGTACTAAAACGGAGTAGGGAAGCCATCCTGGTGGCCCACTCAAGTCTGTTTCACCAAGCTAGGCTTCACAGAGGGTCTGGTTCCCTCCAGGGAAGCCTAGCCTCCCCAACCTTACCCCTAACTAGAGTCTTGGCCCTAATTTTCTTGTGCAACTGAAACATTCCCCCGTCCAAACGGTGAACAAAAAGAAAGTAGGCAAGCTATCCCGATGGCCCACTCAGTCTGTTTCACCAAGCTAGGCTGCACCGAAGCCCAGGATCACGCTTGGGATCCGCAGTCTCCCCAACCCTAACCCTAACTTGAGTTTTAACACAAATTTTCTTGTGCAACTGAAAAGATACCCCGCCCTTACAGTGCAAAGAAAGCCAGTAGGAAAGCTATCCCGATGGCCCACTCAGTCTGTTTCACCAAGCTAGGCTGCACCGAAGCCCAGGATCTCGCCTGGGAAGCCCAGTCTCCCCAACCCTAACCCTAACTTGAGTCTTAACCCTAATTTTCTTGTGCAAGTGAAACATCCCCCCGTCCATACGGTTTAGAAAAAGTCAGTAGGCAAGCCATCCCGATTGCCAACTCAATGTGTTCCACCAAGCTAGCCTTCACAGAGGCCCTGGTTGCTACCTGGGAAGCACAGTCTCCCCAACCCAGCCCTAACTTGAGTCTTCTTAACCCTAATTTTCTTGTGCAAGTGAAACATCCCCCCGTCCATACGGTTTAGAAAAAGTCAGTAGGCAAGCGAACCCGATTGCCAACTCAATCTGTTCCAACAAGCTAGCCTTCACAGAGGCCCTGGTTCCTGCCTGGGAAGCACAGTCTCCACAACCCAGCCCTCACTTGGGTATTAATCCTAATTTTCCTGTGCAACTGAAACATCCCCTCGTCCATACAGCGTACAAAAAGACAGTAGGCAAGCAATCTTGATGGCCCACTCAGTCTGTTTCACCAGGCTCGGCTTCATCGAGGCCATAGTTCCTGCCTGGGAAGCCCAGCCTCCATAACCCTAACCCTAATTTGGGTGTTAATGCTAATGTTCTTCTGCAATGGAAACATCCCCCCATGGATAAGGTGTACTAAAACGGAGTAGGGAAGCCATCCTGGTGGCCCACTCAAGTCTGTTTCACCAAGCTAGGCTTCACAGAAGGTCTGGTTCCCTCCAGGGAAGCCTAGACTCCCCAACCTTACCCCTAACTAGAGTCTTGGCCCTAATTTTCTTGTGCAACTGAAATATTCCCCCGTCCAAACGGTGTACAAAAAGAAAGTAGGCAAGCTATCCCGATGGCCCACTCAGTCTGTTTCACCAAGCTAGGCTGCACCGAAGCCCAGGATCACGCTTGGGATCCGCAGTCTCCCCAACCCTAACCGTAACTTGAGTTTTAACACAAATTTTCTTGTGCAACTGAAACGATACCCCATCCTTACAGTGCACAGAAAGCCAGTAGGCAAGCTATCCCGATGGCCCACTCAGTCTGTTTCACCAAGCTAGGCTACACCGACGCCCAGGATCCCACCTGGGAAGCCCAGTCTCCCCAACCCTAACCCTAACTTGAGTCTTAACCCTAATTTTCTTGTGCGAGTGAAACATCCCTCCGTCCATACGGTTTAGAAAAAGTCAGTAGGCAAGCCATCCCGATTGCCAACTCAATCTGTTCCACCAAGCTAGCCTTCACAGAGGCCCTGGTTGCTGCCTGGGAAGCACAGTCTCCCCAACCCAGCCCTCACTTGGGTATTAATCCTAATTTTCCTGTGCAACTGAAACATCCCCTCGTCCATACAGCGTACAAAAAGACAGTAGGCAAGCAATCCTGATGGCCCACTCAGTCTGTTTCACCAGGCTCGGCTTCATCGAGGCCGTAGTTCCTGCCTGGGAAGCCCAGCCTCCATAACCCTAACCCTAATTTGGGTCTTAATGCTAATGTTCTTCTGCAATGGAAACATCCCCCCATGGATACGGTGTACTAAAATGGAGTAGGAAAGCCATCCTGGTGGCCCAATCAAGTCTGTTTCACCAAGCTAGGCTTCACAGAGGGTCTGGTTCCCTCCAGGGAAGCCTAGCCTCCCCAACCTTACCCCTAACTAGAGTCTTGGCCCTAATTTTCTTGTGCAACTGAAACATTCCCCCGTACATACGGTTTAGAAAAAGTCAGTAGGCAAGCCATCCCGATTGCCAACTCAATGTGTTCCACCAAGCTAGCCTTCACAGAGGCCCTGGTTGCTACCTGGGAAGCACAGTCTCCCCAACCCAGCCCTAACTTGAGTCTTCTTAACCCTAATTTTCTTGTGCAAGTGAAACATCCCCCCGTCCATACGGTTTAGAAAAAGTCAGTAGGCAAGCGAACCCGATTGCCACCTCAATCTGTTCCAACAAGCTAGCCTTCACAGAGGCCCTGGTTCCTGCCTGGGAAGCACAGTCTCCACAACCCAGCCCTCACTTGGGTATTAATCCTAATTTTCCTGTGCAACTGAAACATCCCCTCGTCCATACAGCGTACAAAAAGACAGTAGGCAAGCAATCCTGATGGCCCACTCAGTCTGTTTCACCAGGCTCGGCTTCATAGAGGCCGTAGTTCCTGCCTGGGAAGCCCAGCCTCCATAAGCCTAACCCTAATTTGGGTCTTAATGCTAATGTTCTTCTGCAATGGAAACATCCCCCCATGGATACGGTGTACTAAAACGGAGTAGGGAAGCCATCCTCGTGGCCCAATCAAGTCTGTTTCACCAAGCTAGGCTTCACAGAGGGTCTGGTTCCCTCCAGGGAAGCCTAGCCTCCCCAACCTTACCCCTAACTAGAGTCTTGGCCCTAATTTTCTTGTGCAACTGAAACATTCCCCCGTCCAAACGGTGAACAAAAAGAAAGTAGGCAAGCTATCCCGATGCCCCACTCAGTCTGTTTCACCAAGCTAGGCTGCACCGAAGCCCAGGATCACGCTTGGGATCCGCAGTCTCCCCAACCCTAACCCTAACTTGAGTTTTAACACAAATTTTCTTGTGCAAGTGAAACATCCCCCCGTCCATACGGTTTAGAAAAAGTCAGTAGGCAAGCCATCCCGATTGCCAACTCAATGTGTTCCACCAAGCTAGCCTTCACAGAGGCCCTGGTTGCTACCTGGGAAGCACAGTCTCCCCAACCCAGCCCTAACTTGAGTCTTCTTAACCCTAATTTCCTTGTGCAAGTGAAACATCCCCCCGTCCATACGGTTTAGAAAAAGTGAGTAGGCAAGCCATCCCGATTGCCAACTCAATCTGTTCCAACAAGCTAGCCTTCACAGAGGCCCTGGTTCCTGCCTGGGAAGCACAGTCTCCACAACCCAGCCCTCACTTGGGTATTAATCCTAATTTTCCTGTGCAACTGAAACATCCCCTCGTCCATACAGCGTACAAAAAGACAGTAGGCAAGCAATCCTGATAGCCCACTCAGTCTGTTTCACCAGGCTCGGCTTCATCGAGGCCGTAGTTCCTGCCTGGGAAGCCCAGCCTCCATAACCCTAACCCTAATTTGGGTGTTAATGCTAATGTTCTTCTGCAATGGAAACATCCCCCCATGGATAAGGTGTACTAAAACTGAGTAGGGACGCCATCCTGGTGGCCCACTCAAGTCTGTTTCACCAAGCTAGGCTTCACAGAGGGTCTGGTTCCCTCAAGGGAAGCCTAGCCTCCCCAACCTTTCCCCTAACTAGAGTCTTGGCCCTTAATTTTCTTGTGCAACTGAAACATTCCCCCGTCCAAACGGTGTACAAAAAGAAAGTAGGCAAGCTATCCCGATGCCCCACTCAGTCTGTTTCACCAAGCTAGGCTGCACCGAAGCCCAGGATCACGCTTGGGATCCGCAGTCTCCCCAACCCTAACCCTAACTTGAGTTTTAACACAAATTTTCTTGTGCAACTGAAACGATACCCCGTCCTTACAGTGCACAGAAAGCCAGTAGGCAAGCTATCCCGATGGCCCACTCAGTCTGTTTCACCAAGCTAGGCTACACCGACGCCCAGGATCCCGCCTGGGAAGCCCAGTCTCCCCAACCCTAACCCTAACTTGAGTCTTAACCCTAATTTTCTTGTGCAGGTGAAACATCCTCCCGTCCTTACGGTTTAGAAAAAGTCAGTAGGCAAGCCATCACGATTGCCAACTCAATCTGTTCCACCAAGCTAGCCTTCACAGAGGCCCTGGTTGCTGCCTGGGAAGCCCGGACTCACCAACCCTAACCCTAACTTGAGTCTTCTTAACCCTAATGTTCTTGTGCAAGTGAAACATTCCCCCTTCCATACGGTTTAGAAAAAGTAAGTAGGCAAGCCATCCCGATTGCCAACTCAATCTGTTCCACCAAGCTAGCCTTCACAGAGGCCCTGGTTGCTGCCTGGGAAGCACAGTCTCCCCAACCCAGCCCTAACTTGGGTATTAATCCTAATTTTCCTGTGCAACTGAAACATCCCCTCGTCCATACAGCGTACAAAAAGACAGTAGGCAAGCTATCCCGATGGCCCACTCAGTCTCTTTCACCAAGCTAGGCTACACCGAAGCCCAGGATCCCGCCTGGGAAGCCCAGTCTCCCCAACCCTGACCCTAACTTGAGTCTTAACCCTAATTTTCTCGTGCAAGTGAAACATCCTCCCGTCCTTACGGTTTAGAAAAAGTCAGTAGGCAAGCCATCCCGATTGCCAACTCAATCTGTTTCACCAAGCTAGCCTTCACAGAGGCCCTGGTTCCTGCCTGGGAAGCCCGGTCTCACCAACCCTAACCCTAACTTGAGGCTTCTTAACCCTAATTTTCTTGTGCAAGTGAAACATCCCCCCGTCCATACGGTTTAGAAAAAGTCAGTAGGCAAGCGAACCCGATTGCCAACTCAATCTGTTCCAAAAAGCTAGCCTTCACAGACGCCCTGGTTGCTGCCTGGGAAGCACAGTCTCCCCAACCCAGCCCTCACTTGGGTATTAATCCTAATTTTCCTGTGCAACTGAAACATCCCCTCGTCCATACAGCATACAAAAAGACAGTAGGCAAGCAATCCTGATGGCCCACTCAGTCTGTTTCACCAGGCTCGGCTTCATCGAGGCCGTAGTTCCTGCCTGGGAAGCCTAGCCTCCATAACCCTAACCCTAATTTGGGTCTTAATGCTAATGTTCTTCTGCAACGGAAACATCCCCCCATGGACACGATGTACTAAAACGGAGTAGGGAAGCCATCCTGGTGGCCCACTCAAGTCTGTTTCACCAAGCTAGGCTTCACAGAGGGTCTGGTTCCCTCCAGGGAAGCCTAGCCTCCCCAACCTTACCCCTAACTAGAGTCTTGGCCCTAATTTTCTTGTGCAACTGAAACATTCCCCCGTCCAAACGGTGTACAAAAAGAAAGTAGGCAAGCTATCCCGATGGCCCACTCAGTCTTTTTCCCCAAGCTAGGCTGCACTCACACCCAGGAACATGCTTGGGATCCACAGTCTCCCCAACCCTAACCCTAACTTGAGTTTTAACACAAATTTTCTTGTGCAACTGAAACGATACCCCGTCCTTACAGTGCACAGAAAGCCAGTAGGAAAGCTATCCCGATGGCCCACTCAGTCTGTTTCACCAAGCTAGGCTACACCGACGCCCAGGATCCCGCCTGGGAAGCCCAGTCTCCCCATCCCTAACCCTAACTTGCATCTTAACCCTAATTTTCTTGTGCAAGTGAAACATCCCTCCGTCCATACTGTTTAGAAAAAGTCAGTAGGCAAGCCATCCCGATTGCCAACTCAATCTGTTCCACCAAGCTAGCCTTCACAGAGGCCCTGGTTGCTGCCTGGGAAGCACAGTCTCCCCAACCCAGCCCTAACTTGGGTATTAATCCTAATTTTCCTGTGCAACTGAAACATCCCCTCGTCCATACAGCGTACAAAAAGACAGTAGGCAAGCAATCCTGATGGCCCACTCAGTCTGTTTCACCAGGCTCGGCTTCATCGAGGCCGTAGTTCTTGCCTGGGAAGCCCAGCCTCCATAACCCTAACCCTAATTTGGGTCTTAGTGCTAATGTTCTTCTGCAATGGAAACATCCCCCCATGGATACGGTGTACTAAAACGGAGTAGGGAAGCCATCCTGGTGGCCCACTCAAGTCTGTTTCACCAAGCTAGGCTTCACAGAGGGTCTGGTTCCCTCCAGGGAAGCCTAGCCTCCCCAACCTTACCCCTAACTAGAGTCTTGGCCCTAATTTTCTTGTGCAACTGAAACATTCCCCCGTCCAAACGGTGAACAAAAAGAAAGTAGGCAAGCTATCCCGATGGCCCACTCAGTCTGTTTCACCAAGCTAGGCTGCACCGAAGCCCAGGATCACGCTTGGGATCCGCAGTCTCCCCAACCCTAACCCTAACTTGAGTTTTAACACAAATTTTCTTGTGCAACTGAAAAGATACCCCGTCCTTACAGTGCAAAGAAAGCCAGTAGGAAAGCTATCCCGATGGCCCACTCAGTCTGTTTCACCAAGCTAGGCTGCACCGAAGCCCAGGATCTCGCCTGGGAAGCCCAGTCTCCCCAACCCTAACCCTAACTTGAGTCTTAACCCTAATTTTCTTGTGCAAGTGAAACATCCCCCCGTCCATACGGTTTAGAAAAAGTCAGTAGGCAAGCCATCCCGATTGCCAACTCAATGTGTTCCACCAAGCTAGCCTTCACAGAGGCCCTGGTTGCTACCTGGGAAGCACAGTCTCCCCAACCCAGCCCTAACTTGAGTCTTCTTAACCCTAATTTTCTTGTGCAAGTGAAACATCCCCCCGTCCATACGGTTTAGAAAAAGTCAGTAGGCAAGCGAACCCGATTGCCAACTCAATCTGTTCCAACAAGCTAGCCTTCACAGAGGCCCTGGTTCCTGCCTGGGAAGCACAGTCTCCACAACCCAGCCCTCACTTGGGTATTAATCCTAATTTTCCTGTGCAACTGAAACATCCCCTCGTCCATACAGCGTACAAAAAGACAGTAGGCAAGCAATCCTGATGGCCCACTCAGTCTGTTTCACCAGGCTCGGCTTCATCGAGGCCATAGTTCCTGCCTGGGAAGCCCAGCCTCCATAACCCTAACCCTAATTTGGGTGTTAATGCTAATGTTCTTCTGCAATGGAAACATCCCCCCATGGATAAGGTGTACTAAAACGGAGTAGGGAAGCCATCCTGGTGGCCCACTCAAGTCTGTTTCACCAAGCTAGGCTTCACAGAAGGTCTGGTTCCCTCCAGGGAAGCCTAGACTCCCCAACCTTACCCCTAACTAGAGTCTTGGCCCTAATTTTCTTGTGCAACTGAAATATTCCCCTGTCCAAACGGTGTACAAAAAGAAAGTAGGCAAGCTATCCCGATGGCCCACTCAGTCTTTTTCACCAAGCTAGGCTGCACCGAAGCCCAGGATCACGCTTGGGATCCGCAGTCTCCCCAACCCTAACCGTAACTTGAGTTTTAACACAAATTTTCTTGTGCAACTGAAACGATACCCCGTCCTTACAGTGCACAGAAAGCCAGTAGGCAAGCTATCCCGATGGCCCACTCAGTCTGTTTCACCAAGCTAGGCTACACCGACGCCCAGGATCCCACCTGGGAAGCCCAGTCTCCCCAACCCTAACCCTAACTTGAGTCTTAACCCTAATTTTCTTGTGCAAGTGAAACATCCCTCCGTCCATACGGTTTAGAAAAAGTCAGTAGGCAAGCCATCCCGATTGCCAACTCAATCTGTTCCACCAAGCTAGCCTTCACAGAGGCCCTGGTTGCTGCCTGGGAAGCACAGTCTCCCCAACCCAGCCCTCACTTGGGTATTAATCCTAATTTTCCTGTGCAACTGAAACATCCCCTCGTCCATACAGCGTACAAAAAGACAGTAGGCAAGCAATCCTGATGGCCCACTCAGTCTGTTTCACCAGGCTCGGCTTCATCGAGGCCGTAGTTCCTGCCTGGGAAGCCCAGCCTCCATAACCCTAACCCTAATTTGGGTCTTAATGCTAATGTTCTTCTGCAATGGAAACATCCCCCCATGGATACGGTGTACTAAAACGGAGTAGGGAAGCCATCCTCGTGGCCCAATCAAGTCTGTTTCACCAAGCTAGGCTTCACAGAGGGTCTGGTTCCCCCCAGGGAAGCCTAGCCTCCCCAACCTTACCCCTAACTAGAGTCTTGGCCCTAATTTTCTTGTGCAACTGAAACATTCCCCCGTCCAAACGGTGTACAAAAAGAAAGTAGGCAAGCTATCCCGATGCCCCACTCAGTCTGTTTCACCAAGCTAGGCTGCACCGAAGCCCAGGATCACGCTTGGGATCCGCAGTCTCCCCAACCCTAACCCTAACTTGAGTTTTAACACAAATTTTCTTGTGCAACTGAAACGATACCCCGACCTTACAGTGCACAGAAAGCCAGTAGGAAAGCTATCCCGATGGCCCACTCAGTCTGTTTCACCAAGCTAGGCTACACCGACGCCCAGGATCCCGCCTGGGAAGCCCAGTCTCCCCAACCCTGACCCTAACTTGAGTCTTAACCCTAATTTTCTCGTGCAAGTGAAACATCCTCCCGTCCTTACGGTTTAGAAAAAGTCAGTAGGCAAGCCATCCCGATTGCCAACTCAATCTGTTTCACCAAGCTAGCCTTCACAGAGGCCCTGGTTCCTGCCTGGGAAGCCCGGTCTCACCAACCCTAACCCTAACTTGAGGCTTCTTAACCCTAATTTTCTTGTGCAAGTGAAACATCCCCCCGTCCATACGGTTTAGAAAAAGTCAGTAGGCAAGCGAACCCGATTGCCAACTCAATCTGTTCCAAAAAGCTAGCCTTCACAGACGCCCTGGTTGCTGCCTGGGAAGCACAGTCTCCCCAACCCAGCCCTCACTTGGGTATTAATCCTAATTTTCCTGTGCAACTGAAACATCCCCTCGTCCATACAGCATACAAAAAGACAGTAGGCAAGCAATCCTGATGGCCCACTCAGTCTGTTTCACCAGGCTCGGCTTCATCGAGGCCGTAGTTCCTGCCTGGGAAGCCTAGCCTCCATAACCCTAACCCTAATTTGGGTCTTAATGCTAATGTTCTTCTGCAACGGAAACATCCCCCCATGGACACGATGTACTAAAACGGAGTAGGGAAGCCATCCTGGTGGCCCACTCAAGTCTGTTTCACCAAGCTAGGCTTCACAGAGGGTCTGGTTCCCTGCAGGGAAGCCTAGCCTCCCCAACCTTAACCCTAACTAGAGTCTTGGCCCTAATTTTCTTGTGCAACTGAAACATTCCCCCGTCCAAACGGTGTACAAAAAGAAAGTAGGCAAGCTATCCCGATGGCCCACTCAGTCTTTTTCACCAAGCTAGGCTGCACTCACACCCAGGAACATGCTTGGGATCCACAGTCTCCCCAACCCTAACCCTAACTTGAGTTTTAACACAAATTTTCTTGTGCAACTGAAACGATACCCCGTCCTTACAGTGCACAGAAAGCCAGTAGGGAAGCTATCCCGATGGCCCACTCAGTCTGTTTCACCAAGCTAGGCTACACCGACGCCCAGGATCCCGCCTGGGAAGCCCAGTCTCCCCATCCCTAACCCTAACTTGCATCTTAACCCTAATTTTCTTGTGCAAGTGAAACATCCCTCCGTCCATACTGTTTAGAAAAAGTCAGTAGGCAAGCCATCCCGATTGCCAACTCAATCTGTTCCACCAAGCTAGCCTTCACAGAGGCCCTGGTTGCTGCCTGGGAAGCACAGTCTCCCCAACCCAGCCCTAACTTGGGTATTAATCCTAATTTTCCTGTGCAACTGAAACATCCCCTCGTCCATACAGCGTACAAAAAGACAGTAGGCAAGCAATCCTGATGGCCCACTCAGTCTGTTTCACCAGGCTCAGCTTCATCGAGGCCGTAGTTCTTGCCTGGGAAGCCCAGCCTCCATAACCCTAACCCTAATTTGGGTCTTAGTGCTAATGTTCTTCTGCAATGGAAACATCCCCCCATGGATACGGTGTACTAAAACGGAGTAGGGAAGCCATCCTGGTGGCCCACTCAAGTCTGTTTCACCAAGCTAGGCTTCACAGAGGGTCTGGTTCCCTCCAGGGAAGCCTAGCCTCCCCAACCTTACCCCTAACTAGAGTCTTGGCCCTAATTTTCTTGTGCAACTGAAACATTCCCCCGTCCAAACGGTGAACAAAAAGAAAGTAGGCAAGCTATCCCGATGGCCCACTCAGTCTGTTTCACCAAGCTAGGCTGCACCGAAGCCCAGGATCACGCTTGGGATCCGCAGTCTCCCCAACCCTAACCCTAACTTGAGTTTTAACACAAATTTTCTTGTGCAACTGAAAAGATACCCCGTCCTTACAGTGCAAAGAAAGCCAGTAGGAAAGCTATCCCGATGGCCCACTCAGTCTGTTTCACCAAGCTAGGCTGCACCGAAGCCCAGGATCTCGCCTGGGAAGCCCAGTCTCCCCAACCCTAACCCTAACTTGAGTCTTAACCCTAATTTTCTTGTGCAAGTGAAACATCCCCCCGTCCATACGGTTTAGAAAAAGTCAGTAGGCAAGCCATCCCGATTGCCAACTCAATGTGTTCCACCAAGCTAGCCTTCACAGAGGCCCTGGTTGCTACCTGGGAAGCACAGTCTCCCCAACCCAGCCCTAACTTGAGTCTTCTTAACCCTAATTTTCTTGTGCAAGTGAAACATCCCCCCGTCCATACGGTTTAGAAAAAGTCAGTAGGCAAGCGAACCCGATTGCCAACTCAATCTGTTCCAACAAGCTAGCCTTCACAGAGGCCCTGGTTCCTGCCTGGGAAGCACAGTCTCCACAACCCAGCCCTCACTTGGGTATTAATCCTAATTTTCCTGTGCAACTGAAACATCCCCTCGTCCATACAGCGTACAAAAAGACAGTAGGCAAGCAATCTTGATGGCCCACTCAGTCTGTTTCACCAGGCTCGGCTTCATCGAGGCCATAGTTCCTGCCTGGGAAGCCCAGCCTCCATAACCCTAACCCTAATTTGGGTGTTAATGCTAATGTTCTTCTGCAATGGAAACATCCCCCCATGGATAAGGTGTACTAAAACGGAGTAGGGAAGCCATCCTGGTGGCCCACTCAAGTCTGTTTCACCAAGCTAGGCTTCACAGAAGGTCTGGTTCCCTCCAGGGAAGCCTAGACTCCCCAACCTTACCCCTAACTAGAGTCTTGGCCCTAATTTTCTTGTGCAACTGAAATATTCCCCCGTCCAAACGGTGTACAAAAAGAAAGTAGGCAAGCTATCCCGATGGCCCACTCAGTCTGTTTCACCAAGCTAGGCTGCACCGAAGCCCAGGATCACGCTTGGGATCCGCAGTCTCCCCAACCCTAACCGTAACTTGAGTTTTAACACAAATTTTCTTGTGCAACTGAAACGATACCCCATCCTTACAGTGCACAGAAAGCCAGTAGGCAAGCTATCCCGATGGCCCACTCAGTCTGTTTCACCAAGCTAGGCTACACCGACGCCCAGGATCCCACCTGGGAAGCCCAGTCTCCCCAACCCTAACCCTAACTTGAGTCTTAACCCTAATTTTCTTGTGCGAGTGAAACATCCCTCCGTCCATACGGTTTAGAAAAAGTCAGTAGGCAAGCCATCCCGATTGCCAACTCAATCTGTTCCACCAAGCTAGCCTTCACAGAGGCCCTGGTTGCTGCCTGGGAAGCACAGTCTCCCCAACCCAGCCCTCACTTGGGTATTAATCCTAATTTTCCTGTGCAACTGAAACATCCCCTCGTCCATACAGCGTACAAAAAGACAGTAGGCAAGCAATCCTGATGGCCCACTCAGTCTGTTTCACCAGGCTCGGCTTCATCGAGGCCGTAGTTCCTGCCTGGGAAGCCCAGCCTCCATAACCCTAACCCTAATTTGGGTCTTAATGCTAATGTTCTTCTGCAATGGAAACATCCCCCCATGGATACGGTGTACTAAAATGGAGTAGGAAAGCCATCCTGGTGGCCCAATCAAGTCTGTTTCACCAAGCTAGGCTTCACAGAGGGTCTGGTTCCCTCCAGGGAAGCCTAGCCTCCCCAACCTTACCCCTAACTAGAGTCTTGGCCCTAATTTTCTTGTGCAACTGAAACATTCCCCCGTACATACGGTTTAGAAAAAGTCAGTAGGCAAGCCATCCCGATTGCCAACTCAATGTGTTCCACCAAGCTAGCCTTCACAGAGGCCCTGGTTGCTACCTGGGAAGCACAGTCTCCCCAACCCAGCCCTAACTTGAGTCTTCTTAACCCTAATTTTCTTGTGCAAGTGAAACATCCCCCCGTCCATACGGTTTAGAAAAAGTCAGTAGGCAAGCGAACCCGATTGCCACCTCAATCTGTTCCAACAAGCTAGCCTTCACAGAGGCCCTGGTTCCTGCCTGGGAAGCACAGTCTCCACAACCCAGCCCTCACTTGGGTATTAATCCTAATTTTCCTGTGCAACTGAAACATCCCCTCGTCCATACAGCGTACAAAAAGACAGTAGGCAAGCAATCCTGATGGCCCACTCAGTCTGTTTCACCAGGCTCGGCTTCATAGAGGCCGTAGTTCCTGCCTGGGAAGCCCAGCCTCCATAAGCCTAACCCTAATTTGGGTCTTAATGCTAATGTTCTTCTGCAATGGAAACATCCCCCCATGGATACGGTGTACTAAAACGGAGTAGGGAAGCCATCCTCGTGGCCCAATCAAGTCTGTTTCACCAAGCTAGGCTTCACAGAGGGTCTGGTTCCCTCCAGGGAAGCCTAGCCTCCCCAACCTTACCCCTAACTAGAGTCTTGGCCCTAATTTTCTTGTGCAACTGAAACATTCCCCCGTCCAAACGGTGAACAAAAAGAAAGTAGGCAAGCTATCCCGATGCCCCACTCAGTCTGTTTCACCAAGCTAGGCTGCACCGAAGCCCAGGATCACGCTTGGGATCCGCAGTCTCCCCAACCCTAACCCTAACTTGAGTTTTAACACAAATTTTCTTGTGCAAGTGAAACATCCCCCCGTCCATACGGTTTAGAAAAAGTCAGTAGGCAAGCCATCCCGATTGCCAACTCAATGTGTTCCACCAAGCTAGCCTTCACAGAGGCCCTGGTTGCTACCTGGGAAGCACAGTCTCCCCAACCCAGCCCTAACTTGAGTCTTCTTAACCCTAATTTCCTTGTGCAAGTGAAACATCCCCCCGTCCATACGGTTTAGAAAAAGTGAGTAGGCAAGCCATCCCGATTGCCAACTCAATCTGTTCCAACAAGCTAGCCTTCACAGAGGCCCTGGTTCCTGCCTGGGAAGCACAGTCTCCACAACCCAGCCCTCACTTGGGTATTAATCCTAATTTTCCTGTGCAACTGAAACATCCCCTCGTCCATACAGCGTACAAAAAGACAGTAGGCAAGCAATCCTGATAGCCCACTCAGTCTGTTTCACCAGGCTCGGCTTCATCGAGGCCGTAGTTCCTGCCTGGGAAGCCCAGCCTCCATAACCCTAACCCTAATTTGGGTGTTAATGCTAATGTTCTTCTGCAATGGAAACATCCCCCCATGGATAAGGTGTACTAAAACTGAGTAGGGACGCCATCCTGGTGGCCCACTCAAGTCTGTTTCACCAAGCTAGGCTTCACAGAGGGTCTGGTTCCCTCAAGGGAAGCCTAGCCTCCCCAACCTTTCCCCTAACTAGAGTCTTGGCCCTTAATTTTCTTGTGCAACTGAAACATTCCCCCGTCCAAACGGTGTACAAAAAGAAAGTAGGCAAGCTATCCCGATGCCCCACTCAGTCTGTTTCACCAAGCTAGGCTGCACCGAAGCCCAGGATCACGCTTGGGATCCGCAGTCTCCCCAACCCTAACCCTAACTTGAGTTTTAACACAAATTTTCTTGTGCAACTGAAACGATACCCCGTCCTTACAGTGCACAGAAAGCCAGTAGGCAAGCTATCCCGATGGCCCACTCAGTCTGTTTCACCAAGCTAGGCTACACCGACGCCCAGGATCCCGCCTGGGAAGCCCAGTCTCCCCAACCCTAACCCTAACTTGAGTCTTAACCCTAATTTTCTTGTGCAGGTGAAACATCCTCCCGTCCTTACGGTTTAGAAAAAGTCAGTAGGCAAGCCATCACGATTGCCAACTCAATCTGTTCCACCAAGCTAGCCTTCACAGAGGCCCTGGTTGCTGCCTGGGAAGCCCGGACTCACCAACCCTAACCCTAACTTGAGTCTTCTTAACCCTAATGTTCTTGTGCAAGTGAAACATTCCCCCTTCCATACGGTTTAGAAAAAGTAAGTAGGCAAGCCATCCCGATTGCCAACTCAATCTGTTCCACCAAGCTAGCCTTCACAGAGGCCCTGGTTGCTGCCTGGGAAGCACAGTCTCCCCAACCCAGCCCTAACTTGGGTATTAATCCTAATTTTCCTGTGCAACTGAAACATCCCCTCGTCCATACAGCGTACAAAAAGACAGTAGGCAAGCTATCCCGATGGCCCACTCAGTCTCTTTCACCAAGCTAGGCTACACCGAAGCCCAGGATCCCGCCTGGGAAGCCCAGTCTCCCCAACCCTGACCCTAACTTGAGTCTTAACCCTAATTTTCTCGTGCAAGTGAAACATCCTCCCGTCCTTACGGTTTAGAAAAAGTCAGTAGGCAAGCCATCCCGATTGCCAACTCAATCTGTTTCACCAAGCTAGCCTTCACAGAGGCCCTGGTTCCTGCCTGGGAAGCCCGGTCTCACCAACCCTAACCCTAACTTGAGGCTTCTTAACCCTAATTTTCTTGTGCAAGTGAAACATCCCCCCGTCCATACGGTTTAGAAAAAGTCAGTAGGCAAGCGAACCCGATTGCCAACTCAATCTGTTCCAAAAAGCTAGCCTTCACAGACGCCCTGGTTGCTGCCTGGGAAGCACAGTCTCCCCAACCCAGCCCTCACTTGGGTATTAATCCTAATTTTCCTGTGCAACTGAAACATCCCCTCGTCCATACAGCATACAAAAAGACAGTAGGCAAGCAATCCTGATGGCCCACTCAGTCTGTTTCACCAGGCTCGGCTTCATCGAGGCCGTAGTTCCTGCCTGGGAAGCCTAGCCTCCATAACCCTAACCCTAATTTGGGTCTTAATGCTAATGTTCTTCTGCAACGGAAACATCCCCCCATGGACACGATGTACTAAAACGGAGTAGGGAAGCCATCCTGGTGGCCCACTCAAGTCTGTTTCACCAAGCTAGGCTTCACAGAGGGTCTGGTTCCCTCCAGGGAAGCCTAGCCTCCCCAACCTTACCCCTAACTAGAGTCTTGGCCCTAATTTTCTTGTGCAACTGAAACATTCCCCCGTCCAAACGGTGTACAAAAAGAAAGTAGGCAAGCTATCCCGATGGCCCACTCAGTCTTTTTCCCCAAGCTAGGCTGCACTCACACCCAGGAACATGCTTGGGATCCACAGTCTCCCCAACCCTAACCCTAACTTGAGTTTTAACACAAATTTTCTTGTGCAACTGAAACGATACCCCGTCCTTACAGTGCACAGAAAGCCAGTAGGAAAGCTATCCCGATGGCCCACTCAGTCTGTTTCACCAAGCTAGGCTACACCGACGCCCAGGATCCCGCCTGGGAAGCCCAGTCTCCCCATCCCTAACCCTAACTTGCATCTTAACCCTAATTTTCTTGTGCAAGTGAAACATCCCTCCGTCCATACTGTTTAGAAAAAGTCAGTAGGCAAGCCATCCCGATTGCCAACTCAATCTGTTCCACCAAGCTAGCCTTCACAGAGGCCCTGGTTGCTGCCTGGGAAGCACAGTCTCCCCAACCCAGCCCTAACTTGGGTATTAATCCTAATTTTCCTGTGCAACTGAAACATCCCCTCGTCCATACAGCGTACAAAAAGACAGTAGGCAAGCAATCCTGATGGCCCACTCAGTCTGTTTCACCAGGCTCGGCTTCATCGAGGCCGTAGTTCTTGCCTGGGAAGCCCAGCCTCCATAACCCTAACCCTAATTTGGGTCTTAGTGCTAATGTTCTTCTGCAATGGAAACATCCCCCCATGGATACGGTGTACTAAAACGGAGTAGGGAAGCCATCCTGGTGGCCCACTCAAGTCTGTTTCACCAAGCTAGGCTTCACAGAGGGTCTGGTTCCCTCCAGGGAAGCCTAGCCTCCCCAACCTTACCCCTAACTAGAGTCTTGGCCCTAATTTTCTTGTGCAACTGAAACATTCCCCCGTCCAAACGGTGAACAAAAAGAAAGTAGGCAAGCTATCCCGATGGCCCACTCAGTCTGTTTCACCAAGCTAGGCTGCACCGAAGCCCAGGATCACGCTTGGGATCCGCAGTCTCCCCAACCCTAACCCTAACTTGAGTTTTAACACAAATTTTCTTGTGCAACTGAAAAGATACCCCGTCCTTACAGTGCAAAGAAAGCCAGTAGGAAAGCTATCCCGATGGCCCACTCAGTCTGTTTCACCAAGCTAGGCTGCACCGAAGCCCAGGATCTCGCCTGGGAAGCCCAGTCTCCCCAACCCTAACCCTAACTTGAGTCTTAACCCTAATTTTCTTGTGCAAGTGAAACATCCCCCCGTCCATACGGTTTAGAAAAAGTCAGTAGGCAAGCCATCCCGATTGCCAACTCAATGTGTTCCACCAAGCTAGCCTTCACAGAGGCCCTGGTTGCTACCTGGGAAGCACAGTCTCCCCAACCCAGCCCTAACTTGAGTCTTCTTAACCCTAATTTTCTTGTGCAAGTGAAACATCCCCCCGTCCATACGGTTTAGAAAAAGTCAGTAGGCAAGCGAACCCGATTGCCAACTCAATCTGTTCCAACAAGCTAGCCTTCACAGAGGCCCTGGTTCCTGCCTGGGAAGCACAGTCTCCACAACCCAGCCCTCACTTGGGTATTAATCCTAATTTTCCTGTGCAACTGAAACATCCCCTCGTCCATACAGCGTACAAAAAGACAGTAGGCAAGCAATCCTGATGGCCCACTCAGTCTGTTTCACCAGGCTCGGCTTCATCGAGGCCATAGTTCCTGCCTGGGAAGCCCAGCCTCCATAACCCTAACCCTAATTTGGGTGTTAATGCTAATGTTCTTCTGCAATGGAAACATCCCCCCATGGATAAGGTGTACTAAAACGGAGTAGGGAAGCCATCCTGGTGGCCCACTCAAGTCTGTTTCACCAAGCTAGGCTTCACAGAAGGTCTGGTTCCCTCCAGGGAAGCCTAGACTCCCCAACCTTACCCCTAACTAGAGTCTTGGCCCTAATTTTCTTGTGCAACTGAAATATTCCCCTGTCCAAACGGTGTACAAAAAGAAAGTAGGCAAGCTATCCCGATGGCCCACTCAGTCTTTTTCACCAAGCTAGGCTGCACCGAAGCCCAGGATCACGCTTGGGATCCGCAGTCTCCCCAACCCTAACCGTAACTTGAGTTTTAACACAAATTTTCTTGTGCAACTGAAACGATACCCCGTCCTTACAGTGCACAGAAAGCCAGTAGGCAAGCTATCCCGATGGCCCACTCAGTCTGTTTCACCAAGCTAGGCTACACCGACGCCCAGGATCCCACCTGGGAAGCCCAGTCTCCCCAACCCTAACCCTAACTTGAGTCTTAACCCTAATTTTCTTGTGCAAGTGAAACATCCCTCCGTCCATACGGTTTAGAAAAAGTCAGTAGGCAAGCCATCCCGATTGCCAACTCAATCTGTTCCACCAAGCTAGCCTTCACAGAGGCCCTGGTTGCTGCCTGGGAAGCACAGTCTCCCCAACCCAGCCCTCACTTGGGTATTAATCCTAATTTTCCTGTGCAACTGAAACATCCCCTCGTCCATACAGCGTACAAAAAGACAGTAGGCAAGCAATCCTGATGGCCCACTCAGTCTGTTTCACCAGGCTCGGCTTCATCGAGGCCGTAGTTCCTGCCTGGGAAGCCCAGCCTCCATAACCCTAACCCTAATTTGGGTCTTAATGCTAATGTTCTTCTGCAATGGAAACATCCCCCCATGGATACGGTGTACTAAAACGGAGTAGGGAAGCCATCCTCGTGGCCCAATCAAGTCTGTTTCACCAAGCTAGGCTTCACAGAGGGTCTGGTTCCCCCCAGGGAAGCCTAGCCTCCCCAACCTTACCCCTAACTAGAGTCTTGGCCCTAATTTTCTTGTGCAACTGAAACATTCCCCCGTCCAAACGGTGTACAAAAAGAAAGTAGGCAAGCTATCCCGATGGCCCACTCAGTCTGTTTCACCAAGCTAGGCTGCACCGAAGCCCAGGATCACGCTTGGGATCCGCAGTCTCCCCAAC
This sequence comes from Heloderma suspectum, assembly GCF_057233095.1. NCBI lineage: Eukaryota > Metazoa > Chordata > Lepidosauria > Squamata > Helodermatidae > Heloderma > Heloderma suspectum. Next base: position 144,890,938 of record NC_139459.1, read on the forward strand.
CCTAACCCTAACTTGAGTTTTAACACAAATTTTCTTGTGCAACTGAAACGATACCCCGACCTTACAGTGCACAGAAAGCCAGTAGGAAAGCTATCCCGATGGCCCACTCAGTCTGTTTCACCAAGCTAGGCTACACCGACGCCCAGGATCCCGCCTGGGAAGCCCAGTCTCCCCAACCCTAACCCTAACTTGCATTTTAACCCTAATTTTCTTGTGCAAGTGAAACATCCCTCCGTCCATACTGTGTAGAAAAAGTCAGTAGGCAAGCCATCCCGATTGCCAACTCAATCTGTTCCACCAAGCTAGCCTTCACAGAGGCCCTGGTTGCTGCCTGGGAAGCACAGTCTCCCCAACCCAGCCCTAACTAGGGTATTAATCCTAATTTTCCTGTGCAACTGAAACATCCCCTCGTCCATACAGCGTACAAAAAGACAGTAGGCAAGCAATCCTGATGGCCCACTCAGTCTGTTTCACCAGGCTCGGCTTCATCGAGGCCGTAGTTCTTGCCTGGGAAGCCCAGCCTCCATAACCCTAACCCTAATTTGGGTCTTAGTGCTAATGTTCTTCTGCAATGGAAACATCCCCCCATGGATACGGTGTACTAAAACGGAGTAGGGAAGCCATCCTGGTGGCCCACTCAAGTCTGTTTCACCAAGCTAGGCTTCACAGAGGGTCTGGTTCCCTCCAGGGAAGCCTAGCCTCCCCAACCTTACCCCTAACTAGAGTCTTGGCCCTAATTTTCTTGTGCAACTGAAACATTCCCCCGTCCAAACGGTGAACAAAAAGAAAGTAGGCAAGCTATCCCGATGGCCCACTCAGTCTGTTTCACCAAGCTAGGCTGCACCGAAGCCCAGGATCACGCTTGGGATCCGCAGTCTCCCCAACCCTAACCCTAACTTGAGTTTTAACACAAATTTTCTTGTGCAACTGAAACGATACCCCGTCCTTACAGTGCACAGAAAGCCAGTAGGAAAGCTATCCCGATGGCCCACTCAGTCTGTTTCACCAAGCTAGGCTGCACCGAAGCCCAGGATCCCGCCTGGGAAGCCCAGTCTCCCCAACCCTGACCCTAACTTGAGTCTTAACCCTAATTTTCTTGTGCAAGTGAAACAACCCCCCGTCCATACGGTTTAGAAAAAGTCAGTAGGCAAGCCATCCCGATTGCCAACTCAATCTGTTCCACCAAGCTAGCCTTCACAAAGGCCCTGGTTGCTGCCTGGGAAGCACAGTCTCCCCAACCCAGCCCTAACTTGGGTATTAATCCTAATTTTCCTGTGCAACTGAAACATCCCCTCGTCCATGCACCGTACAAAAAGACAGTAGGCAAGCCATCCCGATTGCCAACTCAATGTGTTCCACCAAGCTAGCCTTCACAGAGGCCCTGGTTGCTACCTGGGAAGCACAGTCTCCCCAACCCAGCCCTAACTTGAGTCTTCTTAACCCTAATTTTCTTGTGCAAGTGAAACATCCCCCCGTCCATACGGTTTAGAAAAAGTCAGTAGGCAAGCGAACCTGATTGCCAACTCAATCTGTTCCAACAAGCTAGCCTTCACAGAGGCCCTGGTTCCTGCCTGGGAAGCACAGTCTCCACAACCCAGCCCTCACTTGGGTATTAATCCTAATTTTCCAGTGCAACTGAAACATCCCCTCGTCCATACAGCTTCTAAAAAGACAGTAGGCAAGCAATCCTGATGGCCCACTCAGTCTGTTTCACCAGGTTCGGCTTCATCGAGGCCGTAGTTCCTGCCTGGGAAGCCCAGCCTCCATAACCCTAACCCTAACTTGGGTGTTAATGCTAATGTTCTTCTGCAATGGAAACATCCCCCCATGGATACGGTGTACTAAAACGGAGGAGGGAAGCCATCCTGGTGGCCCACTCAAGTCTGTTTCACCAAGCTAGGCTTCAAAGAAGGTCTGGTTCCCTCCAGGGAAGCCTAGACTCCCCAACCTTACCCCTAACTAGAGTCTTGGCCCTAATTTTCTTGTCAACTGAAACATTCCCCCATCCAAACGGTGTACAAAAAGAAAGTAGGCAAGCTATCCCGATGGCCCACTCAGTCTGTTTCACCAAGCTAGGCTGCACCGAAGCCCAGGATCACGCTTGGGATCCGCAGTCTCCCCAACCCTAACCCTTACTTGAGTTTTAACACAAATTTTCTTGTGCAACTGAAATGATACCCCGTCCTTACAGTGCACAGAAAGCCAGTAGGAAAGCTATCCCGATGGCCCACTCAGTCTGTTTCACCAAGCTAGGCTACACCGACGCCCATGATCCCGCCTGGGAAGCCCAGTCTCCCCAACCCTAACCCTAACTTGAGTCTTAACCCTAATTTTCTTGTGCAAGTGAAACATCACTCCGTCCATACGGTTTAGAAAAAGTCAGTAGGCAAGCCATCCCGACTGCCAACTCAATCTGTTCCACCAAGCTAGCCTTCACAGAGGCCCTGGTTGCTGCCTGGGAAGCACAGTCTCCCCAACCCAGCCCTAACTTGGGTATTAATCCTAATTTTCCTGTGCAACAGAAACATCCCCTCGTCCATACAGCGTACAAAACGACAGTAGGCAAGCAATCCTGATGGCCCACTCAGTCTGTTTCACCAGGCTCGGCTTCATCGAGGCCGTAGTTCCTGCCTGGGAAGCCCAGCCTCCATAACCCTAACCCTAATTTGGGTCTTAATGCTAATGTTCTTCTGCAATGGAAACATCCCCCCATGGATACGGTGTACTAAAACGGAGTAGGGAAGCCATCCTGGTGGCCCATTCCAGTCTGTTTCACCAAGCTAGGCTTCACAGAGGGTCTGGTTCCCTCCAGGGAAGCCTAGCCTCCCCAACCTTACCCCTAACTAGAGTCTTGGCCCTAATTTTCTTGTGCAACTGAAACATTCCCCTGTCCAAACGGTGTACAAAAAGAAAGTAGGCAAGCTATCCCGATGGCCCACTCAGTCTTTTTCACCAAGCTAGGCTGCACCGAAGCCCAGGATCACGCTTCGGATCCGCAGTCTCCCCAACCCTAACCCTAACTTGAATTTTTACACAAATTTTCTTGTGCAACCGAAACGATACCCCGTCCTTACAGTGCACAGAAAGACAGTAGGCAAGCTATCCCGATGGCCCACTCAGTCTGTTTCACCAAGCTAGGCTACACCGAAGCCCAGGATCCCGCCTGGGAAGCCCAGTCTCCCCAACCCTAACCCTAACTTGAGTCTTAACCCTAATTTTCTTGTGCAAGTGAAACATCCCTCCATCCATACGGTTTAGAAAAAGTCAGTAGGCAAGCCATCCCGATTGCCAACTCAATCTCTTCCACCAAGCTAGCCTTCACAGAGGCCCTCGTTGCTGCCTGGGAAGCACAGTCTCCCCAACCCAGCCCTCACTTGGGTATTAATCCTAATTTTCCTGTGCAACTGAAACATCCCCTCGTCCATACAGCGTACAAAAAGACAGTAGGCAAGCAATCCTGATGGCCCACTCAGTCTGTTTCACCAGGCTCGGCTTCATCGAGTCCGTAGTTCCTGCCTGGGAAGCCCAGCCTCCATAACCCTAACCCTAATTTGGGTCTTAATGCTAATATTCTTCTGCAATGGAAACATCCCCCCATGGATACGGTGTACTAAAACGGAGTAGGGAAGCCATCCTGTTGGGCCACTCAAGTCTATTTCACCAAGCTAGGCTTCACAGAAGGTCTGGTTCCCTCCAGGGAAGCCTAGCCTCCCCAACCTTACCCCTAACTAGAGTCTTGGCCCTAATTTTCTTGTGCAACTGAAACATTCCCCCGTCCAAACGGTGTACAAAAAGAAAGTAGGCAAGCTATCCCGATGGCCCACTCAGTCTGTTTCACCAAGCTAGGCTGCACCGAAGCCCAGGATCACGCTTGGGATCCGCAGTCTCCCCAACCCTAACCCTAACTTGAGTTTTAACACAAATTTTCTTGTGCAACTGAAACGATACCCCGTCCTTACAGTGCACAGAAAGCCAGTAGGAAAGCTATCCCGATGGCCCACTCAGTCTGTTTCACCAAGCTAGGCTGCACCGAAGCCCAGGATCCCGCCTGGGAAGCCCAGTCTCCCCAACCCTAACCCTAACTTGAGTCTTAACCCTAATTTTCTTGTGCAAATGAAACATCCCCCCGTCCATACGGTTTAGAAAAAGTCAGTAGGCAAGCCATCCCGATTGCCAACTCAATCTGTTCCACCAAGCTAGCCTTCACAGAGGCCCTGGTTGCTACCTGGGAAGCACAGTCTCCCAACCCAGCCCTAACTTGAGTCTTCTCAACCCTAATTTTCTTGTGCAAGTGAAACATCCCCCCGTCCATACGGTTTAGAAAAAGTCAGTAGGCAAGCGAACCCGATTGCCAACTCAATCTGTTCCAACAAGCTAGCCTTCACAGAGGCCCTGGTTCCTGCCTGGGAAGCACAGTCTCCACAACCCAGCCCTCACTTGGGCATTAATCCTAATTTTCCTGTGCAACTGAAACATCCCCTCGTCCATACAGCGTACAAAAAGACAGTAGGCAAGCAATCCTGATGGCCCACTCAGTCTGTTTCACCAGGCTCGGCTTCATCGAGGCCGTAGTTCTTGCCTGGGAAGCCCAGCCTCCATAACCCTAACCCTAATTTGGGTCTTAGTGCTAATGTTCTACTGCAATGGAAACATCCCCCCATGGATACGGTGTACTACAACGGAGTAGGGAAGCCATCCTGGTGGCCCACTCAAGTCTGTTTCACCAAGCTAGGCTTCACAGAGGGTCTGGTTCCCTCCAGGGAAGCCTAGCCTCCCCAACCTTACCCCTAACTAGAGTCTTGGCCCTAATTTTCTTGTGCAACTGAAACATTCCCCCGTCCAAACGGTGAACAAAAAGAAAGTAGGCAAGCTATCCCGATGGCCCACTCAGTCTGTTTCACCAAGCTAGGCTGCACCGAAGCCCAGGATCACGCTTGGGATCCGCAGTCTCCCCAACCCTAACCCTAACTTGAGTTTTAACACAAATTTTCTTGTGCAACTGAAACGATACCCCGTCCTTACAGTGCACAGAAAGCCAGTAGGAAAGCTATCCCGATGGCCCACTCAGTCTGTTTCACCAAGCTAGGCTGCACCGAAGCCCAGGATCCCGCCTGGGAAGCCCAGTCTCCCCAACCCTAACCCTAACTTGAGTCTTAACCCTAATTTTCTTCTGCAAGTGAAACATCCCCCCGTCCATACGGTTTAGAAAAAGTCAGTAGGCAAGCCATCCCGATTGCCAACTCAATGTGTTCCACCAAGCTAGCCTTCACAGAGGCCCTGGTTGCTACCTGGGAAGCACAGTCTCCCCAACCCAGCCCTAACTTGAGTCTTCTTAACCCTAATTTTCTTGTGCAAGTGAAACATCCCCCCGTCCATACGGTTTAGAAAAAGTCAGTAGGCAAGCGAACCCGATTGCCACCTCAATCTGTTCCAACAAGCTAGCCTTCACAGAGGCCCTGGTTCCTGCCTGGGAAGCACAGTCTCCACAACCCAGCCCTCACTTGGGTATTAATCCTAATTTTCCTGTGCAACTGAAACATCCCCTCGTCCATACAGCGTACAAAAAGACAGTAGGCAAGCAATCCTGATGGCCCACTCAGTCTGTTTCACCAGGCTCGGCTTCATCGAGGCCGTAGTTCCTGCCTGGGAAGCCCAGCCTCCATAACCCTAACGCTAATTTGGGTCTTAATGCTAATGTTCTTCTGCAATGGAAACATCCCCCCATGGATAAGGTGTACTAAAACGGAGTAGGGAAGCCATCCTGGTGGCCCACTCAAGTCTGTTTCACCAAGCTAGGCTTCACAGAAGGTCTGGTTCCCTCCAGGGAAGCCTAGACTCCCCAAACGTACCCCTAACTAGAGTCTTGGCCCTAATTTTCTTGTGCAACTGAAATATTCCCCCGTCCAAACGGTGTACAAAAAGAAAGTAGGCAAGCTATCCCGATGGCCCACTCAGTCTGTTTCACCAAGCTAGGCTGCACCGAAGCCCAGGATCACGCTTGGGATCCGCAGTCTCCCCAACCCTAACCGTAACTTGAGTTTTAACACAAATTTTCTTGTGCAACTGAAACGATACCCCGTCCTTACAGTGCACAGAAAGCCAGTAGGCAAGCTATCCCGATGGCCCACTCAGTCTGTTTCACCAAGCTAGGCTACACCGACGCCCAGGATCCCACCTGGGAAGCCCAGTCTCCCCAACCCTAACCCTAACTTGAGTCTTAACCCTAATTTTCTTGTGCGAGTGAAACATCCCTCCGTCCATACGGTTTAGAAAAAGTCAGTAGGCAAGCCATCCCGATTGCCAACTCAATCTGTTCCACCAAGCTAGCCTTCACAGAGGCCCTGGTTGCTGCCTGGGAAGCACAGTCTCCCCAACCCAGCCCTAACTTGGGTATTAATCCTAATTTTCCTGTGCAACTGAAACATCCCCTCGTCCATACAGCGTACAAAAAGACAGTAGGCAAGCAATCCTGATGGCCCACTCAGTCTGTTTCACCAGGCTCGGCTTCATCGAGGCCGTAGTTCCTGCCTGGGAAGCCCAGCCTCCATAACCCTAACCCTAATTTGGGTCTTAATGCTAATGTTCTTCTGCAATGGAAACATCCCCCCATGGATACGGTGTACTAAAACGGAGTAGGGAAGCCATCCTGGTGGCCCAATCAAGTCTGTTTCACCAAGCTAGGCTTCACAGATGGTCCGGTTCCCTCCAGGGAAGCCTAGCCTCCCCAACCTTACCCCTAACTAGAGTCTTGGCCCTAATTTTCTTGTGCAACTGAAACATTCCCCCGTCCATACGGTTTAGAAAAAGTCAGTAGGCAAGCCATCCCGATTGCCAACTCAATGTGTTCCACCAAGCTAGCCTTCACAGAGGCCCTGGTTGCTACCTGGGAAGCACAGTCTCCCCAACCCAGCCCTAACTTGAGTCTTCTTAACCCTAATTTTCTTGTGCAAGTGAAACATCCCCCCGTCCATACGGTTTAGAAAAAGTCAGTAGGCAAGCGAACCCGATTGCCACCTCAATCTGTTCCAACAAGCTAGCCTTCACAGAGGCCCTGGTTCCTGCCTGGGAAGCACAGTCTCCACAACCCAGCCCTCACTTGGGTATTAATCCTAATTTTCCTGTGCAACTGAAACATCCCCTCGTCCATACAGCGTACAAAAAGACAGTAGGCAAGCAATCCTGATGGCCCACTCAGTCTGTTTCACCAGGCTCGGCTTCATCGAGGCCGTAGTTCCTGCCTGGGAAGCCCAGCCTCCATAACCCTAACCCTAATTTGGGTCTTAATGCTAATGTTCTTCTGCAATGGAAACATCCCCCCATGGATACGGTGTACTAAAACGGAGTAGGGAAGCCATCCTCGTGGCCCAATCAAGTCTGTTTCACCAAGCTAGGCTTCACAGAGGGTCTGGTTCCCTCCAGGGAAGCCTAGCCTCCCCAACCTTACCCCTAACTAGAGTCTTGGCCCTAATTTTCTTGTGCAACTGAAACATTCCCCCGTCCAAACGGTGAACAAAAAGAAAGTAGGCAAGCTATCCCGATGGCCCACTCAGTCTGTTTCACCAAGCTAGGCTGCACCGAAGCCCAGGATCACGCTTGGGATCCGCAGTCTCCCCAACCCTAACCCTAACTTGAGTTTTAACACAAATATTCATGTGCAACTGAAACGATACCCCGTCCTTACAGTGCACAGAAAGCCAGTAGAAAAGCTATCCCGATGGCCCACTCAGTCTGTTTCACCAAGCTAGGCTACAGCGAAGCCCAGGATCTCGCCTGGGAAGCCCAGTCTCCCCAACAATGACCCTAACTTGAGTCTTAACCCTAATTTTCTTGTGCAAGTGAAACATCCTCCCGTCCTTACGGTTTAGAAAAAGTCAGTAGGCAAGCCATCCCGATTGCCAACTCAATGTGTTCCACCAAGCTAGCCTTCACAGAGGCCCTGGTTGCTGCCTGGGAAGCCCGGTCTCACCAACCCTAACCCTAACTTGAGTCTTCTTAACCCTAATTTTCTTGTGCAAGTGAAACATCCCCCCTTCCATAGGGTTTAGAAAAAGTCAGTAGGCAAGCCATCCCGATTGCCAACTCAATGTGTTCCCCCAAGCTAGCCTTCACAGAGGCCCTGGTTGCTGCCTGGGAAGCACAGTCTCCCCAACCCAGCCGTAACTTGGGGATTAATCCTAATTTTCCTGTGCAACTGAAACATCCCCTCGTCCATACAGCGTACAAAAAGACAGTAGGCAAGCTATCCCGATGGCCCACTCAGTCTCTTTCACCAAGCTAGGCTACACCGAAGCCCAGGATCCCGCCTGGGAAGCCCAGTCTCCCCAACCCTGACCCTAACTTGAGTCTTAACCCTAATTTTCTCGTGCAAGTGAAACATCCTCCCGTCCTTACGGTTTAGAAAAAGTCAGTAGGCAAGCCATCCCGATTGCCAACTCAATCTGTTCCACCAAGCTAGCCTTCACAGAGGCCCTGGTGCCTGCCTGGGAAGCCCGGTCTCACCAACCCTAACCCTAACTTGAGTCTTCTTAACCCTAATTTTCTTGTGCAAGTGAATCATCCCCCCGTCCATACGGTTTAGAAAAAGTCAGTAGGCAAGCGAACCCGATTGCCAACTCAATCTGTTCCAACAAGCTAGCCTTCACAGACGCCCTGGTTGCTGCCTGGGAAGCACAGTCTCCCCAACCCAGCCCTCACTTGGGTATTAATCCTAATTTTCCTGTGCAACTGAAACATCCCCTCTTCCATACAGCATACAAAAAGACAGTAGGCAAGCAATCCTGATGGCCCACTCAGTCTGTTTCACCAGGCTCGGCTTCATCGAGGCCGTAGTTTCTGCCTGGGAAGCCTAGCCTCCATAACCCTAACCCTAATTTGGGTGTTAATGCTAATGTTCTTCTGCAATGGAAACATCCCCCCATGGACACGATGTACTGAACCGGAGTAGGGAAGCCATCCTGGTGGCCCACTCCAGTCTGTTTCACCAAGCTAGGCTTCACAGAGGGTCTGGTTCCCTCCAGGGAAGCCTAGCCTCCCCAACCTTAACCCTAACTAGAGTCTTGGCCCTAATTTTCTTGTGCAACTGAAACATTCCCCCGTCCAAACGGTGTACAAAAAGAAAGTAGGCAAGCTATCCCGATGGCCCACTCAGTCTTTATCACCAAGCTAGGCTGCACCGACGCCCAGGAACATGCTTGGGATCCACAGTCTCCCCAACCCTAACCCTAACTTGAGTTTTAACACAAATTTTCTTGTGCAACTGAAACGATACCCCGTCCTTACAGTGCACAGAAAGCCAGTAGGAAAGCTATCCCGATGGCCCACTCAGTGTGTTTCACCAAGCTAGGCTGCACCGAAGCCCAGGATCCCGCCTGGGAAGCCCAGTCTCCCCAACCCTAACCCTAACTTGAGTCTTAACCCTAATTTTCTTGTGCAAGTGAAACATCCCCCCGTCCATACGGTTTAGAAAAAGTCAGTAGGCAAGCCATCCCGATTGCCAACTCAATGTGTTCCACCAAGCTAGCCTTCACAGAGGCCCTGGTTGCTACCTGGGAAGCACAGTCTCCCCAACCCAGCCCTAACTTGAGTCTTCTTAACCCTAATTTCCTTGTGCAAGTGAAACATCCCCCCGTCCATACGGTTTAGAAAAAGTGAGTAGGCAAGCCATCCCGATTGCCAACTCAATCTGTTCCAACAAGCTAGCCTTCACAGAGGCCCTGGTTCCTGCCTGGGAAGCACAGTCTCCCCAACCCAGCCCTCACTTGGGTATTAATCCTAATTTTCCTGTGCAACTGAAACATCCCCTCGTCCATACAGCGTACAAAAAGACAGTAGGCAAGCAATCCTGATAGCCCACTCAGTCTGTTTCACCAGGATCGGCTTCATCGAGGCCGTAGTTCCTGCCTGGGAAGCCCAGCCTCCATAACCCTAACCCTAATTTGGGTGTTAATGCTAATGTTCTTCTGCAATGGAAACATCCCCCCATGGATACGGTGTACTAAAACGGAGTAGGGAAGCCATCCTCGTGGCCCAATCAAGTCTGTTTCACCAAGCTAGGCTTCACAGAGGGTCTGGTTCCCCCCAGGGAAGCCTAGCCTCCCCAACCTTACCCCTAACTAGAGTCTTGGCCCTAATTTTCTTGTGCAACTGAAACATTCCCCCGTCCAAACGGTGTACAAAAAGAAAGTAGGCAAGCTATCCCGATGCCCCACTCAGTCTGTTTCACCAAGCTAGGCTGCACCGAAGCCCAGGATCACGCTTGGGATCCGCAGTCTCCCCAACCCTAACCCTAACTTGAGTTTTAACACAAATTTTCTTGTGCAACTGAAACGATACCCCGTCCTTACAGTGCACAGAAAGCCAGTAGGAAAGCCATCCCGATGGCCCACTCAGTCTGTTTCACCAAGCTAGGCTACACCGACGCCCAGGATCCCACCTGGGAAGCCCAGTCTCCCCAACCCTAACCCTAACTTGAGTCTTAACCCTAATTTTCTTGTGCAAGTGAAACATCCCCCCGTCCATACGGTTTAGAAAAAGTCAGTAGGCATGCCATCCCGATTGCCAACTCAATGTGTTCCACCAAGCTAGCCTTCACAGAGGCCCTGGTTGCTACCTGGGAAGCACAGTCTCCCCAACCCAGCCCTAACTTGAGTCTTCTTAACCCTAATTTTCTTGTGCAAGTGAAACATCCCCCCGTCCATACGGTTTAGAAAAAGTCAGTAGGCAAGCGAACCCGATTGCCAGCTCAATCTGTTCCAACAAGCTAGCCTTCACAGAGGCCCTGGTTGCTGCCTGGGAAGCACAGTCTCCACAACCCAGCCCTCACTTGGGTATTAATCCTAATTTTCCTGTGCAACTGAAACATCCCCTCGTCCATACAGCGTACAAAAAGACAGTAGGCAAGCAATCCTGATGGCCCACTCAGTCTGTTTCACCAGGCTCGGCTTCATCGAGGCCGTAGTTCCTGCCTGGGAAGCCCAGCCTCCATAACCCTAATGCTAATTTGGGTCTTAATGCTAATGTTCTTCTGCAATGGAAACATCCCCCCATGGATAAGGTGTACTAAAACGGAGTAGGGAAGCCATCCTCGTGGCCCAATCAAGTCTGTTTCACCAAGCTAGGCTTCACAGAGGGTCTGGTTCCCTCCAGGGAAGCCTAGCCTCCCCAACCTTACCCCTAACTAGAGTCTTGGCCCTAATTTTCTTGTGCAACTGAAACATTCCCCCGTCCAAACGGTGTACAAAAAGAAAGTAGGCAAGCTATCCCGATGCCCCACTCAGTCTGTTTCACCAAGCTAGGCTGCACCGAAGCCCAGGATCACGCTTGGGATCTGCAGTCTCCCCAACCCTAACCCTAACTTGAGTTTTAACACAAATTTTCTTGTGCAACTGAAACGATACCCCGACCTTACAGTGCACAGAAAGCCAGTAGGAAAGCTATCCCGATGGCCCACTCAGTCTGTTTCACCAAGCTAGGCTACACCGACGCCCAGGATCCCGCCTGGGAAGCCCAGTCTCCCCAACCCTAACCCTAACTTGCATCTTAACCCTAATTTTCTTGTGCAAGTGAAACATCCCTCCGTCCATACTGTTTAGAAAAAGTCAGTAGGCAAGCCATCCCGATTGCCAACTCAATGTGTTCCACCAAGCTAGCCTTCACAGAGGCCCTGGTTGCTGCCTGGGAAGCACAGTCTCCCCAACCCAGCCCTAACTAGGGTATTAATCCTAATTTTCCTGTGCAACTGAAACATCCCCTCGTCCATACAGCGTACAAAAAGACAGTAGGCAAGCAATCCTGATGGCCCACTCAGTCTGTTTCACCAGGCTCGGCTTCATCGAGGCCGTAGTTCTTGCCTGGGAAGCCCAGCCTCCATAACCCTAACCCTAATTTGGGTCTTAGTGCTAATGTTCTTCTGCAATGGAAACATCCCCCCATGGATACGGTGTACTAAAACGGAGTAGGGAAGCCATCCTGGTGGCCCACTCAAGTCTGTTTCACCAAGCTAGGCTTCACAGAGGGTCTGGTTCCCTCCAGGGAAGCCTAGCCTCCCCAACCTTACCCCTAACTAGAGTCTTGGCCCTAATTTTCTTGTGCAACTGAAACATTCCCCCGTCCAAACGGTGAACAAAAAGAAAGTAGGCAAGCTATCCCGATGGCCCACTCAGTCTGTTTCACCAAGCTAGGCTGCACCGAAGCCCAGGATCACGCTTGGGATCCGCAGTCTCCCCAACCCTAACCCTAACTTGAGTTTTAACACAAATTTTCTTGTGCAACTGAAACGATACCCCGTCCTTACAGTGCACAGAAAGCCAGTAGGAAAGCTATCCCGATGGCCCACTCAGTCTGTTTCACCAAGCTAGGCTGCACCGAAGCCCAGGATCCCGCCTGGGAAGCCCAGTCTCCCCAACCCTGACCCTAACTTGAGTCTTAACCCTAATTTTCTTGTGCAAGTGAAACAACCCCCCGTCCATACGGTTTAGAAAAAGTCAGTAGGCAAGCCATCCCGATTGCCAACTCAATCTGTTCCACCAAGCTAGCCTTCACAAAGGCCCTGGTTGCTGCCTGGGAAGCACAGTCTCCCCAACCCAGCCCTAACTTGGGTATTAATCCTAATTTTCCTGTGCAACTGAAACATCCCCTCGTCCATGCACCGTACAAAAAGACAGTAGGCAAGCCATCCCGATTGCCAACTCAATGTGTTCCACCAAGCTAGCCTTCACAGAGGCCCTGGTTGCTACCTGGGAAGCACAGTCTCCCCAACCCAGCCCTAACTTGAGTCTTCTTAACCCTAATTTTCTTGTGCAAGTGAAACATCCCCCCGTCCATACGGTTTAGAAAAAGTCAGTAGGCAAGCGAACCTGATTGCCAACTCAATCTGTTCCAACAAGCTAGCCTTCACAGAGGCCCTGGTTCCTGCCTGGGAAGCACAGTCTCCACAACCCAGCCCTCACTTGGGTATTAATCCTAATTTTCCAGTGCAACTGAAACATCCCCTCGTCCATACAGCTTCTAAAAAGACAGTAGGCAAGCAATCCTGATGGCCCACTCAGTCTGTTTCACCAGGTTCGGCTTCATCGAGGCCGTAGTTCCTGCCTGGGAAGCCCAGCCTCCATAACCCTAACCCTAACTTGGGTGTTAATGCTAATGTTCTTCTGCAATGGAAACATCCCCCCATGGATACGGTGTACTAAAACGGAGGAGGGAAGCCATCCTGGTGGCCCACTCAAGTCTGTTTCACCAAGCTAGGCTTCAAAGAAGGTCTGGTTCCCTCCAGGGAAGCCTAGACTCCCCAACCTTACCCCTAACTAGAGTCTTGGCCCTAATTTTCTTGTCAACTGAAACATTCCCCCATCCAAACGGTGTACAAAAAGAAAGTAGGCAAGCTATCCCGATGGCCCACTCAGTCTGTTTCACCAAGCTAGGCTGCACCGAAGCCCAGGATCACGCTTGGGATCCGCAGTCTCCCCAACCCTAACCCTTACTTGAGTTTTAACACAAATTTTCTTGTGCAACTGAAATGATACCCCGTCCTTACAGTGCACAGAAAGCCAGTAGGAAAGCTATCCCGATGGCCCACTCAGTCTGTTTCACCAAGCTAGGCTACACCGACGCCCATGATCCCGCCTGGGAAGCCCAGTCTCCCCAACCCTAACCCTAACTTGAGTCTTAACCCTAATTTTCTTGTGCAAGTGAAACATCACTCCGTCCATACGGTTTAGAAAAAGTCAGTAGGCAAGCCATCCCGACTGCCAACTCAATCTGTTCCACCAAGCTAGCCTTCACAGAGGCCCTGGTTGCTGCCTGGGAAGCACAGTCTCCCCAACCCAGCCCTAACTTGGGTATTAATCCTAATTTTCCTGTGCAACAGAAACATCCCCTCGTCCATACAGCGTACAAAACGACAGTAGGCAAGCAATCCTGATGGCCCACTCAGTCTGTTTCACCAGGCTCGGCTTCATCGAGGCCGTAGTTCCTGCCTGGGAAGCCCAGCCTCCATAACCCTAACCCTAATTTGGGTCTTAATGCTAATGTTCTTCTGCAATGGAAACATCCCCCCATGGATACGGTGTACTAAAACGGAGTAGGGAAGCCATCCTGGTGGCCCATTCCAGTCTGTTTCACCAAGCTAGGCTTCACAGAGGGTCTGGTTCCCTCCAGGGAAGCCTAGCCTCCCCAACCTTACCCCTAACTAGAGTCTTGGCCCTAATTTTCTTGTGCAACTGAAACATTCCCCTGTCCAAACGGTGTACAAAAAGAAAGTAGGCAAGCTATCCCGATGGCCCACTCAGTCTTTTTCACCAAGCTAGGCTGCACCGAAGCCCAGGATCACGCTTCGGATCCGCAGTCTCCCCAACCCTAACCCTAACTTGAATTTTTACACAAATTTTCTTGTGCAACCGAAACGATACCCCGTCCTTACAGTGCACAGAAAGACAGTAGGAAAGCTATCCCGATGGCCCACTCAGTCTGTTTCACCAAGCTAGGCTACACCGAAGCCCAGGATCCCGCCTGGGAAGCCCAGTCTCCCCAACCCTAACCCTAACTTGAGTCTTAACCCTAATTTTCTTGTGCAAGTGAAACATCCCTCCATCCATACGGTTTAGAAAAAGTCAGTAGGCAAGCCATCCCGATTGCCAACTCAATCTCTTCCACCAAGCTAGCCTTCACAGAGGCCCTCGTTGCTGCCTGGGAAGCACAGTCTCCCCAACCCAGCCCTCACTTGGGTATTAATCCTAATTTTCCTGTGCAACTGAAACATCCCCTCGTCCATACAGCGTACAAAAAGACAGTAGGCAAGCAATCCTGATGGCCCACTCAGTCTGTTTCACCAGGCTCGGCTTCATCGAGTCCGTAGTTCCTGCCTGGGAAGCCCAGCCTCCATAACCCTAACCCTAATTTGGGTCTTAATGCTAATATTCTTCTGCAATGGAAACATCCCCCCATGGATACGGTGTACTAAAACGGAGTAGGGAAGCCATCCTGTTGGGCCACTCAAGTCTATTTCACCAAGCTAGGCTTCACAGAAGGTCTGGTTCCCTCCAGGGAAGCCTAGCCTCCCCAACCTTACCCCTAACTAGAGTCTTGGCCCTAATTTTCTTGTGCAACTGAAACATTCCCCCGTCCAAACGGTGTACAAAAAGAAAGTAGGCAAGCTATCCCGATGGCCCACTCAGTCTGTTTCACCAAGCTAGGCTGCACCGAAGCCCAGGATCACGCTTGGGATCCGCAGTCTCCCCAACCCTAACCCTAACTTGAGTTTTAACACAAATTTTCTTGTGCAACTGAAACGATACCCCGTCCTTACAGTGCACAGAAAGCCAGTAGGAAAGCTATCCCGATGGCCCACTCAGTCTGTTTCACCAAGCTAGGCTGCACCGAAGCCCAGGATCCCGCCTGGGAAGCCCAGTCTCCCCAACCCTAACCCTAACTTGAGTCTTAACCCTAATTTTCTTGTGCAAATGAAACATCCCCCCGTCCATACGGTTTAGAAAAAGTCAGTAGGCAAGCCATCCCGATTGCCAACTCAATCTGTTCCACCAAGCTAGCCTTCACAGAGGCCCTGGTTGCTACCTGGGAAGCACAGTCTCCCAACCCAGCCCTAACTTGAGTCTTCTCAACCCTAATTTTCTTGTGCAAGTGAAACATCCCCCCGTCCATACGGTTTAGAAAAAGTCAGTAGGCAAGCGAACCCGATTGCCAACTCAATCTGTTCCAACAAGCTAGCCTTCACAGAGGCCCTGGTTCCTGCCTGGGAAGCACAGTCTCCACAACCCAGCCCTCACTTGGGCATTAATCCTAATTTTCCTGTGCAACTGAAACATCCCCTCGTCCATACAGCGTACAAAAAGACAGTAGGCAAGCAATCCTGATGGCCCACTCAGTCTGTTTCACCAGGCTCGGCTTCATCGAGGCCGTAGTTCTTGCCTGGGAAGCCCAGCCTCCATAACCCTAACCCTAATTTGGGTCTTAGTGCTAATGTTCTACTGCAATGGAAACATCCCCCCATGGATACGGTGTACTACAACGGAGTAGGGAAGCCATCCTGGTGGCCCACTCAAGTCTGTTTCACCAAGCTAGGCTTCACAGAGGGTCTGGTTCCCTCCAGGGAAGCCTAGCCTCCCCAACCTTACCCCTAACTAGAGTCTTGGCCCTAATTTTCTTGTGCAACTGAAACATTCCCCCGTCCAAACGGTGAACAAAAAGAAAGTAGGCAAGCTATCCCGATGGCCCACTCAGTCTGTTTCACCAAGCTAGGCTGCACCGAAGCCCAGGATCACGCTTGGGATCCGCAGTCTCCCCAACCCTAACCCTAACTTGAGTTTTAACACAAATTTTCTTGTGCAACTGAAACGATACCCCGTCCTTACAGTGCACAGAAAGCCAGTAGGAAAGCTATCCCGATGGCCCACTCAGTCTGTTTCACCAAGCTAGGCTGCACCGAAGCCCAGGATCCCGCCTGGGAAGCCCAGTCTCCCCAACCCTAACCCTAACTTGAGTCTTAACCCTAATTTTCTTGTGCAAGTGAAACATCCCCCCGTCCATACGGTTTAGAAAAAGTCAGTAGGCAAGCCATCCCGATTGCCAACTCAATGTGTTCCACCAAGCTAGCCTTCACAGAGGCCCTGGTTGCTACCTGGGAAGCACAGTCTCCCCAACCCAGCCCTAACTTGAGTCTTCTTAACCCTAATTTTCTTGTGCAAGTGAAACATCCCCCCGTCCATACGGTTTAGAAAAAGTCAGTAGGCAAGCGAACCCGATTGCCACCTCAATCTGTTCCAACAAGCTAGCCTTCACAGAGGCCCTGGTTCCTGCCTGGGATGCACAGTCTCCACAACCCAGCCCTCACTTGGGTATTAATCCTAATTTTCCTGTGCAACTGAAACATCCCCTCGTCCATACAGCGTACAAAAAGACAGTAGGCAAGCAATCCTGATGGCCCACTCAGTCTGTTTCACCAGGCTCGGCTTCATCGAGGCCGTAGTTCCTGCCTGGGAAGCCCAGCCTCCATAACCCTAACGCTAATTTGGGTCTTAATGCTAATGTTCTTCTGCAATGGAAACATCCCCCCATGGATAAGGTGTACTAAAACGGAGTAGGGAAGCCATCCTGGTGGCCCACTCAAGTCTGTTTCACCAAGCTAGGCTTCACAGAAGGTCTGGTTCCCTCCAGGGAAGCCTAGACTCC
This sequence comes from Heloderma suspectum, assembly GCF_057233095.1. NCBI lineage: Eukaryota > Metazoa > Chordata > Lepidosauria > Squamata > Helodermatidae > Heloderma > Heloderma suspectum. Next base: position 144,908,119 of record NC_139459.1, read on the forward strand.
CCAAACGTACCCCTAACTAGAGTCTTGGCCCTAATTTTCTTGTGCAACTGAAATATTCCCCCGTCCAAACGGTGTACAAAAAGAAAGTAGGCAAGCTATCCCGATGGCCCACTCAGTCTGTTTCACCAAGCTAGGCTGCACCGAAGCCCAGGATCACGCTTGGGATCCGCAGTCTCCCCAACCCTAACCGTAACTTGAGTTTTAACACAAATTTTCTTGTGCAACTGAAACGATACCCCGTCCTTACAGTGCACAGAAAGCCAGTAGGCAAGCTATCCCGATGGCCCACTCAGTCTGTTTCACCAAGCTAGGCTACACCGACGCCCAGGATCCCACCTGGGAAGCCCAGTCTCCCCAACCCTAACCCTAACTTGAGTCTTAACCCTAATTTTCTTGTGCGAGTGAAACATCCCTCCGTCCATACGGTTTAGAAAAAGTCAGTAGGCAAGCCATCCCGATTGCCAACTCAATCTGTTCCACCAAGCTAGCCTTCACAGAGGCCCTGGTTGCTGCCTGGGAAGCACAGTCTCCCCAACCCAGCCCTAACTTGGGTATTAATCCTAATTTTCCTGTGCAACTGAAACATCCCCTCGTCCATACAGCGTACAAAAAGACAGTAGGCAAGCAATCCTGATGGCCCACTCAGTCTGTTTCACCAGGCTCGGCTTCATCGAGGCCGTAGTTCCTGCCTGGGAAGCCCAGCCTCCATAACCCTAACCCTAATTTGGGTCTTAATGCTAATGTTCTTCTGCAATGGAAACATCCCCCCATGGATACGGTGTACTAAAACGGAGTAGGGAAGCCATCCTGGTGGCCCAATCAAGTCTGTTTCACCAAGCTAGGCTTCACAGATGGTCCGGTTCCCTCCAGGGAAGCCTAGCCTCCCCAACCTTACCCCTAACTAGAGTCTTGGCCCTAATTTTCTTGTGCAACTGAAACATTCCCCCGTCCATACGGTTTAGAAAAAGTCAGTAGGCAAGCCATCCCGATTGCCAACTCAATGTGTTCCACCAAGCTAGCCTTCACAGAGGCCCTGGTTGCTACCTGGGAAGCACAGTCTCCCCAACCCAGCCCTAACTTGAGTCTTCTTAACCCTAATTTTCTTGTGCAAGTGAAACATCCCCCCGTCCATACGGTTTAGAAAAAGTCAGTAGGCAAGCGAACCCGATTGCCACCTCAATCTGTTCCAACAAGCTAGCCTTCACAGAGGCCCTGGTTCCTGCCTGGGAAGCACAGTCTCCACAACCCAGCCCTCACTTGGGTATTAATCCTAATTTTCCTGTGCAACTGAAACATCCCCTCGTCCATACAGCGTACAAAAAGACAGTAGGCAAGCAATCCTGATGGCCCACTCAGTCTGTTTCACCAGGCTCGGCTTCATCGAGGCCGTAGTTCCTGCCTGGGAAGCCCAGCCTCCATAAGCCTAACCCTAATTTGGGTCTTAATGCTAATGTTCTTCTGCAATGGAAACATCCCCCCATGGATACGGTGTACTAAAACGGAGTAGGGAAGCCATCCTCGTGGCCCAATCAAGTCTGTTTCACCAAGCTAGGCTTCACAGAGGGTCTGGTTCCCTCCAGGGAAGCCTAGCCTCCCCAACCTTACCCCTAACTAGAGTCTTGGCCCTAATTTTCTTGTGCAACTGAAACATTCCCCCGTCCAAACGGTGAACAAAAAGAAAGTAGGCAAGCTATCCCGATGCCCCACTCAGTCTGTTTCACCAAGCTAGGCTGCACCGAAGCCCAGGATCACGCTTGGGATCCGCAGTCTCCCCAACCCTAACCCTAACTTGAGTTTTAACACAAATATTCATGTGCAACTGAAACGATACCCCGTCCTTACAGTGCACAGAAAGCCAGTAGAAAAGCTATCCCGATGGCCCACTCAGTCTGTTTCACCAAGCTAGGCTACAGCGAAGCCCAGGATCTCGCCTGGGAAGCCCAGTCTCCCCAACAATGACCCTAACTTGAGTCTTAACCCTAATTTTCTTGTGCAAGTGAAACATCCTCCCGTCCTTACGGTTTAGAAAAAGTCAGTAGGCAAGCCATCCCGATTGCCAACTCAATGTGTTCCACCAAGCTAGCCTTCACAGAGGCCCTGGTTGCTGCCTGGGAAGCCCGGTCTCACCAACCCTAACCCTAACTTGAGTCTTCTTAACCCTAATTTTCTTGTGCAAGTGAAACATCCCCCCTTCCATAGGGTTTAGAAAAAGTCAGTAGGCAAGCCATCCCGATTGCCAACTCAATGTGTTCCCCCAAGCTAGCCTTCACAGAGGCCCTGGTTGCTGCCTGGGAAGCACAGTCTCCCCAACCCAGCCGTAACTTGGGGATTAATCCTAATTTTCCTGTGCAACTGAAACATCCCCTCGTCCATACAGCGTACAAAAAGACAGTAGGCAAGCTATCCCGATGGCCCACTCAGTCTCTTTCACCAAGCTAGGCTACACCGAAGCCCAGGATCCCGCCTGGGAAGCCCAGTCTCCCCAACCCTGACCCTAACTTGAGTCTTAACCCTAATTTTCTCGTGCAAGTGAAACATCCTCCCGTCCTTACGGTTTAGAAAAAGTCAGTAGGCAAGCCATCCCGATTGCCAACTCAATCTGTTCCACCAAGCTAGCCTTCACAGAGGCCCTGGTGCCTGCCTGGGAAGCCCGGTCTCACCAACCCTAACCCTAACTTGAGTCTTCTTAACCCTAATTTTCTTGTGCAAGTGAATCATCCCCCCGTCCATACGGTTTAGAAAAAGTCAGTAGGCAAGCGAACCCGATTGCCAACTCAATCTGTTCCAACAAGCTAGCCTTCACAGACGCCCTGGTTGCTGCCTGGGAAGCACAGTCTCCCCAACCCAGCCCTCACTTGGGTATTAATCCTAATTTTCCTGTGCAACTGAAACATCCCCTCTTCCATACAGCATACAAAAAGACAGTAGGCAAGCAATCCTGATGGCCCACTCAGTCTGTTTCACCAGGCTCGGCTTCATCGAGGCCGTAGTTTCTGCCTGGGAAGCCTAGCCTCCATAACCCTAACCCTAATTTGGGTGTTAATGCTAATGTTCTTCTGCAATGGAAACATCCCCCCATGGACACGATGTACTGAACCGGAGTAGGGAAGCCATCCTGGTGGCCCACTCCAGTCTGTTTCACCAAGCTAGGCTTCACAGAGGGTCTGGTTCCCTCCAGGGAAGCCTAGCCTCCCCAACCTTAACCCTAACTAGAGTCTTGGCCCTAATTTTCTTGTGCAACTGAAACATTCCCCCGTCCAAACGGTGTACAAAAAGAAAGTAGGCAAGCTATCCCGATGGCCCACTCAGTCTTTATCACCAAGCTAGGCTGCACCGACGCCCAGGAACATGCTTGGGATCCACAGTCTCCCCAACCCTAACCCTAACTTGAGTTTTAACACAAATTTTCTTGTGCAACTGAAACGATACCCCGTCCTTACAGTGCACAGAAAGCCAGTAGGAAAGCTATCCCGATGGCCCACTCAGTGTGTTTCACCAAGCTAGGCTGCACCGAAGCCCAGGATCCCGCCTGGGAAGCCCAGTCTCCCCAACCCTAACCCTAACTTGAGTCTTAACCCTAATTTTCTTGTGCAAGTGAAACATCCCCCCGTCCATACGGTTTAGAAAAAGTCAGTAGGCAAGCCATCCCGATTGCCAACTCAATGTGTTCCACCAAGCTAGCCTTCACAGAGGCCCTGGTTGCTACCTGGGAAGCACAGTCTCCCCAACCCAGCCCTAACTTGAGTCTTCTTAACCCTAATTTCCTTGTGCAAGTGAAACATCCCCCCGTCCATACGGTTTAGAAAAAGTGAGTAGGCAAGCCATCCCGATTGCCAACTCAATCTGTTCCAACAAGCTAGCCTTCACAGAGGCCCTGGTTCCTGCCTGGGAAGCACAGTCTCCCCAACCCAGCCCTCACTTGGGTATTAATCCTAATTTTCCTGTGCAACTGAAACATCCCCTCGTCCATACAGCGTACAAAAAGACAGTAGGCAAGCAATCCTGATAGCCCACTCAGTCTGTTTCACCAGGATCGGCTTCATCGAGGCCGTAGTTCCTGCCTGGGAAGCCCAGCCTCCATAACCCTAACCCTAATTTGGGTGTTAATGCTAATGTTCTTCTGCAATGGAAACATCCCCCCATGGATACGGTGTACTAAAACGGAGTAGGGAAGCCATCCTCGTGGCCCAATCAAGTCTGTTTCACCAAGCTAGGCTTCACAGAGGGTCTGGTTCCCCCCAGGGAAGCCTAGCCTCCCCAACCTTACCCCTAACTAGAGTCTTGGCCCTAATTTTCTTGTGCAACTGAAACATTCCCCCGTCCAAACGGTGTACAAAAAGAAAGTAGGCAAGCTATCCCGATGCCCCACTCAGTCTGTTTCACCAAGCTAGGCTGCACCGAAGCCCAGGATCACGCTTGGGATCCGCAGTCTCCCCAACCCTAACCCTAACTTGAGTTTTAACACAAATTTTCTTGTGCAACTGAAACGATACCCCGTCCTTACAGTGCACAGAAAGCCAGTAGGAAAGCCATCCCGATGGCCCACTCAGTCTGTTTCACCAAGCTAGGCTACACCGACGCCCAGGATCCCACCTGGGAAGCCCAGTCTCCCCAACCCTAACCCTAACTTGAGTCTTAACCCTAATTTTCTTGTGCAAGTGAAACATCCCCCCGTCCATACGGTTTAGAAAAAGTCAGTAGGCATGCCATCCCGATTGCCAACTCAATGTGTTCCACCAAGCTAGCCTTCACAGAGGCCCTGGTTGCTACCTGGGAAGCACAGTCTCCCCAACCCAGCCCTAACTTGAGTCTTCTTAACCCTAATTTTCTTGTGCAAGTGAAACATCCCCCCGTCCATACGGTTTAGAAAAAGTCAGTAGGCAAGCGAACCCGATTGCCAGCTCAATCTGTTCCAACAAGCTAGCCTTCACAGAGGCCCTGGTTCCTGCCTGGGAAGCACAGTCTCCACAACCCAGCCCTCACTTGGGTATTAATCCTAATTTTCCTGTGCAACTGAAACATCCCCTCGTCCATACAGCGTACAAAAAGACAGTAGGCAAGCAATCCTGATGGCCCACTCAGTCTGTTTCACCAGGCTCGGCTTCATCGAGGCCGTAGTTCCTGCCTGGGAAGCCCAGCCTCCATAACCCTAATGCTAATTTGGGTCTTAATGCTAATGTTCTTCTGCAATGGAAACATCCCCCCATGGATAAGGTGTACTAAAACGGAGTAGGGAAGCCATCCTCGTGGCCCAATCAAGTCTGTTTCACCAAGCTAGGCTTCACAGAGGGTCTGGTTCCCTCCAGGGAAGCCTAGCCTCCCCAACCTTACCCCTAACTAGAGTCTTGGCCCTAATTTTCTTGTGCAACTGAAACATTCCCCCGTCCAAACGGTGTACAAAAAGAAAGTAGGCAAGCTATCCCGATGCCCCACTCAGTCTGTTTCACCAAGCTAGGCTGCACCGAAGCCCAGGATCACGCTTGGGATCTGCAGTCTCCCCAACCCTAACCCTAACTTGAGTTTTAACACAAATTTTCTTGTGCAACTGAAACGATACCCCGACCTTACAGTGCACAGAAAGCCAGTAGGAAAGCTATCCCGATGGCCCACTCAGTCTGTTTCACCAAGCTAGGCTACACCGACGCCCAGGATCCCGCCTGGGAAGCCCAGTCTCCCCAACCCTAACCCTAACTTGCATCTTAACCCTAATTTTCTTGTGCAAGTGAAACATCCCTCCGTCCATACTGTTTAGAAAAAGTCAGTAGGCAAGCCATCCCGATTGCCAACTCAATGTGTTCCACCAAGCTAGCCTTCACAGAGGCCCTGGTTGCTGCCTGGGAAGCACAGTCTCCCCAACCCAGCCCTAACTAGGGTATTAATCCTAATTTTCCTGTGCAACTGAAACATCCCCTCGTCCATACAGCGTACAAAAAGACAGTAGGCAAGCAATCCTGATGGCCCACTCAGTCTGTTTCACCAGGCTCGGCTTCATCGAGGCCGTAGTTCTTGCCTGGGAAGCCCAGCCTCCATAACCCTAACCCTAATTTGGGTCTTAGTGCTAATGTTCTTCTGCAATGGAAACATCCCCCCATGGATACGGTGTACTAAAACGGAGTAGGGAAGCCATCCTGGTGGCCCACTCAAGTCTGTTTCACCAAGCTAGGCTTCACAGAGGGTCTGGTTCCCTCCAGGGAAGCCTAGCCTCCCCAACCTTACCCCTAACTAGAGTCTTGGCCCTAATTTTCTTGTGCAACTGAAACATTCCCCCGTCCAAACGGTGAACAAAAAGAAAGTAGGCAAGCTATCCCGATGGCCCACTCAGTCTGTTTCACCAAGCTAGGCTGCACCGAAGCCCAGGATCACGCTTGGGATCCGCAGTCTCCCCAACCCTAACCCTAACTTGAGTTTTAACACAAATTTTCTTGTGCAACTGAAACGATACCCCGTCCTTACAGTGCACAGAAAGCCAGTAGGAAAGCTATCCCGATGGCCCACTCAGTCTGTTTCACCAAGCTAGGCTGCACCGAAGCCCAGGATCCCGCCTGGGAAGCCCAGTCTCCCCAACCCTAACCCTAACTTGAGTCTTAACCCTAATTTTCTTGTGCAAGTGAAACATCCCCCCGTCCATACGGTTTAGAAAAAGTCAGTAGGCAAGCCATCCCGATTGCCAACTCAATGTGTTCCACCAAGCTAGCCTTCACAGAGGCCCTGGTTGCTACCTGGGAAGCACAGTCTCCCCAACCCAGCCCTAACTTGAGTCTTCTTAACCCTAATTTTCTTGTGCAAGTGAAACATCCCCCCGTCCATACGGTTTAGAAAAAGTCAGTAGGCAAGCGAACCCGATTGCCAGCTCAATCTGTTCCAACAAGCTAGCCTTCACAGAGGCCCTGGTTCCTGCCTGGGAAGCACAGTCTCCACAACCCAGCCCTCACTTGGGTATTAATCCTAATTTTCCTGTGCAACTGAAACATCCCCTCGTCCATACAGCGTACAAAAAGACAGTAGGCAAGCAATCCTGATGGCCCACTCAGTCTGTTTCACCAGGCTCGGCTTCATCGAGGCCGTAGTTCCTGCCTGGGAAGCCCAGCCTCCATAACCCTAACGCTAATTTGGGTCTTAATGCTAATGTTCTTCTGCAATGGAAACATCCCCCCATGGATAAGGTGTACTAAAACGGAGTAGGGAAGCCATCCTGGTGGCCCACTCAAGTCTGTTTCACCAAGCTAGGCTTCACAGAAGGTCTGGTTCCCTCCAGGGAAGCCTAGACTCCCCAACCTTACCCCTAACTAGAGTCTTGGCCCTAATTTTCTTGTGCAACTGAAATATTCCCCCGTCCAAACGGTGTACAAAAAGAAAGTAGGCAAGCTATCCCGATGGCCCACTCAGTCTGTTTCACCAAGCTAGGCTGCACCGAAGCCCAGGATCACGCTTGGGATCCGCAGTCTCCCCAACCCTAACCGTAACTTGAGTTTTAACACAAATTTTCTTGTGCAACTGAAACGATACCCCGTCCTTACAGTGCACAGAAAGCCAGTAGGCAAGCTATCCCGATGGCCCACTCAGTCTGTTTCACCAAGCTAGGCTACACCGACGCCCAGGATCCCACCTGGGAAGCCCAGTCTCCCCAACCCTAACCCTAACTTGAGTCTTAACCCTAATTTTCTTGTGCAAGTGAAACATCCCTCCGTCCATACGGTTTAGAAAAAGTCAGTAGGCAAGCCATCCCGATTGCCAACTCAATCTGTTCCACCAAGCTAGCCTTCACAGAGGCCCTGGTTGCTGCCTGGGAAGCACAGTCTCCCCAACCCAGCCCTAACTTGGGTATTAATCCTAATTTTCCTGTGCAACTGAAACATCCCCTCGTCCATACAGCGTACAAAAAGACAGTAGGCAAGCAATCCTGATGGCCCACTCAGTCTGTTTCACCAGGCTCGGCTTCATCGAGGCCGTAGTTCTTGCCTGGGAAGCCCAGCCTCCATAACCCTAACCCTAATTTGGGTGTTAATGCTAATGTTCTTCTGCAATGGAAACATCCCCCCATGGACACGATGTACTGAACCGGAGTAGGGAAGCCATCCTGGTGGCCCACTCCAGTCTGTTTCACCAAGCTAGGCTTCACAGAGGGTCTGGTTCCCTCCAGGGAAGCCTAGCCTCCCCAACCTTAACCCTAACTAGAGTCTTGGCCCTAATTTTCTTGTGCAACTGAAACATTCCCCCGTCCAAACGGTGTACAAAAAGAAAGTAGGCAAGCTATCCCGATGGCCCACTCAGTCTTTATCACCAAGCTAGGCTGCACCGACGCCCAGGAACATGCTTGGGATCCACAGTCTCCCCAACCCTAACCCTAACTTGAGTTTTAACACAAATTTTCTTGTGCAACTGAAACGATACCCCGTCCTTACAGTGCACAGAAAGCCAGTAGGAAAGCTATCCCGATGGCCCACTCAGTGTGTTTCACCAAGCTAGGCTGCACCGAAGCCCAGGATCCCGCCTGGGAAGCCCAGTCTCCCCAACCCTAACCCTAACTTGAGTCTTAACCCTAATTTTCTTGTGCAAGTGAAACATCCCCCCGTCCATACGGTTTAGAAAAAGTCAGTAGGCAAGCCATCCCGATTGCCAACTCAATGTGTTCCACCAAGCTAGCCTTCACAGAGGCCCTGGTTGCTACCTGGGAAGCACAGTCTCCCCAACCCAGCCCTAACTTGAGTCTTCTTAACCCTAATTTCCTTGTGCAAGTGAAACATCCCCCCGTCCATACGGTTTAGAAAAAGTGAGTAGGCAAGCCATCCCGATTGCCAACTCAATCTGTTCCAACAAGCTAGCCTTCACAGAGGCCCTGGTTCCTGCCTGGGAAGCACAGTCTCCCCAACCCAGCCCTCACTTGGGTATTAATCCTAATTTTCCTGTGCAACTGAAACATCCCCTCGTCCATACAGCGTACAAAAAGACAGTAGGCAAGCAATCCTGATAGCCCACTCAGTCTGTTTCACCAGGATCGGCTTCATCGAGGCCGTAGTTCCTGCCTGGGAAGCCCAGCCTCCATAACCCTAACCCTAATTTGGGTGTTAATGCTAATGTTCTTCTGCAATGGAAACATCCCCCCATGGATACGGTGTACTAAAACGGAGTAGGGAAGCCATCCTCGTGGCCCAATCAAGTCTGTTTCACCAAGCTAGGCTTCACAGAGGGTCTGGTTCCCCCCAGGGAAGCCTAGCCTCCCCAACCTTACCCCTAACTAGAGTCTTGGCCCTAATTTTCTTGTGCAACTGAAACATTCCCCCGTCCAAACGGTGTACAAAAAGAAAGTAGGCAAGCTATCCCGATGCCCCACTCAGTCTGTTTCACCAAGCTAGGCTGCACCGAAGCCCAGGATCACGCTTGGGATCCGCAGTCTCCCCAACCCTAACCCTAACTTGAGTTTTAACACAAATTTTCTTGTGCAACTGAAACGATACCCCGTCCTTACAGTGCACAGAAAGCCAGTAGGAAAGCCATCCCGATGGCCCACTCAGTCTGTTTCACCAAGCTAGGCTACACCGACGCCCAGGATCCCACCTGGGAAGCCCAGTCTCCCCAACCCTAACCCTAACTTGAGTCTTAACCCTAATTTTCTTGTGCAAGTGAAACATCCCTCCGTCCATACTGTTTAGAAAAAGTCAGTAGGCAAGCCATCCCGATTGCCAACTCAATGTGTTCCACCAAGCTAGCCTTCACAGAGGCCCTGGTTGCTGCCTGGGAAGCACAGTCTCCCCAACCCAGCCCTAACTAGGGTATTAATCCTAATTTTCCTGTGCAACTGAAACATCCCCTCGTCCATACAGCGTACAAAAAGACAGTAGGCAAGCAATCCTGATGGCCCACTCAGTCTGTTTCACCAGGCTCGGCTTCATCGAGGCCGTAGTTCTTGCCTGGGAAGCCCAGCCTCCATAACCCTAACCCTAATTTGGGTCTTAGTGCTAATGTTCTTCTGCAATGGAAACATCCCCCCATGGATACGGTGTACTAAAACGGAGTAGGGAAGCCATCCTGGTGGCCCAATCAAGTCTGTTTCACCAAGCTAGGCTTCACAGAGTGTCTGGTTCCTTCCAGGGAAGCCTAGCCTCCCCAACCTTACCCCTAACTAGAGTCTTGGCCCTAATTTTCTTGTGCAACTGAAACATTCCCCCGTCCAAACGGTGAACAAAAAGAAAGTAGGCAAGCTATCCCGATGGCCCACTCAGTCTGTTTCACCAAGCTAGGCTGCACCGAAGCCCAGGATCACGCTTGGGATCCGCAGTCTCCCCAACCCTAACCCTAACTTGAGTTTTAACACAAATTTTCTTGTGCAACTGAAACGATACCCCGTCCTTACAGTGCACAGAAAGCCAGTAGGAAAGCTATCCCGATGGCCCACTCAGTCTGTTTCACCAAGCTAGGCTGCACCGAAGCCCAGGATCCCGCCTGGGAAGTCCAGTCTCCCCAACCCTAACCCTAACTTGAGTCTTAACCCTAATTTTCTTGTGCAAGTGAAACATCCCCCCGTCCATACGGTTTAGAAAAAGTCAGTAGGCAAGCCATCCCGATTGCCAACTCAATGTGTTCCACCAAGCTAGCCTTCACAGAGGCCCTGGTTGCTACCTGGGAAGCACAGTCTCCCCAACCCAGCCCTAACTTGAGTCTTCTTAACCCTAATTTTCTTGTGCAAGTGAAACATCCCCCCGTCCATACGGTTTAGAAAAAGTCAGTAGGCAAGCCATCCCGATTGCCACCTCAATCTGTTCCAACAAGCTAGCCTTCACAGAGGCCCTGGTTCCTGCCTGGGAAGCACAGTCTCCACAACCCAGCCCTCACTTGGGTATTAATCCTAATTTTCCAGTGCAACTGAAACATCCCCTCGTCCATACAGCGTACAAAAAGACAGTAGGCAAGCAATCCTGATGGCCCACTCAGTCTGTTTCACCAGGCTCGGCTTCATCGAGGCCGTAGTTCCTGCCTGGGAAGCCCAGCCTCCATAACCCTAACGCTAATTTGGGTCTTAATGCTAATGTTCTTCTGCAATGGAAACATCCCCCCATGGATAAGGTGTACTAAAACGGAGTAGGGAAGCCATCCTGGTGGCCCACTCAAGTCTGTTTCACCAAGCTAGGCTTCACAGAAGGTCTGGTTCCCTCCAGGGAAGCCTAGACTCCCCAACCTTACCCCTAACTAGAGTCTTGGCCCTAATTTTCTTGTGCAACTGAAATATTCCCCCGTCCAAACGGTGTACAAAAAGAAAGTAGGCAAGCTATCCCGATGGCCCACTCAGTCTGTTTCACCAAGCTAGGCTGCACCGAAGCCCAGGATCACGCTTGGGATCCGCAGTCTCCCCAACCCTAACTGTAACTTGAGTTTTAACACAAATTTTCTTGTGCAACTGAAACGATACCCCGTCCTTACAGTGCACAGAAAGCCAGTAGGCAAGCTATCCCGATGGCCCACTCAGTCTGTTTCACCAAGCTAGGCTACACCGACGCCCAGGATCCCACCTGGGAAGCCCAGTCTCCCCAACCCTAACCCTAACTTGAGTCTTAACCCTAATTTTCTTGTGCGAGTGAAACATCCCTCCGTCCATACGGTTTAGAAAAAGTCAGTAGGCAAGCCATCCCGATTGCCAAATCAATCTGTTCCACCAAGCTAGCCTTCACAGAGGACCTGGTTGCTGCCTGGGAAGCACAGTCTCCCCAACCCAGCCCTCACTTGGGTATTAATCCTAATTTTCCTGTGCAACTGAAACATCCCCTCGTCCATACAGCGTACAAAAAGACAGTAGGCAAGCAATCCTGATGGCCCACTCAGTCTGTTTCACCAGGCTCGGCTTCATCGAGGCCGTAGTTCCTGCCTGGGAAGCCCAGCCTCCATAACCCTAACCCTAATTTGGGTCTTAATGCTAATGTTCTTCTGCAATGGAAACATCCCCCCATGGATACGGTGTACTAAAACGGAGTAGGGAAGCCATCCTCGTGGCCCAATCAAGTCTGTTTCACCAACCTAGGCTTCACAGAGGGTCTGGTTCCCTCCAGGGAAGCCTAGCCTCCCCAACCTTACCCCTAACTAGAGTCTTGGCCCTAATTTTCTTGTGCAACTGAAACATTCCCCCGTCCAAACGGTGTACAAAAAGAAAGTAGGCAAGCTATCCCGATGCCCCACTCAGTCTGTTTCACCAAGCTAGGCTGCACCGAAGCCCAGGATCACGCTTGGGATCCGCAGTCTCCCCAACCCTAACCCTAACTTGAGTTTTAACACAAATTTTCTTGTGCAACTGAAACGATACCCCGTCCTTACAGTGCACAGAAAGCCAGTAGGAAAGCTATCCCGATGGCCCACTCAGTCTGTTTCACCAAGCTAGGCTACACCGATGCCCAGGATCCCACCTGGGAAGCCCAGTCTCCCCAACCCTGACCCTAACTTGAGTCTTAACCCGAATTTTCTTGTGCAAGTGAAACATCCTCCCGTCCTTACGGTTTAGAAAAAGTCAGTAGGCAAGCCATCCCGATTGCCAACTCAATGTGTTCCACCAAGCTAGCCTTCACAGAGGCCCTGGTTGCTGCCTGGGAAGCCCGGTCTCACCAACCCTAACCCTAACTTGAGTCTTCTTAACCCTAATTTTCTTGTGCAAGTGAAACATCCCCCCTTCCATAGGGTTTAGAAAAAGTCAGTAGGCAAGCCATCCCGATTGCCAACTCAATGTGTTCCCCCAAGCTAGCCTTCACAGAGGCCCTGGTTGCTGCCTGGGAAGCACAGTCTCCACAACCCAGCCCTCACTTGGGTATTAATCCTAATTTTCCTGTGCAACTGAAACATCCCCTCGTCCATACAGCGTACAAAAAGACAGTAGGCAAGCAATCCTGATGGCCCACTCAGTCTGTTTCACCAGGCTCGGCTTCATCGAGGCCGTAGTTCCTGCCTGGGAAGCCCAGCCTCCATAACCCTAACGCTAATTTGGGTCTTAATGCTAATGTTCTTCTGCAATGGAAACATCCCCCCATGGATAAGGTGTACTAAAACGGAGTAGGGAAGCCATCCTGGTGGCCCACTCAAGTCTGTTTCACCAAGCTAGGCTTCACAGAAGTTCTGGTTCCCTCCAGGGAAGCCTAGACTCCCCAACCTTACCCCTAACTAGAGTCTTGGCCCTAATTTTCTTGTGCAACTGAAATATTCCCCCGTCCAAACGGTGTACAAAAAGAAAGTAGGCAAGCTATCCCGATGGCCCACTCAGTCTGTTTCACCAAGCTAGGCTGCACCGAAGCCCAGGATCACGCTTGGGATCCGCAGTCTCCCCAACCCTAACTGTAACTTGAGTTTTAACACAAATTTTCTTGTGCAACTGAAACGATACCCCGTCCTTACAGTGCACAGAAAGCCAGTAGGCAAGCTATCCCGATGGCCCACTCAGTCTGTTTCACCAAGCTAGGCTACACCGACGCCCAGGATCCCACCTGGGAAGCCCAGTCTCCCCAACCCTAACCCTAACTTGAGTCTTAACCCTAATTTTCTTGTGCGAGTGAAACATCCCTCCGTCCATACGGTTTAGAAAAAGTCAGTAGGCAAGCCATCCCGATTGCCAAATCAATCTGTTCCACCAAGCTAGCCTTCACAGAGGACCTGGTTGCTGCCTGGGAAGCACAGTCTCCCCAACCCAGCCCTCACTTGGGTATTAATCCTAATTTTCCTGTGCAACTGAAACATCCCCTCGTCCATACAGCGTACAAAAAGACAGTAGGCAAGCAATCCTGATGGCCCACTCAGTCTGTTTCACCAGGCTCGGCTTCATCGAGGCCGTAGTTCCTGCCTGGGAAGCCCAGCCTCCATAACCCTAACCCTAATTTGGGTCTTAATGCTAATGTTCTTCTGCAATGGAAACATCCCCCCATGGATACGGTGTACTAAAACGGAGTAGGGAAGCCATCCTCGTGGCCCAATCAAGTCTGTTTCACCAACCTAGGCTTCACAGAGGGTCTGGTTCCCTCCAGGGAAGCCTAGCCTCCCCAACCTTACCCCTAACTAGAGTCTTGGCCCTAATTTTCTTGTGCAACTGAAACATTCCCCCGTCCAAACGGTGTACAAAAAGAAAGTAGGCAAGCTATCCCGATGCCCCACTCAGTCTGTTTCACCAAGCTAGGCTGCACCGAAGCCCAGGATCACGCTTGGGATCCGCAGTCTCCCCAACCCTAACCCTAACTTGAGTTTTAACACAAATTTTCTTGTGCAACTGAAACGATACCCCGTCCTTACAGTGCACAGAAAGCCAGTAGGAAAGCTATCCCGATGGCCCACTCAGTCTGTTTCACCAAGCTAGGCTACACCGATGCCCAGGATCCCACCTGGGAAGCCCAGTCTCCCCAACCCTGACCCTAACTTGAGTCTTAACCCGAATTTTCTTGTGCAAGTGAAACATCCTCCCGTCCTTACGGTTTAGAAAAAGTCAGTAGGCAAGCCATCCCGATTGCCAACTCAATGTGTTCCACCAAGCTAGCCTTCACAGAGGCCCTGGTTGCTGCCTGGGAAGCCCGGTCTCACCAACCCTAACCCTAACTTGAGTCTTCTTAACCCTAATTTTCTTGTGCAAGTGAAACATCCCCCCTTCCATAGGGTTTAGAAAAAGTCAGTAGGCAAGCCATCCCGATTGCCAACTCAATGTGTTCCCCCAAGCTAGCCTTCACAGAGGCCCTGGTTGCTGCCTGGGAAGCACAGTCTCCACAACCCAGCCCTCACTTGGGTATTAATCCTAATTTTCCTGTGCAACTGAAACATCCCCTCGTCCATACAGCGTACAAAAAGACAGTAGGCAAGCAATCCTGATGGCCCACTCAGTCTGTTTCACCAGGCTCGGCTTCATCGAGGCCGTAGTTCCTGCCTGGGAAGCCCAGCCTCCATAACCCTAACGCTAATTTGGGTCTTAATGCTAATGTTCTTCTGCAATGGAAACATCCCCCCATGGATAAGGTGTACTAAAACGGAGTAGGGAAGCCATCCTGGTGGCCCACTCAAGTCTGTTTCACCAAGCTAGGCTTCACAGAAGTTCTGGTTCCCTCCAGGGAAGCCTAGACTCCCCAACCTTACCCCTAACTAGAGTCTTGGCCCTAATTTTCTTGTGCAACTGAAATATTCCCCCGTCCAAACGGTGTACAAAAAGAAAGTAGGCAAGCTATCCCGATGGCCCACTCAGTCTGTTTCACCAAGCTAGGCTGCACCGAAGCCCAGGATCACGCTTGGGATCCGCAGTCTCCCCAACCCTAACCGTAACTTGAGTTTTAACACAAATTTTCTTGTGCAACTGAAACGATACCCCGTCCTTACAGTGCACAGAAAGCCAGTAGGCAAGCTATCCCGATGGCCCACTCAGTCTGTTTCACCAAGCTAGGCTACACCGACGCCCAGGATCCCACCTGGGAAGCCCAGTCTCCCCAACCCTAACCCTAACTTGAGTCTTAACCCTAATTTTCTTGTGCAAGTGAAACATCCCTCCGTCCATACGGTTTAGAAAAAGTCAGTAGGCAAGCCATCCCGATTGCCAACTCAATGTGTTCCACCAAGCTAGCCTTCACAGAGGCCCTGGTTGCTGCCTGGGAAGCACAGTCTCCCCAACCCAGCCCTAACTTGGGTATTAATCCTAATTTTCCTGTGCAACTGAAACATCCCCTCGTCCATACAGCGTACAAAAAGACAGTAGGCAAGCAATCCTGATGGCCCACTCAGTCTGTTTCACCAGGCTCGGCTTCATCGAGGCCGTAGTTCCTGCCTGGGAAGCCCAGCCTCCATAACCCTAACCCTAATTTGGGTCTTAATGCTAATGTTCTTCTGCAATGGAAACATCCCCCCATGGATACGGTGTACTAAAACGGAGTAGGGAAGCCATCCTCGTGGCCCAATCAAGTCTGTTTCACCAAGCTAGGCTTCACAGAGGGTCTGGTTCCCTCCAGGGAAGCCTAGCCTCCCCAACCTTACCCCTAACTAGAGTCTTGGCCCTAATTTTCTTGTGCAACTGAAACATTCCCCCGTCCAAACGGTGTACAAAAAGAAAGTAGGCAAGCTATCCCGATGCCCCACTCAGTCTGTTTCACCAAGCTAGGCTGCACCGAAGCCCAGGATCACGCTTGGGATCCGCAGTCTCCCCAACCCTAACCCTAACTTGAGTCTTAACCCTAATTTTCTTGTGCAAGTGAAACATCCCCCCGTCCATACGGTTTAGAAAAAGTCAGTAGGCAAGCCATCCCGATTGCCAACTCAATGTGTTCCACCAAGCTAGCCTTCACAGAGGCCCTGGTTGCTACCTGGGAAGCACAGTCTCCCCAACCCAGCCCTAACTTGAGTCTTCTTAACCCTAATTTCCTTGTGCAAGTGAAACATCCCCCCGTCCATACGGTTTAGAAAAAGTGAGTAGGCAAGCCATCCCGATTGCCAACTCAATCTGTTCCAACAAGCTAGCCTTCACAGAGGCCCTGGTTCCTGCCTGGGAAGCACAGTCTCCCCAACCCAGCCCTCACTTGGGTATTAATCCTAATTTTCCTGTGCAACTGAAACATCCCCTCATCCATACAGCGTACAAAAAGACAGTAGGCAAGCAATCCTGATGGCCCACTCAGTCTGTTTCACCAGGCTCGGCTTCATCGAGGCCGTAGTTCCTGCCTGGGAAGCCTAGCCTCCATAACCCTAACCCTAATTTGGGTGTTAATGCTAATGTTCTTCTGCAATGGAAACATCCCCCCATGGACACGATGTACTGAAACGGAGTAGGGAAGCCATCCTGGTGGCCCACTCCAGTCTGTTTCACCAAGCTAGGCTTCACAGAGGGTCTGGTTCCCTCCAGGGAAGCCTAGCCTCCCCAACCTTAACCCTAACTAGAGTCTTGGCCCTAATTTTCTTGTGCAACTGAAACATTCCCCCGTCCAAACGGTGTACAAAAAGAAAGTAGGCAAGCTATCCCGATGGCCCACTCAGTCTTTATCACCAAGCTAGGCTGCACCGACGCCCAGGAACATGCTTGGGATCCACAGTCTCCCCAACCCTAACCCTAACTTGAGTTTTAACACAAATTTTCTTGTGCAACTGAAACGATACCCCGTCCTTACAGTGCACAGAAAGCCAGTAGGAAAGCTATCCCGATGGCCCACTCAGTGTGTTTCACCAAGCTAGGCTGCACCGAAGCCCAGGATCCCGCCTGGGAAGCCCAGTCTCCCCAACCCTGACCCTAACTTGAGTCTTAACCCTAATTTTCTTGTGCAAGTGAAACATCCCCCCGTCCATACGGTTTAGAAAAAGTCAGTAGGCAAGACATCCCGATTGCCAACTCAATGTGTTCCACCAAGCTAGCCTTCACAGAGGCCCTGGTTGCTACCTGGGAAGCACAGTCTCCCCAACCCAGCCCTAACTTGAGTCTTCTTAACCCTAATTTCCTTGTGCAAGTGAAACATCCCCCCGTCCATACGGTTTAGAAAAAGTGAGTAGGCAAGCCATCCCGATTGCCAACTCAATCTGTTCCAACAAGCTAGCCTTCACAGAGGCCCTGGTTCCTGCCTGGGAAGCACAGTCTCCCCAACCCAGCCCTCACTTGGGTATTAATCCTAATTTTCCTGTGCAACTGAAACATCCCCTCGTATATACAGCATACAAAAAGACAGTAGGCAAGCAATCCTGATGGCCCACTCAGTCTGTTTCACCAGGCTCGGCTTCATCGAGGCCGTAGTTCCTGCCTGGGAAGCCTAGCCTCCATAACCCTAACCCTAATTTGGGTGTTAATGCTAATGTTCTTCTGCAATGGAAACATCCCCCCATGGACACGATGTACTGAAACGGAGTAGGGAAGCCATCCTGGTGGCCCACTCCAGTCTGTTTCACCAAGCTAGGCTTCACAGAGGGTCTGGTTCCCTCCAGGGAAGCCTAGCCTCCCCAACCTTAACCCTAACTAGAGTCTTGGCCCTAATTTTCTTGTGCAACTGAAACATTCCCCCGTCCAAACGGTGTACAAAAAGAAAGTAGGCAAGCTATCCCGATGGCCCACTCAGTCTTTATCACCAAGCTAGGCTGCACCGACGCCCAGGAACATGCTTGGGATCCACAGTCTCCCCAACCCTAACCCTAACTTGAGTTTTAACACAAATTTTCTTGTGCAACTGAAACGATACCCCGTCCTTACAGTGCACAGAAAGCCAGTAGGAAAGCTATCCCGATGGCCCACTCAGTGTGTTTCACCAAGCTAGGCTGCACCGAAGCCCAGGATCCCGCCTGGGAAGCCCAGTCTCCCCAACCCTAACCCTAACTTGAGTCTTAACCCTAATTTTCTTGTGCAAGTGAAACATCCCCCCGTCCATACGGTTTAGAAAAAGTCAGTAGGCAAGCCATCCCGATTGCCAACTCAATGTGTTCCACCAAGCTAGCCTTCACAGAGGCCCTGGTTGCTACCTGGGAAGCACAGTCTCCCCAACCCAGCCCTAACTTGAGTCTTCTTAACCCTAATTTCCTTGTGCAAGTGAAACATCCCCCCGTCCATACGGTTTAGAAAAAGTGAGTAGGCAAGCCATCCCGATTGCCAACTCAATCTGTTCCAACAAGCTAGCCTTCACAGAGGCCCTGGTTCCTGCCTGGGAAGCACAGTCTCCCCAACCCAGCCCTCACTTGGGTATTAATCCTAATTTTCCTGTGCAACTGAAACATCCCCTCGTCCATACAGCGTACAAAAAGACAGTAGGCAAGCAATCCTGATAACCCACTCAGTCTGTTTCACCAGGCTCGGCTTCATCGAGGCCGTAGTTCCTGCCTGGGAAGCCCAGCCTCCATAACCCTAACCCTAATTTGGGTGTTAATCCTAATGTTCTTCTGCAATGGAAACATCCCCCCATGGATAAGGTGTACTAAAACTGAGTAGGGACGCCATCCTGGTGGCCCACTCAAGTCTGTTTCACCAAGCTAGGCTTCACAGAGGGTCTGGTTCCCTCAAGGGAAGCCTAGCCTCCCCAACCTTTCCTCTAACTAGAGTCTTGGCCCTTAATTTTCTTGTGCAACTGAAACATTCCCCCGTCCAAACGGTGTACAAAAAGAAAGTAGGCAAGCTATCCCGATGGCCCACTCAGTCTGTTTCACCAAGCTAGGCTGCACCGAAGCCCAGGATCACGCTTGGGATCCGCAGTCTCCCCAACCCTAACCCTAACTTGAGTTTTAACACAAATTTTCTTGTGCAACTGAAACGATACCCCGTCCTTACAGTGCACAGAAAGCCAGTAGGCAAGCTATCCCGATGGCCCACTCAGTCTGTTTCACCAAGCTAGGCTACACCGACGCCCAGGATCCCGCCTGGGAAGCCCAGTCTCCCCAACCCTAACCCTAACTTGAGTCTTAACCCTAATTTTCTTGTGCAAGTGAAACATCCCTCCGTCCATACGGTTTAGAAAAAGTCAGTAGGCAAGCCATCCCGATTGCCAACTCAATGTGTTCCACCAAGCTAGCCTTCACAGAGGCCCTGGTTGCTGCCTGGGAAGCACAGTCTCCCCAACCCAGCCCTAGCTTGGGTATTAATCCTAATTTTCCTGTGCAAGTGAAACATCCCCTCGTCCATACAGCGTACAAAAAGACAGTAGGCAAGCAATCCTGATGGCCCACTCAGTCTGTTTCACCAGGCTCGGCTTCATCGAGGCCGTAGTTCCTGCCTGGGAAGCCCAGCCTCCATAACCCTAACCCTAATTTGGGTCTTAATGCTAATGTTCTTCTGCAATGGAAACATCCCCCCATGGATACGGTGTACTAAAACGGAGTAGGGAAGCCATCCTGGTGGCCCACTCCAGTCTGTTTCACCAAGCTAGGCTTCACAGAGGGTCTGGTTCCCTCCAGGGAAGCCTAGCCTCCCCAACCTTACCCCTAACTAGAGTCTTGGCCCTAATTTTCTTGTGCAACTGAAACATTCCCCCGACCAAACGGTGTACAAAAAGAAAGTAGGCAAGCTATCCCGATGCCCCACTCAGTCTGTTTCACCAAGCTAGGTTGCACCGAAGCCCAGGATCACGCTTGGGATCCGCAGTCTCCCCAACCCTAACCCTAACTTGAGTTTTAACACAAATTTTCTTGTGCAACTGAAACGATACCCCGTCCTTACAGTGCACAGAAAGCCAGTAGGAAAGCTATCCCGATGGCCCACTCAGTCTGTTTCACCAAGCTAGGCTACAGCGAAGCCCAGGATCTCGCCTGGGAAGCCCAGTCTCCCCAACCCTGACCCTAACTTGAGTCTTAACCCTAATTTTCTTGTGCAAGTGAAACAACCCCCCGTCCATACGGTTTAGAAAAAGTCAGTAGGCAAGCCATCCCGATTGCCAACTCAATCTGTTCCACCAAGCTAGCCTTCACAAAGGCCCTGGTTGCTGCCTGGGAAGCACAGTCTCCCCAACCCAGCCCTAACTTGGGTATTAATCCTAATTTTCCTGTGCAACTGAAACATCCCCTCGTCCATGCACCGTACAAAAAGACAGTAGGCAAGCCATCCCGATTGCCAACTCAATGTGTTCCACCAAGCTAGCCTTCACAGAGGCCCTGGTTGCTACCTGGGAAGCACAGTCTCCCCAACCCAGCCCTAACTTGAGTCTTCTTAACCCTAATTTTCTTGTGCAAGTGAAACATCCCCCCGTCCATACGGTTTAGAAAAAGTCAGTAGGCAAGCGAACCTGATTGCCAACTCAATCTGTTCCAACAAGCTAGCCTTCACAGAGGCCCTGGTTCCTGCCTGGGAAGCACAGTCTCCACAACCCAGCCCTCACTTGGGTATTAATCCTAATTTTCCAGTGCAACTGAAACATCCCCTCGTCCATACAGCTTCCAAAAAGACAGTAGGCAAGCAATCCTGATGGCCCACTCAGTCTGTTTCACCAGGTTCGGCTTCATCGAGGCCGTAGTTCCTGCCTGGGAAGCCCAGCCTCCATAACCCTAACCCTAACTTGGGTGTTAATGCTAATGTTCTTCTGCAATGGAAACATCCCCCCATGGATACGGTGTACTAAAACGGAGGAGGGAAGCCATCCTGGTGGCCCACTCAAGTCTGTTTCACCAAGCTAGGCTTCACAGAAGGTCTGGTTCCCTCCAGGGAAGCCTAGACTCCCCAACCTTACCCCTAACTAGAGTCTTGGCCCTAATTTTCTTGTCAACTGAAACATTCCCCCATCCAAACGGTGTACAAAAAGAAAGTAGGCAAGCTATCCCGATGGCCCACTCAGTCTGTTTCACCAAGCTAGGCTGCACCGAAGCCCAGGATCACGCTTGGGATCCGCAGTCTCCCCAACCCTAACCCTTACTTGAGTTTTAACACAAATTTTCTTGTGCAACTGAAATGATACCCCGTCCTTACAGTGCACAGAAAGCCAGTAGGAAAGCTATCCCGATGGCCCACTCAGTCTGTTTCACCAAGCTAGGCTACACCGACGCCCATGATCCCGCCTGGGAAGCCCAGTCTCCCCAACCCTAACCCTAACTTGAGTCTTAACCCTAATTTTCTTGTGCAAGTGAAACATCACTCCGTCCATACGGTTTAGAAAAAGTCAGTAGGCAAGCCATCCCGACTGCCAACTCAATCTGTTCCACCAAGCTAGCCTTCACAGAGGCCCTGGTTGCTGCCTGGGAAGCACAGTCTCCCCAACCCAGCCCTCACTTGGGTATTAATCCTAATTTTCCTGTGCAACAGAAACATCCCCTCGTCCATACAGCGTACAAAACGACAGTAGGCAAGCAATCCTGATGGCCCACTCAGTCTGTTTCACCAGGCTCGGCTTCATCGAGGCCGTAGTTCCTGCCTGGGAAGCCCAGCCTCCATAACCCTAACCCTAATTTGGGTCTTAATGCTAATGTTCTTCTGCAATGGAAACATCCCCCCATGGATACGGTGTACTAAAACGGAGTAGGGAAGCCATCCTGGTGGCCCATTCCAGTCTGTTTCACCAAGCTAGGCTTCACAGAGGGTCTGGTTCCCTCCAGGGAAGCCTAGCCTCCCCAACCTTACCCCTAACTAGAGTCTTGGCCCTAATTTTCTTGTGCAACTGAAACATTCCCCTGTCCAAACGGTGTACAAAAAGAAAGTAGGCAAGCTATCCCGATGGCCCACTCAGTCTTTTTCACCAAGCTAGGCTGCACCGAAGCCCAGGATCACGCTTCGGATCCGCAGTCTCCCCAACCCTAACCCTAACTTGAATTTTTACACAAATTTTCTTGTGCAACTGAAACGATACCCCGTCCTTACAGTGCACAGAAAGCCAGTAGGAAAGCTATCCCGATGGCCCACTCAGTCTGTTTCACCAAGCTAGGCTACACCGAAGCCCAGGATCCCGCCTGGGAAGCCCAGTCTCCCCAACCCTAACCCTAACTTGAGTCTTAACCCTAATTTTCTTGTGCAAGTGAAACATCCCTCCATCCATACGGTTTAGAAAAAGTCAGTAGGCAAGCCATCCCGATTGCCAACTCAATCTGTTCCACCAAGCTAGCCTTCACAGAGGCCCTGGTTGCTGCCTGGGAAGCACAGTCTCCCCAACCCAGCCCTCACTTGGGTATTAATCCTAATTTTCCTGTGCAACTGAAACATCCCCTCGTCCATACAGCGTACAAAAAGACAGTAGGCAAGCAATCCTGATGGCCCACTCAGTCTGTTTCACCAGGCTCGGCTTCATCGAGTCCGTAGTTCCTGCCTGGGAAGCCCAGCCTCCATAACCCTAACCCTAATTTGGGTCTTAATGCTAATATTCTTCTGCAATGGAAACATCCCCCCATGGATACGGTGTACTAAAACGGAGTAGGGAAGCCATCCTGTTGGGCCACTCAAGTCTATTTCACCAAGCTAGGCTTCACAGAAGGTCTGGTTCCCTCCAGGGAAGCCTAGCCTCCCCAACCTTACCCCTAACTAGAGTCTTGGCCCTAATTTTCTTGTGCAACTGAAACATTCCCCCGTCCAAACGGTGTACAAAAAGAAAGTAGGCAAGCTATCCCGATGGCCCACTCAGTCTGTTTCACCAAGCTAGGCTGCACCGAAGCCCAGGATCACGCTTGGGATCCGCAGTCTCCCCAACCCTAACCCTAACTTGAGTTTTAACACAAATTTTCTTGTGCAACTGAAACGATACCCCGTCCTTACAGTGCACAGAAAGCCAGTAGGAAAGCTATCCCGATGGCCCACTCAGTCTGTTTCACCAAGCTAGGCTGCACCGAAGCCCAGGATCCCGCCTGGGAAGCCCAGTCTCCCCAACCCTAACCCTAACTTGAGTCTTAACCCTAATTTTCTTGTGCAAATGAAACATCCCCCCGTCCATACGGTTTAGAAAAAGTCAGTAGGCAAGCCATCCCGATTGCCAACTCAATCTGTTCCACCAAGCTAGCCTTCACAGAGGCCCTGGTTGCTACCTGGGAAGCACAGTCTCCCCAACCCAGCCCTAACTTGAGTCTTCTCAACCCTAATTTTCTTGTGCAAGTGAAACATCCCCCCGTCCATACGGTTTAGAAAAAGTCAGTAGGCAAGCGAACCCGATTGCCAACTCAATCTGTTCCAACAAGCTAGCCTTCACAGAGGCCCTGGTTCCTGCCTGGGAAGCACAGTCTCCACAACCCAGCCCTCACTTGGGCATTAATCCTAATTTTCCTGTGCAACTGAAACATCCCCTCGTCCATACAGCGTACAAAAAGACAGTAGGCAAGCAATCCTGATGGCCCACTCAGTCTGTTTCACCAGGCTCGGCTTCATCGAGGCCGTAGTTCCTGCCTGGGAAGCCCAGCCTCCATAACCCTAACCCTAATTTGGGTCTTAATGCTAATGTTCTTCTGCAATGGAAACATCCCCCCATGGATACGGTGTACTAAAACGGAGTAGGGAAGCCATCCTGGTGGCCCACTCCAGTCTGTTTCACCAAGCTAGGCTTCACAGAGGGTCTGGTTCCCTCCAGGGAAGCCTAGCCTCCCCAACCTTACCCCTAACTAGAGTCTTGGCCCTAATTTTCTTGTGCAACTGAAACATTCCCCCGTCCAAAAGGTGTACAAAAAGAAAGTAGGCAAGCTATCCCGATGCCCCACTCAGTCTGTTTCACCAAGCTAGGCGGCACCGAAGCCCAGGATCACGCTTGGGATCCGCAGTCTCCCCAACCCTAACCCTAACTTGAGTTTTAACACAAATTTTCTTGTGCAACTGAAACGATACCCCGTCCTTACAGTGCACAGAAAGCCAGTAGGAAAGCTATCCCGATGGCCCACTCAGTCTGTTTCACCAAGCTAGGCTACAGCGAAGCCCAGGATCTCACCTGGGAAGCCCAGTCTCCCCAACCCTGACCCTAACTTGAGTCTTAACCCTAATTTTCTTGTGCAAGTGAAACAACCCCCCGTCCATACGGTTTAGAAAAAGTCAGTAGGCAAGCCATCCCGATTGCCAACTCAATCTGTTCCACCAAGCTAGCCTTCACAAAGGCCCTGGTTGCTGCCTGGGAAGCACAGTCTCCCCAACCCAGCCCTAGCTTGGGTATTAATCCTAATTTTCCTGTGCAACTGAAACATCCCCTCGTCCATGCACCGTACAAAAAGACAGTAGGCAAGCCATCCCGATTGCCAACTCAATGTGTTCCACCAAGCTAGCCTTCACAGAGGCCCTGGTTGCTACCTGGGAAGCACAGTCTCCCCAACCCAGCCCTAACTTGAGTCTTCTTAACCCTAATTTTCTTGTGCAAGTGAAACATCCCCCCGTCCATACGGTTTAGAAAAAGTCAGTAGGCAAGCGAACCCGATTGCCAACTCAATCTGTTCCAACAAGCTAGCCTTCACAGAGGCCCTGGTTCCTGCCTGGGAAGCACAGTCTCCACAACCCAGCCCTCACTTGGGTATTAATCCTAATTTTCCAGTGCAACTGAAACATCCCCTCGTCCATACAGCGTACAAAAAGACAGTAGGCAAGCAATCCTGATGGCCCACTCAGTCTGTTTCACCAGGTTCGGCTTCATCGAGGCCGTAGTTCCTGCCTGGGAAGCCCAGCCTCCATAACCCTAACCCTAACTTGGGTGTTAATGTTAATGTTCTTCTGCAATGGAAACATCCCCCCATGGATACGGTGTACTAAAACGGAGTAGGGAAGCCATCCTGGTGGCCCACTCAAGTCTGTTTCACCAAGCTAGGCTTCACAGAAGGTCTGGTTCCCTCCAGGGAAGCCTAGACTCCCCAACCTCACCCCTAACTAGAGTCTTGGCCCTAATATTCTTGTCAACTGAAACATTCCCCCATCCAAACGGTGTACAAAAAGAAAGTAGGCAAGCTATCCCGATGGCCCACTCAGTCTGTTTCACCAAGCTAGGCTGCACCGAAGCCCAGGATCACGCTTGGGATCCGCAGTCTCCCCAACCCTAACCCTTACTTGAGTTTTAACACAAATTTTCTTGTGCAACAGAAATGATACCCCGTCCTTACAGTGCACAGAAAGCCAGTAGGAAAGCTATCCCGATGGCCCACTCAGTCTGTTTCACCAAGCTAGGCTACACCGACGCCCATGATCCCGCCTGGGAAGCCCAGTCTCCCCAACCCTAACCCTAACTTGAGTCTTAACCCTAATTTTCTTGTGCAAGTGAAACTTCCCTCCGTCCATACGGTTTAGAAAAAGTCAGTAGGCAAGCCATCCCGATTGCCAACTCAATGTGTTCCACCAAGCTAGCCTTCACAGAGGCCCTGGTTGCTACCTGGGAAGCACAGTCTCCCCAACCCAGCCCTAACTTGAGTCTTCTTAACCCTAATTTCCTTGTGCAAGTGAAACATCCCCCCGTCCATACGGTTTAGAAAAAGTGAGTAGGCAAGCCATCCCGATTGCCAACTCAATCTGTTCCAACAAGCTAGCCTTCACAGAGGCCCTGGTTCCTGCCTCGGAAGCACAGTCTCCCCAACCCAGCCCTCACTTGGGTATTAATCCTAATTTTCCTGTGCAACTGAAACATCCCCTCGTCCATACAGCGTACAAAAAGACAGTAGGCAAGCAATCCTGATAACCCACTCAGTCTGTTTCACCAGGCTCGGCTTCATCGAGGCCGTAGTTCCTGCCTGGGAAGCCCAGCCTCCATAACCCTAACCCTAATTTGGGTCTTAATGCTAATGTTCTTCTGCAATGGAAACATCCCCCCATGGATAAGGTGTACTAAAACTGAGTAGGGACGCCATCCTGGTGGCCCACTCAAGTCTGTTTCACCAAGCTAGGCTTCACAGAGGGTCTGGTTCCCTCAAGGGAAGCCTAGCCTCCCCAACCTTTCCTCTAACTAGAGTCTTGGCCCTAATTTTCTTGTGCAACTGAAACATTCCCCCGTCCAAACGGTGTACAAAAAGAAAGTAGGCAAGCTATCCCGATGGCCCACTCAGTCTGTTTCACCAAGCTAGGCTGCACCGAAGCCCAGGATCACGCTTGGGATCCGCAGTCTCCCCAACCCTAACCCTAACTTGAGTTTTAACACAAATTTTCTTGTGCAACTGAAACGATACCCCGTCCTTACAGTGCACAGAAAGCCAGTAGGCAAGCTATCCCGATGGCCCACTCAGTCTGTTTCACCAAGCTAGGCTACACCGACGCCCAGGATCCCGCCTGGGAAGCCCAGTCTCCCCAACCCTAACCCTAACTTGAGTCTTAACCCTAATTTTCTTGTGCAAGTGAAACATCCCTCCGTCCATACGGTTTAGAAAAAGTCAGTAGGCAAGCCATCCCGATTGCCAACTCAATCTGTTCCACCAAGCTAGCCTTCACAGAGGCCCTGGTTGCTACCTGGGAAGCACAGTCTCCCCAACCCAGCCCTAGCTTGGGTATTAATCCTAATTTTCCTGTGCAAGTGAAACATCCCCTCGTCCATACAGCGTACAAAAAGACAGTAGGCAAGCAATCCTGATGGCCCACTCAGTCTGTTTCACCAGGCTCGGCTTCATCGAGGCCGTAGTTCCTGCCTGGGAAGCCCAGCCTCCATAACCCTAACCCTAATTTGGGTCTTAATGCTAATGTTCTTCTGCAATGGAAACATCCCCCCATGGATACGGTGTACTAAAACGGAGTAGGGAAGCCATCCTGGTGGCCCACTCCAGTCTGTTTCACCAAGCTAGGCTTCACAGAGGGTCTGGTTCCCTCCAGGGAAGCCTAGCCTCCCCAACCTTACCCCTAACTAGAGTCTTGGCCCTAATTTTTTTGTGCAACTGAAACATTCCCCCGACCAAACGGTGTACAAAAAGAAAGTAGGCAAGCTATCCCGATGCCCCACTCAGTCTGTTTCACCAAGCTAGGTTGCACCGAAGCCCAGGATCACGCTTGGGATCCGCAGTCTCCCCAACCCTAACCCTAACTTGAGTTTTAACACAAATTTTCTTGTGCAACTGAAACGATACCCCGTCCTTACAGTGCACAGAAAGCCAGTAGGAAAGCTATCCCGATGGCCCACTCAGTCTGTTTCACCAAGCTAGGCTACAGCGAAGCCCAGGATCTCGCCTGGGAAGCCCAGTCTCCCCAACCCTGACCCTAACTTGAGTCTTAACCCTAATTTTCTTGTGCAAGTGAAACAACCCCCCGTCCATACGGTTTAGAAAAAGTCAGTAGGCAAGCCATCCCGATTGCCAACTCAATCTGTTCCACCAAGCTAGCCTTCACAAAGGCCCTGGTTGCTGCCTGGGAAGCACAGTCTCCCCAACCCAGCCCTAACTTGGGTATTAATCCTAATTTTCCTGTGCAACTGAAACATCCCCTCGTCCATGCACCGTACAAAAAGACAGTAGGCAAGCGATCCCGATTGCCAACTCAATGTGTTCCACCAAGCTAGCCTTCACAGAGGCCCTGGTTGCTACCTGGGAAGCACAGTCTCCCCAACCCAGCCCTAACTTGAGTCTTCTTAACCCTAATTTTCTTGTGCAAGTGAAACATCCCCCCGTCCATACGGTTTAGAAAAAGTCAGTAGGCAAGCGAACCTGATTGCCAACTCAATCTGTTCCAACAAGCTAGCCTTCACAGAGGCCCTGGTTCCTGCCTGGGAAGCACAGTCTCCACAACCCAGCCCTCACTTGGGTATTAATCCTAATTTTCCAGTGCAACTGAAACATCCCCTCGTCCATACAGCTTCCAAAAAGACAGTAGGCAAGCAATCCTGATGGCCCACTCAGTCTGTTTCACCAGGTTCGGCTTCATCGAGGCCGTAGTTCCTGCCTGGGAAGCCCAGCCTCCATAACCCTAACCCTAACTTGGGTGTTAATGCTAATGTTCTTCTGCAATGGAAACATCCCCCCATGGATACGGTGTACTAAAACGGAGGAGGGAAGCCATCCTGGTGGCCCACTCAAGTCTGTTTCACCAAGCTAGGCTTCACAGAAGGTCTGGTTCCCTCCAGGGAAGCCTAGACTCCCCAACCTTACCCCTAACTAGAGTCTTGGCCCTAATTTTCTTGTCAACTGAAACATTCCCCCATCCAAACGGTGTACAAAAAGAAAGTAGGCAAGCTATCCCGATGGCCCACTCAGTCTGTTTCACCAAGCTAGGCTGCACCGAAGCCCAGGATCACGCTTGGGATCCGCAGTCTCCCCAACCCTAACCCTTACTTGAGTTTTAACACAAATTTTCTTGTGCAACTGAAATGATACCCCTTCCTTACAGTGCACAGAAAGCCAGTAGGAAAGCTATCCCGATGGCCCACTCAGTCTGTTTCACCAAGCTAGGCTACACCGACGCCCATGATCCCGCCTGGGAAGCCCAGTCTCCCCAACCCTAACCCTAACTTGAGTCTTAACCCTAATTTTCTTGTGCAAGTGAAACATCACTCCGTCCATACGGTTTAGAAAAAGTCAGTAGGCAAGCCATCCCGACTGCCAACTCAATCTGTTCCACCAAGCTAGCCTTCACAGAGGCCCTGGTTGCTGCCTGGGAAGCACAGTCTCCCCAACCCAGCCCTAACTTGGGTATTAATCCTAATTTTCCTGTGAAACAGAAACATCCCCTCGTCCATACAGCGTACAAAACGACAGTAGGCAAGCAATCCTGATGGCCCACTCAGTCTGTTTCACCAGGCTCGGTTTCATCGAGGCCGTAGTTCCTGCCTGGGAAGCCCAGCCTCCATAACCCTAACCCTAATTTGGGTCTTAATGCTAATGTTCTTCTGCAATGGAAAAATCCCCCCATGGATACGGTGTACTAAAACGGAGTAGGGAAGCCATCCTGGTGGCCCATTCCAGTCTGTTTCACCAAGCTAGGCTTCACAGAGGGTCTGGTTCCCTCCAGGGAAGCCTAGCCTCCCCAACCTTACCCCTAACTAGAGTCTTGGCCCTAATTTTCTTGTGCAACTGAAACATTCCCCTGTCCAAACGGTGTACAAAAAGAAAGTAGGCAAGCTATCCCGATGGCCCACTCAGTCTTTTTCACCAAGCTAGGCTGCACCGAAGCCCAGGATCACGCTTCGGATCCGCAGTCTCCCCAACCCTAACCCTAACTTGAATTTTTACACAAATTTTCTTGTGCAACTGAAACGATACCCCGTCCTTACAGTGCACAGAAAGACAGTAGGAAAGCTATCCCGATGGCCCACTCAGTCTGCTTCACCAAGCTAGGCTACACCGAAGCCCAGGATCCCGCCTGGGAAGCCCAGTCTCCCCAACCCTAACCCTAACTTGAGTCTTAACCCTAATTTTCTTGTGCAAGTGAAACATCCCTCCGTCCATACGGTTTAGAAAAAGTCAGTAGGCAAGCCATCCCGATTGCCAACTCAATCTGTTCCACCAAGCTAGCCTTCACAGAGGCCCTGGTTCCTGCCTGGGAAGCACAGTCTCCACAACCCAGCCCTCACTTGGGCATTAATCCTAATTTTCCTGTGCAACTGAAACATCCCCTCGTCCATACAGCGTACAAAAAGACAGTAGGCAAGCAATCCTGATGGCCCACTCAGTCTGTTTCACCAGGCTCGGCTTCATCGAGGCCGTAGTTCCTGCCTGGGAAGCCCAGCCTCCATAACCCTAACCCTAATTTGGGTCTTAATGCTAATGTTCTTCTGCAATGGAAACATCCCCCCATGGATACGGTGTACTAAAACGGAGTAGGGAAGCCATCCTGGTGGCCCACTCCAGTCTGTTTCACCAAGCTAGGCTTCACAGAGGGTCTGGTTCCCTCCAGGGAAGCCTAGCCTCCCCAACCTTACCCCTAACTAGAGTCTTGGCCCTAATTTTCTTGTGCAACTGAAACATTCCCCCGTCCAAACGGTGTACAAAAAGAAAGTAGGCAAGCTATCCCGATGCCCCACTCAGTCTGTTTCACCAAGCTAGGCGGCACCGAAGCCCAGGATCACGCTTGGGATCCGCAGTCTCCCCAACCCTAACCCTAACTTGAGTTTTAACACAAATTTTCTTGTGCAACTGAAACAATACCCCGTCCTTACAGTGCACAGAAAGCCAGTAGGAAAGCTATCCCGATGGCCAACTCAGTCTGTTTCACCAAGCTAGGCTACAGCGAAGCCCAGGATCTCGCCTGGGAAGCCCAGTCTCCCCAACCCTGACCCTAACTTGAGTCTTAACCCTAATTTTCTTGTGCAAGTGAAACAACCCCCCGTCCATACGGTTTAGAAAAAGTCAGTAGGCAAGCCATCCCGATTGCCAACTCAATCTGTTCCACCAAGCTAGCCTTCACAAAGGCCCTGGTTGCTGCCTGGGAAGCACAGTCTCCCCAACCCAGCCCTAGCTTGGGTATTAATCCTAATTTTCCTGTGCAACTGAAACATCCCCTCGTCCATGCACCGTACAAAAAGACAGTAGGCAAGCCATCCCGATTGCCAACTCAATGTGTTCCACCAAGCTAGCCTTCACAGAGGCCCTGGTTGCTACCTGGGAAGCACAGTCTCCCCAACCCAGCCCTAACTTGAGTCTTCTTAACCCTAATTTTCTTGTGCAAGTGAAACATCCCCCCGTCCATACGGTTTAGAAAAAGTCAGTAGGCAAGCGAACCCGATTGCCAACTCAATCTGTTCCAACAAGCTAGCCTTCACAGAGGCCCTGGTTCCTGCCTGGGAAGCACAGTCTCCACAACCCAGCCCTCACTTGGGTATTAATCCTAATTTTCCAGTGCAACTGAAACATCCCCTCGTCCATACAGCGTACAAAAAGACAGTAGGCAAGCAATCCTGATGGCCCACTCAGTCTGTTTCACCAGGCTCGGCTTCATCGAGGCCGTAGTTCCTGCCTGGGAAGCCCAGCCTCCATAACCCTAACCCTAATTTGGGTCTTAATGCTAATGTTCTTCTGCAATGGAAACATCCCCCCATGGATACGGTGTACTAAAACGGAGTAGGGAAGCCATCCTGGTGGCCCACTCCAGTCTGTTTCACCAAGCTAGGCTTCACAGAGGGTCTGGTTCCCTCCAGGGAAGCCTAGCCTCCCCAACCTTACCCCTAACTAGAGTCTTGGCCCTAATTTTCTTGTGCAACTGAAACATTCCCCCGACCAAACGGTGTACAAAAAGAAAGTAGGCAAGCTATCCCGATGCCCCACTCAGTCTGTTTCACCAAGCTAGGTTGCACCGAAGCCCAGGATCACGCTTGGGATCCGCAGTCTCCCCAACCCTAACCCTAACTTGAGTTTTAACACAAATTTTCTTGTGCAACTGAAACGATACCCCGTCCTTACAGTGCACAGAAAGCCAGTAGGAAAGCTATCCCGATGGCCCACTCAGTCTGTTTCACCAAGCTAGGCTACAGCGAAGCCCAGGATCTCGCCTGGGAAGCCCAGTCTCCCCAACCCTGACCCTAACTTGAGTCTTAACCCTAATTTTCTTGTGCAAGTGAAACAACCCCCCGTCCATACGGTTTAGAAAAAGTCAGTAGGCAAGCCATCCCGATTGCCAACTCAATCTGTTCCACCAAGCTAGCCTTCACAAAGGCCCTGGTTGCTGCCTGGGAAGCACAGTCTCCCCAACCCAGCCCTAACTTGGGTATTAATCCTAATTTTCCTGTGCAACTGAAACATCCCCTCGTCCATGCACCGTACAAAAAGACAGTAGGCAAGCCATCCCGATTGCCAACTCAATGTGTTCCACCAAGCTAGCCTTCACAGAGGCCCTGGTTGCTGCCTGGGAAGCACAGTCTCCCCAACCCAGCCCTAACTTGGGTATTAATCCTAATTTTCCTGTGCAACAGAAACATCCCCTCGTCCATACAGCGTACAAAACGACAGTAGGCAAGCAATCCTGATGGCCCACTCAGTCTGTTTCACCAGGCTCGGCTTCATCGAGGCCGTAGTTCCTGCCTGGGAAGCCCAGCCTCCATAACCCTAACCCTAATTTGGGTCTTAATGCTAATGTTCTTCTGCAATGGAAACATCCCCCCATGGATACGGTGTACTAAAACGGAGTAGGGAAGCCATCCTGGTGGCCCATTCCAGTCTGTTTCACCAAGCTAGGCTTCACAGAGGGTCTGGTTCCCTCCAGGGAAGCCTAGCCTCCCCAACCTTACCCCTAACTAGAGTCTTGGCCCTAATTTTCTTGTGCAACTGAAACATTCCCCTGTCCAAACGGTGTACAAAAAGAAAGTAGGCAAGCTATCCCGATGGCCCACTCAGTCTTCTTCACCAAGCTAGGCTGCACCGAAGCCCAGGATCACGCTTCGGATCCGCAGTCTCCCCAACCCTAACCCTAACTTGAATTTTTACACAAATTTTCTTGTGCAACTGAAACGATACCCCGTCCTTACAGTGCACAGAAAGACAGTAGGAAAGCTATCCCGATGGCCCACTCAGTCTGCTTCACCAAGCTAGGCTACACCGAAGCCCAGGATCCCGCCTGGGAAGCCCAGTCTCCCCAACCCTAACCCTAACTTGAGTCTTAACCCTAATTTTCTTGTGCAAGTGAAACATCCCTCCGTCCATACGGTTTAGAAAAAGTCAGTAGGCAAGCCATCCCGATTGCCAACTCAATCTGTTCCACCAAGCTAGCCTTCACAGAGGCCCTGGTTGCTGCCTGGGAAGCACAGTCTCCCCAACCCAGCCCTCACTTGGGTATTAATCCTAATTTTCCTGTGCAACTGAAACATCCCCTCGTCCATACAGCGTACAAAAAGACAGTAGGCAAGCAATCCTGATGGCCCACTCAGTCTGTTTCACCAGGCTCGGCTTCATCGAGTCCGTAGTTCCTGCCTGGGAAGCCCAGCCTCCATAACCCTAACCCTAATTTGGGTCTTAATGCTAATATTCTTCTGCAATGGAAACATCCCCCCATGGATACGGTGTACTAAAACGGAGTAGGGAAGCCATCCTGTTGGGCCACTCAAGTCTATTTCACCAAGCTAGGCTTCACAGAGGGTCTGGTTCCCTCCAGGGAAGCCTAGCCTCCCCAACCTTACCCCTAACTAGAGTCTTGGCCCTAATTTTCTTGTGCAACTGAAACATTCCCCCGTCCAAACGGTGTACAAAAAGAAAGTAGGCAAGCTATCCCGATGGCCCACTCAGTCTGTTTCACCAAGCTAGGCTGCACCGAAGCCCAGGATCACGCTTGGGATCCGCAGTCTCCCCAACCCTAACCCTAACTTGAGTTTTAACACAAATTTTCTTGTGCAACTGAAACGATACCCCGTCCTTACAGTGCACAGAAAGCCAGTAGGAAAGCTATCCCGATGGCCCACTCAGTCTGTTTCACCAAGCTAGGCTGCACCGAAGCCCAGGATCCCGCCTGGGAAGCCCAGTCTCCCCAACCCTAACCCTAACTTGAGTCTTAACCCTAATTTTCTTGTGCAAATGAAACATCCCCCCGTCCATACGGTTTAGAAAAAGTCAGTAGGCAAGCCATCCCGATTGCCAACTCAATCTGTTCCACCAAGCTAGCCTTCACAGAGGCCCTGGTTGCTACCTGGGAAGCACAGTCTCCCCAACCCAGCCCTAACTTGAGTCTTCTCAACCCTAATTTTCTTGTGCAAGTGAAACATCCCCCCGTCCATACGGTTTAGAAAAAGTCAGTAGGCAAGCGAAACCGATTGCCAACTCAATCTGTTCCAACAAGCTAGCCTTCACAGAGGCCCTGGTTCCTGCCTGGGAAGCACAGTCTCCACAACCCAGCCCTCACTTGGGCATTAATCCTAATTTTCCTGTGCAACTGAAACATCCCCTCGTCCATACAGCGTACAAAAAGACAGTAGGCAAGCAATCCTGATGGCCCACTCAGTCTGTTTCACCAGGCTCGGCTTCATCGAGGCCGTAGTTCCTGCCTGGGAAGCCCAGCCTCCATAACCCTAACCCTAATTTGGGTCTTAATGCTAATGTTCTTCTGCAATGGAAACATCCCCCCATGGATACGGTGTACTAAAACGGAGTAGGGAAGCCATCCTGGTGGCCCACTCCAGTCTGTTTCACCAAGCTAGGCTTCACAGAGGGTCTGGTTCCCTCCAGGGAAGCCTAGTCTCCCCAACCTTACCCCTAACTAGAGTCTTGGCCCTAATTTTCTTGTGCAACTGAAACATTCCCCCGTCCAAACGGTGTACAAAAAGAAAGTAGGCAAGCTATCCCGATGCCCCACTCAGTCTGTTTCACCAAGCTAGGCGGCACCGAAGCCCAGGATCACGCTTGGGATCCGCAGTCTCCCCAAACCTAACCCTAACTTGAGTTTTAACACAAATTTTCTTGTGCAACTGAAACGATACCCCGTCCTTACAGTGCACAGAAAGCCAGTAGGAAAGCTATCCCGATGGCCCACTCAGTCTGTTTCACCAAGCTAGGCTACAGCGAAGCCCAGGATCTCGCCTGGGAAGCCCAGTCTCCCCAACCCTGACCCTAACTTGAGTCTTAACCCTAATTTTCTTGTGCAAGTGAAACAACCCCCCGTCCATACGGTTTAGAAAAAGTCAGTAGGCAAGCCATCCCGATTGCCAACTCAATCTGTTCCACCAAGCTAGCCTTCACAAAGGCCCTGGTTGCTGCCTGGGAAGCACAGTCTCCCCAACCCAGCCCTAGCTTGGGTATTAATCCTAATTTTCCTGTGCAACTGAAACATCCCCTCGTCCATGCACCGTACAAAAAGACAGTAGGCAAGCCATCCCGATTGCCAACTCAATGTGTTCCACCAAGCTAGCCTTCACAGAGGCCCTGGTTGCTACCTGGGAAGCACAGTCTCCCCAACCCAGCCCTAACTTGAGTCTTCTTAACCCTAATTTTCTTGTGCAAGTGAAACATCCCCCCGTCCATACGGTTTAGAAAAAGTCAGTAGGCAAGCGAACCCGATTGCCAACTCAATCTGTTCCAACAAGCTAGCCTTCACAGAGGCCCTGGTTCCTGCCTGGGAAGCACAGTCTCCACAACCCAGCCCTCACTTGGGTATTAATCCTAATTTTCCAGTGCAACTGAAACATCCCCTCGTCCATACAGCGTACAAAAAGACAGTAGGCAAGCAATCCTGATGGCCCACTCAGTCTGTTTCACCAGGTTCGGCTTCATCGAGGCCGTAGTTCCTGCCTGGGAAGCCCAGCCTCCATAACCCTAACCCTAACTTGGGTGTTAATGTTAATGTTCTTCTGCAATGGAAACATCCCCCCATGGATACGGTGTACTAAAACGGAGTAGGGAAGCCATCCTGGTGGCCCACTCAAGTCTGTTTCACCAAGCTAGGCTTCACAGAAGGTCTGGTTCCCTCCAGGGAAGCCTAGACTCCCCAACCTTACCCCTAACTAGAGTCTTGGCCCTAATTTTCTTGTCAACTGAAACATTCCCCCATCCAAACGGTGTACAAAAAGAAAGTAGGCAAGCTATCCCGATGGCCCACTCAGTCTGTTTCACCAAGCTAGGCTGCACCGAAGCCCAGGATCACGCTTGGGATCCGCAGTCTCCCCAACCCTAACCCTTACTTGAGTTTTAACACAAATTTTCTTGTGCAACTGAAATGATACCCCGTCCTTACAGTGCACAGAAAGCCAGTAGGAAAGCTATCCCGATGGCCCACTCAGTCTGTTTCACCAAGCTAGGCTACACCGACGCCCATGATCCCGCCTGGGAAGCCCAGTCTCCCCAACCCTAACCCTAACTTGAGTCTTAACCCTAATTTTCTTGTGCAAGTGAAACTTCCCTCCGTCCATACGGTTTAGAAAAAGTCAGTAGGCAAGCCATCCCGATTGCCAACTCAATGTGTTCCACCAAGCTAGCCTTCACAGAGGCCCTGGTTGCTACCTGGGAAGCACAGTCTCCCCAACCCAGCCCTAACTTGAGTCTTCTTAACCCTAATTTCCTTGTGCAAGTGAAACATCCCCCCGTCCATACGGTTTAGAAAAAGTGAGTAGGCAAGCCATCCCGATTGCCAACTCAATCTGTTCCAACAAGCTAGCCTTCACAGAGGCCCTGGTTCCTGCCTGGGAAGCACAGTCTCCCCAACCCAGCCCTCACTTGGGTATTAATCCTAATTTTCCTGTGCAACTGAAACATCCCCTCGTCCATACAGCATACAAAAAGACAGTAGGCAAGCAATCCTGATAACCCACTCAGTCTGTTTCACCAGGCTCGGCTTCATCGAGGCCGTAGTTCCTGCCTGGGAAGCCCAGCCTCCATAACCCTAACCCTAATTTGGGTGTTAATGCTAATGTTCTTCTGCAATGGAAACATCCCCCCATGGATAAGGTGTACTAAAACTGAGTAGGGACGCCATCCTGGTGGCCCACTCAAGTCTGTTTCACCAAGCTAGGCTTCACAGAGGGTCTGGTTCCCTCAAGGGAAGCCTAGCCTCCCCAACCTTTCCTCTAACTAGAGTCTTGGCCCTTAATTTTCTTGTGCAACTGAAACATTCCCCCGTCCAAACGGTGTACAAAAAGAAAGTAGGCAAGCTATCCCGATGGCCCACTCAGTCTGTTTCACCAAGCTAGGCTGCACCGAAGCCCAGGATCACGCTTGGGATCCGCAGTCTCCCCAACCCTAACCCTAACTTGAGTTTTAACACAAATTTTCTTGTGCAACTGAAACGATACCCCGTCCTTACAGTGCACAGAAAGCCAGTAGGCAAGCTATCCCGATGGCCCACTCAGTCTGTTTCACCAAGCTAGGCTACACCGACGCCCAGGATCCCGCCTGGGAAGCCCAGTCTCCCCAACCCTAACCCTAACTTGAGTCTTAACCCTAATTTTCTTGTGCAAGTGAAACATCCCTCCGTCCATACGGTTTAGAAAAAGTCAGTAGGCAAGCCATCCCGATTGCCAACTCAATCTGTTCCACCAAGCTAGCCTTCACAGAGGCCCTGGTTGCTGCCTGGGAAGCACAGTCTCCCCAACCCAGCCCTAGCTTGGGTATTAATCCTAATTTTCCTGTGCAAGTGAAACATCCCCTCGTCCATACAGCGTACAAAAAGACAGTAGGCAAGCAATCCTGATGGCCCACTCAGTCTGTTTCACCAGGCTCGGCTTCATCGAGGCCGTAGTTCCTGCCTGGGAAGCCCAGCCTCCATAACCCTAACCCTAATTTGGGTCTTAATGCTAATGTTCTTCTGCAATGGAAACATCCCCCCATGGATACGGTGTACTAAAACGGAGTAGGGAAGCCATCCTGGTGGCCCACTCCAGTCTGTTTCACCAAGCTAGGCTTCACAGAGGGTCTGGTTCCCTCCAGGGAAGCCTAGCCTCCCCAACCTTACCCCTAACTAGAGTCTTGGCCCTAATTTTCTTGTGCAACTGAAACATTCCCCCGACCAAACGGTGTACAAAAAGAAAGTAGGCAAGCTATCCCGATGCCCCACTCAGTCTGTTTCACCAAGCTAGGTTGCACCGAAGCCCAGGATCACGCTTGGGATCCGCAGTCTCCCCAACCCTAACCCTAACTTGAGTTTTAACACAAATTTTCTTGTGCAACTGAAACGATACCCCGTCCTTACAGTGCACAGAAAGCCAGTAGGAAAGCTATCCCGATGGCCCACTCAGTCTGTTTCACCAAGCTAGGCTACAGCGAAGCCCAGGATCTCGCCTGGGAAGCCCAGTCTCCCCAACCCTGACCCTAACTTGAGTCTTAACCCTAATTTTCTTGTGCAAGTGAAACAACCCCCCGTCCATACGGTTTAGAAAAAGTCAGTAGGCAAGCCATCCCGATTGCCAACTCAATCTGTTCCACCAAGCTAGCCTTCACAAAGGCCCTGGTTGCTGCCTGGGAAGCACAGTCTCCCCAACCCAGCCCTAACTTGGGTATTAATCCTAATTTTCCTGTGCAACTGAAACATCCCCTCGTCCATGCACCGTACAAA
This sequence comes from Heloderma suspectum, assembly GCF_057233095.1. NCBI lineage: Eukaryota > Metazoa > Chordata > Lepidosauria > Squamata > Helodermatidae > Heloderma > Heloderma suspectum. The sequence goes on from NC_139459.1 coordinate 144,946,292, forward strand.
AAGACAGTAGGCAAGCCATCCCGATTGCCAACTCAATGTGTTCCACCAAGCTAGCCTTCACAGAGGCCCTGGTTGCTACCTGGGAAGCACAGTCTCCCCAACCCAGCCCTAACTTGAGTCTTCTTAACCCTAATTTCCTTGTGCAAGTGAAACATCCCCCCGTCCATACGGTTTAGAAAAAGTGAGTAGGCAAGCCATCCCGATTGCCAACTCAATCTGTTCCAACAAGCTAGCCTTCACAGAGGCCCTGGTTCCTGCCTGGGAAGCACAGTCTCCCCAACCCAGCCCTCACTTGGGTATTAATCCTAATTTTCCTGTGCAACTGAAACATCCCCTCGTCCATACAGCGTACAAAAAGACAGTAGGCAAGCAATCCTGATAACCCACTCAGTCTGTTTCACCAGGCTCGGCTTCATCGAGGCCGTAGTTCCTGCCTGGGAAGCCCAGCCTCCATAACCCTAACCCTAATTTGGGTGTTAATGCTAATGTTCTTCTGCAATGGAAACATCCCCCCATGGATAAGGTGTACTAAAACTGAGTAGGGACGCCATCCTGGTGGCCCACTCAAGTCTGTTTCACCAAGCTAGGCTTCACAGAGGGTCTGGTTCCCTCAAGGGAAGCCTAGCCTCCCCAACCTTTCCTCTAACTAGAGTCTTGGCCCTTAATTTTCTTGTGCAACTGAAACATTCCCCCGTCCAAACGGTGTACAAAAAGAAAGTAGGCAAGCTATCCCGATGGCCCACTCAGTCTGTTTCACCAAGCTAGGCTGCACCGAAGCCCAGGATCACGCTTGGGATCCGCAGTCTCCCCAACCCTAACCCTAACTTGAGTTTTAACACAAATTTTCTTGTGCAACTGAAACGATACCCCGTCCTTACAGTGCACAGAAAGCCAGTAGGCAAGCTATCCCGATGGCCCACTCAGTCTGTTTCACCAAGCTAGGCTACACCGACGCCCAGGATCCCGCCTGGGAAGCCCAGTCTCCCCAACCCTAACCCTAACTTGAGTCTTAACCCTAATTTTCTTGTGCAAGTGAAACATCCCTCCGTCCATACGGTTTAGAAAAAGTCAGTAGGCAAGCCATCCCGATTGCCAACTCAATCTGTTCCACCAAGCTAGCCTTCACAGAGGCCCTGGTTGCTGCCTGGGAAGCACAGTCTCCCCAACCCAGCCCTAGCTTGGGTATTAATCCTAATTTTCCTGTGCAAGTGAAACATCCCCTCGTCCATACAGCGTACAAAAAGACAGTAGGCAAGCAATCCTGATGGCCCACTCAGTCTGTTTCACCAGGCTCGGCTTCATCGAGGCCGTAGTTCCTGCCTGGGAAGCCCAGCCTCCATAACCCTAACCCTAATTTGGGTCTTAATGCTAATGTTCTTCTGCAATGGAAACATCCCCCCATGGATACGGTGTACTAAAACGGAGTAGGGAAGCCATCCTGGTGGCCCACTCCAGTCTGTTTCACCAAGCTAGGCTTCACAGAGGGTCTGGTTCCCTCCAGGGAAGCCTAGCCTCCCCAACCTTACCCCTAACTAGAGTCTTGGCCCTAATTTTCTTGTGCAACTGAAACATTCCCCCGACCAAACGGTGTACAAAAAGAAAGTAGGCAAGCTATCCCGATGCCCCACTCAGTCTGTTTCACCAAGCTAGGTTGCACCGAAGCCCAGGATCACGCTTGGGATCCGCAGTCTCCCCAACCCTAACCCTAACTTGAGTTTTAACACAAATTTTCTTGTGCAACTGAAACGATACCCCGTCCTTACAGTGCACAGAAAGCCAGTAGGAAAGCTATCCCGATGGCCCACTCAGTCTGTTTCACCAAGCTAGGCTACAGCGAAGCCCAGGATCTCGCCTGGGAAGCCCAGTCTCCCCAACCCTGACCCTAACTTGAGTCTTAACCCTAATTTTCTTGTGCAAGTGAAACAACCCCCCGTCCATACGGTTTAGAAAAAGTCAGTAGGCAAGCCATCCCGATTGCCAACTCAATCTGTTCCACCAAGCTAGCCTTCACAAAGGCCCTGGTTGCTGCCTGGGAAGCACAGTCTCCCCAACCCAGCCCTAACTTGGGTATTAATCCTAATTTTCCTGTGCAACTGAAACATCCCCTCGTCCATGCACCGTACAAAAAGACAGTAGGCAAGCCATCCCGATTGCCAACTCAATGTGTTCCACCAAGCTAGCCTTCACAGAGGCCCTGGTTGCTACCTGGGAAGCACAGTCTCCCCAACCCAGCCCTAACTTGAGTCTTCTTAACCCTAATTTTCTTGTGCAAGTGAAACATCCCCCCGTCCATACGGTTTAGAAAAAGTCAGTAGGCAAGCGAACCTGATTGCCAACTCAATCTGTTCCAACAAGCTAGCCTTCACAGAGGCCCTGGTTCCTGCCTGGGAAGCACAGTCTCCACAACCCAGCCCTCACTTGGGTATTAATCCTAATTTTCCAGTGCAACTGAAACATCCCCTCGTCCATACAGCGTACAAAAAGACAGTAGGCAAGCAATCCTGATGGCCCACTCAGTCTGTTTCACCAGGTTCGGCTTCATCGAGGCCGTAGTTCCTGCCTGGGAAGCCCAGCCTCCATAACCCTAACCCTAACTTTGGTGTTAATGCTAATGTTCTTCTGCAATGGAAACATCCCCCCATGGATACGGTGTACTAAAACGGAGGAGGGGAGCCATCCTGGTGGCCCACTCAAGTCTGTTTCACCAAGCTAGGCTTCACAGAAGGTCTGGTTCCCTCCAGGGAAGCCTAGACTCCCCAACCTTACCCCTAACTAGAGTCTTGGCCCTAATTTTCTTGTCAACTGAAACATTCCCCCATCCAAACGGTGTACAAAAAGAAAGTAGGCAAGCTATCCCGATGGCCCACTCAGTCTGTTTCACCAAGCTAGGCTGCACCGAAGCCCAGGATCACGCTTGGGATCCGCAGTCTCCCCAACCCTAACCCTTACTTGAGTTTTAACACAAATTTTCTTGTGCAACTGAAATGATACCCCGTCCTTACAGTGCACAGAAAGCCAGTAGGAAAGCTATCCCGATGGCCCACTCAGTCTGTTTCACCAAGCTAGGCTACACCGACGCCCATGATCCCGCCTCGGAAGCCCAGTCTCCCCAACCCTAACCCTAACTTGAGTCTTAACCCTAATTTTCTTGTGCAAGTGAAACATCACTCCGTCCATACGGTTTAGAAAAAGTCAGTAGGCAAGCCATCCCGACTGCCAACTCAATCTGTTCCACCAAGCTAGCCTTCACAGAGGCCCTGGTTGCTGCCTGGGAAGCACAGTCTCCCCAACCCAGCCCTAACTTGGGTATTAATCCTAATTTTCCTGTGCAACTGAAACATCCCCTTGTCCATACAGCGTACAAAAAGACAGTAGGCAAGCAATCCTGATGGCCCACTCAGTCTGTTTCACCAGGCTCGGCTTCATCGAGGCCGTAGTTCCTGCCTGGGAAGCCCAGCCTCCATAACCCTAACCCTAATTTGGGTCTTAATGCTAATGTTCTTCTGCAATGGAAACATCCCCCCATGGATACGGTGTACTAAAACGGAGTAGGGAAGCCATCCTGGTGGCCCATTCCAGTCTGTTTCACCAAGCTAGGCTTCACAGAGGGTCTGGTTCCCTCCAGGGAAGCCTAGCCTCCCCAACCTTACCCCTAACTAGAGTCTTGGCCCTAATTTTCTTGTGCAACTGAAACATTCCCCCGTCCAAACGGTGAACAAAAAGAAAGTAGGCAAGCTATCCCGATGGCCCACTCAGTCTGTTTCACCAAGCTAGGCTGCACCGAAGCCCAGGATCACGCTTGGGATCCGCAGTCTCCCCAACCCTAACCCTAACTTGAGTTTTAACACAAATTTTCTTGTGCAACTGAAACGATACCCCGTCCTTACAGTGCACAGAAAGCCAGTAGGAAAGCTATCCCGATGGCCCACTCAGTCTGTTTCACCAAGCTAGGCTGCACCGAAGCCCAGGATCCCGCCTGGGAAGCCCAGTCTCCCCAACCCTAACCCTAACTTGAGTCTTAACCCTAATTTTCTTGTGCAAGTGAAACATCCCCCCGTCCATACGGTTTAGAAAAAGTCAGTAGGCAAGCCATCCCGATTGCCAACTCAATGTGTTCCACCAAGCTAGCCTTCACAGAGGCCCTGGTTGCTACCTGGGAAGCACAGTCTCCCCAACCCAGCCCTAACTTGAGTCTTCTTAACCCTAATTTTCTTGTGCAAGTGAAACATCCCCCCGTCCATACGGTTTAGAAAAAGTCAGTAGGCAAGCGAACCTGATTGCCAACTCAATCTGTTCCAACAAGCTAGCCTTCACAGAGGCCCTGGTTCCTGCCTGGGAAGCACAGTCTCCACAACCCAGCCCTCACTTGGGTATTAATCCTAATTTTCCTGTGCAACTGAAACATCCCCTCGTCCATACAGCGTACAAAAAGACAGTAGGCAAGCAATCCTGATGGCCCACTCAGTCTGTTTCACCAGGCTCGGCTTCATCGAGGCCGTAGTTCCTGCCTGGGAAGCCCAGCCTCCATAACCCTAACGCTAATTTGGGTCTTAATGCTAATGTTCTTCTGCAATGGAAACATCCCCCCATGGATAAGGTGTACTAAAACGGAGTAGGGAAGCCATCCTGGTGGCCCACTCAAGTCTGTTTCACCAAGCTAGGCTTCACAGAAGGTCTGGTTCCCTCCAGGGAAGCCTAGACTCCCCAACCTTACCCCTAACTAGAGTCTTGGCCCTAATTTTCTTGTGCAACTGAAATCTTCCCCCGTCCAAACGGTGTACAAAAAGAAAGTAGGCAAGCTATCCCGATGGCCCACTCAGTCTGTTTCACCAAGCTAGGCTGCACCGAAGCCCAGGATCACGCTTGGGATCCGCAGTCTCCCCAACCCTAACCGTAACTTGAGTTTTAACACAAATTTTCTTGTGCAACTGAAACGATACCCCGTCCTTACAGTGCACAGAAAGCCAGTAGGCAAGCTATCCCGATGGCCCACTCAGTCTGTTTCACCAAGCTAGGCTACACCGACGCCCAGGATCCCACCTGGGAAGCCCAGTCTCCCCAACCCTAACCCTAACTTGAGTCTTAACCCTAATTTTCTTGTGCAAGTGAAACATCCCTCCGTCCATACGGTTTAGAAAAAGTCAGTAGGCAAGCCATCCCGATTGCCAACTCAATCTGTTCCACCAAGCTAGCCTTCACAGAGGCCCTGGTTGCTGCCTGGGAAGCACAGTCTCCCCAACCCAGCCCTAACTTGGGTATTAATCCTAATTTTCCTGTGCAACTGAAACATCCCCTCGTCCATACAGCGTACAAAAAGACAGTAGGCAAGCAATCCTGATGGCCCACTCAGTCTGTTTCACCAGGCTCGGCTTCATCGAGGCCGTAGTTCCTGCCTGGGAAGCCCAGCCTCCATAACCCTAACCCTAATTTGGGTCTTAATGCTAATGTTCTTCTGCAATGGAAACATCCCCCCATGGATACGGTGTACTAAAACGGAGTAGGGAAGCCATCCTCGTGGCCCAATCAAGTCTGTTTCACCAAGCTAGGCTTCACAGAGGGTCTGGTTCCCTCCAGGGAAGCCTAGCCTCCCCAACCTTACCCCTAACTAGAGTCTTGGCCCTAATTTTCTTGTGCAACTGAAACATTCCCCCGTCCAAACGGTGTACAAAAAGAAAGTAGGCAAGCTATCCCGATGCCCCACTCAGTCTGTTTCACCAAGCTAGGCTGCACCGAAGCCCAGGATCACGCTTGGGATCCGCAGTCTCCCCAACCCTAACCCTAACTTGAGTTTTAACACAAATTTTCTTGTGCAACTGAAACGATACCCCGTCCTTACAGTGCACAGAAAGCCAGTAGGAAAGCTATCCCGATGGCCCACTCAGTCTGTTTCACCAAGCTAGGCTACACCGATGCCCAGGATCCCACCTGGGAAGCCCAGTCTCCCCAACCCTGACCCTAACTTGAGTCTTAACCCTAATTTTCTTGTGCAAGTGAAACATCCTCCCGTCCTTACGGTTTAGAAAAAGTCAGTAGGCAAGCCATCCCGATTGCCAACTCAATGTGTTCCACCAAGCTAGCCTTCACAGAGGCCCTGGTTGCTGCCTGGGAAGCCCGGTCTCACCAACCCTAACCCTAACTTGAGTCTTCTTAACCCTAATTTTCTTGTGCAAGTGAAACATCCCCCCTTCCATAGGGTTTAGAAAAAGTCAGTAGGCAAGCCATCCCGATTGCCAACTCAATGTGTTCCACCAAGCTAGCCTTCACAGAGGCCCTGGTTGCTGCCTGGGAAGCACAGTCTCCCCAACCCAGCCCTAACTTGGGTATTAATCCTAATTTTCCTGTGCAACTGAAACATCCCCTCGTCCATACAGCGTACAAAAAGACAGTAGGCAAGCTATCCCGATGGCCCACTCAGTCTGTTTCACCAGGCTCGGCTTCATCGAGGCCGTAGTTCCTGCCTGGGAAGCCTAGCCTCCATAACCCTAACCCTAATTTGGGTGTTAATGCTAATGTTCTTCTGCAATGGAAACATCCCCCCATGGACACGATGTACTGAAACGGAGTAGGGAAGCCATCCTGGTGGCCCACTCCAGTCTGTTTCACCAAGCTAGGCTTCACAGAGGGTCTGGTTCCCTCCAGGGAAGCCTAGCCTCCCCAACCTTAACCCTAACTAGAGTCTTGGCCCTAATTTTCTTGTGCAACTGAAACATTCCCCCGTCCAAACGGTGTACAAAAAGAAAGTAGGCAAGCTATCCCGATGGCCCACTCAGTCTTTATCACCAAGCTAGGCTGCACCGACGCCCAGGAACATGCTTGGGATCCACAGTCTCCCCAACCCTAACCCTAACTTGAGTTTTAACACAAATTTTCTTGTGCAACTGAAACGATACCCCGTCCTTACAGTGCACAGAAAGCCAGTAGGAAAGCTATCCCGATGGCCCACTCAGTGTGTTTCACCAAGCTAGGCTGCACCGAAGCCCAGGATCCCGCCTGGGAAGCCCAGTCTCCCCAACCCTAACCCTAACTTGAGTCTTAACCCTAATTTTCTTGTGCAAGTGAAACATCCCCCCGTCCATACGGTTTAGAAAAAGTCAGTAGGCAAGCCATCCCGATTGCCAACTCAATGTGTTCCACCAAGCTAGCCTTCACAGAGGCCCTGGTTGCTACCTGGGAAGCACAGTCTCCCCAACCCAGCCCTAACTTGAGTCTTCTTAACCCTAATTTCCTTGTGCAAGTGAAACATCCCCCCGTCCATACGGTTTAGAAAAAGTGAGTAGGCAAGCCATCCCGATTGCCAACTCAATCTGTTCCAACAAGCTAGCCTTCACAGAGGCCCTGGTTCCTGCCTGGGAAGCACAGTCTCCCCAACCCAGCCCTCACTTGGGTATTAATCCTAATTTTCCTGTGCAACTGAAACATCCCCTCGTCCATACAGCGTACAAAAAGACAGTAGGCAAGCAATCCTGATGGCCCACTCAGTCTGTTTCACCAGGCTCGGCTTCATCGAGGCCGTTGTTCCTGCCTGGGAAGCCTAGCCTCCATAACCCTAACCCTAATTTGGGTGTTAATGCTAATGTTCTTCTGCAATGGAAACATCCCCCCATGGACACGATGTACTGAAACGGAGTAGGGAAGCCATCCTGGTGGCCCACTCCAGTCTGTTTCACCAAGCTAGGCTTCACAGAGGGTCTGGTTCCCTCCAGGGAAGCCTAGCCTCCCCAACCTTAACCCTAACTAGAGTCTTGGCCCTAATTTTCTTGTGCAACTGAAACATTCCCCCATCCAAACGGTGTACAAAAAGAAAGTAGGCAAGCTATCCCGATGGCCCACTCAGTCTGTTTCACCAAGCTAGGCTGCACCGACGCCCAGGAACATGCTTGGGATCCACAGTCTCCCCAACCCTAACCCTAACTTGAGTTTTAACACAAATTTTCTTGTGCAACTGAAACGATACCCCGTCCTTACAGTGCACAGAAAGCCAGTAGGAAAGCTATCCCGATGGCCCACTCAGTGTGTTTCACCAAGCTAGGCTGCACCGAAGCCCAGGATCCCGCCTGGGAAGCCCAGTCTCCCCAACCCTAACCCTAACTTGAGTCTTAACCCTAATTTTCTTGTGCAAGTGAAACATCCCCCCGTCCATACGGTTTAGAAAAAGTCAGTAGGCAAGCCATCCCGATTGCCAACTCAATGTGTTCCACCAAGCTAGCCTTCACAGAGGCCCTGGTTGCTACCTGGGAAGCACAGTCTCCCCAACCCAGCCCTAACTTGAGTCTTCTTAACCCTAATTTCCTTGTGCAAGTGAAACATCCCCCCGTCCATACGGTTTAGAAAAAGTCAGTAGGCAAGCCATCCCGATTGCCAACTCAATCTGTTCCAACAAGCTAGCCTTCACAGAGGCCCTGGTTCCTAACTGGGAAGCACAGTCTCCCCAACACAGCCCTCACTTGGGTATTAATCCTAATTTTCCTGTGCAACTGAAACATCCCCTCGTCCATACAGCATACAAAAAGACAGTAGGCAAGCAATCCTGATGGCCCACTCAGTCTGTTTCACCAGGCTCGGCTTCATCGAGGCCGTAGTTCCTGCCTGGGAAGCCTAGCCTCCATAACCCTAACCCTAATTTGGGTGTTAATGCTAATGTTCTTCTGCAGTGGAAACATCCCCCCATGGACACGATGTACTGAAACGGAGTAGGGAAGCCATCCTGGTGGCCCACTCCAGTCTGTTTCACCAAGCTAGGCTTCACAGAGGGTCTGGTTCCCTCCAGGGAAGCCTAGCCTCCCCAACCTTAACCCTAACTAGAGTCTTGGCCCTAATTTTCTTGTGCAACTGAAACATTCCCCCGTCCAAACGGTGTACAAAAAGAAAGTAGGCAAGCTATCCCGATGGCCCACTCAGTCTTTATCACCAAGCTAGGCTGCACCGACGCCCAGGAACATGCTTGGGATCCACAGTCTCCCCAACCCTAACCCTAACTTGAGTTTTAACACAAATTTTCTTGTGCAACTGAAACGATACCCCGTCCTTACAGTGCACAGAAAGCCAGTAGGAAAGCTATCCCGATGGCCCACTCAGTGTGTTTCACCAAGCTAGGCTGCACCGAAGCCCAGGATCCCGCCTGGGAAGCCCAGTCTCCCCAACCCTAACCCTAACTTGAGTCTTAACCCTAATTTTCTTGTGCAAGTGAAACATCCCCCCGTCCATACGGTTTAGAAAAAGTCAGTATGCAAGCCATCCCGATTGCCAACTCAATGTGTTCCACCAAGCTAGCCTTCACAGAGGCCCTGGTTGCTACCTGGGAAGCACAGTCTCCCCAACCCAGCCCTAACTTGAGTCTTCTTAACCCTAATTTCCTTGTGCAAGTGAAACATCCCCCCGTCCATACGGTTTAGAAAAAGTGAGTAGGCAAGCCATCCCGATTGCCAACTCAATCTGTTCCAACAATCTAGCCTTCACAGAGGCCCTGGTTCCTGCCTGGGAAGCACAGTCTCCCCAACCCAGCCCTCACTTGGGTATTAATCCTAATTTTCCTGTGCAACTGAAACATCCCCTCGTCCATACAGCGTACAAAAAGACAGTAGGCAAGCAATCCTGATAACCCACTCAGTCTGTTTCACCAGGCTCGGCTTCATCGAGGCCGTAGTTCCTGCCTGGGAAGCCCAGCCTCCATAACCCTAACCCTAATTTGGGTGTTAATGCTAATGTTCTTCTGCAATGGAAACATCCCCCCATGGATAAGGTGTACTAAAACTGAGTAGGGACGCCATCCTGGTGGCCCACTCAAGTCTGTTTCACCAAGCTAGGCTTCACAGAGGGTCTGGTTCCCTCAAGGGAAGCCTAGCCTCCCCAACCTTTCCTCTAACTAGAGTCTTGGCCCTTAATTTTCTTGTGCAACTGAAACATTCCCCCGTCCAAACGGTGTACAAAAAGAAAGTAGGCAAGCTATCCCGATGGCCCACTCAGTCTGTTTCACCAAGCTAGGCTGCACCGAAGCCCAGGATCACACTTGGGATCCGCAGTCTCCCCAACCCTAACCCTAACTTGAGTTTTAACACAAATTTTCTTGTGCAACTGAAACGATACCCCGTCCTTACAGTGCACAGAAAGCCAGTAGGCAAGCTATCCCGATGGCCCACTCAGTCTGTTTCACCAAGCTAGGCTACACCGACGCCCAGGATCCCGCCTGGGAAGCCCAGTCTCCCCAACCCTAACCCTAACTTGAGTCTTAACCCTAATTTTCTTGTGCAAGTGAAACATCCCTCCGTCCATACGGTTTAGAAAAAGTCAGTAGGCAAGCCATCCCGATTGCCAACTCAATCTGTTCCACCAAGCTAGCCTTCACAGAGGCCCTGGTTGCTGCCTGGGAAGCACAGTCTCCCCAACACAGCCCTAGCTTGGGTATTAATCCTAATTTTCCTGTGCAAGTGAAACATCCCCTCGTCCATACAGCGTACAAAAAGACAGTAGGCAAGCAATCCTGATGGCCCACTCAGTCTGTTTCACCAGGCTCGGCTTCATCGAGGCCGTAGTTCCTGCCTGGGAAGCCCAGCCTCCATAACCCTAACCCTAATTTGGGTCTTAATGCTAATGTTCTTCTGCAATGGAAACATCCCCCCATGGATACGGTGTACTAAAACGGAGTAGGGAAGCCATCCTGGTGGCCCACTCCAGTCTGTTTCACCAAGCTAGGCTTCACAGAGGGTCTGGTTCCCTCCAGGGAAGCCTAGCCTCCCCAACCTTACCCCTAACTAGAGTCTTGGCCCTAATTTTCTTGTGCAACTGAAACATTCCCCCGACCAAACGGTGTACAAAAAGAAAGTAGGCAAGCTATCCCGATGCCCCACTCAGTCTGTTTCACCAAGCTAGGTTGCACCGAAGCCCAGGATCACGCTTGGGATCCGCAGTCTCCCCAACCCTAACCCTAACTTGAGTTTTAACACAAATTTTCTTGTGCAACTGAAACGATACCCCGTCCTTACAGTGCACAGAAAGCCAGTAGGAAAGCTATCCCGATGGCCCACTCAGTCTGTTTCACCAAGCTAGGCTACAGCGAAGCCCAGGATCTCGCCTGGGAAGCCCAGTCTCCCCAACCCTGACCCTAACTTGAGTCTTAACCCTAATTTTCTTGTGCAAGTGAAACAACCCCCCGTCCATACGGTTTAGAAAAAGTCAGTAGGCAAGCCATCCCGATTGCCAACTCTATCTGTTCCACCAAGCTAGCCTTCACAAAGGCCCTGGTTGCTGCCTGGGAAGCACAGTCTCCCCAACCCAGCCCTAACTTGGGTATTAATCCTAATTTTCTTGTGCAAGTGAAACATCCCCCCGTCCATACGGTTTAGAAAAAGTCAGTAGGCAAGCCATCCCGATTGCCAACTCAATGTGTTCCACCAAGCTAGCCTTCACAGAGGCCCTGGTTGCTACCTGGGAAGCACAGTCTCCCCAACCCAGCCCTAACTTGAGTCTTCTTAACCCTAATTTCCTTGTGCAAGTGAAACATCCCCCCGTCCATACGGTTTAGAAAAAGTCAGTAGGCAAGCCATCCCGATTGCCAACTCAATCTGTTCCAACAAGCTAGCCTTCACAGAGGCCCTGGTTCCTGCCTGGGAAGCACAGTCTCCCCAACCCAGCCCTCACTTGGGTATTAATCCTAATTTTCCTGTGCAACTGAAACATCCCCTCGTCCATACAGCATACAAAAAGACAGTAGGCAAGCAATCCTGATGGCCCACTCAGTCTGTTTCACCAGGCTCGGCTTCATCGAGGCCGTAGTTCCTGCCTGGGAAGCCTAGCCTCCATAACCCTAACCCTAATTTGGGTGTTAATGCTAATGTTCTTCTGCAGTGGAAACATCCCCCCATGGACACGATGTACTGAAACGGAGTAGGGAAGCCATCCTGGTGGCCCACTCCAGTCTGTTTCACCAAGCTAGGCTTCACAGAGGGTCTGGTTCCCTCCAGGGAAGCCTAGCCTCCCCAACCTTAACCCTAACTAGAGTCTTGGCCCTAATTTTCTTGTGCAACTGAAACATTCCCCCGTCCAAACGGTGTACAAAAAGAAAGTAGGCAAGCTATCCCGATGGCCCACTCAGTCTTTATCACCAAGCTAGGCTGCACCGACGCCCAGGAACATGCTTGGGATCCACAGTCTCCCCAACCCTAACCCTAACTTGAGTTTTAACACAAATTTTCTTGTGCAACTGAAACGATACCCCGTCCTTACAGTGCACAGAAAGCCAGTAGGAAAGCTATCCCGATGGCCCACTCAGTGTGTTTCACCAAGCTAGGCTGCACCGAAGCCCAGGATCCCGCCTGGGAAGCCCAGTCTCCCCAACCCTAACCCTAACTTGAGTCTTAACCCTAATTTTCTTGTGCAAGTGAAACATCCCCCCGTCCATACGGTTTAGAAAAAGTCAGTATGCAAGCCATCCCGATTGCCAACTCAATGTGTTCCACCAAGCTAGCCTTCACAGAGGCCCTGGTTGCTACCTGGGAAGCACAGTCTCCCCAACCCAGCCCTAACTTGAGTCTTCTTAACCCTAATTTCCTTGTGCAAGTGAAACATCCCCCCGTCCATACGGTTTAGAAAAAGTGAGTAGGCAAGCCATCCCGATTGCCAACTCAATCTGTTCCAACAAGCTAGCCTTCACAGAGGCCCTGGTTCCTGCCTGGGAAGCACAGTCTCCCCAACCCAGCCCTCACTTGGGTATTAATCCTAATTTTCCTGTGCAACTGAAACATCCCCTCGTCCATACAGCGTACAAAAAGACAGTAGGCAAGCAATCCTGATAACCCACTCAGTCTGTTTCACCAGGCTCGGCTTCATCGAGGCCGTAGTTCCTGCCTGGGAAGCCCAGCCTCCATAACCCTAACCCTAATTTGGGTGTTAATGCTAATGTTCTTCTGCAATGGAAACATCCCCCCATGGATAAGGTGTACTAAAACTGAGTAGGGACGCCATCCTGGTGGCCCACTCAAGTCTGTTTCACCAAGCTAGGCTTCACAGAGGGTCTGGTTCCCTCAAGGGAAGCCTAGCCTCCCCAACCTTTCCTCTAACTAGAGTCTTGGCCCTTAATTTTCTTGTGCAACTGAAACATTCCCCCGTCCAAACGGTGTACAAAAAGAAAGCAGGCAAGCTATCCCGATGGCCCACTCAGTCTGTTTCACCAAGCTAGGCTGCACCGAAGCCCAGGATCACACTTGGGATCCGCAGTCTCCCCAACCCTAACCCTAACTTGAGTTTTAACACAAATTTTCTTGTGCAACTGAAACGATACCCCGTCCTTACAGTGCACAGAAAGCCAGTAGGCAAGCTATCCCGATGGCCCACTCAGTCTGTTTCACCAAGCTAGGCTACACCGACGCCCAGGATCCCGCCTGGGAAGCCCAGTCTCCCCAACCCTAACCCTAACTTGAGTCTTAACCCTAATTTTCTTGTGCAAGTGAAACATCCCTCCGTCCATACGGTTTAGAAAAAGTCAGTAGGCAAGCCATCCCGATTGCCAACTCAATCTGTTCCACCAAGCTAGCCTTCACAGAGGCCCTGGTTGCTGCCTGGGAAGCACAGTCTCCCCAACCCAGCCCTAGCTTGGGTATTAATCCTAATTTTCCTGTGCAAGTGAAACATCCCCTCGTCCATACAGCGTACAAAAAGACAGTAGGCAAGCAATCCTGATGGCCCACTCAGTCTGTTTCACCAGGCTCGGCTTCATCGAGGCCGTAGTTCCTGCCTGGGAAGCCCAGCCTCCATAACCCTAACCCTAATTTGGGTCTTAATGCTAATGTTCTTCTGCAATGGAAACATCCCCCCATGGATACGGTGTACTAAAACGGAGTAGGGAAGCCATCCTGGTGGCCCACTCCAGTCTGTTTCACCAAGCTAGGCTTCACAGAGGGTCTGGTTCCCTCCAGGGAAGCCTAGCCTCCCCAACCTTACCCCTAACTAGAGTCTTGGCCCTAATTTTCTTGTGCAACTGAAACATTCCCCCGACCAAACGGTGTACAAAAAGAAAGTAGGCAAGCTATCCCGATGCCCCACTCAGTCTGTTTCACCAAGCTAGGTTGCACCGAAGCCCAGGATCACGCTTGGGATCCGCAGTCTCCCCAACCCTAACCCTAACTTGAGTTTTAACACAAATTTTCTTGTGCAACTGAAACGATACCCCGTCCTTACAGTGCACAGAAAGCCAGTAGGAAAGCTATCCCGATGGCCCACTCAGTCTGTTTCACCAAGCTAGGCTACAGCGAAGCCCAGGATCTCGCCTGGGAAGCCCAGTCTCCCCAACCCTGACCCTAACTTGAGTCTTAACCCTAATTTTCTTGTGCAAGTGAAACAACCCCCCGTCCATACGGTTTAGAAAAAGTCAGTAGGCAAGCCATCCCGATTGCCAACTCTATCTGTTCCACCAAGCTAGCCTTCACAAAGGCCCTGGTTGCTGCCTGGGAAGCACAGTCTCCCCAACCCAGCCCTAACTTGGGTATTAATCCTAATTTTCCTGTGCAACTGAAACATCCCCTCGTCCATGCACCGTACAAAAAGACAGTAGGCAAGCCATCCCGATTGCCAACTCAATGTGTTCCACCAAGCTAGCCTTCACAGAGGCCCTGGTTGCTACCTGGGAAGCACGGTCTCCCCAACCCAGCCCTAACTTGAGTCTTCTTAACCCTAATTTTCTTGTGCAAGTGAAACATCCCCCCGTCCATACGGTTTAGAAAAAGTCAGTAGGCAAGCGAACCTGATTGCCAACTCAATCTGTTCCAACAAGCTAGCCTTCACAGAGGCCCTGGTTCCTGCCTGGGAAGCACAGTCTCCACAACCCAGCCCTCACTTGGGTATTAATCCTAATTTTCCAGTGCAACTGAAACATCCCCTCGTCCATACAGCTTCCAAAAAGACAGTAGGCAAGCAATCCTGATGGCACACTCACTCTGTTTCACCAGGTTCGGCTTCATCGAGGCCGTAGTTCCTGCCTGGGAAGCCCAGCCTCCATAACCCTAACCCTAACTTGGGTGTTAATGCTAATGTTCTTCTGCAGTGGAAACATCCCCCCATGGACACGATGTACTGAAACGGAGTAGGGAAGCCATCCTGGTGGCCCACTCCAGTCTGTTTCACCAAGCTAGGCTTCACAGAGGGTCTGGTTCCCTCCAGGGAAGCCTAGCCTCCCCAACCTTAACCCTAACTAGAGTCTTGGCCCTAATTTTCTTGTGCAACTGAAACATTCCCCCGTCCAAACGGTGTACAAAAAGAAAGTAGGCAAGCTATCCCGATGGCCCACTCAGTCTTTATCACCAAGCTAGGCTGCACCGACGCCCAGGAACATGCTTGGGATCCACAGTCTCCCCAACCCTAACCCTAACTTGAGTTTTAACACAAATTTTCTTGTGCAACTGAAACGATACCCCGTCCTTACAGTGCACAGAAAGCCAGTAGGAAAGCTATCCCGATGGCCCACTCAGTGTGTTTCACCAAGCTAGGCTGCACCGAAGCCCAGGATCCCGCCTGGGAAGCCCAGTCTCCCCAACCCTAACCCTAACTTGAGTCTTAACCCTAATTTTCTTGTGCAAGTGAAACATCCCCCCGTCCATACGGTTTAGAAAAAGTCAGTAGGCAAGCCATCCCGATTGCCAACTCAATGTGTTCCACCAAGCTAGCCTTCACAGAGGCCCTGGTTGCTACCTGGGAAGCACAGTCTCCCCAACCCAGCCCTAACTTGAGTCTTCTTAACCCTAATTTCCTTGTGCAAGTGAAACATCCCCCCGTCCATACGGTTTAGAAAAAGTGAGTAGGCAAGCCATCCCGATTGCCAACTCAATCTGTTCCAACAAGCTAGCCTTCACAGAGGCCCTGGTTCCTGCCTGGGAAGCACAGTCTCCCCAACCCAGCCCTCACTTGGGTATTAATCCTAATTTTCCTGTGCAACTGAAACATCCCCTCGTCCATACAGCGTACAAAAAGACAGTAGGCAAGCAATCCTGATAACCCACTCAGTCTGTTTCACCAGGCTCGGCTTCATCGAGGCCGTAGTTCCTGCCTGGGAAGCCCAGCCTCCATAACCCTAACCCTAATTTGGGTCTTAATGCTAATGTTCTTCTGCAATGGAAACATCCCCCCATGGATAAGGTGTACTAAAACTGAGTAGGGACGCCATCCTGGTGGCCCACTCAAGTCTGTTTCACCAAGCTAGGCTTCACAGAGGGTCTGGTTCCCTCAAGGGAAGCCTAGCCTCCCCAACCTTTCCTCTAACTAGAGTCTTGGCCCTTAATTTTCTTGTGCAACTGAAACATTCCCCCGTCCAAACGGTGTACAAAAAGAAAGTAGGCAAGCTATCCCGATGGCCCACTCAGTCTGTTTCACCAAGCTAGGCTGCACCGAAGCCCAGGATCACGCTTGGGATCCGCAGTCTCCCCAACCCTAACCCTAACTTGAGTTTTAACACAAATTTTCTTGTGCAACTGAAACGATACCCCGTCCTTACAGTGCACAGAAAGCCAGTAGGCAAGCTATCCCGATGGCCCACTCAGTCTGTTTCACCAAGCTAGGCTACACCGACGCCCAGGATCCCGCCTGGGAAGCCCAGTCTCCCCAACCCTAACCCTAACTTGAGTCTTAACCCTAATTTTCTTGTGCAAGTGAAACATCCCTCCGTCCATACGGTTTAGAAAAAGTCAGTAGGCAAGCCATCCCGATTGCCAACTCAATCTGTTCCACCAAGCTAGCCTTCACAGAGGCCCTGGTTGCTGCCTGGGAAGCACAGTCTCCCCAACCCAGCCCTAGCTTGGGTATTAATCCTAATTTTCCTGTGCAAGTGAAACATCCCCTCGTCCATACAGCGTACAAAAAGACAGTAGGCAAGCAATCCTGATGGCCCACCCAGTCTGTTTCACCAGGCTCGGCTTCATCGAGGCCGTAGTTCCTGCCTGGGAAGCCCAGCCTCCATAACCCTAACCCTAATTTGGGTCTTAATGCTAATGTTCTTCTGCAATGGAAACATCCCCCCATGGATACGGTGTACTAAAACGGAGTAGGGAAGCCATCCTGGTGGCCCACTCCAGTCTGTTTCACCAAGCTAGGCTTCACAGAGGGTCTGGTTCCCTCCAGGGAAGCCTAGCCTCCCCAACCTTACCCCTAACTAGAGTCTTGGCCCTAATTTTCTTGTGCAACTGAAACATTCCCCCGACCAAACGGTGTACAAAAAGAAAGTAGGCAAGCTATCCCGATGCCCCACTCAGTCTGTTTCACCAAGCTAGGTTGCACCGAAGCCCAGGATCACGCTTGGGATCCGCAGTCTCCCCAACCCTAACCCTAACTTGAGTTTTAACACAAATTTTCTTGTGCAACTGAAACGATACCCCGTCCTTACAGTGCACAGAAAGCCAGTAGGAAAGCTATCCCGATGGCCCACTCAGTCTGTTTCACCAAGCTAGGCTACAGCGAAGCCCAGGATCTCGCCTGGGAAGCCCAGTCTCCCCAACCCTGACCCTAACTTGAGTCTTAACCCTAATTTTCTTGTGCAAGTGAAACAACCCCCCGTCCATACGGTTTAGAAAAAGTCAGTAGGCAAGCCATCCCGATTGCCAACTCTATCTGTTCCACCAAGCTAGCCTTCACAAAGGCCCTGGTTGCTGCCTGGGAAGCACAGTCTCCCCAACCCAGCCCTAACTTGGGTATTAATCCTAATTTTCCTGTGCAACTGAAACATCCCCTCGTCCATGCACCGTACAAAAAGACAGTAGGCAAGCCATCCCGATTGCCAACTCAATGTGTTCCACCAAGCTAGCCTTCACAGAGGCCCTGGTTGCTACCTGGGAAGCACAGTCTCCCCAACCCAGCCCTAACTTGAGTCTTCTTAACCCTAATTTTCTTGTGCAAGTGAAACATCCCCCCGTCCATACGGTTTAGAAAAAGTCAGTAGGCAAGCGAACCTGATTGCCAACTCAATCTGTTCCAACAAGCTAGCCTTCACAGAGGCCCTGGTTCCTGCCTGGGAAGCACAGTCTCCACAACCCAGCCCTCACTTGGGTATTAATCCTAATTTTCCAGTGCAACTGAAACATCCCCTCGTCCATACAGCGTACAAAAAGACAGTAGGCAAGCAATCCTGATGGCCCACTCAGTCTGTTTCACCAGGTTCGGCTTCATCGAGGCCGTAGTTCCTGCCTGGGAAGCCCAGCCTCCATAACCCTAACCCTAACTTGGGTGTTAATGCTAATGTTCTTCTGCAATGGAAACATCCCCCCATGGATACGGTGTACTAAAACGGAGGAGGGAAGCCATCCTGGTGGCCCACTCAAGTCTGTTTCACCAAGCTAGGCTTCACAGAAGGTCTGGTTCCCTCCAGGGAAGCCTAGACTCCCCAACCTTACCCCTAACTAGAGTCTTGGCCCTAATTTTCTTGTCAACTGAAACATTCCCCCATCCAAACGGTGTACAAAAAGAAAGTAGGCAAGCTATCCCGATGGCCCACTCAGTCTGTTTCACCAAGCTAGGCTGCACCGAAGCCCAGGATCACGCTTGGGATCCGCAGTCTCCCCAACCCTAACCCTTACTTGAGTTTTAACACAAATTTTCTTGTGCAACTGAAATGATACCCCGTCCTTACAGTGCACAGAAAGCCAGTAGGAAAGCTATCCCGATGGCCCACTCAGTCTGTTTCACCAAGCTAGGCTACACCGACGCCCATGATCCCGCCTGGGAAGCCCAGTCTCCCCAACCCTAACCCTAACTTGAGTCTTAACCCTAATTTTCTTGTGCAAGTGAAACATCCCCCCGTCCATACGGTTTAGAAAAAGTCAGTAGGCAAGCCATCCCGATTGCCAACTCAATGTGTTCCACCAAGCTAGCCTTCACAGAGGCCCTGGTTGCTACCTGGGAAGCACAGTCTCCCCAACCCAGCCCTAACTTGAGTCTTCTTAACCCTAATTTCCTTGTGCAAGTGAAACATCCCCCCGTCCATACGGTTTAGAAAAAGTGAGTAGGCAAGCCATCCCGATTGCCAACTCAATCTGTTCCAACAAGCTAGCCTTCACAGAGGCCCTGGTTCCTGCCTGGGAAGCACAGTCTCCCCAACCCAGCCCTCACTTGGGTATTAATCCTAATTTTCCTGTGCAACTGAAACATCCCCTCGTCCATACAGCGTACAAAAAGACAGTAGGCAAGCAATCCTGATAGCCCACTCAGTCTGTTTCACCAGGCTCGGCTTCATCGAGGCCGTAGTTCCTGCCTGGGAAGCCCAGCCTCCATAACCCTAACCCTAATTTGGGTGTTAATGCTAATGTTCTTCTGCAATGGAAACATCCCCCCATGGATAAGGTGTACTAAAACTGAGTAGGGACGCCATCCTGGTGGCCCACTCAAGTCTGTTTCACCAAGCTAGGCTTCACAGAGGGTCTGGTTCCCTCAAGGGAAGCCTAGCCTCCCCAACCTTTCCTCTAACTAGAGTCTTGGCTCTTAATTTTCTTGTGCAACTGAAACATTCCCCCGTCCAAACGGTGTACAAAAAGAAAGTAGGCAAGCTATCCCGATGGCCCACTCAGTCTGTTTCACCAAGCTAGGCTGCACCGAAGCCCAGGATCACGCTTGGGATCCGCAGTCTCCCCAACCCTAACCCTAACTTGAGTTTTAACACAAATTTTCTTGTGCAACTGAAACGATACCCCGTCCTTACAGTGCACAGAAAGCCAGTAGGCAAGCTATCCCGATGGCCCACTCAGTCTGTTTCACCAAGCTAGGCTACACCGACGCCCAGGATCCCGCCTGGGAAGCCCAGTCTCCCCAACCCTAACCCTAACTTGAGTCTTAACCCTAATTTTCTTGTGCAAGTGAAACATCCCTCCGTCCATACGGTTTAGAAAAAGTCAGTAGGCAAGCCATCCCGATTGCCAACTCAATGTGTTCCACCAAGCTAGCCTTCACAGAGGCCCTGGTTGCTGCCTGGGAAGCACAGTCTCCCCAACCCAGCCCTAGCTTGGGTATTAATCCTAATTTTCCTGTGCAAGTGAAACATCCCCTCGTCCATACAGCGTACAAAAAGACAGTAGGCAAGCAATCCTGATGGCCCACTCAGTCTGTTTCACCAGGCTCGGTTTCATCGAGGCCGTAGTTCCTGCCTGGGAAGCCCAGCCTCCATAACCCTAACCCTAATTTGGGTCTTAATGCTAATGTTCTTCTGCAATGGAAACATCCCCCCATGGATACGGTGTACTAAAACGGAGTAGGGAAGCCATCCTGGTGGCCCACTCCAGTCTGTTTCACCAAGCTAGGCTTCACAGAGGGTCTGGTTCCCTCCAGGGAAGCCTAGCCTCCCCAACCTTACCCCTAACTAGAGTCTTGGCCCTAATTTTCTTGTGCAACTGAAACATTCCCCCGACCAAACGGTGTACAAAAAGAAAGTAGGCAAGCTATCCCGATGCCCCACTCAGTCTGTTTCACCAAGCTAGGTTGCACCGAAGCCCAGGATCACGCTTGGGATCCGCAGTCTCCCCAACCCTAACCCTAACTTGAGTTTTAACACAAATTTTCTTGTGCAACTGAAACGATACCCCGTCCTTACAGTGCACAGAAAGCCAGTAGGAAAGCTATCCCGATGGCCCACTCAGTCTGTTTCACCAAGCTAGGCTACAGCGAAGCCCAGGATCTCGCCTGGGAAGCCCAGTCTCCCCAACCCTGACCCTAACTTGAGTCTTAACCCTAATTTTCTTGTGCAAGTGAAACAACCCCCCGTCCATACGGTTTAGAAAAAGTCAGTAGGCAAGCCATCCCGATTGCCAACTCTATCTGTTCCACCAAGCTAGCCTTCACAAAGGCCCTGGTTGCTGCCTGGGAAGCACAGTCTCCCCAACCCAGCCCTAACTTGGGTATTAATCCTAATTTTCCTGTGCAACTGAAACATCCCCTCGTCCATGCACCGTACAAAAAGACAGTAGGCAAGCCATCCCGATTGCCAACTCAATGTGTTCCACCAAGCTAGCCTTCACAGAGGCCCTGGTTGCTACCTGGGAAGCACAGTCTCCCCAACCCAGCCCTAACTTGAGTCTTCTTAACCCTAATTTTCTTGTGCAAGTGAAACATCCCCCCGTCCATACGGTTTAGAAAAAGTCAGTAGGCAAGCGAACCTGATTGCCAACTCAATCTGTTCCAACAAGCTAGCCTTCACAGAGGCCCTGGTTCCTGCCTGGGAAGCACAGTCTCCACAACCCAGCCCTCACTTGGGTATTAATCCTAATTTTCCAGTGCAACTGAAACATCCCTTCGTCCATACAGCTTCCAAAAAGACAGTAGGCAAGCAATCCTGATGGCCCACTCAGTCTGTTTCACCAGGTTCGGCTTCATCGAGGCCGTAGTTCCTGCCTGGGAAGCCCAGCCTCCATAACCCTAACCCTAACTTGGGTGTTAATGCTAATGTTCTTCTGCAATGGAAACATCCCCCCATGGATACGGTGTACTAAAACGGAGGAGGGAAGCCATCCTGGTGGCCCACTCAAGTCTGTTTCACCAAGCTAGGCTTCACAGAAGGTCTGGTTCCCTCCAGGGAAGCCTAGACTCCCCAACCTTACCCCTAACTAGAGTCTTGGCCCTAATTTTCTTGTCAACTGAAACATTCCCCCATCCAAACGGTGTACAAAAAGAAAGTAGGCAAGCTATCCCGATGGCCCACTCAGTCTGTTTCACCAAGCTAGGCTGCACCGAAGCCCAGGATCACGCTTGGGATCCGCAGTCTCCCCAACCCTAACCCTTACTTGAGTTTTAACACAAATTTTCTTGTGCAACTGAAATGATACCCCGTCCTTACAGTGCACAGAAAGCCAGTAGGAAAGCTATCCCAATGGCCCACTCAGTCTGTTTCACCAAGCTAGGCTACACCGACGCCCATGATCCCGCCTGGGAAGCCCAGTCTCCCCAACCCTAACCCTAACTTGAGTCTTAACCCTAATTTTCTTGTGCAAGTGAAACATCACTCCGTCCATACGGTTTAGAAAAAGTCAGTAGGCAAGCCATCCCGACTGCCAACTCAATCTGTTCCACCAAGCTAGCCTTCACAGAGGCCCTGGTTGCTGCCTGGGAAGCACAGTCTCCCCAACCCAGCCCTAACTTGGGTATTAATCCTAATTTTCCTGTGCAACAGAAACATCCCCTCGTCCATACAGCGTACAAAACGACAGTAGGCAAGCAATCCTGATGGCCCACTCAGTCTGTTTCACCAGGCTCGGCTTCATCGAGGCCGTAGTTCCTGCCTGGGAAGCCCAGCCTCCATAACCCTAACCCTAATTTGGGTCTTAATGCTAATGTTCTTCTGCAATGGAAACATCCCCCCATGGATACGGTGTACTAAAACGGAGTAGGGAAGCCATCCTGGTGGCCCATTCCAGTCTGTTTCACCAAGCTAGGCTTCACAGAGGGTCTGGTTCCCTCCAGGGAAGCCTAGCCTCCCCAACCTTACCCCTAACTAGAGTCTTGGCCCTAATTTTCTTGTGCAACTGAAACATTCCCCTGTCCAAACGGTGTACAAAAAGAAAGTAGGCAAGCTATCCCGAAGGCCCACTCAGTCTTTTTCACCAAGCTAGGCTGCACCGAAGCCCAGGATCACGCTTCGGATCCGCAGTCTCCCCAACCCTAACCCTAACTTGAATTTTTACACAAATTTTCTTGTGCAACTGAAACGATACCCCGTCCTTACAGTGCACAGAAAGACAGTAGGAAAGCTATCCCGATGGCCCACTCAGTCTGTTTCACCAAGCTAGGCTACACCGAAGCCCAGGATCCCGCCTGGGAAGCCCAGTCTCCCCAACCCTAACCCTAACTTGAGTCTTAACCCTAATTTTCTTGTGCAAGTGAAACATCCCTCCGTCCATACGGTTTAGAAAAAGTCAGTAGGCAAGCCATCCCGATTGCCAACTCAATCTGTTCCACCAAGCTAGCCTTCACAGAGGCCCTGGTTGCTGCCTGGGAAGCACAGTCTCCCCAACCCAGCCCTCACTTGGGTATTAATCCTAATTTTCCTGTGCAACTGAAACATCCCCTCGTCCATACAGCGTACAAAAAGACAGTAGGCAAGCAATCCTGATGGCCCACTCAGTCTGTTTCACCAGGCTCGGCTTCATCGAGTCCGTAGTTCCTGCCTGGGAAGCCCAGCCTCCATAACCCTAACCCTAATTTGGGTCTTAATGCTAATATTCTTCTGCAATGGAAACATCCCCCCATGGATACGGTGTACTAAAACGGAGTAGGGAAGCCATCCTGTTGGGCCACTCAAGTCTATTTCACCAAGCTAGGCTTCACAGAGGGTCTGGTTCCCTCCAGGGAAGCCTAGCCTCCCCAACCTTACCCCTAACTAGAGTCTTGGCCCTAATTTTCTTGTGCAACTGAAACATTCCCCCGTCCAAACGGTGTACAAAAAGAAAGTAGGCAAGCTATCCCGATGGCCACTCAGTCTGTTTCACCAAGCTAGGCTGCACCGAAGCCCAGGATCACGCTTGGGATCCGCAGTCTCCCCAACCCTAACCCTAACTTGAGTTTTAACACAAATTTTCTTGTGCAACTGAAACGATACCCCGTCCTTACAGTGCACAGAAAGCCAGTAGGAAAGCTATCCCGATGGCCCACTCAGTCTGTTTCACCAAGCTAGGCTGCACCGAAGCCCAGGATCCCGCCTGGGAAGCCCAGTCTCCCCAACCCTAACCCTAACTTGAGTCTTAACCCTAATTTTCTTGTGCAAATGAAACATCCCCCCGTCCATACGGTTTAGAAAAAGTCAGTAGGCAAGCCATCCCGATTGCCAACTCAATCTGTTCCACCAAGCTAGCCTTCACAGAGGCCCTGGTTGCTACCTGGGAAGCACAGTCTCCACAACCCAGCCCTCACTTGGGCATTAATCCTAATTTTCCTGTGCAACTGAAACATCCCTTCGTCCATACAGCGTACAAAAAGACAGTAGGCAAGCAATCCTGATGGCCCACTCAGTCTGTTTCACCAGGCTCGGCTTCATCGAGGCCGTAGTTCCTGCCTGGGAAGCCCAGCCTCCATAACCCTAACCCTAATTTGGGTCTTAATGCTAATGTTCTTCTGCAATGGAAACATCCCCCCATGGATACGGTGTACTAAAACGGAATAGGGAAGCCATCCTGGTGGCCCACTCCAGTCTGTTTCACCAAGCTAGGCTTCACAGAGGGTCTGGTTCCCTCCAGGGAAGCCTAGCCTCCCCAACCTTACCCCTAACAAGAGTCTTGGCCCTAATTTTCTTGTGCAACTGAAACATTCCCCCGTCCAAACGGTGTACAAAAAGAAAGTAGGCAAGCTATCCCGATGCCCCACTCAGTCTGTTTCACCAAGCTAGGCGGCACCGAAGCCCAGGATCACGCTTGGGATCCGCAGTCTCCCCAACCCTGACCCTAACTTGAGTTTTAACACAAATTTTCTTGTGCAACTGAAACGATACCCCGTCCTTACAGTGCACAGAAAGCCAGTAGGAAAGCTATCCCGATGGCCCACTCAGTCTGTTTCACCAAGCTAGGCTGCACCGAAGCCCAGGATCCCGCCTGGGAAGCCCAGTCTCCCCAACCCTAACCCTAACTTGAGTCTTAACCCTAATTTTCTTGTGCAAATGAAACATCCCCCCGTCCATACGGTTTAGAAAAAGTCAGTAGGCAAGCCATCCCGATTGCCAACTCAATCTGTTCCACCAAGCTAGCCTTCACAGAGGCCCTGGTTGCTACCTGGGAAGCACAGTCTCCCAACCCAGCCCTAACTTGAGTCTTCTCAACCCTAATTTTCTTGTGCAAGTGAAACATCCCCCCGTCCATACGGTTTAGAAAAAGTCAGTAGGCAAGCGAACCCGATTGCCAACTCAATCTGTTCCAACAAGCTAGCCTTCACAGAGGCCCTGGTTCCTGCCTGGGAAGCACAGTCTCCACAACCCAGCCCTCACTTGGGCATTAATCCTAATTTTCCTGTGCAACTGAAACATCCCCTCATCCATACAGCGTACAAAAAGACAGTAGGCAAGCAATCCTGATGGCCCACTCAGTCTGTTTCACCAGGCTCGGCTTCATCGAGGCCGTAGTTCCTGCCTGGGAAGCCCAGCCTCCATAACCCTAACCCTAATTTGGGTCTTAATGCTAATGTTCTTCTGCAATGGAAACATCCCCCCATGGATACGGTGTACTAAAACGGAGTAGGGAAGCCATCCTGGTGGCCCACTCCAGTCTGTTTCACCAAGCTAGGCTTCACAGAGGGTCTGGTTCCCTCCAGGGAAGCCTAGCCTCCCCAACCTTACCCCTAACTAGAGTCTTGGCCCTAATTTTCTTGTGCAACTGAAACATTCCCCCGTCCAAACGGTGTACAAAAAGAAAGTAGGCAAGCTATCCCGATGGCCCACTCAGTCTGTTTCACCAAGCTAGGCTGCACCGAAGCCCAGGATCACGCTTGGGATCCGCAGTCTCCCCAACCCTAACCCTTACTTGAGTTTTAACACAAATTTTCTTGTGCAACTGAAATGATACCCCGTCCTTACAGTGCACAGAAAGCCAGTAGGAAAGCTATCCCGATGGCCCACTCAGTCTGTTTCACCAAGCTAGGCTACACCGACGCCCAGGATCCCGCCTGGGAAGCCCAGTCTCCCCAACCCTAACCCTAACTTGAGTCTTAACCCTAATTTTCTTGTGCAAGTGAAACATCCCTCCGTCCATACGGTTTAGAAAAAGTCAGTAGGCAAGCCATCCCGATTGCCAACTCAATCTGTTCCACCAAGCTAGCCTTCACAGAGGCCCTGGTTGCTGCCTGGGAAGCACAGTCTCCCCAACCCAGCCCTAGCTTGGGTATTAATCCTAATTTTCCTGTGCAAGTGAAACATCCCCTCGTCCATACAGCGTACAAAAAGACAGTAGGCAAGCAATCCTGATGGCCCACTCAGTCTGTTTCACCAGGCTCGGTTTCATCGAGGCCGTAGTTCCTGCCTGGGAAGCCCAGCCTCCATAACCCTAACCCTAATTTGGGTCTTAATGCTAATGTTCTTCTGCAATGGAAACATCCCCCCATGGATACGGTGTACTAAAACGGAGTAGGGAAGCCATCCTGGTGGCCCACTCCAGTCTGTTTCACCAAGCTAGGCTTCACAGAGGGTCTGGTTCCCTCCAGGGAAGCCTAGCCTCCCCAACCTTACCCCTAACTAGAGTCTTGGCCCTAATTTTCTTGTGCAACTGAAACATTCCCCCGACCAAACGGTGTACAAAAAGAAAGTAGGCAAGCTATCCCGATGCCCCACTCAGTCTGTTTCACCAAGCTAGGTTGCACCGAAGCCCAGGATCACGCTTGGGATCCGCAGTCTCCCCAACCCTAACCCTAACTTGAGTTTTAACACAAATTTTCTTGTGCAACTGAAACGATACCCCGTCCTTACAGTGCACAGAAAGCCAGTAGGAAAGCTATCCCGATGGCCCACTCAGTCTGTTTCACCAAGCTAGGCTACAGCGAAGCCCAGGATCTCGCCTGGGAAGCCCAGTCTCCCCAACCCTGACCCTAACTTGAGTCTTAACCCTAATTTTCTTGTGCAAGTGAAACAACCCCCCGTCCATACGGTTTAGAAAAAGTCAGTAGGCAAGCCATCCCGATTGCCAACTCTATCTGTTCCACCAAGCTAGCCTTCACAAAGGCCCTGGTTGCTGCCTGGGAAGCACAGTCTCCCCAACCCAGCCCTAACTTGGGTATTAATCCTAATTTTCCTGTGCAACTGAAACATCCCCTCGTCCATGCACCGTACAAAAAGACAGTAGGCAAGCCATCCCGATTGCCAACTCAATGTGTTCCACCAAGCTAGCCTTCACAGAGGCCCTGGTTGCTACCTGGGAAGCACAGTCTCCCCAACCCAGCCCTAACTTGAGTCTTCTTAACCCTAATTTTCTTGTGCAAGTGAAACATCCCCCCGTCCATACGGTTTAGAAAAAGTCAGTAGGCAAGCGAACCTGATTGCCAACTCAATCTGTTCCAACAAGCTAGCCTTCACAGAGGCCCTGGTTCCTGCCTGGGAAGCACAGTCTCCACAACCCAGCCCTCACTTGGGTATTAATCCTAATTTTCCAGTGCAACTGAAACATCCCCTCGTCCATACAGCTTCCAAAAAGACAGTAGGCAAGCAATCCTGATGGCCCACTCAGTCTGTTTCACCAGGTTCGGCTTCATCGAGGCCGTAGTTCCTGCCTGGGAAGCCCAGCCTCCATAACCCTAACCCTAACTTGGGTGTTAATGCTAATGTTCTTCTGCAATGGAAACATCCCCCCATGGATACGGTGTACTAAAACGGAGGAGGGAAGCCATCCTGGTGGCCCACTCAAGTCTGTTTCACCAAGCTAGGCTTCACAGAAGGTCTGGTTCCCTCCAGGGAAGCCTAGACTCCCCAACCTTACCCCTAACTAGAGTCTTGGCCCTAATTTTCTTGTCAACTGAAACATTCCCCCATCCAAACGGTGTACAAAAAGAAAGTAGGCAAGCTATCCCGATGGCCCACTCAGTCTGTTTCACCAAGCTAGGCTGCACCGAAGCCCAGGATCACGCTTGGGATCCGCAGTCTCCCCAACCCTAACCCTTACTTGAGTTTTAACACAAATTTTCTTGTGCAACTGAAATGATACCCCGTCCTTACAGTGCACAGAAAGCCAGTAGGAAAGCTATCCCAATGGCCCACTCAGTCTGTTTCACCAAGCTAGGCTACACCGACGCCCATGATCCCGCCTGGGAAGCCCAGTCTCCCCAACCCTAACCCTAACTTGAGTCTTAACCCTAATTTTCTTGTGCAAGTGAAACATCACTCCGTCCATACGGTTTAGAAAAAGTCAGTAGGCAAGCCATCCCGACTGCCAACTCAATCTGTTCCACCAAGCTAGCCTTCACAGAGGCCCTGGTTGCTGCCCGGGAAGCACAGTCTCCCCAACCCAGCCCTAACTTGGGTATTAATCCTAATTTTCCTGTGCAACAGAAACATCCCCTCGTCCATACAGCGTACAAAACGACAGTAGGCAAGCAATCCTGATGGCCCACTCAGTCTGTTTCACCAGGCTCGGCTTCATCGAGGCCGTAGTTCCTGCCTGGGAAGCCCAGCCTCCATAACCCTAACCCTAATTTGGGTCTTAATGCTAATGTTCTTCTGCAATGGAAACATCCCCCCATGGATACGGTGTACTAAAACGGAGTAGGGAAGCCATCCTGGTGGCCCATTCCAGTCTGTTTCACCAAGCTAGGCTTCACAGAGGGTCTGGTTCCCTCCAGGGAAGCCTAGCCTCCCCAACCTTACCCCTAACTAGAGTCTTGGCCCTAATTTTCTTGTGCAACTGAAACATTCCCCTGTCCAAACGGTGTACAAAAAGAAAGTAGGCAAGCTATCCCGATGGCCCACTCAGTCTTTTTCACCAAGCTAGGCTGCACCGAAGCCCAGGATCACGCTTCGGATCCGCAGTCTCCCCAACCCTAACCCTAACTTGAATTTTTACACAAATTTTCTTGTGCAACTGAAACGATACCCCGTCCTTACAGTGCACAGAAAGACAGTAGGAAAGCTATCCCGATGGCCCACTCAGTCTGTTTCACCAAGCTAGGCTACACCGAAGCCCAGGATCCCGCCTGGGAAGCCCAGTCTCCCCAACCCTAACCCTAACTTGAGTCTTAACCCTAATTTTCTTGTGCAAGTGAAACATCCCTCCGTCCATACGGTTTAGAAAAAGTCAGTAGGCAAGCCATCCCGATTGCCAACTCAATCTGTTCCACCAAGCTAGCCTTCACAGAGGCCCTGGTTGCTGCCTGGGAAGCACAGTCTCCCCAACCCAGCCCTCACTTGGGTATTAATCCTAATTTTCCTGTGCAACTGAAACATCCCCTCGTCCATACAGCGTACAAAAAGACAGTAGGCAAGCAATCCTGATGGCCCACTCAGTCTGTTTCACCAGGCTCGGCTTCATCGAGTCCGTAGTTCCTGCCTGGGAAGCCCAGCCTCCATAACCCTAACCCTAATTTGGGTCTTAATGCTAATATTCTTCTGCAATGGAAACATCCCCCCATGGATACGGTGTACTAAAACGGAGTAGGGAAGCCATCCTGTTGGGCCACTCAAGTCTATTTCACCAAGCTAGGCTTCACAGAGGGTCTGGTTCCCTCCAGGGAAGCCTAGCCTCCCCAACCTTACCCCTAACTAGAGTCTTGGCCCTAATTTTCTTGTGCAACTGAAACATTCCCCCGTCCAAACGGTGTACAAAAAGAAAGTAGGCAAGCTATCCCGATGGCCACTCAGTCTGTTTCACCAAGCTAGGCTGCACCGAAGCCCAGGATCACGCTTGGGATCCGCAGTCTCCCCAACCCTAACCCTAACTTGAGTTTTAACACAAATTTTCTTGTGCAACTGAAACGATACCCCGTCCTTACAGTGCACAGAAAGCCAGTAGGAAAGCTATCCCGATGGCCCACTCAGTCTGTTTCACCAAGCTAGGCCGCACCGAAGCCCAGGATCCCGCCTGGGAAGCCCAGTCTCCCCAACCCTAACCCTAACTTGAGTCTTAACCCTAATTTTCTTGTGCAAATGAAACATCCCCCCGTCCATACGGTTTAGAAAAAGTCAGTAGGCAAGCCATCCCGATTGCCAACTCAATCTGTTCCACCAAGCTAGCCTTCACAGAGGCCCTGGTTGCTACCTGGGAAGCACAGTCTCCACAACCCAGCCCTCACTTGGGCATTAATCCTAATTTTCCTGTGCAACTGAAACATCCCCTCGTCCATACAGCGTACAAAAAGACAGTAGGCAAGCAATCCTGATGGCCCACTCAGTCTGTTTCACCAGGCTCGGCTTCATCGAGGCCGTAGTTCCTGCCTGGGAAGCCCAGCCTCCATAACCCTAACCCTAATTTGGGTCTTAATGCTAATGTTCTTCTGCAATGGAAACATCCCCCCATGGATACGGTGTACTAAAACGGAATAGGGAAGCCATCCTGGTGGCCCACTCCAGTCTGTTTCACCAAGCTAGGCTTCACAGAGGGTCTGGTTCCCTCCAGGGAAGCCTAGCCTCCCCAACCTTACCCCTAACAAGAGTCTTGGCCCTAATTTTCTTGTGCAACTGAAACATTCCCCCGTCCAAACGGTGTACAAAAAGAAAGTAGGCAAGCTATCCCGATGCCCCACTCAGTCTGTTTCACCAAGCTAGGCGGCACCGAAGCCCAGGATCACGCTTGGGATCCGCAGTCTCCCCAACCCTGACCCTAACTTGAGTTTTAACACAAATTTTCTTGTGCAACTGAAACGATACCCCGTCCTTACAGTGCACAGAAAGCCAGTAGGAAAGCTATCCCGATGGCCCACTCAGTCTGTTTCACCAAGCTAGGCTGCACCGAAGCCCAGGATCCCGCCTGGGAAGCCCAGTCTCCCCAACCCTAACCCTAACTTGAGTCTTAACCCTAATTTTCTTGTGCAAATGAAACATCCCCCCGTCCATACGGTTTAGAAAAAGTCAGTAGGCAAGCCATCCCGATTGCCAACTCAATCTGTTCCACCAAGCTAGCCTTCACAGAGGCCCTGGTTGCTACCTGGGAAGCACAGTCTCCCAACCCAGCCCTAACTTGAGTCTTCTCAACCCTAATTTTCTTGTGCAAGTGAAACATCCCCCCGTCCATACGGTTTAGAAAAAGTCAGTAGGCAAGCGAACCCGATTGCCAACTCAATCTGTTCCAACAAGCTAGCCTTCACAGAGGCCCTGGTTCCTGCCTGGGAAGCACAGTCTCCACAACCCAGCCCTCACTTGGGCATTAATCCTAATTTTCCTGTGCAACTGAAACATCCCCTCATCCATACAGCGTACAAAAAGACAGTAGGCAAGCAATCCTGATGGCCCACTCAGTCTGTTTCACCAGGCTCGGCTTCATCGAGGCCGTAGTTCCTGCCTGGGAAGCCCAGCCTCCATAACCCTAACCCTAATTTGGGTCTTAATGCTAATGTTCTTCTGCAATGGAAACATCCCCCCATGGATACGGTGTACTAAAACGGAGTAGGGAAGCCATCCTGGTGGCCCACTCCAGTCTGTTTCACCAAGCTAGGCTTCACAGAGGGTCTGGTTCCCTCCAGGGAAGCCTAGCCTCCCCAACCTTACCCCTAACTAGAGTCTTGGCCCTAATTTTCTTGTGCAACTGAAACATTCCCCCGTCCAAACGGTGTACAAAAAGAAAGTAGGCAAGCTATCCCGATGGCCCACTCAGTCTGTTTCACCAAGCTAGGCTGCACCGAAGCCCAGGATCACGCTTGGGATCCGCAGTCTCCCCAACCCTAACCCTTACTTGAGTTTTAACACAAATTTTCTTGTGCAACTGAAATGATACCCCGTCCTTACAGTGCACAGAAAGCCAGTAGGAAAGCTATCCCGATGGCCCACTCAGTCTGTTTCACCAAGCTAGGCTACACCGACGCCCATGATCCCGCCTGGGAAGCCCAGTCTCCCCAACCCTAACCCTAACTTGAGTCTTAACCCTAATTTTCTTGTGCAAGTGAAACATCACTCCGTCCATACGGTTTAGAAAAAGTCAGTAGGCAAGCCATCCCGACTGCCAACTCAATCTGTTCCACCAAGCTAGCCTTCACAGAGGCCCTGGTTGCTGCCTGGGAAGCACAGTCTCCCCAACCCAGCCCTAACTTGGGTATTAATCCTAATTTTCCTGTGCAACAGAAACATCCCCTCGTCCATACAGCGTACAAAACGACAGTAGGCAAGCAATCCTGATGGCCCACTCAGTCTGTTTCACCAGGCTCGGCTTCATCGAGGCCGTAGTTCCTGCCTGGGAAGCCCTGCCTCCATAACCCTAACCCTAATTTGGGTCTTAATGCTAATGTTCTTCTGCAATGGAAACATCCCCCCATGGATACGGTGTACTAAAACGGAGTAGGGAAGCCATCCTGGTGGCCCATTCCAGTCTGTTTCACCAAGCTAGGCTTCACAGAGGGTCTGGTTCCCTCCAGGGAAGCCTAGCCTCCCCAACCTTACCCCTAACTAGAGTCTTGGCCCTAATTTTCTTGTGCAACTGAAACATTCCCCTGTCCAAACGGTGTACAAAAAGAAAGTAGGCAAGCTATCCCGATGGCCCACTCAGTCTTTTTCACCAAGCTAGGCTGCACCGAAGCCCAGGATCACGCTCCGGATCCGCAGTCTCCCCAACCCTAACCCTAACTTGAATTTTTACACAAATTTTCTTGTGCAACTGAAACGATACCCCGTCCTTACAGTGCACAGAAAGACAGTAGGAAAGCTATCCCGATGGCCCACTCAGTCTGTTTCACCAAGCTAGGCTACACCGAAGCCCAGGATCCCGCCTGGGAAGCCCAGTCTCCCCAACCCTAACCCTAACTTGAGTCTTAACCCTAATTTTCTTGTGCAAGTGAAACATCCCTCCATCCATACGGTTTAGAAAAAGTCAGTAGGCAAGCCATCCCGATTGCCAACTCAATCTCTTCCACCAAGCTAGCCTTCACAGAGGCCCTGGTTGCTGCCTGGGAAGCACAGTCTCCCCAACCCAGCCCTCACTTGGGTATTAATCCTAATTTTCCTGTGCAACTGAAACATCCCCTCGTCCATACAGCGTACAAAAAGACAGTAGGCAAGCAATCCTGATGGCCCACTCAGTCTGTTTCACCAGGCTCGGCTTCATCGAGTCCGTAGTTCCTGCCTGGGAAGCCCAGCCTCCATAACCCTAACCCTAATTTGGGTCTTAATGCTAATATTCTTCTGCAATGGAAACATCCCCCCATGGATACGGTGTACTAAATCGGAGTAGGGAAGCCATCCTGTTGGGCCACTCAAGTCTATTTCACCAAGCTAGGCTTCACAGAAGGTCTGGTTCCCTCCAGGGAAGCCTAGCCTCCCCAACCTTACCCCTAACTAGAGTCTTGGCCCTAATTTTCTTGTGCAACTGAAACATTCCCCCGTCCAAACGGTGTACAAAAAGAAAGTAGGCAAGCTATCCCGATGGCCCACTCAGTCTGTTTCACCAAGCTAGGCTGCACCGAAGCCCAGGATCACGCTTGGGATCCGCAGTCTCCCCAACCCTAACCCTAACTTGAGTTTTAACACAAATTTTCTTGTGCAACTGAAACGATACCCCGTCCTTACAGTGCACAGAAAGCCAGTAGGAAAGCTATCCCGATGGCCCACTCAGTCTGTTTCACCAAGCTAGGCTGCACCGAAGCCCAGGATCCCGCCTGGGAAGCCCAGTCTCCCCAACCCTAACCCTAACTTGAGTCTTAACCCTAATTTTCTTGTGCAAATGAAACATCCCCCCGTCCATACGGTTTAGAAAAAGTCAGTAGGCAAGCCATCCCGATTGCCAACTCAATCTGTTCCACCAAGCTAGCCTTCACAGAGGCCCTGGTTGCTACCTGGGAAGCACAGTCTCCCAACCCAGCCCTAACTTGAGTCTTCTCAACCCTAATTTTCTTGTGCAAGTGAAACATCCCCCCGTCCATACGGTTTAGAAAAAGTCAGTAGGCAAGCGAACCCGATTGCCAACTCAATCTGTTCCAACAAGCTAGCCTTCACAGAGGCCCTGGTTCCTGCCTGGGAAGCACAGTCTCCACAACCCAGCCCTCACTTGGGCATTAATCCTAATTTTCCTGTGCAACTGAAACATCCCCTCGTCCATACAGCGTACAAAAAGACAGTAGGCAAGCAATCCTGATGGCCCACTCAGTCTGTTTCACCAGGCTCGGCTTCATCGAGGCCGTAGTTCCTGCCTGGGAAGCCCAGCCTCCATAACCCTAACCCTAATTTGGGTCTTAATGCTAATGTTCTTCTGCAATGGAAACATCCCCCCATGGATACGGTGTACTAAAACGGAGTAGGGAAGCCATCCTGGTGGCCCACTCCAGTCTGTTTCACCAAGCTAGGCTTCACAGAGGGTCTGGTTCCCTCCAGGGAAGCCTAGCCTCCCCAACCTTACCCCTAACTAGAGTCTTGGCCCTAATTTTCTTGTGCAACTGAAACATTCCCCCGTCCAAACGGTGTACAAAAAGAAAGTAGGCAAGCTATCCCGATGCCCCACTCAGTCTGTTTCACCAAGCTAGGCGGCACCGAAGCCCAGGATCACGCTTGGGATCCGCAGTCTCCCCAACCCTAACCCTAACTTGAGTTTTAACACAAATTTTCTTGTGCAACTGAAACGATACCCCGTCCTTACAGTGCACAGAAAGCCAGTAGGAAAGCTATCCCGATGGCCCACTCAGTCTGTTTCACCAAGCTAGTCTACAGCGAAGCCCAGGATCTCGCCTGGGAAGCCCAGTCTCCCCAACCCTGACCCTAACTTGAGTCTTAACCCTAATTTTCTTGTGCAAGTGAAACAACCCCCCGTCCATACGGTTTAGAAAAAGTCAGTAGGCAAGCCATCCCGATTGCCAACTCAATCTGTTCCACCAAGCTAGCCTTCACAAAGGCCCTGGTTGCTGCCTGGGAAGCACAGTCTCCCCAACCCAGCCCTAGCTTGGGTATTAATCCTAATTTTCCTGTGCAACTGAAACATCCCCTCGTCCATGCACCGTACAAAAAGACAGTAGGCAAGCCATCCCGATTGCCAACTCAATGTGTTCCACCAAGCTAGCCTTCACAGAGGCCCTGGTTGCTACCTGGGAAGCACAGTCTCCCCAACCCAGCCCTAACTTGAGTCTTCTTAACCCTAATTTTCTTGTGCAAGTGAAACATCCCCCCGTCCATACGGTTTAGAAAAAGTCAGTAGGCAAGCGAACCCGATTGCCAACTCAATCTGTTCCAACAAGCTAGCCTTCACAGAGGCCCTGGTTCCTGCCTGGGAAGCACAGTCTCCACAACCCAGCCCTCACTTGGGTATTAATCCTAATTTTCCAGTGCAACTGAAACATCCCCTCGTCCATACAGCGTACAAAAAGACAGTAGGCAAGCAATCCTGATGGCCCACTCAGTCTGTTTCACCAGGTTCGGCTTCATCGAGGCCGTAGTTCCTGCCTGGGAAGCCCAGCCTCCATAACCCTAACCCTAACTTGGATGTTAATATTAATGTTCTTCTGCAATGGAAACATCCCCCCATGGATACGGTGTACTAAAACGGAGTAGGGAAGCCATCCTGGTGGCCCACTCAAGTCTGTTTCACCAAGCTAGGCTTCACAGAAGGTCTGGTTCCCTCCAGGGAAGCCTAGACTCCCCAACCTTACCCCTAACTAGAGTCTTGGCCCTAATTTTCTTGTCAACTGAAACATTCCCCCGACCAAACGGTGTACAAAAAGAAAGTAGGCAAGCTATCCCGATGGCCCACTCAGTCTGTTTCACCAAGCTAGGCTGCACCGAAGCCCAGGATCACGCTTGGGATCCGCAGTCTCCCCAACCCTAACCCTTACTTGAGTTTTAACACAAATTTTCTTGTGCAACTGAAATGATACCCCATCCTTACAGTGCACAGAAAGCCAGTAGGAAAGCTATCCCGATGGCCCACTCAGTCTGTTTCACCAAGCTAGGCTACACCGACGCCCATGATCCCGCCTGGGAAGCCCAGTCTCCCCAACCCTAACCCTAACTTGAGTCTTAACCCTAATTTTCTTGTGCAAGTGAAACTTCCCTCCGTCCATACGGTTTAGAAAAAGTCAGTAGGCAAGCCATCCCGATTGCCAACTCAATGTGTTCCACCAAGCTAGCCTTCACAGAGGCCCTGGTTGCTGCCTGGGAAGCACAGTCTCCCCAACCCAGCCCTAACTTGAGTCTTCTTAACCCTAATTTCCTTGTGCAAGTGAAACATCCCCCCGTCCATACGGTTTAGAAAAAGTGAGTAGGCAAGCCATCCCGATTGCCAACTCAATCTGTTCCAACAAGCTAGCCTTCACAGAGGCCCTGGTTCCTGCCTGGGAAGCACAGTCTCCCCAACCCAGCCCTCACTTGGGTATTAATCCTAATTTTCCTGTGCAACTGAAACATCCCCTCGTCCATACAGCGTACAAAAAGACAGTAGGCAAGCAATCCTGATAACCCACTCAGTCTGTTTCACCAGGCTCGGCTTCATCGAGGCCGTAGTTCCTGCCTGGGAAGCCCAGCCTCCATAACCCTAACCCTAATTTGGGTCTTAATGCTAATGTTCTTCTGCAATGGAAACATCCCCCCATGGATAAGGTGTACTAAAACTGAGTAGGGACGCCATCCTGGTGGCCCACTCAAGTCTGTTTCACCAAGCTAGGCTTCACAGAGGGTCTGGTTCCCTCAAGGGAAGCCTAGCCTCCCCAACCTTTCCTCTAACTAGAGTCTTGGCCCTTAATTTTCTTGTGCAACTGAAACATTCCCCCGTCCAAACGGTGTACAAAAAGAAAGTAGGCAAGCTATCCCGATGGCCCACTCAGTCTGTTTCACCAAGCTAGGCTGCACCGAAGCCCAGGATCACGCTTGGGATCCGCAGTCTCCCCAACCCTAACCCTAACTTGAGTTTTAACACAAATTTTCTTGTGCAACTGAAACGATACCCCGTCCTTACAGTGCACAGAAAGCCAGTAGGAAAGCTATCCCGATGGCCCACTCAGTCTGTTTCACCAAGCTAGGCTACACCGACGCCCAGGATCCCGCCTGGGAAGCCCAGTCTCCCCAACCCTAACCCTAACTTGAGTCTTAACCCTAATTTTCTTGTGCAAGTGAAACATCCCTCCGTCCATACGGTTTAGAAAAAGTCAGTAGGCAAGCCATCCCGATTGCCAACTCAATCTGTTCCACCAAGCTAGCCTTCACAGAGGCCCTGGTTGCTGCCTGGGAAGCACAGTCTCCCCAACCCAGCCCTAGCTTGGGTATTAATCCTAATTTTCCTGTGCAAGTGAAACATCCCCTCGTCCATACAGCGTACAAAAAGACAGTAGGCAAGCAATCCTGATGGCCCACTCAGTCTGTTTCACCAGGCTCGGCTTCATCGAGGCCGTAGTTCCTGCCTGGGAAGCCCAGCCTCCATAACCCTAACCCTAATTTGGGTCTTAATGCTAATGTTCTTCTGCAATGGAAACATCCCCCCATGGATACGGTGTACTAAAACGGAGTAGGGAAGCCATCCTGGTGGCCCACTCCAGTCTGTTTCACCAAGCTAGGCTTCACAGAGGGTCTGGTTCCCTCCAGGGAAGCCTAGCCTCCCCAACCTTACCCCTAACTAGAGTCTTGGCCCTAATTTTCTTGTGCAACTGAAACATTCCCCCGACCAAACGGTGTACAAAAAGAAAGTAGGCAAGCTATCCCGATGCCCCACTCAGTCTGTTTCACCAAGCTAGGTTGCACCGAAGCCCAGGATCACGCTTGGGATCCGCAGTCTCCCCAACCCTAACCCTAACTTGAGTTTTAACACAAATTTTCTTGTGCAACTGAAACGATACCCCGTCCTTACAGTGCACAGAAAGCCAGTAGGAAAGCTATCCCGATGGCCCACTCAGTCTGTTTCACCAAGCTAGGCTACAGCGGAGCCCAGGATCTCGCCTGGGAAGCCCAGTCTCCCCAACCCTGACCCTAACTTGAGTCTTAACCCTAATTTTCTTGTGCAAGTGAAACAACCCCCCGTCCATACGGTTTAGAAAAAGTCAGTAGGCAAGCCATCCCGATTGCCAACTCAATCTGTTCCACCAAGCTAGCCTTCACAAAGGCCCTGGTTGCTGCCTGGGAAGCACAGTCTCCCCAACCCAGCCCTAACTTGGGTATTAATCCTAATTTTCCTGTGCAACTGAAACATCCCCTCGTCCATGCACCGTACAAAAAGACAGTAGGCAAGCGATCCCGATTGCCAACTCAATGTGTTCCACCAAGCTAGCCTTCACAGAGGCCCTGGTTGCTACCTGGGAAGCACAGTCTCCCCAACCCAGCCCTAACTTGAGTCTTCTTAACCCTAATTTTCTTGTGCAAGTGAAACATCCCCCCGTCCATACGGTTTAGAAAAAGTCAGTAGGCAAGCGAACCTGATTGCCAACTCAATCTGTTCCAACAAGCTAGCCTTCACAGAGGCCCTGGTTCCTGCCTGGGAAGCACAGTCTCCACAACCCAGCCCTCACTTGGGTATTAATCCTAATTTTCCAGTGCAACTGAAACATCCCCTCGTCCATACAGCTTCCAAAAAGACAGTAGGCAAGCAATCCTGATGGCCCACTCAGTCTGTTTCACCAGGTTCGGCTTCATCGAGGCCGTAGTTCCTGCCTGGGAAGCCCAGCCTCCATAACCCTAACCCTAATTTGGGTCTTAATGCTAATGTTCTTCTGCAATGGAAACATCCCCCCATGGATACGGTGTACTAAAACGGAGTAGGGAAGCCATCCTGGTGGCCCACTCAAGTCTGTTTCACCAAGCTAGGCTTCACAGAAGGTCTGGTTCCCTCCAGGGAAGCCTAGACTCCCCAACCTTACCCCTAACTAGAGTCTTGGCCCTAATTTTCTTGTCAACTGAAACATTCCCCCATCCAAACGGTGTACAAAAAGAAAGTAGGCAAGCTATCCCGATGGCCCACTCAGTCTGTTTCACCAAGCTAGGCTGCACCGAAGCCCAGGATCATGCTTGGGATCCGCAGTCTCCCCAACCCTAACCCTTACTTGAGTTTTAACACAAATTTTCTTGTGCAACTGAAATGATACCCCGTCCTTACAGTGCACAGAAAGCCAGTAGGAAAGCTATCCAGATGGCCCACTCAGTCTGTTTCACCAAGCTAGGCTACACCGACGCCCATGATCCCGCCTGGGAAGCCCAGTCTCCCCAACCCTAACCCTAACTTGAGTCTTAACCCTAATTTTCTTGTGCAAGTGAAACATCACTCCGTCCATACGGTTTAGAAAAAGTCAGTAGGCAAGCCATCCCGACTGCCAACTCAATCTGTTCCACCAAGCTAGCCTTCACAGAGGCCCTGGTTGCTGCCTGGGAAGCACAGTCTCCCCAACCCAGCCCTAACTTGGGTATTAATCCTAATTTTCCTGTGCAACAGAAACATCCCCTCGTCCATACAGCGTACAAAACGACAGTAGGCAAGCAATCCTGATGGCCCACTCAGTCTGTTTCACCAGGCTCGGCTTCATCGAGGCCGTAGTTCCTGCCTGGGAAGCCCAGCCTCCATAACCCTAACCCTAATTTGGGTCTTAATGCTAATGTTCTTCTGCAATGGAAACATCCCCCCATGGATACGGTGTACTAAAACGGAGTAGGGAAGCCATCCTGGTGGCCCATTCCAGTCTGTTTCACCAAGCTAGGCTTCACAGAGGGTCTGGTTCCCTCCAGGGAAGCCTAGCCTCCCCAACCTTACCCCTAACTAGAGTCTTGGCCCTAATTTTCTTGTGCAACTGAAACATTCCCCTGTCCAAACGGTGTACAAAAAGAAAGTAGGCAAGCTATCCCGATGGCCCACTCAGTCTTTTTCACCAAGCTAGGCTGCACCGAAGCCCAGGATCACGCTTCGGATCCGCAGTCTCCCCAAACCTAACCCTAACTTGAATTTTTACACAAATTTTCTTGTGCAACTGAAACGATACCCCGTCCTTACAGTGCACAGAAAGACAGTAGGAAAGCTATCCCGATGGCCCACTCAGTCTGTTTCACCAAGCTAGGCTACACCGAAGCCCAGGATCCCGCCTGGGAAGCCCAGTCTCCCCAACCCTAACCCTAACTTGAGTCTTAACCCTAATTTTCTTGTGCAAGTGAAACATCCCTCCGTCCATACGGTTTAGAAAAAGTCAGTAGGCAAGCCATCCCGATTGCCAACTCAATCTGTTCCACCAAGCTAGCCTTCACAGAGGCCCTGGTTGCTGCCTGGGAAGCACAGTCTCCCCAACCCAGCCCTCACTTGGGTATTAATCCTAATTTTCCTGTGCAACTGAAACATCCCCTCGTCCATACAGCGTACAAAAAGACAGTAGGCAAGCAATCCTGATGGCCCACTCAGTCTGTTTCACCAGGCTCGGCTTCATCGAGTCCGTAGTTCCTGCCTGGGAAGCCCAGCCTCCATAACCCTAACCCTAATTTGGGTCTTAATGCTAATATTCTTCTGCAATGGAAACATCCCCCCATGGATACGGTGTACTAAAACGGAGTAGGGAAGCCATCCTGGTGGCCCACTCAAGTCTATTTCACCAAGCTAGGCTTCACAGAGGGTCTGGTTCCCTCCAGGGAAGCCTAGCCTCCCCAACCTTACCCCTAACTAGAGTCTTGGACCTAATTTTCTTGTGCAACTGAAACATTCCCCCATCCAAACGGTGTACAAAAAGAAAGTAGGCAAGCTATCCCGATGGCCCACTCAGTCTGTTTCACCAAGCTAGGCTGCACCGAAGCCCAGGATCACGCTTGGGATCCGCAGTCTCCCCAACCCTAACCCTAACTTGAGTTTTAACACAAATTTTCTTGTGCAACTGAAACGATACCCCGTCCTTACAGTGCACAGAAAGCCAGTAGGAAAGCTATCCCGATGGCCCACTCAGTCTGTTTCACCAAGCTAGGCTGCACCGAAGCCCAGGATCCCGCCTGGGAAGCCCAGTCTCCCCAACCCTAACCCTAACTTGAGTCTTAAACCTAATTTTCTTGTGCAAATGAAACATCCCCCCGTCCATACGGTTTAGAAAAAGTCAGTAGGCAAGCCATCCCGATTGCCAACTCAATCTGTTCCACCAAGCTAGCCTTCACAGAGGCCCTGGTTGCTACCTGGGAAGCACAGTCTCCCCAACCCAGCCCTAACTTGAGTCTTCTCAACCCTAATTTTCTTGTGCAAGTGAAACATCCCCCCGTCCATACGGTTTAGAAAAAGTCAGTAGGCAAGCGAACCCGATTGCCAACTCAATCTGTTCCAACAAGCTAGCCTTCACAGAGGCCCTGGTTCCTGCCTGGGAAGCACAGTCTCCACAACCCAGCCCTCACTTGGGCATTAATCCTAATTTTCCTGTGCAACTGAAACATCCCCTCGTCCATACAGCGTACAAAAAGACAGTAGGCAAGCAATCCTGATGGCCCACTCAGTCTGTTTCACCAGGCTCGGCTTCATCGAGGCCGTAGTTCCTGCCTGGGAAGCCCAGCCTCCATAACCCTAACCCTAATTTGGGTCTTAATGCTAATGTTCTTCTGCAATGGAAACATCCCCCCATGGATACGGTGTACTAAAACGGAGTAGGGAAGCCATCCTGGTGGCCCACTCCAGTCTGTTTCACCAAGCTAGGCTTCACAGAGGGTCTGGTTCCCTCCAGGGAAGCCTAGCCTCCCCAACCTTACCCCTAACTAGAGTCTTGGCCCTAATTTTCTTGTGCAACTGAAACATTCCCCCGTCCAAACGGTGTACAAAAAGAAAGTAGGCAAGCTATCCCGATGCCCCACTCAGTCTGTTTCACCAAGCTAGGCGGCACCGAAGCCCAGGATCACGCTTGGGATCCGCAGTCTCCCCAACCCTAACCCTAACTTGAGTTTTAACACAAATTTTCTTGTGCAACTGAAACGATACCCCGTCCTTACAGTGCACAGAAAGCCAGTAGGAAAGCTATCCCGATGGCCCACTCAGTCTGTTTC
Organism: Heloderma suspectum; assembly: GCF_057233095.1. NCBI lineage: Eukaryota > Metazoa > Chordata > Lepidosauria > Squamata > Helodermatidae > Heloderma > Heloderma suspectum. The sequence goes on from NC_139459.1 coordinate 144,987,786, forward strand.
ACCAAGCTAGGCTACAGCGAAGCCCAGGATCTCGCCTGGGAAGCCCAGTCTTCCCAACTCTGACCCTAACTTGAGTCTTAACCCTAATTTTCTTGTGCAAGTGAAACAACCCCCCGTCCATACGGTTTAGAAAAAGTCAGTAGGCAAGCCATCCCGATTGCCAACTCAATCTGTTCCACCAAGCTAGCCTTCACAAAGGCCCTGGTTGCTGCCTGGGAAGCACAGTCTCCCCAACCCAGCCCTAGCTTGGGTATTAATCCTAATTTTCCTGTGCAACTGAAACATCCCCTCGTCCATGCACCGTACAAAAAGACAGTAGGCAAGCCATCCCGATTGCCAACTCAATGTGTTCCACCAAGCTAGCCTTCACAGAGGCCCTGGTTGCTACCTGGGAAGCACAGTCTCCCCAACCCAGCCCTAACTTGAGTCTTCTTAACCCTAATTTTCTTGTGCAAGTGAAACATCCCCCCGTCCATACGGTTTAGAAAAAGTCAGTAGGCAAGCGAACCCGATTGCCAACTCAATCTGTTCCAACAAGCTAGCCTTCACAGATGCCCTGGTTCCTGCCTGGGAAGCACAGTCTCCACAACCCAGCCCTCACTTGGGTATTAATCCTAATTTTCCAGTGCAACTGAAACATCCCCTCGTCCATACAGCGTACAAAAAGACAGTAGGCAAGCAATCCTGATGGCCCACTCAGTCTGTTTCACCAGGTTCGGCTTCATCGAGGCCGTAGTTCCTGCCTGGGAAGCCCAGCCTCCATAACCCTAACCCTAACTTGGGTGTTAATGTTAATGTTCTTCTGCAATGGAAACATCCCCCCATGGATACGGTGTACTAAAACGGAGTAGGGAAGCCATCCTGGTGGCCCACTCAAGTCTGTTTCACCAAGCTAGGCTTCACAGAAGGTCTGGTTCCCTCAAGGGAAGCCTAGCCTCCCCAACCTTACCCCTAACTAGAGTCTTGGCCCTAATTTTCTTGTCAACTGAAACATTCCCCCATCCAAACGGTGTACAAAAAGAAAGTAGGCAAGCTATCCCGATGGCCCACTCAGTCTGTTTCACCAAGCTAGGCTGCACCGAAGCCCAGGATCACGCTTGGGATCCGCAGTCTCCCCAACCCTAACCCTTACTTGAGTTTTAACACAAATTTTCTTGTGCAACTGAAATGATACCCCGTCCTTACAGTGCACAGAAAGCCAGTAGGAAAGCTATCCCGATGGCCCACTCAGTCTGTTTCACCAAGCTAGGCTACACCGACGCCCATGATCCCGCCTGGGAAGCCCAGTCTCCCCAACCCTAACCCTAACTTGAGTCTTAACCCTAATTTTCTTGTGCAAGTGAAACTTCCCTCCGTCCATACGGTTTAGAAAAAGTCAGTAGGCAAGCCATCCCGATTGCCAACTCAATGTGTTCCACCAAGCTAGCCTTCACAGAGGCCCTGGTTGCTACCTGGGAAGCACAGTCTCCCCAACCCAGCCCTAACTTGAGTCTTCTTAACCCTAATTTCCTTGTGCAAATGAAACATCCCCCCGTCCATACGGTTTAGAAAAAGTGAGTAGGCAAGCCATCCCGATTGCCAACTCAATCTGTTCCAACAAGCTAGCCTTCACAGAGGCCCTGGTTCCTGCCTGGGAAGCACAGTCTCCCCAACCCAGCCCTCACTTGGGTATTAATCCTAATTTTCCTGTGCAAGTGAAACATCCCCTCGTCCATACAGCGTACAAAAAGACAGTAGGCAAGCAATCCTGATGGCCCACTCAGTCTGTTTCACCAGGCTCGGCTTCATCGAGGCCGTAGTTCCTGCCTGGGAAGCCCAGCCTCCATAACCCTAACCCTAATTTGGGTCTTAATGCTAATGTTCTTCTGCAATGGAAACATCCCCCCATGGATACGGTGTACTAAAACGGAGTAGGGAAGCCATCCTGGTGGCCCACTCCAGTCTGTTTCACCAAGCTAGGCTTCACAGAGGGTCTGGTTCCCTCCAGGGAAGCCTAGCCTCCCCAACCTTACCCCTAACTAGAGTCTTGGCCCTAATTTTCTTGTGCAACTGAAACATTCCCCCGACCAAACGGTGTACAAAAAGAAAGTAGGCAAGCTATCCCGATGCCCCACTCAGTCTGTTTCACCAAGCTAGGTTGCACCGAAGCCCAGGATCACGCTTGGGATCCGCAGTCTCCCCAACCCTAACCCTAACTTGAGTTTTAACACAAATTTTCTTGTGCAACTGAAACGATACCCCGTCCTTACAGTGCACAGAAAGCCAGTAGGAAAGCTATCCCGATGGCCCACTCAGTCTGTTTCACCAAGCTAGGCTACAGCGAAGCCCAGGATCTCGCCTGGGAAGCCCAGTCTCCCCAACCCTGACCCTAACTTGAGTCTTAACCCTAATTTTCTTGTGCAAGTGAAACAACCCCCCGTCCATACGGTTTAGAAAAAGTCAGTAGGCAAGCCATCCCGATTGCCAACTCAATCTGTTCCACCAAGCTAGCCTTCACAAAGGCCCTGGTTGCTGCCTGGGAAGCACAGTCTCCCCAACCCAGCCCTAACTTGGGTATTAATCCTAATTTTCCTGTGCAACTGAAACATCCCCTCGTCCATGCACCGTACAAAAAGACAGTAGGCAAGCCATCCCGATTGCCAACTCAATGTGTTCCACCAAGCTAGCCTTCACAGAGGCCCTGGTTGCTACCTGGGAAGCACAGTCTCCCCAACCCAGCCCTAACTTGAGTCTTCTTAACCCTAATTTTCTTGTGCAAGTGAAACATCCCCCCGTCCATACGGTTTAGAAAAAGTCAGTAGGCAAGCGAACCTGATTGCCAACTCAATCTGTTCCAACAAGCTAGCCTTCACAGAGGCCCTGGTTCCTGCCTGGGAAGCACAGTCTCCACAACCCAGCCCTCACTTGGGTATTAATCCTAATTTTCCAGTGCAACTGAAACATCCCCTCGTCCATACAGCGTACAAAACGACAGTAGGCAAGCAATCCTGATGGCCCACTCAGTCTGTTTCACCAGGCTCGGCTTCATCGAGGCCGTAGTTCCTGCCTGGGAAGCCCAGCCTCCATAACCCTAACCCTAATTTGGGTCTTAATGCTAATGTTCTTCTGCAATGGAAACATCCCCCCATGGATACGGTGTACTAAAACGGAGTAGGGAAGCCATCCTGGTGGCCCATTCCAGTCTGTTTCACCAAGCTAGGCTTCACAGAGGGTCTGGTTCCCTCCAGGGAAGCCTAGCCTCCCCAACCTTACCCCTAACTAGAGTCTTGGCCCTAATTTTCTTGTGCAACTGAAACATTCCCCTGTCCAAACGGTGTACAAAAAGAAAGTAGGCAAGCTATCCCGATGGCCCACTCAGTCTTTTTCACCAAGCTAGGCTGCACCGAAGCCCAGGATCACGCTTCGGATCCGCAGTCTCCCCAAACCTAACCCTAACTTGAATTTTTACACAAATTTTCTTGTGCAACTGAAACGATACCCCGTCCTTACAGTGCACAGAAAGACAGTAGGAAAGCTATCCCGATGGCCCACTCAGTCTGTTTCACCAAGCTAGGCTACACCGAAGCCCAGGATCCCGCCTGGGAAGCCCAGTCTCCCCAACCCTAACCCTAACTTGAGTCTTAACCCTAATTTTCTTGTGCAAGTGAAACATCCCTCCGTCCATACGGTTTAGAAAAAGTCAGTAGGCAAGCCATCCCGATTGCCAACTCAATCTGTTCCACCAAGCTAGCCTTCACAGAGGCCCTGGTTGCTACCTGGGAAGCACAGTCTCCACAACCCAGCCCTCACTTGGGCATTAATCCTAATTTTCCTGTGCAACTGAAACATCCCTTCGTCCATACAGCGTACAAAAAGACAGTAGGCAAGCAATCCTGATGGCCCACTCAGTCTGTTTCACCAGGCTCGGCTTCATCGAGGCCGTAGTTCCTGCCTGGGAAGCCCAGCCTCCATAACCCTAACCCTAATTTGGGTCTTAATGCTAATGTTCTTCTGCAATGGAAACATCCCCCCATGGATACGGTGTACTAAAACGGAATAGGGAAGCCATCCTGGTGGCCCACTCCAGTCTGTTTCACCAAGCTAGGCTTCACAGAGGGTCTGGTTCCCTCCAGGGAAGCCTAGCCTCCCCAACCTTACCCCTAACAAGAGTCTTGGCCCTAATTTTCTTGTGCAACTGAAACATTCCCCCGTCCAAACGGTGTACAAAAAGAAAGTAGGCAAGCTATCCCGATGCCCCACTCAGTCTGTTTCACCAAGCTAGGCGGCACCGAAGCCCAGGATCACGCTTGGGATCCGCAGTCTCCCCAACCCTGACCCTAACTTGAGTTTTAACACAAATTTTCTTGTGCAACTGAAACGATACCCCGTCCTTACAGTGCACAGAAAGCCAGTAGGAAAGCTATCCCGATGGCCCACTCAGTCTGTTTCACCAAGCTAGGCTGCACCGAAGCCCAGGATCCCGCCTGGGAAGCCCAGTCTCCCCAACCCTAACCCTAACTTGAGTCTTAACCCTAATTTTCTTGTGCAAATGAAACATCCCCCCGTCCATACGGTTTAGAAAAAGTCAGTAGGCAAGCCATCCCGATTGCCAACTCAATCTGTTCCACCAAGCTAGCCTTCACAGAGGCCCTGGTTGCTACCTGGGAAGCACAGTCTCCCAACCCAGCCCTAACTTGAGTCTTCTCAACCCTAATTTTCTTGTGCAAGTGAAACATCCCCCCGTCCATACGGTTTAGAAAAAGTCAGTAGGCAAGCGAACCCGATTGCCAACTCAATCTGTTCCAACAAGCTAGCCTTCACAGAGGCCCTGGTTCCTGCCTGGGAAGCACAGTCTCCACAACCCAGCCCTCACTTGGGCATTAATCCTAATTTTCCTGTGCAACTGAAACATCCCCTCATCCATACAGCGTACAAAAAGACAGTAGGCAAGCAATCCTGATGGCCCACTCAGTCTGTTTCACCAGGCTCGGCTTCATCGAGGCCGTAGTTCCTGCCTGGGAAGCCCAGCCTCCATAACCCTAACCCTAATTTGGGTCTTAATGCTAATGTTCTTCTGCAATGGAAACATCCCCCCATGGATACGGTGTACTAAAACGGAGTAGGGAAGCCATCCTGGTGGCCCACTCCAGTCTGTTTCACCAAGCTAGGCTTCACAGAGGGTCTGGTTCCCTCCAGGGAAGCCTAGCCTCCCCAACCTTACCCCTAACTAGAGTCTTGGCCCTAATTTTCTTGTGCAACTGAAACATTCCCCCGTCCAAACGGTGTACAAAAAGAAAGTAGGCAAGCTATCCCGATGGCCCACTCAGTCTGTTTCACCAAGCTAGGCTGCACCGAAGCCCAGGATCACGCTTGGGATCCGCAGTCTCCCCAACCCTAACCCTTACTTGAGTTTTAACACAAATTTTCTTGTGCAACTGAAATGATACCCCGTCCTTACAGTGCACAGAAAGCCAGTAGGAAAGCTATCCCGATGGCCCACTCAGTCTGTTTCACCAAGCTAGGCTACACCGACGCCCAGGATCCCGCCTGGGAAGCCCAGTCTCCCCAACCCTAACCCTAACTTGAGTCTTAACCCTAATTTTCTTGTGCAAGTGAAACATCCCTCCGTCCATACGGTTTAGAAAAAGTCAGTAGGCAAGCCATCCCGATTGCCAACTCAATCTGTTCCACCAAGCTAGCCTTCACAGAGGCCCTGGTTGCTGCCTGGGAAGCACAGTCTCCCCAACCCAGCCCTAGCTTGGGTATTAATCCTAATTTTCCTGTGCAAGTGAAACATCCCCTCGTCCATACAGCGTACAAAAAGACAGTAGGCAAGCAATCCTGATGGCCCACTCAGTCTGTTTCACCAGGCTCGGTTTCATCGAGGCCGTAGTTCCTGCCTGGGAAGCCCAGCCTCCATAACCCTAACCCTAATTTGGGTCTTAATGCTAATGTTCTTCTGCAATGGAAACATCCCCCCATGGATACGGTGTACTAAAACGGAGTAGGGAAGCCATCCTGGTGGCCCACTCCAGTCTGTTTCACCAAGCTAGGCTTCACAGAGGGTCTGGTTCCCTCCAGGGAAGCCTAGCCTCCCCAACCTTACCCCTAACTAGAGTCTTGGCCCTAATTTTCTTGTGCAACTGAAACATTCCCCCGACCAAACGGTGTACAAAAAGAAAGTAGGCAAGCTATCCCGATGCCCCACTCAGTCTGTTTCACCAAGCTAGGTTGCACCGAAGCCCAGGATCACGCTTGGGATCCGCAGTCTCCCCAACCCTAACCCTAACTTGAGTTTTAACACAAATTTTCTTGTGCAACTGAAACGATACCCCGTCCTTACAGTGCACAGAAAGCCAGTAGGAAAGCTATCCCGATGGCCCACTCAGTCTGTTTCACCAAGCTAGGCTACAGCGAAGCCCAGGATCTCGCCTGGGAAGCCCAGTCTCCCCAACCCTGACCCTAACTTGAGTCTTAACCCTAATTTTCTTGTGCAAGTGAAACAACCCCCCGTCCATACGGTTTAGAAAAAGTCAGTAGGCAAGCCATCCCGATTGCCAACTCTATCTGTTCCACCAAGCTAGCCTTCACAAAGGCCCTGGTTGCTGCCTGGGAAGCACAGTCTCCCCAACCCAGCCCTAACTTGGGTATTAATCCTAATTTTCCTGTGCAACTGAAACATCCCCTCGTCCATGCACCGTACAAAAAGACAGTAGGCAAGCCATCCCGATTGCCAACTCAATGTGTTCCACCAAGCTAGCCTTCACAGAGGCCCTGGTTGCTACCTGGGAAGCACAGTCTCCCCAACCCAGCCCTAACTTGAGTCTTCTTAACCCTAATTTTCTTGTGCAAGTGAAACATCCCCCCGTCCATACGGTTTAGAAAAAGTCAGTAGGCAAGCGAACCTGATTGCCAACTCAATCTGTTCCAACAAGCTAGCCTTCACAGAGGCCCTGGTTCCTGCCTGGGAAGCACAGTCTCCACAACCCAGCCCTCACTTGGGTATTAATCCTAATTTTCCAGTGCAACTGAAACATCCCCTCGTCCATACAGCTTCCAAAAAGACAGTAGGCAAGCAATCCTGATGGCCCACTCAGTCTGTTTCACCAGGTTCGGCTTCATCGAGGCCGTAGTTCCTGCCTGGGAAGCCCAGCCTCCATAACCCTAACCCTAACTTGGGTGTTAATGCTAATGTTCTTCTGCAATGGAAACATCCCCCCATGGATACGGTGTACTAAAACGGAGGAGGGAAGCCATCCTGGTGGCCCACTCAAGTCTGTTTCACCAAGCTAGGCTTCACAGAAGGTCTGGTTCCCTCCAGGGAAGCCTAGACTCCCCAACCTTACCCCTAACTAGAGTCTTGGCCCTAATTTTCTTGTCAACTGAAACATTCCCCCATCCAAACGGTGTACAAAAAGAAAGTAGGCAAGCTATCCCGATGGCCCACTCAGTCTGTTTCACCAAGCTAGGCTGCACCGAAGCCCAGGATCACGCTTGGGATCCGCAGTCTCCCCAACCCTAACCCTTACTTGAGTTTTAACACAAATTTTCTTGTGCAACTGAAATGATACCCCGTCCTTACAGTGCACAGAAAGCCAGTAGGAAAGCTATCCCAATGGCCCACTCAGTCTGTTTCACCAAGCTAGGCTACACCGACGCCCATGATCCCGCCTGGGAAGCCCAGTCTCCCCAACCCTAACCCTAACTTGAGTCTTAACCCTAATTTTCTTGTGCAAGTGAAACATCACTCCGTCCATACGGTTTAGAAAAAGTCAGTAGGCAAGCCATCCCGACTGCCAACTCAATCTGTTCCACCAAGCTAGCCTTCACAGAGGCCCTGGTTGCTGCCCGGGAAGCACAGTCTCCCCAACCCAGCCCTAACTTGGGTATTAATCCTAATTTTCCTGTGCAACAGAAACATCCCCTCGTCCATACAGCGTACAAAACGACAGTAGGCAAGCAATCCTGATGGCCCACTCAGTCTGTTTCACCAGGCTCGGCTTCATCGAGGCCGTAGTTCCTGCCTGGGAAGCCCAGCCTCCATAACCCTAACCCTAATTTGGGTCTTAATGCTAATGTTCTTCTGCAATGGAAACATCCCCCCATGGATACGGTGTACTAAAACGGAGTAGGGAAGCCATCCTGGTGGCCCATTCCAGTCTGTTTCACCAAGCTAGGCTTCACAGAGGGTCTGGTTCCCTCCAGGGAAGCCTAGCCTCCCCAACCTTACCCCTAACTAGAGTCTTGGCCCTAATTTTCTTGTGCAACTGAAACATTCCCCTGTCCAAACGGTGTACAAAAAGAAAGTAGGCAAGCTATCCCGATGGCCCACTCAGTCTTTTTCACCAAGCTAGGCTGCACCGAAGCCCAGGATCACGCTTCGGATCCGCAGTCTCCCCAACCCTAACCCTAACTTGAATTTTTACACAAATTTTCTTGTGCAACTGAAACGATACCCCGTCCTTACAGTGCACAGAAAGACAGTAGGAAAGCTATCCCGATGGCCCACTCAGTCTGTTTCACCAAGCTAGGCTACACCGAAGCCCAGGATCCCGCCTGGGAAGCCCAGTCTCCCCAACCCTAACCCTAACTTGAGTCTTAACCCTAATTTTCTTGTGCAAGTGAAACATCCCTCCGTCCATACGGTTTAGAAAAAGTCAGTAGGCAAGCCATCCCGATTGCCAACTCAATCTGTTCCACCAAGCTAGCCTTCACAGAGGCCCTGGTTGCTGCCTGGGAAGCACAGTCTCCCCAACCCAGCCCTCACTTGGGTATTAATCCTAATTTTCCTGTGCAACTGAAACATCCCCTCGTCCATACAGCGTACAAAAAGACAGTAGGCAAGCAATCCTGATGGCCCACTCAGTCTGTTTCACCAGGCTCGGCTTCATCGAGTCCGTAGTTCCTGCCTGGGAAGCCCAGCCTCCATAACCCTAACCCTAATTTGGGTCTTAATGCTAATATTCTTCTGCAATGGAAACATCCCCCCATGGATACGGTGTACTAAAACGGAGTAGGGAAGCCATCCTGTTGGGCCACTCAAGTCTATTTCACCAAGCTAGGCTTCACAGAGGGTCTGGTTCCCTCCAGGGAAGCCTAGCCTCCCCAACCTTACCCCTAACTAGAGTCTTGGCCCTAATTTTCTTGTGCAACTGAAACATTCCCCCGTCCAAACGGTGTACAAAAAGAAAGTAGGCAAGCTATCCCGATGGCCACTCAGTCTGTTTCACCAAGCTAGGCTGCACCGAAGCCCAGGATCACGCTTGGGATCCGCAGTCTCCCCAACCCTAACCCTAACTTGAGTTTTAACACAAATTTTCTTGTGCAACTGAAACGATACCCCGTCCTTACAGTGCACAGAAAGCCAGTAGGAAAGCTATCCCGATGGCCCACTCAGTCTGTTTCACCAAGCTAGGCCGCACCGAAGCCCAGGATCCCGCCTGGGAAGCCCAGTCTCCCCAACCCTAACCCTAACTTGAGTCTTAACCCTAATTTTCTTGTGCAAATGAAACATCCCCCCGTCCATACGGTTTAGAAAAAGTCAGTAGGCAAGCCATCCCGATTGCCAACTCAATCTGTTCCACCAAGCTAGCCTTCACAGAGGCCCTGGTTGCTACCTGGGAAGCACAGTCTCCACAACCCAGCCCTCACTTGGGCATTAATCCTAATTTTCCTGTGCAACTGAAACATCCCCTCGTCCATACAGCGTACAAAAAGACAGTAGGCAAGCAATCCTGATGGCCCACTCAGTCTGTTTCACCAGGCTCGGCTTCATCGAGGCCGTAGTTCCTGCCTGGGAAGCCCAGCCTCCATAACCCTAACCCTAATTTGGGTCTTAATGCTAATGTTCTTCTGCAATGGAAACATCCCCCCATGGATACGGTGTACTAAAACGGAATAGGGAAGCCATCCTGGTGGCCCACTCCAGTCTGTTTCACCAAGCTAGGCTTCACAGAGGGTCTGGTTCCCTCCAGGGAAGCCTAGCCTCCCCAACCTTACCCCTAACAAGAGTCTTGGCCCTAATTTTCTTGTGCAACTGAAACATTCCCCCGTCCAAACGGTGTACAAAAAGAAAGTAGGCAAGCTATCCCGATGCCCCACTCAGTCTGTTTCACCAAGCTAGGCGGCACCGAAGCCCAGGATCACGCTTGGGATCCGCAGTCTCCCCAACCCTGACCCTAACTTGAGTTTTAACACAAATTTTCTTGTGCAACTGAAACGATACCCCGTCCTTACAGTGCACAGAAAGCCAGTAGGAAAGCTATCCCGATGGCCCACTCAGTCTGTTTCACCAAGCTAGGCTGCACCGAAGCCCAGGATCCCGCCTGGGAAGCCCAGTCTCCCCAACCCTAACCCTAACTTGAGTCTTAACCCTAATTTTCTTGTGCAAATGAAACATCCCCCCGTCCATACGGTTTAGAAAAAGTCAGTAGGCAAGCCATCCCGATTGCCAACTCAATCTGTTCCACCAAGCTAGCCTTCACAGAGGCCCTGGTTGCTACCTGGGAAGCACAGTCTCCCAACCCAGCCCTAACTTGAGTCTTCTCAACCCTAATTTTCTTGTGCAAGTGAAACATCCCCCCGTCCATACGGTTTAGAAAAAGTCAGTAGGCAAGCGAACCCGATTGCCAACTCAATCTGTTCCAACAAGCTAGCCTTCACAGAGGCCCTGGTTCCTGCCTGGGAAGCACAGTCTCCACAACCCAGCCCTCACTTGGGCATTAATCCTAATTTTCCTGTGCAACTGAAACATCCCCTCATCCATACAGCGTACAAAAAGACAGTAGGCAAGCAATCCTGATGGCCCACTCAGTCTGTTTCACCAGGCTCGGCTTCATCGAGGCCGTAGTTCCTGCCTGGGAAGCCCAGCCTCCATAACCCTAACCCTAATTTGGGTCTTAATGCTAATGTTCTTCTGCAATGGAAACATCCCCCCATGGATACGGTGTACTAAAACGGAGTAGGGAAGCCATCCTGGTGGCCCACTCCAGTCTGTTTCACCAAGCTAGGCTTCACAGAGGGTCTGGTTCCCTCCAGGGAAGCCTAGCCTCCCCAACCTTACCCCTAACTAGAGTCTTGGCCCTAATTTTCTTGTGCAACTGAAACATTCCCCCGTCCAAACGGTGTACAAAAAGAAAGTAGGCAAGCTATCCCGATGGCCCACTCAGTCTGTTTCACCAAGCTAGGCTGCACCGAAGCCCAGGATCACGCTTGGGATCCGCAGTCTCCCCAACCCTAACCCTTACTTGAGTTTTAACACAAATTTTCTTGTGCAACTGAAATGATACCCCGTCCTTACAGTGCACAGAAAGCCAGTAGGAAAGCTATCCCGATGGCCCACTCAGTCTGTTTCACCAAGCTAGGCTACACCGACGCCCATGATCCCGCCTGGGAAGCCCAGTCTCCCCAACCCTAACCCTAACTTGAGTCTTAACCCTAATTTTCTTGTGCAAGTGAAACATCACTCCGTCCATACGGTTTAGAAAAAGTCAGTAGGCAAGCCATCCCGACTGCCAACTCAATCTGTTCCACCAAGCTAGCCTTCACAGAGGCCCTGGTTGCTGCCTGGGAAGCACAGTCTCCCCAACCCAGCCCTAACTTGGGTATTAATCCTAATTTTCCTGTGCAACAGAAACATCCCCTCGTCCATACAGCGTACAAAACGACAGTAGGCAAGCAATCCTGATGGCCCACTCAGTCTGTTTCACCAGGCTCGGCTTCATCGAGGCCGTAGTTCCTGCCTGGGAAGCCCTGCCTCCATAACCCTAACCCTAATTTGGGTCTTAATGCTAATGTTCTTCTGCAATGGAAACATCCCCCCATGGATACGGTGTACTAAAACGGAGTAGGGAAGCCATCCTGGTGGCCCATTCCAGTCTGTTTCACCAAGCTAGGCTTCACAGAGGGTCTGGTTCCCTCCAGGGAAGCCTAGCCTCCCCAACCTTACCCCTAACTAGAGTCTTGGCCCTAATTTTCTTGTGCAACTGAAACATTCCCCTGTCCAAACGGTGTACAAAAAGAAAGTAGGCAAGCTATCCCGATGGCCCACTCAGTCTTTTTCACCAAGCTAGGCTGCACCGAAGCCCAGGATCACGCTCCGGATCCGCAGTCTCCCCAACCCTAACCCTAACTTGAATTTTTACACAAATTTTCTTGTGCAACTGAAACGATACCCCGTCCTTACAGTGCACAGAAAGACAGTAGGAAAGCTATCCCGATGGCCCACTCAGTCTGTTTCACCAAGCTAGGCTACACCGAAGCCCAGGATCCCGCCTGGGAAGCCCAGTCTCCCCAACCCTAACCCTAACTTGAGTCTTAACCCTAATTTTCTTGTGCAAGTGAAACATCCCTCCATCCATACGGTTTAGAAAAAGTCAGTAGGCAAGCCATCCCGATTGCCAACTCAATCTCTTCCACCAAGCTAGCCTTCACAGAGGCCCTGGTTGCTGCCTGGGAAGCACAGTCTCCCCAACCCAGCCCTCACTTGGGTATTAATCCTAATTTTCCTGTGCAACTGAAACATCCCCTCGTCCATACAGCGTACAAAAAGACAGTAGGCAAGCAATCCTGATGGCCCACTCAGTCTGTTTCACCAGGCTCGGCTTCATCGAGTCCGTAGTTCCTGCCTGGGAAGCCCAGCCTCCATAACCCTAACCCTAATTTGGGTCTTAATGCTAATATTCTTCTGCAATGGAAACATCCCCCCATGGATACGGTGTACTAAATCGGAGTAGGGAAGCCATCCTGTTGGGCCACTCAAGTCTATTTCACCAAGCTAGGCTTCACAGAAGGTCTGGTTCCCTCCAGGGAAGCCTAGCCTCCCCAACCTTACCCCTAACTAGAGTCTTGGCCCTAATTTTCTTGTGCAACTGAAACATTCCCCCGTCCAAACGGTGTACAAAAAGAAAGTAGGCAAGCTATCCCGATGGCCCACTCAGTCTGTTTCACCAAGCTAGGCTGCACCGAAGCCCAGGATCACGCTTGGGATCCGCAGTCTCCCCAACCCTAACCCTAACTTGAGTTTTAACACAAATTTTCTTGTGCAACTGAAACGATACCCCGTCCTTACAGTGCACAGAAAGCCAGTAGGAAAGCTATCCCGATGGCCCACTCAGTCTGTTTCACCAAGCTAGGCTGCACCGAAGCCCAGGATCCCGCCTGGGAAGCCCAGTCTCCCCAACCCTAACCCTAACTTGAGTCTTAACCCTAATTTTCTTGTGCAAATGAAACATCCCCCCGTCCATACGGTTTAGAAAAAGTCAGTAGGCAAGCCATCCCGATTGCCAACTCAATCTGTTCCACCAAGCTAGCCTTCACAGAGGCCCTGGTTGCTACCTGGGAAGCACAGTCTCCCAACCCAGCCCTAACTTGAGTCTTCTCAACCCTAATTTTCTTGTGCAAGTGAAACATCCCCCCGTCCATACGGTTTAGAAAAAGTCAGTAGGCAAGCGAACCCGATTGCCAACTCAATCTGTTCCAACAAGCTAGCCTTCACAGAGGCCCTGGTTCCTGCCTGGGAAGCACAGTCTCCACAACCCAGCCCTCACTTGGGCATTAATCCTAATTTTCCTGTGCAACTGAAACATCCCCTCGTCCATACAGCGTACAAAAAGACAGTAGGCAAGCAATCCTGATGGCCCACTCAGTCTGTTTCACCAGGCTCGGCTTCATCGAGGCCGTAGTTCCTGCCTGGGAAGCCCAGCCTCCATAACCCTAACCCTAATTTGGGTCTTAATGCTAATGTTCTTCTGCAATGGAAACATCCCCCCATGGATACGGTGTACTAAAACGGAGTAGGGAAGCCATCCTGGTGGCCCACTCCAGTCTGTTTCACCAAGCTAGGCTTCACAGAGGGTCTGGTTCCCTCCAGGGAAGCCTAGCCTCCCCAACCTTACCCCTAACTAGAGTCTTGGCCCTAATTTTCTTGTGCAACTGAAACATTCCCCCGTCCAAACGGTGTACAAAAAGAAAGTAGGCAAGCTATCCCGATGCCCCACTCAGTCTGTTTCACCAAGCTAGGCGGCACCGAAGCCCAGGATCACGCTTGGGATCCGCAGTCTCCCCAACCCTAACCCTAACTTGAGTTTTAACACAAATTTTCTTGTGCAACTGAAACGATACCCCGTCCTTACAGTGCACAGAAAGCCAGTAGGAAAGCTATCCCGATGGCCCACTCAGTCTGTTTCACCAAGCTAGTCTACAGCGAAGCCCAGGATCTCGCCTGGGAAGCCCAGTCTCCCCAACCCTGACCCTAACTTGAGTCTTAACCCTAATTTTCTTGTGCAAGTGAAACAACCCCCCGTCCATACGGTTTAGAAAAAGTCAGTAGGCAAGCCATCCCGATTGCCAACTCAATCTGTTCCACCAAGCTAGCCTTCACAAAGGCCCTGGTTGCTGCCTGGGAAGCACAGTCTCCCCAACCCAGCCCTAGCTTGGGTATTAATCCTAATTTTCCTGTGCAACTGAAACATCCCCTCGTCCATGCACCGTACAAAAAGACAGTAGGCAAGCCATCCCGATTGCCAACTCAATGTGTTCCACCAAGCTAGCCTTCACAGAGGCCCTGGTTGCTACCTGGGAAGCACAGTCTCCCCAACCCAGCCCTAACTTGAGTCTTCTTAACCCTAATTTTCTTGTGCAAGTGAAACATCCCCCCGTCCATACGGTTTAGAAAAAGTCAGTAGGCAAGCGAACCCGATTGCCAACTCAATCTGTTCCAACAAGCTAGCCTTCACAGAGGCCCTGGTTCCTGCCTGGGAAGCACAGTCTCCACAACCCAGCCCTCACTTGGGTATTAATCCTAATTTTCCAGTGCAACTGAAACATCCCCTCGTCCATACAGCGTACAAAAAGACAGTAGGCAAGCAATCCTGATGGCCCACTCAGTCTGTTTCACCAGGTTCGGCTTCATCGAGGCCGTAGTTCCTGCCTGGGAAGCCCAGCCTCCATAACCCTAACCCTAACTTGGATGTTAATATTAATGTTCTTCTGCAATGGAAACATCCCCCCATGGATACGGTGTACTAAAACGGAGTAGGGAAGCCATCCTGGTGGCCCACTCAAGTCTGTTTCACCAAGCTAGGCTTCACAGAAGGTCTGGTTCCCTCCAGGGAAGCCTAGACTCCCCAACCTTACCCCTAACTAGAGTCTTGGCCCTAATTTTCTTGTCAACTGAAACATTCCCCCGACCAAACGGTGTACAAAAAGAAAGTAGGCAAGCTATCCCGATGGCCCACTCAGTCTGTTTCACCAAGCTAGGCTGCACCGAAGCCCAGGATCACGCTTGGGATCCGCAGTCTCCCCAACCCTAACCCTTACTTGAGTTTTAACACAAATTTTCTTGTGCAACTGAAATGATACCCCATCCTTACAGTGCACAGAAAGCCAGTAGGAAAGCTATCCCGATGGCCCACTCAGTCTGTTTCACCAAGCTAGGCTACACCGACGCCCATGATCCCGCCTGGGAAGCCCAGTCTCCCCAACCCTAACCCTAACTTGAGTCTTAACCCTAATTTTCTTGTGCAAGTGAAACTTCCCTCCGTCCATACGGTTTAGAAAAAGTCAGTAGGCAAGCCATCCCGATTGCCAACTCAATGTGTTCCACCAAGCTAGCCTTCACAGAGGCCCTGGTTGCTGCCTGGGAAGCACAGTCTCCCCAACCCAGCCCTAACTTGAGTCTTCTTAACCCTAATTTCCTTGTGCAAGTGAAACATCCCCCCGTCCATACGGTTTAGAAAAAGTGAGTAGGCAAGCCATCCCGATTGCCAACTCAATCTGTTCCAACAAGCTAGCCTTCACAGAGGCCCTGGTTCCTGCCTGGGAAGCACAGTCTCCCCAACCCAGCCCTCACTTGGGTATTAATCCTAATTTTCCTGTGCAACTGAAACATCCCCTCGTCCATACAGCGTACAAAAAGACAGTAGGCAAGCAATCCTGATAACCCACTCAGTCTGTTTCACCAGGCTCGGCTTCATCGAGGCCGTAGTTCCTGCCTGGGAAGCCCAGCCTCCATAACCCTAACCCTAATTTGGGTCTTAATGCTAATGTTCTTCTGCAATGGAAACATCCCCCCATGGATAAGGTGTACTAAAACTGAGTAGGGACGCCATCCTGGTGGCCCACTCAAGTCTGTTTCACCAAGCTAGGCTTCACAGAGGGTCTGGTTCCCTCAAGGGAAGCCTAGCCTCCCCAACCTTTCCTCTAACTAGAGTCTTGGCCCTTAATTTTCTTGTGCAACTGAAACATTCCCCCGTCCAAACGGTGTACAAAAAGAAAGTAGGCAAGCTATCCCGATGGCCCACTCAGTCTGTTTCACCAAGCTAGGCTGCACCGAAGCCCAGGATCACGCTTGGGATCCGCAGTCTCCCCAACCCTAACCCTAACTTGAGTTTTAACACAAATTTTCTTGTGCAACTGAAACGATACCCCGTCCTTACAGTGCACAGAAAGCCAGTAGGAAAGCTATCCCGATGGCCCACTCAGTCTGTTTCACCAAGCTAGGCTACACCGACGCCCAGGATCCCGCCTGGGAAGCCCAGTCTCCCCAACCCTAACCCTAACTTGAGTCTTAACCCTAATTTTCTTGTGCAAGTGAAACATCCCTCCGTCCATACGGTTTAGAAAAAGTCAGTAGGCAAGCCATCCCGATTGCCAACTCAATCTGTTCCACCAAGCTAGCCTTCACAGAGGCCCTGGTTGCTGCCTGGGAAGCACAGTCTCCCCAACCCAGCCCTAGCTTGGGTATTAATCCTAATTTTCCTGTGCAAGTGAAACATCCCCTCGTCCATACAGCGTACAAAAAGACAGTAGGCAAGCAATCCTGATGGCCCACTCAGTCTGTTTCACCAGGCTCGGCTTCATCGAGGCCGTAGTTCCTGCCTGGGAAGCCCAGCCTCCATAACCCTAACCCTAATTTGGGTCTTAATGCTAATGTTCTTCTGCAATGGAAACATCCCCCCATGGATACGGTGTACTAAAACGGAGTAGGGAAGCCATCCTGGTGGCCCACTCCAGTCTGTTTCACCAAGCTAGGCTTCACAGAGGGTCTGGTTCCCTCCAGGGAAGCCTAGCCTCCCCAACCTTACCCCTAACTAGAGTCTTGGCCCTAATTTTCTTGTGCAACTGAAACATTCCCCCGACCAAACGGTGTACAAAAAGAAAGTAGGCAAGCTATCCCGATGCCCCACTCAGTCTGTTTCACCAAGCTAGGTTGCACCGAAGCCCAGGATCACGCTTGGGATCCGCAGTCTCCCCAACCCTAACCCTAACTTGAGTTTTAACACAAATTTTCTTGTGCAACTGAAACGATACCCCGTCCTTACAGTGCACAGAAAGCCAGTAGGAAAGCTATCCCGATGGCCCACTCAGTCTGTTTCACCAAGCTAGGCTACAGCGGAGCCCAGGATCTCGCCTGGGAAGCCCAGTCTCCCCAACCCTGACCCTAACTTGAGTCTTAACCCTAATTTTCTTGTGCAAGTGAAACAACCCCCCGTCCATACGGTTTAGAAAAAGTCAGTAGGCAAGCCATCCCGATTGCCAACTCAATCTGTTCCACCAAGCTAGCCTTCACAAAGGCCCTGGTTGCTGCCTGGGAAGCACAGTCTCCCCAACCCAGCCCTAACTTGGGTATTAATCCTAATTTTCCTGTGCAACTGAAACATCCCCTCGTCCATGCACCGTACAAAAAGACAGTAGGCAAGCGATCCCGATTGCCAACTCAATGTGTTCCACCAAGCTAGCCTTCACAGAGGCCCTGGTTGCTACCTGGGAAGCACAGTCTCCCCAACCCAGCCCTAACTTGAGTCTTCTTAACCCTAATTTTCTTGTGCAAGTGAAACATCCCCCCGTCCATACGGTTTAGAAAAAGTCAGTAGGCAAGCGAACCTGATTGCCAACTCAATCTGTTCCAACAAGCTAGCCTTCACAGAGGCCCTGGTTCCTGCCTGGGAAGCACAGTCTCCACAACCCAGCCCTCACTTGGGTATTAATCCTAATTTTCCAGTGCAACTGAAACATCCCCTCGTCCATACAGCTTCCAAAAAGACAGTAGGCAAGCAATCCTGATGGCCCACTCAGTCTGTTTCACCAGGTTCGGCTTCATCGAGGCCGTAGTTCCTGCCTGGGAAGCCCAGCCTCCATAACCCTAACCCTAATTTGGGTCTTAATGCTAATGTTCTTCTGCAATGGAAACATCCCCCCATGGATACGGTGTACTAAAACGGAGTAGGGAAGCCATCCTGGTGGCCCACTCAAGTCTGTTTCACCAAGCTAGGCTTCACAGAAGGTCTGGTTCCCTCCAGGGAAGCCTAGACTCCCCAACCTTACCCCTAACTAGAGTCTTGGCCCTAATTTTCTTGTCAACTGAAACATTCCCCCATCCAAACGGTGTACAAAAAGAAAGTAGGCAAGCTATCCCGATGGCCCACTCAGTCTGTTTCACCAAGCTAGGCTGCACCGAAGCCCAGGATCATGCTTGGGATCCGCAGTCTCCCCAACCCTAACCCTTACTTGAGTTTTAACACAAATTTTCTTGTGCAACTGAAATGATACCCCGTCCTTACAGTGCACAGAAAGCCAGTAGGAAAGCTATCCAGATGGCCCACTCAGTCTGTTTCACCAAGCTAGGCTACACCGACGCCCATGATCCCGCCTGGGAAGCCCAGTCTCCCCAACCCTAACCCTAACTTGAGTCTTAACCCTAATTTTCTTGTGCAAGTGAAACATCACTCCGTCCATACGGTTTAGAAAAAGTCAGTAGGCAAGCCATCCCGACTGCCAACTCAATCTGTTCCACCAAGCTAGCCTTCACAGAGGCCCTGGTTGCTGCCTGGGAAGCACAGTCTCCCCAACCCAGCCCTAACTTGGGTATTAATCCTAATTTTCCTGTGCAACAGAAACATCCCCTCGTCCATACAGCGTACAAAACGACAGTAGGCAAGCAATCCTGATGGCCCACTCAGTCTGTTTCACCAGGCTCGGCTTCATCGAGGCCGTAGTTCCTGCCTGGGAAGCCCAGCCTCCATAACCCTAACCCTAATTTGGGTCTTAATGCTAATGTTCTTCTGCAATGGAAACATCCCCCCATGGATACGGTGTACTAAAACGGAGTAGGGAAGCCATCCTGGTGGCCCATTCCAGTCTGTTTCACCAAGCTAGGCTTCACAGAGGGTCTGGTTCCCTCCAGGGAAGCCTAGCCTCCCCAACCTTACCCCTAACTAGAGTCTTGGCCCTAATTTTCTTGTGCAACTGAAACATTCCCCTGTCCAAACGGTGTACAAAAAGAAAGTAGGCAAGCTATCCCGATGGCCCACTCAGTCTTTTTCACCAAGCTAGGCTGCACCGAAGCCCAGGATCACGCTTCGGATCCGCAGTCTCCCCAAACCTAACCCTAACTTGAATTTTTACACAAATTTTCTTGTGCAACTGAAACGATACCCCGTCCTTACAGTGCACAGAAAGACAGTAGGAAAGCTATCCCGATGGCCCACTCAGTCTGTTTCACCAAGCTAGGCTACACCGAAGCCCAGGATCCCGCCTGGGAAGCCCAGTCTCCCCAACCCTAACCCTAACTTGAGTCTTAACCCTAATTTTCTTGTGCAAGTGAAACATCCCTCCGTCCATACGGTTTAGAAAAAGTCAGTAGGCAAGCCATCCCGATTGCCAACTCAATCTGTTCCACCAAGCTAGCCTTCACAGAGGCCCTGGTTGCTGCCTGGGAAGCACAGTCTCCCCAACCCAGCCCTCACTTGGGTATTAATCCTAATTTTCCTGTGCAACTGAAACATCCCCTCGTCCATACAGCGTACAAAAAGACAGTAGGCAAGCAATCCTGATGGCCCACTCAGTCTGTTTCACCAGGCTCGGCTTCATCGAGTCCGTAGTTCCTGCCTGGGAAGCCCAGCCTCCATAACCCTAACCCTAATTTGGGTCTTAATGCTAATATTCTTCTGCAATGGAAACATCCCCCCATGGATACGGTGTACTAAAACGGAGTAGGGAAGCCATCCTGGTGGCCCACTCAAGTCTATTTCACCAAGCTAGGCTTCACAGAGGGTCTGGTTCCCTCCAGGGAAGCCTAGCCTCCCCAACCTTACCCCTAACTAGAGTCTTGGACCTAATTTTCTTGTGCAACTGAAACATTCCCCCATCCAAACGGTGTACAAAAAGAAAGTAGGCAAGCTATCCCGATGGCCCACTCAGTCTGTTTCACCAAGCTAGGCTGCACCGAAGCCCAGGATCACGCTTGGGATCCGCAGTCTCCCCAACCCTAACCCTAACTTGAGTTTTAACACAAATTTTCTTGTGCAACTGAAACGATACCCCGTCCTTACAGTGCACAGAAAGCCAGTAGGAAAGCTATCCCGATGGCCCACTCAGTCTGTTTCACCAAGCTAGGCTGCACCGAAGCCCAGGATCCCGCCTGGGAAGCCCAGTCTCCCCAACCCTAACCCTAACTTGAGTCTTAAACCTAATTTTCTTGTGCAAATGAAACATCCCCCCGTCCATACGGTTTAGAAAAAGTCAGTAGGCAAGCCATCCCGATTGCCAACTCAATCTGTTCCACCAAGCTAGCCTTCACAGAGGCCCTGGTTGCTACCTGGGAAGCACAGTCTCCCCAACCCAGCCCTAACTTGAGTCTTCTCAACCCTAATTTTCTTGTGCAAGTGAAACATCCCCCCGTCCATACGGTTTAGAAAAAGTCAGTAGGCAAGCGAACCCGATTGCCAACTCAATCTGTTCCAACAAGCTAGCCTTCACAGAGGCCCTGGTTCCTGCCTGGGAAGCACAGTCTCCACAACCCAGCCCTCACTTGGGCATTAATCCTAATTTTCCTGTGCAACTGAAACATCCCCTCGTCCATACAGCGTACAAAAAGACAGTAGGCAAGCAATCCTGATGGCCCACTCAGTCTGTTTCACCAGGCTCGGCTTCATCGAGGCCGTAGTTCCTGCCTGGGAAGCCCAGCCTCCATAACCCTAACCCTAATTTGGGTCTTAATGCTAATGTTCTTCTGCAATGGAAACATCCCCCCATGGATACGGTGTACTAAAACGGAGTAGGGAAGCCATCCTGGTGGCCCACTCCAGTCTGTTTCACCAAGCTAGGCTTCACAGAGGGTCTGGTTCCCTCCAGGGAAGCCTAGCCTCCCCAACCTTACCCCTAACTAGAGTCTTGGCCCTAATTTTCTTGTGCAACTGAAACATTCCCCCGTCCAAACGGTGTACAAAAAGAAAGTAGGCAAGCTATCCCGATGCCCCACTCAGTCTGTTTCACCAAGCTAGGCGGCACCGAAGCCCAGGATCACGCTTGGGATCCGCAGTCTCCCCAACCCTAACCCTAACTTGAGTTTTAACACAAATTTTCTTGTGCAACTGAAACGATACCCCGTCCTTACAGTGCACAGAAAGCCAGTAGGAAAGCTATCCCGATGGCCCACTCAGTCTGTTTCACCAAGCTAGGCTACAGCGAAGCCCAGGATCTCGCCTGGGAAGCCCAGTCTTCCCAACTCTGACCCTAACTTGAGTCTTAACCCTAATTTTCTTGTGCAAGTGAAACAACCCCCCGTCCATACGGTTTAGAAAAAGTCAGTAGGCAAGCCATCCCGATTGCCAACTCAATCTGTTCCACCAAGCTAGCCTTCACAAAGGCCCTGGTTGCTGCCTGGGAAGCACAGTCTCCCCAACCCAGCCCTAGCTTGGGTATTAATCCTAATTTTCCTGTGCAACTGAAACATCCCCTCGTCCATGCACCGTACAAAAAGACAGTAGGCAAGCCATCCCGATTGCCAACTCAATGTGTTCCACCAAGCTAGCCTTCACAGAGGCCCTGGTTGCTACCTGGGAAGCACAGTCTCCCCAACCCAGCCCTAACTTGAGTCTTCTTAACCCTAATTTTCTTGTGCAAGTGAAACATCCCCCCGTCCATACGGTTTAGAAAAAGTCAGTAGGCAAGCGAACCCGATTGCCAACTCAATCTGTTCCAACAAGCTAGCCTTCACAGATGCCCTGGTTCCTGCCTGGGAAGCACAGTCTCCACAACCCAGCCCTCACTTGGGTATTAATCCTAATTTTCCAGTGCAACTGAAACATCCCCTCGTCCATACAGCGTACAAAAAGACAGTAGGCAAGCAATCCTGATGGCCCACTCAGTCTGTTTCACCAGGTTCGGCTTCATCGAGGCCGTAGTTCCTGCCTGGGAAGCCCAGCCTCCATAACCCTAACCCTAACTTGGGTGTTAATGTTAATGTTCTTCTGCAATGGAAACATCCCCCCATGGATACGGTGTACTAAAACGGAGTAGGGAAGCCATCCTGGTGGCCCACTCAAGTCTGTTTCACCAAGCTAGGCTTCACAGAAGGTCTGGTTCCCTCAAGGGAAGCCTAGCCTCCCCAACCTTACCCCTAACTAGAGTCTTGGCCCTAATTTTCTTGTCAACTGAAACATTCCCCCATCCAAACGGTGTACAAAAAGAAAGTAGGCAAGCTATCCCGATGGCCCACTCAGTCTGTTTCACCAAGCTAGGCTGCACCGAAGCCCAGGATCACGCTTGGGATCCGCAGTCTCCCCAACCCTAACCCTTACTTGAGTTTTAACACAAATTTTCTTGTGCAACTGAAATGATACCCCGTCCTTACAGTGCACAGAAAGCCAGTAGGAAAGCTATCCCGATGGCCCACTCAGTCTGTTTCACCAAGCTAGGCTACACCGACGCCCATGATCCCGCCTGGGAAGCCCAGTCTCCCCAACCCTAACCCTAACTTGAGTCTTAACCCTAATTTTCTTGTGCAAGTGAAACTTCCCTCCGTCCATACGGTTTAGAAAAAGTCAGTAGGCAAGCCATCCCGATTGCCAACTCAATGTGTTCCACCAAGCTAGCCTTCACAGAGGCCCTGGTTGCTACCTGGGAAGCACAGTCTCCCCAACCCAGCCCTAACTTGAGTCTTCTTAACCCTAATTTCCTTGTGCAAATGAAACATCCCCCCGTCCATACGGTTTAGAAAAAGTGAGTAGGCAAGCCATCCCGATTGCCAACTCAATCTGTTCCAACAAGCTAGCCTTCACAGAGGCCCTGGTTCCTGCCTGGGAAGCACAGTCTCCCCAACCCAGCCCTCACTTGGGTATTAATCCTAATTTTCCTGTGCAAGTGAAACATCCCCTCGTCCATACAGCGTACAAAAAGACAGTAGGCAAGCAATCCTGATGGCCCACTCAGTCTGTTTCACCAGGCTCGGCTTCATCGAGGCCGTAGTTCCTGCCTGGGAAGCCCAGCCTCCATAACCCTAACCCTAATTTGGGTCTTAATGCTAATGTTCTTCTGCAATGGAAACATCCCCCCATGGATACGGTGTACTAAAACGGAGTAGGGAAGCCATCCTGGTGGCCCACTCCAGTCTGTTTCACCAAGCTAGGCTTCACAGAGGGTCTG
Source organism: Heloderma suspectum (assembly GCF_057233095.1). Classification (NCBI taxonomy): domain Eukaryota; kingdom Metazoa; phylum Chordata; class Lepidosauria; order Squamata; family Helodermatidae; genus Heloderma; species Heloderma suspectum. The sequence goes on from NC_139459.1 coordinate 145,011,189, forward strand.
GTTCCCTCCAGGGAAGCCTAGCCTCCCCAACCTTACCCCTAACTAGAGTCTTGGCCCTAATTTTCTTGTGCAACTGAAACATTCCCCCGACCAAACGGTGTACAAAAAGAAAGTAGGCAAGCTATCCCGATGCCCCACTCAGTCTGTTTCACCAAGCTAGGTTGCACCGAAGCCCAGGATCACGCTTGGGATCCGCAGTCTCCCCAACCCTAACCCTAACTTGAGTTTTAACACAAATTTTCTTGTGCAACTGAAACGATACCCCGTCCTTACAGTGCACAGAAAGCCAGTAGGAAAGCTATCCCGATGGCCCACTCAGTCTGTTTCACCAAGCTAGGCTACAGCGAAGCCCAGGATCTCGCCTGGGAAGCCCAGTCTCCCCAACCCTGACCCTAACTTGAGTCTTAACCCTAATTTTCTTGTGCAAGTGAAACAACCCCCCGTCCATACGGTTTAGAAAAAGTCAGTAGGCAAGCCATCCCGATTGCCAACTCAATCTGTTCCACCAAGCTAGCCTTCACAAAGGCCCTGGTTGCTGCCTGGGAAGCACAGTCTCCCCAACCCAGCCCTAACTTGGGTATTAATCCTAATTTTCCTGTGCAACTGAAACATCCCCTCGTCCATGCACCGTACAAAAAGACAGTAGGCAAGCCATCCCGATTGCCAACTCAATGTGTTCCACCAAGCTAGCCTTCACAGAGGCCCTGGTTGCTACCTGGGAAGCACAGTCTCCCCAACCCAGCCCTAACTTGAGTCTTCTTAACCCTAATTTTCTTGTGCAAGTGAAACATCCCCCCGTCCATACGGTTTAGAAAAAGTCAGTAGGCAAGCGAACCTGATTGCCAACTCAATCTGTTCCAACAAGCTAGCCTTCACAGAGGCCCTGGTTCCTGCCTGGGAAGCACAGTCTCCACAACCCAGCCCTCACTTGGGTATTAATCCTAATTTTCCAGTGCAACTGAAACATCCCCTCGTCCATACAGCGTACAAAACGACAGTAGGCAAGCAATCCTGATGGCCCACTCAGTCTGTTTCACCAGGCTCGGCTTCATCGAGGCCGTAGTTCCTGCCTGGGAAGCCCAGCCTCCATAACCCTAACCCTAATTTGGGTCTTAATGCTAATGTTCTTCTGCAATGGAAACATCCCCCCATGGATACGGTGTACTAAAACGGAGTAGGGAAGCCATCCTGGTGGCCCATTCCAGTCTGTTTCACCAAGCTAGGCTTCACAGAGGGTCTGGTTCCCTCCAGGGAAGCCTAGCCTCCCCAACCTTACCCCTAACTAGAGTCTTGGCCCTAATTTTCTTGTGCAACTGAAACATTCCCCTGTCCAAACGGTGTACAAAAAGAAAGTAGGCAAGCTATCCCGATGGCCCACTCAGTCTTTTTCACCAAGCTAGGCTGCACCGAAGCCCAGGATCACGCTTCGGATCCGCAGTCTCCCCAAACCTAACCCTAACTTGAATTTTTACACAAATTTTCTTGTGCAACTGAAACGATACCCCGTCCTTACAGTGCACAGAAAGACAGTAGGAAAGCTATCCCGATGGCCCACTCAGTCTGTTTCACCAAGCTAGGCTACACCGAAGCCCAGGATCCCGCCTGGGAAGCCCAGTCTCCCCAACCCTAACCCTAACTTGAGTCTTAACCCTAATTTTCTTGTGCAAGTGAAACATCCCTCCGTCCATACGGTTTAGAAAAAGTCAGTAGGCAAGCCATCCCGACTGCCAACTCAATCTGTTCCACCAAGCTAGCCTTCACAGAGGCCCTGGTTGCTGCCTGGGAAGCACAGTCTCCCCAACCCAGCCCTAACTTGGGTATTAATCCTAATTTTCCTGTGAAACAGAAACATCCCCTCGTCCATACAGCGTACAAAACGACAGTAGGCAAGCAATCCTGATGGCCCACTCAGTCTGTTTCACCAGGCTCGGTTTCATCGAGGCCGTAGTTCCTGCCTGGGAAGCCCAGCCTCCATAACCCTAACCCTAATTTGGGTCTTAATGCTAATGTTCTTCTGCAATGGAAACATCCCCCCATGGATACGGTGTACTAAAACGGAGTAGGGAAGCCATCCTGGTGGCCCATTCCAGTCTGTTTCACCAAGCTAGGCTTCACAGAGGGTCTGGTTCCCTCCAGGGAAGCCTAGCCTCCCCAACCTTACCCCTAACTAGAGTCTTGGCCCTAATTTTCTTGTGCAACTGAAACATTCCCCTGTCCAAACGGTGTACAAAAAGAAAGTAGGCAAGCTATCCCGATGGCCCACTCAGTCTGTTTCACCAAGCTAGGCTGCACCGAAGCCCAGGATCACGCTTCGGATCCGCAGTCTCCCCAACCCTAACCCTAACTTGAATTTTTACACAAATTTTCTTGTGCAACTGAAACGATACCCCGTCCTTACAGTGCACAGAAAGACAGTAGGAAAGCTATCCCGATGGCCCACTCAGTCTGCTTCACCAAGCTAGGCTACACCGAAGCCCAGGATCCCGCCTGGGAAGCCCAGTCTCCCCAACCCTAACCCTAACTTGAGTCTTAACCCTAATTTTCTTGTGCAAGTGAAACATCCCTCCGTCCATACGGTTTAGAAAAAGTCAGTAGGCAAGCCATCCCGATTGCCAACTCAATCTGTTCCACCAAGCTAGCCTTCACAGAGGCCCTGGTTCCTGCCTGGGAAGCACAGTCTCCACAACCCAGCCCTCACTTGGGCATTAATCCTAATTTTCCTGTGCAACTGAAACATCCCCTCGTCCATACAGCGTAGAAAAAGACAGTAGGCAAGCAATCCTGATGGCCCACTCAGTCTGTTTCACCAGGCTCGGCTTCATCGAGGCCGTAGTTCCTGCCTGGGAAGCCCAGCCTCCATAACCCTAACCCTAATTTGGGTCTTAATGCTAATGTTCTTCTGCAATGGAAACATCCCCCCATGGATACGGTGTACTAAAACGGAGTAGGGAAGCCATCCTGGTGGCCCACTCCAGTCTGTTTCACCAAGCTAGGCTTCACAGAGGGTCTGGTTCCCTCCAGGGAAGCCTAGCCTCCCCAACCTTACCCCTAACTAGAGTCTTGGCCCTAATTTTCTTGTGCAACTGAAACATTCCCCCGTCCAAACGGTGTACAAAAAGAAAGTAGGCAAGCTATCCCGATGCCCCACTCAGTCTGTTTCACCAAGCTAGGCGGCACCGAAGCCCAGGATCACGCTTGGGATCCGCAGTCTCCCCAACCCTAACCCTAACTTGAGTTTTAACACAAATTTTCTTGTGCAACTGAAACGATACCCCGTCCTTACAGTGCACAGAAAGCCAGTAGGAAAGCTATCCCGATGGCCAACTCAGTCTGTTTCACCAAGCTAGGCTACAGCGAAGCCCAGGATCTCGCCTGGGAAGCCCAGTCTCCCCAACCCTGACCCTAACTTGAGTCTTAACCCTAATTTTCTTGTGCAAGTGAAACAACCCCCCGTCCATACGGTTTAGAAAAAGTCAGTAGGCAAGCCATCCCGATTGCCAACTCAATCTGTTCCACCAAGCTAGCCTTCACAAAGGCCCTGGTTGCTGCCTGGGAAGCACAGTCTCCCCAACCCAGCCCTAGCTTGGGTATTAATCCTAATTTTCCTGTGCAACTGAAACATCCCCTCGTCCATGCACCGTACAAAAAGACAGTAGGCAAGCCATCCCGATTGCCAACTCAATGTGTTCCACCAAGCTAGCCTTCACAGAGGCCCTGGTTGCTACCTGGGAAGCACAGTCTCCCCAACCCAGCCCTAACTTGAGTCTTCTTAACCCTAATTTTCTTGTGCAAGTGAAACATCCCCCCGTCCATACGGTTTAGAAAAAGTCAGTAGGCAAGCGAACCCGATTGCCAACTCAATCTGTTCCAACAAGCTAGCCTTCACAGAGGCCCTGGTTCCTGCCTGGGAAGCACAGTCTCCACAACCCAGCCCTCACTTGGGTATTAATCCTAATTTTCCAGTGCAACTGAAACATCCCCTCGTCCATACAGCGTACAAAAAGACAGTAGGCAAGCAATCCTGTGGCCCACTCAGTCTGTTTCACCAGGTTCGGCTTCATCGAGGCCGTAGTTCCTGCCTGGGAAGCCCAGCCTCCATAACCCTAACCCTAACTTGGGTGTTAATGTTAATGTTCTTCTGCAATGGAAACATCCCCCCATGGATACGGTGTACTAAAACGGAGTAGGGAAGCCATCCTGGTGGCCCACTCAAGTCTGTTTCACCAAGCTAGGCTTCACAGAAGGTCTGGTTCCCTCCAGGGAAGCCTAGACTCCCCAACCTTACCCCTAACTAGAGTCTTGGCCCTAATTTTCTTGTCAACTGAAACATTCCCCCATCCAAACGGTGTACAAAAAGAAAGTAGGCAAGCTATCCCGATGGCCCACTCAGTCTGTTTCACCAAGCTAGGCTGCACCGAAGCCCAGGATCACGCTTGGGATCCGCAGTCTCCACAACCCTAACCCTTACTTGAGTTTTAACACAAATTTTCTTGTGCAACTGAAATGATACCCCGTCCTTACAGTGCACAGAAAGCCAGTAGGAAAGCTATCCCGATGGCCCACTCAGTCTGTTTCACCAAGCTAGGCTACACCGACGCCCATGATCCCGCCTGGGAAGCCCAGTCTCCCCAACCCTAACCCTAACTTGAGTCTTAACCCTAATTTTCTTGTGCAAGTGAAACTTCCCTCCGTCCATACGGTTTAGAAAAAGTCAGTAGGCAAGCCATCCCGATTGCCAACTCAATGTGTTCCACCAAGCTAGCCTTCACAGAGGCCCTGGTTGCTGCCTGGGAAGCACAGTCTCCCCAACCCAGCCCTAGCTTGGGTATTAATCCTAATTTTCCTGTGCAAGTGAAACATCCCCTCGTCCATACAGCGTACAAAAAGACAGTAGGCAAGCAATCCTGATGGCCCACTCAGTCTGTTTCACCAGGCTCGGCTTCATCGAGGCCGTAGTTCCTGCCTGGGAAGCCCAGCCTCCATAACCCTAACCCTAATTTGGGTCTTAGTGCTAATGTTCTTCTGCAATGGAAACATCCCCCCATGGATACGGTGTACTAAAACGGAGTAGGGAAGCCATCCTGGTGGCCCACTCCAGTCTGTTTCACCAAGCTAGGCTTCACAGAGGGTCTGGTTCCCTCCAGGGAAGCCTAGCCTCCCCAACCTTACCCCTAACTAGAGTCTTGGCCCTAATTTTCTTGTGCAACTGAAACATTCCCCCGACCAAACGGTGTACAAAAAGAAAGTAGGCAAGCTATCCCGATGCCCCACTCAGTCTGTTTCACCAAGCTAAGTTGCACCGAAGCCCAGGATCACGCTTGGGATCCGCAGTCTCCCCAACCCTAACCCTAACTTGAGTTTTAACACAAATTTTCTTGTGCAACTGAAACGATACCCCGTCCTTACAGTGCACAGAAAGCCAGTAGGAAAGCTATCCCGATGGCCCACTCAGTCTGTTTCACCAAGCTAGGCTACAGCGAAGCCCAGGATCTCGCCTGGGAAGCCCAGTCTCCCCAACCCTGACCCTAACTTGAGTCTTAACCCTAATTTTCTTGTGCAAGTGAAACAACCCCCCGTCCATACGGTTTAGAAAAAGTCAGTAGGCAAGCCATCCCGATTGCCAACTCAATCTGTTCCACCAAGCTAGCCTTCACAAAGGCCCTGGTTGCTGCCTGGGAAGCACAGTCTCCCCAACCCAGCCCTAACTTGGGTATTAATCCTAATTTTCCTGTGCAACTGAAACATCCCCTCGTCCATGCACCGTACAAAAAGACAGTAGGCAAGCCATCCCGATTGCCAACTCAATGTGTTCCACCAAGCTAGCCTTCACAGAGGCCCTGGTTGCTGCCTGGGAAGCACAGTCTCCCCAACCCAGCCCTAACTTGGGTATTAATCCTAATTTTCCTGTGCAACAGAAACATCCCCTCGTCCATACAGCGTACAAAACGACAGTAGGCAAGCAATCCTGATGGCCCACTCAGTCTGTTTCACCAGGCTCGGCTTCATCGAGTCCGTAGTTCCTGCCTGGGAAGCCCAGCCTCCATAACCCTAACCCTAATTTGGGTCTTAATGCTAATGTTCTTCTGCAATGGAAACATCCCCCCATGGATACGGTGTACTAAAACGGAGTAGGGAAGCCATCCTGGTGGCCCATTCCAGTCTGTTTCACCAAGCTAGGCTTCACAGAGGGTCTGGTTCCCTCCAGGGAAGCCTAGCCTCCCCAACCTTACCCCTAACTAGAGTCTTGGCCCTAATTTTCTTGTGCAACTGAAACATTCCCCTGTCCAAACGGTGTACAAAAAGAAAGTAGGCAAGCTATCCCGATGGCCCACTCAGTCTTCTTCACCAAGCTAGGCTGCACCGAAGCCCAGGATCACGCTTCGGATCCGCAGTCTCCCCAACCCTAACCCTAACTTGAATTTTTACACAAATTTTCTTGTGCAACTGAAACGATACCCCGTCCTTACAGTGCACAGAAAGACAGTAGGAAAGCTATCCCGATGGCCCACTCAGTCTGCTTCACCAAGCTAGGCTACACCGAAGCCCAGGATCCCGCCTGGGAAGCCCAGTCTCCCCAACCCTAACCCTAACTTGAGTCTTAACCCTAATTTTCTTGTGCAAGTGAAACATCCCTCCGTCCATACGGTTTAGAAAAAGTCAGTAGGCAAGCCATCCCGATTGCCAACTCAATCTGTTCCACCAAGCTAGCCTTCACAGAGGCCCTGGTTGCTGCCTGGGAAGCACAGTCTCCCCAACCCAGCCCTCACTTGGGTATTAATCCTAATTTTCCTGTGCAACTGAAACATCCCCTCGTCCATACAGCGTACAAAAAGACAGTAGGCAAGCAATCCTGATGGCCCACTCAGTCTGTTTCACCAGGCTCGGCTTCATCGAGTCCATAGTTCCTGCCTGGGAAGCCCAGCCTCCATAACCCTAACCCTAATTTGGGTCTTAATGCTAATATTCTTCTGCAATGGAAACATCCCCCCATGGATACGGTGTACTAAAACGGAGTAGGGAAGCCATCCTGTTGGGCCACTCAAGTCTATTTCACCAAGCTAGGCTTCACAGAGGGTCTGGTTCCCTCCAGGGAAGCCTAGCCTCCCCAACCTTACCCCTAACTAGAGTCTTGGCCCTAATTTTCTTGTGCAACTGAAACATTCCCCCGTCCAAACGGTGTACAAAAAGAAAGTAGGCAAGCTATCCCGATGGCCCACTCAGTCTGTTTCACCAAGCTAGGCTGCACCGAAGCCCAGGATCACGCTTGGGATCCGCAGTCTCCCCAACCCTAACCCTAACTTGAGTTTTAACACAAATTTTCTTGTGCAACTGAAACGATACCCCGTCCTTACAGTGCACAGAAAGCCAGTAGGAAAGCTATCCCGATGGCCCACTCAGTCTGTTTCACCAAGCTAGGCTGCACCGAAGCCCAGGATCCCGCCTGGGAAGCCCAGTCTCCCCAACCCTAACCCTAACTTGAGTCTTAACCCTAATTTTCTTGTGCAAGTGAAACTTCCCTCCGTCCATACGGTTTAGAAAAAGTCAGTAGGCAAGCCATCCCGATTGCCAACTCAATGTGTTCCACCAAGCTAGCCTTCACAGAGGCCCTGGTTGCTGCCTGGGAAGCACAGTCTCCCCAACCCAGCCCTAGCTTGGGTATTAATCCTAATTTTCCTGTGCAAGTGAAACATCCCCTCGTCCATACAGCGTACAAAAAGACAGTAGGCAAGCAATCCTGATGGCCCACTCAGTCTGTTTCACCAGGCTCGGCTTCATCGAGGCCGTAGTTCCTGCCTGGGAAGCCCAGCCTCCATAACCCTAACCCTAATTTGGGTCTTAGTGCTAATGTTCTTCTGCAATGGAAACATCCCCCCATGGATACGGTGTACTAAAACGGAGTAGGGAAGCCATCCTGGTGGCCCACTCCAGTCTGTTTCACCAAGCTAGGCTTCACAGAGGGTCTGGTTCCCTCCAGGGAAGCCTAGCCTCCCCAACCTTACCCCTAACTAGAGTCTTGGCCCTAATTTTCTTGTGCAACTGAAACATTCCCCCGACCAAACGGTGTACAAAAAGAAAGTAGGCAAGCTATCCCGATGCCCCACTCAGTCTGTTTCACCAAGCTAAGTTGCACCGAAGCCCAGGATCACGCTTGGGATCCGCAGTCTCCCCAACCCTAACCCTAACTTGAGTTTTAACACAAATTTTCTTGTGCAACTGAAACGATACCCCGTCCTTACAGTGCACAGAAAGCCAGTAGGAAAGCTATCCCGATGGCCCACTCAGTCTGTTTCACCAAGCTAGGCTACAGCGAAGCCCAGGATCTCGCCTGGGAAGCCCAGTCTCCCCAACCCTGACCCTAACTTGAGTCTTAACCCTAATTTTCTTGTGCAAGTGAAACAACCCCCCGTCCATACGGTTTAGAAAAAGTCAGTAGGCAAGCCATCCCGATTGCCAACTCAATCTGTTCCACCAAGCTAGCCTTCACAAAGGCCCTGGTTGCTGCCTGGGAAGCACAGTCTCCCCAACCCAGCCCTAACTTGGGTATTAATCCTAATTTTCCTGTGCAACTGAAACATCCCCTCGTCCATGCACCGTACAAAAAGACAGTAGGCAAGCCATCCCGATTGCCAACTCAATGTGTTCCACCAAGCTAGCCTTCACAGAGGCCCTGGTTGCTGCCTGGGAAGCACAGTCTCCCCAACCCAGCCCTAACTTGGGTATTAATCCTAATTTTCCTGTGCAACAGAAACATCCCCTCGTCCATACAGCGTACAAAACGACAGTAGGCAAGCAATCCTGATGGCCCACTCAGTCTGTTTCACCAGGCTCGGCTTCATCGAGGCCGTAGTTCCTGCCTGGGAAGCCCAGCCTCCATAACCCTAACCCTAATTTGGGTCTTAATGCTAATGTTCTTCTGCAATGGAAACATCCCCCCATGGATACGGTGTACTAAAACGGAGTAGGGAAGCCATCCTGGTGGCCCATTCCAGTCTGTTTCACCAAGCTAGGCTTCACAGAGGGTCTGGTTCCCTCCAGGGAAGCCTAGCCTCCCCAACCTTACCCCTAACTAGAGTCTTGGCCCTAATTTTCTTGTGCAACTGAAACATTCCCCTGTCCAAACGGTGTACAAAAAGAAAGTAGGCAAGCTATCCCGATGGCCCACTCAGTCTTCTTCACCAAGCTAGGCTGCACCGAAGCCCAGGATCACGCTTCGGATCCGCAGTCTCCCCAACCCTAACCCTAACTTGAATTTTTACACAAATTTTCTTGTGCAACTGAAACGATACCCCGTCCTTACAGTGCACAGAAAGACAGTAGGAAAGCTATCCCGATGGCCCACTCAGTCTGCTTCACCAAGCTAGGCTACACCGAAGCCCAGGATCCCGCCTGGGAAGCCCAGTCTCCCCAACCCTAACCCTAACTTGAGTCTTAACCCTAATTTTCTTGTGCAAGTGAAACATCCCTCCGTCCATACGGTTTAGAAAAAGTCAGTAGGCAAGCCATCCCGATTGCCAACTCAATCTGTTCCACCAAGCTAGCCTTCACAGAGGCCCTGGTTGCTGCCTGGGAAGCACAGTCTCCCCAACCCAGCCCTCACTTGGGTATTAATCCTAATTTTCCTGTGCAACTGAAACATCCCCTCGTCCATACAGCGTACAAAAAGACAGTAGGCAAGCAATCCTGATGGCCCACTCAGTCTGTTTCACCAGGCTCGGCTTCATCGAGTCCGTAGTTCCTGCCTGGGAAGCCCAGCCTCCATAACCCTAACCCTAATTTGGGTCTTAATGCTAATATTCTTCTGCAATGGAAACATCCCCCCATGGATACGGTGTACTAAAACGGAGTAGGGAAGCCATCCTGTTGGGCCACTCAAGTCTATTTCACCAAGCTAGGCTTCACAGAGGGTCTGGTTCCCTCCAGGGAAGCCTAGCCTCCCCAACCTTACCCCTAACTAGAGTCTTGGCCCTAATTTTCTTGTGCAACTGAAACATTCCCCCGTCCAAACGGTGTACAAAAAGAAAGTAGGCAAGCTATCCCGATGGCCCACTCAGTCTGTTTCACCAAGCTAGGCTGCACCGAAGCCCAGGATCACGCTTGGGATCCGCAGTCTCCCCAACCCTAACCCTAACTTGAGTTTTAACACAAATTTTCTTGTGCAACTGAAACGATACCCCGTCCTTACAGTGCACAGAAAGCCAGTAGGAAAGCTATCCCGATGGCCCACTCAGTCTGTTTCACCAAGCTAGGCTGCACCGAAGCCCAGGATCCCGCCTGGGAAGCCCAGTCTCCCCAACCCTAACCCTAACTTGAGTCTTAACCCTAATTTTCTTGTGCAAGTGAAACAACCCCCCGTCCATACGGTTTAGAAAAAGTCAGTAGGCAAGCCATCCCGATTGCCAACTCAATCTGTTCCACCAAGCTAGCCTTCACAAAGGCCCTGGTTGCTGCCTGGGAAGCACAGTCTCCCCAACCCAGCCCTAACTTGGGTATTAATCCTAATTTTCCTGTGCAACTGAAACATCCCCTCGTCCATGCACCGTACAAAAAGACAGTAGGCAAGCCATCCCGATTGCCAACTCAATGTGATCCACCAAGCTAGCCTTCACAGAGGCCCTGGTTGCTACCTGGGAAGCACAGTCTCCCCAACCCAGCCCTAACTTGAGTCTTCTTAACCCTAATTTTCTTGTGCAAGTGAAACATCCCCCCGTCCATACGGTTTAGAAAAAGTCAGTAGGCAAGCGAACCTGATTGCCAACTCAATCTGTTCCAACAAGCTAGCCTTCACAGAGGCCCTGGTTCCTGCCTGGGAAGCACAGTCTCCACAACCCAGCCCTCACTTGGGTATTAATCCTAATTTTCCAGTGCAACTGAAACATCCCCTCGTCCATACAGCGTACAAAACGACAGTAGGCAAGCAATCCTGATGGCCCACTCAGTCTGTTTCACCAGGCTCGGCTTCATCGAGGCCGTAGTTCCTGCCTGGGAAGCCCAGCCTCCATAACCCTAACCCTAATTTGGGTCTTAATGCTAATGTTCTTCTGCAATGGAAACATCCCCCCATGGATACGGTGTACTAAAACGGAGTAGGGAAGCCATCCTGGTGGCCCATTCCAGTCTGTTTCACCAAGCTAGGCTTCACAGAGGGTCTGGTTCCCTCCAGGGAAGCCTAGCCTCCCCAACCTTACCCCTAACTAGAGTCTTGGCCCTAATTTTCTTGTGCAACTGAAACATTCCCCTGTCCAAACGGTGTACAAAAAGAAAGTAGGCAAGCTATCCCGATGGCCCACTCAGTCTTTTTCACCAAGCTAGGCTGCACCGAAGCCCAGGATCACGCTTCGGATCCGCAGTCTCCCCAAACCTAACCCTAACTTGAATTTTTACACAAATTTTCTTGTGCAACTGAAACGATACCCCGTCCTTACAGTGCACAGAAAGACAGTAGGAAAGCTATCCCGATGGCCCACTCAGTCTGTTTCACCAAGCTAGGCTACACCGAAGCCCAGGATCCCGCCTGGGAAGCCCAGTCTCCCCAACCCTAACCCTAACTTGAGTCTTAACCCTAATTTTCTTGTGCAAGTGAAACATCCCTCCGTCCATACGGTTTAGAAAAAGTCAGTAGGCAAGCCATCCCGACTGCCAACTCAATCTGTTCCACCAAGCTAGCCTTCACAGAGGCCCTGGTTGCTGCCTGGGAAGCACAGTCTCCCCAACCCAGCCCTAACTTGGGTATTAATCCTAATTTTCCTGTGAAACAGAAACATCCCCTCGTCCATACAGCGTACAAAACGACAGTAGGCAAGCAATCCTGATGGCCCACTCAGTCTGTTTCACCAGGCTCGGTTTCATCGAGGCCGTAGTTCCTGCCTGGGAAGCCCAGCCTCCATAACCCTAACCCTAATTTGGGTCTTAATGCTAATGTTCTTCTGCAATGGAAACATCCCCCCATGGATACGGTGTACTAAAACGGAGTAGGGAAGCCATCCTGGTGGCCCACTCCAGTCTGTTTCACCAAGCTAGGCTTCACAGAGGGTCTGGTTCCCTCCAGGGAAGCCTAGCCTCCCCAACCTTACCCCTAACTAGAGTCTTGGCCCTAATTTTCTTGTGCAACTGAAACATTCCCCTGTCCAAACGGTGTACAAAAAGAAAGTAGGCAAGCTATCCCGATGGCCCACTCAGTCTTTTTCACCAAGCTAGGCTGCACCGAAGCCCAGGATCACGCTTCGGATCCGCAGTCTCCCCAACCCTAACCCTAACTTGAATTTTTACACAAATTTTCTTGTGCAACTGAAACGATACCCCGTCCTTACAGTGCACAGAAAGACAGTAGGAAAGCTATCCCGATGGCCCACTCAGTCTGCTTCACCAAGCTAGGCTACACCGAAGCCCAGGATCCCGCCTGGGAAGCCCAGTCTCCCCAACCCTAACCCTAACTTGAGTCTTAACCCTAATTTTCTTGTGCAAGTGAAACATCCCTCCGTCCATACGGTTTAGAAAAAGTCAGTAGGCAAGCCATCCCGATTGCCAACTCAATCTGTTCCACCAAGCTAGCCTTCACAGAGGCCCTGGTTCCTGCCTGGGAAGCACAGTCTCCACAACCCAGCCCTCACTTGGGCATTAATCCTAATTTTCCTGTGCAACTGAAACATCCCCTCGTCCATACAGCGTAGAAAAAGACAGTAGGCAAGCAATCCTGATGGCCCACTCAGTCTGTTTCACCAGGCTCGGCTTCATCGAGGCCGTAGTTCCTGCCTGGGAAGCCCAGCCTCCATAACCCTAACCCTAATTTGGGTCTTAATGCTAATGTTCTTCTGCAATGGAAACATCCCCCCATGGATACGGTGTACTAAAACGGAGTAGGGAAGCCATCCTGGTGGCCCACTCCAGTCTGTTTCACCAAGCTAGGCTTCACAGAGGGTCTGGTTCCCTCCAGGGAAGCCTAGCCTCCCCAACCTTACCCCTAACTAGAGTCTTGGCCCTAATTTTCTTGTGCAACTGAAACATTCCCCCGTCCAAACGGTGTACAAAAAGAAAGTAGGCAAGCTATCCCGATGCCCCACTCAGTCTGTTTCACCAAGCTAGGCGGCACCGAAGCCCAGGATCACGCTTGGGATCCGCAGTCTCCCCAACCCTAACCCTAACTTGAGTTTTAACACAAATTTTCTTGTGCAACTGAAACGATACCCCGTCCTTACAGTGCACAGAAAGCCAGTAGGAAAGCTATCCCGATGGCCAACTCAGTCTGTTTCACCAAGCTAGGCTACAGCGAAGCCCAGGATCTCGCCTGGGAAGCCCAGTCTCCCCAACCCTGACCCTAACTTGAGTCTTAACCCTAATTTTCTTGTGCAAGTGAAACAACCCCCCGTCCATACGGTTTAGAAAAAGTCAGTAGGCAAGCCATCCCGATTGCCAACTCAATCTGTTCCACCAAGCTAGCCTTCACAAAGGCCCTGGTTGCTGCCTGGGAAGCACAGTCTCCCCAACCCAGCCCTAGCTTGGGTATTAATCCTAATTTTCCTGTGCAACTGAAACATCCCCTCGTCCATGCACCGTACAAAAAGACAGTAGGCAAGCCATCCCGATTGCCAACTCAATGTGTTCCACCAAGCTAGCCTTCACAGAGGCCCTGGTTGCTACCTGGGAAGCACAGTCTCCCCAACCCAGCCCTAACTTGAGTCTTCTTAACCCTAATTTTCTTGTGCAAGTGAAACATCCCCCCGTCCATACGGTTTAGAAAAAGTCAGTAGGCAAGCGAACCCGATTGCCAACTCAATCTGTTCCAACAAGCTAGCCTTCACAGAGGCCCTGGTTCCTGCCTGGGAAGCACAGTCTCCACAACCCAGCCCTCACTTGGGTATTAATCCTAATTTTCCAGTGCAACTGAAACATCCCCTCGTCCATACAGCGTACAAAAAGACAGTAGGCAAGCAATCCTGTGGCCCACTCAGTCTGTTTCACCAGGTTCGGCTTCATCGAGGCCGTAGTTCCTGCCTGGGAAGCCCAGCCTCCATAACCCTAACCCTAACTTGGGTGTTAATGTTAATGTTCTTCTGCAATGGAAACATCCCCCCATGGATACGGTGTACTAAAACGGAGTAGGGAAGCCATCCTGGTGGCCCACTCAAGTCTGTTTCACCAAGCTAGGCTTCACAGAAGGTCTGGTTCCCTCCAGGGAAGCCTAGACTCCCCAACCTTACCCCTAACTAGAGTCTTGGCCCTAATTTTCTTGTCAACTGAAACATTCCCCCATCCAAACGGTGTACAAAAAGAAAGTAGGCAAGCTATCCCGATGGCCCACTCAGTCTGTTTCACCAAGCTAGGCTGCACCGAAGCCCAGGATCACGCTTGGGATCCGCAGTCTCCACAACCCTAACCCTTACTTGAGTTTTAACACAAATTTTCTTGTGCAACTGAAATGATACCCCGTCCTTACAGTGCACAGAAAGCCAGTAGGAAAGCTATCCCGATGGCCCACTCAGTCTGTTTCACCAAGCTAGGCTACACCGACGCCCATGATCCCGCCTGGGAAGCCCAGTCTCCCCAACCCTAACCCTAACTTGAGTCTTAACCCTAATTTTCTTGTGCAAGTGAAACTTCCCTCCGTCCATACGGTTTAGAAAAAGTCAGTAGGCAAGCCATCCCGATTGCCAACTCAATGTGTTCCACCAAGCTAGCCTTCACAGAGGCCCTGGTTGCTGCCTGGGAAGCACAGTCTCCCCAACCCAGCCCTAGCTTGGGTATTAATCCTAATTTTCCTGTGCAAGTGAAACATCCCCTCGTCCATACAGCGTACAAAAAGACAGTAGGCAAGCAATCCTGATGGCCCACTCAGTCTGTTTCACCAGGCTCGGCTTCATCGAGGCCGTAGTTCCTGCCTGGGAAGCCCAGCCTCCATAACCCTAACCCTAATTTGGGTCTTAGTGCTAATGTTCTTCTGCAATGGAAACATCCCCCCATGGATACGGTGTACTAAAACGGAGTAGGGAAGCCATCCTGGTGGCCCACTCCAGTCTGTTTCACCAAGCTAGGCTTCACAGAGGGTCTGGTTCCCTCCAGGGAAGCCTAGCCTCCCCAACCTTACCCCTAACTAGAGTCTTGGCCCTAATTTTCTTGTGCAACTGAAACATTCCCCCGACCAAACGGTGTACAAAAAGAAAGTAGGCAAGCTATCCCGATGCCCCACTCAGTCTGTTTCACCAAGCTAGGTTGCACCGAAGCCCAGGATCACGCTTGGGATCCGCAGTCTCCCCAACCCTAACCCTAACTTGAGTTTTAACACAAATTTTCTTGTGCAACTGAAACGATACCCCGTCCTTACAGTGCACAGAAAGCCAGTAGGAAAGCTATCCCGATGGCCCACTCAGTCTGTTTCACCAAGCTAGGCTACAGCGAAGCCCAGGATCTCGCCTGGGAAGCCCAGTCTCCCCAACCCTGACCCTAACTTGAGTCTTAACCCTAATTTTCTTGTGCAAGTGAAACAACCCCCCGTCCATACGGTTTAGAAAAAGTCAGTAGGCAAGCCATCCCGATTGCCAACTCAATCTGTTCCACCAAGCTAGCCTTCACAAAGGCCCTGGTTGCTGCCTGGGAAGCACAGTCTCCCCAACCCAGCCCTAACTTGGGTATTAATCCTAATTTTCCTGTGCAACTGAAACATCCCCTCGTCCATGCACCGTACAAAAAGACAGTAGGCAAGCCATCCCGATTGCCAACTCAATGTGTTCCACCAAGCTAGCCTTCACAGAGGCCCTGGTTGCTGCCTGGGAAGCACAGTCTCCCCAACCCAGCCCTAACTTGGGTATTAATCCTAATTTTCCTGTGCAACAGAAACATCCCCTCGTCCATACAGCGTACAAAACGACAGTAGGCAAGCAATCCTGATGGCCCACTCAGTCTGTTTCACCAGGCTCGGCTTCATCGAGGCCGTAGTTCCTGCCTGGGAAGCCCAGCCTCCATAACCCTAACCCTAATTTGGGTCTTAATGCTAATGTTCTTCTGCAATGGAAACATCCCCCCATGGATACGGTGTACTAAAACGGAGTAGGGAAGCCATCCTGGTGGCCCATTCCAGTCTGTTTCACCAAGCTAGGCTTCACAGAGGGTCTGGTTCCCTCCAGGGAAGCCTAGCCTCCCCAACCTTACCCCTAACTAGAGTCTTGGCCCTAATTTTCTTGTGCAACTGAAACATTCCCCTGTCCAAACGGTGTACAAAAAGAAAGTAGGCAAGCTATCCCGATGGCCCACTCAGTCTTCTTCACCAAGCTAGGCTGCACCGAAGCCCAGGATCACGCTTCGGATCCGCAGTCTCCCCAACCCTAACCCTAACTTGAATTTTTACACAAATTTTCTTGTGCAACTGAAACGATACCCCGTCCTTACAGTGCACAGAAAGACAGTAGGAAAGCTATCCCGATGGCCCACTCAGTCTGCTTCACCAAGCTAGGCTACACCGAAGCCCAGGATCCCGCCTGGGAAGCCCAGTCTCCCCAACCCTAACCCTAACTTGAGTCTTAACCCTAATTTTCTTGTGCAAGTGAAACATCCCTCCGTCCATACGGTTTAGAAAAAGTCAGTAGGCAAGCCATCCCGATTGCCAACTCAATCTGTTCCACCAAGCTAGCCTTCACAGAGGCCCTGGTTGCTGCCTGGGAAGCACAGTCTCCCCAACCCAGCCCTCACTTGGGTATTAATCCTAATTTTCCTGTGCAACTGAAACATCCCCTCGTCCATACAGCGTACAAAAAGACAGTAGGCAAGCAATCCTGATGGCCCACTCAGTCTGTTTCACCAGGCTCGGCTTCATCGAGTCCGTAGTTCCTGCCTGGGAAGCCCAGCCTCCATAACCCTAACCCTAATTTGGGTCTTAATGCTAATATTCTTCTGCAATGGAAACATCCCCCCATGGATACGGTGTACTAAAACGGAGTAGGGAAGCCATCCTGTTGGGCCACTCAAGTCTATTTCACCAAGCTAGGCTTCACAGAGGGTCTGGTTCCCTCCAGGGAAGCCTAGCCTCCCCAACCTTACCCCTAACTAGAGTCTTGGCCCTAATTTTCTTGTGCAACTGAAACATTCCCCCGTCCAAACGGTGTACAAAAAGAAAGTAGGCAAGCTATCCCGATGGCCCACTCAGTCTGTTTCACCAAGCTAGGCTGCACCGAAGCCCAGGATCACGCTTGGGATCCGCAGTCTCCCCAACCCTAACCCTAACTTGAGTTTTAACACAAATTTTCTTGTGCAACTGAAACGATACCCCGTCCTTACAGTGCACAGAAAGCCAGTAGGAAAGCTATCCCGATGGCCCACTCAGTCTGTTTCACCAAGCTAGGCTGCACCGAAGCCCAGGATCCCGCCTGGGAAGCCCAGTCTCCCCAACCCTAACCCTAACTTGAGTCTTAACCCTAATTTTCTTGTGCAAATGAAACATCCCCCCGTCCATACGGTTTAGAAAAAGTCAGTAGGCAAGCCATCCCGATTGCCAACTCAATCTGTTCCACCAAGCTAGCCTTCACAGAGGCCCTGGTTGCTACCTGGGAAGCACAGTCTCCCCAACCCAGCCCTAACTTGAGTCTTCTCAACCCTAATTTTCTTGTGCAAGTGAAACATCCCCCCGTCCATACGGTTTAGAAAAAGTCAGTAGGCAAGCGAAACCGATTGCCAACTCAATCTGTTCCAACAAGCTAGCCTTCACAGAGGCCCTGGTTCCTGCCTGGGAAGCACAGTCTCCACAACCCAGCCCTCACTTGGGCATTAATCCTAATTTTCCTGTGCAACTGAAACATCCCCTCGTCCATACAGCGTACAAAAAGACAGTAGGCAAGCAATCCTGATGGCCCACTCAGTCTGTTTCACCAGGCTCGGCTTCATCGAGGCCGTAGTTCCTGCCTGGGAAGCCCAGCCTCCATAACCCTAACCCTAATTTGGGTCTTAATGCTAATGTTCTTCTGCAATGGAAACATCCCCCCATGGATACGGTGTACTAAAACGGAGTAGGGAAGCCATCCTGGTGGCCCACTCCAGTCTGTTTCACCAAGCTAGGCTTCACAGAGGGTCTGGTTCCCTCCAGGGAAGCCTAGCCTCCCCAACCTTACCCCTAACTAGAGTCTTGGCCCTAATTTTCTTGTGCAACTGAAACATTCCCCCGTCCAAACGGTGTACAAAAAGAAAGTAGGCAAGCTATCCCGATGCCCCACTCAGTCTGTTTCACCAAGCTAGGCGGCACCGAAGCCCAGGATCACGCTTGGGATCCGCAGTCTCCCCAACCCTAACCCTAACTTGAGTTTTAACACAAATTTTCTTGTGCAACTGAAACGATACCCCGTCCTTACAGTGCACAGAAAGCCAGTAGGAAAGCTATCCCGATGGCCCACTCAGTCTGTTTCACCAAGCTAGGCTACAGCGAAGCCCAGGATCTCGCCTGGGAAGCCCAGTCTCCCCAACCCTGACCCTAACTTGAGTCTTAACCCTAATTTTCTTGTGCAAGTGAAACAACCCCCCGTCCATACGGTTTAGAAAAAGTCAGTAGGCAAGCCATCCCGATTGCCAACTCAATCTGTTCCACCAAGCTAGCCTTCACAAAGGCCCTGGTTGCTGCCTGGGAAGCACAGTCTCCCCAACCCAGCCCTAGCTTGGGTATTAATCCTAATTTTCCTGTGCAACTGAAACATCCCCTCGTCCATGCACCGTACAAAAAGACAGTAGGCAAGCCATCCCGATTGCCAACTCAATGTGTTCCACCAAGCTAGCCTTCACAGAGGCCCTGGTTGCTACCTGGGAAGCACAGTCTCCCCAACCCAGCCCTAACTTGAGTCTTCTTAACCCTAATTTTCTTGTGCAAGTGAAACATCCCCCCGTCCATACGGTTTAGAAAAAGTCAGTAGGCAAGCGAACCTGATTGCCAACTCATTCTGTTCCAACAAGCTAGCCTTCACAGAGGCCCTGGTTCCTGCCTGGGAAGCACAGTCTCCCCAACCCAGCCCTCACTTGGGTATTAATCCTAATTTTCCAGTGCAACTGAAACATCCCCTCGTCCATACAGCGTACAAAAAGACAGTAGGCAAGCAATCCTGATGGCCCACTCAGTCTGTTTCACCAGGCTCGGCTTCATCGAGTCCGTAGTTCCTGCCTGGGAAGCCCAGCCTCCATAACCCTAACCCTAATTTGGGTCTTAATGCTAATATTCTTCTGCAATGGAAACATCCCCCCATGGATACGGTGTACTAAAACGGAGTAGGGAAGCCATCCTGTTGGGCCACTCAAGTCTATTTCACCAAGCTAGGCTTCACAGAGGGTCTGGTTCCCTCCAGGGAAGCCTAGCCTCCCCAACCTTACCCCTAACTAGAGTCTTGGCCCTAATTTTCTTGTGCAACTGAAACATTCCCCCGTCCAAACGGTGTACAAAAAGAAAGTAGGCAAGCTATCCCGATGGCCCACTCAGTCTGTTTCACCAAGCTAGGCTGCACCGAAGCCCAGGATCACGCTTGGGATCCGCAGTCTCCCCAACCCTAACCCTAACTTGAGTTTTAACACAAATTTTCTTGTGCAACTGAAACGATACCCCGTCCTTACAGTGCACAGAAAGCCAGTAGGAAAGCTATCCCGATGGCCCACTCAGTCTGTTTCACCAAGCTAGGCTGCACCGAAGCCCAGGATCCCGCCTGGGAAGCCCAGTCTCCCCAACCCTAACCCTAACTTGAGTCTTAACCCTAATTTTCTTGTGCAAATGAAACATCCCCCCGTCCATACGGTTTAGAAAAAGTCAGTAGGCAAGCCATCCCGATTGCCAACTCAATCTGTTCCACCAAGCTAGCCTTCACAGAGGCCCTGGTTGCTACCTGGGAAGCACAGTCTCCCCAACCCAGCCCTAACTTGAGTCTTCTCAACCCTAATTTTCTTGTGCAAGTGAAACATCCCCCCGTCCATACGGTTTAGAAAAAGTCAGTAGGCAAGCGAAACCGATTGCCAACTCAATCTGTTCCAACAAGCTAGCCTTCACAGAGGCCCTGGTTCCTGCCTGGGAAGCACAGTCTCCACAACCCAGCCCTCACTTGGGCATTAATCCTAATTTTCCTGTGCAACTGAAACATCCCCTCGTCCATACAGCGTACAAAAAGACAGTAGGCAAGCAATCCTGATGGCCCACTCAGTCTGTTTCACCAGGCTCGGCTTCATCGAGGCCGTAGTTCCTGCCTGGGAAGCCCAGCCTCCATAACCCTAACCCTAATTTGGGTCTTAATGCTAATGTTCTTCTGCAATGGAAACATCCCCCCATGGATACGGTGTACTAAAACGGAGTAGGGAAGCCATCCTGGTGGCCCACTCCAGTCTGTTTCACCAAGCTAGGCTTCACAGAGGGTCTGGTTCCCTCCAGGGAAGCCTAGCCTCCCCAACCTTACCCCTAACTAGAGTCTTGGCCCTAATTTTCTTGTGCAACTGAAACATTCCCCCGTCCAAACGGTGTACAAAAAGAAAGTAGGCAAGCTATCCCGATGCCCCACTCAGTCTGTTTCACCAAGCTAGGCGGCACCGAAGCCCAGGATCACGCTTGGGATCCGCAGTCTCCCCAACCCTAACCCTAACTTGAGTTTTAACACAAATTTTCTTGTGCAACTGAAACGATACCCCGTCCTTACAGTGCACAGAAAGCCAGTAGGAAAGCTATCCCGATGGCCCACTCAGTCTGTTTCACCAAGCTAGGCTACAGCGAAGCCCAGGATCTCGCCTGGGAAGCCCAGTCTCCCCAACCCTGACCCTAACTTGAGTCTTAACCCTAATTTTCTTGTGCAAGTGAAACAACCCCCCGTCCATACGGTTTAGAAAAAGTCAGTAGGCAAGCCATCCCGATTGCCAACTCAATCTGTTCCACCAAGCTAGCCTTCACAAAGGCCCTGGTTGCTGCCTGGGAAGCACAGTCTCCCCAACCCAGCCCTAGCTTGGGTATTAATCCTAATTTTCCTGTGCAACTGAAACATCCCCTCGTCCATGCACCGTACAAAAAGACAGTAGGCAAGCCATCCCGATTGCCAACTCAATGTGTTCCACCAAGCTAGCCTTCACAGAGGCCCTGGTTGCTACCTGGGAAGCACAGTCTCCCCAACCCAGCCCTAACTTGAGTCTTCTTAACCCTAATTTTCTTGTGCAAGTGAAACATCCCCCCGTCCATACGGTTTAGAAAAAGTCAGTAGGCAAGCGAACCTGATTGCCAACTCATTCTGTTCCAACAAGCTAGCCTTCACAGAGGCCCTGGTTCCTGCCTGGGAAGCACAGTCTCCACAACCCAGCCCTCACTTGGGTATTAATCCTAATTTTCCAGTGCAACTGAAACATCCCCTCGTCCATACAGCGTACAAAAAGACAGTAGGCAAGCAATCCTGATGGCCCACTCAGTCTGTTTCACCAGGTTCGGCTTCATCGAGGCCGTAGTTCCTGCCTGGGAAGCCCAGCCTCCATAACCCTAACCCTAACTTGGGTGTTAATGTTAATGTTCTTCTGCAATGGAAACATCCCCCCATGGATACGGTGTACTAAAACGGAGTAGGGAAGCCATCCTGGTGGCCCACTCAAGTCTGTTTCACCAAGCTAGGCTTCACAGAAGGTCTGGTTCCCTCCAGGGAAGCCTAGACTCCCCAACCTTACCCCTAACTAGAGTCTTGGCCCTAATTTTCTTGTCAACTGAAACATTCCCCCATCCAAACGGTGTACAAAAAGAAAGTAGGCAAGCTATCCCGATGGCCCACTCAGTCTGTTTCACCAAGCTAGGCTGCACCGAAGCCCAGGATCACGCTTGGGATCCGCAGTCTCCCCAACCCTAACCCTTACTTGAGTTTTAACACAAATTTTCTTGTGCAACTGAAATGATACCCCGTCCTTACAGTGCACAGAAAGCCAGTAGGAAAGCTATCCCGATGGCCCACTCAGTCTGTTTCACCAAGCTAGGCTACACCGACGCCCATGATCCCGCCTGGGAAGCCCAGTCTCCCCAACCCTAACCCTAACTTGAGTCTTAACCCTAATTTTCTTGTGCAAGTGAAACATCCCTCCGTCCATACGGTTTAGAAAAAGTCAGTAGGCAAGCCATCCCGATTGCCAACTCAATGTGTTCCACCAAGCTAGCCTTCACAGAGGCCCTGGTTGCTACCTGGGAAGCACAGTCTCCCCAACCCAGCCCTAACTTGAGTCTTCTTAACCCTAATTTCCTTGTGCAAGTGAAACATCCCCCCGTCCATACGGTTTAGAAAAAGTGAGTAGGCAAGCCATCCCGATTGCCAACTCAATCTGTTCCACCAAGCTAGCCTTCACAGAGGCCCTGGTTCCTGCCTGGGAAGCACAGTCTCCACAACCCAGCCCTCACTTGGGCATTAATCCTAATTTTCCTGTGCAACTGAAACATCCCCTCGTCCATACAGCGTAGAAAAAGACAGTAGGCAAGCAATCCTGATGGCCCACTCAGTCTGTTTCACCAGGCTCGGCTTCATCGAGGCCGTAGTTCCTGCCTGGGAAGCCCAGCCTCCATAACCCTAACCCTAATTTGGGTCTTAATGCTAATGTTCTTCTGCAATGGAAACATCCCCCCATGGATACGGTGTACTAAAACGGAGTAGGGAAGCCATCCTGGTGGCCCACTCCAGTCTGTTTCACCAAGCTAGGCTTCACAGAGGGTCTGGTTCCCTCCAGGGAAGCCTAGCCTCCCCAACCTTACCCCTAACTAGAGTCTTGGCCCTAATTTTCTTGTGCAACTGAAACATTCCCCCGTCCAAACGGTGTACAAAAAGAAAGTAGGCAAGCTATCCCGATGCCCCACTCAGTCTGTTTCACCAAGCTAGGCGGCACCGAAGCCCAGGATCACGCTTGGGATCCGCAGTCTCCCCAACCCTAACCCTAACTTGAGTTTTAACACAAATTTTCTTGTGCAACTGAAACGATACCCCGTCCTTACAGTGCACAGAAAGCCAGTAGGAAAGCTATCCCGATGGCCAACTCAGTCTGTTTCACCAAGCTAGGCTACAGCGAAGCCCAGGATCTCGCCTGGGAAGCCCAGTCTCCCCAACCCTGACCCTAACTTGAGTCTTAACCCTAATTTTCTTGTGCAAGTGAAACAACCCCCCGTCCATACGGTTTAGAAAAAGTCAGTAGGCAAGCCATCCCGATTGCCAACTCAATCTGTTCCACCAAGCTAGCCTTCACAAAGGCCCTGGTTGCTGCCTGGGAAGCACAGTCTCCCCAACCCAGCCCTAGCTTGGGTATTAATCCTAATTTTCCTGTGCAACTGAAACATCCCCTCGTCCATGCACCGTACAAAAAGACAGTAGGCAAGCCATCCCGATTGCCAACTCAATGTGTTCCACCAAGCTAGCCTTCACAGAGGCCCTGGTTGCTACCTGGGAAGCACAGTCTCCCCAACCCAGCCCTAACTTGAGTCTTCTTAACCCTAATTTTCTTGTGCAAGTGAAACATCCCCCCGTCCATACGGTTTAGAAAAAGTCAGTAGGCAAGCGAACCCGATTGCCAACTCAATCTGTTCCAACAAGCTAGCCTTCACAGAGGCCCTGGTTCCTGCCTGGGAAGCACAGTCTCCACAACCCAGCCCTCACTTGGGTATTAATCCTAATTTTCCAGTGCAACTGAAACATCCCCTCGTCCATACAGCGTACAAAAAGACAGTAGGCAAGCAATCCTGTGGCCCACTCAGTCTGTTTCACCAGGTTCGGCTTCATCGAGGCCGTAGTTCCTGCCTGGGAAGCCCAGCCTCCATAACCCTAACCCTAACTTGGGTGTTAATGTTAATGTTCTTCTGCAATGGAAACATCCCCCCATGGATACGGTGTACTAAAACGGAGTAGGGAAGCCATCCTGGTGGCCCACTCAAGTCTGTTTCACCAAGCTAGGCTTCACAGAAGGTCTGGTTCCCTCCAGGGAAGCCTAGACTCCCCAACCTTACCCCTAACTAGAGTCTTGGCCCTAATTTTCTTGTCAACTGAAACATTCCCCCATCCAAACGGTGTACAAAAAGAAAGTAGGCAAGCTATCCCGATGGCCCACTCAGTCTGTTTCACCAAGCTAGGCTGCACCGAAGCCCAGGATCACGCTTGGGATCCGCAGTCTCCACAACCCTAACCCTTACTTGAGTTTTAACACAAATTTTCTTGTGCAACTGAAATGATACCCCGTCCTTACAGTGCACAGAAAGCCAGTAGGAAAGCTATCCCGATGGCCCACTCAGTCTGTTTCACCAAGCTAGGCTACACCGACGCCCATGATCCCGCCTGGGAAGCCCAGTCTCCCCAACCCTAACCCTAACTTGAGTCTTAACCCTAATTTTCTTGTGCAAGTGAAACTTCCCTCCGTCCATACGGTTTAGAAAAAGTCAGTAGGCAAGCCATCCCGATTGCCAACTCAATGTGTTCCACCAAGCTAGCCTTCACAGAGGCCCTGGTTGCTGCCTGGGAAGCACAGTCTCCCCAACCCAGCCCTAGCTTGGGTATTAATCCTAATTTTCCTGTGCAAGTGAAACATCCCCTCGTCCATACAGCGTACAAAAAGACAGTAGGCAAGCAATCCTGATGGCCCACTCAGTCTGTTTCACCAGGCTCGGCTTCATCGAGGCCGTAGTTCCTGCCTGGGAAGCCCAGCCTCCATAACCCTAACCCTAATTTGGGTCTTAGTGCTAATGTTCTTCTGCAATGGAAACATCCCCCCATGGATACGGTGTACTAAAACGGAGTAGGGAAGCCATCCTGGTGGCCCACTCCAGTCTGTTTCACCAAGCTAGGCTTCACAGAGGGTCTGGTTCCCTCCAGGGAAGCCTAGCCTCCCCAACCTTACCCCTAACTAGAGTCTTGGCCCTAATTTTCTTGTGCAACTGAAACATTCCCCCGACCAAACGGTGTACAAAAAGAAAGTAGGCAAGCTATCCCGATGCCCCACTCAGTCTGTTTCACCAAGCTAGGTTGCACCGAAGCCCAGGATCACGCTTGGGATCCGCAGTCTCCCCAACCCTAACCCTAACTTGAGTTTTAACACAAATTTTCTTGTGCAACTGAAACGATACCCCGTCCTTACAGTGCACAGAAAGCCAGTAGGAAAGCTATCCCGATGGCCCACTCAGTCTGTTTCACCAAGCTAGGCTACAGCGAAGCCCAGGATCTCGCCTGGGAAGCCCAGTCTCCCCAACCCTGACCCTAACTTGAGTCTTAACCCTAATTTTCTTGTGCAAGTGAAACAACCCCCCGTCCATACGGTTTAGAAAAAGTCAGTAGGCAAGCCATCCCGATTGCCAACTCAATCTGTTCCACCAAGCTAGCCTTCACAAAGGCCCTGGTTGCTGCCTGGGAAGCACAGTCTCCCCAACCCAGCCCTAACTTGGGTATTAATCCTAATTTTCCTGTGCAACTGAAACATCCCCTCGTCCATGCACCGTACAAAAAGACAGTAGGCAAGCCATCCCGATTGCCAACTCAATGTGTTCCACCAAGCTAGCCTTCACAGAGGCCCTGGTTGCTGCCTGGGAAGCACAGTCTCCCCAACCCAGCCCTAACTTGGGTATTAATCCTAATTTTCCTGTGCAACAGAAACATCCCCTCGTCCATACAGCGTACAAAACGACAGTAGGCAAGCAATCCTGATGGCCCACTCAGTCTGTTTCACCAGGCTCGGCTTCATCGAGGCCGTAGTTCCTGCCTGGGAAGCCCAGCCTCCATAACCCTAACCCTAATTTGGGTCTTAATGCTAATGTTCTTCTGCAATGGAAACATCCCCCCATGGATACGGTGTACTAAAACGGAGTAGGGAAGCCATCCTGGTGGCCCATTCCAGTCTGTTTCACCAAGCTAGGCTTCACAGAGGGTCTGGTTCCCTCCAGGGAAGCCTAGCCTCCCCAACCTTACCCCTAACTAGAGTCTTGGCCCTAATTTTCTTGTGCAACTGAAACATTCCCCTGTCCAAACGGTGTACAAAAAGAAAGTAGGCAAGCTATCCCGATGGCCCACTCAGTCTTCTTCACCAAGCTAGGCTGCACCGAAGCCCAGGATCACGCTTCGGATCCGCAGTCTCCCCAACCCTAACCCTAACTTGAATTTTTACACAAATTTTCTTGTGCAACTGAAACGATACCCCGTCCTTACAGTGCACAGAAAGACAGTAGGAAAGCTATCCCGATGGCCCACTCAGTCTGCTTCACCAAGCTAGGCTACACCGAAGCCCAGGATCCCGCCTGGGAAGCCCAGTCTCCCCAACCCTAACCCTAACTTGAGTCTTAACCCTAATTTTCTTGTGCAAGTGAAACATCCCTCCGTCCATACGGTTTAGAAAAAGTCAGTAGGCAAGCCATCCCGATTGCCAACTCAATCTGTTCCACCAAGCTAGCCTTCACAGAGGCCCTGGTTGCTGCCTGGGAAGCACAGTCTCCCCAACCCAGCCCTAGCTTGGGTATTAATCCTAATTTTCCTGTGCAAGTGAAACATCCCCTCGTCCATACAGCGTACAAAAAGACAGTAGGCAAGCAATCCTGATGGCCCACTCAGTCTGTTTCACCAGGCTCGGCTTCATCGAGGCCGTAGTTCCTGCCTGGGAAGCCCAGCCTCCATAACCCTAACCCTAATTTGGGTCTTAATGCTAATGTTCTTCTGCAATGGAAACATCCCCCCATGGATACGGTGTACTAAAACGGAGTAGGGAAGCCATCCTGGTGGCCCACTCCAGTCTGTTTCACCAAGCTAGGCTTCACAGAGGGTCTGGTTCCCTCCAGGGAAGCCTAGCCTCCCCAACCTTACCCCTAACTAGAGTCTTGGCCCTAATTTTCTTGTGCAACTGAAACATTCCCCCGACCAAACGGTGTACAAAAAGAAAGTAGGCAAGCTATCCCGATGCCCCACTCAGTCTGTTTCACCAAGCTAGGTTGCACCGAAGCCCAGGATCACGCTTGGGATCCGCAGTCTCCCCAACCCTAACCCTAACTTGAGTTTTAACACAAATTTTCTTGTGCAACTGAAACGATACCCCGTCCTTACAGTGCACAGAAAGCCAGTAGGAAAGCTATCCCGATGGCCCACTCAGTCTGTTTCACCAAGCTAGGCTACAGCGAAGCCCAGGATCTCGCCTGGGAAGCCCAGTCTCCCCAACCCTGACCCTAACTTGAGTCTTAACCCTAATTTTCTTGTGCAAGTGAAACAACCCCCCGTCCATACGGTTTAGAAAAAGTCAGTAGGCAAGCCATCCCGATTGCCAACTCAATCTGTTCCACCAAGCTAGCCTTCACAAAGGCCCTGGTTGCTGCCTGGGAAGCACAGTCTCCCCAACCCAGCCCTAACTTGGGTATTAATCCTAATTTTCCTGTGCAACTGAAACATCCCCTCGTCCATGCACCGTACAAAAAGACAGTAGGCAAGCCATCCCGATTGCCAACTCAATGTGTTCCACCAAGCTAGCCTTCACAGAGGCCCTGGTTGCTACCTGGGAAGCACAGTCTCCCCAACCCAGCCCTAACTTGAGTCTTCTTAACCCTAATTTTCTTGTGCAAGTGAAACATCCCCCCGTCCATACGGTTTAGAAAAAGTCAGTAGGCAAGCGAACGTGATTGCCAACTCAATCTGTTCCAACAAGCTAGCCTTCACAGAGGCCCTGGTTCCTGCCTGGGAAGCACAGTCTCCACAACCCAGCCCTCACTTGGGTATTAATCCTAATTTTCCAGTGCAACTGAAACATCCCCTCGTCCATACAGCTTCCAAAAAGACAGTAGGCAAGCAATCCTGATGGCCCACTCAGTCTGTTTCACCAGGTTCGGCTTCATCGAGGCCGTAGTTCCTGCCTGGGAAGCCCAGCCTCCATAACCCTAACCCTAACTTTGGTGTTAATGCTAATGTTCTTCTGCAATGGAAACATCCCCCCATGGATACGGTGTACTAAAACGGAGGAGGGGAGCCATCCTGGTGGCCCACTCAAGTCTGTTTCACCAAGCTAGGCTTCACAGAAGGTCTGGTTCCCTCCAGGGAAGCCTAGACTCCCCAACCTTACCCCTAACTAGAGTCTTGGCCCTAATTTTCTTGTCAACTGAAACATTCCCCCATCCAAACGGTGTACAAAAAGAAAGTAGGCAAGCTATCCCGATGGCCCACTCAGTCTGTTTCACCAAGCTAGGCTGCACCGAAGCCCAGGATCACGCTTGGGATCCGCAGTCTCCCCAACCCTAACCCTTACTTGAGTTTTAACACAAATTTTCTTGTGCAACTGAAATGATACCCCGTCCTTACAGTGCACAGAAAGCCAGTAGGAAAGCTATCCCGATGGCCCACTCAGTCTGTTTCACCAAGCTAGGCTACACCGACGCCCATGATCCCGCCTCGGAAGCCCAGTCTCCCCAACCCTAACCCTAACTTGAGTCTTAACCCTAATTTTCTTGTGCAAGTGAAACATCACTCCGTCCATACGGTTTAGAAAAAGTCAGTAGGCAAGCCATCCCGACTGCCAACTCAATCTGTTCCACCAAGCTAGCCTTCACAGAGGCCCTGGTTGCTGCCTGGGAAGCACAGTCTCCCCAACCCAGCCCTAACTTGGGTATTAATCCTAATTTTCCTGTGCAACTGAAACATCCCCTCGTCCATACAGCGTACAAAAAGACAGTAGGCAAGCAATCCTGATGGCCCACTCAGTCTGTTTCACCAGGCTCGGCTTCATCGAGGCCGTAGTTCCTGCCTGGGAAGCCCAGCCTCCATAACCCTAACCCTAATTTGGGTCTTAATGCTAATGTTCTTCTGCAATGGAAACATCCCCCCATGGATACGGTGTACTAAAACGGAGTAGGGAAGCCATCCTGGTGGCCCATTCCAGTCTGTTTCACCAAGCTAGGCTTCACAGAGGGTCTGGTTCCCTCCAGGGAAGCCTAGCCTCCCCAACCTTACCCCTAACTAGAGTCTTGGCCCTAATTTTCTTGTGCAACTGAAACATTCCCCCGTCCAAACGGTGAACAAAAAGAAAGTAGGCAAGCTATCCCGATGGCCCACTCAGTCTGTTTCACCAAGCTAGGCTGCACCGAAGCCCAGGATCACGCTTGGGATCCGCAGTCTCCCCAACCCTAACCCTAACTTGAGTTTTAACACAAATTTTCTTGTGCAACTGAAACGATACCCCGTCCTTACAGTGCACAGAAAGCCAGTAGGAAAGCTATCCCGATGGCCCACTCAGTCTGTTTCACCAAGCTAGGCTGCACCGAAGCCCAGGATCCCGCCTGGGAAGCCCAGTCTCCCCAACCCTAACCCTAACTTGAGTCTTAACCCTAATTTTCTTGTGCAAGTGAAACATCCCCCCGTCCATACGGTTTAGAAAAAGTCAGTAGGCAAGCCATCCCGATTGCCAACTCAATGTGTTCCACCAAGCTAGCCTTCACAGAGGCCCTGGTTGCTACCTGGGAAGCACAGTCTCCCCAACCCAGCCCTAACTTGAGTCTTCTTAACCCTAATTTTCTTGTGCAAGTGAAACATCCCCCCGTCCATACGGTTTAGAAAAAGTCAGTAGGCAAGCGAACCCGATTGCCACCTCAATCTGTTCCAACAAGCTAGCCTTCACAGAGGCCCTGGTTCCTGCCTGGGAAGCACAGTCTCCACAACCCAGCCCTCACTTGGGTATTAATCCTAATTTTCCTGTGCAACTGAAACATCCCCTCGTCCATACAGCGTACAAAAAGACAGTAGGCAAGCAATCCTGATGGCCCACTCAGTCTGTTTCACCAGGCTCGGCTTCATCGAGGCCGTAGTTCCTGCCTGGGAAGCCCAGCCTCCATAACCCTAACGCTAATTTGGGTCTTAATGCTAATGTTCTTCTGCAATGGAAACATCCCCCCATGGATACGGTGTACTAAAACGGAGTAGGGAAGCCATCCTGGTGGCCCACTCCAGTCTGTTTCACCAAGCTAGGCTTCACAGAAGGTCTGGTTCCCTCCAGGGAAGCCTAGACTCCCCAACCTTACCCCTAACTAGAGTCTTGGCCCTAATTTTCTTGTGCAACTGAAATCTTCCCCCGTCCAAACGGTGTACAAAAAGAAAGTAGGCAAGCTATCCCGATGGCCCACTCAGTCTGTTTCACCAAGCTAGGCTGCACCGAAGCCCAGGATCACGCTTGGGATCCGCAGTCTCCCCAACCCTAACCGTAACTTGAGTTTTAACACAAATTTTCTTGTGCAACTGAAACGATACCCCGTCCTTACAGTGCACAGAAAGCCAGTAGGCAAGCTATCCCGATGGCCCACTCAGTCTGTTTCACCAAGCTAGGCTACACCGATGCCCAGGATCCCACCTGGGAAGCCCAGTCTCCCCAACCCTAACCCTAACTTGAGTCTTAACCCTAATTTTCTTGTGCAAGTGAAACATCCCTCCGTCCATACGGTTTAGAAAAAGTCAGTAGGCAAGCCATCCCGATTGCCAACTCAATCTGTTCCACCAAGCTAGCCTTCACAGAGGCCCTGGTTGCTGCCTGGGAAGCACAGTCTCCCCAACCCAGCCCTAACTTGGGTATTAATCCTAATTTTCCTGTGCAACTGAAACATCCCCTCGTCCATACAGCGTACAAAAAGACAGTAGGCAAGCAATCCTGATGGCCCACTCAGTCTGTTTCACCAGGCTCGGCTTCATCGAGGCCGTAGTTCCTGCCTGGGAAGCCCAGCCTCCATAACCCTAACCCTAATTTGGGTCTTAATGCTAATGTTCTTCTGCAATGGAAACATCCCCCCATGGATACGGTGTACTAAAACGGAGTAGGGAAGCCATCCTCGTGGCCCAATCAAGTCTGTTTCACCAAGCTAGGCTTCACAGAGGGTCTGGTTCCCTCCAGGGAAGCCTAGCCTCCCCAACCTTACCCCTAACTAGAGTCTTGGCCCTAATTTTCTTGTGCAACTGAAACATTCCCCCGTCCAAACGGTGTACAAAAAGAAAGTAGGCAAGCTATCCCGATGCCCCACTCAGTCTGTTTCACCAAGCTAGGCTGCACCGAAGCCCAGAATCACGCTTGGGATCCGCAGTCTCCCCAACCCTAACCCTAACTTGAGTTTTAACACAAATTTTCTTGTGCAACTGAAACGATACCCCGTCCTTACAGTGCACAGAAAGCCAGTAGGAAAGCTATCCCGATGGCCCACTCAGTCTGTTTCACCAAGCTAGGCTGCACCGAAGCCCAGGATCCCGCCTGGGAAGCCCAGTCTCCCCAACCCTAACCCTAACTTGAGTCTTAACCCTAATTTTCTTGTGCAAGTGAAACAACCCCCCGTCCATACGGTTTAGAAAAAGTCAGTAGGCAAGCCATCCCGATTGCCAACTCAATGTGTTCCACCAAGCTAGCCTTCACAGAGGCCCTGGTTGCTGCCTGGGAAGCCCGGTCTCACCAACCCTAACCCTAACTTGAGTCTTCTTAACCCTAATTTTCTTGTGCAAGTGAAACATCCCCCCTTCCATAGGGTTTAGAAAAAGTCAGTAGGCAAGCCATCCCGATTGCCAACTCAATGTGTTCCACCAAGCTAGCCTTCACAGAGGCCCTGGTTGCTGCCTGGGAAGCACAGTCTCCCCAACCCAGCCCTAACTTGGGTATTAATCCTAATTTTCCTGTGCAACTGAAACATCCCCTCGTCCATACAGCGTACAAAAAGACAGTAGGCAAGCTATCCCGATGGCCCACTCAGTCTGTTTCACCAGGCTCGGCTTCATCGAGGCCGTAGTTCCTGCCTGGGAAGCCTAGCCTCCATAACCCTAACCCTAATTTGGGTGTTAATGCTAATGTTCTTCTGCAATGGAAACATCCCCCCATGGACACGATGTACTGAAACGGAGTAGGGAAGCCATCCTGGTGGCCCACTCCAGTCTGTTTCACCAAGCTAGGCTTCACAGAGGGTCTGGTTCCCTCCAGGGAAGCCTAGCCTCCCCAACCTTAACCCTAACTAGAGTCTTGGCCCTAATTTTCTTGTGCAACTGAAACATTCCCCCGTCCAAACGGTGTACAAAAAGAAAGTAGGCAAGCTATCCCGATGGCCCACTCAGTCTTTATCACCAAGCTAGGCTGCACCGACGCCCAGGAACATGCTTGGGATCCACAGTCTCCCCAACCCTAACCCTAACTTGAGTTTTAACACAAATTTTCTTGTGCAACTGAAACGATACCCCGTCCTTACAGTGCACAGAAAGCCAGTAGGAAAGCTATCCCGATGGCCCACTCAGTCTGTTTCACCAAGCTAGGCTGCACCGAAGCCCAGGATCCCGCCTGGGAAGCCCAGTCTCCCCAACCCTAACCCTAACTTGAGTCTTAACCCTAATTTTCTTGTGCAAGTGAAACATCCCCCCGTCCATACGGTTTAGAAAAAGTCAGTAGGCAAGCCATCCCGATTGCCAACTCAATGTGTTCCACCAAGCTAGCCTTCACAGAGGCCCTGGTTGCTACCTGGGAAGCACAGTCTCCCCAACCCAGCCCTAACTTGAGTCTTCTTAACCCTAATTTCCTTGTGCAAGTGAAACATCCCCCCGTCCATACGGTTTAGAAAAAGTGAGTAGGCAAGCCATCCCGATTGCCAACTCAATCTGTTCCAACAAGCTAGCCTTCACAGAGGCCCTGGTTCCTGCCTGGGAAGCACAGTCTCCCCAACCCAGCCCTCACTTGGGTATTAATCCTAATTTTCCTGTGCAACTGAAACATCCCCTCGTCCATACAGCGTACAAAAAGACAGTAGGCAAGCAATCCTGATGGCCCACTCAGTCTGTTTCACCAGGCTCGGCTTCATCGAGGCCGTTGTTCCTGCCTGGGAAGCCTAGCCTCCATAACCCTAACCCTAATTTGGGTGTTAATGCTAATGTTCTTCTGCAATGGAAACATCCCCCCATGGACACGATGTACTGAAACGGAGTAGGGAAGCCATCCTGGTGGCCCACTCCAGTCTGTTTCACCAAGCTAGGCTTCACAGAGGGTCTGGTTCCCTCCAGGGAAGCCTAGCCTCCCCAACCTTAACCCTAACTAGAGTCTTGGCCCTAATTTTCTTGTGCAACTGAAACATTCCCCCATCCAAACGGTGTACAAAAAGAAAGTAGGCAAGCTATCCCGATGGCCCACTCAGTCTGTTTCACCAAGCTAGGCTGCACCGACGCCCAGGAACATGCTTGGGATCCACAGTCTCCCCAACCCTAACCCTAACTTGAGTTTTAACACAAATTTTCTTGTGCAACTGAAACGATACCCCGTCCTTACAGTGCACAGAAAGCCAGTAGGAAAGCTATCCCGATGGCCCACTCAGTGTGTTTCACCAAGCTAGGCTGCACCGAAGCCCAGGATCCCGCCTGGGAAGCCCAGTCTCCCCAACCCTAACCCTAACTTGAGTCTTAACCCTAATTTTCTTGTGCAAGTGAAACATCCCCCCGTCCATACGGTTTAGAAAAAGTCAGTAGGCAAGCCATCCCGATTGCCAACTCAATGTGTTCCACCAAGCTAGCCTTCACAGAGGCCCTGGTTGCTACCTGGGAAGCACAGTCTCCCCAACCCAGCCCTAACTTGAGTCTTCTTAACCCTAATTTCCTTGTGCAAGTGAAACATCCCCCCGTCCATACGGTTTAGAAAAAGTCAGTAGGCAAGCCATCCCGATTGCCAACTCAATCTGTTCCAACAAGCTAGCCTTCACAGAGGCCCTGGTTCCTGCCTGGGAAGCACAGTCTCCCCAACCCAGCCCTCACTTGGGTATTAATCCTAATTTTCCTGTGCAACTGAAACATCCCCTCGTCCATACAGCGTACAAAAAGACAGTAGGCAAGCAATCCTGATAACCCACTCAGTCTGTTTCACCAGGCTCGGCTTCATCGAGGCCGTAGTTCCTGCCTGGGAAGCCCAGCCTCCATAACCCTAACCCTAATTTGGGTGTTAATGCTAATGTTCTTCTGCAATGGAAACATCCCCCCATGGATAAGGTGTACTAAAACTGAGTAGGGACGCCATCCTGGTGGCCCACTCAAGTCTGTTTCACCAAGCTAGGCTTCACAGAGGGTCTGGTTCCCTCAAGGGAAGCCTAGCCTCCCCAACCTTTCCTCTAACTAGAGTCTTGGCCCTTAATTTTCTTGTGCAACTGAAACATTCCCCCGTCCAAACGGTGTACAAAAAGAAAGTAGGCAAGCTATCCCGATGGCCCACTCAGTCTGTTTCACCAAGCTAGGCTGCACCGAAGCCCAGGATCACGCTTGGGATCCGCAGTCTCCCCAACCCTAACCCTAACTTGAGTTTTAACACAAATTTTCTTGTGCAACTGAAACGATACCCCGTCCTTACAGTGCACAGAAAGCCAGTAGGCAAGCTATCCCGATGGCCCACTCAGTCTGTTTCACCAAGCTAGGCTACACCGACGCCCAGGATCCCGCCTGGGAAGCCCAGTCTCCCCAACCCTAACCCTAACTTGAGTCTTAACCCTAATTTTCTTGTGCAAGTGAAACATCCCTCCGTCCATACGGTTTAGAAAAAGTCAGTAGGCAAGCCATCCCGATTGCCAACTCAATCTGTTCCACCAAGCTAGCCTTCACAGAGGCCCTGGTTGCTGCCTGGGAAGCACAGTCTCCCCAACCCAGCCCTAGCTTGGGTATTAATCCTAATTTTCCTGTGCAAGTGAAACATCCCCTCGTCCATACAGCGTACAAAAAGACAGTAGGCAAGCAATCCTGATGGCCCACTCAGTCTGTTTCACCAGGCTCGGCTTCATCGAGGCCGTAGTTCCTGCCTGGGAAGCCCAGCCTCCATAACCCTAACCCTAATTTGGGTCTTAATGCTAATGTTCTTCTGCAATGGAAACATCCCCCCATGGATACGGTGTACTAAAACGGAGTAGGGAAGCCATCCTGGTGGCCCACTCCAGTCTGTTTCACCAAGCTAGGCTTCACAGAGGGTCTGGTTCCCTCCAGGGAAGCCTAGCCTCCCCAACCTTACCCCTAACTAGAGTCTTGGCCCTAATTTTCTTGTGCAACTGAAACATTCCCCCGACCAAACGGTGTACAAAAAGAAAGTAGGCAAGCTATCCCGATGCCCCACTCAGTCTGTTTCACCAAGCTAGGTTGCACCGAAGCCCAGGATCACGCTTGGGATCCGCAGTCTCCCCAACCCTAACCCTAACTTGAGTTTTAACACAAATTTTCTTGTGCAACTGAAACGATACCCCGTCCTTACAGTGCACAGAAAGCCAGTAGGAAAGCTATCCCGATGGCCCACTCAGTCTGTTTCACCAAGCTAGGCTACAGCGAAGCCCAGGATCTCGCCTGGGAAGCCCAGTCTCCCCAACCCTGACCCTAACTTGAGTCTTAACCCTAATTTTCTTGTGCAAGTGAAACAACCCCCCGTCCATACGGTTTAGAAAAAGTCAGTAGGCAAGCCATCCCGATTGCCAACTCTATCTGTTCCACCAAGCTAGCCTTCACAAAGGCCCTGGTTGCTGCCTGGGAAGCACAGTCTCCCCAACCCAGCCCTAACTTGGGTATTAATCCTAATTTTCCTGTGCAACTGAAACATCCCCTCGTCCATGCACCGTACAAAAAGACAGTAGGCAAGCCATCCCGATTGCCAACTCAATGTGTTCCACCAAGCTAGCCTTCACAGAGGCCCTGGTTGCTACCTGGGAAGCACAGTCTCCCCAACCCAGCCCTAACTTGAGTCTTCTTAACCCTAATTTTCTTGTGCAAGTGAAACATCCCCCCGTCCATACGGTTTAGAAAAAGTCAGTAGGCAAGCGAACCTGATTGCCAACTCAATCTGTTCCAACAAGCTAGCCTTCACAGAGGCCCTGGTTCCTGCCTGGGAAGCACAGTCTCCACAACCCAGCCCTCACTTGGGTATTAATCCTAATTTTCCAGTGCAACTGAAACATCCCCTCGTCCATACAGCTTCCAAAAAGACAGTAGGCAAGCAATCCTGATGGCCCACTCAGTCTGTTTCACCAGGTTCGGCTTCATCGAGGCCGTAGTTCCTGCCTGGGAAGCCCAGCCTCCATAACCCTAACCCTAACTTGGGTGTTAATGCTAATGTTCTTCTGCAATGGAAACATCCCCCCATGGATACGGTGTACTAAAACGGAGGAGGGAAGCCATCCTGGTGGCCCACTCAAGTCTGTTTCACCAAGCTAGGCTTCACAGAAGGTCTGGTTCCCTCCAGGGAAGCCTAGACTCCCCAACCTTACCCCTAACTAGAGTCTTGGCCCTAATTTTCTTGTCAACTGAAACATTCCCCCATCCAAACGGTGTACAAAAAGAAAGTAGGCAAGCTATCCCGATGGCCCACTCAGTCTGTTTCACCAAGCTAGGCTGCACCGAAGCCCAGGATCACGCTTGGGATCCGCAGTCTCCCCAACCCTAACCCTTACTTGAGTTTTAACACAAATTTTCTTGTGCAACTGAAATGATACCCCGTCCTTACAGTGCACAGAAAGCCAGTAGGAAAGCTATCCCGATGGCCCACTCAGTCTGTTTCACCAAGCTAGGCTACACCGACGCCCATGATCCCGCCTGGGAAGCCCAGTCTCCCCAACCCTAACCCTAACTTGAGTCTTAACCCTAATTTTCTTGTGCAAGTGAAACATCACTCCGTCCATACGGTTTAGAAAAAGTCAGTAGGCAAGCCATCCCGACTGCCAACTCAATCTGTTCCACCAAGCTAGCCTTCACAGAGGCCCTGGTTGCTGCCTGGGAAGCACAGTCTCCCCAACCCAGCCCTAACTTGGGTATTAATCCTAATTTTCCTGTGCAACTGAAACATCCCCTCGTCCATACAGCGTACAAAAAGACAGTAGGCAAGCAATCCTGATGGCCCACTCAGTCTGTTTCACCAGGCTCGGCTTCATCGAGGCCGTAGTTCCTGCCTGGGAAGCCCAGCCTCCATAACCCTAACCCTAATTTGGGTCTTAATGCTAATGTTCTTCTGCAATGGAAACATCCCCCCATGGATACGGTGTACTAAAACGGAGTAGGGAAGCCATCCTGGTGGCCCATTCCAGTCTGTTTCACCAAGCTAGGCTTCACAGAGGGTCTGGTTCCCTCCAGGGAAGCCTAGCCTCCCCAACCTTACCCCTAATTAGAGTCTTGGCCCTAATTTTCTTGTGCAACTGAAACATTCCCCTGTCCAAACGGTGTACAAAAAGAAAGTAGGCAAGCTATCCCGATGGCCCACTCAGTCTTTTTCACCAAGCTAGGCTGCACCGAAGCCCAGGATCACGCTTCGGATCCGCAGTCTCCCCAACCCTAACCCTAACTTGAATTTTTACACAAATTTTCTTGTGCAACTGAAACGATACCCCGTCCTTACAGTGCACAGAAAGACAGTAGGAAAGCTATCCCGATGGCCCACTCAGTCTGTTTCACCAAGCTAGGCTACACCGAAGCCCAGGATCCCGCCTGGGAAGCCCAGTCACCCCAACCCTAACCCTAACTTGAGTCTTAACCCTAATTTTCTTGTGCAAGTGAAACATCCCTCCGTCCATACGGTTTAGAAAAAGTCAGTAGGCAAGCCATCCCGATTGCCAACTCAATCTGTTCCACCAAGCTAGCCTTCACAGAGGCCCTGGTTGCTGCCTGGGAAGCACAGTCTCCCCAACCCAGCCCTCACTTGGGTATTAATCCTAATTTTCCTGTGCAACTGAAACATCCCCTCGTCCATACAGCATACAAAAAGACAGTAGGCAAGCAATCCTGATGGCCCACTCAGTCTGTTTCACCAGGCTCGGCTTCATCGAGGCCGTAGTTCCTGCCTGGGAAGCCTAGCCTCCATAACCCTAACCCTAATTTGGGTGTTAATGCTAATGTTCTTCTGCAATGGAAACATCCCTCCATGGACACGACGTACTGAAACGGAGTAGGGAAGCCATCCTGGTGGCCCACTCCAGTCTGTTTCACCAAGCTAGGCTTCACAGAGGGTCTGGTTCCCTCCAGGGAAGCCTAGCCTCCCCAACCCTAACCCTAACTAGAGTCTTGGCCCTAATTTTCTTGTGCAACTGAAACATTCCCCCGTCCAAACGGTGTACAAAAAGAAAGTAGGCAAGCTATCCCGATGGCCCACTCAGTCTTTATCACCAAGCTAGGCTGCACCGACGCCCAGGAACATGCTTGGGATCCACAGTCTCCCCAACCCTAACCCTAACTTGAGTTTTAACACAAATTTTCTTGTGCAACTGAAACGATACCCCGTCCTTACAGTGCACAGAAAGCCAGTAGGAAAGCTATCCCGATGGCCCACTCAGTGTGTTTCACCAAGCTAGGCTGCACCGAAGCCCAGGATCCCGCCTGGGAAGCCCAGTCTCCCCAACCCTAACCCTAACTTGAGTCTTAACCCTAATTTTCTTGTGCAAGTGAAACATCCCCCCGTCCATACGGTTTAGAAAAAGTCAGTAGGCAAGCCATCCCGATTGCCAACTCAATGTGTTCCACCAAGCTAGCCTTCACAGAGGCCCTGGTTGCTACCTGGGAAGCACAGTCTCCCCAACCCAGCCCTAACTTGAGTCTTCTTAACCCTAATTTCCTTGTGCAAGTGAAACATCCCCCCGTCCATACGGTTTAGAAAAAGTGAGTAGGCAAGCCATCCCGATTGCCAACTCAATCTGTTCCAACAAGCTAGCCTTCACAGAGGCCCTGGTTCCTGCCTGGGAAGCACAGTCTCCCCAACCCAGCCCTCACTTGGGTATTAATCCTAATTTTCCTGTGCAACTGAAACATCCCCTCGTCCATACAGCGTACAAAAAGACAGTAGGCAAGCAATCCTGATAGCCCACTCAGTCTGTTTCACCAGGCTCGGCTTCATCGAGGCCGTAGTTCCTGCCTGGGAAGCCCAGCCTCCATAACCCTAACCCTAATTTGGGTGTTAATGCTAATGTTCTTCTGCAATGGAAACATCCCCCCATGGATAAGGTGTACTAAAACTGAGTAGGGACGCCATCCTGGTGGCCCACTCAAGTCTGTTTCACCAAGCTAGGCTTCACAGAGGGTCTGGTTCCCTCAAGGGAAGCCTAGCCTCCCCAACCTTTCCTCTAACTAGAGTCTTGGCTCTTAATTTTCTTGTGCAACTGAAACATTCCCCCGTCCAAACGGTGTACAAAAAGAAAGTAGGCAAGCTATCCCGATGGCCCACTCAGTCTGTTTCACCAAGCTAGGCTGCACCGAAGCCCAGGATCACGCTTGGGATCCGCAGTCTCCCCAACCCTAACCCTAACCTGAGTTTTAACACAAATTTTCTTGTGCAACTGAAACGATACCCCGTCCTTACAGTGCACAGAAAGCCAGTAGGCAAGCTATCCCGATGGCCCACTCAGTCTGTTTCACCAAGCTAGGCTACACCGACGCCCAGGATCCCGCCTGGGAAGCCCAGTCTCCCCAACCCTAACCCTAACTTGAGTCTTAACCCTAATTTTCTTGTGCAAGTGAAACATCCCTCCGTCCATACGGTTTAGAAAAAGTCAGTAGGCAAGCCATCCCGATTGCCAACTCAATCTGTTCCACCAAGCTAGCCTTCACAGAGGCCCTGGTTGCTGCCTGGGAAGCACAGTCTCCCCAACCCAGCCCTAGCTTGGGTATTAATCCTAATTTTCCTGTGCAAGTGAAACATCCCCTCGTCCATACAGCGTACAAAAAGACAGTAGGCAAGCAATCCTGATGGCCCACTCAGTCTGTTTCACCAGGCTCGGTTTCATCGAGGCCGTAGTTCCTGCCTGGGAAGCCCAGCCTCCATAACCCTAACCCTAATTTGGGTCTTAATGCTAATGTTCTTCTGCAATGGAAACATCCCCCCATGGATACGGTGTACTAAAACGGAGTAGGGAAGCCATCCTGGTGGCCCACTCCAGTCTGTTTCACCAAGCTAGGCTTCACAGAGGGTCTGGTTCCCTCCAGGGAAGCCTAGCCTCCCCAACCTTACCCCTAACTAGAGTCTTGGCCCTAATTTTCTTGTGCAACTGAAACATTCCCCCGACCAAACGGTGTACAAAAAGAAAGTAGGCAAGCTATCCCGATGCCCCACTCAGTCTGTTTCACCAAGCTAGGTTGCACCGAAGCCCAGGATCACGCTTGGGATCCGCAGTCTCCCCAACCCTAACCCTAACTTGAGTTTTAACACAAATTTTCTTGTGCAACTGAAACGATACCCCGTCCTTACAGTGCACAGAAAGCCAGTAGGAAAGCTATCCCGATGGCCCACTCAGTCTGTTTCACCAAGCTAGGCTACAGCGAAGCCCAGGATCTCGCCTGGGAAGCCCAGTCTCCCCAACCCTGACCCTAACTTGAGTCTTAACCCTAATTTTCTTGTGCAAGTGAAACAACCCCCCGTCCATACGGTTTAGAAAAAGTCAGTAGGCAAGCCATCCCGATTGCCAACTCTATCTGTTCCACCAAGCTAGCCTTCACAAAGGCCCTGGTTGCTGCCTGGGAAGCACAGTCTCCCCAACCCAGCCCTAACTTGGGTATTAATCCTAATTTTCCTGTGCAACTGAAACATCCCCTCGTCCATGCACCGTACAAAAAGACAGTAGGCAAGCCATCCCGATTGCCAACTCAATGTGTTCCACCAAGCTAGCCTTCACAGAGGCCCTGGTTGCTACCTGGGAAGCACAGTCTCCCCAACCCAGCCCTAACTTGAGTCTTCTTAACCCTAATTTTCTTGTGCAAGTGAAACATCCCCCCGTCCATACGGTTTAGAAAAAGTCAGTAGGCAAGCGAACCTGATTGCCAACTCAATCTGTTCCAACAAGCTAGCCTTCACAGAGGCCCTGGTTCCTGCCTGGGAAGCACAGTCTCCACAACCCAGCCCTCACTTGGGTATTAATCCTAATTTTCCAGTGCAACTGAAACATCCCCTCGTCCATACAGCTTCCAAAAAGACAGTAGGCAAGCAATCCTGATGGCCCACTCAGTCTGTTTCACCAGGTTCGGCTTCATCGAGGCCGTAGTTCCTGCCTGGGAAGCCCAGCCTCCATAACCCTAACCCTAACTTGGGTGTTAATGCTAATGTTCTTCTGCAATGGAAACATCCCCCCATGGATACGGTGTACTAAAACGGAGGAGGGAAGCCATCCTGGTGGCCCACTCAAGTCTGTTTCACCAAGCTAGGCTTCACAGAAGGTCTGGTTCCCTCCAGGGAAGCCTAGACTCCCCAACCTTACCCCTAACTAGAGTCTTGGCCCTAATTTTCTTGTCAACTGAAACATTCCCCCATCCAAACGGTGTACAAAAAGAAAGTAGGCAAGCTATCCCGATGGCCCACTCAGTCTGTTTCACCAAGCTAGGCTGCACCGAAGCCCAGGATCACGCTTGGGATCCGCAGTCTCCCCAACCCTAACCCTTACTTGAGTTTTAACACAAATTTTCTTGTGCAACTGAAATGATACCCCGTCCTTACAGTGCACAGAAAGCCAGTAGGAAAGCTATCCCGATGGCCCACTCAGTCTGTTTCACCAAGCTAGGCTACACCGACGCCCATGATCCCGCCTGGGAAGCCCAGTCTCCCCAACCCTAACCCTAACTTGAGTCTTAACCCTAATTTTCTTGTGCAAGTGAAACATCACTCCGTCCATACGGTTTAGAAAAAGTCAGTAGGCAAGCCATCCCGACTGCCAACTCAATCTGTTCCACCAAGCTAGCCTTCACAGAGGCCCTGGTTGCTGCCTGGGAAGCACAGTCTCCCCAACCCAGCCCTAACTTGGGTATTAATCCTAATTTTCCTGTGCAACAGAAACATCCCCTCGTCCATACAGCGTACAAAACGACAGTAGGCAAGCAATCCTGATGGCCCACTCAGTCTGTTTCACCAGGCTCGGCTTCATCGAGGCCGTAGTTCCTGCCTGGGAAGCCCAGCCTCCATAACCCTAACCCTAATTTGGGTCTTAATGCTAATGTTCTTCTGCAATGGAAACATCCCCCCATGGATACGGTGTACTAAAACGGAGTAGGGAAGCCATCCTGGTGGCCCATTCCAGTCTGTTTCACCAAGCTAGGCTTCACAGAGGGTCTGGTTCCCTCCAGGGAAGCCTAGCCTCCCCAACCTTACCCCTAACTAGAGTCTTGGCCCTAATTTTCTTGTGCAACTGAAACATTCCCCTGTCCAAACGGTGTACAAAAAGAAAGTAGGCAAGCTATCCCGATGGCCCACTCAGTCTTTTTCACCAAGCTAGGCTGCACCGAAGCCCAGGATCACGCTTCGGATCCGCAGTCTCCCCAACCCTAACCCTAACTTGAATTTTTACACAAATTTTCTTGTGCAACTGAAACGATACCCCGTCCTTACAGTGCACAGAAAGACAGTAGGAAAGCTATCCCGATGGCCCACTCAGTCTGTTTCACCAAGCTAGGCTACACCGAAGCCCAGGATCCCGCCTGGGAAGCCCAGTCTCCCCAACCCTAACCCTAACTTGAGTCTTAACCCTAATTTTCTTGTGCAAGTGAAACATCCCTCCGTCCATACGGTTTAGAAAAAGTCAGTAGGCAAGCCATCCCGATTGCCAACTCAATCTGTTCCACCAAGCTAGCCTTCACAGAGGCCCTGGTTGCTGCCTGGGAAGCACAGTCTCCCCAACCCAGCCCTCACTTGGGTATTAATCCTAATTTTCCTGTGCAACTGAAACATCCCCTCGTCCATACAGCGTACAAAAAGACAGTAGGCAAGCAATCCTGATGGCCCACTCAGTCTGTTTCACCAGGCTCGGCTTCATCGAGTCCGTAGTTCCTGCCTGGGAAGCCCAGCCTCCATAACCCTAACCCTAATTTGGGTCTTAATGCTAATATTCTTCTGCAATGGAAACATCCCCCCATGGATACGGTGTACTAAAACGGAGTAGGGAAGCCATCCTGTTGGGCCACTCAAGTCTATTTCACCAAGCTAGGCTTCACAGAGGGTCTGGTTCCCTCCAGGGAAGCCTAGCCTCCCCAACCTTACCCCTAACTAGAGTCTTGGCCCTAATTTTCTTGTGCAACTGAAACATTCCCCCGTCCAAACGGTGTACAAAAAGAAAGTAGGCAAGCTATCCCGATGGCCACTCAGTCTGTTTCACCAAGCTAGGCTGCACCGAAGCCCAGGATCACGCTTGGGATCCGCAGTCTCCCCAACCCTAACCCTAACTTGAGTTTTAACACAAATTTTCTTGTGCAACTGAAACGATACCCCGTCCTTACAGTGCACAGAAAGCCAGTAGGAAAGCTATCCCGATGGCCCACTCAGTCTGTTTCACCAAGCTAGGCTGCACCGAAGCCCAGGATCCCGCCTGGGAAGCCCAGTCTCCCCAACCCTAACCCTAACTTGAGTCTTAACCCTAATTTTCTTGTGCAAATGAAACATCCCCCCGTCCATACGGTTTAGAAAAAGTCAGTAGGCAAGCCATCCCGATTGCCAACTCAATCTGTTCCACCAAGCTAGCCTTCACAGAGGCCCTGGTTGCTACCTGGGAAGCACAGTCTCCACAACCCAGCCCTCACTTGGGCATTAATCCTAATTTTCCTGTGCAACTGAAACATCCCCTCGTCCATACAGCGTACAAAAAGACAGTAGGCAAGCAATCCTGATGGCCCACTCAGTCTGTTTCACCAGGCTCGGCTTCATCGAGGCCGTAGTTCCTGCCTGGGAAGCCCAGCCTCCATAACCCTAACCCTAATTTGGGTCTTAATGCTAATGTTCTTCTGCAATGGAAACATCCCCCCATGGATACGGTGTACTAAAACGGAATAGGGAAGCCATCCTGGTGGCCCACTCCAGTCTGTTTCACCAAGCTAGGCTTCACAGAGGGTCTGGTTCCCTCCAGGGAAGCCTAGCCTCCCCAACCTTACCCCTAACTAGAGTCTTGGCCCTAATTTTCTTGTGCAACTGAAACATTCCCCCGTCCAAACGGTGTACAAAAAGAAAGTAGGCAAGCTATCCCGATGCCCCACTCAGTCTGTTTCACCAAGCTAGGCGGCACCGAAGCCCAGGATCACGCTTGGGATCCGCAGTCTCCCCAACCCTAACCCTAACTTGAGTTTTAACACAAATTTTCTTGTGCAACTGAAACGATACCCCGTCCTTACAGTGCACAGAAAGCCAGTAGGAAAGCTATCCCGATGGGCCACTCAGTCTGTTTCACCAAGCTAGGCTACAGCGAAGCCCAGGATCTCGCCTGGGAAGCCCAGTCTCCCCAACCCTGACCCTAACTTGAGTCTTAACCCTAATTTTCTTGTGCAAGTGAAACAACCCCCCGTCCATACGGTTTAGAAAAAGTC
Organism: Heloderma suspectum; assembly: GCF_057233095.1. Lineage (NCBI taxonomy): Eukaryota > Metazoa > Chordata > Lepidosauria > Squamata > Helodermatidae > Heloderma > Heloderma suspectum. The sequence goes on from NC_139459.1 coordinate 145,055,387, forward strand.
AGTAGGCAAGCCATCCCGATTGCCAACTCAATCTGTTCCACCAAGCTAGCCTTCACAAAGGCCCTGGTTGCTGCCTGGGAAGCACAGTCTCCCCAACCCAGCCCTAGCTTGGGTATTAATCCTAATTTTCCTGTGCAACTGAAACATCCCCTCGTCCATGCACCGTACAAAAAGACAGTAGGCAAGCCATCCCGATTGCCAACTCAATGTGTTCCACCAAGCTAGCCTTCACAGAGGCCCTGGTTGCTACCTGGGAAGCACAGTCTCCCCAACCCAGCCCTAACTTGAGTCTTCTTAACCCTAATTTTCTTGTGCAAGTGAAACATCCCCCCGTCCATACGGTTTAGAAAAAGTCAGTAGGCAAGCGAACCCGATTGCCAACTCAATCTGTTCCAACAAGCTAGCCTTCACAGAGGCCCTGGTTCCTGCCTGGGAAGCACAGTCTCCACAACCCAGCCCTCACTTGGGTATTAATCCTAATTTTCCAGTGCAACTGAAACATCCCCTCGTCCATACAGCGTACAAAAAGACAGTAGGCAAGCAATCCTGATGGCCCACTCAGTCTGTTTCACCAGGTTCGGCTTCATCGAGGCCGTAGTTCCTGCCTGGGAAGCCCAGCCTCCATAACCCTAACCCTAACTTGGGTGTTAATGTTAATGTTCTTCTGCAATGGAAACATCCCCCCATGGATACGGTGTACTAAAACGGAGTAGGGAAGCCATCCTGGTGGCCCACTCAAGTCTGTTTCACCAAGCTAGGCTTCACAGAAGGTCTGGTTCCCTCCAGGGAAGCCTAGACTCCCCAACCTTACCCCTAACTAGAGTCTTGGCCCTAATTTTCTTGTCAACTGAAACATTCCCCCATCCAAACGGTGTACAAAAAGAAAGTAGGCAAGCTATCCCGATGGCCCACTCAGTCTGTTTCACCAAGCTAGGCTGCACCGAAGCCCAGGATCACGCTTGGGATCCGCAGTCTCCCCAACCCTAACCCTTACTTGAGTTTTAACACAAATTTTCTTGTGCAACTGAAATGATACCCCGTCCTTACAGTGCACAGAAAGCCAGTAGGAAAGCTATCCCGATGGCCCACTCAGTCTGTTTCACCAAGCTAGGCTACACCGACGCCCATGATCCCGCCTGGGAAGCCCAGTCTCCCCAACCCTAACCCTAACTTGAGTCTTAACCCTAATTTTCTTGTGCAAGTGAAACTTCCCTCCGTCCATACGGTTTAGAAAAAGTCAGTAGGCAAGCCATCCCGATTGCAAACTCAATGTGTTCCACCAAGCTAGCCTTCACAGAGGCCCTGGTTGCTACCTGGGAAGCACAGTCTCCCCAACCCAGCCCTAACTTGAGTCTTCTTAACCCTAATTTCCTTGTGCAAGTGAAACATCCCCCCGTCCATACGGTTTAGAAAAAGTGAGTAGGCAAGCCATCCCGATTGCCAACTCAATCTGTTCCAACAAGCTAGCCTTCACAGAGGCCCTGGTTCCTGCCTGGGAAGCACAGTCTCCCCAACCCAGCCCTCACTTGGGTATTAATCCTAATTTTCCTGTGCAACTGAAACATCCCCTCGTCCATACAGCGTACAAAAAGACAGTAGGCAAGCAATCCTGATAACCCACTCAGTCTGTTTCACCAGGCTCGGCTTCATCGAGGCCGTAGTTCCTGCCTGGGAAGCCCAGCCTCCATAACCCTAACCCTAATTTGGGTGTTAATGCTAATGTTCTTCTGCAATGGAAACATCCCCCCATGGATAAGGTGTACTAAAACTGAGTAGGGACGCCATCCTGGTGGCCCACTCAAGTCTGTTTCACCAAGCTAGGCTTCACAGAGGGTCTGGTTCCCTCAAGGGAAGCCTAGCCTCCCCAACCTTTCCTCTAACTAGAGTCTTGGCCCTTAATTTTCTTGTGCAACTGAAACATTCCCCCATCCAAACGGTGTACAAAAAGAAAGTAGGCAAGCTATCCCGATGGCCCACTCAGTCTGTTTCACCAAGCTAGGCTGCACCGAAGCCCAGGATCACGCTTGGGATCCGCAGTCTGCCCAACCCTAACCCTAACTTGAGTTTTAACAAAAATTTTCTTGTGCAACTGAAACGATACCCCGTCCTTACAGTGCACAGAAAGCCAGTAGGCAAGCTATCCCGATGGCCCACTCAGTCTGTTTCACCAAGCTAGGCTACACCGACGCCCAGGATCCCGCCTGGGAAGCCCAGTCTCCCCAACCCTAACCCTAACTTGAGTCTTAACCCTAATTTTCTTGTGCAAGTGAAACATCCCTCCGTCCATACGGTTTAGAAAAAGTCAGTAGGCAAGCCATCCCGATTGCCAACTCAATCTGTTCCACCAAGCTAGCCTTCACAGAGGCCCTGGTTGCTGCCTGGGAAGCACAGTCTCCCCAACCCAGCCCTAGCTTGGGTATTAATCCTAATTTTCCTGTGCAAGTGAAACATCCCCTCGTCCATACAGCGTACAAAAAGACAGTAGGCAAGCAATCCTGATGGCCCACTCAGTCTGTTTCACCAGGCTCGGTTTCATCGAGGCCGTAGTTCCTGCCTGGGAAGCCCAGCCTCCATAACCCTAACCCTAATTTGGGTCTTAATGCTAATGTTCTTCTGCAATGGAAACATCCCCCCATGGATACGGTGTACTAAAACGGAGTAGGGAAGCCATCCTGGTGGCCCACTCCAGTCTGTTTCACCAAGCTAGGCTTCACAGAGGGTCTGGTTCCCTCCAGGGAAGCCTAGCCTCCCCAACCTTACCCCTAACTAGAGTCTTGGCCCTAATTTTCTTGTGCAACTGAAACATTCCCCCGACCAAACGGTGTACAAAAAGAAAGTAGGCAAGCTATCCCGATGCCCCACTCAGTCTGTTTCACCAAGCTAGGTTGCACCGAAGCCCAGGATCACGCTTGGGATCCGCAGTCTCCCCAACCCTAACCCTAACTTGAGTTTTAACACAAATTTTCTTGTGCAACTGAAACGATACCCCGTCCTTACAGTGCACAGAAAGCCAGTAGGAAAGCTATCCCGATGGCCCACTCAGTCTGTTTCACCAAGCTAGGCTACAGCGAAGCCCAGGATCTCGCCTGGGAAGCCCAGTCTCCCCAACCCTGACCCTAACTTGAGTCTTAACCCTAATTTTCTTGTGCAAGTGAAACAACCCCCCGTCCATACGGTTTAGAAAAAGTCAGTAGGCAAGCCATCCCGATTGCCAACTCTATCTGTTCCACCAAGCTAGCCTTCACAAAGGCCCTGGTTGCTGCCTGGGAAGCACAGTCTCCCCAACCCAGCCCTAACTTGGGTATTAATCCTAATTTTCCTGTGCAACTGAAACATCCCCTCGTCCATGCACCGTACAAAAAGACAGTAGGCAAGCCATCCCGATTGCCAACTCAATGTGTTCCACCAAGCTAGCCTTCACAGAGGCCCTGGTTGCTACCTGGGAAGCACAGTCTCCCCAACCCAGCCCTAACTTGAGTCTTCTTAACCCTAATTTTCTTGTGCAAGTGAAACATCCCCCCGTCCATACGGTTTAGAAAAAGTCAGTAGGCAAGCGAACCTGATTGCCAACTCAATCTGTTCCAACAAGCTAGCCTTCACAGAGGCCCTGGTTCCTGCCTGGGAAGCACAGTCTCCACAACCCAGCCCTCACTTGGGTATTAATCCTAATTTTCCAGTGCAACTGAAACATCCCCTCGTCCATACAGCTTCCAAAAAGACAGTAGGCAAGCAATCCTGATGGCCCACTCAGTCTGTTTCACCAGGTTCGGCTTCATCGAGGCCGTAGTTCCTGCCTGGGAAGCCCAGCCTCCATAACCCTAACCCTAACTTGGGTGTTAATGCTAATGTTCTTCTGCAATGGAAACATCCCCCCATGGATACGGTGTACTAAAACGGAGGAGGGAAGCCATCCTGGTGGCCCACTCAAGTCTGTTTCACCAAGCTAGGCTTCACAGAAGGTCTGGTTCCCTCCAGGGAAGCCTAGACTCCCCAACCTTACCCCTAACTAGAGTCTTGGCCCTAATTTTCTTGTCAACTGAAACATTCCCCCATCCAAACGGTGTACAAAAAGAAAGTAGGCAAGCTATCCCGATGGCCCACTCAGTCTGTTTCACCAAGCTAGGCTGCACCGAAGCCCAGGATCACGCTTGGGATCCGCAGTCTCCCCAACCCTAACCCTTACTTGAGTTTTAACACAAATTTTCTTGTGCAACTGAAATGATACCCCGTCCTTACAGTGCACAGAAAGCCAGTAGGAAAGCTATCCCGATGGCCCACTCAGTCTGTTTCACCAAGCTAGGCTACACCGACGCCCATGATCCCGCCTGGGAAGCCCAGTCTCCCCAACCCTAACCCTAACTTGAGTCTTAACCCTAATTTTCTTGTGCAAGTGAAACATCACTCCGTCCATACGGTTTAGAAAAAGTCAGTAGGCAAGCCATCCCGACTGCCAACTCAATCTGTTCCACCAAGCTAGCCTTCACAGAGGCCCTGGTTGCTGCCTGGGAAGCACAGTCTCCCCAACCCAGCCCTAACTTGGGTATTAATCCTAATTTTCCTGTGCAACAGAAACATCCCCTCGTCCATACAGCGTACAAAACGACAGTAGGCAAGCAATCCTGATGGCCCACTCAGTCTGTTTCACCAGGCTCGGCTTCATCGAGGCCGTAGTTCCTGCCTGGGAAGCCCAGCCTCCATAACCCTAACCCTAATTTGGGTCTTAATGCTAATGTTCTTCTGCAATGGAAACATCCCCCCATGGATACGGTGTACTAAAACGGAGTAGGGAAGCCATCCTGGTGGCCCATTCCAGTCTGTTTCACCAAGCTAGGCTTCACAGAGGGTCTGGTTCCCTCCAGGGAAGCCTAGCCTCCCCAACCTTACCCCTAACTAGAGTCTTGGCCCTAATTTTCTTGTGCAACTGAAACATTCCCCTGTCCAAACGGTGTACAAAAAGAAAGTAGGCAAGCTATCCCGATGGCCCACTCAGTCTTTTTCACCAAGCTAGGCTGCACCGAAGCCCAGGATCACGCTTCGGATCCGCAGTCTCCCCAACCCTAACCCTAACTTGAATTTTTACACAAATTTTCTTGTGCAACTGAAACGATACCCCGTCCTTACAGTGCACAGAAAGACAGTAGGAAAGCTATCCCGATGGCCCACTCAGTCTGTTTCACCAAGCTAGGCTACACCGAAGCCCAGGATCCCGCCTGGGAAGCCCAGTCTCCCCAACCCTAACCCTAACTTGAGTCTTAACCCTAATTTTCTTGTGCAAGTGAAACATCCCTCCGTCCATACGGTTTAGAAAAAGTCAGTAGGCAAGCCATCCCGATTGCCAACTCAATCTGTTCCACCAAGCTAGCCTTCACAGAGGCCCTGGTTGCTGCCTGGGAAGCACAGTCTCCCCAACCCAGCCCTCACTTGGGTATTAATCCTAATTTTCCTGTGCAACTGAAACATCCCCTCGTCCATACAGCGTACAAAAAGACAGTAGGCAAGCAATCCTGATGGCCCACTCAGTCTGTTTCACCAGGCTCGGCTTCATCGAGTCCGTAGTTCCTGCCTGGGAAGCCCAGCCTCCATAACCCTAACCCTAATTTGGGTCTTAATGCTAATATTCTTCTGCAATGGAAACATCCCCCCATGGATACGGTGTACTAAAACGGAGTAGGGAAGCCATCCTGTTGGGCCACTCAAGTCTATTTCACCAAGCTAGGCTTCACAGAGGGTCTGGTTCCCTCCAGGGAAGCCTAGCCTCCCCAACCTTACCCCTAACTAGAGTCTTGGCCCTAATTTTCTTGTGCAACTGAAACATTCCCCCGTCCAAACGGTGTACAAAAAGAAAGTAGGCAAGCTATCCCGATGGCCACTCAGTCTGTTTCACCAAGCTAGGCTGCACCGAAGCCCAGGATCACGCTTGGGATCCGCAGTCTCCCCAACCCTAACCCTAACTTGAGTTTTAACACAAATTTTCTTGTGCAACTGAAACGATACCCCGTCCTTACAGTGCACAGAAAGCCAGTAGGAAAGCTATCCCGATGGCCCACTCAGTCTGTTTCACCAAGCTAGGCTGCACCGAAGCCCAGGATCCCGCCTGGGAAGCCCAGTCTCCCCAACCCTAACCCTAACTTGAGTCTTAACCCTAATTTTCTTGTGCAAATGAAACATCCCCCCGTCCATACGGTTTAGAAAAAGTCAGTAGGCAAGCCATCCCGATTGCCAACTCAATCTGTTCCACCAAGCTAGCCTTCACAGAGGCCCTGGTTGCTACCTGGGAAGCACAGTCTCCACAACCCAGCCCTCACTTGGGCATTAATCCTAATTTTCCTGTGCAACTGAAACATCCCCTCGTCCATACAGCGTACAAAAAGACAGTAGGCAAGCAATCCTGATGGCCCACTCAGTCTGTTTCACCAGGCTCGGCTTCATCGAGGCCGTAGTTCCTGCCTGGGAAGCCCAGCCTCCATAACCCTAACCCTAATTTGGGTCTTAATGCTAATGTTCTTCTGCAATGGAAACATCCCCCCATGGATACGGTGTACTAAAACGGAATAGGGAAGCCATCCTGGTGGCCCACTCCAGTCTGTTTCACCAAGCTAGGCTTCACAGAGGGTCTGGTTCCCTCCAGGGAAGCCTAGCCTCCCCAACCTTACCCCTAACTAGAGTCTTGGCCCTAATTTTCTTGTGCAACTGAAACATTCCCCCGTCCAAACGGTGTACAAAAAGAAAGTAGGCAAGCTATCCCGATGCCCCACTCAGTCTGTTTCACCAAGCTAGGCGGCACCGAAGCCCAGGATCACGCTTGGGATCCGCAGTCTCCCCAACCCTAACCCTAACTTGAGTTTTAACACAAATTTTCTTGTGCAACTGAAACGATACCCCGTCCTTACAGTGCACAGAAAGCCAGTAGGAAAGCTATCCCGATGGGCCACTCAGTCTGTTTCACCAAGCTAGGCTACAGCGAAGCCCAGGATCTCGCCTGGGAAGCCCAGTCTCCCCAACCCTGACCCTAACTTGAGTCTTAACCCTAATTTTCTTGTGCAAGTGAAACAACCCCCCGTCCATACGGTTTAGAAAAAGTCAGTAGGCAAGCCATCCCGATTGCCAACTCAATCTGTTCCACCAAGCTAGCCTTCACAAAGGCCCTGGTTGCTGCCTGGGAAGCACAGTCTCCCCAACCCAGCCCTAGCTTGGGTATTAATCCTAATTTTCCTGTGCAACTGAAACATCCCCTCGTCCATGCACCGTACAAAAAGACAGTAGGCAAGCCATCCCGATTGCCAACTCAATGTGTTCCACCAAGCTAGCCTTCACAGAGGCCCTGGTTGCTACCTGGGAAGCACAGTCTCCCCAACCCAGCCCTAACTTGAGTCTTCTTAACCCTAATTTTCTTGTGCAAGTGAAACATCCCCCCGTCCATACGGTTTAGAAAAAGTCAGTAGGCAAGCGAACCCGATTGCCAACTCAATCTGTTCCAACAAGCTAGCCTTCACAGAGGCCCTGGTTCCTGCCTGGGAAGCACAGTCTCCACAACCCAGCCCTCACTTGGGTATTAATCCTAATTTTCCAGTGCAACTGAAACATCCCCTCGTCCATACAGCGTACAAAAAGACAGTAGGCAAGCAATCCTGATGGCCCACTCAGTCTGTTTCACCAGGTTCGGCTTCATCGAGGCCGTAGTTCCTGCCTGGGAAGCCCAGCCTCCATAACCCTAACCCTAACTTGGGTGTTAATGTTAATGTTCTTCTGCAATGGAAACATCCCCCCATGGATACGGTGTACTAAAACGGAGTAGGGAAGCCATCCTGGTGGCCCACTCAAGTCTGTTTCACCAAGCTAGGCTTCACAGAAGGTCTGGTTCCCTCCAGGGAAGCCTAGACTCCCCAACCTTACCCCTAACTAGAGTCTTGGCCCTAATTTTCTTGTCAACTGAAACATTCCCCCATCCAAACGGTGTACAAAAAGAAAGTAGGCAAGCTATCCCGATGGCCCACTCAGTCTGTTTCACCAAGCTAGGCTGCACCGAAGCCCAGGATCACGCTTGGGATCCGCAGTCTCCCCAACCCTAACCCTTACTTGAGTTTTAACACAAATTTTCTTGTGCAACTGAAATGATACCCCGTCCTTACAGTGCACAGAAAGCCAGTAGGAAAGCTATCCCGATGGCCCACTCAGTCTGTTTCACCAAGCTAGGCTACACCGACGCCCATGATCCCGCCTGGGAAGCCCAGTCTCCCCAACCCTAACCCTAACTTGAGTCTTAACCCTAATTTTCTTGTGCAAGTGAAACTTCCCTCCGTCCATACGGTTTAGAAAAAGTCAGTAGGCAAGCCATCCCGATTGCAAACTCAATGTGTTCCACCAAGCTAGCCTTCACAGAGGCCCTGGTTGCTACCTGGGAAGCACAGTCTCCCCAACCCAGCCCTAACTTGAGTCTTCTTAACCCTAATTTCCTTGTGCAAGTGAAACATCCCCCCGTCCATACGGTTTAGAAAAAGTGAGTAGGCAAGCCATCCCGATTGCCAACTCAATCTGTTCCAACAAGCTAGCCTTCACAGAGGCCCTGGTTCCTGCCTGGGAAGCACAGTCTCCCCAACCCAGCCCTCACTTGGGTATTAATCCTAATTTTCCTGTGCAACTGAAACATCCCCTCGTCCATACAGCGTACAAAAAGACAGTAGGCAAGCAATCCTGATAACCCACTCAGTCTGTTTCACCAGGCTCGGCTTCATCGAGGCCGTAGTTCCTGCCTGGGAAGCCCAGCCTCCATAACCCTAACCCTAATTTGGGTGTTAATGCTAATGTTCTTCTGCAATGGAAACATCCCCCCATGGATAAGGTGTACTAAAACTGAGTAGGGACGCCATCCTGGTGGCCCACTCAAGTCTGTTTCACCAAGCTAGGCTTCACAGAGGGTCTGGTTCCCTCAAGGGAAGCCTAGCCTCCCCAACCTTTCCTCTAACTAGAGTCTTGGCCCTTAATTTTCTTGTGCAACTGAAACATTCCCCCATCCAAACGGTGTACAAAAAGAAAGTAGGCAAGCTATCCCGATGGCCCACTCAGTCTGTTTCACCAAGCTAGGCTGCACCGAAGCCCAGGATCACGCTTGGGATCCGCAGTCTGCCCAACCCTAACCCTAACTTGAGTTTTAACAAAAATTTTCTTGTGCAACTGAAACGATACCCCGTCCTTACAGTGCACAGAAAGCCAGTAGGCAAGCTATCCCGATGGCCCACTCAGTCTGTTTCACCAAGCTAGGCTACACCGACGCCCAGGATCCCGCCTGGGAAGCCCAGTCTCCCCAACCCTAACCCTAACTTGAGTCTTAACCCTAATTTTCTTGTGCAAGTGAAACATCCCTCCGTCCATACGGTTTAGAAAAAGTCAGTAGGCAAGCCATCCCGATTGCCAACTCAATCTGTTCCACCAAGCTAGCCTTCACAGAGGCCCTGGTTGCTGCCTGGGAAGCACAGTCTCCCCAACCCAGCCCTAGCTTGGGTATTAATCCTAATTTTCCTGTGCAAGTGAAACATCCCCTCGTCCATACAGCGTACAAAAAGACAGTAGGCAAGCAATCCTGATGGCCCACTCAGTCTGTTTCACCAAGCTAGGTTGCACCGAAGCCCAGGATCACGCTTGGGATCCGCAGTCTCCCCAACCCTAACCCTAACTTGAGTTTTAACACAAATTTTCTTGTGCAACTGAAACGATACCCCGTCCTTACAGTGCACAGAAAGCCAGTAGGAAAGCTATCCCGATGGCCCACTCAGTCTGTTTCACCAAGCTAGGCTACAGCGAAGCCCAGGATCTCGCCTGGGAAGCCCAGTCTCCCCAACCCTGACCCTAACTTGAGTCTTAACCCTAATTTTCTTGTGCAAGTGAAACAACCCCCCGTCCATACGGTTTAGAAAAAGTCAGTAGGCAAGCCATCCCGATTGCCAACTCAATCTGTTCCACCAAGCTAGCCTTCACAAAGGCCCTGGTTGCTGCCTGGGAAGCACAGTCTCCCCAACCCAGCCCTAACTTGGGTATTAATCCTAATTTTCCTGTGCAACTGAAACATCCCCTCGTCCATGCACCGTACAAAAAGACAGTAGGCAAGCCATCCCGATTGCCAACTCAATGTGTTCCACCAAGCTAGCCTTCACAGAGGCCCTGGTTGCTACCTGGGAAGCCCAGTCTCCCCAACCCTGACCCTAACTTGAGTCTTAACCCTAATTTCCTTGTGCAAGTGAAACATCCCCCCGTCCATACGGTTTAGAAAAAGTCAGTAGGCAAGCGAACCTGATTGCCAACTCAATCTGTTCCAACAAGCTAGCCTTCACAGAGGCCCTGGTTCCTGCCTGGGAAGCACAGTCTCCACAACCCAGCCCTCACTTGGGTATTAATCCTAATTTTCCAGTGCAACTGAAACATCCCCTCGTCCATACAGCTTCCAAAAAGACAGTAGGCAAGCAATCCTGATGGCCCACTCAGTCTGTTTCACCAGGTTCGGCTTCATTGAGGCCGTAGTTCCTGCCTGGGAAGCCCAGCCTCCATAACCCTAACCCTAACTTGGGTGTTAATGCTAATGTTCTTCTGCAATGGAAACATCCCCCCATGGATACGGTGTACTAAAACGGAGGAGGGAAGCCATCCTGGTGGCCCACTCAAGTCTGTTTCACCAAGCTAGGCTTCAAAGAAGGTCTGGTTCCCTCCAGGGAAGCCTAGACTCCCCAACATTACCCTTAACTAGAGTCTTGGCCCTAATTTTCTTGTCAACTGAAACATTCCCCCATCCAAACGGTGTACAAAAAGAAAGTAGGCAAGCTATCCCGATGGCCCACTCAGTCTGTTTCACCAAGCTAGGCTGCACCGAAGCCCAGGATCACGCTTGGGATCCGCAGTCTCCCCAACCCTAACCCTTACTTGAGTTTTAACACAAATTTTCTTGTGCAACTGAAATGATACCCCGTCCTTACAGTGCACAGAAAGCCAGTAGGAAAGCTATCCCGATGGCCCACTCAGTCTGTTTCACCAAGCTAGGCTACACCGACGCCCATGATCCCACCTGGGAAGCCCAGTCTCCCCAACCCTAACCCTAACTTGAGTCTTAACCCTAATTTTCTTGTGCAAGTGAAACATCACTCCGTCCATACGGTTTAGAAAAAGTCAGTAGGCAAGCCATCCCGACTGCCAACTCAATCTGTTCCACCAAGCTAGCCTTCACAGAGGCCCTGGTTGCTGCCTGGGAAGCACAGTCTCCCCAACCCAGCCCTCACTTGGGTATTAATCCTAATTTTCCTGTGCAACAGAAACATCCCCTCGTCCATACAGCGTACAAAACGACAGTAGGCAAGCAATCCTGATGGCCCACTCAGTCTGTTTCACCAGGCTCGGCTTCATCGAGGCCGTAGTTCCTTCCTGGGAAGCCCAGCCTCCATAACCCTAACCCTAATTTGGGTCTTAATGCTAATGTTCTTCTGCAATGGAAACATCCCCCCATGGATACGGTGTACTAAAACGGAGTAGGGAAGCCATCCTGGTGGCCCATTCCAGTCTGTTTCACCAAGCTAGGCTTCACAGAGGGTCTGGTTCCCTCCAGGGAAGCCTAGCCTCCCCAACCTTACCCCTAACTAGAGTCTTGGCCCTAATTTTCTTGTGCAACTGAAACATTCCCCTGTCCAAACGGTGTAGAAAAAGAAAGTAGGCAAGCTATCCCGATGGCCCACTCAGTCTTTTTCACCAAGCTAGGCTGCACCGAAGCCCAGGATCACGCTTCGGATCCGCAGTCTCCCCAACCCTAACCCTAACTTGAATTTTTACACAAATTTTCTTGTGCAACTGAAACGATACCCCGTCCTTACAGTGCACAGAAAGACAGTAGGAAAGCTATCCCGATGGCCCACTCAGTCTGTTTCACCAAGCTAGGCTACACCGAAGCCCAGGATCCCGCCTGGGAAGCCCAGTCTCCCCAACCCTAACCCTAACTTGAGTCTTAACCCTAATTTTCTTGTGCAAGTGAAACATCCCTCCATCCATACGGTTTAGAAAAAGTCAGTAGGCAAGCCATCCCGATTGCCAACTCAATCTCTTCCACCAAGCTAGCCTTCACAGAGGCCCTCGTTGCTGCCTGGGAAGCACAGTCTCCCCAACCCAGCCCTCACTTGGGTATTAATCCTAATTTTCCTGTGCAACTGAAACATCCCCTCGTCCATACAGCGTACAAAAAGACAGTAGGCAAGCAATCCTGATGGCCCACTCAGTCTGTTTCACCAGGCTCGGCTTCATCGAGTCCGTAGTTCCTGCCTGGGAAGCCCAGCCTCCATAACCCTAACCCTAATTTGGGTCTTAATGCTAATATTCTTCTGCAATGGAAACATCCCCCCATGGATACGGTGTACTAAATCGGAGTAGGGAAGCCATCCTGTTGGGCCACTCAAGTCTATTTCACCAAGCTAGGCTTCACAGAAGGTCTGGTTCCCTCCAGGGAAGCCTAGCCTCCCCAACCTTACCCCTAACTAGAGTCTTGGCCCTAATTTTCTTGTGCAACTGAAACATTCCCCCATCCAAACGGTGTACAAAAAGAAAGTAGGCAAGCTATCCCGATGGCCCACTCAGTCTGTTTCACCAAGCTAGGCTGCACCGAAGCCCAGGATCACGCTTGGGATCTGCAGTCTCCCCAACCCTAACCCTAACTTGAGTTTTAACACAAATTTTCTTGTGCAACTGAAACGATACCCCGTCCTTACAGTGCACAGAAAGCCAGTAGGAAAGCTATCCCGATGGCCCACTCAGTCTGTTTCACCAAGCTAGGCTGCACCGAAGCCCAGGATCCCGCCTGGGAAGCCCAGTCTCCCCAACCCTAACCCTAACTTGAGTCTTAACCCTAATTTTCTTGTGCAAATGAAACATCCCCCCGTCCATACGGTTTAGAAAAAGTCAGTAGGCAAGCCATCCCGATTGCCAACTCAATCTGTTACACCAAGCTAGCCTTCACAGAGGCCCTGGTTGCTACCTGGGAAGCACAGTCTCCCAACCCAGCCCTAACTTGAGTCTTCTCAACCCTAATTTTCTTGTGCAAGTGAAACATCCCCCCGTCCATACGGTTTAGAAAAAGTCAGTAGGCAAGCGAACCCGATTGCCAACTCAATCTGTTCCAACAAGCTAGCCTTCACAGAGGCCCTGGTTCCTGCCTGGGAAGCACAGTCTCCACAACCCAGCCCTCACTTGGGCATTAATCCTAATTTTCCTGTGCAACTGAAACATCCCCTCATCCATACAGCGTACAAAAAGACAGTAGGCAAGCAATCCTGATGGCCCACTCAGTCTGTTTCACCAGGCTCGGCTTCATCGAGGCCGTAGTTCCTGCCTGGGAAGCCCAGCCTCCATAACCCTAACCCTAATTTGGGTCTTAATGCTAATGTTCTTCTGCAATGGAAACATCCCCCCATGGATACGGTGTACTAAAACGGAGTAGGGAAGCCATCCTGGTGGCCCACTCCAGTCTGTTTCACCAAGCTAGGCTTCACAGAGGGTCTGGTTCCCTCCAGGGAAGCCTAGCCTCCCCAACCTTACCCCTAACTAGAGTCTTGGCCCTAATTTTCTTGTGCAACTGAAACATTCCCCCGTCCAAACGGTGTACAAAAAGAAAGTAGGCAAGCTATCCCGATGGCCCACTCAGTCTGTTTCACCAAGCTAGGCTGCACCGAAGCCCAGGATCACGCTTGGGATCCGCAGTCTCCCCAACCCTAACCGTAACTTGAGTTTTAACACAAATTTTCTTGTGCAACTGAAACGATACCCCGTCCTTACAGTGCACAGAAAGCCAGTAGGCAAGCTATCCCGATGGCCCACTCAGTCTGTTTCACCAAGCTAGGCTACACCGATGCCCAGGATCCCACCTGGGAAGCCCAGTCTCCCCAACCCTGACCCTAACTTGAGTCTTAACCCTAATTTTCTTGTGCAAGTGAAACATCCTCCCGTCCTTACGGTTTAGAAAAAGTCAGTAGGCAAGCCATCCCGATTGCCAACTCAATGTGTTCCACCAAGCTAGCCTTCACAGAGGCCCTGGTTGCTGCCTGGGAAGCCCGGTCTCACCAACCCTAACCCTAACTTGAGTCTTCTTAACCCTAATTTTCTTGTGCAAGTGAAACATCCCCCCTTCCATAGGGTTTAGAAAAAGTCAGTAGGCAAGCCATCCCGATTGCCAACTCAATGTGTTCCACCAAGCTAGCCTTCACAGAGGCCCTGGTTGCTGCCTGGGAAGCACAGTCTCCCCAACCCAGCCCTCACTTGGGTATTAATCCTAATTTTCCTGTGCAACTGAAACATCCCCTCGTCCATACAGCGTACAAAAAGACAGTAGGCAAGCTATCCCGATGGCCCACTCAGTCTGTTTCACCAGGCTCGGCTTCATCGAGGCCGTAGTTCCTGCCTGGGAAGCCTAGCCTCCATAACCCTAACCCTAATTTGGGTGTTAATGCTAATGTTCTTCTGCAATGGAAACATCCCCCCATGGACACGATGTACTGAAACGGAGTAGGGAAGCCATCCTGGTGGCCCACTCCAGTCTGTTTCACCAAGCTAGGCTTCACAGAGGGTCTGGTTCCCTCCAGGGAAGCCTAGCCTCCCCAACCTTAACCCTAACTAGAGTCTTGGCCCTAATTTTCTTGTGCAACTGAAACATTCCCCCGTCCAAACGGTGTACAAAAAGAAAGTAGGCAAGCTATCCCGATGGCCCACTCAGTCTTTATCACCAAGCTAGGCTGCACCGACGCCCAGGAACATGCTTGGGATCCACAGTCTCCCCAACCCTAACCCTAACTTGAGTTTTAACACAAATTTTCTTGTGCAACTGAAACGATACCCCGTCCTTACTGTGCACAGAAAGCCAGTAGGAAAGCTATCCCGATGGCCCACTCAGTGTGTTTCACCAAGCTAGGCTGCACCGAAGCCCAGGATCCCGCCTGGGAAGCCCAGTCTCCCCAACCCTAACCCTAACTTGAGTCTTAACCCTAATTTTCTTGTGCAAGTGAAACATCCCCCCGTCCATACGGTTTAGAAAAAGTCAGTAGGCAAGCCATCCCGATTGCCAACTCAATGTGTTCCACCAAGCTAGCCTTCACAGAGGCCCTGGTTGCTACCTGGGAAGCACAGTCTCCCCAACCCAGCCCTAACTTGAGTCTTCTTAACCCTAATTTCCTTGTGCAAGTGAAACATCCCCCCGTCCATACGGTTTAGAAAAAGTGAGTAGGCAAGCCATCCCGATTGCCAACTCAATCTGTTCCAACAAGCTAGCCTTCACAGAGGCCCTGGTTCCTGCCTGGGAAGCACAGTCTCCCCAACCCAGCCCTCACTTGGGTATTAATCCTAATTTTCCTGTGCAACTGAAACATCCCCTCGTCCATACAGCGTACAAAAAGACAGTAGGCAAGCAATCCTGATGGCCCACTCAGTCTGTTTCACCAGGCTCGGCTTCATCGAGGCCGTTGTTCCTGCCTGGGAAGCCTAGCCTCCATAACCCTAACCCTAATTTGGGTGTTAATGCTAATGTTCTTCTGCAATGGAAACATCCCCCCATGGACACGATGTACTGAAACGGAGTAGGGAAGCCATCCTGGTGGCCCACTCCAGTCTGTTTCACCAAGCTAGGCTTCACAGAGGGTCTGGTTCCCTCCAGGGAAGCCTAGCCTCCCCAACCTTAACCCTAACTAGAGTCTTGGCCCTAATTTTCTTGTGCAACTGAAACATTCCCCCATCCAAACGGTGTACAAAAAGAAAGTAGGCAAGCTATCCCGATGGCCCACTCAGTCTGTTTCACCAAGCTAGGCTGCACCGACGCCCAGGAACATGCTTGGGATCCACAGTCTCCCCAACCCTAACCCTAACTTGAGTTTTAACACAAATTTTCTTGTGCAACTGAAACGATACCCCGTCCTTACAGTGCACAGAAAGCCAGTAGGAAAGCTATCCCGATGGCCCACTCAGTGTGTTTCACCAAGCTAGGCTGCACCGAAGCCCAGGATCCCGCCTGGGAAGCCCAGTCTCCCCAACCCTAACCCTAACTTGAGTCTTAACCCTAATTTTCTTGTGCAAGTGAAACATCCCCCCGTCCATACGGTTTAGAAAAAGTCAGTAGGCAAGCCATCCCGATTGCCAACTCAATGTGTTCCACCAAGCTAGCCTTCACAGAGGCCCTGGTTGCTACCTGGGAAGCACAGTCTCCCCAACCCAGCCCTAACTTGAGTCTTCTTAACCCTAATTTCCTTGTGCAAGTGAAACATCCCCCCGTCCATACGGTTTAGAAAAAGTCAGTAGGCAAGCCATCCCGATTGCCAACTCAATCTGTTCCAACAAGCTAGCCTTCACAGAGGCCCTGGTTCCTGCCTGGGAAGCACAGTCTCCCCAACCCAGCCCTCACTTGGGTATTAATCCTAATTTTCCTGTGCAACTGAAACATCCCCTCGTCCATACAGCGTACAAAAAGACAGTAGGCAAGCAATCCTGATAACCCACTCAGTCTGTTTCACCAGGCTCGGCTTCATCGAGGCCGTAGTTCCTGCCTGGGAAGCCCAGCCTCCATAACCCTAACCCTAATTTGGGTGTTAATGCTAATGTTCTTCTGCAATGGAAACATCCCCCCATGGATAAGGTGTACTAAAACTGAGTAGGGACGCCATCCTGGTGGCCCACTCAAGTCTGTTTCACCAAGCTAGGCTTCACAGAGGGTCTGGTTCCCTCAAGGGAAGCCTAGCCTCCCCAACCTTTCCTCTAACTAGAGTCTTGGCCCTTAATTTTCTTGTGCAACTGAAACATTCCCCCGTCCAAACGGTGTACAAAAAGAAAGTAGGCAAGCTATCCCGATGGCCCACTCAGTCTGTTTCACCAAGCTAGGCTGCACCGAAGCCCAGGATCACGCTTGGGATCCGCAGTCTCCCCAACCCTAACCCTAACTTGAGTTTTAACACAAATTTTCTTGTGCAACTGAAACGATACCCCGTCCTTACAGTGCACAGAAAGCCAGTAGGCAAGCTATCCCGATGGCCCACTCAGTCTGTTTCACCAAGCTAGGCTACACCGACGCCCAGGATCCCGCCTGGGAAGCCCAGTCTCCCCAACCCTAACCCTAACTTGAGTCTTAACCCTAATTTTCTTGTGCAAGTGAAACATCCCTCCGTCCATACGGTTTAGAAAAAGTCAGTAGGCAAGCCATCCCGATTGCCAACTCAATCTGTTCCACCAAGCTAGCCTTCACAGAGGCCCTGGTTGCTGCCTGGGAAGCACAGTCTCCCCAACCCAGCCCTAGCTTGGGTATTAATCCTAATTTTCCTGTGCAAGTGAAACATCCCCTCGTCCATACAGCGTACAAAAAGACAGTAGGCAAGCAATCCTGATGGCCCACTCAGTCTGTTTCACCAGGCTCGGCTTCATCGAGGCCGTAGTTCCTGCCTGGGAAGCCCAGCCTCCATAACCCTAACCCTAATTTGGGTCTTAATGCTAATGTTCTTCTGCAATGGAAACATCCCCCCATGGATACGGTGTACTAAAACGGAGTAGGGAAGCCATCCTGGTGGCCCACTCCAGTCTGTTTCACCAAGCTAGGCTTCACAGAGGGTCTGGTTCCCTCCAGGGAAGCCTAGCCTCCCCAACCTTACCCCTAACTAGAGTCTTGGCCCTAATTTTCTTGTGCAACTGAAACATTCCCCCGACCAAACGGTGTACAAAAAGAAAGTAGGCAAGCTATCCCGATGCCCCACTCAGTCTGTTTCACCAAGCTAGGTTGCACCGAAGCCCAGGATCACGCTTGGGATCCGCAGTCTCCCCAACCCTAACCCTAACTTGAGTTTTAACACAAATTTTCTTGTGCAACTGAAACGATACCCCGTCCTTACAGTGCACAGAAAGCCAGTAGGAAAGCTATCCCGATGGCCCACTCAGTCTGTTTCACCAAGCTAGGCTACAGCGAAGCCCAGGATCTCGCCTGGGAAGCCCAGTCTCCCCAACCCTGACCCTAACTTGAGTCTTAACCCTAATTTTCTTGTGCAAGTGAAACAACCCCCCGTCCATACGGTTTAGAAAAAGTCAGTAGGCAAGCCATCCCGATTGCCAACTCTATCTGTTCCACCAAGCTAGCCTTCACAAAGGCCCTGGTTGCTGCCTGGGAAGCACAGTCTCCCCAACCCAGCCCTAACTTGGGTATTAATCCTAATTTTCCTGTGCAACTGAAACATCCCCTCGTCCATGCACCGTACAAAAAGACAGTAGGCAAGCCATCCCGATTGCCAACTCAATGTGTTCCACCAAGCTAGCCTTCACAGAGGCCCTGGTTGCTACCTGGGAAGCACAGTCTCCCCAACCCAGCCCTAACTTGAGTCTTCTTAACCCTAATTTTCTTGTGCAAGTGAAACATCCCCCCGTCCATACGGTTTAGAAAAAGTCAGTAGGCAAGCGAACCTGATTGCCAACTCAATCTGTTCCAACAAGCTAGCCTTCACAGAGGCCCTGGTTCCTGCCTGGGAAGCACAGTCTCCACAACCCAGCCCTCACTTGGGTATTAATCCTAATTTTCCAGTGCAACTGAAACATCCCCTCGTCCATACAGCTTCCAAAAAGACAGTAGGCAAGCAATCCTGATGGCCCACTCAGTCTGTTTCACCAGGTTCGGCTTCATCGAGGCCGTAGTTCCTGCCTGGGAAGCCCAGCCTCCATAACCCTAACCCTAACTTGGGTGTTAATGCTAATGTTCTTCTGCAATGGAAACATCCCCCCATGGATACGGTGTACTAAAACGGAGGAGGGAAGCCATCCTGGTGGCCCACTCAAGTCTGTTTCACCAAGCTAGGCTTCACAGAAGGTCTGGTTCCCTCCAGGGAAGCCTAGACTCCCCAACCTTACCCCTAACTAGAGTCTTGGCCCTAATTTTCTTGTCAACTGAAACATTCCCCCATCCAAACGGTGTACAAAAAGAAAGTAGGCAAGCTATCCCGATGGCCCACTCAGTCTGTTTCACCAAGCTAGGCTGCACCGAAGCCCAGGATCACGCTTGGGATCCGCAGTCTCCCCAACCCTAACCCTTACTTGAGTTTTAACACAAATTTTCTTGTGCAACTGAAATGATACCCCGTCCTTACAGTGCACAGAAAGCCAGTAGGAAAGCTATCCCGATGGCCCACTCAGTCTGTTTCACCAAGCTAGGCTACACCGACGCCCATGATCCCGCCTGGGAAGCCCAGTCTCCCCAACCCTAACCCTAACTTGAGTCTTAACCCTAATTTTCTTGTGCAAGTGAAACATCACTCCGTCCATACGGTTTAGAAAAAGTCAGTAGGCAAGCCATCCCGACTGCCAACTCAATCTGTTCCACCAAGCTAGCCTTCACAGAGGCCCTGGTTGCTGCCTGGGAAGCACAGTCTCCCCAACCCAGCCCTAACTTGGGTATTAATCCTAATTTTCCTGTGCAACTGAAACATCCCCTCGTCCATACAGCGTACAAAAAGACAGTAGGCAAGCAATCCTGATGGCCCACTCAGTCTGTTTCACCAGGCTCGGCTTCATCGAGGCCGTAGTTCCTGCCTGGGAAGCCCAGCCTCCATAACCCTAACCCTAATTTGGGTCTTAATGCTAATGTTCTTCTGCAATGGAAACATCCCCCCATGGATACGGTGTACTAAAACGGAGTAGGGAAGCCATCCTGGTGGCCCATTCCAGTCTGTTTCACCAAGCTAGGCTTCACAGAGGGTCTGGTTCCCTCCAGGGAAGCCTAGCCTCCCCAACCTTACCCCTAATTAGAGTCTTGGCCCTAATTTTCTTGTGCAACTGAAACATTCCCCTGTCCAAACGGTGTACAAAAAGAAAGTAGGCAAGCTATCCCGATGGCCCACTCAGTCTTTTTCACCAAGCTAGGCTGCACCGAAGCCCAGGATCACGCTTCGGATCCGCAGTCTCCCCAACCCTAACCCTAACTTGAATTTTTACACAAATTTTCTTGTGCAACTGAAACGATACCCCGTCCTTACAGTGCACAGAAAGACAGTAGGAAAGCTATCCCGATGGCCCACTCAGTCTGTTTCACCAAGCTAGGCTACACCGAAGCCCAGGATCCCGCCTGGGAAGCCCAGTCACCCCAACCCTAACCCTAACTTGAGTCTTAACCCTAATTTTCTTGTGCAAGTGAAACATCCCTCCGTCCATACGGTTTAGAAAAAGTCAGTAGGCAAGCCATCCCGATTGCCAACTCAATCTGTTCCACCAAGCTAGCCTTCACAGAGGCCCTGGTTGCTGCCTGGGAAGCACAGTCTCCCCAACCCAGCCCTCACTTGGGTATTAATCCTAATTTTCCTGTGCAACTGAAACATCCCCTCGTCCATACAGCATACAAAAAGACAGTAGGCAAGCAATCCTGATGGCCCACTCAGTCTGTTTCACCAGGCTCGGCTTCATCGAGGCCGTAGTTCCTGCCTGGGAAGCCTAGCCTCCATAACCCTAACCCTAATTTGGGTGTTAATGCTAATGTTCTTCTGCAATGGAAACATCCCTCCATGGACACGACGTACTGAAACGGAGTAGGGAAGCCATCCTGGTGGCCCACTCCAGTCTGTTTCACCAAGCTAGGCTTCACAGAGGGTCTGGTTCCCTCCAGGGAAGCCTAGCCTCCCCAACCCTAACCCTAACTAGAGTCTTGGCCCTAATTTTCTTGTGCAACTGAAACATTCCCCCGTCCAAACGGTGTACAAAAAGAAAGTAGGCAAGCTATCCCGATGGCCCACTCAGTCTTTATCACCAAGCTAGGCTGCACCGACGCCCAGGAACATGCTTGGGATCCACAGTCTCCCCAACCCTAACCCTAACTTGAGTTTTAACACAAATTTTCTTGTGCAACTGAAACGATACCCCGTCCTTACAGTGCACAGAAAGCCAGTAGGAAAGCTATCCCGATGGCCCACTCAGTGTGTTTCACCAAGCTAGGCTGCACCGAAGCCCAGGATCCCGCCTGGGAAGCCCAGTCTCCCCAACCCTAACCCTAACTTGAGTCTTAACCCTAATTTTCTTGTGCAAGTGAAACATCCCCCCGTCCATACGGTTTAGAAAAAGTCAGTAGGCAAGCCATCCCGATTGCCAACTCAATGTGTTCCACCAAGCTAGCCTTCACAGAGGCCCTGGTTGCTACCTGGGAAGCACAGTCTCCCCAACCCAGCCCTAACTTGAGTCTTCTTAACCCTAATTTCCTTGTGCAAGTGAAACATCCCCCCGTCCATACGGTTTAGAAAAAGTGAGTAGGCAAGCCATCCCGATTGCCAACTCAATCTGTTCCAACAAGCTAGCCTTCACAGAGGCCCTGGTTCCTGCCTGGGAAGCACAGTCTCCCCAACCCAGCCCTCACTTGGGTATTAATCCTAATTTTCCTGTGCAACTGAAACATCCCCTCGTCCATACAGCGTACAAAAAGACAGTAGGCAAGCAATCCTGATAGCCCACTCAGTCTGTTTCACCAGGCTCGGCTTCATCGAGGCCGTAGTTCCTGCCTGGGAAGCCCAGCCTCCATAACCCTAACCCTAATTTGGGTGTTAATGCTAATGTTCTTCTGCAATGGAAACATCCCCCCATGGATAAGGTGTACTAAAACTGAGTAGGGACGCCATCCTGGTGGCCCACTCAAGTCTGTTTCACCAAGCTAGGCTTCACAGAGGGTCTGGTTCCCTCAAGGGAAGCCTAGCCTCCCCAACCTTTCCTCTAACTAGAGTCTTGGCTCTTAATTTTCTTGTGCAACTGAAACATTCCCCCGTCCAAACGGTGTACAAAAAGAAAGTAGGCAAGCTATCCCGATGGCCCACTCAGTCTGTTTCACCAAGCTAGGCTGCACCGAAGCCCAGGATCACGCTTGGGATCCGCAGTCTCCCCAACCCTAACCCTAACCTGAGTTTTAACACAAATTTTCTTGTGCAACTGAAACGATACCCCGTCCTTACAGTGCACAGAAAGCCAGTAGGCAAGCTATCCCGATGGCCCACTCAGTCTGTTTCACCAAGCTAGGCTACACCGACGCCCATGATCCCGCCTGGGAAGCCCAGTCTCCCCAACCCTAACCCTAACTTGAGTCTTAACCCTAATTTTCTTGTGCAAGTGAAACATCCCTCCGTCCATACGGTTTAGAAAAAGTCAGTAGGCAAGCCATCCCGATTGCCAACTCAATCTGTTCCACCAAGCTAGCCTTCACAGAGGCCCTGGTTGCTGCCTGGGAAGCACAGTCTCCCCAACCCAGCCCTAGCTTGGGTATTAATCCTAATTTTCCTGTGCAAGTGAAACATCCCCTCGTCCATACAGCGTACAAAAAGACAGTAGGCAAGCAATCCTGATGGCCCACTCAGTCTGTTTCACCAGGCTCGGTTTCATCGAGGCCGTAGTTCCTGCCTGGGAAGCCCAGCCTCCATAACCCTAACCCTAATTTGGGTCTTAATGCTAATGTTCTTCTGCAATGGAAACATCCCCCCATGGATACG
The DNA here is from genome assembly GCF_057233095.1 of Heloderma suspectum. Classification (NCBI taxonomy): domain Eukaryota; kingdom Metazoa; phylum Chordata; class Lepidosauria; order Squamata; family Helodermatidae; genus Heloderma; species Heloderma suspectum. Next base: position 145,077,865 of record NC_139459.1, read on the forward strand.
GTGTACTAAAACGGAGTAGGGAAGCCATCCTGGTGGCCCACTCCAGTCTGTTTCACCAAGCTAGGCTTCACAGAGGGTCTGGTTCCCTCCAGGGAAGCCTAGCCTCCCCAACCTTACCCCTAACTAGAGTCTTGGCCCTAATTTTCTTGTGCAACTGAAACATTCCCCCGACCAAACGGTGTACAAAAAGAAAGTAGGCAAGCTATCCCGATGCCCCACTCAGTCTGTTTCACCAAGCTAGGTTGCACCGAAGCCCAGGATCACGCTTGGGATCCGCAGTCTCCCCAACCCTAACCCTAACTTGAGTTTTAACACAAATTTTCTTGTGCAACTGAAACGATACCCCGTCCTTACAGTGCACAGAAAGCCAGTAGGAAAGCTATCCCGATGGCCCACTCAGTCTGTTTCACCAAGCTAGGCTACAGCGAAGCCCAGGATCTCGCCTGGGAAGCCCAGTCTCCCCAACCCTGACCCTAACTTGAGTCTTAACCCTAATTTTCTTGTGCAAGTGAAACAACCCCCCGTCCATACGGTTTAGAAAAAGTCAGTAGGCAAGCCATCCCGATTGCCAACTCTATCTGTTCCACCAAGCTAGCCTTCACAAAGGCCCTGGTTGCTGCCTGGGAAGCACAGTCTCCCCAACCCAGCCCTAACTTGGGTATTAATCCTAATTTTCCTGTGCAACTGAAACATCCCCTCGTCCATGCACCGTACAAAAAGACAGTAGGCAAGCCATCCCGATTGCCAACTCAATTTGTTCCACCAAGCTAGCCTTCACAGAGGCCCTGGTTGCTACCTGGGAAGCACAGTCTCCCCAACCCAGCCCTAACTTGAGTCTTCTTAACCCTAATTTTCTTGTGCAAGTGAAACATCCCCCCGTCCATACGGTTTAGAAAAAGTCAGTAGGCAAGCGAACCTGATTGCCAACTCAATCTGTTCCAACAAGCTAGCCTTCACAGAGGCCCTGGTTCCTGCCTGGGAAGCACAGTCTCCACAACCCAGCCCTCACTTGGGTATTAATCCTAATTTTCCAGTGCAACTGAAACATCCCCTCGTCCATACAGCTTCCAAAAAGACAGTAGGCAAGCAATCCTGATGGCCCACTCAGTCTGTTTCACCAGGTTCGGCTTCATCGAGGCCGTAGTTCCTGCCTGGGAAGCCCAGCCTCCATAACCCTAACCCTAACTTGGGTGTTAATGCTAATGTTCTTCTGCAATGGAAACATCCCCCCATGGATACGGTGTACTAAAACGGAGGAGGGAAGCCATCCTGGTGGCCCACTCAAGTCTGTTTCACCAAGCTAGGCTTCACAGAAGGTCTGGTTCCCTCCAGGGAAGCCTAGACTCCCCAACCTTACCCCTAACTAGAGTCTTGGCCCTAATTTTCTTGTCAACTGAAACATTCCCCCATCCAAACGGTGTACAAAAAGAAAGTAGGCAAGCTATCCCGATGGCCCACTCAGTCTGTTTCACCAAGCTAGGCTGCACCGAAGCCCAGGATCACGCTTGGGATCCGCAGTCTCCCCAACCCTAACCCTTACTTGAGTTTTAACACAAATTTTCTTGTGCAACTGAAATGATACCCCGTCCTTACAGTGCACAGAAAGCCAGTAGGAAAGCTATCCCGATGGCCCACTCAGTCTGTTTCACCAAGCTAGGCTACACCGACGCCCATGATCCCGCCTGGGAAGCCCAGTCTCCCCAACCCTAACCCTAACTTGAGTCTTAACCCTAATTTTCTTGTGCAAGTGAAACATCACTCCGTCCATACGGTTTAGAAAAAGTCAGTAGGCAAGCCATCCCGACTGCCAACTCAATCTGTTCCACCAAGCTAGCCTTCACAGAGGCCCTGGTTGCTGCCTGGGAAGCACAGTCTCCCCAACCCAGCCCTAACTTGGGTATTAATCCTAATTTTCCTGTGCAACAGAAACATCCCCTCGTCCATACAGCGTACAAAACGACAGTAGGCAAGCAATCCTGATGGCCCACTCAGTCTGTTTCACCAGGCTCGGCTTCATCGAGGCCGTAGTTCCTGCCTGGGAAGCCCAGCCTCCATAACCCTAACCCTAATTTGGGTCTTAATGCTAATGTTCTTCTGCAATGGAAACATCCCCCCATGGATACGGTGTACTAAAACGGAGTAGGGAAGCCATCCTGGTGGCCCATTCCAGTCTGTTTCACCAAGCTAGGCTTCACAGAGGGTCTGGTTCCCTCCAGGGAAGCCTAGCCTCCCCAACCTTACCCCTAACTAGAGTCTTGGCCCTAATTTTCTTGTGCAACTGAAACATTCCCCTGTCCAAACGGTGTACAAAAAGAAAGTAGGCAAGCTATCCCGATGGCCCACTCAGTCTTTTTCACCAAGCTAGGCTGCACCGAAGCCCAGGATCACGCTTCGGATCCGCAGTCTCCCCAACCCTAACCCTAACTTGAATTTTTACACAAATTTTCTTGTGCAACTGAAACGATACCCCGTCCTTACAGTGCACAGAAAGACAGTAGGAAAGCTATCCCGATGGCCCACTCAGTCTGTTTCACCAAGCTAGGCTACACCGAAGCCCAGGATCCCGCCTGGGAAGCCCAGTCTCCCCAACCCTAACCCTAACTTGAGTCTTAACCCTAATTTTCTTGTGCAAGTGAAACATCCCTCCGTCCATACGGTTTAGAAAAAGTCAGTAGGCAAGCCATCCCGATTGCCAACTCAATCTGTTCCACCAAGCTAGCCTTCACAGAGGCCCTGGTTGCTGCCTGGGAAGCACAGTCTCCCCAACCCAGCCCTCACTTGGGTATTAATCCTAATTTTCCTGTGCAACTGAAACATCCCCTCGTCCATACAGCGTACAAAAAGACAGTAGGCAAGCAATCCTGATGGCCCACTCAGTCTGTTTCACCAGGCTCGGCTTCATCGAGTCCGTAGTTCCTGCCTGGGAAGCCCAGCCTCCATAACCCTAACCCTAATTTGGGTCTTAATGCTAATATTCTTCTGCAATGGAAACATCCCCCCATGGATACGGTGTACTAAAACGGAGTAGGGAAGCCATCCTGTTGGGCCACTCAAGTCTATTTCACCAAGCTAGGCTTCACAGAGGGTCTGGTTCCCTCCAGGGAAGCCTAGCCTCCCCAACCTTACCCCTAACTAGAGTCTTGGCCCTAATTTTCTTGTGCAACTGAAACATTCCCCCGTCCAAACGGTGTACAAAAAGAAAGTAGGCAAGCTATCCCGATGGCCACTCAGTCTGTTTCACCAAGCTAGGCTGCACCGAAGCCCAGGATCACGCTTGGGATCCGCAGTCTCCCCAACCCTAACCCTAACTTGAGTTTTAACACAAATTTTCTTGTGCAACTGAAACGATACCCCGTCCTTACAGTGCACAGAAAGCCAGTAGGAAAGCTATCCCGATGGCCCACTCAGTCTGTTTCACCAAGCTAGGCTGCACCGAAGCCCAGGATCCCGCCTGGGAAGCCCAGTCTCCCCAACCCTAACCCTAACTTGAGTCTTAACCCTAATTTTCTTGTGCAAATGAAACATCCCCCCGTCCATACGGTTTAGAAAAAGTCAGTAGGCAAGCCATCCCGATTGCCAACTCAATCTGTTCCACCAAGCTAGCCTTCACAGAGGCCCTGGTTGCTACCTGGGAAGCACAGTCTCCACAACCCAGCCCTCACTTGGGCATTAATCCTAATTTTCCTGTGCAACTGAAACATCCCCTCGTCCATACAGCGTACAAAAAGACAGTAGGCAAGCAATCCTGATGGCCCACTCAGTCTGTTTCACCAGGCTCGGCTTCATCGAGGCCGTAGTTCCTGCCTGGGAAGCCCAGCCTCCATAACCCTAACCCTAATTTGGGTCTTAATGCTAATGTTCTTCTGCAATGGAAACATCCCCCCATGGATACGGTGTACTAAAACGGAATAGGGAAGCCATCCTGGTGGCCCACTCCAGTCTGTTTCACCAAGCTAGGCTTCACAGAGGGTCTGGTTCCCTCCAGGGAAGCCTAGCCTCCCCAACCTTACCCCTAACTAGAGTCTTGGCCCTAATTTTCTTGTGCAACTGAAACATTCCCCCGTCCAAACGGTGTACAAAAAGAAAGTAGGCAAGCTATCCCGATGCCCCACTCAGTCTGTTTCACCAAGCTAGGCGGCACCGAAGCCCAGGATCACGCTTGGGATCCGCAGTCTCCCCAACCCTAACCCTAACTTGAGTTTTAACACAAATTTTCTTGTGCAACTGAAACGATACCCCGTCCTTACAGTGCACAGAAAGCCAGTAGGAAAGCTATCCCGATGGCCCACTCAGTCTGTTTCACCAAGCTAGGCTACAGCGAAGCCCAGGATCTCGCCTGGGAAGCCCAGTCTCCCCAACCCTGACCCTAACTTGAGTCTTAACCCTAATTTTCTTGTGCAAGTGAAACAACCCCCCGTCCATACGGTTTAGAAAAAGTCAGTAGGCAAGCCATCCCGATTGCCAACTCAATCTGTTCCACCAAGCTAGCCTTCACAAAGGCCCTGGTTGCTGCCTGGGAAGCACAGTCTCCCCAACCCAGCCCTAGCTTGGGTATTAATCCTAATTTTCCTGTGCAACTGAAACATCCCCTCGTCCATGCACCGTACAAAAAGACAGTAGGCAAGCCATCCCGATTGCCAACTCAATGTGTTCCACCAAGCTAGCCTTCACAGAGGCCCTGGTTGCTACCTGGGAAGCACAGTCTCCCCAACCCAGCCCTAACTTGAGTCTTCTTAACCCTAATTTTCTTGTGCAAGTGAAACATCCCCCCGTCCATACGGTTTAGAAAAAGTGAGTAGGCAAGCCATCCCGATTGCCAACTCAATCTGTTCCAACAAGCTAGCCTTCACAGAGGCCCTGGTTCCTGCCTGGGAAGCACAGTCTCCCCAACCCAGCCCTCACTTGGGTATTAATCCTAATTTTCCTGTGCAACTGAAACATCCCCTCGTCCATACAGCGTACAAAAAGACAGTAGGCAAGCAATCCTGATAACCCACTCAGTCTGTTTCACCAGGCTCGGCTTCATCGAGGCCGTAGTTCCTGCCTGGGAAGCCCAGCCTCCATAACCCTAACCCTAATTTGGGTGTTAATGCTAATGTTCTTCTGCAATGGAAACATCCCCCCATGGATAAGGTGTACTAAAACTGAGTAGGGACGCCATCCTGGTGGCCCACTCAAGTCTGTTTCACCAAGCTAGGCTTCACAGAGGGTCTGGTTCCCTCAAGGGAAGCCTAGCCTCCCCAACCTTTCCTCTAACTAGAGTCTTGGCCCTTAATTTTCTTGTGCAACTGAAACATTCCCCCATCCAAACGGTGTACAAAAAGAAAGTAGGCAAGCTATCCCGATGGCCCACTCAGTCTGTTTCACCAAGCTAGGCTGCACCGAAGCCCAGGATCACGCTTGGGATCCGCAGTCTGCCCAACCCTAACCCTAACTTGAGTTTTAACACAAATTTTCTTGTGCAACTGAAACGATACCCCGTCCTTACAGTGCACAGAAAGCCAGTAGGCAAGCTATCCCGATGGCCCACTCAGTCTGTTTCACCAAGCTAGGCTACACCGACGCCCAGGATCCCGCCTGGGAAGCCCAGTCTCCCCAACCCTAACCCTAACTTGAGTCTTAACCCTAATTTTCTTGTGCAAGTGAAACATCCCTCCGTCCATACGGTTTAGAAAAAGTCAGTAGGCAAGCCATCCCGATTGCCAACTCAATCTGTTCCACCAAGCTAGCCTTCACAGAGGCCCTGGTTGCTGCCTGGGAAGCACAGTCTCCCCAACCCAGCCCTAGCTTGGGTATTAATCCTAATTTTCCTGTGCAAGTGAAACATCCCCTCGTCCATACAGCGTACAAAAAGACAGTAGGCAAGCAATCCTGATGGCCCACTCAGTCTGTTTCACCAAGCTAGGTTGCACCGAAGCCCAGGATCACGCTTGGGATCCGCAGTCTCCCCAACCCTAACCCTAACTTGAGTTTTAACACAAATTTTCTTGTGCAACTGAAACGATACCCCGTCCTTACAGTGCACAAAAAGCCAGTAGGAAAGCTATCCCGATGGCCCACTCAGTCTGTTTCACCAAGCTAGGCTACAGCGAAGCCCAGGATCTCGCCTGGGAAGCCCAGTCTCCCCAACCCTGACCCTAACTTGAGTCTTAACCCTAATTTTCTTGTGCAAGTGAAACAACCCCCCGTCCATACGGTTTAGAAAAAGTCAGTAGGCAAGCCATCCCGATTGCCAACTCAATCTGTTCCACCAAGCTAGCCTTCACAAAGGCCCTGGTTGCTGCCTGGGAAGCACAGTCTCCCCAACCCAGCCCTAACATGGGTATTAATCCTAATTTTCCTGTGCAACTGAAACATCCCCTCGTCCATGCACCGTACAAAAAGACAGTAGGCAAGCCATCCCGATTGCCAACTCAATGTGTTCCACCAAGCTAGCCTTCACAGAGGCCCTGGTTGCTACCTGGGAAGCCCAGTCTCCCCAACCCTGACCCTAACTTGAGTCTTAACCCTAATTTCCTTGTGCAAGTGAAACATCCCCCCGTCCATACGGTTTAGAAAAAGTCAGTAGGCAAGCGAACCTGATTGCCAACTCAATCTGTTCCAACAAGCTAGCCTTCACAGAGGCCCTGGTTCCTGCCTGGGAAGCACAGTCTCCACAACCCAGCCCTCACTTGGGTATTAATCCTAATTTTCCAGTGCAACTGAAACATCCCCTCGTCCATACAGCTTCCAAAAAGACAGTAGGCAAGCAATCCTGATGGCCCACTCAGTCTGTTTCACCAGGTTCGGCTTCATCGAGGCCGTAGTTCCTGCCTGGGAAGCCCAGCCTCCATAACCCTAACCCTAACTTGGGTGTTAATGCTAATGTTCTTCTGCAATGGAAACATCCCCCCATGGATACGGTGTACTAAAACGGAGGAGGGAAGCCATCCTGGTGGCCCACTCAAGTCTGTTTCACCAAGCTAGGCTTCAAAGAAGGTCTGGTTCCCTCCAGGGAAGCCTAGACTCCCCAACATTACCCTTAACTAGAGTCTTGGCCCTAATTTTCTTGTCAACTGAAACATTCCCCCATCCAAACGGTGTACAAAAAGAAAGTAGGCAAGCTATCCCGATGGCCCACTCAGTCTGTTTCACCAAGCTAGGCTGCACCGAAGCCCAGGATCACGCTTGGGATCCGCAGTCTCCCCAACCCTAACCCTTACTTGAGTTTTAACACAAATTTTCTTGTGCAACTGAAATGATACCCCGTCCTTACAATGCACAGAAAGCCAGTAGGAAAGCTATCCCGATGGCCCACTCAGTCTGTTTCACCAAGCTAGGCTACACCGACGCCCATGATCCCACCTGGGAAGCCCAGTCTCCCCAACCCTAACCCTAACTTGAGTCTTAACCCTAATTTTCTTGTGCAAGTGAAACATCACTCCGTCCATACGGTTTAGAAAAAGTCAGTAGGCAAGCCATCCCGACTGCCAACTCAATCTGTTCCACCAAGCTAGCCTTCACAGAGGCCCTGGTTGCTGCCTGGGAAGCACAGTCTCCCCAACCCAGCCCTCACTTGGGTATTAATCCTAATTTTCCTGTGCAACAGAAACATCCCCTCGTCCATACAGCGTACAAAACGACAGTAGGCAAGCAATCCTGATGGCCCACTCAGTCTGTTTCACCAGGCTCGGCTTCATCGAGGCCGTAGTTCCTTCCTGGGAAGCCCAGCCTCCATAACCCTAACCCTAATTTGGGTCTTAATGCTAATGTTCTTCTGCAATGGAAACATCCCCCCATGGATACGGTGTACTAAAACGGAGTAGGGAAGCCATCCTGGTGGCCCATTCCAGTCTGTTTCACCAAGCTAGGCTTCACAGAGGGTCTGGTTCCCTCCAGGGAAGCCTAGCCTCCCCAACCTTACCCCTAACTAGAGTCTTGGCCCTAATTTTCTTGTGCAACTGAAACATTCCCCTGTCCAAACGGTGTAGAAAAAGAAAGTAGGCAAGCTATCCCGATGGCCCACTCAGTCTTTTTCACCAAGCTAGGCTGCACCGAAGCCCAGGATCACGCTTCGGATCCGCAGTCTCCCCAACCCTAACCCTAACTTGAATTTTTACACAAATTTTCTTGTGCAACTGAAACGATACCCCGTCCTTACAGTGCACAGAAAGACAGTAGGAAAGCTATCCCGATGGCCCACTCAGTCTGTTTCACCAAGCTAGGCTACACCGAAGCCCAGGATCCCGCCTGGGAAGCCCAGTCTCCCCAACCCTAACCCTAACTTGAGTCTTAACCCTAATTTTCTTGTGCAAGTGAAACATCCCTCCATCCATACGGTTTAGAAAAAGTCAGTAGGCAAGCCATCCCGATTGCCAACTCAATCTCTTCCACCAAGCTAGCCTTCACAGAGGCCCTCGTTGCTGCCTGGGAAGCACAGTCTCCCCAACCCAGCCCTCACTTGGGTATTAATCCTAATTTTCCTGTGCAACTGAAACATCCCCTCGTCCATACAGCGTACAAAAAGACAGTAGGCAAGCAATCCTGATGGCCCACTCAGTCTGTTTCACCAGGCTCGGCTTCATCGAGTCCGTAGTTCCTGCCTGGGAAGCCCAGCCTCCATAACCCTAACCCTAATTTGGGTCTTAATGCTAATATTCTTCTGCAATGGAAACATCCCCCCATGGATACGGTGTACTAAATCGGAGTAGGGAAGCCATCCTGTTGGGCCACTCAAGTCTATTTCACCAAGCTAGGCTTCACAGAAGGTCTGGTTCCCTCCAGGGAAGCCTAGCCTCCCCAACCTTACCCCTAACTAGAGTCTTGGCCCTAATTTTCTTGTGCAACTGAAACATTCCCCCGTCCAAACGGTGTACAAAAAGAAAGTAGGCAAGCTATCCCGATGGCCCACTCAGTCTGTTTCACCAAGCTAGGCTGCACCGAAGCCCAGGATCACGCTTGGGATCTGCAGTCTCCCCAACCCTAACCCTAACTTGAGTTTTAACACAAATTTTCTTGTGCAACTGAAACGATACCCCGTCCTTACAGTGCACAGAAAGCCAGTAGGAAAGCTATCCCGATGGCCCACTCAGTCTGTTTCACCAAGCTAGGCTGCACCGAAGCCCAGGATCCCGCCTGGGAAGCCCAGTCTCCCCAACCCTAACCCTAACTTGAGTCTTAACCCTAATTTTCTTGTGCAAATGAAACATCCCCCCGTCCATACGGTTTAGAAAAAGTCAGTAGGCAAGCCATCCCGATTGCCAACTCAATCTGTTACACCAAGCTAGCCTTCACAGAGGCCCTGGTTGCTACCTGGGAAGCACAGTCTCCCAACCCAGCCCTAACTTGAGTCTTCTCAACCCTAATTTTCTTGTGCAAGTGAAACATCCCCCCGTCCATACGGTTTAGAAAAAGTCAGTAGGCAAGCGAACCCGATTGCCAACTCAATCTGTTCCAACAAGCTAGCCTTCACAGAGGCCCTGGTTCCTGCCTGGGAAGCACAGTCTCCACAACCCAGCCCTCACTTGGGCATTAATCCTAATTTTCCTGTGCAACTGAAACATCCCCTCATCCATACAGCGTACAAAAAGACAGTAGGCAAGCAATCCTGATGGCCCACTCAGTCTGTTTCACCAGGCTCGGCTTCATCGAGGCCGTAGTTCCTGCCTGGGAAGCCCAGCCTCCATAACCCTAACCCTAATTTGGGTCTTAATGCTAATGTTCTTCTGCAATGGAAACATCCCCCCATGGATACGGTGTACTAAAACGGAGTAGGGAAGCCATCCTGGTGGCCCACTCCAGTCTGTTTCACCAAGCTAGGCTTCACAGAGGGTCTGGTTCCCTCCAGGGAAGCCTAGCCTCCCCAACCTTACCCCTAACTAGAGTCTTGGCCCTAATTTTCTTGTGCAACTGAAACATTCCCCCGTCCAAACGGTGTACAAAAAGAAAGTAGGCAAGCTATCCCGATGGCCCACTCAGTCTGTTTCACCAAGCTAGGCTGCACCGAAGCCCAGGATCACGCTTGGGATCCGCAGTCTCCCCAACCCTAACCCTTACTTGAGTTTTAACACAAATTTTCTTGTGCAACTGAAATGATACCCCGTCCTTACAGTGCACAGAAAGCCAGTAGGAAAGCTATCCCGATGGCCCACTCAGTCTGTTTCACCAAGCTAGGCTACACCGACGCCCATGATCCCGCCTGGGAAGCCCAGTCTCCCCAACCCTAACCCTAACTTGAGTCTTAACCCTAATTTTCTTGTGCAAGTGAAACATCACTCCGTCCATACGGTTTAGAAAAAGTCAGTAGGCAAGCCATCCCGACTGCCAACTCAATCTGTTCCACCAAGCTAGCCTTCACAGAGGCCCTGGTTGCTGCCTGGGAAGCACAGTCTCCCCAACCCAGCCCTAACTTGGGTATTAATCCTAATTTTCCTGTGCAACAGAAACATCCCCTCGTCCATACAGCGTACAAAACGACAGTAGGCAAGCAATCCTGATGGCCCACTCAGTCTGTTTCACCAGGCTCGGCTTCATCGAGGCCGTAGTTCCTGCCTGGGAAGCCCAGCCTCCATAACCCTAACCCTAATTTGGGTCTTAATGCTAATGTTCTTCTGCAATGGAAACATCCCCCCATGGATACGGTGTACTAAAACGGAGTAGGGAAGCCATCCTGGTGGCCCATTCCAGTCTGTTTCACCAAGCTAGGCTTCACAGAGGGTCTGGTTCCCTCCAGGGAAGCCTAGCCTCCCCAACCTTACCCCTAACTAGAGTCTTGGCCCTAATTTTCTTGTGCAACTGAAACATTCCCCTGTCCAAACGGTGTACAAAAAGAAAGCAGGCAAGCTATCCCGATGGCCCACTCAGTCTTTTTCACCAAGCTAGGCTGCACCGAAGCCCAGGATCACGCTTCGGATCCGCAGTCTCCCCAACCCTAACCCTAACTTGAATTTTTACACAAATTTTCTTGTGCAACTGAAACGATACCCCGTCCTTACAGTGCACAGAAAGACAGTAGGAAAGCTATCCCGATGGCCCACTCAGTCTGTTTCACCAAGCTAGGCTACACCGAAGCCCAGGATCCCGCCTGGGAAGCCCAGTCTCCCCAACCCTAACCCTAACTTGAGTCTTAACCCTAATTTTCTTGTGCAAGTGAAACATCCCTCCATCCATACGGTTTAGAAAAAGTCAGTAGGCAAGCCATCCCGATTGCCAACTCAATCTCTTCCACCAAGCTAGCCTTCACAGAGGCCCTCGTTGCTGCCTGGGAAGCACAGTCTCCCCAACCCAGCCCTCACTTGGGTATTAATCCTAATTTTCCTGTGCAACTGAAACATCCCCTCGTCCATACAGCGTACAAAAAGACAGTAGGCAAGCAATCCTGATGGCCCACTCAGTCTGTTTCACCAGGCTCGGCTTCATCGAGTCCGTAGTTCCTGCCTGGGAAGCCCAGCCTCCATAACCCTAACCCTAATTTGGGTCTTAATGCTAATATTCTTCTGCAATGGAAACATCCCCCCATGGATACGGTGTACTAAATCGGAGTAGGGAAGCCATCCTGTTGGGCCACTCAAGTCTATTTCACCAAGCTAGGCTTCACAGAAGGTCTGGTTCCCTCCAGGGAAGCCTAGCCTCCCCAACCTTACCCCTAACTAGAGTCTTGGCCCTAATTTTCTTGTGCAACTGAAACATTCCCCCGTCCAAACGGTGTACAAAAAGAAAGTAGGCAAGCTATCCCGATGGCCCACTCAGTCTGTTTCACCAAGCTAGGCTGCACCGAAGCCCAGGATCACGCTTGGGATCCGCAGTCTCCCCAACCCTAACCCTAACTTGAGTTTTAACACAAATTTTCTTGTGCAACTGAAACGATACCCCGTCCTTACAGTGCACAGAAAGCCAGTAGGAAAGCTATCCCGATGGCCCACTCAGTCTGTTTCACCAAGCTAGGCTGCACCGAAGCCCAGGATCCCGCCTGGGAAGCCCAGTCTCCCCAACCCTAACCCTAACTTGAGTCTTAACCCTAATTTTCTTGTGCAAATGAAACATCCCCCCGTCCATACGGTTTAGAAAAAGTCAGTAGGCAAGCCATCCCGATTGCCAACTCAATCTGTTCCACCAAGCTAGCCTTCACAGAGGCCCTGGTTGCTACCTGGGAAGCACAGTCTCCCAACCCAGCCCTAACTTGAGTCTTCTCAACCCTAATTTTCTTGTGCAAGTGAAACATCCCCCCGTCCATACGGTTTAGAAAAAGTCAGTAGGCAAGCGAACCCGATTGCCAACTCAATCTGTTCCAGCAAGCTAGCCTTCACAGAGGCCCTGGTTCCTGCCTGGGAAGCACAGTCTCCACAACCTAGCCCTCACTTGGGCATTAATCCTAATTTTCCTGTGCAACTGAAACATCCCCTCGTCCATACAGCGTACAAAAAGACAGTAGGCAAGCAATCCTGATGGCCCACTCAGTCTGTTTCACCAGGCTCGGCTTCATCGAGGCCGTAGTTCCTGCCTGGGAAGCCCAGCCTCCATAACCCTAACCCTAATTTGGGTCTTAATGCTAATGTTCTTCTGCAATGGAAACATCCCCCCATGGATACGGTGTACTAAAACGGAGTAGGGAAGCCATCCTGGTGGCCCACTCCAGTCTGTTTCACCAAGCTAGGCTTCACAGAGGGTCTGGTTCCCTCCAGGGAAGCCTAGCCTCCCCAACCTTACCCCTAACTAGAGTCTTGGCCCTAATTTTCTTGTGCAACTGAAACATTCCCCCGTCCAAACGGTGTACAAAAAGAAAGTAGGCAAGCTATCCCGATGCCCCACTCAGTCTGTTTCACCAAGCTAGGCGGCACCGAAGCCCAGGATCACGCTTGGGATCCGCAGTCTCCCCAACCCTAACCCTAACTTGAGTTTTAACACAAATTTTCTTGTGCAACTGAAACGATACCCCGTCCTTACAGTGCACAGAAAGCCAGTAGGAAAGCTATCCCGATGGCCCACTCAGTCTGTTTCACCAAGCTAGGCTACAGCGAAGCCCAGGATCTCGCCTGGGAAGCCCAGTCTCCCCAACCCTGACCCTAACTTGAGTCTTAACCCTAATTTTCTTGTGCAAGTGAAACAACCCCCCGTCCATACGGTTTAGAAAAAGTCAGTAGGCAAGCCATCCCGATTGCCAACTCAATCTGTTCCACCAAGCTAGCCTTCACAAAGGCCCTGGTTGCTGCCTGGGAAGCACAGTCTCCCCAACCCAGCCCTAGCTTGGGTATTAATCCTAATTTTCCTGTGCAACTGAAACATCCCCTCGTCCATGCACCGTACAAAAAGACAGTAGGCAAGCCATCCCGATTGCCAACTCAATGTGTTCCACCAAGCTAGCCTTCACAGAGGCCCTGGTTGCTACCTGGGAAGCACAGTCTCCCCAACCCAGCCCTAACTTGAGTCTTCTTAACCCTAATTTTCTTGTGCAAGTGAAACATCCCCCCGTCCATACGGTTTAGAAAAAGTCAGTAGGCAAGCGAACCCGATTGCCAACTCAATCTGTTCCAACAAGCTAGCCTTCACAGAGGCCCTGGTTCCTGCCTGGGAAGCACAGTCTCCACAACCCAGCCCTCACTTGGGTATTAATCCTAATTTTCCAGTGCAACTGAAACATCCCCTCGTCCATACAGCGTACAAAAAGACAGTAGGCAAGCAATCCTGATGGCCCACTCAGTCTGTTTCACCAGGTTCGGCTTCATCGAGGCCGTAGTTCCTGCCTGGGAAGCCCAGCCTCCATAACCCTAACCCTAACTTGGATGTTAATATTAATGTTCTTCTGCAATGGAAACATCCCCCCATGGATACGGTGTACTAAAACGGAGTAGGGAAGCCATCCTGGTGGCCCACTCAAGTCTGTTTCACCAAGCTAGGCTTCACAGAAGGTCTGGTTCCCTCCAGGGAAGCCTAGACTCCCCAACCTTACCCCTAACTAGAGTCTTGGCCCTAATTTTCTTGTCAACTGAAACATTCCCCCGACCAAACGGTGTACAAAAAGAAAGTAGGCAAGCTATCCCGATGGCCCACTCAGTCTGTTTCACCAAGCTAGGCTGCACCGAAGCCCAGGATCACGCTTGGGATCCGCAGTCTCCCCAACCCTAACCCTTACTTGAGTTTTAACACAAATTTTCTTGTGCAACTGAAATGATACCCCGTCCTTACAGTGCACAGAAAGCCAGTAGGAAAGCTATCCCGATGGCCCACTCAGTCTGTTTCACCAAGCTAGGCTACACCGACGCCCATGATCCCGCCTGGGAAGCCCAGTCTCCCCAACCCTAACCCTAACTTGAGTCTTAACCCTAATTTTCTTGTGCAAGTGAAACTTCCCTCCGTCCATACGGTTTAGAAAAAGTCAGTAGGCAAGCCATCCCGATTGCCAACTCAATGTGTTCCACCAAGCTAGCCTTCACAGAGGCCCTGGTTGCTACCTGGGAAGCACAGTCTCCCCAACCCAGCCCTAACTTGAGTCTTCTTAACCCTAATTTCCTTGTGCAAGTGAAACATCCCCCCGTCCATACGGTTTAGAAAAAGTGAGTAGGCAAGCCATCCCGATTGCCAACTCAATCTGTTCCAACAAGCTAGCCTTCACAGAGGCCCTGGTTCCTGCCTGGGAAGCACAGTCTCCCCAACCCAGCCCTCACTTGGGTATTAATCCTAATTTTCCTGTGCAACTGAAACATCCCCTCGTCCATACAGCGTACAAAAAGACAGTAGGCAAGCAATCCTGATAACCCACTCAGTCTGTTTCACCAGGCTCGGCTTCATCGAGGCCGTAGTTCCTGCCTGGGAAGCCCAGCCTCCATAACCCTAACCCTAATTTGGGTGTTAATGCTAATGTTCTTCTGCAATGGAAACATCCCCCCATGGATAAGGTGTACTAAAACTGAGTAGGGACGCCATCCTGGTGGCCCACTCAAGTCTGTTTCACCAAGCTAGGCTTCACAGAGGGTCTGGTTCCCTCAAGGGAAGCCTAGCCTCCCCAACCTTTCCTCTAACTAGAGTCTTGGCCCTTAATTTTCTTGTGCAACTGAAACATTCCCCCGTCCAAACGGTGTACAAAAAGAAAGTAGGCAAGCTATCCCGATGGCCCACTCAGTCTGTTTCACCAAGCTAGGCTGCACCGAAGCCCAGGATCACGCTTGGGATCCGCAGTCTCCCCAACCCTAACCCTAACTTGAGTTTTAACACAAATTTTCTTGTGCAACTGAAACGATACCCCGTCCTTACAGTGCACAGAAAGCCAGTAGGCAAGCTATCCCGATGGCCCACTCAGTCTGTTTCACCAAGCTAGGCTACACCGACGCCCAGGATCCCGCCTGGGAAGCCCAGTCTCCCCAACCCTAACCCTAACTTGAGTCTTAACCCTAATTTTCTTGTGCAAGTGAAACATCCCTCCGTCCATACGGTTTAGAAAAAGTCAGTAGGCAAGCCATCCCGATTGCCAACTCAATCTGTTCCACCAAGCTAGCCTTCACAGAGGCCCTGGTTGCTGCCTGGGAAGCACAGTCTCCCCAACCCAGCCCTAGCTTGGGTATTAATCCTAATTTTCCTGTGCAAGTGAAACATCCCCTCGTCCATACAGCGTACAAAAAGACAGTAGGCAAGCAATCCTGATGGCCCACTCAGTCTGTTTCACCAGGCTCGGCTTCATCGAGGCCGTAGTTCCTGCCTGGGAAGCCCAGCCTCCATAACCCTAACCCTAATTTGGGTCTTAATGCTAATGTTCTTCTGCAATGGAAACATCCCCCCATGGATACGGTGTACTAAAACGGAGTAGGGAAGCCATCCTGGTGGCCCACTCCAGTCTGTTTCACCAAGCTAGGCTTCACAGAGGGTCTGGTTCCCTCCAGGGAAGCCTAGCCTCCCCAACCTTACCCCTAACTAGAGTCTTGGCCCTAATTTTCTTGTGCAACTGAAACATTCCCCCGACCAAACGGTGTACAAAAAGAAAGTAGGCAAGCTATCCCGATGCCCCACTCAGTCTGTTTCACCAAGCTAGGTTGCACCGAAGCCCAGGATCACGCTTGGGATCCGCAGTCTCCCCAACCCTAACCCTAACTTGAGTTTTAACACAAATTTTCTTGTGCAACTGAAACGATACCCCGTCCTTACAGTGCACAGAAAGCCAGTAGGAAAGCTATCCCGATGGCCCACTCAGTCTGTTTCACCAAGCTAGGCTACAGCGGAGCCCAGGATCTCGCCTGGGAAGCCCAGTCTCCCCAACCCTGACCCTAACTTGAGTCTTAACCCTAATTTTCTTGTGCAAGTGAAACAACCCCCTGTCCATACGGTTTAGAAAAAGTCAGTAGGCAAGCCATCCCGATTGCCAACTCAATCTGTTCCACCAAGCTAGCCTTCACAAAGGCCCTGGTTGCTGCCTGGGAAGCACAGTCTCCCCAACCCAGCCCTAACTTGGGTATTAATCCTAATTTTCCTGTGCAACTGAAACATCCCCTCGTCCATGCACCGTACAAAAAGACAGTAGGCAAGCGATCCCGATTGCCAACTCAATGTGTTCCACCAAGCTAGCCTTCACAGAGGCCCTGGTTGCTACCTGGGAAGCACAGTCTCCCCAACCCAGCCCTAACTTGAGTCTTCTTAACCCTAATTTTCTTGTGCAAGTGAAACATCCCCCCGTCCATACGGTTTAGAAAAAGTCAGTAGGCAAGCGAACCTGATTGCCAACTCAATCTGTTCCAACAAGCTAGCCTTCACAGAGGCCCTGGTTCCTGCCTGGGAAGCACAGTCTCCACAACCCAGCCCTCACTTGGGTATTAATCCTAATTTTCCAGTGCAACTGAAACATCCCCTCGTCCATACAGCTTCCAAAAAGACAGTAGGCAAGCAATCCTGATGGCCCACTCAGTCTGTTTCACCAGGTTCGGCTTCATCGAGGCCGTAGTTCCTGCCTGGGAAGCCCAGCCTCCATAACCCTAACCCTAACTTGGGTGTTAATGCTAATGTTCTTCTGCAATGGAAACATCCCCCCATGGATACGGTGTACTAAAACGGAGTAGGGAAGCCATCCTGGTGGCCCACTCAAGTCTGTTTCACCAAGCTAGGCTTCACAGAAGGTCTGGTTCCCTCCAGGGAAGCCTAGACTCCCCAACCTTACCCCTAACTAGAGTCTTGGCCCTAATTTTCTTGTCAACTGAAACATTCCCCCATCCAAACGGTGTACAAAAAGAAAGTAGGCAAGCTATCCCGATGGCCCACTCAGTCTGTTTCACCAAGCTAGGCTGCACCGAAGCCCAGGATCATGCTTGGGATCCGCAGTCTCCCCAACCCTAACCCTTACTTGAGTTTTAACACAAATTTTCTTGTGCAACTGAAATGATACCCCGTCCTTACAGTGCACAGAAAGCCAGTAGGAAAGCTATCCAGATGGCCCACTCAGTCTGTTTCACCAAGCTAGGCTACACCGACGCCCATGATCCCGCCTGGGAAGCCCAGTCTCCCCAACCCTAACCCTAACTTGAGTCTTAACCCTAATTTTCTTGTGCAAGTGAAACATCACTCCGTCCATACGGTTTAGAAAAAGTCAGTAGGCAAGCCATCCCGACTGCCAACTCAATCTGTTCCACCAAGCTAGCCTTCACAGAGGCCCTGGTTGCTGCCTGGGAAGCACAGTCTCCCCAACCCAGCCCTAACTTGGGTATTAATCCTAATTTTCCTGTGCAACAGAAACATCCCCTCGTCCATACAGCGTACAAAACGACAGTAGGCAAGCAATCCTGATGGCCCACTCAGTCTGTTTCACCAGGCTCGGCTTCATCGAGGCCGTAGTTCCTGCCTGGGAAGCCCAGCCTCCATAACCCTAACCCTAATTTGGGTCTTAATGCTAATGTTCTTCTGCAATGGAAACATCCCCCCATGGATACGGTGTACTAAAACGGAGTAGGGAAGCCATCCTGGTGGCCCATTCCAGTCTGTTTCACCAAGCTAGGCTTCACAGAGGGTCTGGTTCCCTCCAGGGAAGCCTAGCCTCCCCAACCTTACCCCTAACTAGAGTCTTGGCCCTAATTTTCTTGTGCAACTGAAACATTCCCCTGTCCAAACGGTGTACAAAAAGAAAGTAGGCAAGCTATCCCGATGGCCCACTCAGTCTTTTTCACCAAGCTAGGCTGCACCGAAGCCCAGGATCACGCTTCGGATCCGCAGTCTCCCCAACCCTAACCCTAACTTGAATTTTTACACAAATTTTCTTGTGCAACTGAAACGATACCCCGTCCTTACAGTGCACAGAAAGACAGTAGGAAAGCTATCCCGATGGCCCACTCAGTCTGTTTCACCAAGCTAGGCTACACCGAAGCCCAGGATCCCGCCTGGGAAGCCCAGTCTCCCCAACCCTAACCCTAACTTGAGTCTTAACCCTAATTTTCTTGTGCAAGTGAAACATCCCTCCGTCCATACGGTTTAGAAAAAGTCAGTAGGCAAGCCATCCCGATTGCCAACTCAATCTGTTCCACCAAGCTAGCCTTCACAGAGGCCCTGGTTGCTGCCTGGGAAGCACAGTCTCCCCAACCCAGCCCTCACTTGGGTATTAATCCTAATTTTCCTGTGCAACTGAAACATCCCCTCGTCCATACAGCGTACAAAAAGACAGTAGGCAAGCAATCCTGATGGCCCACTCAGTCTGTTTCACCAGGCTCGGCTTCATCGAGTCCGTAGTTCCTGCCTGGGAAGCCCAGCCTCCATAACCCTAACCCTAATTTGGGTCTTAATGCTAATATTCTTCTGCAATGGAAACATCCCCCCATGGATACGGTGTACTAAAACGGAGTAGGGAAGCCATCCTGTTGGGCCACTCAAGTCTATTTCACCAAGCTAGGCTTCACAGAGGGTCTGGTTTCCTCCAGGGAAGCCTAGCCTCCCCAACCTTACCCCTAACTAGAGTCTTGGCCCTAATTTTCTTGTGCAACTGAAACATTCCCCCGTCCAAACGGTGTACAAAAAGAAAGTAGGCAAGCTATCCCGATGGCCACTCAGTCTGTTTCACCAAGCTAGGCTGCACCGAAGCCCAGGATCACGCTTGGGATCCGCAGTCTCCCCAACCCTAACCCTAACTTGAGTTTTAACACAAATTTTCTTGTGCAACTGAAACGATACCCCGTCCTTACAGTGCACAGAAAGCCAGTAGGAAAGCTATCCCGATGGCCCACTCAGTCTGTTTCACCAAGCTAGGCTGCACCGAAGCCCAGGATCCCGCCTGGGAAGCCCAGTCTCCCCAACCCTAACCCTAACTTGAGTCTTAACCCTAATTTTCTTGTGCAAATGAAACATCCCCCCGTCCATACGGTTTAGAAAAAGTCAGTAGGCAAGCCATCCCGATTGCCAACTCAATCTGTTCCACCAAGCTAGCCTTCACAGAGGCCCTGGTTGCTACCTGGGAAGCACAGTCTCCACAACCCAGCCCTCACTTGGGCATTAATCCTAATTTTCCTGTGCAACTGAAACATCCCCTCGTCCATACAGCGTACAAAAAGACAGTAGGCAAGCAATCCTGATGGCCCACTCAGTCTGTTTCACCAGGCTCGGCTTCATCGAGGCCGTAGTTCCTGCCTGGGAAGCCCAGCCTCCATAACCCTAACCCTAATTTGGGTCTTAATGCTAATGTTCTTCTGCAATGGAAACATCCCCCCATGGATACGGTGTACTACAACGGAATAGGGAAGCCATCCTGGTGGCCCACTCCAGTCTGTTTCACCAAGCTAGGCTTCACAGAGGGTCTGGTTCCCTCCAGGGAAGCCTAGCCTCCCCAACCTTACCCCTAACTAGAGTCTTGGCCCTAATTTTCTTGTGCAACTGAAACATTCCCCCGTCCAAACGGTGTACAAAAAGAAAGTAGGCAAGCTATCCCGATGCCCCACTCAGTCTGTTTCACCAAGCTAGGCGGCACCGAAGCCCAGGATCACGCTTGGGATCCGCAGTCTCCCCAACCCTAACCCTAACTTGAGTTTTAACACAAATTTTCTTGTGCAACTGAAACGATACCCCGTCCTTACAGTGCACAGAAAGCCAGTAGGAAAGCTATCCCGATGGGCCACTCAGTCTGTTTCACCAAGCTAGGCTACAGCGAAGCCCAGGATCTCGCCTGGGAAGCCCAGTCTCCCCAACCCTGACCCTAACTTGAGTCTTAACCCTAATTTTCTTGTGCAAGTGAAACAACCCCCCGTCCATACGGTTTAGAAAAAGTCAGTAGGCAAGCCATCCCGATTGCCAACTCAATCTGTTCCACCAAGCTAGCCTTCACAAAGGCCCTGGTTGCTGCCTGGGAAGCACAGTCTCCCCAACCCAGCCCTAGCTTGGGTATTAATCCTAATTTTCCTGTGCAACTGAAACATCCCCTCGTCCATGCACCGTACAAAAAGACAGTAGGCAAGCCATCCCGATTGCCAACTCAATGTGTTCCACCAAGCTAGCCTTCACAGAGGCCCTGGTTGCTACCTGGGAAGCACAGTCTCCCCAACCCAGCCCTAACTTGAGTCTTCTCAACCCTAATTTTCTTGTGCAAGTGAAACATCCCCCCGTCCATACGGTTTAGAAAAAGTCAGTAGGCAAGCGAACCCGATTGCCAACTCAATCTGTTCCAACAAGCTAGCCTTCACAGAGGCCCTGGTTCCTGCCTGGGAAGCACAGTCTCCACAACCCAGCCCTCACTTGGGTATTAATCCTAATTTTCCAGTGCAACTGAAACATCCCCTCGTCCATACAGCGTACAAAAAGACAGTAGGCAAGCAATCCTGATGGCCCACTCAGTCTGTTTCACCAGGTTCGGCTTCATCGAGGCCGTAGTTCCTGCCTGGGAAGCCCAGCCTCCATAACCCTAACCCTAACTTGGGTGTTAATGTTAATGTTCTTCTGCAATGGAAACATCCCCCCATGGATACGGTGTACTAAAACGGAGTAGGGAAGCCATCCTGGTGGCCCACTCAAGTCTGTTTCACCAAGCTAGGCTTCACAGAAGGTCTGGTTCCCTCCAGGGAAGCCTAGACTCCCCAACCTTACCCCTAACTAGAGTCTTGGCCCTAATTTTCTTGTCAACTGAAACATTCCCCCATCCAAACGGTGTACAAAAAGAAAGTAGGCAAGCTATCCCGATGGCCCACTCAGTCTGTTTCACCAAGCTAGGCTGCACCGAAGCCCAGGATCACGCTTGGGATCCGCAGTCTCCCCAACCCTAACCCTTACTTGAGTTTTAACACAAATTTTCTTGTGCAACTGAAATGATACCCCGTCCTTACAGTGCACAGAAAGCCAGTAGGAAAGCTATCCCGATGGCCCACTCAGTCTGTTTCACCAAGCTAGGCTACACCGACGCCCATGATCCCGCCTGGGAAGCCCAGTCTCCCCAACCCTAACCCTAACTTGAGTCTTAACCCTAATTTTCTTGTGCAAGTGAAACTTCCCTCCGTCCATACGGTTTAGAAAAAGTCAGTAGGCAAGCCATCCCGATTGCAAACTCAATGTGTTCCACCAAGCTAGCCTTCACAGAGGCCCTGGTTGCTACCTGGGAAGCAGAGTCTCCCCAACCCAGCCCTAACTTGAGTCTTCTTAACCCTAATTTCCTTGTGCAAGTGAAACATCCCCCCGTCCATACGGTTTAGAAAAAGTGAGTAGGCAAGCCATCCCGATTGCCAACTCAATCTGTTCCAACAAGCTAGCCTTCACAGAGGCCCTGGTTCCTGCCTGGGAAGCACAGTCTCCCCAACCCAGCCCTCACTTGGGTATTAATCCTAATTTTCCTGTGCAACTGAAACATCCCCTCGTCCATACAGCGTACAAAAAGACAGTAGGCAAGCAATCCTGATAACCCACTCAGTCTGTTTCACCAGGCTCGGCTTCATCGAGGCCGTAGTTCCTGCCTGGGAAGCCCAGCCTCCATAACCCTAACCCTAATTTGGGTGTTAATGCTAATGTTCTTCTGCAATGGAAACATCCCCCCATGGATAAGGTGTACTAAAACTGAGTAGGGACGCCATCCTGGTGGCCCACTCAAGTCTGTTTCACCAAGCTAGGCTTCACAGAGGGTCTGGTTCCCTCAAGGGAAGCCTAGCCTCCCCAACCTTTCCTCTAACTAGAGTCTTGGCCCTTAATTTTCTTGTGCAACTGAAACATTCCCCCATCCAAACGGTGTACAAAAAGAAAGTAGGCAAGCTATCCCGATGGCCCACTCAGTCTGTTTCACCAAGCTAGGCTGCACCGAAGCCCAGGATCACGCTTGGGATCCGCAGTCTCCCCAACCCTAACCCTAACTTGAGTTTTAACACAAATTTTCTTGTGCAACTGAAACGATACCCCGTCCTTACAGTGCACAGAAAGCCAGTAGGCAAGCTATCCCGATGGCCCACTCAGTCTGTTTCACCAAGCTAGGCTACACCGACGCCCAGGATCCCGCCTGGGAAGCCCAGTCTCCCCAACCCTAACCCTAACTTGAGTCTTAACCCTAATTTTCTTGTGCAAGTGAAACATCCCTCCGTCCATACGGTTTAGAAAAAGTCAGTAGGCAAGCCATCCCGATTGCCAACTCAATCTGTTCCACCAAGCTAGCCTTCACAGAGGCCCTGGTTGCTGCCTGGGAAGCACAGTCTCCCCAACCCAGCCCTAGCTTGGGTATTAATCCTAATTTTCCTGTGCAAGTGAAACATCCCCTCGTCCATACAGCGTACAAAAAGACAGTAGGCAAGCAATCCTGATGGCCCACTCAGTCTGTTTCACCAAGCTAGGTTGCACCGAAGCCCAGGATCACGCTTCGGATCCGCAGTCTCCCCAACCCTAACCCTAACTTGAATTTTTACACAAATTTTCTTGTGCAACTGAAACGATACCCCGTCCTTACAGTGCACAGAAAGACAGTAGGAAAGCTATCCCGATGGCCCACTCAGTCTGTTTCACCAAGCTAGGCTACACCGAAGCCCAGGATCCCGCCTGGGAAGCCCAGTCTCCCCAACCCTAACCCTAACTTGAGTCTTAACCCTAATTTTCTTGTGCAAGTGAAACATCCCTCCATCCATACGGTTTAGAAAAAGTCAGTAGGCAAGCCATCCCGATTGCCAACTCAATCTCTTCCACCAAGCTAGCCTTCACAGAGGCCCTCGTTGCTGCCTGGGAAGCACAGTCTCCCCAACCCAGCCCTCACTTGGGTATTAATCCTAATTTTCCTGTGCAACTGAAACATCCCCTCGTCCATACAGCGTACAAAAAGACAGTAGGCAAGCAATCCTGATGGCCCACTCAGTCTGTTTCACCAGGCTCGGCTTCATCGAGTCCGTAGTTCCTGCCTGGGAAGCCCAGCCTCCATAACCCTAACCCTAATTTGGGTCTTAATGCTAATATTCTTCTGCAATGGAAACATCCCCCCATGGATACGGTGTACTAAATCGGAGTAGGGAAGCCATCCTGTTGGGCCACTCAAGTCTATTTCACCAAGCTAGGCTTCACAGAAGGTCTGGTTCCCTCCAGGGAAGCCTAGCCTCCCCAACCTTACCCCTAACTAGAGTCTTGGCCCTAATTTTCTTGTGCAACTGAAACATTCCCCCGTCCAAACGGTGTACAAAAAGAAAGTAGGCAAGCTATCCCGATGGCCCACTCAGTCTGTTTCACCAAGCTAGGCTGCACCGAAGCCCAGGATCACGCTTGGGATCTGCAGTCTCCCCAACCCTAACCCTAACTTGAGTTTTAACACAAATTTTCTTGTGCAACTGAAACGATACCCCGTCCTTACAGTGCACAGAAAGCCAGTAGGAAAGCTATCCCGATGGCCCACTCAGTCTGTTTCACCAAGCTAGGCTGCACCGAAGCCCAGGATCCCGCCTGGGAAGCCCAGTCTCCCCAACCCTAACCCTAACTTGAGTCTTAACCCTAATTTTCTTGTGCAAGTGAAACAACCCCCCGTCCATACGGTTTAGAAAAAGTCAGTAGGCAAGCCATCCCGATTGCCAACTCAATCTGTTCCACCAAGCTAGCCTTCACAAAGGCCCTGGTTGCTGCCTGGGAAGCACAGTCTCCCCAACCCAGCCCTAACATGGGTATTAATCCTAATTTTCCTGTGCAACTGAAACATCCCCTCGTCCATGCACCGTACAAAAAGACAGTAGGCAAGCCATCCCGATTGCCAACTCAATGTGTTCCACCAAGCTAGCCTTCACAGAGGCCCTGGTTGCTACCTGGGAAGCCCAGTCTCCCCAACCCTGACCCTAACTTGAGTCTTAACCCTAATTTCCTTGTGCAAGTGAAACATCCCCCCGTCCATACGGTTTAGAAAAAGTCAGTAGGCAAGCGAACCTGATTGCCAACTCAATCTGTTCCAACAAGCTAGCCTTCACAGAGGCCCTGGTTCCTGCCTGGGAAGCACAGTCTCCACAACCCAGCCCTCACTTGGGTATTAATCCTAATTTTCCAGTGCAACTGAAACATCCCCTCGTCCATACAGCTTCCAAAAAGACAGTAGGCAAGCAATCCTGATGGCCCACTCAGTCTGTTTCACCAGGTTCGGCTTCATCGAGGCCGTAGTTCCTGCCTGGGAAGCCCAGCCTCCATAACCCTAACCCTAACTTGGGTGTTAATGCTAATGTTCTTCTGCAATGGAAACATCCCCCCATGGATACGGTGTACTAAAACGGAGGAGGGAAGCCATCCTGGTGGCCCACTCAAGTCTGTTTCACCAAGCTAGGCTTCAAAGAAGGTCTGGTTCCCTCCAGGGAAGCCTAGACTCCCCAACATTACCCTTAACTAGAGTCTTGGCCCTAATTTTCTTGTCAACTGAAACATTCCCCCATCCAAACGGTGTACAAAAAGAAAGTAGGCAAGCTATCCCGATGGCCCACTCAGTCTGTTTCACCAAGCTAGGCTGCACCGAAGCCCAGGATCACGCTTGGGATCCGCAGTCTCCCCAACCCTAACCCTTACTTGAGTTTTAACACAAATTTTCTTGTGCAACTGAAATGATACCCCGTCCTTACAATGCACAGAAAGCCAGTAGGAAAGCTATCCCGATGGCCCACTCAGTCTGTTTCACCAAGCTAGGCTACACCGACGCCCATGATCCCACCTGGGAAGCCCAGTCTCCCCAACCCTAACCCTAACTTGAGTCTTAACCCTAATTTTCTTGTGCAAGTGAAACATCACTCCGTCCATACGGTTTAGAAAAAGTCAGTAGGCAAGCCATCCCGACTGCCAACTCAATCTGTTCCACCAAGCTAGCCTTCACAGAGGCCCTGGTTGCTGCCTGGGAAGCACAGTCTCCCCAACCCAGCCCTCACTTGGGTATTAATCCTAATTTTCCTGTGCAACAGAAACATCCCCTCGTCCATACAGCGTACAAAACGACAGTAGGCAAGCAATCCTGATGGCCCACTCAGTCTGTTTCACCAGGCTCGGCTTCATCGAGGCCGTAGTTCCTTCCTGGGAAGCCCAGCCTCCATAACCCTAACCCTAATTTGGGTCTTAATGCTAATGTTCTTCTGCAATGGAAACATCCCCCCATGGATACGGTGTACTAAAACGGAGTAGGGAAGCCATCCTGGTGGCCCATTCCAGTCTGTTTCACCAAGCTAGGCTTCACAGAGGGTCTGGTTCCCTCCAGGGAAGCCTAGCCTCCCCAACCTTACCCCTAACTAGAGTCTTGGCCCTAATTTTCTTGTGCAACTGAAACATTCCCCTGTCCAAACGGTGTAGAAAAAGAAAGTAGGCAAGCTATCCCGATGGCCCACTCAGTCTTTTTCACCAAGCTAGGCTGCACCGAAGCCCAGGATCACGCTTCGGATCCGCAGTCTCCCCAACCCTAACCCTAACTTGAATTTTTACACAAATTTTCTTGTGCAACTGAAACGATACCCCGTCCTTACAGTGCACAGAAAGACAGTAGGAAAGCTATCCCGATGGCCCACTCAGTCTGTTTCACCAAGCTAGGCTACACCGAAGCCCAGGATCCCGCCTGGGAAGCCCAGTCTCCCCAACCCTAACCCTAACTTGAGTCTTAACCCTAATTTTCTTGTGCAAGTGAAACATCCCTCCATCCATACGGTTTAGAAAAAGTCAGTAGGCAAGCCATCCCGATTGCCAACTCAATCTCTTCCACCAAGCTAGCCTTCACAGAGGCCCTCGTTGCTGCCTGGGAAGCACAGTCTCCCCAACCCAGCCCTCACTTGGGTATTAATCCTAATTTTCCTGTGCAACTGAAACATCCCCTCGTCCATACAGCGTACAAAAAGACAGTAGGCAAGCAATCCTGATGGCCCACTCAGTCTGTTTCACCAGGCTCGGCTTCATCGAGTCCGTAGTTCCTGCCTGGGAAGCCCAGCCTCCATAACCCTAACCCTAATTTGGGTCTTAATGCTAATATTCTTCTGCAATGGAAACATCCCCCCATGGATACGGTGTACTAAATCGGAGTAGGGAAGCCATCCTGTTGGGCCACTCAAGTCTATTTCACCAAGCTAGGCTTCACAGAAGGTCTGGTTCCCTCCAGGGAAGCCTAGCCTCCCCAACCTTACCCCTAACTAGAGTCTTGGCCCTAATTTTCTTGTGCAACTGAAACATTCCCCCGTCCAAACGGTGTACAAAAAGAAAGTAGGCAAGCTATCCCGATGGCCCACTCAGTCTGTTTCACCAAGCTAGGCTGCACCGAAGCCCAGGATCACGCTTGGGATCTGCAGTCTCCCCAACCCTAACCCTAACTTGAGTTTTAACACAAATTTTCTTGTGCAACTGAAACGATACCCCGTCCTTACAGTGCACAGAAAGCCAGTAGGAAAGCTATCCCGATGGCCCACTCAGTCTGTTTCACCAAGCTAGGCTGCACCGAAGCCCAGGATCCCGCCTGGGAAGCCCAGTCTCCCCAACCCTAACCCTAACTTGAGTCTTAACCCTAATTTTCTTGTGCAAATGAAACATCCCCCCGTCCATACGGTTTAGAAAAAGTCAGTAGGCAAGCCATCCCGATTGCCAACTCAATCTGTTACACCAAGCTAGCCTTCACAGAGGCCCTGGTTGCTACCTGGGAAGCACAGTCTCCCAACCCAGCCCTAACTTGAGTCTTCTCAACCCTAATTTTCTTGTGCAAGTGAAACATCCCCCCGTCCATACGGTTTAGAAAAAGTCAGTAGGCAAGCGAACCCGATTGCCAACTCAATCTGTTCCAACAAGCTAGCCTTCACAGAGGCCCTGGTTCCTGCCTGGGAAGCACAGTCTCCACAACCCAGCCCTCACTTGGGCATTAATCCTAATTTTCCTGTGCAACTGAAACATCCCCTCATCCATACAGCGTACAAAAAGACAGTAGGCAAGCAATCCTGATGGCCCACTCAGTCTGTTTCACCAGGCTCGGCTTCATCGAGGCCGTAGTTCCTGCCTGGGAAGCCCAGCCTCCATAACCCTAACCCTAATTTGGGTCTTAATGCTAATGTTCTTCTGCAATGGAAACATCCCCCCATGGATACGGTGTACTAAAACGGAGTAGGGAAGCCATCCTGGTGGCCCACTCCAGTCTGTTTCACCAAGCTAGGCTTCACAGAGGGTCTGGTTCCCTCCAGGGAAGCCTAGCCTCCCCAACCTTACCCCTAACTAGAGTCTTGGCCCTAATTTTCTTGTGCAACTGAAACATTCCCCCGTCCAAACGGTGTACAAAAAGAAAGTAGGCAAGCTATCCCGATGGCCCACTCAGTCTGTTTCACCAAGCTAGGCTGCACCGAAGCCCAGGATCACGCTTGGGATCCGCAGTCTCCCCAACCCTAACCCTTACTTGAGTTTTAACACAAATTTTCTTGTGCAACTGAAATGATACCCCGTCCTTACAGTGCACAGAAAGCCAGTAGGAAAGCTATCCCGATGGCCCACTCAGTCTGTTTCACCAAGCTAGGCTACACCGACGCCCATGATCCCGCCTGGGAAGCCCAGTCTCCCCAACCCTAACCCTAACTTGAGTCTTAACCCTAATTTTCTTGTGCAAGTGAAACATCACTCCGTCCATACGGTTTAGAAAAAGTCAGTAGGCAAGCCATCCCGACTGCCAACTCAATCTGTTCCACCAAGCTAGCCTTCACAGAGGCCCTGGTTGCTGCCTGGGAAGCACAGTCTCCCCAACCCAGCCCTAACTTGGGTATTAATCCTAATTTTCCTGTGCAACAGAAACATCCCCTCGTCCATACAGCGTACAAAACGACAGTAGGCAAGCAATCCTGATGGCCCACTCAGTCTGTTTCACCAGGCTCGGCTTCATCGAGGCCGTAGTTCCTGCCTGGGAAGCCCAGCCTCCATAACCCTAACCCTAATTTGGGTCTTAATGCTAATGTTCTTCTGCAATGGAAACATCCCCCCATGGATACGGTGTACTAAAACGGAGTAGGGAAGCCATCCTGGTGGCCCATTCCAGTCTGTTTCACCAAGCTAGGCTTCACAGAGGGTCTGGTTCCCTCCAGGGAAGCCTAGCCTCCCCAACCTTACCCCTAACTAGAGTCTTGGCCCTAATTTTCTTGTGCAACTGAAACATTCCCCTGTCCAAACGGTGTACAAAAAGAAAGCAGGCAAGCTATCCCGATGGCCCACTCAGTCTTTTTCACCAAGCTAGGCTGCACCGAAGCCCAGGATCACGCTTCGGATCCGCAGTCTCCCCAACCCTAACCCTAACTTGAATTTTTACACAAATTTTCTTGTGCAACTGAAACGATACCCCGTCCTTACAGTGCACAGAAAGACAGTAGGAAAGCTATCCCGATGGCCCACTCAGTCTGTTTCACCAAGCTAGGCTACACCGAAGCCCAGGATCCCGCCTGGGAAGCCCAGTCTCCCCAACCCTAACCCTAACTTGAGTCTTAACCCTAATTTTCTTGTGCAAGTGAAACATCCCTCCATCCATACGGTTTAGAAAAAGTCAGTAGGCAAGCCATCCCGATTGCCAACTCAATCTCTTCCACCAAGCTAGCCTTCACAGAGGCCCTCGTTGCTGCCTGGGAAGCACAGTCTCCCCAACCCAGCCCTCACTTGGGTATTAATCCTAATTTTCCTGTGCAACTGAAACATCCCCTCGTCCATACAGCGTACAAAAAGACAGTAGGCAAGCAATCCTGATGGCCCACTCAGTCTGTTTCACCAGGCTCGGCTTCATCGAGTCCGTAGTTCCTGCCTGGGAAGCCCAGCCTCCATAACCCTAACCCTAATTTGGGTCTTAATGCTAATATTCTTCTGCAATGGAAACATCCCCCCATGGATACGGTGTACTAAATCGGAGTAGGGAAGCCATCCTGTTGGGCCACTCAAGTCTATTTCACCAAGCTAGGCTTCACAGAAGGTCTGGTTCCCTCCAGGGAAGCCTAGCCTCCCCAACCTTACCCCTAACTAGAGTCTTGGCCCTAATTTTCTTGTGCAACTGAAACATTCCCCCGTCCAAACGGTGTACAAAAAGAAAGTAGGCAAGCTATCCCGATGGCCCACTCAGTCTGTTTCACCAAGCTAGGCTGCACCGAAGCCCAGGATCACGCTTGGGATCCGCAGTCTCCCCAACCCTAACCCTAACTTGAGTTTTAACACAAATTTTCTTGTGCAACTGAAACGATACCCCGTCCTTACAGTGCACAGAAAGCCAGTAGGAAAGCTATCCCGATGGCCCACTCAGTCTGTTTCACCAAGCTAGGCTGCACCGAAGCCCAGGATCCCGCCTGGGAAGCCCAGTCTCCCCAACCCTAACCCTAACTTGAGTCTTAACCCTAATTTTCTTGTGCAAATGAAACATCCCCCCGTCCATACGGTTTAGAAAAAGTCAGTAGGCAAGCCATCCCGATTGCCAACTCAATCTGTTCCACCAAGCTAGCCTTCACAGAGGCCCTGGTTGCTACCTGGGAAGCACAGTCTCCCAACCCAGCCCTAACTTGAGTCTTCTCAACCCTAATTTTCTTGTGCAAGTGAAACATCCCCCCGTCCATACGGTTTAGAAAAAGTCAGTAGGCAAGCGAACCCGATTGCCAACTCAATCTGTTCCAGCAAGCTAGCCTTCACAGAGGCCCTGGTTCCTGCCTGGGAAGCACAGTCTCCACAACCTAGCCCTCACTTGGGCATTAATCCTAATTTTCCTGTGCAACTGAAACATCCCCTCGTCCATACAGCGTACAAAAAGACAGTAGGCAAGCAATCCTGATGGCCCACTCAGTCTGTTTCACCAGGCTCGGCTTCATCGAGGCCGTAGTTCCTGCCTGGGAAGCCCAGCCTCCATAACCCTAACCCTAATTTGGGTCTTAATGCTAATGTTCTTCTGCAATGGAAACATCCCCCCATGGATACGGTGTACTAAAACGGAGTAGGGAAGCCATCCTGGTGGCCCACTCCAGTCTGTTTCACCAAGCTAGGCTTCACAGAGGGTCTGGTTCCCTCCAGGGAAGCCTAGCCTCCCCAACCTTACCCCTAACTAGAGTCTTGGCCCTAATTTTCTTGTGCAACTGAAACATTCCCCCGTCCAAACGGTGTACAAAAAGAAAGTAGGCAAGCTATCCCGATGCCCCACTCAGTCTGTTTCACCAAGCTAGGCGGCACCGAAGCCCAGGATCACGCTTGGGATCCGCAGTCTCCCCAACCCTAACCCTAACTTGAGTTTTAACACAAATTTTCTTGTGCAACTGAAACGATACCCCGTCCTTACAGTGCACAGAAAGCCAGTAGGAAAGCTATCCCGATGGCCCACTCAGTCTGTTTCACCAAGCTAGTCTACAGCGAAGCCCAGGATCTCGCCTGGGAAGCCCAGTCTCCCCAACCCTGACCCTAACTTGAGTCTTAACCCTAATTTTCTTGTGCAAGTGAAACAACCCCCCGTCCATACGGTTTAGAAAAAGTCAGTAGGCAAGCCATCCCGATTGCCAACTCAATCTGTTCCACCAAGCTAGCCTTCACAAAGGCCCTGGTTGCTGCCTGGGAAGCACAGTCTCCCCAACCCAGCCCTAGCTTGGGTATTAATCCTAATTTTCCTGTGCAACTGAAACATCCCCTCGTCCATGCACCGTACAAAAAGACAGTAGGCAAGCCATCCCGATTGCCAACTCAATGTGTTCCACCAAGCTAGCCTTCACAGAGGCCCTGGTTGCTACCTGGGAAGCACAGTCTCCCCAACCCAGCCCTAACTTGAGTCTTCTTAACCCTAATTTTCTTGTGCAAGTGAAACATCCCCCCGTCCATACGGTTTAGAAAAAGTCAGTAGGCAAGCGAACCCGATTGCCAACTCAATCTGTTCCAACAAGCTAGCCTTCACAGAGGCCCTGGTTCCTGCCTGGGAAGCACAGTCTCCACAACCCAGCCCTCACTTGGGTATTAATCCTAATTTTCCAGTGCAACTGAAACATCCCCTCGTCCATACAGCGTACAAAAAGACAGTAGGCAAGCAATCCTGATGGCCCACTCAGTCTGTTTCACCAGGTTCGGCTTCATCGAGGCCGTAGTTCCTGCCTGGGAAGCCCAGCCTCCATAACCCTAACCCTAACTTGGATGTTAATATTAATGTTCTTCTGCAATGGAAACATCCCCCCATGGATACGGTGTACTAAAACGGAGTAGGGAAGCCATCCTGGTGGCCCACTCAAGTCTGTTTCACCAAGCTAGGCTTCACAGAAGGTCTGGTTCCCTCCAGGGAAGCCTAGACTCCCCAACCTTACCCCTAACTAGAGTCTTGGCCCTAATTTTCTTGTCAACTGAAACATTCCCCCGACCAAACGGTGTACAAAAAGAAAGTAGGCAAGCTATCCCGATGGCCCACTCAGTCTGTTTCACCAAGCTAGGCTGCACCGAAGCCCAGGATCACGCTTGGGATCCGCAGTCTCCCCAACCCTAACCCTTACTTGAGTTTTAACACAAATTTTCTTGTGCAACTGAAATGATACCCCGTCCTTACAGTGCACAGAAAGCCAGTAGGAAAGCTATCCCGATGGCCCACTCAGTCTGTTTCACCAAGCTAGGCTACACCGACGCCCATGATCCCGCCTGGGAAGCCCAGTCTCCCCAACCCTAACCCTAACTTGAGTCTTAACCCTAATTTTCTTGTGCAAGTGAAACTTCCCTCCGTCCATACGGTTTAGAAAAAGTCAGTAGGCAAGCCATCCCGATTGCCAACTCAATGTGTTCCACCAAGCTAGCCTTCACAGAGGCCCTGGTTGCTACCTGGGAAGCACAGTCTCCCCAACCCAGCCCTAACTTGAGTCTTCTTAACCCTAATTTCCTTGTGCAAGTGAAACATCCCCCCGTCCATACGGTTTAGAAAAAGTGAGTAGGCAAGCCATCCCGATTGCCAACTCAATCTGTTCCAACAAGCTAGCCTTCACAGAGGCCCTGGTTCCTGCCTGGGAAGCACAGTCTCCCCAACCCAGCCCTCACTTGGGTATTAATCCTAATTTTCCTGTGCAACTGAAACATCCCCTCGTCCATACAGCGTACAAAAAGACAGTAGGCAAGCAATCCTGATAACCCACTCAGTCTGTTTCACCAGGCTCGGCTTCATCGAGGCCGTAGTTCCTGCCTGGGAAGCCCAGCCTCCATAACCCTAACCCTAATTTGGGTGTTAATGCTAATGTTCTTCTGCAATGGAAACATCCCCCCATGGATAAGGTGTACTAAAACTGAGTAGGGACGCCATCCTGGTGGCCCACTCAAGTCTGTTTCACCAAGCTAGGCTTCACAGAGGGTCTGGTTCCCTCAAGGGAAGCCTAGCCTCCCCAACCTTTCCTCTAACTAGAGTCTTGGCCCTTAATTTTCTTGTGCAACTGAAACATTCCCCCGTCCAAACGGTGTACAAAAAGAAAGTAGGCAAGCTATCCCGATGGCCCACTCAGTCTGTTTCACCAAGCTAGGCTGCACCGAAGCCCAGGATCACGCTTGGGATCCGCAGTCTCCCCAACCCTAACCCTAACTTGAGTTTTAACACAAATTTTCTTGTGCAACTGAAACGATACCCCGTCCTTACAGTGCACAGAAAGCCAGTAGGCAAGCTATCCCGATGGCCCACTCAGTCTGTTTCACCAAGCTAGGCTACACCGACGCCCAGGATCCCGCCTGGGAAGCCCAGTCTCCCCAACCCTAACCCTAACTTGAGTCTTAACCCTAATTTTCTTGTGCAAGTGAAACATCCCTCCGTCCATACGGTTTAGAAAAAGTCAGTAGGCAAGCCATCCCGATTGCCAACTCAATCTGTTCCAACAAGCTAGCCTTCACAGAGGCCCTGGTTCCTGCCTGGGAAGCACAGTCTCCACAACCCAGCCCTCACTTGGGCATTAATCCTAATTTTCCTGTGCAACTGAAACATCCCCTCGTCCATACAGCGTACAAAAAGACAGTAGGCAAGCAATCCTGATGGCCCACTCAGTCTGTTTCACCAGGCTCGGCTTCATCGAGGCCGTAGTTCCTGCCTGGGAAGCCCAGCCTCCATAACCCTAACCCTAATTTGGGTCTTAATGCTAATGTTCTTCTGCAATGGAAACATCCCCCCATGGATACGGTGTACTAAAACGGAGTAGGGAAGCCATCCTGGTGGCCCACTCCAGTCTGTTTCACCAAGCTAGGCTTCACAGAGGGTCTGGTTCCCTCCAGGGAAGCCTAGCCTCCCCAACCTTACCCCTAACTAGAGTCTTGGCCCTAATTTTCTTGTGCAACTGAAACATTCCCCCGTCCAAACGGTGTACAAAAAGAAAGTAGGCAAGCTATCCCGATGCCCCACTCAGTCTGTTTCACCAAGCTAGGCGGCACCGAAGCCCAGGATCACGCTTGGGATCCGCAGTCTCCCCAACCCTAACCCTAACTTGAGTTTTAACACAAATTTTCTTGTGCAACTGAAACGATACCCCGTCCTTACAGTGCACAGAAAGCCAGTAGGAAAGCTATCCCGATGGCCCACTCAGTCTGTTTCACCAAGCTAGGCTACAGCGAAGCCCAGGATCTCGCCTGGGAAGCCCAGTCTCCCCAACCCTGACCCTAACTTGAGTCTTAACCCTAATTTTCTTGTGCAAGTGAAACAACCCCCCGTCCATACGGTTTAGAAAAAGTCAGTAGGCAAGCCATCCCGATTGCCAACTCAATCTGTTCCACCAAGCTAGCCTTCACAAAGGCCCTGGTTGCTGCCTGGGAAGCACAGTCTCCCCAACCCAGCCCTAGCTTGGGTATTAATCCTAATTTTCCTGTGCAACTGAAACATCCCCTCGTCCATGCACCGTACAAAAAGACAGTAGGCAAGCCATCCCGATTGCCAACTCAATGTGTTCCACCAAGCTAGCCTTCACAGAGGCCCTGGTTGCTACCTGGGAAGCACAGTCTCCCCAACCCAGCCCTAACTTGAGTCTTCTTAACCCTAATTTTCTTGTGCAAGTGAAACATCCCCCCGTCCATACGGTTTAGAAAAAGTCAGTAGGCAAGCGAACCCGATTGCCAACTCAATCTGTTCCAACAAGCTAGCCTTCACAGAGGCCCTGGTTCCTGCCTGGGAAGCACAGTCTCCACAACCCAGCCCTCACTTGGGTATTAATCCTAATTTTCCAGTGCAACTGAAACATCCCCTCGTCCATACAGCGTACAAAAAGACAGTAGGCAAGCAATCCTGATGGCCCACTCAGTCTGTTTCACCAGGTTCGGCTTCATCGAGGCCGTAGTTCCTGCCTGGGAAGCCCAGCCTCCATAACCCTAACCCTAACTTGGATGTTAATATTAATGTTCTTCTGCAATGGAAACATCCCCCCATGGATACGGTGTACTAAAACGGAGTAGGGAAGCCATCCTGGTGGCCCACTCAAGTCTGTTTCACCAAGCTAGGCTTCACAGAAGGTCTGGTTCCCTCCAGGGAAGCCTAGACTCCCCAACCTTACCCCTAACTAGAGTCTTGGCCCTAATTTTCTTGTCAACTGAAACATTCCCCCAACCAAACGGTGTACAAAAAGAAAGTAGGCAAGCTATCCCGATGGCCCACTCAGTCTGTTTCACCAAGCTAGGCTGCACCGAAGCCCAGGATCACGCTTGGGATCCGCAGTCTCCCCAACCCTAACCCTTACTTGAGTTTTAACACAAATTTTCTTGTGCAACTGAAATGATACCCCGTCCTTACAGTGCACAGAAAGCCAGTAGGAAAGCTATCCCGATGGCCCACTCAGTCTGTTTCACCAAGCTAGGCTACACCGACGCCCATGATCCCGCCTGGGAAGCCCAGTCTCCCCAACCCTAACCCTAACTTGAGTCTTAACCCTAATTTTCTTGTGCAAGTGAAACTTCCCTCCGTCCATACGGTTTAGAAAAAGTCAGTAGGCAAGCCATCCCGATTGCCAACTCAATGTGTTCCACCAAGCTAGCCTTCACAGAGGCCCTGGTTGCTACCTGGGAAGCACAGTCTCCCCAACCCAGCCCTAACTTGAGTCTTCTTAACCCTAATTTCCTTGTGCAAGTGAAACATCCCCCCGTCCATACGGTTTAGAAAAAGTGAGTAGGCAAGCCATCCCGATTGCCAACTCAATCTGTTCCAACAAGCTAGCCTTCACAGAGGCCCTGGTTCCTGCCTGGGAAGCACAGTCTCCCCAACCCAGCCCTCACTTGGGTATTAATCCTAATTTTCCTGTGCAACTGAAACATCCCCTCGTCCATACAGCGTACAAAAAGACAGTAGGCAAGCAATCCTGATAACCCACTCAGTCTGTTTCACCAGGCTCGGCTTCATCGAGGCCGTAGTTCCTGCCTGGGAAGCCCAGCCTCCATAACCCTAACCCTAATTTGGGTGTTAATGCTAATGTTCTTCTGCAATGGAAACATCCCCCCATGGATACGGTGTACTAAAACGGAGTAGGGAAGCCATCCTGGTGGCCCATTCCAGTCTGTTTCACCAAGCTAGGCTTCACAGAGGGTCTGGTTCCCTCCAGGGAAGCCTAGCCTCCCCAACCTTACCCCTAACTAGAGTCTTGGCCCTAATTTTCTTGTGCAACTGAAACATTCCCCTGTCCAAACGGTGTACAAAAAGAAAGCAGGCAAGCTATCCCGATGGCCCACTCAGTCTTTTTCACCAAGCTAGGCTGCACCGAAGCCCAGGATCACGCTTCGGATCCGCAGTCTCCCCAACCCTAACCCTAACTTGAATTTTTACACAAATTTTCTTGTGCAACTGAAACGATACCCCGTCCTTACAGTGCACAGAAAGACAGTAGGAAAGCTATCCCGATGGCCCACTCAGTCTGTTTCACCAAGCTAGGCTACACCGAAGCCCAGGATCCCGCCTGGGAAGCCCAGTCTCCCCAACCCTAACCCTAACTTGAGTCTTAACCCTAATTTTCTTGTGCAAGTGAAACATCCCTCCATCCATACGGTTTAGAAAAAGTCAGTAGGCAAGCCATCCCGATTGCCAACTCAATCTCTTCCACCAAGCTAGCCTTCACAGAGGCCCTCGTTGCTGCCTGGGAAGCACAGTCTCCCCAACCCAGCCCTCACTTGGGTATTAATCCTAATTTTCCTGTGCAACTGAAACATCCCCTCGTCCATACAGCGTACAAAAAGACAGTAGGCAAGCAATCCTGATGGCCCACTCAGTCTGTTTCACCAGGCTCGGCTTCATCGAGTCCGTAGTTCCTGCCTGGGAAGCCCAGCCTCCATAACCCTAACCCTAATTTGGGTCTTAATGCTAATATTCTTCTGCAATGGAAACATCCCCCCATGGATACGGTGTACTAAATCGGAGTAGGGAAGCCATCCTGTTGGGCCACTCAAGTCTATTTCACCAAGCTAGGCTTCACAGAAGGTCTGGTTCCCTCCAGGGAAGCCTAGCCTCCCCAACCTTACCCCTAACTAGAGTCTTGGCCCTAATTTTCTTGTGCAACTGAAACATTCCCCCGTCCAAACGGTGTACAAAAAGAAAGTAGGCAAGCTATCCCGATGGCCCACTCAGTCTGTTTCACCAAGCTAGGCTGCACCGAAGCCCAGGATCACGCTTGGGATCCGCAGTCTCCCCAACCCTAACCCTAACTTGAGTTTTAACACAAATTTTCTTGTGCAACTGAAACGATACCCCGTCCTTACAGTGCACAGAAAGCCAGTAGGAAAGCTATCCCGATGGCCCACTCAGTCTGTTTCACCAAGCTAGGCTGCACCGAAGCCCAGGATCCCGCCTGGGAAGCCCAGTCTCCCCAACCCTAACCCTAACTTGAGTCTTAACCCTAATTTTCTTGTGCAAATGAAACATCCCCCCGTCCATACGGTTTAGAAAAAGTCAGTAGGCAAGCCATCCCGATTGCCAACTCAATCTGTTCCACCAAGCTAGCCTTCACAGAGGCCCTGGTTGCTACCTGGGAAGCACAGTCTCCCAACCCAGCCCTAACTTGAGTCTTCTCAACCCTAATTTTCTTGTGCAAGTGAAACATCCCCCCGTCCATACGGTTTAGAAAAAGTCAGTAGGCAAGCGAACCCGATTGCCAACTCAATCTGTTCCAGCAAGCTAGCCTTCACAGAGGCCCTGGTTCCTGCCTGGGAAGCACAGTCTCCACAACCTAGCCCTCACTTGGGCATTAATCCTAATTTTCCTGTGCAACTGAAACATCCCCTCGTCCATACAGCGTACAAAAAGACAGTAGGCAAGCAATCCTGATGGCCCACTCAGTCTGTTTCACCAGGCTCGGCTTCATCGAGGCCGTAGTTCCTGCCTGGGAAGCCCAGCCTCCATAACCCTAACCCTAATTTGGGTCTTAATGCTAATGTTCTTCTGCAATGGAAACATCCCCCCATGGATACGGTGTACTAAAACGGAGTAGGGAAGCCATCCTGGTGGCCCACTCCAGTCTGTTTCACCAAGCTAGGCTTCACAGAGGGTCTGGTTCCCTCCAGGGAAGCCTAGCCTCCCCAACCTTACCCCTAACTAGAGTCTTGGCCCTAATTTTCTTGTGCAACTGAAACATTCCCCCGTCCAAACGGTGTACAAAAAGAAAGTAGGCAAGCTATCCCGATGCCCCACTCAGTCTGTTTCACCAAGCTAGGCGGCACCGAAGCCCAGGATCACGCTTGGGATCCGCAGTCTCCCCAACCCTAACCCTAACTTGAGTTTTAACACAAATTTTCTTGTGCAACTGAAACGATACCCCGTCCTTACAGTGCACAGAAAGCCAGTAGGAAAGCTATCCCGATGGCCCACTCAGTCTGTTTCACCAAGCTAGTCTACAGCGAAGCCCAGGATCTCGCCTGGGAAGCCCAGTCTCCCCAACCCTGACCCTAACTTGAGTCTTAACCCTAATTTTCTTGTGCAAGTGAAACAACCCCCCGTCCATACGGTTTAGAAAAAGTCAGTAGGCAAGCCATCCCGATTGCCAACTCAATCTGTTCCACCAAGCTAGCCTTCACAAAGGCCCTGGTTGCTGCCTGGGAAGCACAGTCTCCCCAACCCAGCCCTAGCTTGGGTATTAATCCTAATTTTCCTGTGCAACTGAAACATCCCCTCGTCCATGCACCGTACAAAAAGACAGTAGGCAAGCCATCCCGATTGCCAACTCAATGTGTTCCACCAAGCTAGCCTTCACAGAGGCCCTGGTTGCTACCTGGGAAGCACAGTCTCCCCAACCCAGCCCTAACTTGAGTCTTCTTAACCCTAATTTTCTTGTGCAAGTGAAACATCCCCCCGTCCATACGGTTTAGAAAAAGTCAGTAGGCAAGCGAACCCGATTGCCAACTCAATCTGTTCCAACAAGCTAGCCTTCACAGAGGCCCTGGTTCCTGCCTGGGAAGCACAGTCTCCACAACCCAGCCCTCACTTGGGTATTAATCCTAATTTTCCAGTGCAACTGAAACATCCCCTCGTCCATACAGCGTACAAAAAGACAGTAGGCAAGCAATCCTGATGGCCCACTCAGTCTGTTTCACCAGGTTCGGCTTCATCGAGGCCGTAGTTCCTGCCTGGGAAGCCCAGCCTCCATAACCCTAACCCTAACTTGGATGTTAATATTAATGTTCTTCTGCAATGGAAACATCCCCCCATGGATACGGTGTACTAAAACGGAGTAGGGAAGCCATCCTGGTGGCCCACTCAAGTCTGTTTCACCAAGCTAGGCTTCACAGAAGGTCTGGTTCCCTCCAGGGAAGCCTAGACTCCCCAACCTTACCCCTAACTAGAGTCTTGGCCCTAATTTTCTTGTCAACTGAAACATTCCCCCGACCAAACGGTGTACAAAAAGAAAGTAGGCAAGCTATCCCGATGGCCCACTCAGTCTGTTTCACCAAGCTAGGCTGCACCGAAGCCCAGGATCACGCTTGGGATCCGCAGTCTCCCCAACCCTAACCCTTACTTGAGTTTTAACACAAATTTTCTTGTGCAACTGAAATGATACCCCGTCCTTACAGTGCACAGAAAGCCAGTAGGAAAGCTATCCCGATGGCCCACTCAGTCTGTTTCACCAAGCTAGGCTACACCGACGCCCATGATCCCGCCTGGGAAGCCCAGTCTCCCCAACCCTAACCCTAACTTGAGTCTTAACCCTAATTTTCTTGTGCAAGTGAAACTTCCCTCCGTCCATACGGTTTAGAAAAAGTCAGTAGGCAAGCCATCCCGATTGCCAACTCAATGTGTTCCACCAAGCTAGCCTTCACAGAGGCCCTGGTTGCTACCTGGGAAGCACAGTCTCCCCAACCCAGCCCTAACTTGAGTCTTCTTAACCCTAATTTCCTTGTGCAAGTGAAACATCCCCCCGTCCATACGGTTTAGAAAAAGTGAGTAGGCAAGCCATCCCGATTGCCAACTCAATCTGTTCCAACAAGCTAGCCTTCACAGAGGCCCTGGTTCCTGCCTGGGAAGCACAGTCTCCCCAACCCAGCCCTCACTTGGGTATTAATCCTAATTTTCCTGTGCAACTGAAACATCCCCTCGTCCATACAGCGTACAAAAAGACAGTAGGCAAGCAATCCTGATAACCCACTCAGTCTGTTTCACCAGGCTCGGCTTCATCGAGGCCGTAGTTCCTGCCTGGGAAGCCCAGCCTCCATAACCCTAACCCTAATTTGGGTGTTAATGCTAATGTTCTTCTGCAATGGAAACATCCCCCCATGGATAAGGTGTACTAAAACTGAGTAGGGACGCCATCCTGGTGGCCCACTCAAGTCTGTTTCACCAAGCTAGGCTTCACAGAGGGTCTGGTTCCCTCAAGGGAAGCCTAGCCTCCCCAACCTTTCCTCTAACTAGAGTCTTGGCCCTTAATTTTCTTGTGCAACTGAAACATTCCCCCGTCCAAACGGTGTACAAAAAGAAAGTAGGCAAGCTATCCCGATGGCCCACTCAGTCTGTTTCACCAAGCTAGGCTGCACCGAAGCCCAGGATCACGCTTGGGATCCGCAGTCTCCCCAACCCTAACCCTAACTTGAGTTTTAACACAAATTTTCTTGTGCAACTGAAACGATACCCCGTCCTTACAGTGCACAGAAAGCCAGTAGGCAAGCTATCCCGATGGCCCACTCAGTCTGTTTCACCAAGCTAGGCTACACCGACGCCCAGGATCCCGCCTGGGAAGCCCAGTCTCCCCAACCCTAACCCTAACTTGAGTCTTAACCCTAATTTTCTTGTGCAAGTGAAACATCCCTCCGTCCATACGGTTTAGAAAAAGTCAGTAGGCAAGCCATCCCGATTGCCAACTCAATCTGTTCCAACAAGCTAGCCTTCACAGAGGCCCTGGTTCCTGCCTGGGAAGCACAGTCTCCACAACCCAGCCCTCACTTGGGCATTAATCCTAATTTTCCTGTGCAACTGAAACATCCCCTCGTCCATACAGCGTACAAAAAGACAGTAGGCAAGCAATCCTGATGGCCCACTCAGTCTGTTTCACCAGGCTCGGCTTCATCGAGGCCGTAGTTCCTGCCTGGGAAGCCCAGCCTCCATAACCCTAACCCTAATTTGGGTCTTAATGCTAATGTTCTTCTGCAATGGAAACATCCCCCCATGGATACGGTGTACTAAAACGGAGTAGGGAAGCCATCCTGGTGGCCCACTCCAGTCTGTTTCACCAAGCTAGGCTTCACAGAGGGTCTGGTTCCCTCCAGGGAAGCCTAGCCTCCCCAACCTTACCCCTAACTAGAGTCTTGGCCCTAATTTTCTTGTGCAACTGAAACATTCCCCCGTCCAAACGGTGTACAAAAAGAAAGTAGGCAAGCTATCCCGATGCCCCACTCAGTCTGTTTCACCAAGCTAGGCGGCACCGAAGCCCAGGATCACGCTTGGGATCCGCAGTCTCCCCAACCCTAACCCTAACTTGAGTTTTAACACAAATTTTCTTGTGCAACTGAAACGATACCCCGTCCTTACAGTGCACAGAAAGCCAGTAGGAAAGCTATCCCGATGGCCCACTCAGTCTGTTTCACCAAGCTAGGCTACAGCGAAGCCCAGGATCTCGCCTGGGAAGCCCAGTCTCCCCAACCCTGACCCTAACTTGAGTCTTAACCCTAATTTTCTTGTGCAAGTGAAACAACCCCCCGTCCATACGGTTTAGAAAAAGTCAGTAGGCAAGCCATCCCGATTGCCAACTCAATCTGTTCCACCAAGCTAGCCTTCACAAAGGCCCTGGTTGCTGCCTGGGAAGCACAGTCTCCCCAACCCAGCCCTAGCTTGGGTATTAATCCTAATTTTCCTGTGCAACTGAAACATCCCCTCGTCCATGCACCGTACAAAAAGACAGTAGGCAAGCCATCCCGATTGCCAACTCAATGTGTTCCACCAAGCTAGCCTTCACAGAGGCCCTGGTTGCTACCTGGGAAGCACAGTCTCCCCAACCCAGCCCTAACTTGAGTCTTCTTAACCCTAATTTTCTTGTGCAAGTGAAACATCCCCCCGTCCATACGGTTTAGAAAAAGTCAGTAGGCAAGCGAACCCGATTGCCAACTCAATCTGTTCCAACAAGCTAGCCTTCACAGAGGCCCTGGTTCCTGCCTGGGAAGCACAGTCTCCACAACCCAGCCCTCACTTGGGTATTAATCCTAATTTTCCAGTGCAACTGAAACATCCCCTCGTCCATACAGCGTACAAAAAGACAGTAGGCAAGCAATCCTGATGGCCCACTCAGTCTGTTTCACCAGGTTCGGCTTCATCGAGGCCGTAGTTCCTGCCTGGGAAGCCCAGCCTCCATAACCCTAACCCTAACTTGGATGTTAATATTAATGTTCTTCTGCAATGGAAACATCCCCCCATGGATACGGTGTACTAAAACGGAGTAGGGAAGCCATCCTGGTGGCCCACTCAAGTCTGTTTCACCAAGCTAGGCTTCACAGAAGGTCTGGTTCCCTCCAGGGAAGCCTAGACTCCCCAACCTTACCCCTAACTAGAGTCTTGGCCCTAATTTTCTTGTCAACTGAAACATTCCCCCAACCAAACGGTGTACAAAAAGAAAGTAGGCAAGCTATCCCGATGGCCCACTCAGTCTGTTTCACCAAGCTAGGCTGCACCGAAGCCCAGGATCACGCTTGGGATCCGCAGTCTCCCCAACCCTAACCCTTACTTGAGTTTTAACACAAATTTTCTTGTGCAACTGAAATGATACCCCGTCCTTACAGTGCACAGAAAGCCAGTAGGAAAGCTATCCCGATGGCCCACTCAGTCTGTTTCACCAAGCTAGGCTACACCGACGCCCATGATCCCGCCTGGGAAGCCCAGTCTCCCCAACCCTAACCCTAACTTGAGTCTTAACCCTAATTTTCTTGTGCAAGTGAAACTTCCCTCCGTCCATACGGTTTAGAAAAAGTCAGTAGGCAAGCCATCCCGATTGCCAACTCAATGTGTTCCACCAAGCTAGCCTTCACAGAGGCCCTGGTTGCTACCTGGGAAGCACAGTCTCCCCAACCCAGCCCTAACTTGAGTCTTCTTAACCCTAATTTCCTTGTGCAAGTGAAACATCCCCCCGTCCATACGGTTTAGAAAAAGTGAGTAGGCAAGCCATCCCGATTGCCAACTCAATCTGTTCCAACAAGCTAGCCTTCACAGAGGCCCTGGTTCCTGCCTGGGAAGCACAGTCTCCCCAACCCAGCCCTCACTTGGGTATTAATCCTAATTTTCCTGTGCAACTGAAACATCCCCTCGTCCATACAGCGTACAAAAAGACAGTAGGCAAGCAATCCTGATAACCCACTCAGTCTGTTTCACCAGGCTCGGCTTCATCGAGGCCGTAGTTCCTGCCTGGGAAGCCCAGCCTCCATAACCCTAACCCTAATTTGGGTGTTAATGCTAATGTTCTTCTGCAATGGAAACATCCCCCCATGGATAAGGTGTACTAAAACTGAGTAGGGACGCCATCCTGGTGGCCCACTCAAGTCTGTTTCACCAAGCTAGGCTTCACAGAGGGTCTGGTTCCCTCAAGGGAAGCCTAGCCTCCCCAACCTTTCCTCTAACTAGAGTCTTGGCCCTTAATTTTCTTGTGCAACTGAAACATTCCCCCGTCCAAACGGTGTACAAAAAGAAAGTAGGCAAGCTATCCCGATGGCCCACTCAGTCTGTTTCACCAAGCTAGGCTGCACCGAAGCCCAGGATCACGCTTGGGATCCGCAGTCTCCCCAACCCTAACCCTAACTTGAGTTTTAACACAAATTTTCTTGTGCAACTGAAACGATACCCCGTCCTTACAGTGCACAGAAAGCCAGTAGGCAAGCTATCCCGATGGCCCACTCAGTCTGTTTCACCAAGCTAGGCTACACCGACGCCCAGGATCCCGCCTGGGAAGCCCAGTCTCCCCAACCCTAACCCTAACTTGAGTCTTAACCCTAATTTTCTTGTGCAAGTGAAACATCCCTCCGTCCATACGGTTTAGAAAAAGTCAGTAGGCAAGCCATCCCGATTGCCAACTCAATCTGTTCCACCAAGCTAGCCTTCACAGAGGCCCTGGTTGCTGCCTGGGAAGCACAGTCTCCCCAACCCAGCCCTAGCTTGGGTATTAATCCTAATTTTCCTGTGCAAGTGAAACATCCCCTCGTCCATACAGCGTACAAAAAGACAGTAGGCAAGCAATCCTGATGGCCCACTCAGTCTGTTTCACCAGGCTCGGCTTCATCGAGGCCGTAGTTCCTGCCTGGGAAGCCCAGCCTCCATAACCCTAACCCTAATTTGGGTCTTAATGCTAATGTTCTTCTGCAATGGAAACATCCCCCCATGGATACGGTGTACTAAAACGGAGTAGGGAAGCCATCCTGGTGGCCCACTCCAGTCTGTTTCACCAAGCTAGGCTTCACAGAGGGTCTGGTTCCCTCCAGGGAAGCCTAGCCTCCCCAACCTTACCCCTAACTAGAGTCTTGGCCCTAATTTTCTTGTGCAACTGAAACATTCCCCCGACCAAACGGTGTACAAAAAGAAAGTAGGCAAGCTATCCCGATGCCCCACTCAGTCTGTTTCACCAAGCTAGGTTGCACCGAAGCCCAGGATCACGCTTGGGATCCGCAGTCTCCCCAACCCTAACCCTAACTTGAGTTTTAACACAAATTTTCTTGTGCAACTGAAACGATACCCCGTCCTTACAGTGCACAGAAAGCCAGTAGGAAAGCTATCCCGATGGCCCACTCAGTCTGTTTCACCAAGCTAGGCTACAGCGGAGCCCAGGATCTCGCCTGGGAAGCCCAGTCTCCCCAACCCTGACCCTAACTTGAGTCTTAACCCTAATTTTCTTGTGCAAGTGAAACAACCCCCTGTCCATACGG
Source organism: Heloderma suspectum (assembly GCF_057233095.1). Taxonomy (NCBI): domain Eukaryota; kingdom Metazoa; phylum Chordata; class Lepidosauria; order Squamata; family Helodermatidae; genus Heloderma; species Heloderma suspectum. Next base: position 145,122,487 of record NC_139459.1, read on the forward strand.
TTTAGAAAAAGTCAGTAGGCAAGCCATCCCGATTGCCAACTCAATCTGTTCCACCAAGCTAGCCTTCACAAAGGCCCTGGTTGCTGCCTGGGAAGCACAGTCTCCCCAACCCAGCCCTAACTTGGGTATTAATCCTAATTTTCCTGTGCAACTGAAACATCCCCTCGTCCATGCACCGTACAAAAAGACAGTAGGCAAGCGATCCCGATTGCCAACTCAATGTGTTCCACCAAGCTAGCCTTCACAGAGGCCCTGGTTGCTACCTGGGAAGCACAGTCTCCCCAACCCAGCCCTAACTTGAGTCTTCTTAACCCTAATTTTCTTGTGCAAGTGAAACATCCCCCCGTCCATACGGTTTAGAAAAAGTCAGTAGGCAAGCGAACCTGATTGCCAACTCAATCTGTTCCAACAAGCTAGCCTTCACAGAGGCCCTGGTTCCTGCCTGGGAAGCACAGTCTCCACAACCCAGCCCTCACTTGGGTATTAATCCTAATTTTCCAGTGCAACTGAAACATCCCCTCGTCCATACAGCTTCCAAAAAGACAGTAGGCAAGCAATCCTGATGGCCCACTCAGTCTGTTTCACCAGGTTCGGCTTCATCGAGGCCGTAGTTCCTGCCTGGGAAGCCCAGCCTCCATAACCCTAACCCTAACTTGGGTGTTAATGCTAATGTTCTTCTGCAATGGAAACATCCCCCCATGGATACGGTGTACTAAAACGGAGTAGGGAAGCCATCCTGGTGGCCCACTCAAGTCTGTTTCACCAAGCTAGGCTTCACAGAAGGTCTGGTTCCCTCCAGGGAAGCCTAGACTCCCCAACCTTACCCCTAACTAGAGTCTTGGCCCTAATTTTCTTGTCAACTGAAACATTCCCCCATCCAAACGGTGTACAAAAAGAAAGTAGGCAAGCTATCCCGATGGCCCACTCAGTCTGTTTCACCAAGCTAGGCTGCACCGAAGCCCAGGATCATGCTTGGGATCCGCAGTCTCCCCAACCCTAACCCTTACTTGAGTTTTAACACAAATTTTCTTGTGCAACTGAAATGATACCCCGTCCTTACAGTGCACAGAAAGCCAGTAGGAAAGCTATCCAGATGGCCCACTCAGTCTGTTTCACCAAGCTAGGCTACACCGACGCCCATGATCCCGCCTGGGAAGCCCAGTCTCCCCAACCCTAACCCTAACTTGAGTCTTAACCCTAATTTTCTTGTGCAAGTGAAACATCACTCCGTCCATACGGTTTAGAAAAAGTCAGTAGGCAAGCCATCCCGACTGCCAACTCAATCTGTTCCACCAAGCTAGCCTTCACAGAGGCCCTGGTTGCTGCCTGGGAAGCACAGTCTCCCCAACCCAGCCCTAACTTGGGTATTAATCCTAATTTTCCTGTGCAACAGAAACATCCCCTCGTCCATACAGCGTACAAAACGACAGTAGGCAAGCAATCCTGATGGCCCACTCAGTCTGTTTCACCAGGCTCGGCTTCATCGAGGCCGTAGTTCCTGCCTGGGAAGCCCAGCCTCCATAACCCTAACCCTAATTTGGGTCTTAATGCTAATGTTCTTCTGCAATGGAAACATCCCCCCATGGATACGGTGTACTAAAACGGAGTAGGGAAGCCATCCTGGTGGCCCATTCCAGTCTGTTTCACCAAGCTAGGCTTCACAGAGGGTCTGGTTCCCTCCAGGGAAGCCTAGCCTCCCCAACCTTACCCCTAACTAGAGTCTTGGCCCTAATTTTCTTGTGCAACTGAAACATTCCCCTGTCCAAACGGTGTACAAAAAGAAAGTAGGCAAGCTATCCCGATGGCCCACTCAGTCTTTTTCACCAAGCTAGGCTGCACCGAAGCCCAGGATCACGCTTCGGATCCGCAGTCTCCCCAACCCTAACCCTAACTTGAATTTTTACACAAATTTTCTTGTGCAACTGAAACGATACCCCGTCCTTACAGTGCACAGAAAGACAGTAGGAAAGCTATCCCGATGGCCCACTCAGTCTGTTTCACCAAGCTAGGCTACACCGAAGCCCAGGATCCCGCCTGGGAAGCCCAGTCTCCCCAACCCTAACCCTAACTTGAGTCTTAACCCTAATTTTCTTGTGCAAGTGAAACATCCCTCCGTCCATACGGTTTAGAAAAAGTCAGTAGGCAAGCCATCCCGATTGCCAACTCAATCTGTTCCACCAAGCTAGCCTTCACAGAGGCCCTGGTTGCTGCCTGGGAAGCACAGTCTCCCCAACCCAGCCCTCACTTGGGTATTAATCCTAATTTTCCTGTGCAACTGAAACATCCCCTCGTCCATACAGCGTACAAAAAGACAGTAGGCAAGCAATCCTGATGGCCCACTCAGTCTGTTTCACCAGGCTCGGCTTCATCGAGTCCGTAGTTCCTGCCTGGGAAGCCCAGCCTCCATAACCCTAACCCTAATTTGGGTCTTAATGCTAATATTCTTCTGCAATGGAAACATCCCCCCATGGATACGGTGTACTAAAACGGAGTAGGGAAGCCATCCTGTTGGGCCACTCAAGTCTATTTCACCAAGCTAGGCTTCACAGAGGGTCTGGTTTCCTCCAGGGAAGCCTAGCCTCCCCAACCTTACCCCTAACTAGAGTCTTGGCCCTAATTTTCTTGTGCAACTGAAACATTCCCCCGTCCAAACGGTGTACAAAAAGAAAGTAGGCAAGCTATCCCGATGGCCACTCAGTCTGTTTCACCAAGCTAGGCTGCACCGAAGCCCAGGATCACGCTTGGGATCCGCAGTCTCCCCAACCCTAACCCTAACTTGAGTTTTAACACAAATTTTCTTGTGCAACTGAAACGATACCCCGTCCTTACAGTGCACAGAAAGCCAGTAGGAAAGCTATCCCGATGGCCCACTCAGTCTGTTTCACCAAGCTAGGCTGCACCGAAGCCCAGGATCCCGCCTGGGAAGCCCAGTCTCCCCAACCCTAACCCTAACTTGAGTCTTAACCCTAATTTTCTTGTGCAAATGAAACATCCCCCCGTCCATACGGTTTAGAAAAAGTCAGTAGGCAAGCCATCCCGATTGCCAACTCAATCTGTTCCACCAAGCTAGCCTTCACAGAGGCCCTGGTTGCTACCTGGGAAGCACAGTCTCCACAACCCAGCCCTCACTTGGGCATTAATCCTAATTTTCCTGTGCAACTGAAACATCCCCTCGTCCATACAGCGTACAAAAAGACAGTAGGCAAGCAATCCTGATGGCCCACTCAGTCTGTTTCACCAGGCTCGGCTTCATCGAGGCCGTAGTTCCTGCCTGGGAAGCCCAGCCTCCATAACCCTAACCCTAATTTGGGTCTTAATGCTAATGTTCTTCTGCAATGGAAACATCCCCCCATGGATACGGTGTACTACAACGGAATAGGGAAGCCATCCTGGTGGCCCACTCCAGTCTGTTTCACCAAGCTAGGCTTCACAGAGGGTCTGGTTCCCTCCAGGGAAGCCTAGCCTCCCCAACCTTACCCCTAACTAGAGTCTTGGCCCTAATTTTCTTGTGCAACTGAAACATTCCCCCGTCCAAACGGTGTACAAAAAGAAAGTAGGCAAGCTATCCCGATGCCCCACTCAGTCTGTTTCACCAAGCTAGGCGGCACCGAAGCCCAGGATCACGCTTGGGATCCGCAGTCTCCCCAACCCTAACCCTAACTTGAGTTTTAACACAAATTTTCTTGTGCAACTGAAACGATACCCCGTCCTTACAGTGCACAGAAAGCCAGTAGGAAAGCTATCCCGATGGGCCACTCAGTCTGTTTCACCAAGCTAGGCTACAGCGAAGCCCAGGATCTCGCCTGGGAAGCCCAGTCTCCCCAACCCTGACCCTAACTTGAGTCTTAACCCTAATTTTCTTGTGCAAGTGAAACAACCCCCCGTCCATACGGTTTAGAAAAAGTCAGTAGGCAAGCCATCCCGATTGCCAACTCAATCTGTTCCACCAAGCTAGCCTTCACAAAGGCCCTGGTTGCTGCCTGGGAAGCACAGTCTCCCCAACCCAGCCCTAGCTTGGGTATTAATCCTAATTTTCCTGTGCAACTGAAACATCCCCTCGTCCATGCACCGTACAAAAAGACAGTAGGCAAGCCATCCCGATTGCCAACTCAATGTGTTCCACCAAGCTAGCCTTCACAGAGGCCCTGGTTGCTACCTGGGAAGCACAGTCTCCCCAACCCAGCCCTAACTTGAGTCTTCTCAACCCTAATTTTCTTGTGCAAGTGAAACATCCCCCCGTCCATACGGTTTAGAAAAAGTCAGTAGGCAAGCGAACCCGATTGCCAACTCAATCTGTTCCAACAAGCTAGCCTTCACAGAGGCCCTGGTTCCTGCCTGGGAAGCACAGTCTCCACAACCCAGCCCTCACTTGGGTATTAATCCTAATTTTCCAGTGCAACTGAAACATCCCCTCGTCCATACAGCGTACAAAAAGACAGTAGGCAAGCAATCCTGATGGCCCACTCAGTCTGTTTCACCAGGTTCGGCTTCATCGAGGCCGTAGTTCCTGCCTGGGAAGCCCAGCCTCCATAACCCTAACCCTAACTTGGGTGTTAATGTTAATGTTCTTCTGCAATGGAAACATCCCCCCATGGATACGGTGTACTAAAACGGAGTAGGGAAGCCATCCTGGTGGCCCACTCAAGTCTGTTTCACCAAGCTAGGCTTCACAGAAGGTCTGGTTCCCTCCAGGGAAGCCTAGACTCCCCAACCTTACCCCTAACTAGAGTCTTGGCCCTAATTTTCTTGTCAACTGAAACATTCCCCCATCCAAACGGTGTACAAAAAGAAAGTAGGCAAGCTATCCCGATGGCCCACTCAGTCTGTTTCACCAAGCTAGGCTGCACCGAAGCCCAGGATCACGCTTGGGATCCGCAGTCTCCCCAACCCTAACCCTTACTTGAGTTTTAACACAAATTTTCTTGTGCAACTGAAATGATACCCCGTCCTTACAGTGCACAGAAAGCCAGTAGGAAAGCTATCCCGATGGCCCACTCAGTCTGTTTCACCAAGCTAGGCTACACCGACGCCCATGATCCCGCCTGGGAAGCCCAGTCTCCCCAACCCTAACCCTAACTTGAGTCTTAACCCTAATTTTCTTGTGCAAGTGAAACTTCCCTCCGTCCATACGGTTTAGAAAAAGTCAGTAGGCAAGCCATCCCGATTGCAAACTCAATGTGTTCCACCAAGCTAGCCTTCACAGAGGCCCTGGTTGCTACCTGGGAAGCAGAGTCTCCCCAACCCAGCCCTAACTTGAGTCTTCTTAACCCTAATTTCCTTGTGCAAGTGAAACATCCCCCCGTCCATACGGTTTAGAAAAAGTGAGTAGGCAAGCCATCCCGATTGCCAACTCAATCTGTTCCAACAAGCTAGCCTTCACAGAGGCCCTGGTTCCTGCCTGGGAAGCACAGTCTCCCCAACCCAGCCCTCACTTGGGTATTAATCCTAATTTTCCTGTGCAACTGAAACATCCCCTCGTCCATACAGCGTACAAAAAGACAGTAGGCAAGCAATCCTGATAACCCACTCAGTCTGTTTCACCAGGCTCGGCTTCATCGAGGCCGTAGTTCCTGCCTGGGAAGCCCAGCCTCCATAACCCTAACCCTAATTTGGGTGTTAATGCTAATGTTCTTCTGCAATGGAAACATCCCCCCATGGATAAGGTGTACTAAAACTGAGTAGGGACGCCATCCTGGTGGCCCACTCAAGTCTGTTTCACCAAGCTAGGCTTCACAGAGGGTCTGGTTCCCTCAAGGGAAGCCTAGCCTCCCCAACCTTTCCTCTAACTAGAGTCTTGGCCCTTAATTTTCTTGTGCAACTGAAACATTCCCCCATCCAAACGGTGTACAAAAAGAAAGTAGGCAAGCTATCCCGATGGCCCACTCAGTCTGTTTCACCAAGCTAGGCTGCACCGAAGCCCAGGATCACGCTTGGGATCCGCAGTCTCCCCAACCCTAACCCTAACTTGAGTTTTAACACAAATTTTCTTGTGCAACTGAAACGATACCCCGTCCTTACAGTGCACAGAAAGCCAGTAGGCAAGCTATCCCGATGGCCCACTCAGTCTGTTTCACCAAGCTAGGCTACACCGACGCCCAGGATCCCGCCTGGGAAGCCCAGTCTCCCCAACCCTAACCCTAACTTGAGTCTTAACCCTAATTTTCTTGTGCAAGTGAAACATCCCTCCGTCCATACGGTTTAGAAAAAGTCAGTAGGCAAGCCATCCCGATTGCCAACTCAATCTGTTCCACCAAGCTAGCCTTCACAGAGGCCCTGGTTGCTGCCTGGGAAGCACAGTCTCCCCAACCCAGCCCTAGCTTGGGTATTAATCCTAATTTTCCTGTGCAAGTGAAACATCCCCTCGTCCATACAGCGTACAAAAAGACAGTAGGCAAGCAATCCTGATGGCCCACTCAGTCTGTTTCACCAAGCTAGGTTGCACCGAAGCCCAGGATCACGCTTCGGATCCGCAGTCTCCCCAACCCTAACCCTAACTTGAATTTTTACACAAATTTTCTTGTGCAACTGAAACGATACCCCGTCCTTACAGTGCACAGAAAGACAGTAGGAAAGCTATCCCGATGGCCCACTCAGTCTGTTTCACCAAGCTAGGCTACACCGAAGCCCAGGATCCCGCCTGGGAAGCCCAGTCTCCCCAACCCTAACCCTAACTTGAGTCTTAACCCTAATTTTCTTGTGCAAGTGAAACATCCCTCCATCCATACGGTTTAGAAAAAGTCAGTAGGCAAGCCATCCCGATTGCCAACTCAATCTCTTCCACCAAGCTAGCCTTCACAGAGGCCCTCGTTGCTGCCTGGGAAGCACAGTCTCCCCAACCCAGCCCTCACTTGGGTATTAATCCTAATTTTCCTGTGCAACTGAAACATCCCCTCGTCCATACAGCGTACAAAAAGACAGTAGGCAAGCAATCCTGATGGCCCACTCAGTCTGTTTCACCAGGCTCGGCTTCATCGAGTCCGTAGTTCCTGCCTGGGAAGCCCAGCCTCCATAACCCTAACCCTAATTTGGGTCTTAATGCTAATATTCTTCTGCAATGGAAACATCCCCCCATGGATACGGTGTACTAAATCGGAGTAGGGAAGCCATCCTGTTGGGCCACTCAAGTCTATTTCACCAAGCTAGGCTTCACAGAAGGTCTGGTTCCCTCCAGGGAAGCCTAGCCTCCCCAACCTTACCCCTAACTAGAGTCTTGGCCCTAATTTTCTTGTGCAACTGAAACATTCCCCCGTCCAAACGGTGTACAAAAAGAAAGTAGGCAAGCTATCCCGATGGCCCACTCAGTCTGTTTCACCAAGCTAGGCTGCACCGAAGCCCAGGATCACGCTTGGGATCTGCAGTCTCCCCAACCCTAACCCTAACTTGAGTTTTAACACAAATTTTCTTGTGCAACTGAAACGATACCCCGTCCTTACAGTGCACAGAAAGCCAGTAGGAAAGCTATCCCGATGGCCCACTCAGTCTGTTTCACCAAGCTAGGCTGCACCGAAGCCCAGGATCCCGCCTGGGAAGCCCAGTCTCCCCAACCCTAACCCTAACTTGAGTCTTAACCCTAATTTTCTTGTGCAAATGAAACATCCCCCCGTCCATACGGTTTAGAAAAAGTCAGTAGGCAAGCCATCCCGATTGCCAACTCAATCTGTTCCACCAAGCTAGCCTTCACAGAGGCCCTGGTTGCTACCTGGGAAGCACAGTCTCCCAACCCAGCCCTAACTTGAGTCTTCTCAACCCTAATTTTCTTGTGCAAGTGAAACATCCCCCCGTCCATACGGTTTAGAAAAAGTCAGTAGGCAAGCGAACCCGATTGCCAACTCAATCTGTTCCAACAAGCTAGCCTTCACAGAGGCCCTGGTTCCTGCCTGGGAAGCACAGTCTCCACAACCCAGCCCTCACTTGGGCATTAATCCTAATTTTCCTGTGCAACTGAAACATCCCCTCATCCATACAGCGTACAAAAAGACAGTAGGCAAGCAATCCTGATGGCCCACTCAGTCTGTTTCACCAGGCTCGGCTTCATCGAGGCCGTAGTTCCTGCCTGGGAAGCCCAGCCTCCATAACCCTAACCCTAATTTGGGTCTTAATGCTAATGTTCTTCTGCAATGGAAACATCCCCCCATGGATACGGTGTACTAAAACGGAGTAGGGAAGCCATCCTGGTGGCCCACTCCAGTCTGTTTCACCAAGCTAGGCTTCACAGAGGGTCTGGTTCCCTCCAGGGAAGCCTAGCCTCCCCAACCTTACCCCTAACTAGAGTCTTGGCCCTAATTTTCTTGTGCAACTGAAACATTCCCCCGTCCAAACGGTGTACAAAAAGAAAGTAGGCAAGCTATCCCGATGCCCCACTCAGTCTGTTTCACCAAGCTAGGCTGCACCGAAGCCCAGGATCACGCTTGGGATCCGCAGTCTCCCCAACCCTAACCCTTACTTGAGTTTTAACACAAATTTTCTTGTGCAACTGAAATGATACCCCGTCCTTACAGTGCACAGAAAGCCAGTAGGAAAGCTATCCCGATGGCCCACTCAGTCTGTTTCACCAAGCTAGGCTACACCGACGCCCATGATCCCGCCTGGGAAGCCCAGTCTCCCCAACCCTAACCCTAACTTGAGTCTTAACCCTAATTTTCTTGTGCAAGTGAAACATCACTCCGTCCATACGGTTTAGAAAAAGTCAGTAGGCAAGCCATCCCGACTGCCAACTCAATCTGTTCCACCAAGCTAGCCTTCACAGAGGCCCTGGTTGCTGCCTGGGAAGCACAGTCTCCCCAACCCAGCCCTCACTTGGGTATTAATCCTAATTTTCCTGTGCAACAGAAACATCCCCTCGTCCATACAGCGTACAAAACGACAGTAGGCAAGCAATCCTGATGGCCCACTCAGTCTGTTTCACCAGGCTCGGCTTCATCGAGGCCGTAGTTCCTGCCTGGGAAGCCCAGCCTCCATAACCCTAACCCTAATTTGGGTCTTAATGCTAATGTTCTTCTGCAATGGAAACATCCCCCCATGGATACGGTGTACTAAAACGGAGTAGGGAAGCCATCCTGGTGGCCCATTCCAGTCTGTTTCACCAAGCTAGGCTTCACAGAGGGTCTGGTTCCCTCCAGGGAAGCCTAGCCTCCCCAACCTTACCCCTAACTAGAGTCTTGGCCCTAATTTTCTTGTGCAACTGAAACATTCCCCTGTCCAAACGGTGTACAAAAAGAAAGTAGGCAAGCTATCCCGATGGCCCACTCAGTCTTTTTCACCAAGCTAGGCTGCACCGAAGCCCAGGATCACGCTTCGGATCCGCAGTCTCCCCAACCCTAACCCTAACTTGAATTTTTACACAAATTTTCTTGTGCAACTGAAACGATACCCCGTCCTTACAGTGCACAGAAAGACAGTAGGAAAGCTATCCCGATGGCCCACTCAGTCTGTTTCACCAAGCTAGGCTACACCGAAGCCCAGGATCCCGCCTGGGAAGCCCAGTCTCCCCAACCCTAACCCTAACTTGAGTCTTAACCCTAATTTTCTTGTGCAAGTGAAACATCCCTCCATCCATACGGTTTAGAAAAAGTCAGTAGGCAAGCCATCCCGATTGCCAACTCAATCTCTTCCACCAAGCTAGCCTTCACAGAGGCCCTGGTTGCTGCCTGGGAAGCACAGTCTCCCCAACCCAGCCCTCACTTGGGTATTAATCCTAATTTTCCTGTGCAACTGAAACATCCCCTCGTCCATACAGCGTACAAAAAGACAGTAGGCAAGCAATCCTGATGGCCCACTCAGTCTGTTTCACCAGGCTCGGCTTCATCGAGTCCGTAGTTCCTGCCTGGGAAGCCCAGCCTCCATAACCCTAACCCTAATTTGGGTCTTAATGCTAATATTCTTCTGCAATGGAAACATCCCCCCATGGATACGGTGTACTAAATCGGAGTAGGGAAGCCATCCTGTTGGGCCACTCAAGTCTATTTCACCAAGCTAGGCTTCACAGAAGGTCTGGTTCCCTCCAGGGAAGCCTAGCCTCCCCAACCTTACCCCTAACTAGAGTCTTGGCCCTAATTTTCTTGTGCAACTGAAACATTCCCCCGTCCAAACGGTGTACAAAAAGAAAGTAGGCAAGCTATCCCGATGGCCCACTCAGTCTGTTTCACCAAGCTAGGCTGCACCGAAGCCCAGGATCACGCTTGGGATCCGCAGTCTCCCCAACCCTAACCCTAACTTGAGTTTTAACACAAATTTTCTTGTGCAACTGAAACGATACCCCGTCCTTACAGTGCACAGAAAGCCAGTAGGAAAGCTATCCCGATGGCCCACTCAGTCTGTTTCACCAAGCTAGGCTGTACCGAAGCCCAGGATCCCGCCTGGGAAGCCCAGTCTCCCCAACCCTAACCCTAACTTGAGTCTTAACCCTAATTTTCTTGTGCAAATGAAACATCCCCCCGTCCATACGGTTTAGAAAAAGTCAGTAGGCAAGCCATCCCGATTGCCAACTCAATCTGTTCCACCAAGCTAGCCTTCACAGAGGCCCTGGTTGCTACCTGGGAAGCACAGTCTCCCAACCCAGCCCTAACTTGAGTCTTCTCAACCCTAATTTTCTTGTGCAAGTGAAACATCCCCCCGTCCATACGGTTTAGAAAAAGTCAGTAGGCAAGCGAACCCGATTGCCAACTCAATCTGTTCCAACAAGCTAGCCTTCACAGAGGCCCTGGTTCCTGCCTGGGAAGCACAGTCTCCACAACCCAGCCCTCACTTGGGCATTAATCCTAATTTTCCTGTGCAACTGAAACATCCCCTCGTCCATACAGCGTACAAAAAGACAGTAGGCAAGCAATCCTGATGGCCCACTCAGTCTGTTTCACCAGGCTCGGCTTCATCGAGGCCGTAGTTCCTGCCTGGGAAGCCCAGCCTCCATAACCCTAACCCTAATTTGGGTCTTAATGCTAATGTTCTTCTGCAATGGAAACATCCCCCCATGGATACGGTGTACTAAAACGGAGTAGGGAAGCCATCCTGGTGGCCCACTCCAGTCTGTTTCACCAAGCTAGGCTTCACAGAGGGTCTGGTTCCCTCCAGGGAAGCCTAGCCTCCCCAACCTTACCCCTAACTAGAGTCTTGGCCCTAATTTTCTTGTGCAACTGAAACATTCCCCCGTCCAAACGGTGTACAAAAAGAAAGTAGGCAAGCTATCCCGATGCCCCACTCAGTCTGTTTCACCAAGCTAGGCGGCACCGAAGCCCAGGATCACGCTTGGGATCCGCAGTCTCCCCAACCCTAACCCTAACTTGAGTTTTAACACAAATTTTCTTGTGCAACTGAAACGATACCCCGTCCTTACAGTGCACAGAAAGCCAGTAGGAAAGCTATCCCGATGGCCCACTCAGTCTGTTTCACCAAGCTAGTCTACAGCGAAGCCCAGGATCTCGCCTGGGAAGCCCAGTCTCCCCAACCCTGACCCTAACTTGAGTCTTAACCCTAATTTTCTTGTGCAAGTGAAACAACCCCCCGTCCATACGGTTTAGAAAAAGTCAGTAGGCAAGCCATCCCGATTGCCAACTCAATCTGTTCCACCAAGCTAGCCTTCACAAAGGCCCTGGTTGCTGCCTGGGAAGCACAGTCTCCCCAACCCAGCCCTAGCTTGGGTATTAATCCTAATTTTCCTGTGCAACTGAAACATCCCCTCGTCCATGCACCGTACAAAAAGACAGTAGGCAAGCCATCCCGATTGCCAACTCAATGTGTTCCACCAAGCTAGCCTTCACAGAGGCCCTGGTTGCTACCTGGGAAGCACAGTCTCCCCAACCCAGCCCTAACTTGAGTCTTCTTAACCCTAATTTTCTTGTGCAAGTGAAACATCCCCCCGTCCATACGGTTTAGAAAAAGTCAGTAGGCAAGCGAACCCGATTGCCAACTCAATCTGTTCCAACAAGCTAGCCTTCACAGAGGCCCTGGTTCCTGCCTGGGAAGCACAGTCTCCACAACCCAGCCCTCACTTGGGTATTAATCCTAATTTTCCAGTGCAACTGAAACATCCCCTCGTCCATACAGCGTACAAAAAGACAGTAGGCAAGCAATCCTGATGGCCCACTCAGTCTGTTTCACCAGGTTCGGCTTCATCGAGGCCGTAGTTCCTGCCTGGGAAGCCCAGCCTCCATAACCCTAACCCTAACTTGGATGTTAATATTAATGTTCTTCTGCAATGGAAACATCCCCCCATGGATACGGTGTACTAAAACGGAGTAGGGAAGCCATCCTGGTGGCCCACTCAAGTCTGTTTCACCAAGCTAGGCTTCACAGAAGGTCTGGTTCCCTCCAGGGAAGCCTAGACTCCCCAACCTTACCCCTAACTAGAGTCTTGGCCCTAATTTTCTTGTCAACTGAAACATTCCCCCGACCAAACGGTGTACAAAAAGAAAGTAGGCAAGCTATCCCGATGGCCCACTCAGTCTGTTTCACCAAGCTAGGCTGCACCGAAGCCCAGGATCACGCTTGGGATCCGCAGTCTCCCCAACCCTAACCCTTACTTGAGTTTTAACACAAATTTTCTTGTGCAACTGAAATGATACCCCGTCCTTACAGTGCACAGAAAGCCAGTAGGAAAGCTATCCCGATGGCCCACTCAGTCTGTTTCACCAAGCTAGGCTACACCGACGCCCATGATCCCGCCTGGGAAGCCCAGTCTCCCCAACCCTAACCCTAACTTGAGTCTTAACCCTAATTTTCTTGTGCAAGTGAAACTTCCCTCCGTCCATACGGTTTAGAAAAAGTCAGTAGGCAAGCCATCCCGATTGCCAACTCAATGTGTTCCACCAAGCTAGCCTTCACAGAGGCCCTGGTTGCTACCTGGGAAGCACAGTCTCCCCAACCCAGCCCTAACTTGAGTCTTCTTAACCCTAATTTCCTTGTGCAAGTGAAACATCCCCCCGTCCATACGGTTTAGAAAAAGTGAGTAGGCAAGCCATCCCGATTGCCAACTCAATCTGTTCCAACAAGCTAGCCTTCACAGAGGCCCTGGTTCCTGCCTGGGAAGCACAGTCTCCCCAACCCAGCCCTCACTTGGGTATTAATCCTAATTTTCCTGTGCAACTGAAACATCCCCTCGTCCATACAGCGTACAAAAAGACAGTAGGCAAGCAATCCTGATAACCCACTCAGTCTGTTTCACCAGGCTCGGCTTCATCGAGGCCGTAGTTCCTGCCTGGGAAGCCCAGCCTCCATAACCCTAACCCTAATTTGGGTGTTAATGCTAATGTTCTTCTGCAATGGAAACATCCCCCCATGGATAAGGTGTACTAAAACTGAGTAGGGACGCCATCCTGGTGGCCCACTCAAGTCTGTTTCACCAAGCTAGGCTTCACAGAGGGTCTGGTTCCCTCAAGGGAAGCCTAGCCTCCCCAACCTTTCCTCTAACTAGAGTCTTGGCCCTTAATTTTCTTGTGCAACTGAAACATTCCCCCGTCCAAACGGTGTACAAAAAGAAAGTAGGCAAGCTATCCCGATGGCCCACTCAGTCTGTTTCACCAAGCTAGGCTGCACCGAAGCCCAGGATCACGCTTGGGATCCGCAGTCTCCCCAACCCTAACCCTAACTTGAGTTTTAACACAAATTTTCTTGTGCAACTGAAACGATACCCCGTCCTTACAGTGCACAGAAAGCCAGTAGGCAAGCTATCCCGATGGCCCACTCAGTCTGTTTCACCAAGCTAGGCTACACCGACGCCCAGGATCCCGCCTGGGAAGCCCAGTCTCCCCAACCCTAACCCTAACTTGAGTCTTAACCCTAATTTTCTTGTGCAAGTGAAACATCCCTCCGTCCATACGGTTTAGAAAAAGTCAGTAGGCAAGCCATCCCGATTGCCAACTCAATCTGTTCCACCAAGCTAGCCTTCACAGAGGCCCTGGTTGCTGCCTGGGAAGCACAGTCTCCCCAACCCAGCCCTAGCTTGGGTATTAATCCTAATTTTCCTGTGCAAGTGAAACATCCCCTCGTCCATACAGCGTACAAAAAGACAGTAGGCAAGCAATCCTGATGGCCCACTCAGTCTGTTTCACCAGGCTCGGCTTCATCGAGGCCGTAGTTCCTGCCTGGGAAGCCCAGCCTCCATAACCCTAACCCTAATTTGGGTCTTAATGCTAATGTTCTTCTGCAATGGAAACATCCCCCCATGGATACGGTGTACTAAAACGGAGTAGGGAAGCCATCCTGGTGGCCCACTCCAGTCTGTTTCACCAAGCTAGGCTTCACAGAGGGTCTGGTTCCCTCCAGGGAAGCCTAGCCTCCCCAACCTTACCCCTAACTAGAGTCTTGGCCCTAATTTTCTTGTGCAACTGAAACATTCCCCCGACCAAACGGTGTACAAAAAGAAAGTAGGCAAGCTATCCCGATGCCCCACTCAGTCTGTTTCACCAAGCTAGGTTGCACCGAAGCCCAGGATCACGCTTGGGATCCGCAGTCTCCCCAACCCTAACCCTAACTTGAGTTTTAACACAAATTTTCTTGTGCAACTGAAACGATACCCCGTCCTTACAGTGCAAAGAAAGCCAGTAGGAAAGCTATCCCGATGGCCCACTCAGTCTGTTTCACCAAGCTAGGCTACAGCGGAGCCCAGGATCTCGCCTGGGAAGCCCAGTCTCCCCAACCCTGACCCTAACTTGAGTCTTAACCCTAATTTTCTTGTGCAAGTGAAACAACCCCCTGTCCATACGGTTTAGAAAAAGTCAGTAGGCAAGCCATCCCGATTGCCAACTCAATCTGTTCCACCAAGCTAGCCTTCACAAAGGCCCTGGTTGCTGCCTGGGAAGCACAGTCTCCCCAACCCAGCCCTAACTTGGGTATTAATCCTAATTTTCCTGTGCAACTGAAACATCCCCTCGTCCATGCACCGTACAAAAAGACAGTAGGCAAGCGATCCCGATTGCCAACTCAATGTGTTCCACCAAGCTAGCCTTCACAGAGGCCCTGGTTGCTACCTGGGAAGCACAGTCTCCCCAACCCAGCCCTAACTTGAGTCTTCTTAACCCTAATTTTCTTGTGCAAGTGAAACATCCCCCCGTCCATACGGTTTAGAAAAAGTCAGTAGGCAAGCGAACCTGATTGCCAACTCAATCTGTTCCAACAAGCTAGCCTTCACAGAGGCCCTGGTTCCTGCCTGGGAAGCACAGTCTCCACAACCCAGCCCTCACTTGGGTATTAATCCTAATTTTCCAGTGCAACTGAAACATCCCCTCGTCCATACAGCTTCCAAAAAGACAGTAGGCAAGCAATCCTGATGGCCCACTCAGTCTGTTTCACCAGGTTCGGCTTCATCGAGGCCGTAGTTCCTGCCTGGGAAGCCCAGCCTCCATAACCCTAACCCTAACTTGGTTGTTAATGCTAATGTTCTTCTGCAATGGAAACATCCCCCCATGGATACGGTGTACTAAAACGGAGTAGGGAAGCCATCCTGGTGGCCCACTCAAGTCTGTTTCACCAAGCTAGGCTTCACAGAAGGTCTGGTTCCCTCCAGGGAAGCCTAGACTCCCCAACCTTACCCCTAACTAGAGTCTTGGCCCTAATTTTCTTGTCAACTGAAACATTCCCCCATCCAAACGGTGTACAAAAAGAAAGTAGGCAAGCTAT
Organism: Heloderma suspectum; assembly: GCF_057233095.1. Classification (NCBI taxonomy): domain Eukaryota; kingdom Metazoa; phylum Chordata; class Lepidosauria; order Squamata; family Helodermatidae; genus Heloderma; species Heloderma suspectum. Next base: position 145,138,096 of record NC_139459.1, read on the forward strand.
CCCGATGGCCCACTCAGTCTGTTTCACCAAGCTAGGCTGCACCGAAGCCCAGGATCATGCTTGGGATCCGCAGTCTCCCCAACCCTAACCCTTACTTGAGTTTTAACACAAATTTTCTTGTGCAACTGAAATGATACCCCGTCCTTACAGTGCACAGAAAGCCAGTAGGAAAGCTATCCAGATGGCCCACTCAGTCTGTTTCACCAAGCTAGGCTACACCGACGCCCATGATCCCGCCTGGGAAGCCCAGTCTCCCCAACCCTAACCCTAACTTGAGTCTTAACCCTAATTTTCTTGTGCAAGTGAAACATCACTCCGTCCATACGGTTTAGAAAAAGTCAGTAGGCAAGCCATCCCGACTGCCAACTCAATCTGTTCCACCAAGCTAGCCTTCACAGAGGCCCTGGTTGCTGCCTGGGAAGCACAGTCTCCCCAACCCAGCCCTAACTTGGGTATTAATCCTAATTTTCCTGTGCAACAGAAACATCCCCTCGTCCATACAGCGTACAAAACGACAGTAGGCAAGCAATCCTGATGGCCCACTCAGTCTGTTTCACCAGGCTCGGCTTCATCGAGGCCGTAGTTCCTGCCTGGGAAGCCCAGCCTCCATAACCCTAACCCTAATTTGGGTCTTAATGCTAATGTTCTTCTGCAATGGAAACATCCCCCCATGGATACGGTGTACTAAAACGGAGTAGGGAAGCCATCCTGGTGGCCCATTCCAGTCTGTTTCACCAAGCTAGGCTTCACAGAGGGTCTGGTTCCCTCCAGGGAAGCCTAGCCTCCCCAACCTTACCCCTAACTAGAGTCTTGGCCCTAATTTTCTTGTGCAACTGAAACATTCCCCTGTCCAAACGGTGTACAAAAAGAAAGTAGGCAAGCTATCCCGATGGCCCACTCAGTCTTTTTCACCAAGCTAGGCTGCACCGAAGCCCAGGATCACGCTTCGGATCCGCAGTCTCCCCAAACCTAACCCTAACTTGAATTTTTACACAAATTTTCTTGTGCAACTGAAACGATACCCCGTCCTTACAGTGCACAGAAAGACAGTAGGAAAGCTATCCCGATGGCCCACTCAGTCTGTTTCACCAAGCTAGGCTACACCGAAGCCCAGGATCCCGCCTGGGAAGCCCAGTCTCCCCAACCCTAACCCTAACTTGAGTCTTAACCCTAATTTTCTTGTGCAAGTGAAACATCCCTCCGTCCATACGGTTTAGAAAAAGTCAGTAGGCAAGCCATCCCGATTGCCAACTCAATCTGTTCCACCAAGCTAGCCTTCACAGAGGCCCTGGTTGCTGCCTGGGAAGCACAGTCTCCCCAACCCAGCCCTCACTTGGGTATTAATCCTAATTTTCCTGTGCAACTGAAACATCCCCTCGTCCATACAGCGTACAAAAAGACAGTAGGCAAGCAATCCTGATGGCCCACTCAGTCTGTTTCACCAGGCTCGGCTTCATCGAGTCCGTAGTTCCTGCCTGGGAAGCCCAGCCTCCATAACCCTAACCCTAATTTGGGTCTTAATGCTAATATTCTTCTGCAATGGAAACATCCACCCATGGATACGGTGTACTAAAACGGAGTAGGGAAGCCATCCTGGTGGCCCACTCAAGTCTATTTCACCAAGCTAGGCTTCACAGAGTGTCTGGTTCCCTCCAGGGAAGCCTAGCCTCCCCAACCTTACCCCTAACTAGAGTCTTGGACCTAATTTTCTTGTGCAACTGAAACATTCCCCCGTCCAAACGGTGTACAAAAAGAAAGTAGGCAAGCTATCCCGATGGCCCACTCAGTCTGTTTCACCAAGCTAGGCTGCACCGAAGCCCAGGATCACGCTTGGGATCCGCAGTCTCCCCAACCCTAACCCTAACTTGAGTTTTAACACAAATTTTCTTGTGCAACTGAAACGATACCCCATCCTTACAGTGCACAGAAAGCCAGTAGGAAAGCTATCCCGATGGCCCACTCAGTCTGTTTCACCAAGCTAGGCTGCACCGAAGCCCAGGATCCCGCCTGGGAAGCCCAGTCTCCCCAACCCTAACCCTAACTTGAGTCTTAAACCTAATTTTCTTGTGCAAATGAAACATCCCCCCGTCCATACGGTTTAGAAAAAGTCAGTAGGCAAGCCATCCCGATTGCCAACTCAATCTGTTCCACCAAGCTAGCCTTCACAGAGGCCCTGGTTGCTACCTGGGAAGCACAGTCTCCCCAACCCAGCCCTAACTTGAGTCTTCTCAACCCTAATTTTCTTGTGCAAGTGAAACATCCCCCCGTCCATACGGTTTAGAAAAAGTCAGTAGGCAAGCGAACCCGATTGCCAACTCAATCTGTTCCAACAAGCTAGCCTTCACAGAGGCCCTGGTTCCTGCCTGGGAAGCACAGTCTCCACAACCCAGCCCTCACTTGGGCATTAATCCTAATTTTCCTGTGCAACTGAAACATCCCCTCGTCCATACAGCGTAGAAAAAGACAGTAGGCAAGCAATCCTGATGGCCCACTCAGTCTGTTTCACCAGGCTCGGCTTCATCGAGGCCGTAGTTCCTGCCTGGGAAGCCCAGCCTCCATAACCCTAACCCTAATTTGGGTCTTAATGCTAATGTTCTTCTGCAATGGAAACATCCCCCCATGGATACGGTGTACTAAAACAGAGTAGGGAAGCCATCCTGGTGGCCCACTCCAGTCTGTTTCACCAAGCTAGGCTTCACAGAGGGTCTGGTTCCCTCCAGGGAAGCCTAGCCTCCCCAACCTTACCCCTAACTAGAGTCTTGGCCCTAATTTTCTTGTGCAACTGAAACATTCCCCCGTCCAAACGGTGTACAAAAAGAAAGTAGGCAAGCTATCCCGATGCCCCACTCAGTCTGTTTCACCAAGCTAGGCGGCACCGAAGCCCAGGATCACGCTTGGGATCCGCAGTCTCCCCAACCCTAACCCTAACTTGAGTTTTAACACAAATTTTCTTGTGCAACTGAAACGATACCCCGTCCTTACAGTGCACAGAAAGCCAGTAGGAAAGCTATCCCGATGGCCCACTCAGTCTGTTTCACCAAGCTAGGCTACAGCGAAGCCCAGGATCTCGCCTGGGAAGCCCAGTCTTCCCAACCCTGACCCTAACTTGAGTCTTAACCCTAATTTTCTTGTGCAAGTGAAACAACCCCCCGTCCATACGGTTTAGAAAAAGTCAGTAGGCAAGCCATCCCGATTGCCAACTCAATCTGTTCCACCAAGCTAGCCTTCACAAAGGCCCTGGTTGCTGCCTGGGAAGCACAGTCTCCCCAACCCAGCCCTAGCTTGGGTATTAATCCTAATTTTCCTGTGCAACTGAAACATCCCCTCGTCCATGCACCGTACAAAAAGACAGTAGGCAAGCCATCCCGATTGCCAACTCAATGTGTTCCACCAAGCTAGCCTTCACAGAGGCCCTGGTTGCTACCTGGGAAGCACAGTCTCCCCAACCCAGCCCTAACTTGAGTCTTCTTAACCCTAATTTTCTTGTGCAAGTGAAACATCCCCCCGTCCATACGGTTTAGAAAAAGTCAGTAGGCAAGCGAACCCGATTGCCAACTCAATCTGTTCCAACAAGCTAGCCTTCACAGATGCCCTGGTTCCTGCCTGGGAAGCACAGTCTCCACAACCCAGCCCTCACTTGGGTATTAATCCTAATTTTCCAGTGCAACTGAAACATCCCCTCGTCCATACAGCGTACAAAAAGACAGTAGGCAAGCAATCCTGATGGCCCACTCAGTCTGTTTCACCAGGTTCGGCTTCATCGAGGCCGTAGTTCCTGCCTGGGAAGCCCAGCCTCCATAACCCTAACCCTAACTTGGGTGTTAATGTTAATGTTCTTCTGCAATGGAAACATCCCCCCATGGATACGGTGTACTAAAACGGAGTAGGGAAGCCATCCTGGTGGCCCACTCAAGTCTGTTTCACCAAGCTAGGCTTCACAGAAGGTCTGGTTCCCTCAAGGGAAGCCTAGACTCCCCAACCTTACCCCTAACTAGAGTCTTGGCCCTAATTTTCTTGTCAACTGAAACATTCCCCCATCCAAACGGTGTACAAAAAGAAAGTAGGCAAGCTATCCCGATGGCCCACTCAGTCTGTTTCACCAAGCTAGGCTGCACCGAAGCCCAGGATCACGCTTGGGATCCGCAGTCTCCCCAACCCTAACCCTTACTTGAGTTTTAACACAAATTTTCTTGTGCAACTGAAATGATACCCCGTCCTTACAGTGCACAGAAAGCCAGTAGGAAAGCTATCCCGATGGCCCACTCAGTCTGTTTCACCAAGCTAGGCTGCACCGAAGCCCAGGATCCCGCCTGGGAAGCCCAGTCTCCCCAACCCTAACCCTAACTTGAGTCTTAACCCTAATTTTCTTGTGCAAATGAAACATCCCCCCGTCCATACGGTTTAGAAAAAGTCAGTAGGCAAGCCATCCCGATTGCCAACTCAATCTGTTCCACCAAGCTAGCCTTCACAGAGGCCCTGGTTGCTACCTGGGAAGCACAGTCTCCCAACCCAGCCCTAACTTGAGTCTTCTCAACCCTAATTTTCTTGTGCAAGTGAAACATCCCCCCGTCCATACGGTTTAGAAAAAGTCAGTAGGCAAGCGAACCCGATTGCCAACTCAATCTGTTCCAACAAGCTAGCCTTCACAGAGGCCCTGGTTCCTGCCTGGGAAGCACAGTCTCCACAACCCAGCCCTCACTTGGGCATTAATCCTAATTTTCCTGTGCAACTGAAACATCCCCTCGTCCATACAGCGTACAAAAAGACAGTAGGCAAGCAATCCTGATGGCCCACTCAGTCTGTTTCACCAGGCTCGGCTTCATCGAGGCCGTAGTTCCTGCCTGGGAAGCCCAGCCTCCATAACCCTAACCCTAATTTGGGTCTTAATGCTAATGTTCTTCTGCAATGGAAACATCCCCCCATGGATACGGTGTACTAAAACGGAGTAGGGAAGCCATCCTGGTGGCCCATTCCAGTCTGTTTCACCAAGCTAGGCTTCACAGAGGGTCTGGTTCCCTCCAGGGAAGCCTAGCCTCCCCAACCTTACCCCTAACAAGAGTCTTGGCCCTAATTTTCTTGTGCAACTGAAACATTCCCCCGTCCAAACGGTGTACAAAAAGAAAGTAGGCAAGCTATCCCGATGGCCCACTCAGTCTGTTTCACCAAGCTAGGCTGCACCGAAGCCCAGGATCACGCTTGGGATCCGCAGTCTCCCCAACCCTAACCCTAACTTGAGTTTTAACACAAATTTTCTTGTGCAACTGAAACGATACCCCGTCCTTACAGTGCACAGAAAGCCAGTAGGAAAGCTATCCCGATGGCCCACTCAGTCTGTTTCACCAAGCTAGGCTGCACCGAAGCCCAGGATCCCGCCTGGGAAGCCCAGTCTCCCCAACCCTAACCCTAACTTGAGTCTTAACCCTAATTTTCTTGTGCAAATGAAACATCCCCCCGTCCATACGGTTTAGAAAAAGTCAGTAGGCAAGCCATCCCGATTGCCAACTCAATCTGTTCCACCAAGCTAGCCTTCACAGAGGCCCTGGTTGCTACCTGGGAAGCACAGTCTCCCAACCCAGCCCTAACTTGAGTCTTCTCAACCCTAATTTTCTTGTGCAAGTGAAACATCCCCCCGTCCATACGGTTTAGAAAAAGTCAGTAGGCAAGCGAACCCGATTGCCAACTCAATCTGTTCCAACAAGCTAGCCTTCACAGAGGCCCTGGTTCCTGCCTGGGAAGCACAGTCTCCACAACCCAGCCCTCACTTGGGCATTAATCCTAATTTTCCTGTGCAACTGAAACATCCCCTCGTCCATACAGCGTACAAAAAGACAGTAGGCAAGCAATCCTGATGGCCCACTCAGTCTGTTTCACCAGGCTCGGCTTCATCGAGGCCGTAGTTCCTGCCTGGGAAGCCCAGCCTCCATAACCCTAACCCTAATTTGGGTCTTAATGCTAATGTTCTTCTGCAATGGAAACATCCCCCCATGGATACGGTGTACTAAAACGGAGTAGGGAAGCCATCCTGGTGGCCCATTCCAGTCTGTTTCACCAAGCTAGGCTTCACAGAGGGTCTGGTTCCCTCCAGGGAAGCCTAGCCTCCCCAACCTTACCCCTAACTAGAGTCTTGGCCCTAATTTTCTTGTGCAACTGAAACATTCCCCTGTCCAAACGGTGTACAAAAAGAAAGTAGGCAAGCTATCCCGATGGCCCACTCAGTCTTTTTCACCAAGCTAGGCTGCACCGAAGCCCAGGATCACGCTTCGGATCCGCAGTCTCCCCAAACCTAACCCTAACTTGAATTTTTACACAAATTTTCTTGTGCAACTGAAACGATACCCCGTCCTTACAGTGCACAGAAAGACAGTAGGAAAGCTATCCCGATGGCCCACTCAGTCTGTTTCACCAAGCTAGGCTACACCGAAGCCCAGGATCCCGCCTGGGAAGCCCAGTCTCCCCAACCCTAACCCTAACTTGAGTCTTAACCCTAATTTTCTTGTGCAAGTGAAACATCCCTCCGTCCATACGGTTTAGAAAAAGTCAGTAGGCAAGCCATCCCGATTGCCAACTCAATCTGTTCCACCAAGCTAGCCTTCACAGAGGCCCTGGTTGCTGCCTGGGAAGCACAGTCTCCCCAACCCAGCCCTAACTTGAGTCTTCTCAACCCTAATTTTCTTGTGCAAGTGAAACATCCCCCCGTCCATACGGTTTAGAAAAAGTCAGTAGGCAAGCGAACCCGATTGCCAACTCAATCTGTTCCAACAAGCTAGCCTTCACAGAGGCACTGGTTCCTGCCTGGGAAGCACAGTCTCCACAACCCAGCCCTCACTTGGGCATTAATCCTAATTTTCCTGTGCAACTGAAACATCCCCTCGTCCATACAGCGTACAAAAAGACAGTAGGCAAGCAATCCTGATGGCCCACTCAGTCTGTTTCACCAGGCTCGGCTTCATCGAGGCCGTAGTTCCTGCCTGGGAAGCCCAGCCTCCATAACCCTAACCCTAATTTGGGTCTTAATGCTAATGTTCTTCTGCAATGGAAACATCCCCCCATGGATACGGTGTACTAAAACGGAGTAGGGAAGCCATCCTGGTGGCCCACTCCAGTCTGTTTCACCAAGCTAGGCTTCACAGAGGGTCTGGTTCCCTCCAGGGAAGCCTAGCCTCCCCAACCTTACCCCTAACTAGAGTCTTGGCCCTAATTTTCTTGTGCAACTGAAACATTCCCCCGTCCAAACGGTGTACAAAAAGAAAGTAGGCAAGCTATCCCGATGCCCCACTCAGTCTGTTTCACCAAGCTAGGCGGCACCGAAGCCCAGGATCACGCTTGGGATCCGCAGTCTCCCCAACCCTAACCCTAACTTGAGTTTTAACACAAATTTTCTTGTGCAACTGAAACGATACCCCGTCCTTACAGTGCACAGAAAGCCAGTAGGAAAGCTATCCCGATGGCCCACTCAGTCTGTTTCACCAAGCTAGGCTACAGCGAAGCCCAGGATCTCGCCTGGGAAGCCCAGTCTCCCCAACCCTGACCCGAACTTGAGTCTTAACCCTAATTTTCTTGTGCAAGTGAAACAACCCCCCGTCCATACGGTTTAGAAAAAGTCAGTAGGCAAGCCATCCCGATTGCCAACTCAATCTGTTCCACCAAGCTAGCCTTCACAAAGGCCCTGGTTGCTGCCTGGGAAGCACAGTCTCCCCAACCCAGCCCTAGCTTGGGTATTAATCCTAATTTTCCTGTGCAACTGAAACATCCCCTCGTCCATGCACCGTACAAAAAGACAGTAGGCAAGCCATCCCGATTGCCAACTCAATGTGTTCCACCAAGCTAGCCTTCACAGAGGCCCTGGTTGCTACCTGGGAAGCACAGTCTCCCCAACCCAGCCCTAACTTGAGTCTTCTTAACCCTAATTTTCTTGTGTAAGTGAAACATCCCCCCGTCCATACGGTTTAGAAAAAGTCAGTAGGCAAGCGAACCCGATTGCCAACTCAATCTGTTCCAACAAGCTAGCCTTCACAGAGGCCCTGGTTCCTGCCTGGGAAGCACAGTCTCCACAACCCAGCCCTCACTTGGGTATTAATCCTAATTTCCCAGTGCAACTGAAACATCCCCTCGTCCATACAGCGTACAAAAAGACAGTAGGCAAGCAATCCTGATGGCCCACTCAGTCTGTTTCACCAGGTTCGGCTTCATCGAGGCCGTAGTTCCTGCCTGGGAAGCCCAGCCTCCATAACCCTAACCCTAACTTGGGTGTTAATGTTAATGTTCTTCTGCAATGGAAACATCCCCCCATGGATACGGTGTACTAAAACGGAGTAGGGAAGCCATCCTGGTGGCCCACTCAAGTCTGTTTCACCAAGCTAGGCTTCACAGAGGGTCTGGTTCCCTCCAGGGAAGCCTAGCCTCCCCAACCTTTCCTCTAACTAGAGTCTTGGCCCTTAATTTTCTTGTGCAACTGAAACATTCCCCCATCCAAACGGTGTACAAAAAGAAAGTAGGCAAGCTATCCCGATGGCCCACTCAGTCTGTTTCACCAAGCTAGGCTGCACCGAAGCCCAGGATCACGCTTGGGATCCGCAGTCTCCCCAACCCTAACCCTAACTTGAGTTTTAACACAAATTTTCTTGTGCAACTGAAACGATACCCCGTCCTTACAGTGCACAGAAAGCCAGTAGGCAAGCTATCCCGATGGCCCACTCAGTCTGTTTCACCAAGCTAGGCTACACCGACGCCCAGGATCCCGCCTGGGAAGCCCAGTCTCCCCAACCCTAACCCTAACTTGAGTCTTAACCCTAATTTTCTTGTGCAAGTGAAACATCCCTCCGTCCATACGGTTTAGAAAAAGTCAGTAGGCAAGCCATCCCGATTGCCAACTCAATCTGTTCCACCAAGCTAGCCTTCACAGAGGCCCTGGTTGCTGCCTGGGAAGCACAGTCTCCCCAACCCAGCCCTAGCTTGGGTATTAATCCTAATTTTCCTGTGCAAGTGAAACATCCCCTCGTCCATACAGCGTACAAAAAGACAGTAGGCAAGCAATCCTGATGGCCCACTCAGTCTGTTTCACCAGGCTCGGCTTCATCGAGGCCGTAGTTCCTGCCTGGGAAGCCCAGCCTCCATAACCCTAACCCTAATTTGGGTCTTAATGCTAATGTTCTTCTGCAATGGAAACATCCCCCCATGGATACGGTGTACTAAAACGGAGTAGGGAAGCCATCCTGGTGGCCCACTCCAGTCTGTTTCACCAAGCTAGGCTTCACAGAGGGTCTGGTTCCCTCCAGGGAAGCCTAGCCTCCCCAACCTTACCCCTAACTAGAGTCTTGGCCCTAATTTTCTTGTGCAACTGAAACATTCCCCCGACCAAACGGTGTACAAAAAGAAAGTAGGCAAGCTATCCCGATGCCCCACTCAGTCTGTTTCACCAAGCTAGGTTGCACCGAAGCCCAGGATCACGCTTGGGATCCGCAGTCTCCCCAACCCTAACCCTAACTTGAGTTTTAACACAAATTTTCTTGTGCAACTGAAACGATACCCCGTCCTTACAGTGCACAGAAAGCCAGTAGGAAAGCTATCCCGATGGCCCACTCAGTCTGTTTCACCAAGCTAGCCTTCACAAAGGCCCTGGTTGCTGCCTGGGAAGCACAGTCTCCCCAACCCAGCCCTAACTTGGGTATTAATCCTAATTTTCCTGTGCAACTGAAACATCCCCTCGTCCATGCACCGTACAAAAAGACAGTAGGCAAGCCATCCCGATTGCCAACTCAATGTGTTCCACCAAGCTAGCCTTCACAGAGGCCCTGGTTGCTACCTGGGAAGCACAGTCTCCCCAACCCAGCCCTAACTTGAGTCTTCTTAACCCTAATTTTCTTGTGCAAGTGAAACATCCCCCCGTCCATACGGTTTAGAAAAAGTCAGTAGGCAAGCGAACCTGATTGCCAACTCAATCTGTTCCAACAAGCTAGCCTTCACAGAGGCCCTGGTTCCTGCCTGGGAAGCACAGTCTCCACAACCCAGCCCTCACTTGGGTATTAATCCTAATTTTCCAGTGCAACTGAAACATCCCCTCGTCCATACAGCGTACAAAACGACAGTAGGCAAGCAATCCTGATGGCCCAATCAGTCTGTTTCACCAGGCTCGGCTTCATCGAGGCCGTAGTTCCTGCCTGGGAAGCCCAGCCTCCATAACCCTAACCCTAATTTGGGTCTTAATGCTAATGTTCTTCTGCAATGGAAACATCCCCCCATGGATACGGTGTACTAAAACGGAGTAGGGAAGCCATCCTGGTGGCCCATTCCAGTCTGTTTCACCAAGCTAGGCTTCACAGAGGGTCTGGTTCCCTCCAGGGAAGCCTAGCCTCCCCAACCTTACCCCTAACTAGAGTCTTGGCCCGAATTTTCTTGTGCAACTGAAACATTCCCCTGTCCAAACGGTGTACAAAAAGAAAGTAGGCAAGCTATCCCGATGGCCCACTCAGTCTTTTTCACCAAGCTAGGCTGCACCGAAGCCCAGGATCACGCTTCGGATCCGCAGTCTCCCCAAACCTAACCCTAACTTGAATTTTTACACAAATTTTCTTGTGCAACTGAAACGATACCCCGTCCTTACAGTGCACAGAAAGCCAGTAGGAAAGCTATCCCGATGGCCCACTCAGTCTGTTTCACCAAGCTAGGCTACACCGAAGCCCAGGATCCCGCCTGGGAAGCCCAGTCTCCCCAACCCTAACCCTAACTTGAGTCTTAACCCTAATTTTCTTGTGCAAGTGAAACATCCCTCCGTCCATACGGTTTAGAAAAAGTCAGTAGGCAAGCCATCCCGATTGCCAACTCAATCTGTTCCACCAAGCTAGCCTTCACAGAGGCCCTGGTTGCTGCCTGGGAAGCACAGTCTCCCCAACCCAGCCCTCACTTGGGTATTAATCCTAATTTTCCTGTGCAACTGAAACATCCCCTCCTCCATACAGCGTACAAAAAGACAGTAGGCAAGCAATCCTGATGGCCCACTCAGTCTGTTTCACCAGGCTCGGCTTCATCGAGGCCGTAGTTCCTGCCTGGGAAGCCCAGCCTCCATAACCCTAACCCTAATTTGGGTCTTAATGCTAATATTCTTCTGCAATGGAAACATCCCCCCATGGATACGGTGTACTAAAACGGAGTAGGGAAGCCATCCTGTTGGGCCACTCAAGTCTATTTCACCAAGCTAGGCTTCACAGAGGGTCTGGTTCCCTCCAGGGAAGCCTAGCCTCCCCAACCTTACCCCTAACTAGAGTCTTGGACCTAATTTTCTTGTGCAACTGAAACATTCCCCCGTCCAAACGGTGTACAAAAAGAAAGTAGGCAAGCTATCCCGATGGCCCACTCAGTCTGTTTCACCAAGCTAGGCTGCACCGAAGCCCAGGATCACGCTTGGGATCCGCAGTCTCCCCAACCCTAACCCTAACTTGAGTTTTAACACAAATTTTCTTGTGCAACTGAAACGATACCCCGTCCTTACAGTGCACAGAAAGCCAGTAGGAAAGCTATCCCGATGGCCCACTCAGTCTGTTTCACCAAGCTAGGCTGCACCGAAGCCCAGGATCCCGCCTGGGAAGCCCAGTCTCCCCAACCCTAACCCTAACTTGAGTCTTAAACCTAATTTTCTTGTGCAAATGAAACATCCCCCCGTCCATACGGTTTAGAAAAAGTCAGTAGGCAAGCCATCCCGATTGCCAACTCAATCTGTTCCACCAAGCTAGCCTTCACAGAGGCCCTGGTTGCTACCTGGGAAGCACAGTCTCCCCAACCCAGCCCTAACTTGAGTCTTCTCAACCCTAATTTTCTTGTGCAAGTGAAACATCCCCCCGTCCATACGGTTTAGAAAAAGTCAGTAGGCAAGCGAACCCGATTGCCAACTCAATCTGTTCCAACAAGCTAGCCTTCACAGAGGCACTGGTTCCTGCCTGGGAAGCACAGTCTCCACAACCCAGCCCTCACTTGGGCATTAATCCTAATTTTCCTGTGCAACTGAAACATCCCCTCGTCCATACAGCGTACAAAAAGACAGTAGGCAAGCAATCCTGATGGCCCACTCAGTCTGTTTCACCAGGCTCGGCTTCATCGAGGCCGTAGTTCCTGCCTGGGAAGCCCAGCCTCCATAACCCTAACCCTAATTTGGGTCTTAATGCTAATGTTCTTCTGCAATGGAAACATCCCCCCATGGATACGGTGTACTAAAACGGAGTAGGGAAGCCATCCTGGTGGCCCACTCCAGTCTGTTTCACCAAGCTAGGCTTCACAGAGGGTCTGGTTCCCTCCAGGGAAGCCTAGCCTCCCCAACCTTACCCCTAACTAGAGTCTTGGCCCTAATTTTCTTGTGCAACTGAAACATTCCCCCGTCCAAACGGTGTACAAAAAGAAAGTAGGCAAGCTATCCCGATGCCCCACTCAGTCTGTTTCACCAAGCTAGGCGGCACCGAAGCCCAGGATCACGCTTGGGATCCGCAGTCTCCCCAACCCTAACCCTAACTTGAGTTTTAACACAAATTTTCTTGTGCAACTGAAACGATACCCCGTCCTTACAGTGCACAGAAAGCCAGTAGGAAAGCTATCCCGATGGCCCACTCAGTCTGTTTCACCAAGCTAGGCTACAGCGAAGCCCAGGATCTCGCCTGGGAAGCCCAGTCTCCCCAACCCTGACCCGAACTTGAGTCTTAACCCTAATTTTCTTGTGCAAGTGAAACAACCCCCCGTCCATACGGTTTAGAAAAAGTCAGTAGGCAAGCCATCCCGATTGCCAACTCAATCTGTTCCACCAAGCTAGCCTTCACAAAGGCCCTGGTTGCTGCCTGGGAAGCACAGTCTCCCCAACCCAGCCCTAGCTTGGGTATTAATCCTAATTTTCCTGTGCAACTGAAACATCCCCTCGTCCATGCACCGTACAAAAAGACAGTAGGCAAGCCATCCCGATTGCCAACTCAATGTGTTCCACCAAGCTAGCCTTCACAGAGGCCCTGGTTGCTACCTGGGAAGCACAGTCTCCCCAACCCAGCCCTAACTTGAGTCTTCTTAACCCTAATTTTCTTGTGTAAGTGAAACATCCCCCCGTCCATACGGTTTAGAAAAAGTCAGTAGGCAAGCGAACCCGATTGCCAACTCAATCTGTTCCAACAAGCTAGCCTTCACAGAGGCCCTGGTTCCTGCCTGGGAAGCACAGTCTCCACAACCCAGCCCTCACTTGGGTATTAATCCTAATTTCCCAGTGCAACTGAAACATCCCCTCGTCCATACAGCGTACAAAAAGACAGTAGGCAAGCAATCCTGATGCCCACTCAGTCTGTTTCACCAGGTTCGGCTTCATCGAGGCCGTAGTTCCTGCCTGGGAAGCCCAGCCTCCATAACCCTAACCCTAACTTGGGTGTTAATGTTAATGTTCTTCTGCAATGGAAACATCCCCCCATGGATACGGTGTACTAAAACGGAGTAGGGAAGCCATCCTGGTGGCCCACTCAAGTCTGTTTCACCAAGCTAGGCTTCACAGAGGGTCTGGTTCCCTCCAGGGAAGCCTAGCCTCCCCAACCTTTCCTCTAACTAGAGTCTTGGCCCTTAATTTTCTTGTGCAACTGAAACATTCCCCCATCCAAACGGTGTACAAAAAGAAAGTAGGCAAGCTATCCCGATGGCCCACTCAGTCTGTTTCACCAAGCTAGGCTGCACCGAAGCCCAGGATCACGCTTGGGATCCGCAGTCTCCCCAACCCTAACCCTAACTTGAGTTTTAACACAAATTTTCTTGTGCAACTGAAACGATACCCCGTCCTTACAGTGCACAGAAAGCCAGTAGGCAAGCTATCCCGATGGCCCACTCAGTCTGTTTCACCAAGCTAGGCTACACCGTCGCCCAGGATCCCGCCTGGGAAGCCCAGTCTCCCCAACCCTAACCCTAACTTGAGTCTTAACCCTAATTTTCTTGTGCAAGTGAAACATCCCTCCGTCCATACGGTTTAGAAAAAGTCAGTAGGCAAGCCATCCCGATTGCCAACTCAATCTGTTCCACCAAGCTAGCCTTCACAGAGGCCCTGGTTGCTGCCTGGGAAGCACAGTCTCCCCAACCCAGCCCTAGCTTGGGTATTAATCCTAATTTTCCTGTGCAAGTGAAACATCCCCTCGTCCATACAGCGTACAAAAAGACAGTAGGCAAGCAATCCTGATGGCCCACTCAGTCTGTTTCACCAGGCTCGGCTTCATCGAGGCCGTAGTTCCTGCCTGGGAAGCCCAGCCTCCATAACCCTAACCCTAATTTGGGTCTTAATGCTAATGTTCTTCTGCAATGGAAACATCCCCCCATGGATACGGTGTACTAAAACGGAGTAGGGAAGCCATCCTGGTGGCCCACTCCAGTCTGTTTCACCAAGCTAGGCTTCACAGAGGGTCTGGTTCCCTCCAGGGAAGCCTAGCCTCCCCAACCTTACCCCTAACTAGAGTCTTGGCCCTAATTTTCTTGTGCAACTGAAACATTCCCCCGACCAAACGGTGTACAAAAAGAAAGTAGGCAAGCTATCCCGATGCCCCACTCAGTCTGTTTCACCAAGCTAGGTTGCACCGAAGCCCAGGATCACGCTTGGGATCCGCAGTCTCCCCAACCCTAACCCTAACTTGAGTTTTAACACAAATTTTCTTGTGCAACTGAAACGATACCCCGTCCTTACAGTGCACAGAAAGCCAGTAGGAAAGCTATCCCGATGGCCCACTCAGTCTGTTTCACCAAGCTAGGCTACAGCGAAGCCCAGGATCTCGCCTGGGAAGCCCAGTCTCCCCAACCCTGACCCTAACTTGAGTCTTAACCCTAATTTTCTTGTGCAAGTGAAACAACCCCCCGTCCATACGGTTTAGAAAAAGTCAGTAGGCAAGCCATCCCGATTGCCAACTCAATCTGTTCCACCAAGCTAGCCTTCACAAAGGCCCTGGTTGCTGCCTGGGAAGCACAGTCTCCCCAACCCAGCCCTAACTTGGGTATTAATCCTAATTTTCCTGTGCAACTGAAACATCCCCTCGTCCATGCACCGTACAAAAAGACAGTAGGCAAGCCATCCCGATTGCCAACTCAATGTGTTCCACCAAGCTAGCCTTCACAGAGGCCCTGGTTGCTACCTGGGAAGCACAGTCTCCCCAACCCAGCCCTAACTTGAGTCGTCTTAACCCTAATTTTCTTGTGCAAGTGAAACATCCCCCCGTCCATACGGTTTAGAAAAAGTCAGTAGGCAAGCGAACCTGATTGCCAACTCAATCTGTTCCAACAAGCTAGCCTTCACAGAGGCCCTGGTTCCTGCCTGGGAAGCACAGTCTCCACAACCCAGCCCTCACTTGGGTATTAATCCTAATTTTCCAGTGCAACTGAAACATCCCCTCGTCCATACAGCTTCCAAAAAGACAGTAGGCAAGCAATCCTGATGGCCCACTCAGTCTGTTTCACCAGGTTCGGCTTCATCGAGGCCGTAGTTCCTGCCTGGGAAGCCCAGCCTCCATAACCCTAACCCTAACTTGGGTGTTAATGCTAATGTTCTTCTGCAATGGAAACATCCCCCCATGGATACGGTGTACTAAAACGGAGGAGGGAAGCCATCCTGGTGGACCACTCAAGTCTGTTTCACCAAGCTAGGCTTCACAGAAGGTCTGGTTCCCTCCAGGGAAGCCTAGACTCCCCAACCTTACCCCTAACTAGAGTCTTGGCCCTAATTTTCTTGTCAACTGAAACATTCCCCCATCCAAACGGTGTACAAAAAGAAAGTAGGCAAGCTATCCCGATGGCCCACTCAGTCTGTTTCACCAAGCTAGGCTGCACCGAAGCCCAGGATCACGCTTGGGATCCGCAGTCTCCCCAACCCTAACCCTTACTTGAGTTTTAACACAAATTTTCTTGTGCAACTGAAATGATACCCCGTCCTTACAGTGCACAGAAAGCCAGTAGGAAAGCTATCCCGATGGCCCACTCAGTCTGTTTCACCAAGCTAGGCTACACCGACGCCCATGATCCCGCCTGGGAAGCCCAGTCTCCCCAACCCTAACCCTAACTTGAGTCTTAACCCTAATTTTCTTGTGTAAGTGAAACATCACTCCGTCCATACGGTTTAGAAAAAGTCAGTAGGCAAGCCATCCCGACTGCCAACTCAATCTGTTCCACCAAGCTAGCCTTCACAGAGGCCCTGGTTGCTGCCTGGGAAGCACAGTCTCCCCAACCCAGCCCTAACTTGGGTATTAATCCTAATTTTCCTGTGCAACTGAAACATCCCCTCGTCCATACAGCGTACAAAAAGACAGTAGGCAAGCAATCCTGATGGCCCACTCAGTCTGTTTCACCAGGCTCGGCTTCATCGAGGCCGTAGTTCCTGCCTGGGAAGCCCAGCCTCCATAACCCTAACCCTAATTTGGGTCTTAATGCTAATGTTCTTCTGCAATGGAAACATCCCCCCATGGATACGGTGTACTAAAACGGAGTAGGGAAGCCATCCTGGTGGCCCATTCCAGTCTGTTTCACCAAGCTAGGCTTCACAGAGGGTCTGGTTCCCTCCAGGGAAGCCTAGCCTCCCCAACCTTACCCCTAACTAGAGTCTTGGCCCTAATTTTCTTGTGCAACTGAAACATTCCCCTGTCCAAACGGTGTACAAAAAGAAAGTAGGCAAGCTATCCCGATGGCCCACTCAGTCTTTTTCACCAAGCTAGGCTGCACGGAAGCCCAGGATCACGCTTCGGATCCGCAGTCTCCCCAACCCTAACCCTAACTTGAATTTTTACACAAATTTTCTTGTGCAACTGAAACGATACCCCGTCCTTACAGTGCACAGAAAGACAGTAGGAAAGCTATCCCGATGGCCCACTCAGTCTGTTTCACCAAGCTAGGCTACACCGAAGCCCAGGATCCCGCCTGGGAAGCCCAGTCTCCCCAACCCTAACCCTAACTTGAGTCTTAACCCTAATTTTCTTGTGCAAGTGAAACATCCCTCCGTCCATACGGTTTAGAAAAAGTCAGTAGGCAAGCCATCCCGATTGCCAACTCAATCTGTTCCACCAAGCTAGCCTTCACAGAGGCCCTGGTTGCTGCCTGGGAAGCACAGTCTCCCCAACCCAGCCCTCACTTGGGTATTAATCCTAATTTTCCTGTGCAACTGAAACATCCCCTCGTCCATACAGCATACAAAAAGACAGTAGGCAAGCAATCCTGATGGCCCACTCAGTCTGTTTCACCAGGCTGGGCTTCATCGAGGCCGTAGTTCCTGCCTGGGAAGCCTAGCCTCCATAACCCTAACCCTAATTTGGGTGTTAATGCTAATGTTCTTCTGCAATGGAAACATCCCTCCATGGACACGATGTACTGAAACGGAGTAGGGAAGCCATCCTGGTGGCCCACTCCAGTCTGTTTCACCAAGCTAGGCTTCACAGAGGGTCTGGTTCCCTCCAGGGAAGCCTAGCCTCCCCAACCTTAACCCTAACTAGAGTCTTGGCCCTAATTTTCTTGTGCAACTGAAACATTCCCCCGTCCAAACGGTGTACAAAAAGAAAGTAGGCAAGGTATCCCGATGGCCCACTCAGTCTTTATCACCAAGCTAGGCTGCACCGACGCCCAGGAACATGCTTGGGATCCACAGTCTCCCCAACCCTAACCCTAACTTGAGTTTTAACACAAATTTTCTTGTGCAACTGAAACGATACCCCGTCCTTACAGTGCACAGAAAGCCAGTAGGAAAGCTATCCCGATGGCCCACTCAGTCTGTTTCACCAAGCTAGGCTGCACCGAAGCCCAGGATCCCGCCTGGGAAGCCCAGTCTCCCCAACCCTAACCCTAACTTGAGTCTTAACCCTAATTTTCTTGTGCAAGTGAAACATCCCCCCGTCCATACGGTTTAGAAAAAGTCAGTAGGCAAGCCATCCCGATTGCCAACTCAATGTGTTCCACCAAGCTAGCCTTCACAGAGGCCCTGGTTGCTACCTGGGAAGCACAGTCTCCCCAACCCAGCCCTAACTTGAGTCTTCTTAACCCTAATTTCCTTGTGCAAGTGAAACATCCCCCCGTCCATACGGTTTAGAAAAAGTGAGTAGGCAAGCCATCCCGATTGCCAACTCAATCTGTTCCAACAAGCTAGCCTTCACAGAGGCCCTGGTTCCTGCCTGGGAAGCACAGTCTCCCCAACCCAGCCCTCACTTGGGTATTAATCCTAATTTTCCTGTGCAACTGAAACATCCCCTCGTCCATACAGCGTACAAAAAGACAGTAGGCAAGCAATCCTGATAGCCCACTCAGTCTGTTTCAGCAGGCTCGGCTTCATCGAGGCCGTAGTTCCTGCCTGGGAAGCCCAGCGTCCATAACCCTAACCCTAATTTGGGTCTTAATGCTAATGTTCTTCTGCAATGGAAACATCCCCCCATGGATACGGTGTACTAAAACGGAGTAGGGAAGCCATCCTGGTGGCCCACTCCAGTCTGTTTCACCAAGCTAGGCTTCACAGAGGGTCTGGTTCCCTCCAGGGAAGCCTAGCCTCCCCAACCTTACCCCTAACTAGAGTCTTGGCCCTAATTTTCTTGTGCAACTGAAACATTCCCCCGACCAAACGGTGTACAAAAAGAAAGTAGGCAAGCTATCCCGATGCCCCACTCAGTCTGTTTCACCAAGCTAGGTTGCACCGAAGCCCAGGATCACGCTTGGGATCCGCAGTCTCCCCAACCTAACCCTAACTTGAGTTTTAACACAAATTTTCTTGTGCAACTGAAACGATACCCCGTCCTGACAGTGCACAGAAAGCCAGTAGGAAAGCTATCCCGATGGCCCACTCAGTCTGTTTCACCAAGCTAGGCTACAGCGAAGCCCAGGATCTCGCCTCGGAAGCCCAGTCTCCCCAACCCTGACCCTAACTTGAGTCTTAACCCTAATTTCCTTGTGCAAGTGAAACAACCCCCCGTCCATACGGTTTAGAAAAAGTCAGTAGGCAAGCCATCCCGATTGCCAACTCAATCTGTTCCACCAAGCTAGCCTTCACAAAGGCCCTGGTTGCTGCCTGGGAAGCACAGTCTCCCCAACCCAGCCCTAACTTGGGTATTAATCCTAATTTTCCTGTGCAACTGAAACATCCCCTCGTCCATGCACCGTACAAAAAGACAGTAGGCAAGCCATCCCGATTGCCAACTCAATGTGTTCCACCAAGCTAGCCTTCACAGAGGCCCTGGTTGCTACCTGGGAAGCACAGTCTCCCCAACCCAGCCCTAACTTGATTCTTCTTAACCCTAATTTTCTTGTGCAAGTGAAACATCCCCCCGTCCATACGGTTTAGAAAAAGTCAGTAGGCAAGCGAACCTGATTGCCAACTCAATCTGTTCCACCAAGCTAGCCTTCACAGAGGCCCTGGTTGCTGCCTGGGAAGCACAGTCTCCCCAACCCAGCCCTAGCTTGGGTATTAATCCTAATTTTCCTGTGCAAGTGAAACATCCCCTCGTCCATACAGCGTACAAAAAGACAGTAGGCAAGCAATCCTGATGGCCCACTCAGTCTGTTTCACCAGGCTCGGCTTCATCGAGGCCGTAGTTCCTGCCTGGGAAGCCCAGCCTCCATAACCCTAACCCTAATTTGGGTCTTAATGCTAATGTTCTTCTGCAATGGAAACATCCCCCCATGGATACGGTGTACTAAAACGGAGTAGGGAAGCCATCCTGGTGGCCCACTCCAGTCTGTTTCACCAAGCTAGGCTTCACAGAGGGTCTGGTTCCCTCCAGGGAAGCCTAGCCTCCCCAACCTTACCCCTAACTAGAGTCTTGGCCCTAATTTTCTTGTGCAACTGAAACATTCCCCCGACCAAACGGTGTACAAAAAGAAAGTAGGCAAGCTATCCCGATGCCCCACTCAGTCTGTTTCACCAAGCTAGGTTGCACCGAAGCCCAGGATCACGCTTGGGATCCGCAGTCTCCCCAACCCTAACCCTAACTTGAGTTTTAACACAAATTTTCTTGTGCAACTGAAACGATACCCCGTCCTTACAGTGCACAGAAAGCCAGTAGGAAAGCTATCCCGATGGCCCACTCAGTCTGTTTCACCAAGCTAGGCTACAGCGGAGCCCAGGATCTCGCCTGGGAAGCCCAGTCTCCCCAACCCTGACCCTAACTTGAGTCTTAACCCTAATTTTCTTGTGCAAGTGAAACAACCCCCCGTCCATACGGTTTAGAAAAAGTCAGTAGGCAAGCCATCCCGATTGCCAACTCAATCTGTTCCACCAAGCTAGCCTTCACAAAGGCCCTGGTTGCTGCCTGGGAAGCACAGTCTCCCCAACCCAGCCCTAACTTGGGTATTAATCCTAATTTTCCTGTGCAACTGAAACATCCCCTCGTCCATGCACCGTACAAAAAGACAGTAGGCAAGCGATCCCGATTGCCAACTCAATGTGTTCCACCAAGCTAGCCTTCACAGAGGCCCTGGTTGCTACCTGGGAAGCACAGTCTCCCCAACCCAGCCCTAACTTGAGTCTTCTTAACCCTAATTTTCTTGTGCAAGTGAAACATCCCCCCGTCCATACGGTTTAGAAAAAGTCAGTAGGCAAGCGAACCTGATTGCCAACTCAATCTGTTCCAACAAGCTAGCCTTCACAGAGGCCCTGGTTCCTGCCTGGGAAGCACAGTCTCCACAACCCAGCCCTCACTTGGGTATTAATCCTAATTTTCCAGTGCAACTGAAACATCCCCTCGTCCATACAGCTTCCAAAAAGACAGTAGGCAAGCAATCCTGATGGCCCACTCAGTCTGTTTCACCAGGTTCGGCTTCATCGAGGCCGTAGTTCCTGCCTGGGAAGCCCAGCCTCCATAACCCTAACCCTAACTTGGGTGTTAATGCTAATGTTCTTCTGCAATGGAAACATCCCCCCATGGATACGGTGTACTAAAACGGAGTAGGGAAGCCATCCTGGTGGCCCACTCAAGTCTGTTTCACCAAGCTAGGCTTCACAGAAGGTCTGGTTCCCTCCAGGGAAGCCTAGACTCCCCAACCTTACCCCTAACTAGAGTCTTGGCCCTAATTTTCTTGTCAACTGAAACATTCCCCCATCCAAACGGTGTACAAAAAGAAAGTAGGCAAGCTATCCCGATGGCCCACTCAGTCTGTTTCACCAAGCTAGGCTGCACCGAAGCCCAGGATCATGCTTGGGATCCGCAGTCTCCCCAACCCTAACCCTTACTTGAGTTTTAACACAAATTTTCTTGTGCAACTGAAATGATACCCCGTCCTTACAGTGCACAGAAAGCCAGTAGGAAAGCTATCCCGATGGCCCACTCAGTCTGTTTCACCAAGCTAGGCTACACCGACGCCCATGATCCCGCCTGGGAAGCCCAGTCTCCCCAACCCTAACCCTAACTTGAGTCTTAACCCTAATTTTCTTGTGCAAGTGAAACATCACTCCGTCCATACGGTTTAGAAAAAGTCAGTAGGCAAGCCATCCCGACTGCCAACTCAATCTGTTCCACCAAGCTAGCCTTCACAGAGGCCCTGGTTGCTGCCTGGGAAGCACAGTCTCCCCAACCCAGCCCTAACTTGAGTCTTCTTAACCCTAATTTCCTTGTGCAAGTGAAACATCCCCCCGTCCATACGGTTTAGAAAAAGTGAGTAGGCAAGCCATCCCGATTGCCAACTCAATCTGTTCCACCAAGCTAGCCTTCACAAAGGCCCTGGTTGCTGCCTGGGAAGCACAGTCTCCCCAACCCAGCCCTAGCTTGGGTATTAATCCTAATTTTCCTGTGCAACTGAAACATCCCCTCGTCCATGCACCGTACAAAAAGACAGTAGGCAAGCCATCCCGATTGCCAACTCAATGTGTTCCACCAAGCTAGCCTTCACAGAGGCCCTGGTTGCTACCTGGGAAGCACAGTCTCCCCAACCCAGCCCTAACTTGAGTCTTCTTAACCCTAATTTTCTTGTGCAAGTGAAACATCCCCCCGTCCATACGGTTTAGAAAAAGTCAGTAGGCAAGCGAACCCGATTGCCAACTCAATCTGTTCCAACAAGCTAGCCTTCACAGAGGCCCTGGTTCCTGCCTGGGAAGCACAGTCTCCACAACCCAGCCCTCACTTGGGTATTAATCCTAATTTCCCAGTGCAACTGAAACATCCCCTCGTCCATACAGCGTACAAAAAGACAGTAGGCAAGCAATCCTGATGGCCCACTCAGTCTGTTTCACCAGGTTCGGCTTCATCGAGGCCGTAGTTCCTGCCTGGGAAGCCCAGCCTCCATAACCCTAACCCTAACTTGGGTGTTAATGTTAATGTTCTTCTGCAATGGAAACATCCCCCCATGGATACGGTGTACTAAAACGGAGTAGGGAAGCCATCCTGGTGGCCCACTCAAGTCTGTTTCACCAAGCTAGGCTTCACAGAGGGTCTGGTTCCCTCCAGGGAAGCCTAGCCTCCCCAACCTTTCCTCTAACTAGAGTCTTGGCCCTTAATTTTCTTGTGCAACTGAAACATTCCCCCATCCAAACGGTGTACAAAAAGAAAGTAGGCAAGCTATCCCGATGGCCCACTCAGTCTGTTTCACCAAGCTAGGCTGCACCGAAGCCCAGGATCACGCTTGGGATCCGCAGTCTCCCCAACCCTAACCCTAACTTGAGTTTTAACACAAATTTTCTTGTGCAACTGAAACGATACCCCGTCCTTACAGTGCACAGAAAGCCAGTAGGAAAGCTATCCCGATGGCCCACTCAGTCTGTTTCACCAAGCTAGGCTACAGCGGAGCCCAGGATCTCGCCTGGGAAGCCCAGTCTCCCCAACCCTGACCCTAACTTGAGTCTTAACCCTAATTTTCTTGTGCAAGTGAAACAACCCCCCGTCCATACGGTTTAGAAAAAGTCAGTAGGCAAGCCATCCCGATTGCCAACTCAATCTGTTCCACCAAGCTAGCCTTCACAAAGGCCCTGGTTGCTGCCTGGGAAGCACAGTCTCCCCAACCCAGCCCTAACTTGGGTATTAATCCTAATTTTCCTGTGCAACTGAAACATCCCCTCGTCCATGCACCGTACAAAAAGACAGTAGGCAAGCGATCCCGATTGCCAACTCAATGTGTTCCACCAAGCTAGCCTTCACAGAGGCCCTGGTTGCTACCTGGGAAGCACAGTCTCCCCAACCCAGCCCTAACTTGAGTCTTCTTAACCCTAATTTTCTTGTGCAAGTGAAACATCCCCCCGTCCATACGGTTTAGAAAAAGTCAGTAGGCAAGCGAACCTGATTGCCAACTCAATCTGTTCCAACAAGCTAGCCTTCACAGAGGCCCTGGTTCCTGCCTGGGAAGCACAGTCTCCACAACCCAGCCCTCACTTGGGTATTAATCCTAATTTTCCAGTGCAACTGAAACATCCCCTCGTCCATACAGCTTCCAAAAAGACAGTAGGCAAGCAATCCTGATGGCCCACTCAGTCTGTTTCACCAGGTTCGGCTTCATCGAGGCCGTAGTTCCTGCCTGGGAAGCCCAGCCTCCATAACCCTAACCCTAACTTGGGTGTTAATGCTAATGTTCTTCTGCAATGGAAACATCCCCCCATGGATACGGTGTACTAAAACGGAGTAGGGAAGCCATCCTGGTGGCCCACTCAAGTCTGTTTCACCAAGCTAGGCTTCACAGAAGGTCTGGTTCCCTCCAGGGAAGCCTAGACTCCCCAACCTTACCCCTAACTAGAGTCTTGGCCCTAATTTTCTTGTCAACTGAAACATTCCCCCATCCAAACGGTGTACAAAAAGAAAGTAGGCAAGCTATCCCGATGGCCCACTCAGTCTGTTTCACCAAGCTAGGCTGCACCGAAGCCCAGGATCATGCTTGGGATCCGCAGTCTCCCCAACCCTAACCCTTACTTGAGTTTTAACACAAATTTTCTTGTGCAACTGAAATGATACCCCGTCCTTACAGTGCACAGAAAGCCAGTAGGAAAGCTATCCCGATGGCCCACTCAGTCTGTTTCACCAAGCTAGGCTACACCGACGCCCATGATCCCGCCTGGGAAGCCCAGTCTCCCCAACCCTAACCCTAACTTGAGTCTTAACCCTAATTTTCTTGTGCAAGTGAAACATCACTCCGTCCATACGGTTTAGAAAAAGTCAGTAGGCAAGCCATCCCGACTGCCAACTCAATCTGTTCCACCAAGCTAGCCTTCACAGAGGCCCTGGTTGCTGCCTGGGAAGCACAGTCTCCCCAACCCAGCCCTAACTTGAGTCTTCTTAACCCTAATTTCCTTGTGCAAGTGAAACATCCCCCCGTCCATACGGTTTAGAAAAAGTGAGTAGGCAAGCCATCCCGATTGCCAACTCAATCTGTTCCACCAAGCTAGCCTTCACAAAGGCCCTGGTTGCTGCCTGGGAAGCACAGTCTCCCCAACCCAGCCCTAGCTTGGGTATTAATCCTAATTTTCCTGTGCAACTGAAACATCCCCTCGTCCATGCACCGTACAAAAAGACAGTAGGCAAGCCATCCCGATTGCCAACTCAATGTGTTCCACCAAGCTAGCCTTCACAGAGGCCCTGGTTGCTACCTGGGAAGCACAGTCTCCCCAACCCAGCCCTAACTTGAGTCTTCTTAACCCTAATTTTCTTGTGCAAGTGAAACATCCCCCCGTCCATACGGTTTAGAAAAAGTCAGTAGGCAAGCGAACCCGATTGCCAACTCAATCTGTTCCAACAAGCTAGCCTTCACAGAGGCCCTGGTTCCTGCCTGGGAAGCACAGTCTCCACAACCCAGCCCTCACTTGGGTATTAATCCTAATTTCCCAGTGCAACTGAAACATCCCCTCGTCCATACAGCGTACAAAAAGACAGTAGGCAAGCAATCCTGATGGCCCACTCAGTCTGTTTCACCAGGTTCGGCTTCATCGAGGCCGTAGTTCCTGCCTGGGAAGCCCAGCCTCCATAACCCTAACCCTAACTTGGGTGTTAATGTTAATGTTCTTCTGCAATGGAAACATCCCCCCATGGATACGGTGTACTAAAACGGAGTAGGGAAGCCATCCTGGTGGCCCACTCAAGTCTGTTTCACCAAGCTAGGCTTCACAGAGGGTCTGGTTCCCTCCAGGGAAGCCTAGCCTCCCCAACCTTTCCTCTAACTAGAGTCTTGGCCCTTAATTTTCTTGTGCAACTGAAACATTCCCCCATCCAAACGGTGTACAAAAAGAAAGTAGGCAAGCTATCCCGATGGCCCACTCAGTCTGTTTCACCAAGCTAGGCTGCACCGAAGCCCAGGATCACGCTTGGGATCCGCAGTCTCCCCAACCCTAACCCTAACTTGAGTTTTAACACAAATTTTCTTGTGCAACTGAAACGATACCCCGTCCTTACAGTGCACAGAAAGCCAGTAGGCAAGCTATCCCGATGGCCCACTCAGTCTGTTTCACCAAGCTAGGCTACACCGACGCCCAGGATCCCGCCTGGGAAGCCCAGTCTCCCCAACCCTAACCCTAACTTGAGTCTTAACCCTAATTTTCTTGTGCAAGTGAAACATCCCTCCGTCCATACGGTTTAGAAAAAGTCAGTAGGCAAGCCATCCCGATTGCCAACTCAATCTGTTCCACCAAGCTAGCCTTCACAGAGGCCCTGGTTGCTGCCTGGGAAGCACAGTCTCCCCAACCCAGCCCTAGCTTGGGTATTAATCCTAATTTTCCTGTGCAAGTGAAACATCCCCTCGTCCATACAGCGTACAAAAAGACAGTAGGCAAGCAATCCTGATGGCCCACTCAGTCTGTTTCACCAGGCTCGGCTTCATCGAGGCCGTAGTTCCTGCCTGGGAAGCCCAGCCTCCATAACCCTAACCCTAATTTGGGTCTTAATGCTAATGTTCTTCTGCAATGGAAACATCCCCCCATGTATACGGTGTACTAAAACGGAGTAGGGAAGCCATCCTGGTGGCCCACTCCAGTCTGTTTCACCAAGCTAGGCTTCACAGAGGGTCTGGTTCCCTCCAGGGAAGCCTAGCCTCCCCAACCTTACCCCTAACTAGAGTCTTGGCCCTAATTTTCTTGTGCAACTGAAACATTCCCCCGACCAAACGGTGTACAAAAAGAAAGTAGGCAAGCTATCCCGATGCCCCACTCAGTCTGTTTCACCAAGCTAGGTTGCACCGAAGCCCAGGATCACGCTTGGGATCCGCAGTCTCCCCAACCCTAACCCTAACTTGAGTTTTAACACAAATTTTCTTGTGCAACTGAAACGATACCCCGTCCTTACAGTGCACAGAAAGCCAGTAGGAAAGCTATCCCGATGGCCCACTCAGTCTGTTTCACCAAGCTAGGCTACAGCGAAGCCCAGGATCTCGCCTGGGAAGCCCAGTCTCCCCAACCCTGACCCTAACTTGAGTCTTAACCCTAATTTTCTTGTGCAAGTGAAACAACCCCCCGTCCATACGGTTTAGAAAAAGTCAGTAGGCAAGCCATCCCGATTGCCAACTCAATCTGTTCCACCAAGCTAGCCTTCACAAAGGCCCTGGTTGCTGCCTGGGAAGCACAGTCTCCCCAACCCAGCCCTAACTTGGGTATTAATCCTAATTTTCCTGTGCAACTGAAACATCCCCTCGTCCATGCACCGTACAAAAAGACAGTAGGCAAGCCATCCCGATTGCCAACTCAATGTGTTCCACCAAGCTAGCCTTCACAGAGGCCCTGGTTGCTACCTGGGAAGCACAGTCTCCCCAACCCAGCCCTAACTTGAGTCGTCTTAACCCTAATTTTCTTGTGCAAGTGAAACATCCCCCCGTCCATACGGTTTAGAAAAAGTCAGTAGGCAAGCGAACCTGATTGCCAACTCAATCTGTTCCAACAAGCTAGCCTTCACAGAGGCCCTGGTTCCTGCCTGGGAAGCACAGTCTCCACAACCCAGCCCTCACTTGGGTATTAATCCTAATTTTCCAGTGCAACTGAAACATCCCCTCGTCCATACAGCTTCCAAAAAGACAGTAGGCAAGCAATCCTGATGGCCCACTCAGTCTGTTTCACCAGGTTCGGCTTCATCGAGGCCGTAGTTCCTGCCTGGGAAGCCCAGCCTCCATAACCCTAACCCTAACTTGGGTGTTAATGCTAATGTTCTTCTGCAATGGAAACATCCCCCCATGGATACGGTGTACTAAAACGGAGGAGGGAAGCCATCCTGCTGGACCACTCAAGTCTGTTTCACCAAGCTAGGCTTCACAGAAGGTCTGGTTCCCTCCAGGGAAGCCTAGACTCCCCAACCTTACCCCTAACTAGAGTCTTGGCCCTAATTTTCTTGTCAACTGAAACATTCCCCCATCCAAACGGTGTACAAAAAGAAAGTAGGCAAGCTATCCCGATGGCCCACTCAGTCTGTTTCACCAAGCTAGGCTGCACCGAAGCCCAGGATCACGCTTGGGATCCGCAGTCTCCCCAACCCTAACCCTTACTTGAGTTTTAACACAAATTTTCTTGTGCAACTGAAATGATACCCCGTCCTTACAGTGCACAGAAAGCCAGTAGGAAAGCTATCCCGATGGCCCACTCAGTCTGTTTCACCAAGCTAGGCTACACCGACGCCCATGATCCCGCCTGGGAAGCCCAGTCTCCCCAACCCTAACCCTAACTTGAGTCTTAACCCTAATTTTCTTGTGTAAGTGAAACATCACTCCGTCCATACGGTTTAGAAAAAGTCAGTAGGCAAGCCATCCCGACTGCCAACTCAATCTGTTCCACCAAGCTAGCCTTCACAGAGGCCCTGGTTGCTGCCTGGGAAGCACAGTCTCCCCAACCCAGCCCTAACTTGGGTATTAATCCTAATTTTCCTGTGCAACTGAAACATCCCCTCATCCATACAGCGTACAAAAAGACAGTAGGCAAGCAATCCTGATGGCCCACTCAGTCTGTTTCACCAGGCTCGGCTTCATCGAGGCCGTAGTTCCTGCCTGGGAAGCCCAGCCTCCATAACCCTAACCCTAATTTGGGTCTTAATGCTAATGTTCTTCTGCAATGGAAACATCCCCCCATGGATACGGTGTACTAAAACGGAGTAGGGAAGCCATCCTGGTGGCCCATTCCAGTCTGTTTCACCAAGCTAGGCTTCACAGAGGGTCTGGTTCCCTCCAGGGAAGCCTAGCCTCCCCAACCTTACCCCTAACTAGAGTCTTGGCCCTAATTTTCTTGTGCAACTGAAACATTCCCCTGTCCAAACGGTGTACAAAAAGAAAGTAGGCAAGCTATCCCGATGGCCCACTCAGTCTTTTTCACCAAGCTAGGCTGCACGGAAGCCCAGGATCACGCTTCGGATCCGCAGTCTCCCCAACCCTAACCCTAACTTGAATTTTTACACAAATTTTCTTGTGCAACTGAAACGATACCCCGTCCTTACAGTGCACAGAAAGACAGTAGGAAAGCTATCCCGATGGCCCACTCAGTCTGTTTCACCAAGCTAGGCTACACCGAAGCCCAGGATCCCGCCTGGGAAGCCCAGTCTCCCCAACCCTAACCCTAACTTGAGTCTTAACCCTAATTTTCTTGTGCAAGTGAAACATCCCTCCGTCCATACGGTTTAGAAAAAGTCAGTAGGCAAGCCATCCCGATTGCCAACTCAATCTGTTCCACCAAGCTAGCCTTCACAGAGGCCCTGGTTGCTGCCTGGGAAGCACAGTCTCCCCAACCCAGCCCTCACTTGGGTATTAATCCTAATTTTCCTGTGCAACTGAAACATCCCCTCGTCCATACAGCATACAAAAAGACAGTAGGCAAGCAATCCTGATGGCCCACTCAGTCTGTTTCACCAGGCTCGGCTTCATCGAGGCCGTAGTTCCTGCCTGGGAAGCCTAGCCTCCATAACCCTAACCCTAATTTGGGTGTTAATGCTAATGTTCTTCTGCAATGGAAACATCCCTCCATGGACACGATGTACTGAAACGGAGTAGGGAAGCCATCCTGGTGGCCCACTCCAGTCTGTTTCACCAAGCAAGGCTTCACAGAGGGTCTGGTTCCCTCCAGGGAAGCCTAGCCTCCCCAACCTTAACCCTAACTAGAGTCTTGGCCCTAATTTTCTTGTGCAACTGAAACATTCCCCCGTCCAAACGGTGTACAAAAAGAAAGTAGGCAAGCTATCCCGATGGCCCACTCAGTCTTTATCACCAAGCTAGGCTGCACCGACGCCCAGGAACATGCTTGGGATCCACAGTCTCCCCAACCCTAACCCTAACTTGAGTTTTAACACAAATTTTCTTGTGCAACTGAAACGATACCCCGTCCTTACAGTGCACAGAAAGCCAGTAGGAAAGCTATCCCGATGGCCCACTCAGTCTGTTTCACCAAGCTAGGCTGCACCGAAGCCCAGGATCCCGCCTGGGAAGCCCAGTCTCCCCAACCCTAACCCTAACTTGAGTCTTAACCCTAATTTTCTTGTGCAAGTGAAACATCCCCCCGTCCATACGGTTTAGAAAAAGTCAGTAGGCAAGCCATCCCGATTGCCAACTCAATGTGTTCCACCAAGCTAGCCTTCACAGAGGCCCTGGTTGCTACCTGGGAAGCACAGTCTCCCCAACCCAGCCCTAACTTGAGTCTTCTTAACCCTAATTTCCTTGTGCAAGTGAAACATCCCCCCGTCCATACGGTTTAGAAAAAGTGAGTAGGCAAGCCATCCCGATTGCCAACTCAATCTGTTCCAACAAGCTAGCCTTCACAGAGGCCCTGGTTGCTGCCTGGGAAGCACAGTCTCCCCAACCCAGCCCTAACTTGGGTATTAATCCTAATTTTCCTGTGCAACTGAAACATCCCCTCGTCCATGCACCGTACAAAAAGACAGTAGGCAAGCCATCCCGATTGCCAACTCAATGTGTTCCACCAAGCTAGCCTTCACAGAGGCCCTGGTTGCTACCTGGGAAGCACAGTCTCCCCAACCCAGCCCTAACTTGAGTCTTCTTAACCCTAATTTTCTTGTGCAAGTGAAACATCCCCCCGTCCATACGGTTTAGAAAAAGTCAGTAGGCAAGCGAACCTGATTGCCAACTCAATCTGTTCCAACAAGCTAGCCTTCACAGAGGCCCTGGTTCCTGCCTGGGAAGCACAGTCTCCACAACCCAGCCCTCACTTGGGTATTAATCCTAATTTCCCAGTGCAACTGAAACATCCCCTCGTCCATACAGCTTCCAAAAAGACAGTAGGCAAGCAATCCTGATGGCCCACTCAGTCTGTTTCACCAGGTTCGGCTTCATCGAGGCCGTAGTTCCTGCCTGGGAAGCCCAGCCTCCATAACCCTAACCCTAATTTGGGTCTTAATGCTAATGTTCTTCTGCAATGGAAACATCCCCCCATCGATACGGTGTACTAAAACGGAGTAGGGAAGCCATCCTGGTGGCCCATTCCAGTCTGTTTCACCAAGCTAGGCTTCACAGAGGGTCTGGTTCCCTCCAGGGAAGCCTAGCCTCCCCAACCTTACCCCTAACTAGAGTCTTGGCCCTAATTTTCTTGTGCAACTGAAACATTCCCCTGTCCAAACGGTGTACAAAAAGAAAGTAGGCAAGCTATCCCGATGGCCCACTCAGTCTTTTTCACCAAGCTAGGCTGCACCGAAGCCCAGGATCACGCTTGGGATCCGCAGTCTCCCCAACCCTAACCCTAACTTGAATTTTTACACAAATTTTCTTGTGCAACTGAAACGATACCCCGTCCTTACAGTGCACAGAAAGACAGTAGGAAAGCTATCCCGATGGCCCACTCAGTCTGTTTCACCAAGCTAGGCTACACCGAAGCCCAGGATCCCGCCTGGGAAGCCCAGTCTCCCCAACCCTAACCCTAACTTGAGTCTTAACCCTAATTTTCTTGTGCAAGTGAAACATCCCTCCGTCCATACGGTTTAGAAAAAGTCAGTAGGCAAGCCATCCCGATTGCCAACTCAATCTGTTCCACCAAGCTAGCCTTCACAGAGGCCCTGGTTGCTGCCTGGGAAGCACAGTCTCCCCAACCCAGCCCTCACTTGGGTATTAATCCTAATTTTCCTGTGCAACTGAAACATCCCCTCGTCCATACAGCGTACAAAAAGACAGTAGGCAAGCAATCCTGATGGCCCACTCAGTCTGTTTCACCAGGCTCGGCTTCATCGAGTCCGTAGTTCCTGCCTGGGAAGCCCAGCCTCCATAACCCTAACCCTAATTTGGGTCTTAATGCTAATATTCTTCTGCAATGGAAACATCCCCCCATGGATACGGTGTACTAAAACGGAGTAGGGAAGCCATCCTGTTGGGCCACTCAAGTCTATTTCACCAAGCTAGGCTTCACAGAAGGTCTGGTTCCCTCCAGGGAAGCCTAGCCTCCCCAACCTTACCCCTAACTAGAGTCTTGGCCCTAATTTTCTTGTGCAACTGAAACATTCCCCCGTCCAAACGGTGTACAAAAAGAAAGTAGGCAAGCTATCCCGATGGCCCACTCAGTCTGTTTCACCAAGCTAGGCTGCACCGAAGCCCAGGATCACGCTTGGGATCCGCAGTCTCCCCAACCCTAACCCTAACTTGAGTTTTAACACAAATTTTCTTGTGCAACTGAAACGATACCCCGTCCTTACAGTGCACAGAAAGCCAGTAGGAAAGCTATCCCGATGGCCCACTCAGTCTGTTTCACCAAGCTAGGCTGCACCGAAGCCCAGGATCCCGCCTGGGAAGCCCAGTCTCCCCAACCCTAACCCTAACTTGAGTCTTAACCCTAATTTTCTTGTGCAAATGAAACCTCCCACCGTCCATACGGTTTAGAAAAAGTCAGTAGGCAAGCCATCCCGATTGCCAACTCAATGTGTTCCACCAAGCTAGCCTTCACAGAGGCCCTGGTTGCTACCTGGGAAGCACAGTCTCCCCAACCCAGCCCTAACTTGAGTCTTCTCAACCCTAATTTTCTTGTGCAAGTGAAACATCCCCCCGTCCATACGGTTTAGAAAAAGTCAGTAGGCAAGCGAACCCGATTGCCAACTCAATCTGTTCCAACAAGCTAGCCTTCACAGAGGCCCTGGTTCCTGCCTGGGAAGCACAGTCTCCACAACCCAGCCCTCACTTGGGCATTAATCCTAATTTTCCTGTGCAACTGAAACATCCCCTCGTCCATACAGCGTACAAAAAGACAGTAGGCAAGCAATCCTGATGGCCCACTCAGTCTGTTTCACCAGGCTCGGCTTCATCGAGGCCGTAGTTCCTGCCTGGGAAGCCCAGCCTCCATAACCCTAACCCTAATTTGGGTCTTAATGCTAATGTTCTTCTGCAATGGAAACATCCCCACATGGATACGGTGTACTAAAACGGAGTAGGGAAGCCATCCTGGTGGCCCACTCCAGTCTGTTTCACCAAGCTAGGCTTCACAGAGGGTCTGGTTCCCTCCAGGGAAGCCTAGCCTCCCCAACCTTACCCCTAACTAGAGTCTTGGCCCTAATTTTCTTGTGCAACTGAAACATTCCCCCGACCAAACGGTGTACAAAAAGAAAGTAGGCAAGCTATCCCGATGCCCCACTCAGTCTGTTTCACCAAGCTAGGTTGCACCGAATCCCAGGATCACGCTTGGGATCCGCAGTCTCCCCAACCTAACCCTAACTTGAGTTTTAACACAAATTTTCTTGTGCAACTGAAACGATACCCCGTCCTGACAGTGCACAGAAAGCCAGTAGGAAAGCTATCCCGATGGCCCACTCAGTCTGTTTCACCAAGCTAGGCTACAGCGAAGCCCAGGATCTCGCCTGGGAAGCCCAGTCTCCCCAACCCTGACCCTAACTTGAGTCTTAACCCTAATTTCCTTGTGCAAGTGAAACAACCCCCCGTCCATACGGTTTAGAAAAAGTCAGTAGGCAAGCCATCCCGATTGCCAACTCAATCTGTTCCACCAAGCTAGCCTTCACAAAGGCCCTGGTTGCTGCCTGGGAAGCACAGTCTCCCCAACCCAGCCCTAACTTGGGTTTTAATCCTAATTTTCCTGTGCAACTGAAACATCCCCTCGTCCATGCACCGTACAAAAAGACAGTAGGCAAGCCATCCCGATTGCCAACTCAATGTGTTCCACCAAGCTAGCCTTCACAGAGGCCCTGGTTGCTACCTGGGAAGCACAGTCTCCCCAACCCAGCCCTAACTTGAGTCTTCTTAACCCTAATTTTCTTGTGCAAGTGAAACATCCCCCCGTCCATACGGTTTAGAAAAAGTCAGTAGGCAAGCGAACCTGATTGCCAACTCAATCTGTTCCAACAAGCTAGCCTTCACAGAGGCCCTGGTTCCTGCCTGGGAAGCACAGTCTCCACAACCCAGCCCTCACTTGGGTATTAATCCTAATTTCCCAGTGCAACTGAAACATCCCCTCGTCCATACAGCTTCCAAAAAGACAGTAGGCAAGCAATCCTGATGGCCCACTCAGTCTGTTTCACCAGGTTCGGCTTCATCGAGGCCGTAGTTCCTGCCTGGGAAGCCCAGCCTCCATAACCCTAACCCTAATTTGGGTCTTAATGCTAATGTTCTTCTGCAATGGAAACATCCCCCCATCGATACGGTGTACTAAAACGGAGTAGGGAAGCCATCCTGGTGGCCCATTCCAGTCTGTTTCACCAAGCTAGGCTTCACAGAGGGTCTGGTTCCCTCCAGGGAAGCCTAGCCTCCCCAACCTTACCCCTAACTAGAGTCTTGGCCCTAATTTTCTTGTGCAACTGAAACATTCCCCTGTCCAAACGGTGTACAAAAAGAAAGTAGGCAAGCTATCCCGATGGCCCACTCAGTCTTTTTCACCAAGCTAGGCTGCACCGAAGCCCAGGATCACGCTTCGGATCCGCAGTCTCCCCAACCCTAACCCTAACTTGAATTTTTACACAAATTTTCTTGTGCAACTGAAACGATACCCCGTCCTTACAGTGCACAGAAAGACAGTAGGAAAGCTATC
The DNA here is from genome assembly GCF_057233095.1 of Heloderma suspectum. Lineage (NCBI taxonomy): Eukaryota > Metazoa > Chordata > Lepidosauria > Squamata > Helodermatidae > Heloderma > Heloderma suspectum. The sequence goes on from NC_139459.1 coordinate 145,171,931, forward strand.
CCGATGGCCCACTCAGTCTGTTTCACCAAGCTAGGCTACACCGAAGCCCAGGATCCCGCCTGGGAAGCCCAGTCTCCCCAACCCTAACCCTAACTTGAGTCTTAACCCTAATTTTCTTGTGCAAGTGAAACATCCCTCCGTCCATACGGTTTAGAAAAAGTCAGTAGGCAAGCCATCCCGATTGCCAACTCAATCTGTTCCACCAAGCTAGCCTTCACAGAGGCCCTGGTTGCTGCCTGGGAAGCACAGTCTCCCCAACCCAGCCCTCACTTGGGTATTAATCCTAATTTTCCTGTGCAACTGAAACATCCCCTCGTCCATACAGCGTACAAAAAGACAGTAGGCAAGCAATCCTGATGGCCCACTCAGTCTGTTTCACCAGGCTCGGCTTCATCGAGTCCGTAGTTCCTGCCTGGGAAGCCCAGCCTCCATAACCCTAACCCTAATTTGGGTCTTAATGCTAATATTCTTCTGCAATGGAAACATCCCCCCATGGATACGGTGTACTAAAACGGAGTAGGGAAGCCATCCTGTTGGGCCACTCAAGTCTATTTCACCAAGCTAGGCTTCACAGAAGGTCTGGTTCCCTCCAGGGAAGCCTAGCCTCCCCAACCTTACCCCTAACTAGAGTCTTGGCCCTAATTTTCTTGTGCAACTGAAACATTCCCCCGTCCAAACGGTGTACAAAAAGAAAGTAGGCAAGCTATCCCGATGGCCCACTCAGTCTGTTTCACCAAGCTAGGCTGCACCGAAGCCCAGGATCACGCTTGGGATCCGCAGTCTCCCCAACCCTAACCCTAACTTGAGTTTTAACACAAATTTTCTTGTGCAACTGAAACGATACCCCGTCCTTACAGTGCACAGAAAGCCAGTAGGAAAGCTATCCCGATGGCCCACTCAGTCTGTTTCACCAAGCTAGGCTGCACCGAAGCCCAGGATCCCGCCTGGGAAGCCCAGTCTCCCCAACCCTAACCCTAACTTGAGTCTTAACCCTAATTTTCTTGTGCAAATGAAACCTCCCACCGTCCATACGGTTTAGAAAAAGTCAGTAGGCAAGCCATCCCGATTGCCAACTCAATGTGTTCCACCAAGCTAGCCTTCACAGAGGCCCTGGTTGCTACCTGGGAAGCACAGTCTCCCCAACCCAGCCCTAACTTGAGTCTTCTCAACCCTAATTTTCTTGTGCAAGTGAAACATCCCCCCGTCCATACGGTTTAGAAAAAGTCAGTAGGCAAGCGAACCCGATTGCCAACTCAATCTGTTCCAACAAGCTAGCCTTCACAGAGGCCCTGGTTCCTGCCTGGGAAGCACAGTCTCCACAACCCAGCCCTCACTTGGGCATTAATCCTAATTTTCCTGTGCAACTGAAACATCCCCTCGTCCATACAGCGTACAAAAAGACAGTAGGCAAGCAATCCTGATGGCCCACTCAGTCTGTTTCACCAGGCTCGGCTTCATCGAGGCCGTAGTTCCTGCCTGGGAAGCCCAGCCTCCATAACCCTAACCCTAATTTGGGTCTTAATGCTAATGTTCTTCTGCAATGGAAACATCCCCACATGGATACGGTGTACTAAAACGGAGTAGGGAAGCCATCCTGGTGGCCCACTCCAGTCTGTTTCACCAAGCTAGGCTTCACAGAGGGTCTGGTTCCCTCCAGGGAAGCCTAGCCTCCCCAACCTTACCCCTAACTAGAGTCTTGGCCCTAATTTTCTTGTGCAACTGAAACATTCCCCTGTCCAAACGGTGTACAAAAAGAAAGTAGGCAAGCTATCCCGATGGCCCACTCAGTCTTTTTCACCAAGCTAGGCTGCACCGAAGCCCAGGATCACGCTTCGGATCCGCAGTCTCCCCAACCCTAACCCTAACTTGAATTTTTACACAAATTTTCTTGTGCAACTGAAACGATACCCCGTCCTTACAGTGCACAGAAAGACAGTAGGAAAGCTATCCCGATGGCCCACTCAGTCTGTTTCACCAAGCTAGGCTACACCGAAGCCCAGGATCCCGCCTGGGAAGCCCAGTCTCCCCAACCCTAACCCTAACTTGAGTCTTAACCCTAATTTTCTTGTGCAAGTGAAACATCCCTCCGTCCATACGGTTTAGAAAAAGTCAGTAGGCAAGCCATCCCGATTGCCAACTCAATCTGTTCCACCAAGCTAGCCTTCACAGAGGCCCTGGTTGCTGCCTGGGAAGCACAGTCTCCCCAACCCAGCCCTCACTTGGGTATTAATCCTAATTTTCCTGTGCAACTGAAACATCCCCTCGTCCATACAGCGTACAAAAAGACAGTAGGCAAGCAATCCTGATGGCCCACTCAGTCTGTTTCACCAGGCTCGGCTTCATCGAGTCCGTAGTTCCTGCCTGGGAAGCCCAGCCTCCATAACCCTAACCCTAATTTGGGTCTTAATGCTAATATTCTTCTGCAATGGAAACATCCCCCCATGGATACGGTGTACTAAAACGGAGTAGGGAAGCCATCCTGTTGGGCCACTCAAGTCTATTTCACCAAGCTAGGCTTCACAGAAGGTCTGGTTCCCTCCAGGGAAGCCTAGCCTCCCCAACCTTACCCCTAACTAGAGTCTTGGCCCTAATTTTCTTGTGCAACTGAAACATTCCCCCGTCCAAACGGTGTACAAAAAGAAAGTAGGCAAGCTATCCCGATGGCCCACTCAGTCTGTTTCACCAAGCTAGGCTGCACCGAAGCCCAGGATCACGCTTGGGATCCGCAGTCTCCCCAACCCTAACCCTAACTTGAGTTTTAACACAAATTTTCTTGTGCAACTGAAACGATACCCCGTCCTTACAGTGCACAGAAAGCCAGTAGGAAAGCTATCCCGATGGCCCACTCAGTCTGTTTCACCAAGCTAGGCTGCACCGAAGCCCAGGATCCCGCCTGGGAAGCCCAGTCTCCCCAACCCTAACCCTAACTTGAGTCTTAACCCTAATTTTCTTGTGCAAATGAAACCTCCCACCGTCCATACGGTTTAGAAAAAGTCAGTAGGCAAGCCATCCCGATTGCCAACTCAATGTGTTCCACCAAGCTAGCCTTCACAGAGGCCCTGGTTGCTACCTGGGAAGCACAGTCTCCCCAACCCAGCCCTAACTTGAGTCTTCTCAACCCTAATTTTCTTGTGCAAGTGAAACATCCCCCCGTCCATACGGTTTAGAAAAAGTCAGTAGGCAAGCGAACCCGATTGCCAACTCAATCTGTTCCAACAAGCTAGCCTTCACAGAGGCCCTGGTTCCTGCCTGGGAAGCACAGTCTCCACAACCCAGCCCTCACTTGGGCATTAATCCTAATTTTCCTGTGCAACTGAAACATCCCCTCGTCCATACAGCGTACAAAAAGACAGTAGGCAAGCAATCCTGATGGCCCACTCAGTCTGTTTCACCAGGCTCGGCTTCATCGAGGCCGTAGTTCCTGCCTGGGAAGCCCAGCCTCCATAACCCTAACCCTAATTTGGGTCTTAATGCTAATGTTCTTCTGCAATGGAAACATCCCCACATGGATACGGTGTACTAAAACGGAGTAGGGAAGCCATCCTGGTGGCCCACTCCAGTCTGTTTCACCAAGCTAGGCTTCACAGAGGGTCTGGTTCCCTCCAGGGAAGCCTAGCCTCCCCAACCTTACCCCTAACTAGAGTCTTGGCCCTAATTTTCTTGTGCAACTGAAACATTCCCCCGACCAAACGGTGTACAAAAAGAAAGTAGGCAAGCTATCCCGATGGCCCACTCAGTCTGTTTCACCAAGCTAGGCTGCACCGAAGCCCAGGATCACGCTTGGGATCCGCAGTCTCCCCAACCCTAACCCTAACTTGAGTTTTAACACAAATTTTCTTGTGCAACTGAAACGATACCCCGTCCTTACACTGCACAGAAAGCCAGTAGGAAAGCTATCCCGATGGCCCACTCAGTCTGTTTCACCAAGCTAGGCTACAGCAAAGCCCAGGATCTCGCCTGGGAAGCCCAGTCTCCCCAACCCTGACCCTAACTTGAGTCTTAACCCTAATTTTCTTGTGCAAGTGAAACAACCCCCCGTCCATACGGTTTAGAAAAAGTCAGTAGGCAAGCCATCCCGATTGCCAACTCAATCTGTTCCACCAAGCTAGCCTTCACAAAGGCCCTGGTTGCTGCCTGGGAAGCACAGTCTCCCCAACCCAGCCCTAACTTGGGTATTAATCCTAATTTTCCTGTGCAACTGAAACATCCCCTCGTCCATGCACCGTACAAAAAGACAGTAGGCAAGCCATCCCGATTGCCAACTCAATGTGTTCCACCAAGCTAGCCTTCACAGAGGCCCTGGTTGTTACCTGGGAAGCACAGTCTCCCCAACCCAGCCCTAACTTGAGTCTTCTTAACCCTAATTTTCTTGTGCAAGTGAAACATCCCCCCGTCCATACGGTTTAGAAAAAGTCAGTAGGCAAGCGAACCCGATTGCCAACTCAATCTGTTCCAACAAGCTAGCCTTCACAGAGGCCCTGGTTCCTGCCTGGGAAGCACAGTCTCCACAACCCAGCCCTCCCTTGGGTATTAATCCTAATTTTCCAGTGCAACTGAAACATCCCCTCGTCCATACAGCGTACAAAAAGACAGTAGGCAAGGAATCCTGATGGCCCACTCAGTCTGTTTCACCAGGTTCGGCTTCATCGAGGCCGTAGTTCCTGCCTGGGAAGCCCAGCCTCCATAACCCTAACCCTAACTTGGGTGTTAATGCTAATGTTCTTCTGCAATGGAAACATCCCCCCATGGATACGGAGTACTAAAACGGAGTAGGGAAGCCATCCTGGTGGCCCACTCAAGTCTGTTTCACCAAGCTAGGCTTCACAGAAGGTCTGGTTCCCTCCAGGGAAGCCTAGACTCCCCAACCTTACCCCTAACTAGAGTCTTGGCCCTAATTTTCTTGTCAACTGAAACATTCCCCCATCCAAACGGTGTACAAAAAGAAAGTAGGCAAGCTATCCCGATGGCCCACTCAGTCTGTTTCACCAAGCTAGGCTGCACCGAAGCCCAGGATCACGCTTGGGATCCGCAGTCTCCCCAACCCTAACCCTTACTTGAGTTTTAACACAAATTTTCTTGTGCAACTGAAATGATACCCCGTCCTTACAGTGCACAGAAAGCCAGTAGGAAAGCTATCCCGATGGCCCACTCAGTCTGTTTCACCAAGCTAGGCTACACTGACGCCCATGATCCCGCCTGGGAAGCCCAGTCTCCCCAACCCTAACCCTAACTTGAGTCTTAACCCTAATTTTCTTGTGCAAGTGAAACTTCCCTCCGTCCATACGGTTTAGAAAAAGTCAGTAGGCAAGCCATCCCGATTGCCAACTCAATCTGTTCCACCAAGCTAGCCTTCACAGAGGCCCTGGTTGCTGCCTGGGAAGCACAGTCTCCCCAACCCAGCCCTCACTTGGGTATTAATCCTAATTTTCCTGTGCAACTGAAACATCCCCTCGTCCATACAGCGTACAAAAAGACAGTAGGCAAGCAATCCTGATGGCCCACTCAGTCTGTTTCACCAGGCTCGGCTTCATCGAGTCCGTAGTTCCTGCCTGGGAAGCCCAGCCTCCATAACCCTAACCCTAATTTGGGTCTTAATGCTAATATTCTTCTGCAATGGAAACATCCCCCCATGGATACGGTGTACTAAAACGGAGTAGGGAAGCCATCCTGTTGGGCCACTCAAGTCTATTTCACCAAGCTAGGCTTCACAGAGGGTCTGGTTCCCTCCAGGGAAGCCTAGCCTCCCCAACCTTGCCCCTAACTAGAGTCTTGGCCCTAATTTTCTTGTGCAACTGAAACATTCCCCCGTCCAAACGGTGTACAAAAAGAAAGTAGGCAAGCTATCCCGATGGCCCACTCAATCTGTTTCACCAAGCTAGGCTGTACCGAAGCCCAGGATCACGCTTGGGATCCGCAGTCTCCCCAACCCTAACCCTAACTTGAGTTTTAACACAAATTTTCTTGTGCAACTGAAACGATACCCCGTCCTTACAGTGCACAGAAAGACAGTAGGAAAGCTATCCCGATGGCCCACTCAGTCTGTTTCACCAAGCTAGGCTGCACCGAAGCCCAGGATCCCGCCTGGGAAGCCCAGTCTCCCCAACCCTAACCCTAACTTGAGTCTTAACCCTAATTTTCTTGTGCAAATGAAACATCCCCCCGTCCATACGGTTTAGAAAAAGTCAGTAGGCAAGCCATCCCGATTGCCAACTCAATGTGTTCCACCAAGCTAGCCTTCACAGAGGCCCTGGTTGCTACCTGGGAAGCACAGTCTCCCCAACCCAGCCCTAACTTGAGTCTTCTTAACCCTAATTTTCTTGTGCAAGTGAAACATCCCCCCGTCCATACGGTTTAGAAAAAGTCAGTAGGCAAGCGAACCTGATTGCCAACTCAATCTGTTCCAACAAGCTAGCCTTCACAGAGGCCCTGGTTCCTGCCTGGGAAGCACAGTCTCCACAACCCAGCCCTCACTTGGGTATTAATCCTAATTTCCCAGTGCAACTGAAACATCCCCTCGTCCATACAGCTTCCAAAAAGACAGTAGGCAAGCAATCCTGATGGCCCACTCAGTCTGTTTCACCAGGTTCGGCTTCATCGAGGCCGTAGTTCCTGCCTGGGAAGCCCAGCCTCCATAACCCTAACCCTAATTTGGGTCTTAATGCTAATGTTCTTCTGCAATGGAAACATCCCCCCATCGATACGGTGTACTAAAACGGAGTAGGGAAGCCATCCTGGTGGCCCATTCCAGTCTGTTTCACCAAGCTAGGCTTCACAGAGGGTCTGGTTCCCTCCAGGGAAGCCTAGCCTCCCCAACCTTACCCCTAACTAGAGTCTTGGCCCTAATTTTCTTGTGCAACTGAAACATTCCCCTGTCCAAACGGTGTACAAAAAGAAAGTAGGCAAGCTATCCCGATGGCCCACTCAGTCTTTTTCACCAAGCTAGGCTGCACCGAAGCCCAGGATCACGCTTCGGATCCGCAGTCTCCCCAACCCTAACCCTAACTTGAATTTTTACACAAATTTTCTTGTGCAACTGAAACGATACCCCGTCCTTACAGTGCACAGAAAGACAGTAGGAAAGCTATCCCGATGGCCCACTCAGTCTGTTTCACCAAGCTAGGCTACACCGAAGCCCAGGATCCCGCCTGGGAAGCCCAGTCTCCCCAACCCTAACCCTAACTTGAGTCTTAACCCTAATTTTCTTGTGCAAGTGAAACATCCCTCCGTCCATACGGTTTAGAAAAAGTCAGTAGGCAAGCCATCCCGATTGCCAACTCAATCTGTTCCACCAAGCTAGCCTTCACAGAGGCCCTGGTTGCTGCCTGGGAAGCACAGTCTCCCCAACCCAGCCCTCACTTGGGTATTAATCCTAATTTTCCTGTGCAACTGAAACATCCCCTCGTCCATACAGCGTACAAAAAGACAGTAGGCAAGCAATCCTGATGGCCCACTCAGTCTGTTTCACCAGGCTCGGCTTCATCGAGTCCGTAGTTCCTGCCTGGGAAGCCCAGCCTCCATAACCCTAACCCTAATTTGGGTCTTAATGCTAATATTCTTCTGCAATGGAAACATCCCCCCATGGATACGGTGTACTAAAACGGAGTAGGGAAGCCATCCTGTTGGGCCACTCAAGTCTATTTCACCAAGCTAGGCTTCACAGAAGGTCTGGTTCCCTCCAGGGAAGCCTAGCCTCCCCAACCTTACCCCTAACTAGAGTCTTGGCCCTAATTTTCTTGTGCAACTGAAACATTCCCCCGTCCAAACGGTGTACAAAAAGAAAGTAGGCAAGCTATCCCGATGGCCCACTCAGTCTGTTTCACCAAGCTAGGCTGCACCGAAGCCCAGGATCACGCTTGGGATCCGCAGTCTCCCCAACCCTAACCCTAACTTGAGTTTTAACACAAATTTTCTTGTGCAACTGAAACGATACCCCGTCCTTACAGTGCACAGAAAGCCAGTAGGAAAGCTATCCCGATGGCCCACTCAGTCTGTTTCACCAAGCTAGGCTGCACCGAAGCCCAGGATCCCGCCTGGGAAGCCCAGTCTCCCCAACCCTAACCCTAACTTGAGTCTTAACCCTAATTTTCTTGTGCAAATGAAACCTCCCACCGTCCATACGGTTTAGAAAAAGTCAGTAGGCAAGCCATCCCGATTGCCAACTCAATGTGTTCCACCAAGCTAGCCTTCACAGAGGCCCTGGTTGCTACCTGGGAAGCACAGTCTCCCCAACCCAGCCCTAACTTGAGTCTTCTCAACCCTAATTTTCTTGTGCAAGTGAAACATCCCCCCGTCCATACGGTTTAGAAAAAGTCAGTAGGCAAGCGAACCCGATTGCCAACTCAATCTGTTCCAACAAGCTAGCCTTCACAGAGGCCCTGGTTCCTGCCTGGGAAGCACAGTCTCCACAACCCAGCCCTCACTTGGGCATTAATCCTAATTTTCCTGTGCAACTGAAACATCCCCTCGTCCATACAGCGTACAAAAAGACAGTAGGCAAGCAATCCTGATGGCCCACTCAGTCTGTTTCACCAGGCTCGGCTTCATCGAGGCCGTAGTTCCTGCCTGGGAAGCCCAGCCTCCATAACCCTAACCCTAATTTGGGTCTTAATGCTAATGTTCTTCTGCAATGGAAACATCCCCACATGGATACGGTGTACTAAAACGGAGTAGGGAAGCCATCCTGGTGGCCCACTCCAGTCTGTTTCACCAAGCTAGGCTTCACAGAGGGTCTGGTTCCCTCCAGGGAAGCCTAGCCTCCCCAACCTTACCCCTAACTAGAGTCTTGGCCCTAATTTTCTTGTGCAACTGAAACATTCCCCCGACCAAACGGTGTACAAAAAGAAAGTAGGCAAGCTATCCCGATGCCCCACTCAGTCTGTTTCACCAAGCTAGGTTGCACCGAATCCCAGGATCACGCTTGGGATCCGCAGTCTCCCCAACCTAACCCTAACTTGAGTTTTAACACAAATTTTCTTGTGCAACTGAAACGATACACCGTCCTGACAGTGCACAGAAAGCCAGTAGGAAAGCTATCCCGATGGCCCACTCAGTCTGTTTCACCAAGCTAGGCTACAGCGAAGCCCAGGATCTCGCCTGGGAAGCCCAGTCTCCCCAACCCTGACCCTAACTTGAGTCTTAACCCTAATTTCCTTGTGCAAGTGAAACAACCCCCCGTCCATACGGTTTAGAAAAAGTCAGTAGGCAAGCCATCCCGATTGCCAACTCAATCTGTTCCACCAAGCTAGCCTTCACAAAGGCCCTGGTTGCTGCCTGGGAAGCACAGTCTCCCCAACCCAGCCCTAACTTGGGTTTTAATCCTAATTTTCCTGTGCAACTGAAACATCCCCTCGTCCATGCACCGTACAAAAAGACAGTAGGCAAGCCATCCCGATTGCCAACTCAATGTGTTCCACCAAGCTAGCCTTCACAGAGGCCCTGGTTGCTACCTGGGAAGCACAGTCTCCCCAACCCAGCCCTAACTTGAGTCTTCTTAACCCTAATTTTCTTGTGCAAGTGAAACATCCCCCCGTCCATACGGTTTAGAAAAAGTCAGTAGGCAAGCGAACCTGATTGCCAACTCAATCTGTTCCAACAAGCTAGCCTTCACAGAGGCCCTGGTTCCTGCCTGGGAAGCACAGTCTCCACAACCCAGCCCTCACTTGGGTATTAATCCTAATTTCCCAGTGCAACTGAAACATCCCCTCGTCCATACAGCTTCCAAAAAGACAGTAGGCAAGCAATCCTGATGGCCCACTCAGTCTGTTTCACCAGGTTCGGCTTCATCGAGGCCGTAGTTCCTGCCTGGGAAGCCCAGCCTCCATAACCCTAACCCTAATTTGGGTCTTAATGCTAATGTTCTTCTGCAATGGAAACATCCCCCCATCGATACGGTGTACTAAAACGGAGTAGGGAAGCCATCCTGGTGGCCCATTCCAGTCTGTTTCACCAAGCTAGGCTTCACAGAGGGTCTGGTTCCCTCCAGGGAAGCCTAGCCTCCCCAACCTTACCCCTAACTAGAGTCTTGGCCCTAATTTTCTTGTGCAACTGAAACATTCCCCTGTCCAAACGGTGTACAAAAAGAAAGTAGGCAAGCTATCCCGATGGCCCACTCAGTCTTTTTCACCAAGCTAGGCTGCACCGAAGCCCAGGATCACGCTTCGGATCCGCAGTCTCCCCAACCCTAACCCTAACTTGAATTTTTACACAAATTTTCTTGTGCAACTGAAACGATACCCCGTCCTTACAGTGCACAGAAAGACAGTAGGAAAGCTATCCCGATGGCCCACTCAGTCTGTTTCACCAAGCTAGGCTACACCGAAGCCCAGGATCCCGCCTGGGAAGCCCAGTCTCCCCAACCCTAACCCTAACTTGAGTCTTAACCCTAATTTTCTTGTGCAAGTGAAACATCCCTCCGTCCATACGGTTTAGAAAAAGTCAGTAGGCAAGCCATCCCGATTGCCAACTCAATCTGTTCCACCAAGCTAGCCTTCACAGAGGCCCTGGTTGCTGCCTGGGAAGCACAGTCTCCCCAACCCAGCCCTCACTTGGGTATTAATCCTAATTTTCCTGTGCAACTGAAACATCCCCTCGTCCATACAGCGTACAAAAAGACAGTAGGCAAGCAATCCTGATGGCCCACTCAGTCTGTTTCACCAGGCTCGGCTTCATCGAGTCCGTAGTTCCTGCCTGGGAAGCCCAGCCTCCATAACCCTAACCCTAATTTGGGTCTTAATGCTAATATTCTTCTGCAATGGAAACATCCCCCCATGGATACGGTGTACTAAAACGGAGTAGGGAAGCCATCCTGTTGGGCCACTCAAGTCTATTTCACCAAGCTAGGCTTCACAGAAGGTCTGGTTCCCTCCAGGGAAGCCTAGCCTCCCCAACCTTACCCCTAACTAGAGTCTTGGCCCTAATTTTCTTGTGCAACTGAAACATTCCCCCGTCCAAACGGTGTACAAAAAGAAAGTAGGCAAGCTATCCCGATGGCCCACTCAGTCTGTTTCACCAAGCTAGGCTGCACCGAAGCCCAGGATCACGCTTGGGATCCGCAGTCTCCCCAACCCTAACCCTAACTTGAGTTTTAACACAAATTTTCTTGTGCAACTGAAACGATACCCCGTCCTTACAGTGCACAGAAAGCCAGTAGGAAAGCTATCCCGATGGCCCACTCAGTCTGTTTCACCAAGCTAGGCTGCACCGAAGCCCAGGATCCCGCCTGGGAAGCCCAGTCTCCCCAACCCTAACCCTAACTTGAGTCTTAACCCTAATTTTCTTGTGCAAATGAAACCTCCCACCGTCCATACGGTTTAGAAAAAGTCAGTAGGCAAGCCATCCCGATTGCCAACTCAATGTGTTCCACCAAGCTAGCCTTCACAGAGGCCCTGGTTGCTACCTGGGAAGCACAGTCTCCCCAACCCAGCCCTAACTTGAGTCTTCTCAACCCTAATTTTCTTGTGCAAGTGAAACATCCCCCCGTCCATACGGTTTAGAAAAAGTCAGTAGGCAAGCGAACCCGATTGCCAACTCAATCTGTTCCAACAAGCTAGCCTTCACAGAGGCCCTGGTTCCTGCCTGGGAAGCACAGTCTCCACAACCCAGCCCTCACTTGGGCATTAATCCTAATTTTCCTGTGCAACTGAAACATCCCCTCGTCCATACAGCGTACAAAAAGACAGTAGGCAAGCAATCCTGATGGCCCACTCAGTCTGTTTCACCAGGCTCGGCTTCATCGAGGCCGTAGTTCCTGCCTGGGAAGCCCAGCCTCCATAACCCTAACCCTAATTTGGGTCTTAATGCTAATGTTCTTCTGCAATGGAAACATCCCCACATGGATACGGTGTACTAAAACGGAGTAGGGAAGCCATCCTGGTGGCCCACTCCAGTCTGTTTCACCAAGCTAGGCTTCACAGAGGGTCTGGTTCCCTCCAGGGAAGCCTAGCCTCCCCAACCTTGCCCCTAACTAGAGTCTTGGCCCTAATTTTCTTGTGCAACTGAAACATTCCCCCGTCCAAACGGTGTACAAAAAGAAAGTAGGCAAGCTATCCCGATGGCCCACTCAATCTGTTTCACCAAGCTAGGCTGTACCGAAGCCCAGGATCACGCTTGGGATCCGCAGTCTCCCCAACCCTAACCCTAACTTGAGTTTTAACACAAATTTTCTTGTGCAACTGAAACGATACCCCGTCCTTACAGTGCACAGAAAGACAGTAGGAAAGCTATCCCGATGGCCCACTCAGTCTGTTTCACCAAGCTAGGCTGCACCGAAGCCCAGGATCCCGCCTGGGAAGCCCAGTCTCCCCAACCCTAACCCTAACTTGAGTCTTAACCCTAATTTTCTTGTGCAAATGAAACATCCCCCCGTCCATACGGTTTAGAAAAAGTCAGTAGGCAAGCCATCCCGATTGCCAACTCAATGTGTTCCACCAAGCTAGCCTTCACAGAGGCCCTGGTTGCTACCTGGGAAGCACAGTCTCCCCAACCCAGCCCTAACTTGAGTCTTCTTAACCCTAATTTTCTTGTGCAAGTGAAACATCCCCCCGTCCATACGGTTTAGAAAAAGTCAGTAGGCAAGCGAACCTGATTGCCAACTCAATCTGTTCCAACAAGCTAGCCTTCACAGAGGCCCTGGTTCCTGCCTGGGAAGCACAGTCTCCACAACCCAGCCCTCACTTGGGTATTAATCCTAATTTCCCAGTGCAACTGAAACATCCCCTCGTCCATACAGCTTCCAAAAAGACAGTAGGCAAGCAATCCTGATGGCCCACTCAGTCTGTTTCACCAGGTTCGGCTTCATCGAGGCCGTAGTTCCTGCCTGGGAAGCCCAGCCTCCATAACCCTAACCCTAATTTGGGTCTTAATGCTAATGTTCTTCTGCAATGGAAACATCCCCCCATCGATACGGTGTACTAAAACGGAGTAGGGAAGCCATCCTGGTGGCCCATTCCAGTCTGTTTCACCAAGCTAGGCTTCACAGAGGGTCTGGTTCCCTCCAGGGAAGCCTAGCCTCCCCAACCTTACCCCTAACTAGAGTCTTGGCCCTAATTTTCTTGTGCAACTGAAACATTCCCCTGTCCAAACGGTGTACAAAAAGAAAGTAGGCAAGCTATCCCGATGGCCCACTCAGTCTTTTTCACCAAGCTAGGCTGCACCGAAGCCCAGGATCACGCTTCGGATCCGCAGTCTCCCCAACCCTAACCCTAACTTGAATTTTTACACAAATTTTCTTGTGCAACTGAAACGATACCCCGTCCTTACAGTGCACAGAAAGACAGTAGGAAAGCTATCCCGATGGCCCACTCAGTCTGTTTCACCAAGCTAGGCTACACCGAAGCCCAGGATCCCGCCTGGGAAGCCCAGTCTCCCCAACCCTAACCCTAACTTGAGTCTTAACCCTAATTTTCTTGTGCAAGTGAAACATCCCTCCGTCCATACGGTTTAGAAAAAGTCAGTAGGCAAGCCATCCCGATTGCCAACTCAATCTGTTCCACCAAGCTAGCCTTCACAGAGGCCCTGGTTGCTGCCTGGGAAGCACAGTCTCCCCAACCCAGCCCTCACTTGGGTATTAATCCTAATTTTCCTGTGCAACTGAAACATCCCCTCGTCCATACAGCGTACAAAAAGACAGTAGGCAAGCAATCCTGATGGCCCACTCAGTCTGTTTCACCAGGCTCGGCTTCATCGAGTCCGTAGTTCCTGCCTGGGAAGCCCAGCCTCCATAACCCTAACCCTAATTTGGGTCTTAATGCTAATATTCTTCTGCAATGGAAACATCCCCCCATGGATACGGTGTACTAAAACGGAGTAGGGAAGCCATCCTGTTGGGCCACTCAAGTCTATTTCACCAAGCTAGGCTTCACAGAAGGTCTGGTTCCCTCCAGGGAAGCCTAGCCTCCCCAACCTTACCCCTAACTAGAGTCTTGGCCCTAATTTTCTTGTGCAACTGAAACATTCCCCCGTCCAAACGGTGTACAAAAAGAAAGTAGGCAAGCTATCCCGATGGCCCACTCAGTCTGTTTCACCAAGCTAGGCTGCACCGAAGCCCAGGATCACGCTTGGGATCCGCAGTCTCCCCAACCCTAACCCTAACTTGAGTTTTAACACAAATTTTCTTGTGCAACTGAAACGATACCCCGTCCTTACAGTGCACAGAAAGCCAGTAGGAAAGCTATCCCGATGGCCCACTCAGTCTGTTTCACCAAGCTAGGCTGCACCGAAGCCCAGGATCCCGCCTGGGAAGCCCAGTCTCCCCAACCCTAACCCTAACTTGAGTCTTAACCCTAATTTTCTTGTGCAAATGAAACCTCCCACCGTCCATACGGTTTAGAAAAAGTCAGTAGGCAAGCCATCCCGATTGCCAACTCAATGTGTTCCACCAAGCTAGCCTTCACAGAGGCCCTGGTTGCTACCTGGGAAGCACAGTCTCCCCAACCCAGCCCTAACTTGAGTCTTCTCAACCCTAATTTTCTTGTGCAAGTGAAACATCCCCCCGTCCATACGGTTTAGAAAAAGTCAGTAGGCAAGCGAACCCGATTGCCAACTCAATCTGTTCCAACAAGCTAGCCTTCACAGAGGCCCTGGTTCCTGCCTGGGAAGCACAGTCTCCACAACCCAGCCCTCACTTGGGCATTAATCCTAATTTTCCTGTGCAACTGAAACATCCCCTCGTCCATACAGCGTACAAAAAGACAGTAGGCAAGCAATCCTGATGGCCCACTCAGTCTGTTTCACCAGGCTCGGCTTCATCGAGGCCGTAGTTCCTGCCTGGGAAGCCCAGCCTCCATAACCCTAACCCTAATTTGGGTCTTAATGCTAATGTTCTTCTGCAATGGAAACATCCCCACATGGATACGGTGTACTAAAACGGAGTAGGGAAGCCATCCTGGTGGCCCACTCCAGTCTGTTTCACCAAGCTAGGCTTCACAGAGGGTCTGGTTCCCTCCAGGGAAGCCTAGCCTCCCCAACCTTACCCCTAACTAGAGTCTTGGCCCTAATTTTCTTGTGCAACTGAAACATTCCCCCGACCAAACGGTGTACAAAAAGAAAGTAGGCAAGCTATCCCGATGCCCCACTCAGTCTGTTTCACCAAGCTAGGTTGCACCGAATCCCAGGATCACGCTTGGGATCCGCAGTCTCCCCAACCTAACCCTAACTTGAGTTTTAACACAAATTTTCTTGTGCAACTGAAACGATACCCCGTCCTGACAGTGCACAGAAAGCCAGTAGGAAAGCTATCCCGATGGCCCACTCAGTCTGTTTCACCAAGCTAGGCTACAGCGAAGCCCAGGATCTCGCCTGGGAAGCCCAGTCTCCCCAACCCTGACCCTAACTTGAGTCTTAAACCTAATTTCCTTGTGCAAGTGAAACAACCCCCCGTCCATACGGTTTAGAAAAAGTCAGTAGGCAAGCCATCCCGATTGCCAACTCAATCTGTTCCACCAAGCTAGCCTTCACAAAGGCCCTGGTTGCTGCCTGGGAAGCACAGTCTCCCCAACCCAGCCCTAACTTGGGTTTTAATCCTAATTTTCCTGTGCAACTGAAACATCCCCTCGTCCATGCACCGTACAAAAAGACAGTAGGCAAGCCATCCCGATTGCCAACTCAATGTGTTCCACCAAGCTAGCCTTCACAGAGGCCCTGGTTGCTACCTGGGAAGCACAGTCTCCCCAACCCAGCCCTAACTTGAGTCTTCTTAACCCTAATTTTCTTGTGCAAGTGAAACATCCCCCCGTCCATACGGTTTAGAAAAAGTCAGTAGGCAAGCGAACCTGATTGCCAACTCAATCTGTTCCAACAAGCTAGCCTTCACAGAGGCCCTGGTTCCTGCCTGGGAAGCACAGTCTCCACAACCCAGCCCTCACTTGGGTATTAATCCTAATTTCCCAGTGCAACTGAAACATCCCCTCGTCCATACAGCTTCCAAAAAGACAGTAGGCAAGCAATCCTGATGGCCCACTCAGTCTGTTTCACCAGGTTCGGCTTCATCGAGGCCGTAGTTCCTGCCTGGGAAGCCCAGCCTCCATAACCCTAACCCTAATTTGGGTCTTAATGCTAATGTTCTTCTGCAATGGAAACATCCCCCCATCGATACGGTGTACTAAAACGGAGTAGGGAAGCCATCCTGGTGGCCCATTCCAGTCTGTTTCACCAAGCTAGGCTTCACAGAGGGTCTGGTTCCCTCCAGGGAAGCCTAGCCTCCCCAACCTTACCCCTAACTAGAGTCTTGGCCCTAATTTTCTTGTGCAACTGAAACATTCCCCTGTCCAAACGGTGTACAAAAAGAAAGTAGGCAAGCTATCCCGATGGCCCACTCAGTCTTTTTCACCAAGCTAGGCTGCACCGAAGCCCAGGATCACGCTTCGGATCCGCAGTCTCCCCAACCCTAACCCTAACTTGAATTTTTACACAAATTTTCTTGTGCAACTGAAACGATACCCCGTCCTTACAGTGCACAGAAAGACAGTAGGAAAGCTATCCCGATGGCCCACTCAGTCTGTTTCACCAAGCTAGGCTACACCGAAGCCCAGGATCCCGCCTGGGAAGCCCAGTCTCCCCAACCCTAACCCTAACTTGAGTCTTAACCCTAATTTTCTTGTGCAAGTGAAACATCCCTCCGTCCATACGGTTTAGAAAAAGTCAGTAGGCAAGCCATCCCGATTGCCAACTCAATCTGTTCCACCAAGCTAGCCTTCACAGAGGCCCTGGTTGCTGCCTGGGAAGCACAGTCTCCCCAACCCAGCCCTCACTTGGGTATTAATCCTAATTTTCCTGTGCAACTGAAACATCCCCTCGTCCATACAGCGTACAAAAAGACAGTAGGCAAGCAATCCTGATGGCCCACTCAGTCTGTTTCACCAGGCTCGGCTTCATCGAGTCCGTAGTTCCTGCCTGGGAAGCCCAGCCTCCATAACCCTAACCCTAATTTGGGTCTTAATGCTAATATTCTTCTGCAATGGAAACATCCCCCCATGGATACGGTGTACTAAAACGGAGTAGGGAAGCCATCCTGTTGGGCCACTCAAGTCTATTTCACCAAGCTAGGCTTCACAGAAGGTCTGGTTCCCTCCAGGGAAGCCTAGCCTCCCCAACCTTACCCCTAACTAGAGTCTTGGCCCTAATTTTCTTGTGCAACTGAAACATTCCCCCGTCCAAACGGTGTACAAAAAGAAAGTAGGCAAGCTATCCCGATGGCCCACTCAGTCTGTTTCACCAAGCTAGGCTGCACCGAAGCCCAGGATCACGCTTGGGATCCGCAGTCTCCCCAACCCTAACCCTAACTTGAGTTTTAACACAAATTTTCTTGTGCAACTGAAACGATACCCCGTCCTTACAGTGCACAGAAAGCCAGTAGGAAAGCTATCCCGATGGCCCACTCAGTCTGTTTCACCAAGCTAGGCTGCACCGAAGCCCAGGATCCCGCCTGGGAAGCCCAGTCTCCCCAACCCTAACCCTAACTTGAGTCTTAACCCTAATTTTCTTGTGCAAATGAAACCTCCCACCGTCCATACGGTTTAGAAAAAGTCAGTAGGCAAGCCATCCCGATTGCCAACTCAATGTGTTCCACCAAGCTAGCCTTCACAGAGGCCCTGGTTGCTACCTGGGAAGCACAGTCTCCCCAACCCAGCCCTAACTTGAGTCTTCTCAACCCTAATTTTCTTGTGCAAGTGAAACATCCCCCCGTCCATACGGTTTAGAAAAAGTCAGTAGGCAAGCGAACCCGATTGCCAACTCAATCTGTTCCAACAAGCTAGCCTTCACAGAGGCCCTGGTTCCTGCCTGGGAAGCACAGTCTCCACAACCCAGCCCTCACTTGGGCATTAATCCTAATTTTCCTGTGCAACTGAAACATCCCCTCGTCCATACAGCGTACAAAAAGACAGTAGGCAAGCAATCCTGATGGCCCACTCAGTCTGTTTCACCAGGCTCGGCTTCATCGAGGCCGTAGTTCCTGCCTGGGAAGCCCAGCCTCCATAACCCTAACCCTAATTTGGGTCTTAATGCTAATGTTCTTCTGCAATGGAAACATCCCCACATGGATACGGTGTACTAAAACGGAGTAGGGAAGCCATCCTGGTGGCCCACTCCAGTCTGTTTCACCAAGCTAGGCTTCACAGAGGGTCTGGTTCCCTCCAGGGAAGCCTAGCCTCCCCAACCTTACCCCTAACTAGAGTCTTGGCCCTAATTTTCTTGTGCAACTGAAACATTCCCCCGACCAAACGGTGTACAAAAAGAAAGTAGGCAAGCTATCCCGATGCCCCACTCAGTCTGTTTCACCAAGCTAGGTTGCACCGAATCCCAGGATCACGCTTGGGATCCGCAGTCTCCCCAACCTAACCCTAACTTGAGTTTTAACACAAATTTTCTTGTGCAACTGAAACGATACCCCGTCCTGACAGTGCACAGAAAGCCAGTAGGAAAGCTATCCCGATGGCCCACTCAGTCTGTTTCACCAAGCTAGGCTACAGCGAAGCCCAGGATCTCGCCTGGGAAGCCCAGTCTCCCCAACCCTGACCCTAACTTGAGTCTTAAACCTAATTTCCTTGTGCAAGTGAAACAACCCCCCGTCCATACGGTTTAGAAAAAGTCAGTAGGCAAGCCATCCCGATTGCCAACTCAATCTGTTCCACCAAGCTAGCCTTCACAAAGGCCCTGGTTGCTGCCTGGGAAGCACAGTCTCCCCAACCCAGCCCTAACTTGGGTTTTAATCCTAATTTTCCTGTGCAACTGAAACATCCCCTCGTCCATGCACCGTACAAAAAGACAGTAGGCAAGCCATCCCGATTGCCAACTCAATGTGTTCCACCAAGCTAGCCTTCACAGAGGCCCTGGTTGCTACCTGGGAAGCACAGTCTCCCCAACCCAGCCCTAACTTGAGTCTTCTTAACCCTAATTTTCTTGTGCAAGTGAAACATCCCCCCGTCCATACGGTTTAGAAAAAGTCAGTAGGCAAGCGAACCTGATTGCCAACTCAATCTGTTCCAACAAGCTAGCCTTCACAGAGGCCCTGGTTCCTGCCTGGGAAGCACAGTCTCCACAACCCAGCCCTCACTTGGGTATTAATCCTAATTTCCCAGTGCAACTGAAACATCCCCTCGTCCATACAGCTTCCAAAAAGACAGTAGGCAAGCAATCCTGATGGCCCACTCAGTCTGTTTCACCAGGTTCGGCTTCATCGAGGCCGTAGTTCCTGCCTGGGAAGCCCAGCCTCCATAACCCTAACCCTAATTTGGGTCTTAATGCTAATGTTCTTCTGCAATGGAAACATCCCCCCATCGATACGGTGTACTAAAACGGAGTAGGGAAGCCATCCTGGTGGCCCATTCCAGTCTGTTTCACCAAGCTAGGCTTCACAGAGGGTCTGGTTCCCTCCAGGGAAGCCTAGCCTCCCCAACCTTACCCCTAACTAGAGTCTTGGCCCTAATTTTCTTGTGCAACTGAAACATTCCCCTGTCCAAACGGTGTACAAAAAGAAAGTAGGCAAGCTATCCCGATGGCCCACTCAGTCTTTTTCACCAAGCTAGGCTGCACCGAAGCCCAGGATCACGCTTCGGATCCGCAGTCTCCCCAACCCTAACCCTAACTTGAATTTTTACACAAATTTTCTTGTGCAACTGAAACGATACCCCGTCCTTACAGTGCACAGAAAGACAGTAGGAAAGCTATCCCGATGGCCCACTCAGTCTGTTTCACCAAGCTAGGCTACACCGAAGCCCAGGATCCCGCCTGGGAAGCCCAGTCTCCCCAACCCTAACCCTAACTTGAGTCTTAACCCTAATTTTCTTGTGCAAGTGAAACATCCCTCCGTCCATACGGTTTAGAAAAAGTCAGTAGGCAAGCCATCCCGATTGCCAACTCAATCTGTTCCACCAAGCTAGCCTTCACAGAGGCCCTGGTTGCTGCCTGGGAAGCACAGTCTCCCCAACCCAGCCCTCACTTGGGTATTAATCCTAATTTTCCTGTGCAACTGAAACATCCCCTCGTCCATACAGCGTACAAAAAGACAGTAGGCAAGCAATCCTGATGGCCCACTCAGTCTGTTTCACCAGGCTCGGCTTCATCGAGTCCGTAGTTCCTGCCTGGGAAGCCCAGCCTCCATAACCCTAACCCTAATTTGGGTCTTAATGCTAATATTCTTCTGCAATGGAAACATCCCCCCATGGATACGGTGTACTAAAACGGAGTAGGGAAGCCATCCTGTTGGGCCACTCAAGTCTATTTCACCAAGCTAGGCTTCACAGAAGGTCTGGTTCCCTCCAGGGAAGCCTAGCCTCCCCAACCTTACCCCTAACTAGAGTCTTGGCCCTAATTTTCTTGTGCAACTGAAACATTCCCCCGTCCAAACGGTGTACAAAAAGAAAGTAGGCAAGCTATCCCGATGGCCCACTCAGTCTGTTTCACCAAGCTAGGCTGCACCGAAGCCCAGGATCACGCTTGGGATCCGCAGTCTCCCCAACCCTAACCCTAACTTGAGTTTTAACACAAATTTTCTTGTGCAACTGAAACGATACCCCGTCCTTACAGTGCACAGAAAGCCAGTAGGAAAGCTATCCCGATGGCCCACTCAGTCTGTTTCACCAAGCTAGGCTGCACCGAAGCCCAGGATCCCGCCTGGGAAGCCCAGTCTCCCCAACCCTAACCCTAACTTGAGTCTTAACCCTAATTTTCTTGTGCAAATGAAACCTCCCACCGTCCATACGGTTTAGAAAAAGTCAGTAGGCAAGCCATCCCGATTGCCAACTCAATGTGTTCCACCAAGCTAGCCTTCACAGAGGCCCTGGTTGCTACCTGGGAAGCACAGTCTCCCCAACCCAGCCCTAACTTGAGTCTTCTCAACCCTAATTTTCTTGTGCAAGTGAAACATCCCCCCGTCCATACGGTTTAGAAAAAGTCAGTAGGCAAGCGAACCCGATTGCCAACTCAATCTGTTCCAACAAGCTAGCCTTCACAGAGGCCCTGGTTCCTGCCTGGGAAGCACAGTCTCCACAACCCAGCCCTCACTTGGGTATTAATCCTAATTTCCCAGTGCAACTGAAACATCCCCTCGTCCATACAGCTTCCAAAAAGACAGTAGGCAAGCAATCCTGATGGCCCACTCAGTCTGTTTCACCAGGTTCGGCTTCATCGAGGCCGTAGTTCCTGCCTGGGAAGCCCAGCCTCCATAACCCTAACCCTAATTTGGGTCTTAATGCTAATGTTCTTCTGCAATGGAAACATCCCCCCATCGATACGGTGTACTAAAACGGAGTAGGGAAGCCATCCTGGTGGCCCATTCCAGTCTGTTTCACCAAGCTAGGCTTCACAGAGGGTCTGGTTCCCTCCAGGGAAGCCTAGCCTCCCCAACCTTACCCCTAACTAGAGTCTTGGCCCTAATTTTCTTGTGCAACTGAAACATTCCCCTGTCCAAACGGTGTACAAAAAGAAAGTAGGCAAGCTATCCCGATGGCCCACTCAGTCTTTTTCACCAAGCTAGGCTGCACCGAAGCCCAGGATCACGCTTCGGATCCGCAGTCTCCCCAACCCTAACCCTAACTTGAATTTTTACACAAATTTTCTTGTGCAACTGAAACGATACCCCGTCCTTACAGTGCACAGAAAGACAGTAGGAAAGCTATCCCGATGGCCCACTCAGTCTGTTTCACCAAGCTAGGCTACACCGAAGCCCAGGATCCCGCCTGGGAAGCCCAGTCTCCCCAACCCTAACCCTAACTTGAGTCTTAACCCTAATTTTCTTGTGCAAGTGAAACATCCCTCCGTCCATACGGTTTAGAAAAAGTCAGTAGGCAAGCCATCCCGATTGCCAACTCAATCTGTTCCACCAAGCTAGCCTTCACAGAGGCCCTGGTTGCTGCCTGGGAAGCACAGTCTCCCCAACCCAGCCCTCACTTGGGTATTAATCCTAATTTTCCTGTGCAACTGAAACATCCCCTCGTCCATACAGCGTACAAAAAGACAGTAGGCAAGCAATCCTGATGGCCCACTCAGTCTGTTTCACCAGGCTCGGCTTCATCGAGTCCGTAGTTCCTGCCTGGGAAGCCCAGCCTCCATAACCCTAACCCTAATTTGGGTCTTAATGCTAATATTCTTCTGCAATGGAAACATCCCCCCATGGATACGGTGTACTAAAACGGAGTAGGGAAGCCATCCTGTTGGGCCACTCAAGTCTATTTCACCAAGCTAGGCTTCACAGAAGGTCTGGTTCCCTCCAGGGAAGCCAAGCCTCCCCAACCTTACCCCTAACTAGAGTCTTGGCCCTAATTTTCTTGTGCAACTGAAACATTCCCCCGTCCAAACGGTGTACAAAAAGAAAGTAGGCAAGCTATCCCGATGGCCCACTCAGTCTGTTTCACCAAGCTAGGCTGCACCGAAGCCCAGGATCACGCTTGGGATCCGCAGTCTCCCCAACCCTAACCCTAACTTGAGTTTTAACACAAATTTTCTTGTGCAACTGAAACGATACCCCGTCCTTACAGTGCACAGAAAGCCAGTAGGAAAGCTATCCCGATGGCCCACTCAGTCTGTTTCACCAAGCTAGGCTGCACCGAAGCCCAGGATCCCGCCTGGGAAGCCCAGTCTCCCCAACCCTAACCCTAACTTGAGTCTTAACCCTAATTTTCTTGTGCAAATGAAACCTCCCACCGTCCATACGGTTTAGAAAAAGTCAGTAGGCAAGCCATCCCGATTGCCAACTCAATGTGTTCCACCAAGCTAGCCTTCACAGAGGCCCTGGTTGCTACCTGGGAAGCACAGTCTCCCCAACCCAGCCCTAACTTGAGTCTTCTCAACCCTAATTTTCTTGTGCAAGTGAAACATCCCCCCGTCCATACGGTTTAGAAAAAGTCAGTAGGCAAGCGAACCCGATTGCCAACTCAATCTGTTCCAACAAGCTAGCCTTCACAGAGGCCCTGGTTCCTGCCTGGGAAGCACAGTCTCCACAACCCAGCCCTCACTTGGGCATTAATCCTAATTTTCCTGTGCAACTGAAACATCCCCTCGTCCATACAGCGTACAAAAAGACAGTAGGCAAGCAATCCTGATGGCCCACTCAGTCTGTTTCACCAGGCTCGGCTTCATCGAGGCCGTAGTTCCTGCCTGGGAAGCCCAGCCTCCATAACCCTAACCCTAATTTGGGTCTTAATGCTAATGTTCTTCTGCAATGGAAACATCCCCACATGGATACGGTGTACTAAAACGGAGTAGGGAAGCCATCCTGGTGGCCCACTCCAGTCTGTTTCACCAAGCTAGGCTTCACAGAGGGTCTGGTTCCCTCCAGGGAAGCCTAGCCTCCCCAACCTTACCCCTAACTAGAGTCTTGGCCCTAATTTTCTTGTGCAACTGAAACATTCCCCCGACCAAACGGTGTACAAAAAGAAAGTAGGCAAGCTATCCCGATGGCCCACTCAGTCTGTTTCACCAAGCTAGGCTGCACCGAAGCCCAGGATCACGCTTGGGATCCGCAGTCTCCCCAACCCTAACCCTAACTTGAGTTTTAACACAAATTTTCTTGTGCAACTGAAACGATACCCCGTCCTTACAGTGCACAGAAAGCCAGTAGGAAAGCTATCCCGATGGCCCACTCAGTCTGTTTCACCAAGCTAGGCTGCACCGAAGCCCAGGATCCCGCCTGGGAAGCCCAGTCTCCCCAACCCTAACCCTAACTTGAGTCTTAACCCTAATTTTCTTGTGCAAATGAAACCTCCCACCGTCCATACGGTTTAGAAAAAGTCAGTAGGCAAGCCATCCCGATTGCCAACTCAATGTGTTCCACCAAGCTAGCCTTCACAGAGGCCCTGGTTGCTACCTGGGAAGCACAGTCTCCCCAACCCAGCCCTAACTTGAGTCTTCTCAACCCTAATTTTCTTGTGCAAGTGAAACATCCCCCCGTCCATACGGTTTAGAAAAAGTCAGTAGGCAAGCGAACCCGATTGCCAACTCAATCTGTTCCAACAAGCTAGCCTTCACAGAGGCCCTGGTTCCTGCCTGGGAAGCACAGTCTCCACAACCCAGCCCTCACTTGGGCATTAATCCTAATTTTCCTGTGCAACTGAAACATCCCCTCGTCCATACAGCGTACAAAAAGACAGTAGGCAAGCAATCCTGATGGCCCACTCAGTCTGTTTCACCAGGCTCGGCTTCATCGAGGCCGTAGTTCCTGCCTGGGAAGCCCAGCCTCCATAACCCTAACCCTAATTTGGGTCTTAATGCTAATGTTCTTCTGCAATGGAAACATCCCCACATGGATACGGTGTACTAAAACGGAGTAGGGAAGCCATCCTGGTGGCCCACTCCAGTCTGTTTCACCAAGCTAGGCTTCACAGAGGGTCTGGTTCCCTCCAGGGAAGCCTAGCCTCCCCAACCTTACCCCTAACTAGAGTCTTGGCCCTAATTTTCTTGTGCAACTGAAACATTCCCCCGACCAAACGGTGTACAAAAAGAAAGTAGGCAAGCTATCCCGATGGCCCACTCAGTCTGTTTCACCAAGCTAGGCTGCACCGAAGCCCAGGATCACGCTTGGGATCCGCAGTCTCCCCAACCCTAACCCTAACTTGAGTTTTAACACAAATTTTCTTGTGCAACTGAAACGATACCCCGTCCTTACACTGCACAGAAAGCCAGTAGGAAAGCTATCCCGATGGCCCACTCAGTCTGTTTCACCAAGCTAGGCTACAGCAAAGCCCAGGATCTCGCCTGGGAAGCCCAGTCTCCCCAACCCTGACCCTAACTTGAGTCTTAACCCTAATTTTCTTGTGCAAGTGAAACAACCCCCCGTCCATACGGTTTAGAAAAAGTCAGTAGGCAAGCCATCCCGATTGCCAACTCAATCTGTTCCACCAAGCTAGCCTTCACAAAGGCCCTGGTTGCTGCCTGGGAAGCACAGTCTCCCCAACCCAGCCCTAACTTGGGTATTAATCCTAATTTTCCTGTGCAACTGAAACATCCCCTCGTCCATGCACCGTACAAAAAGACAGTAGGCAAGCCATCCCGATTGCCAACTCAATGTGTTCCACCAAGCTAGCCTTCACAGAGGCCCTGGTTGTTACCTGGGAAGCACAGTCTCCCCAACCCAGCCCTAACTTGAGTCTTCTTAACCCTAATTTTCTTGTGCAAGTGAAACATCCCCCCGTCCATACGGTTTAGAAAAAGTCAGTAGGCAAGCGAACCCGATTGCCAACTCAATCTGTTCCAACAAGCTAGCCTTCACAGAGGCCCTGGTTCCTGCCTGGGAAGCACAGTCTCCACAACCCAGCCCTCCCTTGGGTATTAATCCTAATTTTCCAGTGCAACTGAAACATCCCCTCGTCCATACAGCGTACAAAAAGACAGTAGGCAAGGAATCCTGATGGCCCACTCAGTCTGTTTCACCAGGTTCGGCTTCATCGAGGCCGTAGTTCCTGCCTGGGAAGCCCAGCCTCCATAACCCTAACCCTAACTTGGGTGTTAATGCTAATGTTCTTCTGCAATGGAAACATCCCCCCATGGATACGGAGTACTAAAACGGAGTAGGGAAGCCATCCTGGTGGCCCACTCAAGTCTGTTTCACCAAGCTAGGCTTCACAGAAGGTCTGGTTCCCTCCAGGGAAGCCTAGACTCCCCAACCTTACCCCTAACTAGAGTCTTGGCCCTAATTTTCTTGTCAACTGAAACATTCCCCCATCCAAACGGTGTACAAAAAGAAAGTAGGCAAGCTATCCCGATGGCCCACTCAGTCTGTTTCACCAAGCTAGGCTGCACCGAAGCCCAGGATCACGCTTGGGATCCGCAGTCTCCCCAACCCTAACCCTTACTTGAGTTTTAACACAAATTTTCTTGTGCAACTGAAATGATACCCCGTCCTTACAGTGCACAGAAAGCCAGTAGGAAAGCTATCCCGATGGCCCACTCAGTCTGTTTCACCAAGCTAGGCTACACTGACGCCCATGATCCCGCCTGGGAAGCCCAGTCTCCCCAACCCTAACCCTAACTTGAGTCTTAACCCTAATTTTCTTGTGCAAGTGAAACTTCCCTCCGTCCATACGGTTTAGAAAAAGTCAGTAGGCAAGCCATCCCGATTGCCAACTCAATGTGTTCCACCAAGCTAGCCTTCACAGAGGCCCTGGTTGCTGCCTGGGAAGCACAGTCTCCCCAACCCAGCCCTCACTTGGGTATTAATCCTAATTTTCCTGTGCAACTGAAACATCCCCTCGTCCATACAGCGTACAAAAAGACAGTAGGCAAGCAATCCTGATGGCCCACTCAGTCTGTTTCACCAGGCTCGGCTTCATCGAGGCCGTAGTTCCTGCCTGGGAAGCCCAGCCTCCATAACCCTAACCCTAATTTGGGTCTTAATGCTAATATTCTTCTGCAATGGAAACATCCCCCCATGGATACGGTGTACTAAAACGGAGTAGGGAAGCCATCCTGTTGGGCCACTCAAGTCTATTTCACCAAGCTAGGCTTCACAGAGGGTCTGGTTCCCTCCAGGGAAGCCTAGCCTCCCCAACCTTGCCCCTAACTAGAGTCTTGGCCCTAATTTTCTTGTGCAACTGAAACATTCCCCCGTCCAAACGGTGTACAAAAAGAAAGTAGGCAAGCTATCCCGATGGCCCACTCAATCTGTTTCACCAAGCTAGGCTGTACCGAAGCCCAGGATCACGCTTGGGATCCGCAGTCTCCCCAACCCTAACCCTAACTTGAGTTTTAACACAAATTTTCTTGTGCAACTGAAACGATACCCCGTCCTTACAGTGCACAGAAAGACAGTAGGAAAGCTATCCCGATGGCCCACTCAGTCTGTTTCACCAAGCTAGGCTGCACCGAAGCCCAGGATCCCGCCTGGGAAGCCCAGTCTCCCCAACCCTAACCCTAACTTGAGTCTTAACCCTAATTTTCTTGTGCAAATGAAACATCCCCCCGTCCATACGGTTTAGAAAAAGTCAGTAGGCAAGCCATCCCGATTGCCAACTCAATGTGTTCCACCAAGCTAGCCTTCACAGAGGCCCTGGTTGCTACCTGGGAAGCACAGTCTCCCCAACCCAGCCCTAACTTGAGTCTTCTTAACCCTAATTTTCTTGTGCAAGTGAAACATCCCCCCGTCCATACGGTTTAGAAAAAGTCAGTAGGCAAGCGAACCTGATTGCCAACTCAATCTGTTCCAACAAGCTAGCCTTCACAGAGGCCCTGGTTCCTGCCTGGGAAGCACAGTCTCCACAACCCAGCCCTCACTTGGGTATTAATCCTAATTTCCCAGTGCAACTGAAACATCCCCTCGTCCATACAGCTTCCAAAAAGACAGTAGGCAAGCAATCCTGATGGCCCACTCAGTCTGTTTCACCAGGCTCGGCTTCATCGAGTCCGTAGTTCCTGCCTGGGAAGCCCAGCCTCCATAACCCTAACCCTAATTTGGGTCTTAATGCTAATATTCTTCTGCAATGGAAACATCCCCCCATGGATACGGTGTACTAAAACGGAGTAGGGAAGCCATCCTGTTGGGCCACTCAAGTCTATTTCACCAAGCTAGGCTTCACAGAAGGTCTGGTTCCCTCCAGGGAAGCCTAGCCTCCCCAACCTTACCCCTAACTAGAGTCTTGGCCCTAATTTTCTTGTGCAACTGAAACATTCCCCCGTCCAAACGGTGTACAAAAAGAAAGTAGGCAAGCTATCCCGATGGCCCACTCAGTCTGTTTCACCAAGCTAGGCTGCACCGAAGCCCAGGATCACGCTTGGGATCCGCAGTCTCCCCAACCCTAACCCTAACTTGAGTTTTAACACAAATTTTCTTGTGCAACTGAAACGATACCCCGTCCTTACAGTGCACAGAAAGCCAGTAGGAAAGCTATCCCGATGGCCCACTCAGTCTGTTTCACCAAGCTAGGCTGCACCGAAGCCCAGGATCCCGCCTGGGAAGCCCAGTCTCCCCAACCCTAACCCTAACTTGAGTCTTAACCCTAATTTTCTTGTGCAAATGAAACCTCCCACCGTCCATACGGTTTAGAAAAAGTCAGTAGGCAAGCCATCCCGATTGCCAACTCAATGTGTTCCACCAAGCTAGCCTTCACAGAGGCCCTGGTTGCTACCTGGGAAGCACAGTCTCCCCAACCCAGCCCTAACTTGAGTCTTCTCAACCCTAATTTTCTTGTGCAAGTGAAACATCCCCCCGTCCATACGGTTTAGAAAAAGTCAGTAGGCAAGCGAACCCGATTGCCAACTCAATCTGTTCCAACAAGCTAGCCTTCACAGAGGCCCTGGTTCCTGCCTGGGAAGCACAGTCTCCACAACCCAGCCCTCACTTGGGCATTAATCCTAATTTTCCTGTGCAACTGAAACATCCCCTCGTCCATACAGCGTACAAAAAGACAGTAGGCAAGCAATCCTGATGGCCCACTCAGTCTGTTTCACCAGGCTCGGCTTCATCGAGGCCGTAGTTCCTGCCTGGGAAGCCCAGCCTCCATAACCCTAACCCTAATTTGGGTCTTAATGCTAATGTTCTTCTGCAATGGAAACATCCCCACATGGATACGGTGTACTAAAACGGAGTAGGGAAGCCATCCTGGTGGCCCACTCCAGTCTGTTTCACCAAGCTAGGCTTCACAGAGGGTCTGGTTCCCTCCAGGGAAGCCTAGCCTCCCCAACCTTACCCCTAACTAGAGTCTTGGCCCTAATTTTCTTGTGCAACTGAAACATTCCCCCGACCAAACGGTGTACAAAAAGAAAGTAGGCAAGCTATCCCGATGCCCCACTCAGTCTGTTTCACCAAGCTAGGTTGCACCGAATCCCAGGATCACGCTTGGGATCCGCAGTCTCCCCAACCTAACCCTAACTTGAGTTTTAACACAAATTTTCTTGTGCAACTGAAACGATACCCCGTCCTGACAGTGCACAGAAAGCCAGTAGGAAAGCTATCCCGATGGCCCACTCAGTCTGTTTCACCAAGCTAGGCTACAGCGAAGCCCAGGATCTCGCCTGGGAAGCCCAGTCTCCCCAACCCTGACCCTAACTTGAGTCTTAACCCTAATTTCCTTGTGCAAGTGAAACAACCCCCCGTCCATACGGTTTAGAAAAAGTCAGTAGGCAAGCCATCCCGATTGCCAACTCAATCTGTTCCACCAAGCTAGCCTTCACAAAGGCCCTGGTTGCTGCCTGGGAAGCACAGTCTCCCCAACCCAGCCCTAACTTGGGTTTTAATCCTAATTTTCCTGTGCAACTGAAACATCCCCTCGTCCATGCACCGTACAAAAAGACAGTAGGCAAGCCATCCCGATTGCCAACTCAATGTGTTCCACCAAGCTAGCCTTCACAGAGGCCCTGGTTGCTACCTGGGAAGCACAGTCTCCCCAACCCAGCCCTAACTTGAGTCTTCTTAACCCTAATTTTCTTGTGCAAGTGAAACATCCCCCCGTCCATACGGTTTAGAAAAAGTCAGTAGGCAAGCGAACCTGATTGCCAACTCAATCTGTTCCAACAAGCTAGCCTTCACAGAGGCCCTGGTTCCTGCCTGGGAAGCACAGTCTCCACAACCCAGCCCTCACTTGGGTATTAATCCTAATTTCCCAGTGCAACTGAAACATCCCCTCGTCCATACAGCTTCCAAAAAGACAGTAGGCAAGCAATCCTGATGGCCCACTCAGTCTGTTTCACCAGGTTCGGCTTCATCGAGGCCGTAGTTCCTGCCTGGGAAGCCCAGCCTCCATAACCCTAACCCTAATTTGGGTCTTAATGCTAATGTTCTTCTGCAATGGAAACATCCCCCCATCGATACGGTGTACTAAAACGGAGTAGGGAAGCCATCCTGGTGGCCCATTCCAGTCTGTTTCACCAAGCTAGGCTTCACAGAGGGTCTGGTTCCCTCCAGGGAAGCCTAGCCTCCCCAACCTTACCCCTAACTAGAGTCTTGGCCCTAATTTTCTTGTGCAACTGAAACATTCCCCTGTCCAAACGGTGTACAAAAAGAAAGTAGGCAAGCTATCCCGATGGCCCACTCAGTCTTTTTCACCAAGCTAGGCTGCACCGAAGCCCAGGATCACGCTTCGGATCCGCAGTCTCCCCAACCCTAACCCTAACTTGAATTTTTACACAAATTTTCTTGTGCAACTGAAACGATACCCCGTCCTTACAGTGCACAGAAAGACAGTAGGAAAGCTATCCCGATGGCCCACTCAGTCTGTTTCACCAAGCTAGGCTACACCGAAGCCCAGGATCCCGCCTGGGAAGCCCAGTCTCCCCAACCCTAACCCTAACTTGAGTCTTAACCCTAATTTTCTTGTGCAAGTGAAACATCCCTCCGTCCATACGGTTTAGAAAAAGTCAGTAGGCAAGCCATCCCGATTGCCAACTCAATCTGTTCCACCAAGCTAGCCTTCACAGAGGCCCTGGTTGCTGCCTGGGAAGCACAGTCTCCCCAACCCAGCCCTCACTTGGGTATTAATCCTAATTTTCCTGTGCAACTGAAACATCCCCTCGTCCATACAGCGTACAAAAAGACAGTAGGCAAGCAATCCTGATGGCCCACTCAGTCTGTTTCACCAGGCTCGGCTTCATCGAGTCCGTAGTTCCTGCCTGGGAAGCCCAGCCTCCATAACCCTAACCCTAATTTGGGTCTTAATGCTAATATTCTTCTGCAATGGAAACATCCCCCCATGGATACGGTGTACTAAAACGGAGTAGGGAAGCCATCCTGTTGGGCCACTCAAGTCTATTTCACCAAGCTAGGCTTCACAGAAGGTCTGGTTCCCTCCAGGGAAGCCTAGCCTCCCCAACCTTACCCCTAACTAGAGTCTTGGCCCTAATTTTCTTGTGCAACTGAAACATTCCCCCGTCCAAACGGTGTACAAAAAGAAAGTAGGCAAGCTATCCCGATGGCCCACTCAGTCTGTTTCACCAAGCTAGGCTGCACCGAAGCCCAGGATCACGCTTGGGATCCGCAGTCTCCCCAACCCTAACCCTAACTTGAGTTTTAACACAAATTTTCTTGTGCAACTGAAACGATACCCCGTCCTTACAGTGCACAGAAAGCCAGTAGGAAAGCTATCCCGATGGCCCACTCAGTCTGTTTCACCAAGCTAGGCTGCACCGAAGCCCAGGATCCCGCCTGGGAAGCCCAGTCTCCCCAACCCTAACCCTAACTTGAGTCTTAACCCTAATTTTCTTGTGCAAATGAAACCTCCCACCGTCCATACGGTTTAGAAAAAGTCAGTAGGCAAGCCATCCCGATTGCCAACTCAATGTGTTCCACCAAGCTAGCCTTCACAGAGGCCCTGGTTGCTACCTGGGAAGCACAGTCTCCCCAACCCAGCCCTAACTTGAGTCTTCTCAACCCTAATTTTCTTGTGCAAGTGAAACATCCCCCCGTCCATACGGTTTAGAAAAAGTCAGTAGGCAAGCGAACCCGATTGCCAACTCAATCTGTTCCAACAAGCTAGCCTTCACAGAGGCCCTGGTTCCTGCCTGGGAAGCACAGTCTCCACAACCCAGCCCTCACTTGGGCATTAATCCTAATTTTCCTGTGCAACTGAAACATCCCCTCGTCCATACAGCGTACAAAAAGACAGTAGGCAAGCAATCCTGATGG
Source organism: Heloderma suspectum (assembly GCF_057233095.1). NCBI lineage: Eukaryota > Metazoa > Chordata > Lepidosauria > Squamata > Helodermatidae > Heloderma > Heloderma suspectum. The sequence goes on from NC_139459.1 coordinate 145,203,471, forward strand.
CCCACTCAGTCTGTTTCACCAGGCTCGGCTTCATCGAGGCCGTAGTTCCTGCCTGGGAAGCCCAGCCTCCATAACCCTAACCCTAATTTGGGTCTTAATGCTAATGTTCTTCTGCAATGGAAACATCCCCACATGGATACGGTGTACTAAAACGGAGTAGGGAAGCCATCCTGGTGGCCCACTCCAGTCTGTTTCACCAAGCTAGGCTTCACAGAGGGTCTGGTTCCCTCCAGGGAAGCCTAGCCTCCCCAACCTTACCCCTAACTAGAGTCTTGGCCCTAATTTTCTTGTGCAACTGAAACATTCCCCTGTCCAAACGGTGTACAAAAAGAAAGTAGGCAAGCTATCCCGATGGCCCACTCAGTCTTTTTCACCAAGCTAGGCTGCACCGAAGCCCAGGATCACGCTTCGGATCCGCAGTCTCCCCAACCCTAACCCTAACTTGAATTTTTACACAAATTTTCTTGTGCAACTGAAACGATACCCCGTCCTTACAGTGCACAGAAAGACAGTAGGAAAGCTATCCCGATGGCCCACTCAGTCTGTTTCACCAAGCTAGGCTACACCGAAGCCCAGGATCCCGCCTGGGAAGCCCAGTCTCCCCAACCCTAACCCTAACTTGAGTCTTAACCCTAATTTTCTTGTGCAAGTGAAACATCCCTCCGTCCATACGGTTTAGAAAAAGTCAGTAGGCAAGCCATCCCGATTGCCAACTCAATCTGTTCCACCAAGCTAGCCTTCACAGAGGCCCTGGTTGCTGCCTGGGAAGCACAGTCTCCCCAACCCAGCCCTCACTTGGGTATTAATCCTAATTTTCCTGTGCAACTGAAACATCCCCTCGTCCATACAGCGTACAAAAAGACAGTAGGCAAGCAATCCTGATGGCCCACTCAGTCTGTTTCACCAGGCTCGGCTTCATCGAGTCCGTAGTTCCTGCCTGGGAAGCCCAGCCTCCATAACCCTAACCCTAATTTGGGTCTTAATGCTAATATTCTTCTGCAATGGAAACATCCCCCCATGGATACGGTGTACTAAAACGGAGTAGGGAAGCCATCCTGTTGGGCCACTCAAGTCTATTTCACCAAGCTAGGCTTCACAGAAGGTCTGGTTCCCTCCAGGGAAGCCTAGCCTCCCCAACCTTACCCCTAACTAGAGTCTTGGCCCTAATTTTCTTGTGCAACTGAAACATTCCCCCGTCCAAACGGTGTACAAAAAGAAAGTAGGCAAGCTATCCCGATGGCCCACTCAGTCTGTTTCACCAAGCTAGGCTGCACCGAAGCCCAGGATCACGCTTGGGATCCGCAGTCTCCCCAACCCTAACCCTAACTTGAGTTTTAACACAAATTTTCTTGTGCAACTGAAACGATACCCCGTCCTTACAGTGCACAGAAAGCCAGTAGGAAAGCTATCCCGATGGCCCACTCAGTCTGTTTCACCAAGCTAGGCTGCACCGAAGCCCAGGATCCCGCCTGGGAAGCCCAGTCTCCCCAACCCTAACCCTAACTTGAGTCTTAACCCTAATTTTCTTGTGCAAATGAAACCTCCCACCGTCCATACGGTTTAGAAAAAGTCAGTAGGCAAGCCATCCCGATTGCCAACTCAATGTGTTCCACCAAGCTAGCCTTCACAGAGGCCCTGGTTGCTACCTGGGAAGCACAGTCTCCCCAACCCAGCCCTAACTTGAGTCTTCTCAACCCTAATTTTCTTGTGCAAGTGAAACATCCCCCCGTCCATACGGTTTAGAAAAAGTCAGTAGGCAAGCGAACCCGATTGCCAACTCAATCTGTTCCAACAAGCTAGCCTTCACAGAGGCCCTGGTTCCTGCCTGGGAAGCACAGTCTCCACAACCCAGCCCTCACTTGGGCATTAATCCTAATTTTCCTGTGCAACTGAAACATCCCCTCGTCCATACAGCGTACAAAAAGACAGTAGGCAAGCAATCCTGATGGCCCACTCAGTCTGTTTCACCAGGCTCGGCTTCATCGAGGCCGTAGTTCCTGCCTGGGAAGCCCAGCCTCCATAACCCTAACCCTAATTTGGGTCTTAATGCTAATGTTCTTCTGCAATGGAAACATCCCCACATGGATACGGTGTACTAAAACGGAGTAGGGAAGCCATCCTGGTGGCCCACTCCAGTCTGTTTCACCAAGCTAGGCTTCACAGAGGGTCTGGTTCCCTCCAGGGAAGCCTAGCCTCCCCAACCTTACCCCTAACTAGAGTCTTGGCCCTAATTTTCTTGTGCAACTGAAACATTCCCCCGACCAAACGGTGTACAAAAAGAAAGTAGGCAAGCTATCCCGATGGCCCACTCAGTCTGTTTCACCAAGCTAGGCTGCACCGAAGCCCAGGATCACGCTTGGGATCCGCAGTCTCCCCAACCCTAACCCTAACTTGAGTTTTAACACAAATTTTCTTGTGCAACTGAAACGATACCCCGTCCTTACACTGCACAGAAAGCCAGTAGGAAAGCTATCCCGATGGCCCACTCAGTCTGTTTCACCAAGCTAGGCTACAGCAAAGCCCAGGATCTCGCCTGGGAAGCCCAGTCTCCCCAACCCTGACCCTAACTTGAGTCTTAACCCTAATTTTCTTGTGCAAGTGAAACAACCCCCCGTCCATACGGTTTAGAAAAAGTCAGTAGGCAAGCCATCCCGATTGCCAACTCAATCTGTTCCACCAAGCTAGCCTTCACAAAGGCCCTGGTTGCTGCCTGGGAAGCACAGTCTCCCCAACCCAGCCCTAACTTGGGTATTAATCCTAATTTTCCTGTGCAACTGAAACATCCCCTCGTCCATGCACCGTACAAAAAGACAGTAGGCAAGCCATCCCGATTGCCAACTCAATGTGTTCCACCAAGCTAGCCTTCACAGAGGCCCTGGTTGTTACCTGGGAAGCACAGTCTCCCCAACCCAGCCCTAACTTGAGTCTTCTTAACCCTAATTTTCTTGTGCAAGTGAAACATCCCCCCGTCCATACGGTTTAGAAAAAGTCAGTAGGCAAGCGAACCCGATTGCCAACTCAATCTGTTCCAACAAGCTAGCCTTCACAGAGGCCCTGGTTCCTGCCTGGGAAGCACAGTCTCCACAACCCAGCCCTCCCTTGGGTATTAATCCTAATTTTCCAGTGCAACTGAAACATCCCCTCGTCCATACAGCGTACAAAAAGACAGTAGGCAAGCAATCCTGATGGCCCACTCAGTCTGTTTCACCAGGTTCGGCTTCATCGAGGCCGTAGTTCCTGCCTGGGAAGCCCAGCCTCCATAACCCTAACCCTAACTTGGGTGTTAATGCTAATGTTCTTCTGCAATGGAAACATCCCCCCATGGATACGGAGTACTAAAACGGAGTAGGGAAGCCATCCTGGTGGCCCACTCAAGTCTGTTTCACCAAGCTAGGCTTCACAGAAGGTCTGGTTCCCTCCAGGGAAGCCTAGACTCCCCAACCTTACCCCTAACTAGAGTCTTGGCCCTAATTTTCTTGTCAACTGAAACATTCCCCCATCCAAACGGTGTACAAAAAGAAAGTAGGCAAGCTATCCCGATGGCCCACTCAGTCTGTTTCACCAAGCTAGGCTGCACCGAAGCCCAGGATCACGCTTGGGATCCGCAGTCTCCCCAACCCTAACCCTTACTTGAGTTTTAACACAAATTTTCTTGTGCAACTGAAATGATACCCCGTCCTTACAGTGCACAGAAAGCCAGTAGGAAAGCTATCCCGATGGCCCACTCAGTCTGTTTCACCAAGCTAGGCTACACTGACGCCCATGATCCCGCCTGGGAAGCCCAGTCTCCCCAACCCTAACCCTAACTTGAGTCTTAACCCTAATTTTCTTGTGCAAGTGAAACTTCCCTCCGTCCATACGGTTTAGAAAAAGTCAGTAGGCAAGCCATCCCGATTGCCAACTCAATGTGTTCCACCAAGCTAGCCTTCACAGAGGCCCTGGTTGCTGCCTGGGAAGCACAGTCTCCCCAACCCAGCCCTCACTTGGGTATTAATCCTAATTTTCCTGTGCAACTGAAACATCCCCTCGTCCATACAGCGTACAAAAAGACAGTAGGCAAGCAATCCTGATGGCCCACTCAGTCTGTTTCACCAGGCTCGGCTTCATCGAGTCCGTAGTTCCTGCCTGGGAAGCCCAGCCTCCATAACCCTAACCCTAATTTGGGTCTTAATGCTAATATTCTTCTGCAATGGAAACATCCCCCCATGGATACGGTGTACTAAAACGGAGTAGGGAAGCCATCCTGTTGGGCCACTCAAGTCTATTTCACCAAGCTAGGCTTCACAGAGGGTCTGGTTCCCTCCAGGGAAGCCTAGCCTCCCCAACCTTGCCCCTAACTAGAGTCTTGGCCCTAATTTTCTTGTGCAACTGAAACATTCCCCCGTCCAAACGGTGTACAAAAAGAAAGTAGGCAAGCTATCCCGATGGCCCACTCAATCTGTTTCACCAAGCTAGGCTGTACCGAAGCCCAGGATCACGCTTGGGATCCGCAGTCTCCCCAACCCTAACCCTAACTTGAGTTTTAACACAAATTTTCTTGTGCAACTGAAACGATACCCCGTCCTTACAGTGCACAGAAAGACAGTAGGAAAGCTATCCCGATGGCCCACTCAGTCTGTTTCACCAAGCTAGGCTGCACCGAAGCCCAGGATCCCGCCTGGGAAGCCCAGTCTCCCCAACCCTAACCCTAACTTGAGTCTTAACCCTAATTTTCTTGTGCAAATGAAACATCCCCCCGTCCATACGGTTTAGAAAAAGTCAGTAGGCAAGCCATCCCGATTGCCAACTCAATGTGTTCCACCAAGCTAGCCTTCACAGAGGCCCTGGTTGCTACCTGGGAAGCACAGTCTCCCCAACCCAGCCCTAACTTGAGTCTTCTTAACCCTAATTTTCTTGTGCAAGTGAAACATCCCCCCGTCCATACGGTTTAGAAAAAGTCAGTAGGCAAGCGAACCTGATTGCCAACTCAATCTGTTCCAACAAGCTAGCCTTCACAGAGGCCCTGGTTCCTGCCTGGGAAGCACAGTCTCCACAACCCAGCCCTCACTTGGGTATTAATCCTAATTTCCCAGTGCAACTGAAACATCCCCTCGTCCATACAGCTTCCAAAAAGACAGTAGGCAAGCAATCCTGATGGCCCACTCAGTCTGTTTCACCAGGTTCGGCTTCATCGAGGCCGTAGTTCCTGCCTGGGAAGCCCAGCCTCCATAACCCTAACCCTAATTTGGGTCTTAATGCTAATGTTCTTCTGCAATGGAAACATCCCCCCATCGATACGGTGTACTAAAACGGAGTAGGGAAGCCATCCTGGTGGCCCATTCCAGTCTGTTTCACCAAGCTAGGCTTCACAGAGGGTCTGGTTCCCTCCAGGGAAGCCTAGCCTCCCCAACCTTACCCCTAACTAGAGTCTTGGCCCTAATTTTCTTGTGCAACTGAAACATTCCCCTGTCCAAACGGTGTACAAAAAGAAAGTAGGCAAGCTATCCCGATGGCCCACTCAGTCTTTTTCACCAAGCTAGGCTGCACCGAAGCCCAGGATCACGCTTCGGATCCGCAGTCTCCCCAACCCTAACCCTAACTTGAATTTTTACACAAATTTTCTTGTGCAACTGAAACGATACCCCGTCCTTACAGTGCACAGAAAGACAGTAGGAAAGCTATCCCGATGGCCCACTCAGTCTGTTTCACCAAGCTAGGCTACACCGAAGCCCAGGATCCCGCCTGGGAAGCCCAGTCTCCCCAACCCTAACCCTAACTTGAGTCTTAACCCTAATTTTCTTGTGCAAGTGAAACATCCCTCCGTCCATACGGTTTAGAAAAAGTCAGTAGGCAAGCCATCCCGATTGCCAACTCAATCTGTTCCACCAAGCTAGCCTTCACAGAGGCCCTGGTTGCTGCCTGGGAAGCACAGTCTCCCCAACCCAGCCCTCACTTGGGTATTAATCCTAATTTTCCTGTGCAACTGAAACATCCCCTCGTCCATACAGCGTACAAAAAGACAGTAGGCAAGCAATCCTGATGGCCCACTCAGTCTGTTTCACCAGGCTCGGCTTCATCGAGTCCGTAGTTCCTGCCTGGGAAGCCCAGCCTCCATAACCCTAACCCTAATTTGGGTCTTAATGCTAATATTCTTCTGCAATGGAAACATCCCCCCATGGATACGGTGTACTAAAACGGAGTAGGGAAGCCATCCTGTTGGGCCACTCAAGTCTATTTCACCAAGCTAGGCTTCACAGAAGGTCTGGTTCCCTCCAGGGAAGCCTAGCCTCCCCAACCTTACCCCTAACTAGAGTCTTGGCCCTAATTTTCTTGTGCAACTGAAACATTCCCCCGTCCAAACGGTGTACAAAAAGAAAGTAGGCAAGCTATCCCGATGGCCCACTCAGTCTGTTTCACCAAGCTAGGCTGCACCGAAGCCCAGGATCACGCTTGGGATCCGCAGTCTCCCCAACCCTAACCCTAACTTGAGTTTTAACACAAATTTTCTTGTGCAACTGAAACGATACCCCGTCCTTACAGTGCACAGAAAGCCAGTAGGAAAGCTATCCCGATGGCCCACTCAGTCTGTTTCACCAAGCTAGGCTGCACCGAAGCCCAGGATCCCGCCTGGGAAGCCCAGTCTCCCCAACCCTAACCCTAACTTGAGTCTTAACCCTAATTTTCTTGTGCAAATGAAACCTCCCACCGTCCATACGGTTTAGAAAAAGTCAGTAGGCAAGCCATCCCGATTGCCAACTCAATGTGTTCCACCAAGCTAGCCTTCACAGAGGCCCTGGTTGCTACCTGGGAAGCACAGTCTCCCCAACCCAGCCCTAACTTGAGTCTTCTCAACCCTAATTTTCTTGTGCAAGTGAAACATCCCCCCGTCCATACGGTTTAGAAAAAGTCAGTAGGCAAGCGAACCCGATTGCCAACTCAATCTGTTCCAACAAGCTAGCCTTCACAGAGGCCCTGGTTCCTGCCTGGGAAGCACAGTCTCCACAACCCAGCCCTCACTTGGGCATTAATCCTAATTTTCCTGTGCAACTGAAACATCCCCTCGTCCATACAGCGTACAAAAAGACAGTAGGCAAGCAATCCTGATGGCCCACTCAGTCTGTTTCACCAGGCTCGGCTTCATCGAGGCCGTAGTTCCTGCCTGGGAAGCCCAGCCTCCATAACCCTAACCCTAATTTGGGTCTTAATGCTAATGTTCTTCTGCAATGGAAACATCCCCACATGGATACGGTGTACTAAAACGGAGTAGGGAAGCCATCCTGGTGGCCCACTCCAGTCTGTTTCACCAAGCTAGGCTTCACAGAGGGTCTGGTTCCCTCCAGGGAAGCCTAGCCTCCCCAACCTTACCCCTAACTAGAGTCTTGGCCCTAATTTTCTTGTGCAACTGAAACATTCCCCCGACCAAACGGTGTACAAAAAGAAAGTAGGCAAGCTATCCCGATGCCCCACTCAGTCTGTTTCACCAAGCTAGGTTGCACCGAATCCCAGGATCACGCTTGGGATCCGCAGTCTCCCCAACCTAACCCTAACTTGAGTTTTAACACAAATTTTCTTGTGCAACTGAAACGATACACCGTCCTGACAGTGCACAGAAAGCCAGTAGGAAAGCTATCCCGATGGCCCACTCAGTCTGTTTCACCAAGCTAGGCTACAGCGAAGCCCAGGATCTCGCCTGGGAAGCCCAGTCTCCCCAACCCTGACCCTAACTTGAGTCTTAACCCTAATTTCCTTGTGCAAGTGAAACAACCCCCCGTCCATACGGTTTAGAAAAAGTCAGTAGGCAAGCCATCCCGATTGCCAACTCAATCTGTTCCACCAAGCTAGCCTTCACAAAGGCCCTGGTTGCTGCCTGGGAAGCACAGTCTCCCCAACCCAGCCCTAACTTGGGTTTTAATCCTAATTTTCCTGTGCAACTGAAACATCCCCTCGTCCATGCACCGTACAAAAAGACAGTAGGCAAGCCATCCCGATTGCCAACTCAATGTGTTCCACCAAGCTAGCCTTCACAGAGGCCCTGGTTGCTACCTGGGAAGCACAGTCTCCCCAACCCAGCCCTAACTTGAGTCTTCTTAACCCTAATTTTCTTGTGCAAGTGAAACATCCCCCCGTCCATACGGTTTAGAAAAAGTCAGTAGGCAAGCGAACCTGATTGCCAACTCAATCTGTTCCAACAAGCTAGCCTTCACAGAGGCCCTGGTTCCTGCCTGGGAAGCACAGTCTCCACAACCCAGCCCTCACTTGGGTATTAATCCTAATTTCCCAGTGCAACTGAAACATCCCCTCGTCCATACAGCTTCCAAAAAGACAGTAGGCAAGCAATCCTGATGGCCCACTCAGTCTGTTTCACCAGGTTCGGCTTCATCGAGGCCGTAGTTCCTGCCTGGGAAGCCCAGCCTCCATAACCCTAACCCTAATTTGGGTCTTAATGCTAATGTTCTTCTGCAATGGAAACATCCCCCCATCGATACGGTGTACTAAAACGGAGTAGGGAAGCCATCCTGGTGGCCCATTCCAGTCTGTTTCACCAAGCTAGGCTTCACAGAGGGTCTGGTTCCCTCCAGGGAAGCCTAGCCTCCCCAACCTTACCCCTAACTAGAGTCTTGGCCCTAATTTTCTTGTGCAACTGAAACATTCCCCTGTCCAAACGGTGTACAAAAAGAAAGTAGGCAAGCTATCCCGATGGCCCACTCAGTCTTTTTCACCAAGCTAGGCTGCACCGAAGCCCAGGATCACGCTTCGGATCCGCAGTCTCCCCAACCCTAACCCTAACTTGAATTTTTACACAAATTTTCTTGTGCAACTGAAACGATACCCCGTCCTTACAGTGCACAGAAAGACAGTAGGAAAGCTATCCCGATGGCCCACTCAGTCTGTTTCACCAAGCTAGGCTACACCGAAGCCCAGGATCCCGCCTGGGAAGCCCAGTCTCCCCAACCCTAACCCTAACTTGAGTCTTAACCCTAATTTTCTTGTGCAAGTGAAACATCCCTCCGTCCATACGGTTTAGAAAAAGTCAGTAGGCAAGCCATCCCGATTGCCAACTCAATCTGTTCCACCAAGCTAGCCTTCACAGAGGCCCTGGTTGCTGCCTGGGAAGCACAGTCTCCCCAACCCAGCCCTCACTTGGGTATTAATCCTAATTTTCCTGTGCAACTGAAACATCCCCTCGTCCATACAGCGTACAAAAAGACAGTAGGCAAGCAATCCTGATGGCCCACTCAGTCTGTTTCACCAGGCTCGGCTTCATCGAGTCCGTAGTTCCTGCCTGGGAAGCCCAGCCTCCATAACCCTAACCCTAATTTGGGTCTTAATGCTAATATTCTTCTGCAATGGAAACATCCCCCCATGGATACGGTGTACTAAAACGGAGTAGGGAAGCCATCCTGTTGGGCCACTCAAGTCTATTTCACCAAGCTAGGCTTCACAGAAGGTCTGGTTCCCTCCAGGGAAGCCTAGCCTCCCCAACCTTACCCCTAACTAGAGTCTTGGCCCTAATTTTCTTGTGCAACTGAAACATTCCCCCGTCCAAACGGTGTACAAAAAGAAAGTAGGCAAGCTATCCCGATGGCCCACTCAGTCTGTTTCACCAAGCTAGGCTGCACCGAAGCCCAGGATCACGCTTGGGATCCGCAGTCTCCCCAACCCTAACCCTAACTTGAGTTTTAACACAAATTTTCTTGTGCAACTGAAACGATACCCCGTCCTTACAGTGCACAGAAAGCCAGTAGGAAAGCTATCCCGATGGCCCACTCAGTCTGTTTCACCAAGCTAGGCTGCACCGAAGCCCAGGATCCCGCCTGGGAAGCCCAGTCTCCCCAACCCTAACCCTAACTTGAGTCTTAACCCTAATTTTCTTGTGCAAATGAAACCTCCCACCGTCCATACGGTTTAGAAAAAGTCAGTAGGCAAGCCATCCCGATTGCCAACTCAATGTGTTCCACCAAGCTAGCCTTCACAGAGGCCCTGGTTGCTACCTGGGAAGCACAGTCTCCCCAACCCAGCCCTAACTTGAGTCTTCTCAACCCTAATTTTCTTGTGCAAGTGAAACATCCCCCCGTCCATACGGTTTAGAAAAAGTCAGTAGGCAAGCGAACCCGATTGCCAACTCAATCTGTTCCAACAAGCTAGCCTTCACAGAGGCCCTGGTTCCTGCCTGGGAAGCACAGTCTCCACAACCCAGCCCTCACTTGGGCATTAATCCTAATTTTCCTGTGCAACTGAAACATCCCCTCGTCCATACAGCGTACAAAAAGACAGTAGGCAAGCAATCCTGATGGCCCACTCAGTCTGTTTCACCAGGCTCGGCTTCATCGAGGCCGTAGTTCCTGCCTGGGAAGCCCAGCCTCCATAACCCTAACCCTAATTTGGGTCTTAATGCTAATGTTCTTCTGCAATGGAAACATCCCCACATGGATACGGTGTACTAAAACGGAGTAGGGAAGCCATCCTGGTGGCCCACTCCAGTCTGTTTCACCAAGCTAGGCTTCACAGAGGGTCTGGTTCCCTCCAGGGAAGCCTAGCCTCCCCAACCTTGCCCCTAACTAGAGTCTTGGCCCTAATTTTCTTGTGCAACTGAAACATTCCCCCGTCCAAACGGTGTACAAAAAGAAAGTAGGCAAGCTATCCCGATGGCCCACTCAATCTGTTTCACCAAGCTAGGCTGTACCGAAGCCCAGGATCACGCTTGGGATCCGCAGTCTCCCCAACCCTAACCCTAACTTGAGTTTTAACACAAATTTTCTTGTGCAACTGAAACGATACCCCGTCCTTACAGTGCACAGAAAGACAGTAGGAAAGCTATCCCGATGGCCCACTCAGTCTGTTTCACCAAGCTAGGCTGCACCGAAGCCCAGGATCCCGCCTGGGAAGCCCAGTCTCCCCAACCCTAACCCTAACTTGAGTCTTAACCCTAATTTTCTTGTGCAAATGAAACATCCCCCCGTCCATACGGTTTAGAAAAAGTCAGTAGGCAAGCCATCCCGATTGCCAACTCAATGTGTTCCACCAAGCTAGCCTTCACAGAGGCCCTGGTTGCTACCTGGGAAGCACAGTCTCCCCAACCCAGCCCTAACTTGAGTCTTCTTAACCCTAATTTTCTTGTGCAAGTGAAACATCCCCCCGTCCATACGGTTTAGAAAAAGTCAGTAGGCAAGCGAACCTGATTGCCAACTCAATCTGTTCCAACAAGCTAGCCTTCACAGAGGCCCTGGTTCCTGCCTGGGAAGCACAGTCTCCACAACCCAGCCCTCACTTGGGTATTAATCCTAATTTCCCAGTGCAACTGAAACATCCCCTCGTCCATACAGCTTCCAAAAAGACAGTAGGCAAGCAATCCTGATGGCCCACTCAGTCTGTTTCACCAGGTTCGGCTTCATCGAGGCCGTAGTTCCTGCCTGGGAAGCCCAGCCTCCATAACCCTAACCCTAATTTGGGTCTTAATGCTAATGTTCTTCTGCAATGGAAACATCCCCCCATCGATACGGTGTACTAAAACGGAGTAGGGAAGCCATCCTGGTGGCCCATTCCAGTCTGTTTCACCAAGCTAGGCTTCACAGAGGGTCTGGTTCCCTCCAGGGAAGCCTAGCCTCCCCAACCTTACCCCTAACTAGAGTCTTGGCCCTAATTTTCTTGTGCAACTGAAACATTCCCCTGTCCAAACGGTGTACAAAAAGAAAGTAGGCAAGCTATCCCGATGGCCCACTCAGTCTTTTTCACCAAGCTAGGCTGCACCGAAGCCCAGGATCACGCTTCGGATCCGCAGTCTCCCCAACCCTAACCCTAACTTGAATTTTTACACAAATTTTCTTGTGCAACTGAAACGATACCCCGTCCTTACAGTGCACAGAAAGACAGTAGGAAAGCTATCCCGATGGCCCACTCAGTCTGTTTCACCAAGCTAGGCTACACCGAAGCCCAGGATCCCGCCTGGGAAGCCCAGTCTCCCCAACCCTAACCCTAACTTGAGTCTTAACCCTAATTTTCTTGTGCAAGTGAAACATCCCTCCGTCCATACGGTTTAGAAAAAGTCAGTAGGCAAGCCATCCCGATTGCCAACTCAATCTGTTCCACCAAGCTAGCCTTCACAGAGGCCCTGGTTGCTGCCTGGGAAGCACAGTCTCCCCAACCCAGCCCTCACTTGGGTATTAATCCTAATTTTCCTGTGCAACTGAAACATCCCCTCGTCCATACAGCGTACAAAAAGACAGTAGGCAAGCAATCCTGATGGCCCACTCAGTCTGTTTCACCAGGCTCGGCTTCATCGAGTCCGTAGTTCCTGCCTGGGAAGCCCAGCCTCCATAACCCTAACCCTAATTTGGGTCTTAATGCTAATATTCTTCTGCAATGGAAACATCCCCCCATGGATACGGTGTACTAAAACGGAGTAGGGAAGCCATCCTGTTGGGCCACTCAAGTCTATTTCACCAAGCTAGGCTTCACAGAAGGTCTGGTTCCCTCCAGGGAAGCCTAGCCTCCCCAACCTTACCCCTAACTAGAGTCTTGGCCCTAATTTTCTTGTGCAACTGAAACATTCCCCCGTCCAAACGGTGTACAAAAAGAAAGTAGGCAAGCTATCCCGATGGCCCACTCAGTCTGTTTCACCAAGCTAGGCTGCACCGAAGCCCAGGATCACGCTTGGGATCCGCAGTCTCCCCAACCCTAACCCTAACTTGAGTTTTAACACAAATTTTCTTGTGCAACTGAAACGATACCCCGTCCTTACAGTGCACAGAAAGCCAGTAGGAAAGCTATCCCGATGGCCCACTCAGTCTGTTTCACCAAGCTAGGCTGCACCGAAGCCCAGGATCCCGCCTGGGAAGCCCAGTCTCCCCAACCCTAACCCTAACTTGAGTCTTAACCCTAATTTTCTTGTGCAAATGAAACCTCCCACCGTCCATACGGTTTAGAAAAAGTCAGTAGGCAAGCCATCCCGATTGCCAACTCAATGTGTTCCACCAAGCTAGCCTTCACAGAGGCCCTGGTTGCTACCTGGGAAGCACAGTCTCCCCAACCCAGCCCTAACTTGAGTCTTCTCAACCCTAATTTTCTTGTGCAAGTGAAACATCCCCCCGTCCATACGGTTTAGAAAAAGTCAGTAGGCAAGCGAACCCGATTGCCAACTCAATCTGTTCCAACAAGCTAGCCTTCACAGAGGCCCTGGTTCCTGCCTGGGAAGCACAGTCTCCACAACCCAGCCCTCACTTGGGCATTAATCCTAATTTTCCTGTGCAACTGAAACATCCCCTCGTCCATACAGCGTACAAAAAGACAGTAGGCAAGCAATCCTGATGGCCCACTCAGTCTGTTTCACCAGGCTCGGCTTCATCGAGGCCGTAGTTCCTGCCTGGGAAGCCCAGCCTCCATAACCCTAACCCTAATTTGGGTCTTAATGCTAATGTTCTTCTGCAATGGAAACATCCCCACATGGATACGGTGTACTAAAACGGAGTAGGGAAGCCATCCTGGTGGCCCACTCCAGTCTGTTTCACCAAGCTAGGCTTCACAGAGGGTCTGGTTCCCTCCAGGGAAGCCTAGCCTCCCCAACCTTACCCCTAACTAGAGTCTTGGCCCTAATTTTCTTGTGCAACTGAAACATTCCCCCGACCAAACGGTGTACAAAAAGAAAGTAGGCAAGCTATCCCGATGCCCCACTCAGTCTGTTTCACCAAGCTAGGTTGCACCGAATCCCAGGATCACGCTTGGGATCCGCAGTCTCCCCAACCTAACCCTAACTTGAGTTTTAACACAAATTTTCTTGTGCAACTGAAACGATACCCCGTCCTGACAGTGCACAGAAAGCCAGTAGGAAAGCTATCCCGATGGCCCACTCAGTCTGTTTCACCAAGCTAGGCTACAGCGAAGCCCAGGATCTCGCCTGGGAAGCCCAGTCTCCCCAACCCTGACCCTAACTTGAGTCTTAAACCTAATTTCCTTGTGCAAGTGAAACAACCCCCCGTCCATACGGTTTAGAAAAAGTCAGTAGGCAAGCCATCCCGATTGCCAACTCAATCTGTTCCACCAAGCTAGCCTTCACAAAGGCCCTGGTTGCTGCCTGGGAAGCACAGTCTCCCCAACCCAGCCCTAACTTGGGTTTTAATCCTAATTTTCCTGTGCAACTGAAACATCCCCTCGTCCATGCACCGTACAAAAAGACAGTAGGCAAGCCATCCCGATTGCCAACTCAATGTGTTCCACCAAGCTAGCCTTCACAGAGGCCCTGGTTGCTACCTGGGAAGCACAGTCTCCCCAACCCAGCCCTAACTTGAGTCTTCTTAACCCTAATTTTCTTGTGCAAGTGAAACATCCCCCCGTCCATACGGTTTAGAAAAAGTCAGTAGGCAAGCGAACCTGATTGCCAACTCAATCTGTTCCAACAAGCTAGCCTTCACAGAGGCCCTGGTTCCTGCCTGGGAAGCACAGTCTCCACAACCCAGCCCTCACTTGGGTATTAATCCTAATTTCCCAGTGCAACTGAAACATCCCCTCGTCCATACAGCTTCCAAAAAGACAGTAGGCAAGCAATCCTGATGGCCCACTCAGTCTGTTTCACCAGGTTCGGCTTCATCGAGGCCGTAGTTCCTGCCTGGGAAGCCCAGCCTCCATAACCCTAACCCTAATTTGGGTCTTAATGCTAATGTTCTTCTGCAATGGAAACATCCCCCCATCGATACGGTGTACTAAAACGGAGTAGGGAAGCCATCCTGGTGGCCCATTCCAGTCTGTTTCACCAAGCTAGGCTTCACAGAGGGTCTGGTTCCCTCCAGGGAAGCCTAGCCTCCCCAACCTTACCCCTAACTAGAGTCTTGGCCCTAATTTTCTTGTGCAACTGAAACATTCCCCTGTCCAAACGGTGTACAAAAAGAAAGTAGGCAAGCTATCCCGATGGCCCACTCAGTCTTTTTCACCAAGCTAGGCTGCACCGAAGCCCAGGATCACGCTTCGGATCCGCAGTCTCCCCAACCCTAACCCTAACTTGAATTTTTACACAAATTTTCTTGTGCAACTGAAACGATACCCCGTCCTTACAGTGCACAGAAAGACAGTAGGAAAGCTATCCCGATGGCCCACTCAGTCTGTTTCACCAAGCTAGGCTACACCGAAGCCCAGGATCCCGCCTGGGAAGCCCAGTCTCCCCAACCCTAACCCTAACTTGAGTCTTAACCCTAATTTTCTTGTGCAAGTGAAACATCCCTCCGTCCATACGGTT
The DNA here is from genome assembly GCF_057233095.1 of Heloderma suspectum. Taxonomy (NCBI): domain Eukaryota; kingdom Metazoa; phylum Chordata; class Lepidosauria; order Squamata; family Helodermatidae; genus Heloderma; species Heloderma suspectum. Next base: position 145,218,673 of record NC_139459.1, read on the forward strand.
TAGAAAAAGTCAGTAGGCAAGCCATCCCGATTGCCAACTCAATCTGTTCCACCAAGCTAGCCTTCACAGAGGCCCTGGTTGCTGCCTGGGAAGCACAGTCTCCCCAACCCAGCCCTCACTTGGGTATTAATCCTAATTTTCCTGTGCAACTGAAACATCCCCTCGTCCATACAGCGTACAAAAAGACAGTAGGCAAGCAATCCTGATGGCCCACTCAGTCTGTTTCACCAGGCTCGGCTTCATCGAGTCCGTAGTTCCTGCCTGGGAAGCCCAGCCTCCATAACCCTAACCCTAATTTGGGTCTTAATGCTAATATTCTTCTGCAATGGAAACATCCCCCCATGGATACGGTGTACTAAAACGGAGTAGGGAAGCCATCCTGTTGGGCCACTCAAGTCTATTTCACCAAGCTAGGCTTCACAGAAGGTCTGGTTCCCTCCAGGGAAGCCTAGCCTCCCCAACCTTACCCCTAACTAGAGTCTTGGCCCTAATTTTCTTGTGCAACTGAAACATTCCCCCGTCCAAACGGTGTACAAAAAGAAAGTAGGCAAGCTATCCCGATGGCCCACTCAGTCTGTTTCACCAAGCTAGGCTGCACCGAAGCCCAGGATCACGCTTGGGATCCGCAGTCTCCCCAACCCTAACCCTAACTTGAGTTTTAACACAAATTTTCTTGTGCAACTGAAACGATACCCCGTCCTTACAGTGCACAGAAAGCCAGTAGGAAAGCTATCCCGATGGCCCACTCAGTCTGTTTCACCAAGCTAGGCTGCACCGAAGCCCAGGATCCCGCCTGGGAAGCCCAGTCTCCCCAACCCTAACCCTAACTTGAGTCTTAACCCTAATTTTCTTGTGCAAATGAAACCTCCCACCGTCCATACGGTTTAGAAAAAGTCAGTAGGCAAGCCATCCCGATTGCCAACTCAATGTGTTCCACCAAGCTAGCCTTCACAGGGGCCCTGGTTGCTACCTGGGAAGCACAGTCTCCCCAACCCAGCCCTAACTTGAGTCTTCTCAACCCTAATTTTCTTGTGCAAGTGAAACATCCCCCCGTCCATACGGTTTAGAAAAAGTCAGTAGGCAAGCGAACCCGATTGCCAACTCAATCTGTTCCAACAAGCTAGCCTTCACAGAGGCCCTGGTTCCTGCCTGGGAAGCACAGTCTCCACAACCCAGCCCTCACTTGGGCATTAATCCTAATTTTCCTGTGCAACTGAAACATCCCCTCGTCCATACAGCGTACAAAAAGACAGTAGGCAAGCAATCCTGATGGCCCACTCAGTCTGTTTCACCAGGCTCGGCTTCATCGAGGCCGTAGTTCCTGCCTGGGAAGCCCAGCCTCCATAACCCTAACCCTAATTTGGGTCTTAATGCTAATGTTCTTCTGCAATGGAAACATCCCCACATGGATACGGTGTACTAAAACGGAGTAGGGAAGCCATCCTGGTGGCCCACTCCAGTCTGTTTCACCAAGCTAGGCTTCACAGAGGGTCTGGTTCCCTCCAGGGAAGCCTAGCCTCCCCAACCTTACCCCTAACTAGAGTCTTGGCCCTAATTTTCTTGTGCAACTGAAACATTCCCCCGACCAAACGGTGTACAAAAAGAAAGTAGGCAAGCTATCCCGATGCCCCACTCAGTCTGTTTCACCAAGCTAGGTTGCACCGAATCCCAGGATCACGCTTGGGATCCGCAGTCTCCCCAACCTAACCCTAACTTGAGTTTTAACACAAATTTTCTTGTGCAACTGAAACGATACCCCGTCCTGACAGTGCACAGAAAGCCAGTAGGAAAGCTATCCCGATGGCCCACTCAGTCTGTTTCACCAAGCTAGGCTACAGCGAAGCCCAGGATCTCGCCTGGGAAGCCCAGTCTCCCCAACCCTGACCCTAACTTGAGTCTTAAACCTAATTTCCTTGTGCAAGTGAAACAACCCCCCGTCCATACGGTTTAGAAAAAGTCAGTAGGCAAGCCATCCCGATTGCCAACTCAATCTGTTCCACCAAGCTAGCCTTCACAAAGGCCCTGGTTGCTGCCTGGGAAGCACAGTCTCCCCAACCCAGCCCTAACTTGGGTTTTAATCCTAATTTTCCTGTGCAACTGAAACATCCCCTCGTCCATGCACCGTACAAAAAGACAGTAGGCAAGCCATCCCGATTGCCAACTCAATGTGTTCCACCAAGCTAGCCTTCACAGAGGCCCTGGTTGCTACCTGGGAAGCACAGTCTCCCCAACCCAGCCCTAACTTGAGTCTTCTTAACCCTAATTTTCTTGTGCAAGTGAAACATCCCCCCGTCCATACGGTTTAGAAAAAGTCAGTAGGCAAGCGAACCTGATTGCCAACTCAATCTGTTCCAACAAGCTAGCCTTCACAGAGGCCCTGGTTCCTGCCTGGGAAGCACAGTCTCCACAACCCAGCCCTCACTTGGGTATTAATCCTAATTTCCCAGTGCAACTGAAACATCCCCTCGTCCATACAGCTTCCAAAAAGACAGTAGGCAAGCAATCCTGATGGCCCACTCAGTCTGTTTCACCAGGTTCGGCTTCATCGAGGCCGTAGTTCCTGCCTGGGAAGCCCAGCCTCCATAACCCTAACCCTAATTTGGGTCTTAATGCTAATGTTCTTCTGCAATGGAAACATCCCCCCATCGATACGGTGTACTAAAACGGAGTAGGGAAGCCATCCTGGTGGCCCATTCCAGTCTGTTTCACCAAGCTAGGCTTCACAGAGGGTCTGGTTCCCTCCAGGGAAGCCTAGCCTCCCCAACCTTACCCCTAACTAGAGTCTTGGCCCTAATTTTCTTGTGCAACTGAAACATTCCCCTGTCCAAACGGTGTACAAAAAGAAAGTAGGCAAGCTATCCCGATGGCCCACTCAGTCTTTTTCACCAAGCTAGGCTGCACCGAAGCCCAGGATCACGCTTCGGATCCGCAGTCTCCCCAACCCTAACCCTAACTTGAATTTTTACACAAATTTTCTTGTGCAACTGAAACGATACCCCGTCCTTACAGTGCACAGAAAGACAGTAGGAAAGCTATCCCGATGGCCCACTCAGTCTGTTTCACCAAGCTAGGCTACACCGAAGCCCAGGATCCCGCCTGGGAAGCCCAGTCTCCCCAACCCTAACCCTAACTTGAGTCTTAACCCTAATTTTCTTGTGCAAGTGAAACATCCCTCCGTCCATACGGTTTAGAAAAAGTCAGTAGGCAAGCCATCCCGATTGCCAACTCAATCTGTTCCACCAAGCTAGCCTTCACAGAGGCCCTGGTTGCTGCCTGGGAAGCACAGTCTCCCCAACCCAGCCCTCACTTGGGTATTAATCCTAATTTTCCTGTGCAACTGAAACATCCCCTCGTCCATACAGCGTACAAAAAGACAGTAGGCAAGCAATCCTGATGGCCCACTCAGTCTGTTTCACCAGGCTCGGCTTCATCGAGTCCGTAGTTCCTGCCTGGGAAGCCCAGCCTCCATAACCCTAACCCTAATTTGGGTCTTAATGCTAATATTCTTCTGCAATGGAAACATCCCCCCATGGATACGGTGTACTAAAACGGAGTAGGGAAGCCATCCTGTTGGGCCACTCAAGTCTATTTCACCAAGCTAGGCTTCACAGAAGGTCTGGTTCCCTCCAGGGAAGCCTAGCCTCCCCAACCTTACCCCTAACTAGAGTCTTGGCCCTAATTTTCTTGTGCAACTGAAACATTCCCCCGTCCAAACGGTGTACAAAAAGAAAGTAGGCAAGCTATCCCGATGGCCCACTCAGTCTGTTTCACCAAGCTAGGCTGCACCGAAGCCCAGGATCACGCTTGGGATCCGCAGTCTCCCCAACCCTAACCCTAACTTGAGTTTTAACACAAATTTTCTTGTGCAACTGAAACGATACCCCGTCCTTACAGTGCACAGAAAGCCAGTAGGAAAGCTATCCCGATGGCCCACTCAGTCTGTTTCACCAAGCTAGGCTGCACCGAAGCCCAGGATCCCGCCTGGGAAGCCCAGTCTCCCCAACCCTAACCCTAACTTGAGTCTTAACCCTAATTTTCTTGTGCAAATGAAACCTCCCACCGTCCATACGGTTTAGAAAAAGTCAGTAGGCAAGCCATCCCGATTGCCAACTCAATGTGTTCCACCAAGCTAGCCTTCACAGAGGCCCTGGTTGCTACCTGGGAAGCACAGTCTCCCCAACCCAGCCCTAACTTGAGTCTTCTCAACCCTAATTTTCTTGTGCAAGTGAAACATCCCCCCGTCCATACGGTTTAGAAAAAGTCAGTAGGCAAGCGAACCCGATTGCCAACTCAATCTGTTCCAACAAGCTAGCCTTCACAGAGGCCCTGGTTCCTGCCTGGGAAGCACAGTCTCCACAACCCAGCCCTCACTTGGGTATTAATCCTAATTTCCCAGTGCAACTGAAACATCCCCTCGTCCATACAGCTTCCAAAAAGACAGTAGGCAAGCAATCCTGATGGCCCACTCAGTCTGTTTCACCAGGTTCGGCTTCATCGAGGCCGTAGTTCCTGCCTGGGAAGCCCAGCCTCCATAACCCTAACCCTAATTTGGGTCTTAATGCTAATGTTCTTCTGCAATGGAAACATCCCCCCATCGATACGGTGTACTAAAACGGAGTAGGGAAGCCATCCTGGTGGCCCATTCCAGTCTGTTTCACCAAGCTAGGCTTCACAGAGGGTCTGGTTCCCTCCAGGGAAGCCTAGCCTCCCCAACCTTACCCCTAACTAGAGTCTTGGCCCTAATTTTCTTGTGCAACTGAAACATTCCCCTGTCCAAACGGTGTACAAAAAGAAAGTAGGCAAGCTATCCCGATGGCCCACTCAGTCTTTTTCACCAAGCTAGGCTGCACCGAAGCCCAGGATCACGCTTCGGATCCGCAGTCTCCCCAACCCTAACCCTAACTTGAATTTTTACACAAATTTTCTTGTGCAACTGAAACGATACCCCGTCCTTACAGTGCACAGAAAGACAGTAGGAAAGCTATCCCGATGGCCCACTCAGTCTGTTTCACCAAGCTAGGCTACACCGAAGCCCAGGATCCCGCCTGGGAAGCCCAGTCTCCCCAACCCTAACCCTAACTTGAGTCTTAACCCTAATTTTCTTGTGCAAGTGAAACATCCCTCCGTCCATACGGTTTAGAAAAAGTCAGTAGGCAAGCCATCCCGATTGCCAACTCAATCTGTTCCACCAAGCTAGCCTTCACAGAGGCCCTGGTTGCTGCCTGGGAAGCACAGTCTCCCCAACCCAGCCCTCACTTGGGTATTAATCCTAATTTTCCTGTGCAACTGAAACATCCCCTCGTCCATACAGCGTACAAAAAGACAGTAGGCAAGCAATCCTGATGGCCCACTCAGTCTGTTTCACCAGGCTCGGCTTCATCGAGTCCGTAGTTCCTGCCTGGGAAGCCCAGCCTCCATAACCCTAACCCTAATTTGGGTCTTAATGCTAATATTCTTCTGCAATGGAAACATCCCCCCATGGATACGGTGTACTAAAACGGAGTAGGGAAGCCATCCTGTTGGGCCACTCAAGTCTATTTCACCAAGCTAGGCTTCACAGAAGGTCTGGTTCCCTCCAGGGAAGCCAAGCCTCCCCAACCTTACCCCTAACTAGAGTCTTGGCCCTAATTTTCTTGTGCAACTGAAACATTCCCCCGTCCAAACGGTGTACAAAAAGAAAGTAGGCAAGCTATCCCGATGGCCCACTCAGTCTGTTTCACCAAGCTAGGCTGCACCGAAGCCCAGGATCACGCTTGGGATCCGCAGTCTCCCCAACCCTAACCCTAACTTGAGTTTTAACACAAATTTTCTTGTGCAACTGAAACGATACCCCGTCCTTACAGTGCACAGAAAGCCAGTAGGAAAGCTATCCCGATGGCCCACTCAGTCTGTTTCACCAAGCTAGGCTGCACCGAAGCCCAGGATCCCGCCTGGGAAGCCCAGTCTCCCCAACCCTAACCCTAACTTGAGTCTTAACCCTAATTTTCTTGTGCAAATGAAACCTCCCACCGTCCATACGGTTTAGAAAAAGTCAGTAGGCAAGCCATCCCGATTGCCAACTCAATGTGTTCCACCAAGCTAGCCTTCACAGAGGCCCTGGTTGCTACCTGGGAAGCACAGTCTCCCCAACCCAGCCCTAACTTGAGTCTTCTCAACCCTAATTTTCTTGTGCAAGTGAAACATCCCCCCGTCCATACGGTTTAGAAAAAGTCAGTAGGCAAGCGAACCCGATTGCCAACTCAATCTGTTCCAACAAGCTAGCCTTCACAGAGGCCCTGGTTCCTGCCTGGGAAGCACAGTCTCCACAACCCAGCCCTCACTTGGGCATTAATCCTAATTTTCCTGTGCAACTGAAACATCCCCTCGTCCATACAGCGTACAAAAAGACAGTAGGCAAGCAATCCTGATGGCCCACTCAGTCTGTTTCACCAGGCTCGGCTTCATCGAGGCCGTAGTTCCTGCCTGGGAAGCCCAGCCTCCATAACCCTAACCCTAATTTGGGTCTTAATGCTAATGTTCTTCTGCAATGGAAACATCCCCACATGGATACGGTGTACTAAAACGGAGTAGGGAAGCCATCCTGGTGGCCCACTCCAGTCTGTTTCACCAAGCTAGGCTTCACAGAGGGTCTGGTTCCCTCCAGGGAAGCCTAGCCTCCCCAACCTTACCCCTAACTAGAGTCTTGGCCCTAATTTTCTTGTGCAACTGAAACATTCCCCCGACCAAACGGTGTACAAAAAGAAAGTAGGCAAGCTATCCCGATGGCCCACTCAGTCTGTTTCACCAAGCTAGGCTGCACCGAAGCCCAGGATCACGCTTGGGATCCGCAGTCTCCCCAACCCTAACCCTAACTTGAGTTTTAACACAAATTTTCTTGTGCAACTGAAACGATACCCCGTCCTTACACTGCACAGAAAGCCAGTAGGAAAGCTATCCCGATGGCCCACTCAGTCTGTTTCACCAAGCTAGGCTACAGCAAAGCCCAGGATCTCGCCTGGGAAGCCCAGTCTCCCCAACCCTGACCCTAACTTGAGTCTTAACCCTAATTTTCTTGTGCAAGTGAAACAACCCCCCGTCCATACGGTTTAGAAAAAGTCAGTAGGCAAGCCATCCCGATTGCCAACTCAATCTGTTCCACCAAGCTAGCCTTCACAAAGGCCCTGGTTGCTGCCTGGGAAGCACAGTCTCCCCAACCCAGCCCTAACTTGGGTATTAATCCTAATTTTCCTGTGCAACTGAAACATCCCCTCGTCCATGCACCGTACAAAAAGACAGTAGGCAAGCCATCCCGATTGCCAACTCAATGTGTTCCACCAAGCTAGCCTTCACAGAGGCCCTGGTTGTTACCTGGGAAGCACAGTCTCCCCAACCCAGCCCTAACTTGAGTCTTCTTAACCCTAATTTTCTTGTGCAAGTGAAACATCCCCCCGTCCATACGGTTTAGAAAAAGTCAGTAGGCAAGCGAACCCGATTGCCAACTCAATCTGTTCCAACAAGCTAGCCTTCACAGAGGCCCTGGTTCCTGCCTGGGAAGCACAGTCTCCACAACCCAGCCCTCCCTTGGGTATTAATCCTAATTTTCCAGTGCAACTGAAACATCCCCTCGTCCATACAGCGTACAAAAAGACAGTAGGCAAGGAATCCTGATGGCCCACTCAGTCTGTTTCACCAGGTTCGGCTTCATCGAGGCCGTAGTTCCTGCCTGGGAAGCCCAGCCTCCATAACCCTAACCCTAACTTGGGTGTTAATGCTAATGTTCTTCTGCAATGGAAACATCCCCCCATGGATACGGAGTACTAAAACGGAGTAGGGAAGCCATCCTGGTGGCCCACTCAAGTCTGTTTCACCAAGCTAGGCTTCACAGAAGGTCTGGTTCCCTCCAGGGAAGCCTAGACTCCCCAACCTTACCCCTAACTAGAGTCTTGGCCCTAATTTTCTTGTCAACTGAAACATTCCCCCATCCAAACGGTGTACAAAAAGAAAGTAGGCAAGCTATCCCGATGGCCCACTCAGTCTGTTTCACCAAGCTAGGCTGCACCGAAGCCCAGGATCACGCTTGGGATCCGCAGTCTCCCCAACCCTAACCCTTACTTGAGTTTTAACACAAATTTTCTTGTGCAACTGAAATGATACCCCGTCCTTACAGTGCACAGAAAGCCAGTAGGAAAGCTATCCCGATGGCCCACTCAGTCTGTTTCACCAAGCTAGGCTACACTGACGCCCATGATCCCGCCTGGGAAGCCCAGTCTCCCCAACCCTAACCCTAACTTGAGTCTTAACCCTAATTTTCTTGTGCAAGTGAAACTTCCCTCCGTCCATACGGTTTAGAAAAAGTCAGTAGGCAAGCCATCCCGATTGCCAACTCAATGTGTTCCACCAAGCTAGCCTTCACAGAGGCCCTGGTTGCTGCCTGGGAAGCACAGTCTCCCCAACCCAGCCCTCACTTGGGTATTAATCCTAATTTTCCTGTGCAACTGAAACATCCCCTCGTCCATACAGCGTACAAAAAGACAGTAGGCAAGCAATCCTGATGGCCCACTCAGTCTGTTTCACCAGGCTCGGCTTCATCGAGGCCGTAGTTCCTGCCTGGGAAGCCCAGCCTCCATAACCCTAACCCTAATTTGGGTCTTAATGCTAATATTCTTCTGCAATGGAAACATCCCCCCATGGATACGGTGTACTAAAACGGAGTAGGGAAGCCATCCTGTTGGGCCACTCAAGTCTATTTCACCAAGCTAGGCTTCACAGAGGGTCTGGTTCCCTCCAGGGAAGCCTAGCCTCCCCAACCTTGCCCCTAACTAGAGTCTTGGCCCTAATTTTCTTGTGCAACTGAAACATTCCCCCGTCCAAACGGTGTACAAAAAGAAAGTAGGCAAGCTATCCCGATGGCCCACTCAATCTGTTTCACCAAGCTAGGCTGTACCGAAGCCCAGGATCACGCTTGGGATCCGCAGTCTCCCCAACCCTAACCCTAACTTGAGTTTTAACACAAATTTTCTTGTGCAACTGAAACGATACCCCGTCCTTACAGTGCACAGAAAGACAGTAGGAAAGCTATCCCGATGGCCCACTCAGTCTGTTTCACCAAGCTAGGCTGCACCGAAGCCCAGGATCCCGCCTGGGAAGCCCAGTCTCCCCAACCCTAACCCTAACTTGAGTCTTAACCCTAATTTTCTTGTGCAAATGAAACATCCCCCCGTCCATACGGTTTAGAAAAAGTCAGTAGGCAAGCCATCCCGATTGCCAACTCAATGTGTTCCACCAAGCTAGCCTTCACAGAGGCCCTGGTTGCTACCTGGGAAGCACAGTCTCCCCAACCCAGCCCTAACTTGAGTCTTCTTAACCCTAATTTTCTTGTGCAAGTGAAACATCCCCCCGTCCATACGGTTTAGAAAAAGTCAGTAGGCAAGCGAACCTGATTGCCAACTCAATCTGTTCCAACAAGCTAGCCTTCACAGAGGCCCTGGTTCCTGCCTGGGAAGCACAGTCTCCACAACCCAGCCCTCACTTGGGTATTAATCCTAATTTCCCAGTGCAACTGAAACATCCCCTCGTCCATACAGCTTCCAAAAAGACAGTAGGCAAGCAATCCTGATGGCCCACTCAGTCTGTTTCACCAGGTTCGGCTTCATTGAGGCCGTAGTTCCTGCCTGGGAAGCCCAGCCTCCATAACCCTAACCCTAATTTGGGTCTTAATGCTAATGTTCTTCTGCAATGGAAACATCCCCCCATCGATACGGTGTACTAAAACGGAGTAGGGAAGCCATCCTGGTGGCCCATTCCAGTCTGTTTCACCAAGCTAGGCTTCACAGAGGGTCTGGTTCCCTCCAGGGAAGCCTAGCCTCCCCAACCTTACCCCTAACTAGAGTCTTGGCCCTAATTTTCTTGTGCAACTGAAACATTCCCCTGTCCAAACGGTGTACAAAAAGAAAGTAGGCAAGCTATCCCGATGGCCCACTCAGTCTTTTTCACCAAGCTAGGCTGCACCGAAGCCCAGGATCACGCTTCGGATCCGCAGTCTCCCCAACCCTAACCCTAACTTGAATTTTTACACAAATTTTCTTGTGCAACTGAAACGATACCCCGTCCTTACAGTGCACAGAAAGACAGTAGGAAAGCTATCCCGATGGCCCACTCAGTCTGTTTCACCAAGCTAGGCTACACCGAAGCCCAGGATCCCGCCTGGGAAGCCCAGTCTCCCCAACCCTAACCCTAACTTGAGTCTTAACCCTAATTTTCTTGTGCAAGTGAAACATCCCTCCGTCCATACGGTTTAGAAAAAGTCAGTAGGCAAGCCATCCCGATTGCCAACTCAATCTGTTCCACCAAGCTAGCCTTCACAGAGGCCCTGGTTGCTGCCTGGGAAGCACAGTCTCCCCAACCCAGCCCTCACTTGGGTATTAATCCTAATTTTCCTGTGCAACTGAAACATCCCCTCGTCCATACAGCGTACAAAAAGACAGTAGGCAAGCAATCCTGATGGCCCACTCAGTCTGTTTCACCAGGCTCGGCTTCATCGAGTCCGTAGTTCCTGCCTGGGAAGCCCAGCCTCCATAACCCTAACCCTAATTTGGGTCTTAATGCTAATATTCTTCTGCAATGGAAACATCCCCCCATGGATACGGTGTACTAAAACGGAGTAGGGAAGCCATCCTGTTGGGCCACTCAAGTCTATTTCACCAAGCTAGGCTTCACAGAAGGTCTGGTTCCCTCCAGGGAAGCCTAGCCTCCCCAACCTTACCCCTAACTAGAGTCTTGGCCCTAATTTTCTTGTGCAACTGAAACATTCCCCCGTCCAAACGGTGTACAAAAAGAAAGTAGGCAAGCTATCCCGATGGCCCACTCAGTCTGTTTCACCAAGCTAGGCTGCACCGAAGCCCAGGATCACGCTTGGGATCCGCAGTCTCCCCAACCCTAACCCTAACTTGAGTTTTAACACAAATTTTCTTGTGCAACTGAAACGATACCCCGTCCTTACAGTGCACAGAAAGCCAGTAGGAAAGCTATCCCGATGGCCCACTCAGTCTGTTTCACCAAGCTAGGCTGCACCGAAGCCCAGGATCCCGCCTGGGAAGCCCAGTCTCCCCAACCCTAACCCTAACTTGAGTCTTAACCCTAATTTTCTTGTGCAAATGAAACCTCCCACCGTCCATACGGTTTAGAAAAAGTCAGTAGGCAAGCCATCCCGATTGCCAACTCAATGTGTTCCACCAAGCTAGCCTTCACAGAGGCCCTGGTTGCTACCTGGGAAGCACAGTCTCCCCAACCCAGCCCTAACTTGAGTCTTCTCAACCCTAATTTTCTTGTGCAAGTGAAACATCCCCCCGTCCATACGGTTTAGAAAAAGTCAGTAGGCAAGCGAACCCGATTGCCAACTCAATCTGTTCCAACAAGCTAGCCTTCACAGAGGCCCTGGTTCCTGCCTGGGAAGCACAGTCTCCACAACCCAGCCCTCACTTGGGCATTAATCCTAATTTTCCTGTGCAACTGAAACATCCCCTCGTCCATACAGCGTACAAAAAGACAGTAGGCAAGCAATCCTGATGGCCCACTCAGTCTGTTTCACCAGGCTCGGCTTCATCGAGGCCGTAGTTCCTGCCTGGGAAGCCCAGCCTCCATAACCCTAACCCTAATTTGGGTCTTAATGCTAATGTTCTTCTGCAATGGAAACATCCCCACATGGATACGGTGTACTAAAACGGAGTAGGGAAGCCATCCTGGTGGCCCACTCCAGTCTGTTTCACCAAGCTAGGCTTCACAGAGGGTCTGGTTCCCTCCAGGGAAGCCTAGCCTCCCCAACCTTACCCCTAACTAGAGTCTTGGCCCTAATTTTCTTGTGCAACTGAAACATTCCCCCGACCAAACGGTGTACAAAAAGAAAGTAGGCAAGCTATCCCGATGCCCCACTCAGTCTGTTTCACCAAGCTAGGTTGCACCGAATCCCAGGATCACGCTTGGGATCCGCAGTCTCCCCAACCTAACCCTAACTTGAGTTTTAACACAAATTTTCTTGTGCAACTGAAACGATACCCCGTCCTGACAGTGCACAGAAAGCCAGTAGGAAAGCTATCCCGATGGCCCACTCAGTCTGTTTCACCAAGCTAGGCTACAGCGAAGCCCAGGATCTCGCCTGGGAAGCCCAGTCTCCCCAACCCTGACCCTAACTTGAGTCTTAACCCTAATTTCCTTGTGCAAGTGAAACAACCCCCCGTCCATACGGTTTAGAAAAAGTCAGTAGGCAAGCCATCCCGATTGCCAACTCAATCTGTTCCACCAAGCTAGCCTTCACAAAGGCCCTGGTTGCTGCCTGGGAAGCACAGTCTCCCCAACCCAGCCCTAACTTGGGTTTTAATCCTAATTTTCCTGTGCAACTGAAACATCCCCTCGTCCATGCACCGTACAAAAAGACAGTAGGCAAGCCATCCCGATTGCCAACTCAATGTGTTCCACCAAGCTAGCCTTCACAGAGGCCCTGGTTGCTACCTGGGAAGCACAGTCTCCCCAACCCAGCCCTAACTTGAGTCTTCTTAACCCTAATTTTCTTGTGCAAGTGAAACATCCCCCCGTCCATACGGTTTAGAAAAAGTCAGTAGGCAAGCGAACCTGATTGCCAACTCAATCTGTTCCAACAAGCTAGCCTTCACAGAGGCCCTGGTTCCTGCCTGGGAAGCACAGTCTCCACAACCCAGCCCTCACTTGGGTATTAATCCTAATTTCCCAGTGCAACTGAAACATCCCCTCGTCCATACAGCTTCCAAAAAGACAGTAGGCAAGCAATCCTGATGGCCCACTCAGTCTGTTTCACCAGGTTCGGCTTCATCGAGGCCGTAGTTCCTGCCTGGGAAGCCCAGCCTCCATAACCCTAACCCTAATTTGGGTCTTAATGCTAATGTTCTTCTGCAATGGAAACATCCCCCCATCGATACGGTGTACTAAAACGGAGTAGGGAAGCCATCCTGGTGGCCCATTCCAGTCTGTTTCACCAAGCTAGGCTTCACAGAGGGTCTGGTTCCCTCCAGGGAAGCCTAGCCTCCCCAACCTTACCCCTAACTAGAGTCTTGGCCCTAATTTTCTTGTGCAACTGAAACATTCCCCTGTCCAAACGGTGTACAAAAAGAAAGTAGGCAAGCTATCCCGATGGCCCACTCAGTCTTTTTCACCAAGCTAGGCTGCACCGAAGCCCAGGATCACGCTTCGGATCCGCAGTCTCCCCAACCCTAACCCTAACTTGAATTTTTACACAAATTTTCTTGTGCAACTGAAACGATACCCCGTCCTTACAGTGCACAGAAAGACAGTAGGAAAGCTATCCCGATGGCCCACTCAGTCTGTTTCACCAAGCTAGGCTACACCGAAGCCCAGGATCCCGCCTGGGAAGCCCAGTCTCCCCAACCCTAACCCTAACTTGAGTCTTAACCCTAATTTTCTTGTGCAAGTGAAACATCCCTCCGTCCATACGGTTTAGAAAAAGTCAGTAGGCAAGCCATCCCGATTGCCAACTCAATCTGTTCCACCAAGCTAGCCTTCACAGAGGCCCTGGTTGCTGCCTGGGAAGCACAGTCTCCCCAACCCAGCCCTCACTTGGGTATTAATCCTAATTTTCCTGTGCAACTGAAACATCCCCTCGTCCATACAGCGTACAAAAAGACAGTAGGCAAGCAATCCTGATGGCCCACTCAGTCTGTTTCACCAGGCTCGGCTTCATCGAGTCCGTAGTTCCTGCCTGGGAAGCCCAGCCTCCATAACCCTAACCCTAATTTGGGTCTTAATGCTAATATTCTTCTGCAATGGAAACATCCCCCCATGGATACGGTGTACTAAAACGGAGTAGGGAAGCCATCCTGTTGGGCTACTCAAGTCTATTTCACCAAGCTAGGCTTCACAGAAGGTCTGGTTCCCTCCAGGGAAGCCTAGCCTCCCCAACCTTACCCCTAACTAGAGTCTTGGCCCTAATTTTCTTGTGCAACTGAAACATTCCCCCGTCCAAACGGTGTACAAAAAGAAAGTAGGCAAGCTATCCCGATGGCCCACTCAGTCTGTTTCACCAAGCTAGGCTGCACCGAAGCCCAGGATCACGCTTGGGATCCGCAGTCTCCCCAACCCTAACCCTAACTTGAGTTTTAACACAAATTTTCTTGTGCAACTGAAACGATACCCCGTCCTTACAGTGCACAGAAAGCCAGTAGGAAAGCTATCCCGATGGCCCACTCAGTCTGTTTCACCAAGCTAGGCTGCACCGAAGCCCAGGATCCCGCCTGGGAAGCCCAGTCTCCCCAACCCTAACCCTAACTTGAGTCTTAACCCTAATTTTCTTGTGCAAATGAAACCTCCCACCGTCCATACGGTTTAGAAAAAGTCAGTAGGCAAGCCATCCCGATTGCCAACTCAATGTGTTCCACCAAGCTAGCCTTCACAGAGGCCCTGGTTGCTACCTGGGAAGCACAGTCTCCCCAACCCAGCCCTAACTTGAGTCTTCTCAACCCTAATTTTCTTGTGCAAGTGAAACATCCCCCCGTCCATACGGTTTAGAAAAAGTCAGTAGGCAAGCGAACCCGATTGCCAACTCAATCTGTTCCAACAAGCTAGCCTTCACAGAGGCCCTGGTTCCTGCCTGGGAAGCACAGTCTCCACAACCCAGCCCTCACTTGGGTATTAATCCTAATTTCCCAGTGCAACTGAAACATCCCCTCGTCCATACAGCTTCCAAAAAGACAGTAGGCAAGCAATCCTGATGGCCCACTCAGTCTGTTTCACCAGGTTCGGCTTCATCGAGGCCGTAGTTCCTGCCTGGGAAGCCCAGCCTCCATAACCCTAACCCTAATTTGGGTCTTAATGCTAATGTTCTTCTGCAATGGAAACATCCCCCCATCGATACGGTGTACTAAAACGGAGTAGGGAAGCCATCCTGGTGGCCCATTCCAGTCTGTTTCACCAAGCTAGGCTTCACAGAGGGTCTGGTTCCCTCCAGGGAAGCCTAGCCTCCCCAACCTTACCCCTAACTAGAGTCTTGGCCCTAATTTTCTTGTGCAACTGAAACATTCCCCTGTCCAAACGGTGTACAAAAAGAAAGTAGGCAAGCTATCCCGATGGCCCACTCAGTCTTTTTCACCAAGCTAGGCTGCACCGAAGCCCAGGATCACGCTTCGGATCCGCAGTCTCCCCAACCCTAACCCTAACTTGAATTTTTACACAAATTTTCTTGTGCAACTGAAACGATACCCCGTCCTTACAGTGCACAGAAAGACAGTAGGAAAGCTATCCCGATGGCCCACTCAGTCTGTTTCACCAAGCTAGGCTACACCGAAGCCCAGGATCCCGCCTGGGAAGCCCAGTCTCCCCAACCCTAACCCTAACTTGAGTCTTAACCCTAATTTTCTTGTGCAAGTGAAACATCCCTCCGTCCATACGGTTTAGAAAAAGTCAGTAGGCAAGCCATCCCGATTGCCAACTCAATCTGTTCCACCAAGCTAGCCTTCACAGAGGCCCTGGTTGCTGCCTGGGAAGCACAGTCTCCCCAACCCAGCCCTCACTTGGGTATTAATCCTAATTTTCCTGTGCAACTGAAACATCCCCTCGTCCATACAGCGTACAAAAAGACAGTAGGCAAGCAATCCTGATGGCCCACTCAGTCTGTTTCACCAGGCTCGGCTTCATCGAGTCCGTAGTTCCTGCCTGGGAAGCCCAGCCTCCATAACCCTAACCCTAATTTGGGTCTTAATGCTAATATTCTTCTGCAATGGAAACATCCCCCCATGGATACGGTGTACTAAAACGGAGTAGGGAAGCCATCCTGTTGGGCCACTCAAGTCTATTTCACCAAGCTAGGCTTCACAGAAGGTCTGGTTCCCTCCAGGGAAGCCTAGCCTCCCCAACCTTACCCCTAACTAGAGTCTTGGCCCTAATTTTCTTGTGCAACTGAAACATTCCCCCGTCCAAACGGTGTACAAAAAGAAAGTAGGCAAGCTATCCCGATGGCCCACTCAGTCTGTTTCACCAAGCTAGGCTGCACCGAAGCCCAGGATCACGCTTGGGATCCGCAGTCTCCCCAACCCTAACCCTAACTTGAGTTTTAACACAAATTTTCTTGTGCAACTGAAACGATACCCCGTCCTTACAGTGCACAGAAAGCCAGTAGGAAAGCTATCCCGATGGCCCACTCAGTCTGTTTCACCAAGCTAGGCTGCACCGAAGCCCAGGATCCCGCCTGGGAAGCCCAGTCTCCCCAACCCTAACCCTAACTTGAGTCTTAACCCTAATTTTCTTGTGCAAATGAAACCTCCCACCGTCCATACGGTTTAGAAAAAGTCAGTAGGCAAGCCATCCCGATTGCCAACTCAATGTGTTCCACCAAGCTAGCCTTCACAGAGGCCCTGGTTGCTACCTGGGAAGCACAGTCTCCCCAACCCAGCCCTAACTTGAGTCTTCTCAACCCTAATTTTCTTGTGCAAGTGAAACATCCCCCCGTCCATACGGTTTAGAAAAAGTCAGTAGGCAAGCGAACCCGATTGCCAACTCAATCTGTTCCAACAAGCTAGCCTTCACAGAGGCCCTGGTTCCTGCCTGGGAAGCACAGTCTCCACAACCCAGCCCTCACTTGGGCATTAATCCTAATTTTCCTGTGCAACTGAAACATCCCCTCGTCCATACAGCGTACAAAAAGACAGTAGGCAAGCAATCCTGATGGCCCACTCAGTCTGTTTCACCAGGCTCGGCTTCATCGAGGCCGTAGTTCCTGCCTGGGAAGCCCAGCCTCCATAACCCTAACCCTAATTTGGGTCTTAATGCTAATGTTCTTCTGCAATGGAAACATCCCCACATGGATACGGTGTACTAAAACGGAGTAGGGAAGCCATCCTGGTGGCCCACTCCAGTCTGTTTCACCAAGCTAGGCTTCACAGAGGGTCTGGTTCCCTCCAGGGAAGCCTAGCCTCCCCAACCTTACCCCTAACTAGAGTCTTGGCCCTAATTTTCTTGTGCAACTGAAACATTCCCCCGACCAAACGGTGTACAAAAAGAAAGTAGGCAAGCTATCCCGATGGCCCACTCAGTCTGTTTCACCAAGCTAGGCTGCACCGAAGCCCAGGATCACGCTTGGGATCCGCAGTCTCCCCAACCCTAACCCTAACTTGAGTTTTAACACAAATTTTCTTGTGCAACTGAAACGATACCCCGTCCTTACACTGCACAGAAAGCCAGTAGGAAAGCTATCCCGATGGCCCACTCAGTCTGTTTCACCAAGCTAGGCTACAGCAAAGCCCAGGATCTCGCCTGGGAAGCCCAGTCTCCCCAACCCTGACCCTAACTTGAGTCTTAACCCTAATTTTCTTGTGCAAGTGAAACAACCCCCCGTCCATACGGTTTAGAAAAAGTCAGTAGGCAAGCCATCCCGATTGCCAACTCAATCTGTTCCACCAAGCTAGCCTTCACAAAGGCCCTGGTTGCTGCCTGGGAAGCACAGTCTCCCCAACCCAGCCCTAACTTGGGTATTAATCCTAATTTTCCTGTGCAACTGAAACATCCCCTCGTCCATGCACCGTACAAAAAGACAGTAGGCAAGCCATCCCGATTGCCAACTCAATGTGTTCCACCAAGCTAGCCTTCACAGAGGCCCTGGTTGTTACCTGGGAAGCACAGTCTCCCCAACCCAGCCCTAACTTGAGTCTTCTTAACCCTAATTTTCTTGTGCAAGTGAAACATCCCCCCGTCCATACGGTTTAGAAAAAGTCAGTAGGCAAGCGAACCCGATTGCCAACTCAATCTGTTCCAACAAGCTAGCCTTCACAGAGGCCCTGGTTCCTGCCTGGGAAGCACAGTCTCCACAACCCAGCCCTCCCTTGGGTATTAATCCTAATTTTCCAGTGCAACTGAAACATCCCCTCGTCCATAAACCTTCCAAAAACAGTAGGCAAGGAATCCTGATGGCCCACTCAGTCTGTTTCACCAGGTTCGGCTTCATCGAGGCCGTAGTTCCTGCCTGGGAAGCCCAGCCTCCATAACCCTAACCCTAACTTGGGTGTTAATGCTAATGTTCTTCTGCAATGGAAACATCCCCCCATGGATACGGAGTACTAAAACGGAGTAGGGAAGCCATCCTGGTGGCCCACTCAAGTCTGTTTCACCAAGCTAGGCTTCACAGAAGGTCTGGTTCCCTCCAGGGAAGCCTAGACTCCCCAACCTTACCCCTAACTAGAGTCTTGGCCCTAATTTTCTTGTCAACTGAAACATTCCCCCATCCAAACGGTGTACAAAAAGAAAGTAGGCAAGCTATCCCGATGGCCCACTCAGTCTGTTTCACCAAGCTAGGCTGCACCGAAGCCCAGGATCACGCTTGGGATCCGCAGTCTCCCCAACCCTAACCCTTACTTGAGTTTTAACACAAATTTTCTTGTGCAACTGAAATGATACCCCGTCCTTACAGTGCACAGAAAGCCAGTAGGAAAGCTATCCCGATGGCCCACTCAGTCTGTTTCACCAAGCTAGGCTACACTGACGCCCATGATCCCGCCTGGGAAGCCCAGTCTCCCCAACCCTAACCCTAACTTGAGTCTTAACCCTAATTTTCTTGTGCAAGTGAAACTTCCCTCCGTCCATACGGTTTAGAAAAAGTCAGTAGGCAAGCCATCCCGATTGCCAACTCAATGTGTTCCACCAAGCTAGCCTTCACAGAGGCCCTGGTTGCTGCCTGGGAAGCACAGTCTCCCCAACCCAGCCCTCACTTGGGTATTAATCCTAATTTTCCTGTGCAACTGAAACATCCCCTCGTCCATACAGCGTACAAAAAGACAGTAGGCAAGCAATCCTGATGGCCCACTCAGTCTGTTTCACCAGGCTCGGCTTCATCGAGGCCGTAGTTCCTGCCTGGGAAGCCCAGCCTCCATAACCCTAACCCTAATTTGGGTCTTAATGCTAATATTCTTCTGCAATGGAAACATCCCCCCATGGATACGGTGTACTAAAACGGAGTAGGGAAGCCATCCTGTTGGGCCACTCAAGTCTATTTCACCAAGCTAGGCTTCACAGAGGGTCTGGTTCCCTCCAGGGAAGCCTAGCCTCCCCAACCTTGCCCCTAACTAGAGTCTTGGCCCTAATTTTCTTGTGCAACTGAAACATTCCCCCGTCCAAACGGTGTACAAAAAGAAAGTAGGCAAGCTATCCCGATGGCCCACTCAATCTGTTTCACCAAGCTAGGCTGTACCGAAGCCCAGGATCACGCTTGGGATCCGCAGTCTCCCCAACCCTAACCCTAACTTGAGTTTTAACACAAATTTTCTTGTGCAACTGAAACGATACCCCGTCCTTACAGTGCACAGAAAGCCAGTAGGAAAGCTATCCCGATGGCCCACTCAGTCTGTTTCACCAAGCTAGGCTGCACCGAAGCCCAGGATCCCGCCTGGGAAGCCCAGTCTCCCCAACCCTAACCCTAACTTGAGTCTTAACCCTAATTTTCTTGTGCAAATGAAACATCCCCCCGTCCATACGGTTTAGAAAAAGTCAGTAGGCAAGCCATCCCGATTGCCAACTCAATGTGTTCCACCAAGCTAGCCTTCACAGAGGCCCTGGTTGCTACCTGGGAAGCACAGTCTCCCCAACCCAGCCCTAACTTGAGTCTTCTTAACCCTAATTTTCTTGTGCAAGTGAAACATCCCCCCGTCCATACGGTTTAGAAAAAGTTAGTAGGCAAGCGAACCCGATTGCCAACTCAATCTGTTCCAACAAGCTAGCCTTCACAGAGGCCCTGGTTCCTGCCTGGGAAGCACAGTCTCCACAACCCAGCCCTCACTTGGGTATTAATCCTAATTTTCCTGTGCAACTGAAACATCCCCTCGTCCATACAGCGTACAAAAAGACAGTAGGCAAGCAATCCTGATGGCCCACTCAGTCTGTTTCACCAGGCTCGGCTTCATCGAGTCCGTAGTTCCTGCCTGGGAAGCACAGCCTCCATAACCCTAACGCTAATTTGGGTGTTAATGCTAATGTTCTTCTGCAATGGAAACATCCCCCCATGGATAAGGTGTACTAAAACGGAGTAGGGAAGCCATCCTGGTGGCCCATTCATGTCTGTTTTACCAAGCTAGGCTTCACAGAAGGTCTGGTTCCCTCCAGGGAAGCCTAGACTCCCCAACCTTACCCCTAACTAGAGTCTTGGCCCTAATTTTCTTGTCAACTGAAACATTCCCCCGTCCAAACGGTGTACAAAAAGAAAGTAGGCAAGCTATCCCGATGGCCCACTCAGTCTGTTTCACCAAGCTAGGCTGCACCGAAGCCCAGGATCACGCTTGGGATCCGCAGTCTCCCCAACCCTAACCGTAACTTGAGTTTTAACACAAATTTTCTTGTGCAACTGAAACGATACCCCGTCCTTACAGTGCACAGAAAGCCAGTAGGCAAGCTATCCCGATGGCCCACTCAGTCTGTTTCACCAAGCTAGGCTACACCGACGCCCAGGATCCCACCTGGGAAGCCCAGTCTCCCCAACCCTAACCCTAACTTGAGTCTTAACCCTAATTTTCTTGTGCAAGTGAAACATCCCCCCGTCCATACGGTTTAGAAAAAGTCAGTAGGCAAGCGAACCCGATTGCCAATTCAATCTCTTCCAACAAGCTAGCCTTCACAGTGGCCCTGGTTCCTGCCTGGGAAGCACAATCTCCACAACCCAGCCCTCACTTGGGTATTAATCCTAATTTTCCTGTGCAACTGAAACATCCCCTCGTCCATACAGCGTACAAAAAGACAGTAGGCAAGCAATCCGGATGGCCCACTCAGTCTGTTTCACCAGGCTCGGCTTCATCGAGGCCGTAGTTCCTGCCTGGGAAGCCCAGCCTCCATAACCCTAACCCTAATTTGGGTGTTAATGCTAATGTTCTTCTGCAATGGAAACATCCCCCCATGGATAAGGTGTACTAAAACGGAGTAGGGAAGCCATCCTGGTGGCCCACTCAAGTCTGTTTCACCAAGCTAGGCTTCACAGAAGGTCTGGTTCCCTCCAGGGAAGCCTTGACTCCCCAACCTTACCCCTAACTAGAGTCTTGGCCCTAATTTTCTTGTCAACTGAAACATTCCCCCGTCCAAACGGTGTACAAAAAGAAAGTAGGCAAGCTATCCCGATGGCCCACTCAGTCTGTTTCACCAAGCTAGGCTGCACCGAAGCCCAGGATCACGCTTGGGATCCGCAGTCTCCCCAACCCTAACCGTAACTTGAGTTTTAACACAAATTTTCTTGTGCAACTGAAACGATACCCCGTCCTTACAGTGCACAGAAAGCCAGTAGGCAAGCTATCCCGATGGCCCACTCAGTCTGTTTCAGCAAGCTAGGCTACACCGACGCCCAGGATCCCACCTGGGAAGCCCGGTCTCCCCAACCCTAACCCTAACTTGAGTCTTAACCCTAATTTTCTTGTGCAAATGAAACATCCTCCCGTCCATACGGTTTAGAAAAAGTCAGTAGGCAAGCCATCCCGATTGCCAACTCAATGTGTTCCACCAAGCTAGCCTTCACAGAGGCCCTGGTTGCTACCTGGGAAGCACAGTCTCCCCAACCCAGCCCTAACTTGAGTCTTCTTAACCCTAATTTTCTTGTGCAAGTGAAACATCCCCCCGTCCATACGGTTTAGAAAAAGTCAGTAGGCAAGCGAACCCGATTGCCAACTCAATCTGTTCCAACAAGCTAGCCTTCACAGAGGCCCTGGTTCCTGCCTGGGAAGCACAGTCTCCACAACCCAGCCCTCACTTGGGTATTAATCCTAATTTTCCTGTGCAACTGAAACATCCCCTCGTCCATACAGCGTACAAAAAGACAGTAGGCAAGCAATCCGGATGGCCCACTCAGTCTGTTTCACCAGGCTCGGCTTCATCGGGGCCGTAGTTCCTGCCTGGGAAGCCCAGCCTCCATAACCCTAACCCTAATTTGGGTGTTAATGCTAATGTTCTTCTGCAATGGAAACATCCCCCCATGGATAAGGTGTACTAAAACGGAGTAGGGAAGCCATCCTGGTGGCCCACTCAAGTCTGTTTCACCAAGCTAGGCTTCACAGAAGGTCTGGTTCCCTCCAGGGAAGCCTAGACTCCCCAACCTTACCCCTAACTAGAGTCTTGGCCCTAATTTTCTTGTCAACTGAAACATTCCCCCGTCCAAACGGTGTACAAAAAGAAAGTAGGCAAGCTATCCCGATGGCCCACTCAGTCTGTTTCACCAAGCTAGGCTGCACCGAAGCCCAGGATCACGCTTGGGATCCGCAGTCTCCCCAACCCTAACCGTAACTTGAGTTTTAACACAAATTTTCTTGTGCAACTGAAACGATACCCCGTCCTTACAGTGCACAGAAAGCCAGTAGGCAAGCTATCCCGATGGCCCACTCAGTCTGTTTCACCAAGCTAGGCTACACCGACGCCCAGGATCCCACCTGGGAAGCCCGGTATCCCCAACCCTAACCCTAACTTGAGTCTTAACCCTAATTTTCTTGTGCAAATGAAACATCCTCCCGTCCATACGGTTTAGAAAAAGTCAGTAGGCAAGCCATCCCGATTGCCAACTCAATGTGTTCCACCAAGCTAGCCTTCACAGAGGCCCTGGTTGCTACCTGGGAAGCACAGTCTCCCCAACCCAGCCCTAACTTGAGTCTTCTTAACCCTAATTTTCTTGTGCAAGTGAAACATCCCCCCGTCCATACGGTTTAGAAAAAGTCAGTAGGCAAGCGAACCCGATTGCCAACTCAATCTGTTCCAACAAGCTAGCCTTCACAGAGGCCCTGGTTCCTGCCTGGGAAGCACAGTCTCCCCAACCCAGCCCTCACTTGGGTATTAATCCTAATTTTCCTGTGCAACTGAAACATCCCCTCGTCCATACAGTGTACAAAAAGACAGTAGGCAAGCAATCCTGATGGCCCACTCAGTCTGTTTCACCAGGCTCGGCTTCATCGAGGCCGTAGTTCTTTCCTGGGAAGCCCAGCCTCCATAACCCTAACCCTAATTTGGGTCTTAGTGCTAATGTTCTTCTGCAATGGAAACATCCCCCCATGGATACGGTGTACTAAAACGGAGTAGGGAAGCCATCCTGGTGGCCCACTCAAGTCTGTTTCACTAAGCTAGACTTCACAGAGGGTCTGGTTCCCTCCAGGGAAGCCTAGCCTCCCCAACCTTACCCCTAACTAGAGTCTTGGCCCTAATTTTCTTGTGCAACTGAAACATTCCCCCGTCCAAACGGTGAACAAAAAGAAAGTAGGCAAGCTATCCTGATGCCCCACTCAGTCTGTTTCACCAAGCTAGGCTGCACCGAAGCCCAGGATCACGCTTGGGATCCGCAGTCTCCCCAACCCTAACCCTAACTTGAGTTTTAACACAAATTTTCTTGTGCAAGTGAAACATCCCCCCGTCCATACGGTTTAGAAAAAGTCAGTAGGCAAGCCATCCCGATTGCCAACTCAATCTGTTCCACCAAACTAGCCTTCACAGAGGCCCTGGTTGCTGCCTGGGAAGCACAGTCTCCCCAACCCAGCCCTAACTTGGGTATTAATCCTAATTTTCCTGTGCAACTGAAACATCCCCTCGTCCATACAGCGTACAAAAAGACAGTAGGCAAGCTATCCCGATGGCCCACTCAGTCTCTTTCACCAAGCTAGGCTACACCGACGCCCAGGATCCCGCCTGGGAAGCCCAGTCTCCCCAACCCTGACCCTAACTTGAGTCTTAACCCTAATTTTCTCGTGCAAGTGAAACATCCTCCCGTCCTTACGGTTTAGAAAAAGTCAGTAGGCAAGCCATCCCGATTGCCAACTCAATCTGTTTCACCAAGCTAGCCTTCACAGAGGCCCTGGTTCCTGCCTGGGAAGCCCGGTCTCTCCAACCCTATCCCTAACTTGAGGCTTCTTAACCCTAATTTTCTTGTGCAAGTGAAACATCCCCCCGTCCATACGGTTTAGAAAAAGTCAGTAGGCAAGCGAACCCGATTGCCAACTCAATCTGTTCCAACAAGCTAGCCTTCACAGACGCCCTGGTTGCTGCCTGGGAAGCACAGTCTCCCCAACCCAGCCCTCACTTGGGTATTAATCCTAATTTTCCTGTGCAACTGAAACATCCCCTCGTCCATACAGCATACAAAAAGACAGTAGTCAAGCAGTCCTGATGGCCCACTCAGTCTGTTTCACCAAGCTAGGCTACACCGACGCCCAGGATCCCGCCTGGGAAGCCCAGTCTCCCCAACCCTAACCCTAACTTGCATCTTAACTCTAATTTTCTTGTGCAAGTGAAACATCACTCCGTCCATACGGTTTAGAAAAAGTTAGTAGGCAAGCCATCCCGATTGCCAACTCAATCTGTTCCACCAAGCTAGCCTTCACAGAGGCCCTGGTTGCTGCCTGGGAAGCACAGTCTCCCCAACCCAGCCCTCACTTGGGTATTAATCCTAATTTTCCTGTGCAACTGAAACATCCCCTCGTCCATACAGCGTACAAAAAGACAGTAGGCAAGCAATCCTGATGGCCCACTCAGTCTGTTTCACCAGGCTCGGCTTCATCGAGTCCGTAGTTCCTGCCTGGGAAGCCCAGCCTCCATAACCCTAACCCTAATTTGGGTCTTAATGCTAATATTCTTCTGCAATGGAAACATCCCCCCATGGATACGGTGTACTAAAACGGAGTAGGGAAGCCATCCTGTTGGGCCACTCAAGTCTATTTCACCAAGCTAGGCTTCACAGAAGGTCTGGTTCCCTCCAGGGAAGCCTAGCCTCCCCAACCTTACCCCTAACTAGAGTCTTGGCCCTAATTTTCTTGTGCAACTGAAACATTCCCCCGTCCAAACGGTGTACAAAAAGAAAGTAGGCAAGCTATCCCGATGGCCCACTCAGTCTGTTTCACCAAGCTAGGCTGCACCGAAGCCCAGGATCACGCTTGGGATCCGCAGTCTCCCCAACCCTAACCCTAACTTGAGTTTTAACACAAATTTTCTTGTGCAACTGAAACGATACCCCGTCCTTACAGTGCACAGAAAGCCAGTAGGAAAGCTATCCCGATGGCCCACTCAGTCTGTTTCACCAAGCTAGGCTGCACTGAAGCCCAGGATCCCGCCTGGGAAGCCCAGTCTCCCCAACCCTAACCCTAACTTGAGTCTTAACCCTAATTTTCTTGTGCAAATGAAACATCCCCCCGTCCATACGGTTTAGAAAAAGTCAGTAGGCAAGCCATCCCGATTGCCAACTCAATCTGTTCCACCAAGCTAGCCTTCACAGAGGCCCTGGTTGCTACCTGGGAAGCACAGTCTCCCCAACCCAGCCCTAACTTGAGTCTTCTCAACCCTAATTTTCTTGTGCAAGTGAAACATCCCCTCGTCCATACGGTTTAGAAAAAGTCAGTAGGCAAGCGAACCCGATTGCCAACTCAATCTGTTCCAACAAGCTAGCCTTCACAGAGGCCCTGGTTCCTGCCTGGGAAGCACAGTCTCCACAACCCAGCCCTCACTTGGGCATTAATCCTAATTTTCCTGTGCAACTGAAACATCCCCTCGTCCATACAGCGTACAAAAAGACAGTAGGCAAGCAATCCTGATGGCCCACTCAGTCTGTTTCACCAGGCTCGGCTTCATCGAGGCCGTAGTTCCTGCCTGGGAAGCCCAGCCTCCATAACCCTAACCCTAATTTGGGTCTTAATGCTAATGTTCTTCTGCAATGGAAACATCCCCCCATGGATACGGTGTACTAAAACGGAGTAGGGAAGCCATCCTGGTGGCCCACTCCAGTCTGTTTCACCAAGCTAGGCTTCACAGAGGGTCTGGTTCCCTCCAGGGAAGCCTAGCCTCCCCAACCTTTCCTCTAACTAGAGTCTTGGCCCTAATTTTCTTGTGCAACTGAAACATTCCCCCGTCCAAACGGTGTACAAAAAGAAAGTAGGCAAGCTATCCCGATGCCCCACTCAGTCTGTTTCACCAAGCTAGGCGGCACCGAAGCCCAGGATCACGCTTGGGATCCGCAGTCTCCCCAACCCTAACCCTAACTTGAGTTTTAACACAAATTTTCTTGTGCAACTGAAACGATACCCCGTCCTTACAGTGCACAGAAAGCCAGTAGGAAAGCTATCCCGATGGCCCACTCAGTCTGTTTCACCAAGCTAGGCTACAGCGAAGCCCAGGATCTCGCCTGGGAAGCCCAGTCTCCCCAACCCTGACCCTAACTTGAGTCTTAACCCTAATTTTCTTGTGCAAGTGAAACAACCCCCCGTCCATACGGTTTAGAAAAAGTCAGTAGGCAAGCCATCCCGATTGCCAACTCAATCTGTTCCACCAAGCTAGCCTTCACAAAGGCCCTGGTTGCTGCCTGGGAAGCACAGTCTCCCCAACCCAGCCCTAGCTTGGGTATTAATCCTAATTTTCCTGTGCAACTGAAACATCCCCTCGTCCATGCACCGTACAAAAAGACAGTAGGCAAGCCATCCCGATTGCCAACTCAATGTGTTCCACCAAGCTAGCCTTCACAGAGGCCCTGGTTGCTACCTGGGAAGCACAGTCTCCCCAACCCAGCCCTAACTTGAGTCTTCTTAACCCTAATTTTCTTGTGCAAGTGAAACATCCCCCCGTCCATACGGTTTAGAAAAAGTCAGTAGGCAAGCGAACCCGATTGCCAACTCAATCTGTTCCAACAAGCTAGCCTTCACAGAGGCCCTGGTTCCTGCCTGGGAAGCACAGTCTCCACAACCCAGCCCTCACGTGGGTATTAATCCTAATTTTCCAGTGCAACTGAAACATCCCCTCGTCCATACAGCGTACAAAAAGACAGTAGGCAAGCAATCCTGATGGCCCACTCAGTCTGTTTCACCAGGTTCGGCTTCATCGAGGCCGTAGTTCCTGCCTGGGAAGCCCAGCCTCCATAACCCTAACCCTAACTTGGGTGTTAATGTTAATGTTCTTCTGCAATGGAAACATCCCCCCATGGATACGGTGTACTAAAACGGAGTAGGGAAGCCATCCTGGTGGCCCACTCAAGTCTGTTTCACCAAGCTAGGCTTCACAGAAGGTCTGGTTCCCTCCAGGGAAGCCTAGACTCCCCAACCTTACCCCTAACTAGAGTCTTGGCCCTAATTTTCTTGTCAACTGAAACATTCCCCCATCCAAACGGTGTACAAAAAGAAAGTAGGCAAGCTATCCCGATGGCCCACTCAGTCTGTTTCACCAAGCTAGGCTGCACCGAAGCCCAGGATCACGCTTGGGATCCGCAGTCTCCCCAACCCTAACCCTTACTTGAGTTTGAACACAAATTTTCTTGTGCAACTGAAATGATACCCCGTCCTTACAGTGCACAGAAAGCCAGTAGGAAAGCTATCCCGATGGCCCACTCAGTCTGTTTCACCAAGCTAGGCTACACCGACGCCCATGATCCCGCCTGGGAAGCCCAGTCTCCCCAACCCTAACCCTAACTTGAGTCTTAACCCTAATTTTCTTGTGCAAGTGAAACTTCCCTCCGTCCATACGGTTTAGAAAAAGTCAGTAGGCAAGCCATCCCGATTGCCAACTCAATGTGTTCCACCAAGCTAGCCTTCACAGAGGCCCTGGTTGCTACCTGGGAAGCACAGTCTCCCCAACCCAGCCCTAACTTGAGTCTTCTTAACCCTAATTTCCTTGTGCAAGTGAAACATCCCCCCGTCCATACGGTTTAGAAAAAGTGAGTAGGCAAGCCATCCCGATTGCCAACTCAATCTGTTCCAACAAGCTAGCCTTCAGAGAGGCCCTGGTTCCTGCCTGGGAAGCACAGTCTCCCCAACCCAGCCCTCACTTGGGTATTAATCCTAATTTTCCTGTGCAACTGAAACATCCCCTCGTCCATACAGCGTACAAAAAGACAGTAGGCAAGCAATCCTGATAACCCACTCAGTCTGTTTCACCAGGCTCGGCTTCATCGAGGCCGTAGTTCCTGCCTGGGAAGCCCAGCCTCCATAACCCTAACCCTAATTTGGGTGTTAATGCTAATGTTCTTCTGCAATGGAAACATCCCCCCATGGATAAGGTGTACTAAAACTGAGTAGGGACGCCATCCTGGTGGCCCACTCAAGTCTGTTTCACCAAGCTAGGCTTCACAGAGGGTCTGGTTCCCTCAAGGGAAGCCTAGCCTCCCCAACCTTTCCTCTAACTAGAGTCTTGGCCCTTAATTTTCTTGTGCAACTGAAACATTCCCCCGTCCAAACGGTGTACAAAAAGAAAGTAGGCAAGCTATCCCGATGGCCCACTCAGTCTGTTTCACCAAGCTAGGCTGCACCGAAGCCCAGGATCACGCTTGGGATCCGCAGTCTCCCCAACCCTAACCCTAACTTGAGTTTTAACAAAAATTTTCTTGTGCAACTGAAACGATACCCCGTCCTTACAGTGCACAGAAAGCCAGTAGGCAAGCTATCCCGATGGCCCACTCAGTCTGTTTCACCAAGCTAGGCTACACCGACGCCCAGGATCCCGCCTGGGAAGCCCAGTCTCCCCAACCCTAACCCTAACTTGAGTCTTAACCCTAATTTTCTTGTGCAAGTGAAACATCCCTCCGTCCATACGGTTTAGAAAAAGTCAGTAGGCAAGCCATCCCGATTGCCAACTCAATCTGTTCCACCAAGCTAGCCTTCACAAAGGCCCTGGTTGCTGCCTGGGAAGCACAGTCTCCCCAACCCAGCCCTAGCTTGGGTATTAATCCTAATTTTCCTGTGCAAGTGAAACATCCCCTCGTCCATACAGCGTACAAAAAGACAGTAGGCAAGCAATCCTGATGGCCCACTCAGTCTGTTTCACCAGGCTCGGCTTCATCGAGGCCGTAGTTCCTGCCTGGGAAGCCCAGCCTCCATAACCCTAACCCTAATTTGGGTCTTAATGCTAATGTTCTTCTGCAATGGAAACATCCCCCCATGGATATGGTGTACTAAAACGGAGTAGGGAAGCCATCCTGGTGGCCCACTCCAGTCTGTTTCACCAAGCTAGGCTTCACAGAGGGTCTGGTTCCCTCCAGGGAAGCCTAGCCTCCCCAACCTTACCCCTAACTAGAGTCTTGGCCCTAATTTTCTTGTGCAACTGAAACATTCCCCCGACCAAACGGTGTACAAAAAGAAAGTAGGCAAGCTATCCCGATGCCCCACTCAGTCTGTTTCACCAAGCTAGGTTGCACCGAAGCCCAGGATCACGCTTGGGATCCGCAGTCTCCCCAACCCTAACCCTAACTTGAGTTTTAACACAAATTTTCTTGTGCAACTGAAACGATACCCCGTCCTTACAGTGCACAGAAAGCCAGTAGGAAAGCTATCCCGATGGCCCACTCAGTCTGTTTCACCAAGCTAGGCTACAGCGAAGCCCAGGATCTCGCCTGGGAAGCCCAGTCTCCCCAACCCTGACCCTAACTTGAGTCTTAACCCTAATTTTCTTGTGCAAGTGAAACAACCCCCCGTCCATACGGTTTAGAAAAAGTCAGTAGGCAAGCCATCCCGATTGCCAACTCAATCTGTTCCACCAAGCTAGCCTTCACAAAGGCCCTGGTTGCTGCCTGGGAAGCACAGTCTCCCCAACCCAGCCCTAACTTGGGTATTAATCCTA
The DNA here is from genome assembly GCF_057233095.1 of Heloderma suspectum. NCBI lineage: Eukaryota > Metazoa > Chordata > Lepidosauria > Squamata > Helodermatidae > Heloderma > Heloderma suspectum. The sequence goes on from NC_139459.1 coordinate 145,248,211, forward strand.
ATTTTCCTGTGCAACTGAAACATCCCCTCGTCCATGCACCGTACAAAAAGACAGTAGGCAAGCCATCCCGATTGCCAACTCAATGTGTTCCACCAAGCTAGCCTTCACAGAGGCCCTGGTTGCTACCTGGGAAGCACAGTCTCCCCAACCCAGCCCTAACTTGAGTCTTCTTAACCCTAATTTTCTTGTGCAAGTGAAACATCCCCCCGTCCATACGGTTTAGAAAAAGTCAGTAGGCAAGCGAACCTGATTGCCAACTCAATCTGTTCCAACAAGCTAGCCTTCACAGAGGCCCTGGTTCCTGCCTGGGAAGCACAGTCTCCACAACCCAGCCCTCACTTGGGTATTAATCCTAATTTTCCAGTGCAACTGAAACATCCCCTCGTCCATACAGCTTCCAAAAAGACAGTAGGCAAGCAATCCTGATGGCCCACTCAGTCTGTTTCACCAGGTTCGGCTTCATCGAGGCCGTAGTTCCTGCCTGGGAAGCCCAGCCTCCATAACCCTAACCCTAACTTGGGTGTTAATGCTAATGTTCTTCTGCAATGGAAACATCCCCCCATGGATACGGTGTACTAAAACGGAGGAGGGAAGCCATCCTGGTGGCCCACTCAAGTCTGTTTCACCAAGCTAGGCTTCACAGAAGGTCTGGTTCCCTCCAGGGAAGCCTAGACTCCCCAACCTTACCCCTAACTAGAGTCTTGGCCCTAATTTTCTTGTCAACTGAAACATTCCCCCATCCAAACGGTGTACAAAAAGAAAGTAGGCAAGCTATCCCGATGGCCCACTCAGTCTGTTTCACCAAGCTAGGCTGCACCGAAGCCCAGGATCACGCTTGGGATCCGCAGTCTCCCCAACCCTAACCCTTACTTGAGTTTTAACACAAATTTTCTTGTGCAACTGAAATGATACCCCGTCCTTACAGTGCACAGAAAGCCAGTAGGAAAGCTATCCCGATGGCCCACTCAGTCTGTTTCACCAAGCTAGGCTACACCGACGCCCATGATCCCGCCTGGGAAGCCCAGTCTCCCCAACCCTAACCCTAACTTGAGTCTTAACCCTAATTTTCTTGTGCAAGTGAAACATCCCTCCGTCCATACGGTTTAGAAAAAGTCAGTAGGCAAGCCATCCCGACTGCCAACTCAATCTGTTCCACCAAGCTAGCCTTCACAGAGGCCCTGGTTGCTGCCTGGGAAGCACAGTCTCCCCAACCCAGCCCTCACTTGGGTATTAATCCTAATTTTCCTGTGCAACTGAAACATCCCCTCGTCCATACAGCGTACAAAACGACAGTAGGCAAGCAATCCTGATGGCCCACTCAGTCTGTTTCACCAGGCTCGGCTTCATCGAGGCCGTAGTTCCTGCCTGGGAAGCCCAGCCTCCATAACCCTAACCCTAATTTGGGTCTTAATGCTAATGTTCTTCTGCAATGGAAACATCCCCCCATGGATACGGTGTACTAAAACGGAGTAGGGAAGCCATCCTGGTGGCCCATTCCAGTCTGTTTCACCAAGCTAGGCTTCACAGAGGGTCTGGTTCCCTCCAGGGAAGCCTAGCCTCCCCAACCTTACCCCTAACTAGAGTCTTGGCCCTAATTTTCTTGTGCAACTGAAACATTCCCCTGTCCAAACGGTGTACAAAAAGAAAGTAGGCAAGCTATCCCGATGGCCCACTCAGTCTTTTTCACCAAGCTAGGCTGCACCGAAGCCCAGGATTACGCTTCGGATCCGCAGTCTCCCCAACCCTAACCCTAACTTGAATTTTTACACAAATTTTCTTGTGCAACTGAAACGATACCCCGTCCTTACAGTGCACAGAAAGACAGTAGGAAAGCTATCCCGATGGCCCACTCAGTCTGTTTCACCAAGCTAGGCTGCACCGAAGCCCAGGATCCCGCCTGGGAAGCCCAGTCTCCCCAACCCTAACCCTAACTTGAGTCTTAACCCTAATTTTCTTGTGCAAATGAAACATCCCCCCGTCCATACGGTTTAGAAAAAGTCAGTAGGCAAGCCATCCCGATTGCCAACTCAATCTGTTCCACCAAGCTAGCCTTCACAGAGGCCCTGGTTGCTACCTGGGAAGCACAGTCTCCCCAACCCAGCCCTAACTTGAGTCTTCTCAACCCTAATTTTCTTGTGCAAGTGAAACATCCCCCCGTCCATACGGTTTAGAAAAAGTCAGTAGGCAAGCGAACCCGATTGCCAACTCAATCTGTTCCAACAAGCTAGCCTTCACACAGGCCCTGGTTGCTACCTGGGAAGCACAGTCTCCACAACCCAGCCCTCACTTGGGCATTAATCCTAATTTTCCTGTGCAACTCAAACATCCCCTCGTCCATACAGCGTACAAAAAGACAGTAGGCAAGCAATCCTGATGGCCCACTCAGTCTGTTTCACCAGGCTCGGCTTCATCGAGGCCGTAGTTCCTGCCTGGGAAGCCCAGCCTCCATAACCCTAACCCTAATTTGGGTCTTAATGCTAATGTTCTTCTGCAATGGAAACATCCCCCCATGGATACGGTGTACTAAAACGGAGTAGGGAAGCCATCCTGGTGGCCCACTACAGTCTGTTTCACCAAGCTAGGCTTCACAGAGGGTCTGGTTCCCTCCAGGGAAGCCTAGCCTCCCCAACCTTACCCCTAACTAGAGTCTTGGCCCTAATTTTCTTGTGCAACTGAAACATTCCCCCGTCCAAACGGTGTACAAAAAGAAAGTAGGCAAGCTATCCCGATGCCCCACTCAGTCTGTTTCACCAAGCTAGGCGGCACCGAAGCCCAGGATCACGCTTGGGATCCGCAGTCTCCCCAACCCTAACCCTAACTTGAGTTTTAACACAAATTTTCTTGTGCAACTGAAACGATACCCCGTCCTTACAGTGCACAGAAAGCCAGTAGGAAAGCTATCCCGATGGCCCACTCAGTCTGTTTCACCAAGCTAGGCTACAGCGAAGCCCAGGATCTCGCCTGGGAAGCCCAGTCTCCCCAACCCTGACCCTAACTTGAGTCTTAACCCTAATTTTCTTGTGCAAGTGAAACAACCCCCCGTCCATACGGTTTAGAAAAAGTCAGTAGGCAAGCCATCCCGATTGCCAACTCAATCTGTTCCACCAAGCTAGCCTTCACAAAGGCCCTGGTTGCTGCCTGGGAAGCACAGTCTCCCCAACCCAGCCCTAGCTTGGGTATTAATCCTAATTTTCCTGTGCAACTGAAACATCCCCTCGTCCATGCACCGTACAAAAAGACAGTAGGCAAGCCATCCCGATTGCCAACTCAATGTGTTCCACCAAGCTAGCCTTCACAGAGGCCCTGGTTGCTACCTGGGAAGCACAGTCTCCCCAACCCAGCCCTAACTTGAGTCTTCTTAACCCTAATTTTCTTGTGCAAGTGAAACATCCCCCCGTCCATACGGTTTAGAAAAAGTCAGTAGGCAAGCGAACCCGATTGCCAACTCAATCTGTTCCAACAAGCTAGCCTTCACAGAGGCCCTGGTTCCTGCCTGGGAAGCACAGTCTCCACAACCCAGCCCTCACTTGGGTATTAATCCTAATTTTCCAGTGCAACTGAAACATCCCCTCGTCCATACAGCGTACATAAAGACAGTAGGCAAGCAATCCTGATGGCCCACTCAGTCTGTTTCACCAGGTTCGGCTTCATCGAGGCCGTAGTTCCTGCCTGGGAAGCCCAGCCTCCATAACCCTAACCCTAACTTGGGTGTTAATGTTAATGTTCTTCTGCAATGGAAACATCCCCCCATGGATACGGTGTACTAAAACGGAGTAGGGAAGCCATCCTGGTGGCCCACTCAAGTCTGTTTCACCAAGCTAGGCTTCACAGAAGGTCTGGTTCCCTCCAGGGAAGCCTAGACTCCCCAACCTTACCCCTAACTAGAGTCTTGGCCCTAATTTTCTTGTCAACTGAAACATTCCCCCATCCAAACGGTGTACAAAAAGAAAGTAGGCAAGCTATGCCGATGGCCCACTCAGTCTGTTTCACCAAGCTAGGCTGCACCGAAGCCCAGGATCACGCTTGGGATCCGCAGTCTCCCCAACCCTAACCCTTACTTGAGTTTTAACACAAATTTTCTTGTGCAACTGAAATGATACCCCGTCCTTACAGTGCACAGAAAGCCAGTAGGAAAGCTATCCCGATGGCCCACTCAGTCTGTTTCACCAAGCTAGGCTACACCGACGCCCATGATCCCGCCTGGGAAGCCCAGTCTCCCCAACCCTAACCCTAACTTGAGTCTTAACCCTAATTTTCTTGTGCAAGTGAAACTTCCCTCCGTCCATACGGTTTAGAAAAAGTCAGTAGGCAAGCCATCCCGATTGCCAACTCAATGTGTTCCACCAAGCTAGCCTTCACAGAGGCCCTGGTTGCTACCTGGGAAGCACAGTCTCCCCAACCCAGCCCTAACTTGAGTCTTCTTAACCCTAATTTCCTTGTGCAAGTGAAACATCCCCCCGTCCATACGGTTTAGAAAAAGTGAGTAGGCAAGCCATCCCGATTGCCAACTCAATCTGTTCCAACAAGCTAGCCTTCACAGAGGCCCTGGTTCCTGCCTGGGAAGCACAGTCTCCCCAACCCAGCCCTCACTTGGGTATTAATCCTAATTTTCCTGTGCAACTGAAACATCCCCTCGTCCATACAGCGTACAAAAAGACAGTAGGCAAGCAATCCTGATAACCCACTCAGTCTGTTTCACCAGGCTCGGCTTCATCGAGGCCGTAGTTCCTGCCTGGGAAGCCCAGCCTCCATAACCCTAACCCTAATTTGGGTGTTAATGCTAATGTTCTTCTGCAATGGAAACATCCCCCCATGGATAAGGTGTACTAAAACTGAGTAGGGACGCCATCCTGGTGGCCCACTCAAGTCTGTTTCACCAAGCTAGGCTTCACAGAGGGTCTGGTTCCCTCAAGGGAAGCCTAGCCTCCCCAACCTTTCCTCTAACTAGAGTCTTGGCCCTTAATTTTCTTGTGCAACTGAAACATTCCCCCATCCAAACGGTGTACAAAAAGAAAGTAGGCAAGCTATCCCGATGGCCCACTCAGTCTGTTTCACCAAGCTAGGCTGCACCGAAGCCCAGGATCACGCTTGGGATCCGCAGTCTCCCCAACCCTAACCCTAACTTGAGTTTTAACACAAATTTTCTTGTGCAACTGAAACGATACCCCGTCCTTACAGTGCACAGAAAGCCAGTAGGCAAGCTATCCCGATGGCCCACTCAGTCTGTTTCACCAAGCTAGGCTACACCGACGCCCAGGATCCCGCCTGGGAAGCCCAGTCTCCCCAACCCTAACCCTAACTTGAGTCTTAACCCTAATTTTCTTGTGCAAGTGAAACATCCCTCCGTCCATACGGTTTAGAAAAAGTCAGTAGGCAAGCCATCCCGATTGCCAACTCAATCTGTTCCACCAAGCTAGCCTTCACAGAGGCCCTGGTTGCTGCCTGGGAAGCACAGTCTCCCCAACCCAGCCCTAGCTTGGGTATTAATCCTAATTTTCCTGTGCAAGTGAAACATCCCCTCGTCCATACAGCGTACAAAAAGACAGTAGGCAAGCAATCCTGATGGCCCACTCAGTCTGTTTCACCAGGCTCGGCTTCATCGAGGCCGTAGTTCCTGCCTGGGAAGCCCAGCCTCCATAACCCTAACCCTAATTTGGGTCTTAATGCTAATGTTCTTCTGCAATGGAAACATCCCCCCATGGATACGGTGTACTAAAACGGAGTAGGGAAGCCATCCTGGTGGCCCACTCCAGTCTGTTTCACCAAGCTAGGCTTCACAGAGGGTCTGGTTCCCTCCAGGGAAGCCTAGCCTCCCCAACCTTACCCCTAACTAGAGTCTTGGCCCTAATTTTCTTGTGCAACTGAAACATTCCCCCGACCAAACGGTGTACAAAAAGAAAGTAGGCAAGCTATCCCGATGGCCCACTCAGTCTGTTTCACCAAGCTAGGTTGCACCGAAGCCCAGGATCACGCTTGGGATCCGCAGTCTCCCCAACCCTAACCCTAACTTGAGTTTTAACACAAATTTTCTTGTGCAACTGAAACGATACCCCGTCCTTACAGTGCACAGAAAGCCAGTAGGAAAGCTATCCCGATGGCCCACTCAGTCTGTTTCACCAAGCTAGGCTACAGCGAAGCCCAGGATCTCGCCTGGGAAGCCCAGTCTCCCCAACCCTGACCCTAACTTGAGTCTTAACCCTAATTTTCTTGTGCAAGTGAAACAACCCCCCGTCCATACGGTTTAGAAAAAGTCAGTAGGCAAGCCATCCCGATTGCCAACTCAATCTGTTCCACCAGGCTAGCCTTCACAAAGGCCCTGGTTGCTGCCTGGGAAGCACAGTCTCCCCAACCCAGCCCTAACTTGGGTATTAATCCTAATTTTCCTGTGCAACTGAAACATCCCCTCGTCCATGCACCGTACAAAAAGACAGTAGGCAAGCCATCCCGATTGCCAACTCAATGTGTTCCACCAAGCTAGCCTTCACAGAGGCCCTGGTTGCTACCTGGGAAGCACAGTCTCCCCAACCCAGCCCTAACTTGAGTCTTCTTAACCCTAATTTTCTTGTGCAAGTGAAACATCCCCCCGTCCATACGGTTTAGAAAAAGTCAGTAGGCAAGCGAACCTGATTGCCAACTCAATCTGTTCCAACAAGCTAGCCTTCACAGAGGCCCTGGTTCCTGCCTGGGAAGCACAGTCTCCACAACCCAGCCCTCACTTGGGTATTAATCCTAATTTTCCAGTGCAACTGAAACATCCCCTCGTCCATACAGCTTCCAAAAAGACAGTAGGCAAGCAATCCTGATGGCCCACTCAGTCTGTTTCACCAGGTTCGGCTTCATCGAGGCCGTAGTTCCTGCCTGGGAAGCCCAGCCTCCATAACCCTAACCCTAACTTGGGTGTTAATGCTAATGTTCTTCTGCAATGGAAACATCCCCCCATGGATACGGTGTACTAAAACGGAGGAGGGAAGCCATCCTGGTGGCCCACTCAAGTCTGTTTCACCAAGCTAGGCTTCACAGAAGGTCTGGTTCCCTCCAGGGAAGCCTAGACTCCCCAACCTTACCCCTAACTAGAGTCTTGGCCCTAATTTTCTTGTCAACTGAAACATTCCCCCATCCAAACGGTGTACAAAAAGAAAGTAGGCAAGCTATCCCGATGGCCCACTCAGTCTGTTTCACCAAGCTAGGCTGCACCGAAGCCCAGGATCACGCTTGGGATCCGCAGTCTCCCCAACCCTAACCCTTACTTGAGTTTTAACACAAATTTTCTTGTGCAACTGAAATGATACCCCGTCCTTACAGTGCACAGAAAGCCAATAGGAAAGCTATCCCGATGGCCCACTCAGTCTGTTTCACCAAGCTAGGCTACACCGACGCCCATGATCCCGCCTGGGAAGCCCAGTCTCCCCAACCCTAACCCTAACTTGAGTCTTAACCCTAATTTTCTTGTGCAAGTGAAACATCACTCCGTCCATACGGTTTAGAAAAAGTCAGTAGGCAAGCCATCCCGACTGCCAACTCAATCTGTTCCACCAAGCTAGCCTTCACAGAGGCCCTGGTTGCTGCCTGGGAAGCACAGTCTCCCCAACCCAGCCCTCACTTGGGTATTAATCCTAATTTTCCTGTGCAACTGAAACATCCCCTCGTCCATACAGCGTACAAAAAGACAGTAGGCAAGCAATCCTGATGGCCCACTCAGTCTGTTTCACCAGGCTCGGCTTCATCGACTCCGTAGTTCCTGCCTGGGAAGCCCAACCTCCATAACCCTAACCCTAATTTGGGTCTTAATGCTAATATTCTTCTGCAATGGAAACATCCCCCCATGGATACGGTGTACTAAAACGGAGTAGGGAAGCCATCCTGTTGGGCCACTCAAGTCTATTTCACCAAGCTAGGCTTCACAGAGGGTCTGGTTCCCTCCAGGGAAGCCTAGCCTCCCCAACCTTACCCCTAACTAGAGTCTTGGCCCTAATTTTCTTGTGCAACTGAAACATTCCCCCGTCCAAACGGTGTACAAAAAGAAAGTAGGCAAGCTATCCCGATGGCCCACTCAGTCTGTTTCACCAAGCTAGGCTGCACCGAAGCCCAGGATCACGCTTGGGATCCGCAGTCTCCCCAACCCTAACCCTTACTTGAGTTTTAACACAAATTTTCTTGTGCAACTGAAATGATACCCCGTCCTTACAGTGCACAGAAAGCCAGTAGGAAAGCTATCCCGATGGCCCACTCAGTCTGTTTCACCAAGCTAGGCTACACCGACGCCCATGATCCCGCCTGGGAAGCCCAGTCTCCCCAACCCTAACCCTAACTTGAGTCTTAACCCTAATTTTCTTGTGCAAGTGAAACTTCCCTCCGTCCATACGGTTTAGAAAAAGTCAGTAGGCAAGCCATCCCGATTGCCAACTCAATGTGTTCCACCAAGCTAGCCTTCACAGAGGCCCTGGTTGCTACCTGGGAAGCACAGTCTCCCCAACCCAGCCCTAACTTGAGTCTTCTTAACCCTAATTTCCTTGTGCAAGTGAAACATCCCCCCGTCCATACGGTTTAGAAAAAGTGAGTAGGCAAGCCATCCCGATTGCCAACTCAATCTGTTCCAACAAGCTAGCCTTCAGAGAGGCCCTGGTTCCTGCCTGGGAAGCACAGTCTCCCCAACCCAGCCCTCACTTGGGTATTAATCCTAATTTTCCTGTGCAACTGAAACATCCCCTCGTCCATACAGCGTACAAAAAGACAGTAGGCAAGCAATCCTGATAACCCACTCAGTCTGTTTCACCAGGCTCGGCTTCATCGAGGCCGTAGTTCCTGCCTGGGAAGCCCAGCCTCCATAACCCTAACCCTAATTTGGGTGTTAATGCTAATGTTCTTCTGCAATGGAAACATCCCCCCATGGATAAGGTGTACTAAAACTGAGTAGGGACGCCATCCTGGTGGCCCACTCAAGTCTGTTTCACCAAGCTAGGCTTCACAGAGGGTCTGGTTCCCTCAAGGGAAGCCTAGCCTCCCCAACCTTTCCTCTAACTAGAGTCTTGGCCCTTAATTTTCTTGTGCAACTGAAACATTCCCCCGTCCAAACGGTGTACAAAAAGAAAGTAGGCAAGCTATCCCGATGGCCCACTCAGTCTGTTTCACCAAGCTAGGCTGCACCGAAGCCCAGGATCACGCTTGGGATCCGCAGTCTCCCCAACCCTAACCCTAACTTGAGTTTTAACACAAATTTTCTTGTGCAACTGAAACGATACCCCGTCCTTACAGTGCACAGAAAGCCAGTAGGCAAGCTATCCCGATGGCCCACTCAGTCTGTTTCACCAAGCTAGGCTACACCGACGCCCAGGATCCCGCCTGGGAAGCCCAGTCTCCCCAACCCTAACCCTAACTTGAGTCTTAACCCTAATTTTCTTGTGCAAGTGAAACATCCCTCCGTCCATACGGTTTAGAAAAAGTCAGTAGGCAAGCCATCCCGATTGCCAACTCAATCTGTTCCACCAAGCTAGCCTTCACAAAGGCCCTGGTTGCTGCCTGGGAAGCACAGTCTCCCCAACCCAGCCCTAGCTTGGGTATTAATCCTAATTTTCCTGTGCAAGTGAAACATCCCCTCGTCCATACAGCGTACAAAAAGACAGTAGGCAAGCAATCCTGATGGCCCACTCAGTCTGTTTCACCAGGCTCGGCTTCATCGAGGCCGTAGTTCCTGCCTGGGAAGCCCAGCCTCCATAACCCTAACCCTAATTTGGGTCTTAATGCTAATGTTCTTCTGCAATGGAAACATCCCCCCATGGATATGGTGTACTAAAACGGAGTAGGGAAGCCATCCTGGTGGCCCACTCCAGTCTGTTTCACCAAGCTAGGCTTCACAGAGGGTCTGGTTCCCTCCAGGGAAGCCTAGCCTCCCCAACCTTACCCCTAACTAGAGTCTTGGCCCTAATTTTCTTGTGCAACTGAAACATTCCCCCGACCAAACGGTGTACAAAAAGAAAGTAGGCAAGCTATCCCGATGCCCCACTCAGTCTGTTTCACCAAGCTAGGTTGCACCGAAGCCCAGGATCACGCTTGGGATCCGCAGTCTCCCCAACCCTAACCCTAACTTGAGTTTTAACACAAATTTTCTTGTGCAACTGAAACGATACCCCGTCCTTACAGTGCACAGAAAGCCAGTAGGAAAGCTATCCCGATGGCCCACTCAGTCTGTTTCACCAAGCTAGGCTACAGCGAAGCCCAGGATCTCGCCTGGGAAGCCCAGTCTCCCCAACCCTGACCCTAACTTGAGTCTTAACCCTAATTTTCTTGTGCAAGTGAAACAACCCCCCGTCCATACGGTTTAGAAAAAGTCAGTAGGCAAGCCATCCCGATTGCCAACTCAATCTGTTCCACCAAGCTAGCCTTCACAAAGGCCCTGGTTGCTGCCTGGGAAGCACAGTCTCCCCAACCCAGCCCTAACTTGGGTATTAATCCTAATTTTCCTGTGCAACTGAAACATCCCCTCGTCCATGCACCGTACAAAAAGACAGTAGGCAAGCCATCCCGATTGCCAACTCAATGTGTTCCACCAAGCTAGCCTTCACAGAGGCCCTGGTTGCTACCTGGGAAGCACAGTCTCCCCAACCCAGCCCTAACTTGAGTCTTCTTAACCCTAATTTTCTTGTGCAAGTGAAACATCCCCCCGTCCATACGGTTTAGAAAAAGTCAGTAGGCAAGCGAACCTGATTGCCAACTCAATCTGTTCCAACAAGCTAGCCTTCACAGAGGCCCTGGTTCCTGCCTGGGAAGCACAGTCTCCACAACCCAGCCCTCACTTGGGTATTAATCCTAATTTTCCAGTGCAACTGAAACATCCCCTCGTCCATACAGCTTCCAAAAAGACAGTAGGCAAGCAATCCTGATGGCCCACTCAGTCTGTTTCACCAGGTTCGGCTTCATCGAGGCCGTAGTTCCTGCCTGGGAAGCCCAGCCTCCATAACCCTAACCCTAACTTGGGTGTTAATGCTAATGTTCTTCTGCAATGGAAACATCCCCCCATGGATACGGTGTACTAAAACGGAGGAGGGAAGCCATCCTGGTGGCCCACTCAAGTCTGTTTCACCAAGCTAGGCTTCACAGAAGGTCTGGTTCCCTCCAGGGAAGCCTAGACTCCCCAACCTTACCCCTAACTAGAGTCTTGGCCCTAATTTTCTTGTCAACTGAAACATTCCCCCATCCAAACGGTGTACAAAAAGAAAGTAGGCAAGCTATCCCGATGGCCCACTCAGTCTGTTTCACCAAGCTAGGCTGCACCGAAGCCCAGGATCACGCTTGGGATCCGCAGTCTCCCCAACCCTAACCCTTACTTGAGTTTTAACACAAATTTTCTTGTGCAACTGAAATGATACCCCGTCCTTACAGTGCACAGAAAGCCAGTAGGAAAGCTATCCCGATGGCCCACTCAGTCTGTTTCACCAAGCTAGGCTACACCGACGCCCATGATCCCGCCTGGGAAGCCCAGTCTCCCCAACCCTAACCCTAACTTGAGTCTTAACCCTAATTTTCTTGTGCAAGTGAAACATCCCTCCGTCCATACGGTTTAGAAAAAGTCAGTAGGCAAGCCATCCCGACTGCCAACTCAATCTGTTCCACCAAGCTAGCCTTCACAGAGGCCCTGGTTGCTGCCTGGGAAGCACAGTCTCCCCAACCCAGCCCTCACTTGGGTATTAATCCTAATTTTCCTGTGCAACTGAAACATCCCCTCGTCCATACAGCGTACAAAACGACAGTAGGCAAGCAATCCTGATGGCCCACTCAGTCTGTTTCACCAGGCTCGGCTTCATCGAGGCCGTAGTTCCTGCCTGGGAAGCCCAGCCTCCATAACCCTAACCCTAATTTGGGTCTTAATGCTAATGTTCTTCTGCAATGGAAACATCCCCCCATGGATACGGTGTACTAAAACGGAGTAGGGAAGCCATCCTGGTGGCCCATTCCAGTCTGTTTCACCAAGCTAGGCTTCACAGAGGGTCTGGTTCCCTCCAGGGAAGCCTAGCCTCCCCAACCTTACCCCTAACTAGAGTCTTGGCCCTAATTTTCTTGTGCAACTGAAACATTCCCCTGTCCAAACGGTGTACAAAAAGAAAGTAGGCAAGCTATCCCGATGGCCCACTCAGTCTTTTTCACCAAGCTAGGCTGCACCGAAGCCCAGGATTACGCTTCGGATCCGCAGTCTCCCCAACCCTAACCCTAACTTGAATTTTTACACAAATTTTCTTGTGCAACTGAAACGATACCCCGTCCTTACAGTGCACAGAAAGACAGTAGGAAAGCTATCCCGATGGCCCACTCAGTCTGTTTCACCAAGCTAGGCTGCACCGAAGCCCAGGATCCCGCCTGGGAAGCCCAGTCTCCCCAACCCTAACCCTAACTTGAGTCTTAACCCTAATTTTCTTGTGCAAATGAAACATCCCCCCGTCCATACGGTTTAGAAAAAGTCAGTAGGCAAGCCATCCCGATTGCCAACTCAATCTGTTCCACCAAGCTAGCCTTCACAGAGGCCCTGGTTGCTACCTGGGAAGCACAGTCTCCCCAACCCAGCCCTAACTTGAGTCTTCTCAACCCTAATTTTCTTGTGCAAGTGAAACATCCCCCCGTCCATACGGTTTAGAAAAAGTCAGTAGGCAAGCGAACCCGATTGCCAACTCAATCTGTTCCAACAAGCTAGCCTTCACACAGGCCCTGGTTGCTACCTGGGAAGCACAGTCTCCACAACCCAGCCCTCACTTGGGCATTAATCCTAATTTTCCTGTGCAACTGAAACATCCCCTCGTCCATACAGCGTACAAAAAGACAGTAGGCAAGCAATCCTGATGGCCCACTCAGTCTGTTTCACCAGGCTCGGCTTCATCGAGGCCGTAGTTCCTGCCTGGGAAGCCCAGCCTCCATAACCCTAACCCTAATTTGGGTCTTAATGCTAATGTTCTTCTGCAATGGAAACATCCCCCCATGGATACGGTGTACTAAAACTGAGTAGGGACGCCATCCTGGTGGCCCACTCAAGTCTGTTTCACCAAGCTAGGCTTCACAGAGGGTCTGGTTCCCTCAAGGGAAGCCTAGCCTCCCCAACCTTTCCTCTAACTAGAGTCTTGGCCCTTAATTTTCTTGTGCAACTGAAACATTCCCCCATCCAAACGGTGTACAAAAAGAAAGTAGGCAAGCTATCCCGATGGCCCACTCAGTCTGTTTCACCAAGCTAGGCTGCACCGAAGCCCAGGATCACGCTTGGGATCCGCAGTCTCCCCAACCCTAACCCTAACTTGAGTTTTAACACAAATTTTCTTGTGCAACTGAAACGATACCCCGTCCTTACAGTGCACAGAAAGCCAGTAGGCAAGCTATCCCGATGGCCCACTCAGTCTGTTTCACCAAGCTAGGCTACACCGACGCCCAGGATCCCGCCTGGGAAGCCCAGTCTCCCCAACCCTAACCCTAACTTGAGTCTTAACCCTAATTTTCTTGTGCAAGTGAAACATCCCTCCGTCCATACGGTTTAGAAAAAGTCAGTAGGCAAGCCATCCCGATTGCCAACTCAATCTGTTCCACCAAGCTAGCCTTCACAGAGGCCCTGGTTGCTGCCTGGGAAGCACAGTCTCCCCAACCCAGCCCTAGCTTGGGTATTAATCCTAATTTTCCTGTGCAAGTGAAACATCCCCTCGTCCATACAGCGTACAAAAAGACAGTAGGCAAGCAATCCTGATGGCCCACTCAGTCTGTTTCACCAGGCTCGGCTTCATCGAGGCCGTAGTTCCTGCCTGGGAAGCCCAGCCTCCATAACCCTAACCCTAATTTGGGTCTTAATGCTAATGTTCTTCTGCAATGGAAACATCCCCCCATGGATACGGTGTACTAAAACGGAGTAGGGAAGCCATCCTGGTGGCCCACTCCAGTCTGTTTCACCAAGCTAGGCTTCACAGAGGGTCTGGTTCCCTCCAGGGAAGCCTAGCCTCCCCAACCTTACCCCTAACTAGAGTCTTGGCCCTAATTTTCTTGTGCAACTGAAACATTCCCCCGACCAAACGGTGTACAAAAAGAAAGTAGGCAAGCTATCCCGATGCCCCACTCAGTCTGTTTCACCAAGCTAGGCTGCACCGAAGCCCAGGATCATGCTTGGGATCCGCAGTCTCCCCAACCCTAACCCTAACTTGAGTTTTAACACAAATTTTCTTGTGCAACTGAAACGATACCCCGTCCTTACAGTGCACAGAAAGCCAGTAGGAAAGCTATCCCGATGGCCCACTCAGTCTGTTTCACCAAGCTAGGCTACAGCGAAGCCCAGGATCTCGCCTGGGAAGCCCAGTCTCCCCAACCCTGACCCTAACTTGAGTCTTAACCCTAATTTTCTTGTGCAAGTGAAACAACCCCCCGTCCATACGGTTTAGAAAAAGTCAGTAGGCAAGCCATCCCGATTGCCAACTCAATCTGTTCCACCAAGCTAGCCTTCACAAAGGCCCTGGTTGCTGCCTGGGAAGCACAGTCTCCCCAACCCAGCCCTAACTTGGGTATTAATCCTAATTTTCCTGTGCAACTGAAACATCCCCTCGTCCATGCACCGTACAAAAAGACAGTAGGCAAGCCATCCCGATTGCCAACTCAATGTGTTCCACCAAGCTAGCCTTCACAGAGGCCCTGGTTGCTACCTGGGAAGCACAGTCTCCCCAACCCAGCCCTAACTTGAGTCTTCTTAACCCTAATTTTCTTGTGCAAGTGAAACATCCCCCCGTCCATACGGTTTAGAAAAAGTCAGTAGGCAAGCGAACCTGATTGCCAACTCCATCTGTTCCAACAAGCTAGCCTTCACAGAGGCCCTGGTTCCTGCCTGGGAAGCACAGTCTCCACAACCCAGCCCTCACTTGGGTATTAATCCTAATTTTCCAGTGCAACTGAAACATCCCCTCGTCCATACAGCTTCCAAAAAGACAGTAGGCAAGCAATCCTGATGGCCCACTCAGTCTGTTTCACCAGGTTCGGCTTCATCGAGGCCGTAGTTCCTGCCTGGGAAGCCCAGCCTCCATAACCCTAACCCTAACTTGGGTGTTAATGCTAATGTTCTTCTGCAATGGAAACATCCCCCCATGGATACGGTGTACTAAAACGGAGGAGGGAAGCCATCCTGGTGGCCCACTCAAGTCTGTTTCACCAAGCTAGGCTTCACAGAAGGTCTGGTTCCCTCCAGGGAAGCCTAGACTCCCCAACCTTACCCCTAACTAGAGTCTTGGCCCTAATTTTCTTGTCAACTGAAACATTCCCCCATCCAAACGGTGTACAAAAAGAAAGTAGGCAAGCTATCCCGATGGCCCACTCAGTCTGTTTCACCAAGCTAGGCTGCACCGAAGCCCAGGATCACGCTTGGGATCCGCAGTCTCCCCAACCCTAACCCTTACTTGAGTTTTAACACAAATTTTCTTGTGCAACTGAAATGATACCCCGTCCTTACAGTGCACAGAAAGCCAGTAGGAAAGCTATCCCGATGGCCCACTCAGTCTGTTTCACCAAGCTAGGCTACACCGACGCCCATGATCCCGCCTGGGAAGCCCAGTCTCCCCAACCCTAACCCTAACTTGAGTCTTAACCCTAATTTTCTTGTGCAAGTGAAACATCCCTCCGTCCATACGGTTTAGAAAAAGTCAGTAGGCAAGCCATCCCGACTGCCAACTCAATCTGTTCCACCAAGCTAGCCTTCACAGAGGCCCTGGTTGCTGCCTGGGAAGCACAGTCTCCCCAACCCAGCCCTCACTTGGGTATTAATCCTAATTTTCCTGTGCAACTGAAACATCCCCTCGTCCATACAGCGTACAAAAAGACAGTAGGCAAGCAATCCTGATGGCCCACTCAGTCTGTTTCACCAGGCTCGGCTTCATCGAGTCCGTAGTTCCTGCCTGGGAAGCCCAACCTCCATAACCCTAACCCTAATTTGGGTCTTAATGCTAATATTCTTCTGCAATGGAAACATCCCCCCATGGATACGGTGTACTAAAACGGAGTAGGGAAGCCATCCTGTTGGGCCACTCAAGTCTATTTCACCAAGCTAGGCTTCACAGAGGGTCTGGTTCCCTCCAGGGAAGCCTAGCCTCCCCAACCTTACCCCTAACTAGAGTCTTGGCCCTAATTTTCTTGTGCAACTGAAACATTCCCCCGTCCAAACGGTGTACAAAAAGAAAGTAGGCAAGCTATCCCGATGGCCCACTCAGTCTGTTTCACCAAGCTAGGCGGCACCGAAGCCCAGGATCACGCTTGGGATCCGCAGTCTCCCCAACCCTAACCCTAACTTGAGTTTTAACACAAATTTTCTTGTGCAACTGAAACGATACCCCGTCCTTACAGTGCACAGAAAGCCAGTAGGAAAGCTATCCCGATGGCCCACTCAGTCTGTTTCACCAAGCTAGGCTACAGCGAAGCCCAGGATCTCGCCTGGGAAGCCCAGTCTCCCCAACCCTGACCCTAACTTGAGTCTTAACCCTAATTTTCTTGTGCAAGTGAAACAACCCCCCGTCCATACGGTTTAGAAAAAGTCAGTAGGCAAGCCATCCCGATTGCCAACTCAATCTGTTCCACCAAGCTAGCCTTCACAAAGGCCCTGGTTGCTGCCTGGGAAGCACAGTCTCCCCAACCCAGCCCTAGCTTGGGTATTAATCCTAATTTTCCTGTGCAACTGAAACATCCCCTCGTCCATGCACCGTACAAAAAGACAGTAGGCAAGCCATCCCGATTGCCAACTCAATGTGTTCCACCAAGCTAGCCTTCACAGAGGCCCTGGTTGCTACCTGGGAAGCACAGTCTCCCCAACCCAGCCCTAACTTGAGTCTTCTTAACCCTAATTTTCTTGTGCAAGTGAAACATCCCCCCGTCCATACGGTTTAGAAAAAGTCAGTAGGCAAGCGAACCCGATTGCCAACTCAATCTGTTCCAACAAGCTAGCCTTCACAGAGGCCCTGGTTCCTGCCTGGGAAGCACAGTCTCCACAACCCAGCCCTCACTTGGGTATTAATCCTAATTTTCCAGTGCAACTGAAACATCCCCTCGTCCATACAGCGTACAAAAAGACAGTAGGCAAGCAATCCTGATGGCCCACTCAGTCTGTTTCACCAGGTTCGGCTTCATCGAGGCCGTAGTTCCTGCCTGGGAAGCCCAGCCTCCATAACCCTAACCCTAACTTGGGTGTTAATGTTAATGTTCTTCTGCAATGGAAACATCCCCCCATGGATACGGTGTACTAAAACGGAGTAGGGAAGCCATCCTGGTGGCCCACTCAAGTCTGTTTCACCAAGCTAGGCTTCACAGAAGGTCTGGTTCCCTCCAGGGAAGCCTAGACTCCCTAACCTTACCCCTAACTAGAGTCTTGGCCCTAATTTTCTTGTCAACTGAAACATTCCCCCATCCAAACGGTGTACAAAAAGAAAGTAGGCAAGCTATCCCGATGGCCCACTCAGTCTGTTTCACCAAGCTAGGCTGCACCGAAGCCCAGGATCACGCTTGGGATCCGCAGTCTCCCCAACCCTAACCCTTACTTGAGTTTTAACACAAATTTTCTTGTGCAACTGAAATGATACCCCGTCCTTACAGTGCACAGAAAGCCAGTAGGAAAGCTATCCCGATGGCCCACTCAGTCTGTTTCACCAAGCTAGGCTACACCGACGCCCATGATCCCGCCTGGGAAGCCCAGTCTCCCCAACCCTAACCCTAACTTGAGTCTTAACCCTAATTTTCTTGTGCAAGTGAAACTTCCCTCCGTCCATACAGTTTAGAAAAAGTCAGTAGGCAAGCCATCCCGATTGCCAACTCAATGTGTTCCACGAAGCTAGCCTTCACAGAGGCCCTGGTTGCTACCTGGGAAGCACAGTCTCCCCAACCCAGCCCTAACTTGAGTCTTCTTAACCCTAATTTCCTTGTGCAAGTGAAACATCCCCCCGTCCATACGGTTTAGAAAAAGTGAGTAGGCAAGCCATCCCGATTGCCAACTCAATCTGTTCCAACAAGCTAGCCTTCACAGAGGCCCTGGTTCCTGCCTGGGAAGCACAGTCTCCCCTACCCAGCCCTCACTTGGGTATTAATCCTAATTTTCCTGTGCAACTGAAACATCCCCTCGTCCATACAGCGTACAAAAAGACAGTAGGCAAGCAATCCTGATAAACCACTCAGTCTGTTTCACCAGGCTCGGCTTCATCGAGGCCGTAGTTCCTGCCTGGGAAGCCCAGCCTCCATAACCCTAACCCTAATTTGGGTGTTAATGCTAATGTTCTTCTGCAATGGAAACATCCCCCCATGGATAAGGTGTACTAAAACTGAGTAGGGACGCCATCCTGGTGGCCCACTCAAGTCTGTTTCACCAAGCTAGGCTTCACAGAGGGTCTGGTTCCCTCAAGGGAAGCCTAGCCTCCCCAACCTTTCCTCTAACTAGAGTCTTGGCCCTTAATTTTCTTGTGCAACTGAAACATTCCCCCATCCAAACGGTGTACAAAAAGAAAGTAGGCAAGCTATCCCGATGGCCCACTCAGTCTGTTTCACCAAGCTAGGCTGCACCGAAGCCCAGGATCACGCTTCGGATCCGCAGTCTCCCCAACCCTAACCCTAACTTGAGTTTTAACACAAATTTTCTTGTGCAACTGAAACGATACCCCGTCCTTACAGTGCACAGAAAGCCAGTAGGCAAGCTATCCCGATGGCCCACTCAGTCTGTTTCACCAAGCTAGGCTACACCGACGCCCAGGATCCCGCCTGGGAAGCCCAGTCTCCCCAACCCTAACCCTAACTTGAGTCTTAACCCTAATTTTCTTGTGCAAGTGAAACATCCCTCCGTCCATACGGTTTAGAAAAAGTCAGTAGGCAAGCCATCCCGATTGCCAACTCAATCTGTTCCACCAAGCTAGCCTTCACAGAGGCCCTGGTTGCTGCCTGGGAAGCACAGTCTCCCCAACCCAGCCCTAGCTTGGGTATTAATCCTAATTTTCCTGTGCAAGTGAAACATCCCCTCGTCCATACAGCGTACAAAAAGACAGTAGGCAAGCAATCCTGATGGCCCACTCAGTCTGTTTCACCAGGCTCGGCTTCATCGAGGCCGTAGTTCCTGCCTGGGAAGCCCAGCCTCCATAACCCTAACCCTAATTTGGGTCTTAATGCTAATGTTCTTCTGCAATGGAAACATCCCCCCATGGATACGGTGTACTAAAACGGAGTAGGGAAGCCATCCTGGTGGCCCACTCCAGTCTGTTTCACCAAGCTAGGCTTCACAGAGGGTCTGGTTCCCTCCAGGGAAGCCTAGCCTCCCCAACCTTACCCCTAACTAGAGTCTTGGCCCTAATTTTCTTGTGCAACTGAAACATTCCCCCGTCCAAACGGTGTACAAAAAGAAAGTAGGCAAGCTATCCCGATGCCCCACTCAGTCTGTTTCACCAAGCTAGGTTGCACCGAAGCCCAGGATCACGCTTGGGATCCGCAGTCTCCCCAACCCTAACCCTAACTTGAGTTTTAACACAAATTTTCTTGTGCAACTGAAACGATACCCCGTCCTTACAGTGCACAGAAAGCCAGTAGGAAAGCTATCCCGATGGCCCACTCAGTCTGTTTCACCAAGCTAGGCTACAGCGAAGCCCAGGATCTCGCCTGGGAAGCCCAGTCTCCCCAACCCTGACCCTAACTTGAGTCTTAACCCTAATTTTCTTGTGCAAGTGAAACAACCCCCCGTCCATACGGTTTAGAAAAAGTCAGTAGGCAAGCCATCCCGATTGCCAACTCAATCTGTTCCACCAAGCTAGCCTTCACAAAGGCCCTGGTTGCTGCCTGGGAAGCACAGTCTCCCCAACCCAGCCCTAACTTGGGTATTAATCCTAATTTTCCTGTGCAACTGAAACATCCCCTCGTCCATGCACCGTACAAAAAGACAGTAGGCAAGCCATCCCGATTGCCAACTCAATGTGTTCCACCAAGCTAGCCTTCACAGAGGCCCTGGTTGCTACCTGGGAAGCACAGTCTCCCCAACCCAGCCCTAACTTGAGTCTTCTCAACCCTAATTTTCTTGTGCAAGTGAAACATCCCCCCGTCCATACGGTTTAGAAAAAGTCAGTAGGCAAGCGAACCTGATTGCCAACTCCATCTGTTCCAACAAGCTAGCCTTCACAGAGGCCCTGGTTCCTGCCTGGGAAGCACAGTCTCCACAACCCAGCCCTCACTTGGGTATTAATCCTAATTTTCCAGTGCAACTGAAACATCCCCTCGTCCATACAGCTTCCAAAAAGACAGTAGGCAAGCAATCCTAATGGCCCACTCAGTCTGTTTCACCAGGTTCGGCTTCATCGAGGCCGTAGTTCCTGCCTGGGAAGCCCAGCCTCCATAACCCTAACCCTAACTTGGGTGTTAATGCTAATGTTCTTCTGCAATGGAAACATCCCCCCATGGATACGGTGTACTAAAACGGAGGAGGGAAGCCATCCTGGTGGCCCACTCAAGTCTGTTTCACCAAGCTAGGCTTCACAGAAGGTCTGGTTCCCTCCAGGGAAGCCTAGACTCCCCAACCTTACCCCTAACTAGAGTCTTGGCCCTAATTTTCTTGTCAACTGAAACATTCCCCCACCCAAACGGTGTACAAAAAGAAAGTAGGCAAGCTATCCCGATGGCCCACTCAGTCTGTTTCACCAAGCTAGGCTGCACCGAAGCCCAGGATCACGCTTGGGATCCGCAGTCTCCCCAACCCTAACCCTTACTTGAGTTTTAACACAAATTTTCTTGTGCAACTGAAATGATACCCCGTCCTTACAGTGCACAGAAAGCCAGTAGGAAAGCTATCCCGATGGCCCACTCAGTCTGTTTCACCAAGCTAGGCTACACCGACGCCCATGATCCCGCCTGGGAAGCCCAGTCTCCCCAACCCTAACCCTAACATGAGTCTTAACCCTAATTTTCTTGTGCAAGTGAAACATCACTCCGTCCATACGGTTTAGAAAAAGTCAGTAGGCAAGCCATCCCGACTGCCAACTCAATCTGTTCCACCAAGCTAGCCTTCACAGAGGCCCTGGTTGCTGCCTGGGAAGCACAGTCTCCCCAACCCAGCCCTCACTTGGGTATTAATCCTAATTTTCCTGTGCAACTGAAACATCCCCTCGTCCATACAGCGTACAAAAAGACAGTAGGCAAGCAATCCTGATGGCCCACTCAGTCTGTTTCACCAGGCTCGGCTTCATCGAGTCCGTAGTTCCTGCCTGGGAAGCCCAGCCTCCATAACCCTAACCCTAATTTGGGTCTTAATGCTAATATTCTTCTGCAATGGAAACATCCCCCCATGGATACGGTGTACTAAAACGGAGTAGGGAAGCCATCCTGTTGGGCCACTCAAGTCTATTTCACCAAGCTAGGCTTCACAGAGGGTCTGGTTCCCTCCAGGGAAGCCTAGCCTCCCCAACCTTACCCCTAACTAGAGTCTTGGCCCTAATTTTCTTGTGCAACTGAAACATTCCCCCGTCCAAACGGTGTACAAAAAGAAAGTAGGCAAGCTATCCCGATGGCCCACTCAGTCTGTTTCACCAAGCTAGGCTGCACCGAAGCCCAGGATCACGCTTGGGATCCGCAGTCTCCCCAACCCTAACCCTAACTTGAGTTTTAACACAAATTTTCTTGTGCAACTGAAACGATACCCCGTCCTTACAGTGCACAGAAAGCCAGTAGGAAAGCTATCCCGATGGCCCACTCAGTCTGTTTCACCAAGCTAGGCTGCACCGAAGCCCAGGATCCCGCCTGGGAAGCCCAGTCTCCCCAACCCTAACCCTAACTTGAGTCTTAACCCTAATTTTCTTGTGCAAATGAAACATCCCCCCGTCCATACGGTTTAGAAAAAGTCAGTAGGCAAGCCATCCCGATTGCCAACTCAATCTGTTCCACCAAGCTAGCCTTCACAGCGGCCCTGGTTGCTACCTGGGAAGCACAGTCTCCCCAACCCAGCCCTAACTTGAGACTTCTCAACCCTAATTTTCTTGTGCAAGTGAAACATCCCCCCGTCCATACGGTTTAGAAAAAGTCAGTAGGCAAGCGAACCCGATTGCCAACTCAATCTGTTCCAACAAGCTAGCCTTCACAGAGGCCCTGGTTCCTGCCTGGGAAGCACAGTCTCCACAACCCAGCCCTCACTTGGGCATTAATCCTAATTTTCCTGTGCAACTGAAACATCCCCTCGTCCATACAGCGTACAAAAAGACAGTAGGCAAGCAATCCTGATGGCCCACTCAGTCTGTTTCACCAGGCTCGGCTTCATCGAGGCCGTAGTTCCTGCCTGGGAAGCCCAGCCTCCATAACCCTAACCCTAATTTGGGTCTTAATGCTAATGTTCTTCTGCAATGGAAACATCCCCCCATGGATACGGTGTACTAAAACGGAGTAGGGAAGCCATCCTGGTGGCCCACTCCAGTCTGTTTCACCAAGCTAGGCTTCACAGAGGGTCTGGTTCCCTCCAGGGAAGCCTAGCCTCCCCAACCTTACCCCTAACTAGAGTCTTGGCCCTAATTTTCTTGTGCAACTGAAACATTCCCCCGTCCAAACGGTGTACAAAAAGAAAGTAGGCAAGCTATCCCGATGCCCCACTCAGTCTGTTTCACCAAGCTAGGCGGCACCGAAGCCCAGGATCACGCTTGGGATCCGCAGTCTCCCCAACCCTAACCCTAACTTGAGTTTTAACACAAATTTTCTTGTGCAACTGAAACGATACCCCGTCCTTACAGTGCACAGAAAGCCAGTAGGAAAGCTATCCCGATGGCCCACTCAGTCTGTTTCACCAAGCTAGGCTACAGCGAAGCCCAGGATCTCGCCTGGGAAGCCCAGTCTCCCCAACCCTGACCCTAACTTGAGTCTTAACCCTAATTTTCTTGTGCAAGTGAAACAACCCCCCGTCCATACGGTTTAGAAAAAGTCAGTAGGCAAGCCATCCCGATTGCCAACTCAATCTGTTCCACCAAGCTAGCCTTCACAAAGGCCCTGGTTGCTGCCTGGGAAGCACAGTCTCCCCAACCCAGCCCTAGCTTGGGTATTAATCCTAATTTTCCTGTGCAACTGAAACATCCCCTCGTCCATGCACCGTACAAAAAGACAGTAGGCAAGCCATCCCGATTGCCAACTCAATGTGTTCCACCAAGCTAGCCTTCACAGAGGCCCTGGTTGCTACCTGGGAAGCACAGTCTCCCCAACCCAGCCCTAACTTGAGTCTTCTTAACCCTAATTTTCTTGTGCAAGTGAAACATCCCCCCGTCCATACGGTTTAGAAAAAGTCAGTAGGCAAGCGAACCCGATTGCCAACTCAATCTGTTCCAACAAGCTAGCCTTCACAGAGGCCCTGGTTCCTGCCTGGGAAGCACAGTCTCCACAACCCAGCCCTCACTTGGGTATTAATCCTAATTTTCCAGTGCAACTGAAACATCCCCTCGTCCATACAGCGTACAAAAAGACAGTAGGCAAGCAATCCTGATGGCCCACTCAGTCTGTTTCACCAGGTTCGGCTTCATCGAGGCCGTAGTTCCTGCCTGGGAAGCCCAGCCTCCATAACCCTAACCCTAACTTGGGTGTTAATGTTAATGTTCTTCTGCAATGGAAACATCCCCCCATGGATACGGTGTACTAAAACGGAGTAGGGAAGCCATCCTGGTGGCCCACTCAAGTCTGTTTCACCAAGCTAGGCTTCACAGAAGGTCTGGTTCCCTCCAGGGAAGCCTAGACTCCCCAACCTTACCCCTAACTAGAGTCTTGGCCCTAATTTTCTTGTCAACTGAAACATTCCCCCATCCAAACGGTGTACAAAAAGAAAGTAGGCAAGCTATCCCGATGGCCCACTCAGTCTGTTTCACCAAGCTAGGCTGCACCGAAGCCCAGGATCACGCTTGGGATCCGCAGTCTCCCCAACCCTAACCCTTACTTGAGTGTTAACACAAATTTTCTTGTGCAACTGAAATGATACCCCGTCCTTACAGTGCACAGAAAGCCAGTAGGAAAGCTATCCCGATGGCCCACTCAGTCTGTTTCACCAAGCTAGGCTACACCGACGCCCATGATCCCACCTGGGAAGCCCAGTCTCCCCAACCCTAACCCTAACTTGAGTCTTAACCCTAATTTTCTTGTGCAAGTGAAACTTCCCTCCGTCCATACGGTTTAGAAAAAGTCAGTAGGCAAGCCATCCCGATTGCCAACTCAATGTGTTCCACCAAGCTAGCCTTCACAGAGGCCCTGGTTGCTACCTGGGAAGCACAGTCTCCCCAACCCAGCCCTAACTTGAGTCTTCTCAACCCTAATTTTCTTGTGCAAGTGAAACATCCCCCCGTCCATACGGTTTAGAAAAAGTCAGTAGGCAAGCGAACCTGATTGCCAACTCCATCTGTTCCAACAAGCTAGCCTTCACAGAGGCCCTGGTTCCTGCCTGGGAAGCACAGTCTCCACAACCCAGCCCTCACTTGGGTATTAATCCTAATTTTCCAGTGCAACTGAAACATCCCCTCGTCCATACAGCTTCCAAAAAGACAGTAGGCAAGCAATCCTGATGGCCCACTCAGTCTGTTTCACCAGGTTCGGCTTCATCGAGGCCGTAGTTCCTGCCTGGGAAGCCCAGCCTCCATAACCCTAACCCTAACTTGGGTGTTAATGCTAATGTTCTTCTGCAATGGAAACATCCCCCCATGGATACGGTGTACTAAAACGGAGGAGGGAAGCCATCCTGGTGGCCCACTCAAGTCTGTTTCACCAAGCTAGGCTTCACAGAAGGTCTGGTTCCCTCCAGGGAAGCCTAGACTCCCCAACCTTACCCCTAACTAGAGTCTTGGCCCTAATTTTCTTGTCAACTGAAACATTCCCCCATCCAAACGGTGTACAAAAAGAAAGTAGGCAAGCTATCCCGATGGCCCACTCAGTCTGTTTCACCAAGCTAGGCTGCACCGAAGCCCAGGATCACGCTTGGGATCCGCAGTCTCCCCAACCCTAACCCTTACTTGAGTTTTAACACAAATTTTCTTGTGCAACTGAAATGATACCCCGTCCTTACAGTGCACAGAAAGCCAGTAGGAAAGCTATCCCGATGGCCCACTCAGTCTGTTTCACCAAGCTAGGCTACACCGACGCCCATGATCCCGCCTGGGAAGCCCAGTCTCCCCAACCCTAACCCTAACATGAGTCTTAACCCTAATTTTCTTGTGCAAGTGAAACATCACTCCGTCCATACGGTTTAGAAAAAGTCAGTAGGCAAGCCATCCCGACTGCCAACTCAATCTGTTCCACCAAGCTAGCCTTCACAGAGGCCCTGGTTGCTGCCTGGGAAGCACAGTCTCCCCAACCCAGCCCTCACTTGGGTATTAATCCTAATTTTCCTGTGCAACTGAAACATCCCCTCGTCCATACAGCGTACAAAAAGACAGTAGGCAAGCAATCCTGATGGCCCACTCAGTCTGTTTCACCAGGCTCGGCTTCATCGAGTCCGTAGTTCCTGCCTGGGAAGCCCAGCCTCCATAACCCTAACCCTAATTTGGGTCTTAATGCTAATATTCTTCTGCAATGGAAACATCCCCCCATGGATACGGTGTACTAAAACGGAGTAGGGAAGCCATCCTGTTGGGCCACTCAAGTCTATTTCACCAAGCTAGGCTTCACAGAGGGTCTGGTTCCCTCCAGGGAAGCCTAGCCTCCCCAACCTTACCCCTAACTAGAGTCTTGGCCCTAATTTTCTTGTGCAACTGAAACATTCCCCCGTCCAAACGGTGTACAAAAAGAAAGTAGGCAAGCTATCCCGATGGCCCACTCAGTCTGTTTCACCAAGCTAGGCTGCACCGAAGCCCAGGATCACGCTTGGGATCCGCAGTCTCCCCAACCCTAACCCTAACTTGAGTTTTAACACAAATTTTCTTGTGCAACTGAAACGATACCCCGTCCTTACAGTGCACAGAAAGCCAGTAGGAAAGCTATCCCGATGGCCCACTCAGTCTGTTTCACCAAGCTAGGCTGCACCGAAGCCCAGGATCCCGCCTGGGAAGCCCAGTCTCCCCAACCCTAACCCTAACTTGAGTCTTAACCCTAATTTTCTTGTGCAAATGAAACATCCCCCCGTCCATACGGTTTAGAAAAAGTCAGTAGGCAAGCCATCCCGATTGCCAACTCAATCTGTTCCACCAAGCTAGCCTTCACAGCGGCCCTGGTTGCTACCTGGGAAGCACAGTCTCCCCAACCCAGCCCTAACTTGAGACTTCTCAACCCTAATTTTCTTGTGCAAGTGAAACATCCCCCCGTCCATACGGTTTAGAAAAAGTCAGTAGGCAAGCGAACCCGATTGCCAACTCAATCTGTTCCAACAAGCTAGCCTTCACAGAGGCCCTGGTTCCTGCCTGGGAAGCACAGTCTCCACAACCCAGCCCTCACTTGGGCATTAATCCTAATTTTCCTGTGCAACTGAAACATCCCCTCGTCCATACAGCGTACAAAAAGACAGTAGGCAAGCAATCCTGATGGCCCACTCAGTCTGTTTCACCAGGCTCGGCTTCATCGAGGCCGTAGTTCCTGCCTGGGAAGCCCAGCCTCCATAACCCTAACCCTAATTTGGGTCTTAATGCTAATGTTCTTCTGCAATGGAAACATCCCCCCATGGATACGGTGTACTAAAACGGAGTAGGGAAGCCATCCTGGTGGCCCACTCCAGTCTGTTTCACCAAGCTAGGCTTCACAGAGGGTCTGGTTCCCTCCAGGGAAGCCTAGCCTCCCCAACCTTACCCCTAACTAGAGTCTTGGCCCTAATTTTCTTGTGCAACTGAAACATTCCCCCGTCCAAACGGTGTACAAAAAGAAAGTAGGCAAGCTATCCCGATGCCCCACTCAGTCTGTTTCACCAAGCTAGGCGGCACCGAAGCCCAGGATCACGCTTGGGATCCGCAGTCTCCCCAACCCTAACCCTAACTTGAGTTTTAACACAAATTTTCTTGTGCAACTGAAACGATACCCCGTCCTTACAGTGCACAGAAAGCCAGTAGGAAAGCTATCCCGATGGCCCACTCAGTCTGTTTCACCAAGCTAGGCTACAGCGAAGCCCAGGATCTCGCCTGGGAAGCCCAGTCTCCCCAACCCTGACCCTAACTTGAGTCTTAACCCTAATTTTCTTGTGCAAGTGAAACAACCCCCCGTCCATACGGTTTAGAAAAAGTCAGTAGGCAAGCCATCCCGATTGCCAACTCAATCTGTTCCACCAAGCTAGCCTTCACAAAGGCCCTGGTTGCTGCCTGGGAAGCACAGTCTCCCCAACCCAGCCCTAGCTTGGGTATTAATCCTAATTTTCCTGTGCAACTGAAACATCCCCTCGTCCATGCACCGTACAAAAAGACAGTAGGCAAGCCATCCCGATTGCCAACTCAATGTGTTCCACCAAGCTAGCCTTCACAGAGGCCCTGGTTGCTACCTGGGAAGCACAGTCTCCCCAACCCAGCCCTAACTTGAGTCTTCTTAACCCTAATTTTCTTGTGCAAGTGAAACATCCCCCCGTCCATACGGTTTAGAAAAAGTCAGTAGGCAAGCGAACCCGATTGCCAACTCAATCTGTTCCAACAATCTAGCCTTCACAGAGGCCCTGGTTCCTGCCTGGGAAGCACAGTCTCCACAACCCAGCCCTCACTTGGGTATTAATCCTAATTTTCCAGTGCAACTGAAACATCCCCTCGTCCATACAGCGTACAAAAAGACAGTAGGCAAGCAATCCTGATGGCCCACTCAGTCTGTTTCACCAGGTTCGGCTTCATCGAGGCCGTAGTTCCTGCCTGGGAAGCCCAGCCTCCATAACCCTAACCCTAACTTGGGTGTTAATGTTAATGTTCTTCTGCAATGGAAACATCCCCCCATGGATACGGTGTACTAAAACGGAGTAGGGAAGCCATCCTGGTGGCCCACTCAAGTCTGTTTCACCAAGCTAGGCTTCACAGAAGGTCTGGTTCCCTCCAGGGAAGCCTAGACTCCCCAACCTTACCCCTAACTAGAGTCTTGGCCCTAATTTTCTTGTCAACTGAAACATTCCCCCATCCAAACGGTGTACAAAAAGAAAGTAGGCAAGCTATCCCGATGGCCCACTCAGTCTGTTTCACCAAGCTAGGCTGCACCGAAGCCCAGGATCACGCTTGGGATCCGCAGTCTCCCCAACCCTAACCCTTACTTGAGTGTTAACACAAATTTTCTTGTGCAACTGAAATGATACCCCGTCCTTACAGTGCACAGAAAGCCAGTAGGAAAGCTATCCCGATGGCCCACTCAGTCTGTTTCACCAAGCTAGGCTACACCGACGCCCATGATCCCACCTGGGAAGCCCAGTCTCCCCAACCCTAACCCTAACTTGAGTCTTAACCCTAATTTTCTTGTGCAAGTGAAACTTCCCTCCGTCCATACGGTTTAGAAAAAGTCAGTAGGCAAGCCATCCCGATTGCCAACTCAATGTGTTCCACCAAGCTAGCCTTCACAGAGGCCCTGGTTGCTACCTGGGAAGCACAGTCTCCCCAACCCAGGCCTAACTTGAGTCTTCTTAACCCTAATTTCCTTGTGCAAGTGAAACATCCCCCCGTCCATACGGTTTAGAAAAAGTGAGTAGGCAAGCCATCCCGATTGCCAACTCAATCTGTTCCAACAAGCTAGCCTTCACAGAGGCCCTGGTTCCTGCCTGGGAAGCAAAGTCTCCCCAACCCAGCCCTCACTTGGGTATTAATCCTAATTTTCCTGTGCAACTGAAACATCCCCTCGTCCATACAGCGTACAAAAAGACAGTAGGCAAGCAATCCTGATAACCCACTCAGTCTGTTTCACCAGGCTCGGCTTCATCGAGGCCGTAGTTCCTGCCTGGGAAGCCCAGCCTCCATAACCCTAACCCTAATTTGGGTGTTAATGCTAATGTTCTTCTGCAATGGAAACATCCCCCCATGGATAAGGTGTACTAAAACTGAGTAGGGACGCCATCCTGGTGGCCCACTCAAGTCTGTTTCACCAAGCTAGGCTTCACAGAGGGTCTGGTTCCCTCAAGGGAAGCCTAGCCTCCCCAACCTTTCCTCTAACTAGAGTCTTGGCCCTTAATTTTCTTGTGCAACTGAAACATTCCCCCATCCAAACGGTGTACAAAAAGAAAGTAGGCAAGCTATCCCGATGGCCCACTCAGTCTGTTTCACCAAGCTAGGCTGCACCGAAGCCCAGGATCACGCTTGGGATCCGCAGTCTCCCCAACCCTAACCCTAACTTGAGTTTTAACACAAATTTTCTTGTGCAACTGAAACGATACCCCGTCCTTACAGTGCACAGAAAGCCAGTAGGCAAGCTATCCCGATGGCCCACTCAGTCTGTTTCACCAAGCTAGGCTACACCGACGCCCAGGATCCCGCCTGGGAAGCCCAGTCTCCCCAACCCTAACCCTAACTTGAGTCTTAACCCTAATTTTCTTGTGCAAGTGAAACATCCCTCCGTCCATACGGTTTAGAAAAAGTCAGTAGGCAAGCCATCCCGATTGCCAACTCAATCTGTTCCACCAAGCTAGCCTTCACAGAGGCCCTGGTTGCTGCCTGGGAAGCACAGTCTCCCCAACCCAGCCCTAGCTTGGGTATTAATCCTAATTTTCCTGTGCAAGTGAAACATCCCCTCGTCCATACAGCGTACAAAAAGACAGTAGGCAAGCAATCCTGATGGCCCACTCAGTCTGTTTCACCAGGCTCGGCTTCATCGAGGCCGTAGTTCCTGCCTGGGAAGCCCAGCCTCCATAACCCTAACCCTAATTTGGGTGTTAATGCTAATGTTCTTCTGCAATGGAAACATCCCCCCATGGATAAGGTGTACTAAAACTGAGTAGGGACGCCATCCTGGTGGCCCACTCCAGTCTGTTTCACCAAGCTAGGCTTCACAGAGGGTCTGGTTCCCTCAAGGGAAGCCTAGCCTCCCCAACCTTTCCTCTAACTAGAGTCTTGGCCCTTAATTTTCTTGTGCAACTGAAACATTCCCCCGTCCAAACGGTGTACAAAAAGAAAGTAGGCAAGCTATCCCGATGGCCCACTCAGTCTGTTTCACCAAGCTAGGCTGCACCGAAGCCCAGGATCACGCTTGGGATCCGCAGTCTCCCCAACCCTAACCCTAACTTGAGTTTTAACACAAATTTTCTTGTGCAACTGAAACGATACCCTGTCCTTACAGTGCACAGAAAGCCAGTAGGCAAGCTATCCCGATGGCCCACTCAGTCTGTTTCACCAAGCTAGGCTACACCGACGCCCAGGATCCCGCCTGGGAAGCCCAGTCTCCCCAACCCTAACCCTAACTTGAGTCTTAACCCTAATTTTCTTGTGCAAGTGAAACATCCCTCCGTCCATACGGTTTAGAAAAAGTCAGTAGGCAAGCCATCCCGATTGCCAACTCAATCTGTTCCACCAAGCTAGCCTTCACAGAGGCCCTGGTTGCTGCCTGGGAAGCACAGTCTCCCCAACCCAGCCCTACCTTGGGTATTAATCCTAATTTTCCTGTGCAAGTGAAACATCCCCTCGTCCATACAGCGTACAAAAAGACAGTAGGCAAGCAATCCTGATGGCCCACTCAGTCTGTTTCACCAGGCTCGGCTTCATCGAGGCCGTAGTTCCTGCCTGGGAAGCCCAGCCTCCATAACCCTAACCCTAATTTGGGTCTTAATGCTAATGTTCTTCTGCAATGGAAACATCCCCCCATGGATACGGTGTACTAAAACGGAGTAGGGAAACCATCCTGGTGGCCCACTCCAGTCTGTTTCACCAAGCTAGGCTTCACAGAGGGTCTGGTTCCCTCCAGGGAAGCCTAGCCTCCCCAACCTTACCCCTAACTAGAGTCTTGGCCCTAATTTTCTTGTGCAACTGAAACATTCCCCCGTCCAAACGGTGTACAAAAAGAAAGTAGGCAAGCTATCCCGATGGCCCACTCAGTCTGTTTCACCAAGCTAGGCTGCACCGAAGCCCAGGATCACGCTTGGGATCCGCAGTCTCCCCAACCCTAACCCTAACTTGAGTTTTAACACAAATTTTCTTGTGCAACTGAAACGATACCCCGTCCTTACAGTGCACAGAAAGCCAGTAGGAAAGCTATCCCGATGGCCCACTCAGTCTGTTTCACCAAGCTAGGCTGCACCGAAGCCCAGGATCCCGCCTGGGAAGCCCAGTCTCCCCAACCCTAACCCTAACTTGAGTCTTAACCCTAATTTTCTTGTGCAAATGAAACATCCCCCCGTCCATACGGTTTAGAAAAAGTCAGTAGGCAAGCCATCCCGATTGCCAACTCAATCTGTTCCACCAAGCTAGCCTTCACAGAGGCCCTGGTTGCTACCTGGGAAGCACAGTCTCCCCAACCCAGCCCTAACTTGAGTCTTCTCAACCCTAATTTTCTTGTGCAAGTGAAACATCCCCCCGTCCATACGGTTTAGAAAAAGTCAGTAGGCAAGCGAACCCGATTGCCAACTCAATCTGTTCCAACAAGCTAGCCTTCACAGAGGCCCTGGTTCCTGCCTGGGAAGCACAGTCTCCACAACCCAGCCCTCACTTGGGCATTAATCCTAATTTTCCTGTGCAACTGAAACATCCCCTCGTCCATACAGCGTACAAAAAGACAGTAGGCAAGCAATCCTGATGGCCCACTCAGTCTGTTTCACCAGGCTCGGCTTCATCGAGGCCGTAGTTCCTGCCTGGGAAGCCCAGCCTCCATAACCCTAACCCTAATTTGGGTCTTAATGCTAATGTTCTTCTGCAATGGAAACATCCCCCCATGGATACGGTGTACTAAAACGGAGTAGGGAAGCCATCCTGGTGGCCCACTCCAGTCTGTTTCACCAAGCTAGGCTTCACAGAGGGTCTGGTTCCCTCCAGGGAAGCCTAGCCTCCCCAACCTTACCCCTAACTAGAGTCTTGGCCCTAATTTTCTTGTGCAACTGAAACATTCCCCCGTCCAAACGGTGTACAAAAAGAAAGTAGGCAAGCTATCCCGATGGCCCACTCAGTCTGTTTCACCAAGCTAGGCGGCACCGAAGCCCAGGATCACGCTTGGGATCCGCAGTCTCCCCAACCCTAACCCTAACTTGAGTTTTAACACAAATTTTCTTGTGCAACTGAAACGATACCCCGTCCTTACAGTGCACAGAAAGCCAGTAGGAAAGCTATCCCGATGGCCCACTCAGTCTGTTTCACCAAGCTAGGCTACAGCGAAGCCCAGGATCTCGCCTGGGAAGCCCAGTCTCCCCAACCCTGACCCTAACTTGAGTCTTAACCCTAATTTTCTTGTGCAAGTGAAACAACCCCCCGTCCATACGGTTTAGAAAAAGTCAGTAGGCAAGCCATCCCGATTGCCAACTCAATCTGTTCCACCAAGCTAGCCTTCACAAAGGCCCTGGTTGCTGCCTGGGAAGCACAGTCTCCCCAACCCAGCCCTAGCTTGGGTATTAATCCTAATTTTCCTGTGCAACTGAAACATCCCCTCGTCCATGCACCGTACAAAAAGACAGTAGGCAAGCCATCCCGATTGCCAACTCAATGTGTTCCACCAAGCTAGCCTTCACAGAGGCCCTGGTTGCTACCTGGGAAGCACAGTCTCCCCAACCCAGCCCTAACTTGAGTCTTCTTAACCCTAATTTTCTTGTGCAAGTGAAACATCCCTCCGTCCATACGGTTTAGAAAAAATCAGTAGGCAAGCCATCCCGACTGCCAACTCAATCTGTTCCACCAAGCTAGCCTTCACAGAGGCCCTGGTTGCTGCCTGGGAAGCACAGTCTCCCCAACCCAGCCCTCACTTGGGTATTAATCCTAATTTTCCTGTGCAACTGAAACATCCCCTCGTCCATACAGCGTACAAAACGACAGTAGGCAAGCAATCCTGATGGCCCACTCAGTCTGTTTCACCAGGCTCGGCTTCATCGAGGCCGTAGTTCCTGCCTGGGAAGCCCAGCCTCCATAACCCTAACCCTAATTTGGGTCTTAATGCTAATGTTCTTCTGCAATGGAAACATCCCCCCATGGATACGGTGTACTAAAACGGAGTAGGGAAGCCATCCTGGTGGCCCATTCCAGTCTGTTTCACCAAGCTAGGCTTCACAGAGGGTCTGGTTCCCTCCAGGGAAGCCTAGCCTCCCCAACCTTACCCCTAACTAGAGTCTTGGCCCTAATTTTCTTGTGCAACTGAAACATTCCCCCGTCCAAACGGTGTACAAAAAGAAAGTAGGCAAGCTATCCCGATGGCCCACTCAGTCTGTTTCACCAAGCTAGGCTGCACCGAAGCCCAGGATCACGCTTGGGATCCGCAGTCTCCCCAACCCTAACCCTAACTTGAGTTTTAACACAAATTTTCTTGTGCAACTGAAACGATACCCCGTCCTTACAGTGCACAGAAAGCCAGTAGGAAAGCTATCCCGATGGCCCACTCAGTCTGTTTCACCAAGCTAGGCTGCACCGAAGCCCATGATCCCGCCTGGGAAGCCCAGTCTCCCCAACCCTAACCCTAACTTGAGTCTTAACCCTAATTTTCTTGTGCAAATGAAACATCCCCCCGTCCATACGGTTTAGAAAAAGTCAGTAGGCAAGCCATCCCGATTGCCAACTCAATCTGTTCCACCAAGCTAGCCTTCACAGAGGCCCTGGTTGCTACCTGGGAAGCACAGTCTCCCCAACCCAGCCCTAACTTGAGTCTTCTCAACCCTAATTTTCTTGTGCAAGTGAAACATCCCCCCGTCCATACGGTTTAGAAAAAGTCAGTAGGCAAGCGAACCCGATTGCCAACTCAATCTGTTCCAACAAGCTAGCCTTCACAGAGGCCCTGGTTGCTACCTGGGAAGCACAGTCTCCACAACCCAGCCCTCACTTGGGCATTAATCCTAATTTTCCTGTGCAACTGAAACATCCCCTCGTCCATACAGCGTACAAAAAGACAGTAGGCAAGCAATCCTGATGGCCCACTCAGTCTGTTTCACCAGGCTCGGCTTCATCGAGGCCGTAGTTCCTGCCTGGGAAGCCCAGCCTCCATAACCCTAACCCTAATTTGGGTCTTAATGCTAATGTTCTTCTGCAATGGAAACATCCCCCCATGGATACGGTGTACTAAAACGGAGTAGGGAAGCCATCCTGGTGGCCCACTACAGTCTGTTTCACCAAGCTAGGCTTCACAGAGGGTCTGGTTCCCTCCAGGGAAGCCTAGCCTCCCCAACCTTACCCCTAACTAGAGTCTTGGCCCTAATTTTCTTGTGCAACTGAAACATTCCCCCGTCCAAACGGTGTACAAAAAGAAAGTAGGCAAGCTATCCCGATGCCCCACTCAGTCTGTTTCACCAAGCTAGGCGGCACCGAAGCCCAGGATCACGCTTGGGATCCGCAGTCTCCCCAACCCTAACCCTAACTTGAGTTTTAACACAAATTTTCTTGTGCAACTGAAACGATACCCCGTCCTTACAGTGCACAGAAAGCCAGTAGGAAAGCTATCCCGATGGCCCACTCAGTCTGTTTCACCAAGCTAGGCTACAGCGAAGCCCAGGATCTCGCCTGGGAAGCCCAGTCTCCCCAACCCTGACCCTAACTTGAGTCTTAACCCTAATTTTCTTGTGCAAGTGAAACAACCCCCCGTCCATACGGTTTAGAAAAAGTCAGTAGGCAAGCCATCCCGATTGCCAACTCAATCTGTTCCACCAAGCTAGCCTTCACAAAGGCCCTGGTTGCTGCCTGGGAAGCACAGTCTCCCCAACCCAGCCCTAGCTTGGGTATTAATCCTAATTTTCCTGTGCAACTGAAACATCCCCTCGTCCATGCACCGTACAAAAAGACAGTAGGCAAGCCATCCCGATTGCCAACTCAATGTGTTCCACCAAGCTAGCCTTCACAGAGGCCCTGGTTGCTACCTGGGAAGCACAGTCTCCCCAACCCAGCCCTACCTTGAGTCTTCTTAACCCTAATTTTCTTGTGCAAGTGAAACATCCCCCCGTCCATACGGTTTAGAAAAAATCAGTAGGCAAGCGAACCCGATTGCCAACTCAATCTGTTCCAACAAGCTAGCCTTCACAGAGGCCCTGGTTCCTGCCTGGGAAGCACAGTCTCCACAACCCAGCCCTCACTTGGGTATTAATCCTAATTTTCCAGTGCAACTGAAACATCCCCTCGTCCATACAGCGTACAAAAAGACAGTAGGCAAGCAATCCTGATGGCCCACTCAGTCTGTTTCACCAGGTTCGGCTTCATCGAGGCCGTAGTTCCTGCCTGGGAAGCCCAGCCTCCATAACCCTAACCCTAACTTGGGTGTTAATGTTAATGTTCTTCTGCAATGGAAACATCCCCCCATGGATACGGTGTACTAAAACGGAGTAGGGAAGCCATCCTGGTGGCCCACTCAAGTCTGTTTCACCAAGCTAGGCTTCACAGAAGGTCTGGTTCCCTCCAGGGAAGCCTAGACTCCCCAACCTTACCCCTAACTAGAGTCTTGGCCCTAATTTTCTTGTCAACTGAAACATTCCCCCATCCAAACGGTGTACAAAAAGAAAGTAGGCAAGCTATGCCGATGGCCCACTCAGTCTTTTTCACCAAGCTAGGCTGCACCGAAGCCCAGGATCACGCTTGGGATCCGCAGTCTCCCCAACCCTAACCCTTACTTGAGTTTTAACACAAATTTTCTTGTGCAACTGAAATGATACCCCGTCCTTACAGTGCACAGAAAGCCAGTAGGAAAGCTATCCCGATGGCCCACTCAGTCTGTTTCACCAAGCTAGGCTACACCGACGCCCATGATCCCGCCTGGGAAGCCCAGTCTCCCCAACCCTAACCCTAACTTGAGTCTTAACCCTAATTTTCTTGTGCAAGTGAAACTTCCCTCCGTCCATACGGTTTAGAAAAAGTCAGTAGGCAAGCCATCCCGATTGCCAACTCAATGTGTTCCACCAAGCTAGCCTTCACAGAGGCCCTGGTTGCTACCTGGGAAGCACAGTCTCCCCAACCCAGCCCTAACTTGAGTCTTCTTAACCCTAATTTCCTTGTGCAAGTGAAACATCCCCCCGTCCATACGGTTTAGAAAAAGTGAGTAGGCAAGCCATCCCGATTGCCAACTCAATCTGTTCCAACAAGCTAGCCTTCACAGAGGCCCTGGTTCCTGCCTGGGAAGCACAGTCTCCCCAACCCAGCCCTCACTTGGGTATTAATCCTAATTTTCCTGTGCAACTGAAACATCCCCTCGTCCATACAGCGTACAAAAAGACAGTAGGCAAGCAATCCTGATAACCCACTCAGTCTGTTTCACCAGGCTCGGCTTCATCGAGGCCGTAGTTCCTGCCTGGGAAGCCCAGCCTCCATAACCCTAACCCTAATTTGGGTGTTAATGCTAATGTTCTTCTGCAATGGAAACATCCCCCCATGGATAAGGTGTACTAAAACTGAGTAGGGACGCCATCCTGGTGGCCCACTCAAGTCTGTTTCACCAAGCTAGGCTTCACAGAGGGTCTGGTTCCCTCAAGGGAAGCCTAGCCTCCCCAACCTTTCCTCTAACTAGAGTCTTGGCCCTTAATTTTCTTGTGCAACTGAAACATTCCCCCATCCAAACGGTGTACAAAAAGAAAGTAGGCAAGCTATCCCGATGGCCCACTCAGTCTGTTTCACCAAGCTAGGCTGCACCGAAGCCCAGGATCACGCTTGGGATCCGCAGTCTCCCCAACCCTAACCCTAACTTGAGTTTTAACACAAATTTTCTTGTGCAACTGAAACGATACCCCGTCCTTACAGTGCACAGAAAGCCAGTAGGCAAGCTATCCCGATGGCCCACTCAGTCTGTTTCACCAAGCTAGGCTACACCGACGCCCAGGATCCCGCCTGGGAAGCCCAGTCTCCCCAACCCTAACCCTAACTTGAGTCTTAACCCTAATTTTCTTGTGCAAGTGAAACATCCCTCCGTCCATACGGTTTAGAAAAAGTCAGTAGGCAAGCCATCCCGATTGCCAACTCAATCTGTTCCACCAAGCTAGCCTTCACAGAGGCCCTGGTTGCTGCCTGGGAAGCACAGTCTCCCCAACCCAGCCCTAGCTTGGGTATTAATCCTAATTTTCCTGTGCAAGTGAAACATCCCCTCGTCCATACAGCGTACAAAAAGACAGTAGGCAAGCAATCCTGATGGCCCACTCAGTCTGTTTCACCAGGCTCGGCTTCATCGAGGCCGTAGTTCCTGCCTGGGAAGCCCAGCCTCCATAACCCTAACCCTAATTTGGGTGTTAATGCTAATGTTCTTCTGCAATGGAAACATCCCCCCATGGATAAGGTGTACTAAAACTGAGTAGGGACGCCATCCTGGTGGCCCACTCAAGTCTGTTTCACCAAGCTAGGCTTCACAGAGGGTCTGGTTCCCTCAAGGGAAGCCTAGCCTCCCCAACCTTTCCTCTAACTAGAGTCTTGGCCCTTAATTTTCTTGTGCAACTGAAACATTCCCCCATCCAAACGGTGTACAAAAAGAAAGTAGGCAAGCTATCCCGATGGCCCACTCAGTCTGTTTCACCAAGCTAGGCTGCACCGAAGCCCAGGATCACGCTTGGGATCCGCAGTCTCCCCAACCCTAACCCTAACTTGAGTTTTAACACAAATTTTCTTGTGCAACTGAAACGATACCCCGTCCTTACAGTGCACAGAAAGCCAGTAGGCAAGCTATCCCGATGGCCCACTCAGTCTGTTTCACCAAGCTAGGCTACACCGACGCCCAGGATCCCGCCTGGGAAGCCCAGTCTCCCCAACCCTAACCCTAACTTGAGTCTTAACCCTAATTTTCTTGTGCAAGTGAAACATCCCTCCGTCCATACGGTTTAGAAAAAGTCAGTAGGCAAGCCATCCCGATTGCCAACTCAATCTGTTCCACCAAGCTAGCCTTCACAGAGGCCCTGGTTGCTGCCTGGGAAGCACAGTCTCCCCAACCCAGCCCTAGCTTGGGTATTAATCCTAATTTTCCTGTGCAAGTGAAACATCCCCTCGTCCATACAGCGTACAAAAAGACAGTAGGCAAGCAATCCTGATGGCCCACTCAGTCTGTTTCACCAGGCTCGGCTTCATCGAGGCCGTAGTTCCTGCCTGGGAAGCCCAGCCTCCATAACCCTAACCCTAATTTGGGTCTTAATGCTAATGTTCTTCTGCAATGGAAACATCCCCCCATGGATACGGTGTACTAAAACGGAGTAGGGAAGCCATCCTGGTGGCCCACTCCAGTCTGTTTCACCAAGCTAGGCTTCACAGAGGGTCTGGTTCCCTCCAGGGAAGCCTAGCCTCCCCAACCTTACCCCTAACTAGAGTCTTGGCCCTAATTTTCTTGTGCAACTGAAACATTCCCCCGACCAAACGGTGTACAAAAAGAAAGTAGGCAAGCTATCCCGATGCCCCACTCAGTCTGTTTCACCAAGCTAGGTTGCACCGAAGCCCAGGATCACGCTTGGGATCCGCAGTCTCCCCAACCCTAACCCTAACTTGAGTTTTAACACAAATTTTCTTGTGCAACTGAAACGATACCCCGTCCTTACAGTGCACAGAAAGCCAGTAGGAAAGCTATCCCGATGGCCCACTCAGTCTGTTTCACCAAGCTAGGCTACAGCGAAGCCCAGGATCTCGCCTGGGAAGCCCAGTCTCCCCAACCCTGACCCTAACTTGAGTCTTAACCCTAATTTTCTTGTGCAAGTGAAACAACCCCCCGTCCATACGGTTTAGAAAAAGTCAGTAGGCAAGCCATCCCGATTGCCAACTCAATCTGTTCCACCAAGCTAGCCTTCACAAAGGCCCTGGTTGCTGCCTGGGAAGCACAGTCTCCCCAACCCAGCCCTAACTTGGGTATTAATCCTAATTTTCCTGTGCAACTGAAACATCCCCTCGTCCATGCACCGTACAAAAAGACAGTAGGCAAGCCATCCCGATTGCCAACTCAATGTGTTCCACCAAGCTAGCCTTCACAGAGGCCCTGGTTGCTACCTGGGAAGCACAGTCTCCCCAACCCAGCCCTAACTTGAGTCTTCTTAACCCTAATTTTCTTGTGCAAGTGAAACATCCCCCCGTCCATACGGTTTAGAAAAAGTCAGTAGGCAAGCGAACCTGATTGCCAACTCAATCTGTTCCAACAAGCTAGCCTTCACAGAGGCCCTGGTTCCTGCCTGGGAAGCACAGTCTCCACAACCCAGCCCTCACTTGGGTATTAATCCTAATTTTCCAGTGCAACTGAAACATCCCCTCGTCCATACAGCTTCCAAAAAGACAGTAGGCAAGCAATCCTGATGGCCCACTCAGTCTGTTTCACCAGGTTCGGCTTCATCGAGGCCGTAGTTCCTGCCTGGGAAGCCCAGCCTCCATAACCCTAACCCTAACTTGGGTGTTAATGCTAATGTTCTTCTGCAATGGAAACATCCCCCCATGGATACGGTGTACTAAAACGGAGGAGGGAAGCCATCCTGGTGGCCCACTCAAGTCTGTTTCACCAAGCTAGGCTTCACAGAAGGTCTGGTTCCCTCCAGGGAAGCCTAGACTCCCCAACCTTACCCCTAACTAGAGTCTTGGCCCTAATTTTCTTGTCAACTGAAACATTCCCCCATCCAAACGGTGTACAAAAAGAAAGTAGGCAAGCTATCCCGATGGCCCACTCAGTCTGTTTCACCAAGCTAGGCTGCACCGAAGCCCAGGATCACGCTTGGGATCCGCAGTCTCCCCAACCCTAACCCTTACTTGAGTTTTAACACAAATTTTCTTGTGCAACTGAAATGATACCCCGTCCTTACAGTGCACAGAAAGCCAGTAGGAAAGCTATCCCGATGGCCCACTCAGTCTGTTTCACCAAGCTAGGCTACACCGACGCCCATGATCCCGCCTGGGAAGCCCAGTCTCCCCACCCCTAACCCTAACTTGAGTCTTAACCCTAATTTTCTTGTGCAAGTGAAACATCACTCCGTCCATACGGTTTAGAAAAAGTCAGTAGGCAAGCCATCCCGACTGCCAACTCAATCTGTTCCACCAAGCTAGCCTTCACAGAGGCCCTGGTTGCTGCCTGGGAAGCACAGTCTCCCCAACCCAGCCCTCACTTGGGTATTAATCCTAATTTTCCTGTGCAACTGAAACATCCCCTCGTCCATACAGCGTACAAAAAGACAGTAGGCAAGCAATCCTGATGGCCCACTCAGTCTGTTTCACCAGGCTCGGCTTCATCGAGTCCGTAGTTCCTGCCTGGGAAGCCCAGCCTCCATAACCCTAACCCTAATTTGGGTCTTAATGCTAATATTCTTCTGCAATGGAAACATCCCCCCATGGATACGGTGTACTAAAACGGAGTAGGGAAGCCATCCTGTTGGGCCACTCAAGTCTATTTCACCAAGCTAGGCTTCACAGAGGGTCTGGTTCCCTCCAGGGAAGCCTAGCCTCCCCAACCTTACCCCTAACTAGAGTCTTGGCCCTAATTTTCTTGTGCAACTGAAACATTCCCCCGTCCAAACGGTGTACAAAAAGAAAGTAGGCAAGCTATCCCGATGGCCCACTCAGTCTGTTTCACCAAGCTAGGCGGCACCGAAGCCCAGGATCACGCTTGGGATCCGCAGTCTCCCCAACCCTAACCCTAACTTGAGTTTTAACACAAATTTTCTTGTGCAACTGAAACGATACCCCGTCCTTACAGTGCACAGAAAGCCAGTAGGAAAGCTATCCCGATGGCCCACTCAGTCTGTTTCACCAAGCTAGGCTACAGCGAAGCCCAGGATCTCGCCTGGGAAGCCCAGTCTCCCCAACCCTGACCCTAACTTGAGTCTTAACCCTAATTTTCTTGTGCAAGTGAAACAACCCCCCGTCCATACGGTTTAGAAAAAGTCAGTAGGCAAGCCATCCCGATTGCCAACTCAATCTGTTCCACCAAGCTAGCCTTCACAAAGGCCCTGGTTGCTGCCTGGGAAGCACAGTCTCCCCAACCCAGCCCTAGCTTGGGTATTAATCCTAATTTTCCTGTGCAACTGAAACATCCCCTCGTCCATGCACCGTACAAAAAGACAGTAGGCAAGCCATCCCGATTGCCAACTCAATGTGTTCCACCAAGCTAGCCTTCACAGAGGCCCTGGTTGCTACCTGGGAAGCACAGTCTCCCCAACCCAGCCCTAACTTGAGTCTTCTTAACCCTAATTTTCTTGTGCAAGTGAAACATCCCCCCGTCCATACGGTTTAGAAAAAGTCAGTAGGCAAGCGAACCCGATTGCCAACTCAATCTGTTCCAACAAGCTAGCCTTCACAGAGGCCCTGGTTCCTGCCTGGGAAGCACAGTCTCCACAACCCAGCCCTCACTTGGGTATTAATCCTAATTTTCCAGTGCAACTGAAACATCCCCTCGTCCATACAGCGTACAAAAAGACAGTAGGCAAGCAATCCTGATGGCCCACTCAGTCTGTTTCACCAGGTTCGGCTTCATCGAGGCCGTAGTTCCTGCCTGGGAAGCCCAGCCTCCATAACCCTAACCCTAACTTGGGTGTTAATGTTAATGTTCTTCTGCAATGGAAACATCCCCCCATGGATACGGTGTACTAAAACGGAGTAGGGAAGCCATCCTGGTGGCCCACTCAAGTCTGTTTCACCAAGCTAGGCTTCACAGAAGGTCTGGTTCCCTCCAGGGAAGCCTAGACTCCCCAACCTTACCCCTAACTAGAGACTTGGCCCTAATTTTCTTGTCAACTGAAACATTCCCCCATCCAAACGGTGTACAAAAAGAAAGTAGGCAAGCTATCCCGATGGCCCACTCAGTCTGTTTCACCAAGCTAGGCTGCACCGAAGCCCAGGATCACGCTTGGGATCCGCAGTCTCCCCAACCCTAACCCTTACTTGAGTTTTAACACAAATTTTCTTGTGCAACTGAAATGATACCCCGTCCTTACAGTGCACAGAAAGCCAGTAGGAAAGCTATCCCGATGGCCCACTCAGTCTGTTTCACCAAGCTAGGCTACACCGACGCCCATGATCCCGCCTGGGAAGCCCAGTCTCCCCAACCCTAACCCTAACTTGAGTCTTAACCCTAATTTTCTTGTGCAAGTGAAACTTCCCTCCGTCCATACGGTTTAGAAAAAGTCAGTAGGCAAGCCATCCCGATTGCCAACTCAATGTGTTCCACCAAGCTAGCCTTCACAGAGGCCCTGGTTGCTACCTGGGAAGCACAGTCTCCCCAACCCAGCCCTAACTTGAGTCTTCTTAACCCTAATTTCCTTGTGCAAGTGAAACATCCCCCCGTCCATACGGTTTAGAAAAAGTGAGTAGGCAAGCCATCCCGATTGCCAACTCAATCTGTTCCAACAAGCTAGCCTTCACAGAGGCCCTGGTTCCTGCCTGGGAAGCACAGTCTCCCCAACCCAGCCCTCACTTGGGTATTAATCCTAATTTTCCTGTGCAACTGAAACATCCCCTCGTCCATACAGCGTACAAAAAGACAGTAGGCAAGCAATCCTGATAACCCACTCAGTCTGTTTCACCAGGCTCGGCTTCATCGAGGCCGTAGTTCCTGCCTGGGAAGCCCAGCCTCCATAACCCTAACCCTAATTTGGGTGTTAATGCTAATGTTCTTCTGCAATGGAAACATCCCCCCATGGATAAGGTGTACTAAAACTGAGTAGGGACGCCATC
The DNA here is from genome assembly GCF_057233095.1 of Heloderma suspectum. Lineage (NCBI taxonomy): Eukaryota > Metazoa > Chordata > Lepidosauria > Squamata > Helodermatidae > Heloderma > Heloderma suspectum. The sequence continues at coordinate 145,290,792 of NC_139459.1, forward strand.
CTGGTGGCCCACTCAAGTCTGTTTCACCAAGCTAGGCTTCACAGAGGGTCTGGTTCCCTCAAGGGAAGCCTAGCCTCCCCAACCTTTCCTCTAACTAGAGTCTTGGCCCTTAATTTTCTTGTGCAACTGAAACATTCCCCCATCCAAACGGTGTACAAAAAGAAAGTAGGCAAGCTATCCCGATGGCCCACTCAGTCTGTTTCACCAAGCTAGGCTGCACCGAAGCCCAGGATCACGCTTGGGATCCGCAGTCTCCCCAACCCTAACCCTAACTTGAGTTTTAACACAAATTTTCTTGTGCAACTGAAACGATACCCCGTCCTTACAGTGCACAGAAAGCCAGTAGGCAAGCTATCCCGATGGCCCACTCAGTCTGTTTCACCAAGCTAGGCTACACCGACGCCCAGGATCCCGCCTGGGAAGCCCAGTCTCCCCAACCCTAACCCTAACTTGAGTCTTAACCCTAATTTTCTTGTGCAAGTGAAACATCCCTCCGTCCATACGGTTTAGAAAAAGTCAGTAGGCAAGCCATCCCGATTGCCAACTCAATCTGTTCCACCAAGCTAGCCTTCACAGAGGCCCTGGTTGCTGCCTGGGAAGCACAGTCTCCCCAACCCAGCCCTAGCTTGGGTATTAATCCTAATTTTCCTGTGCAAGTGAAACATCCCCTCGTCCATACAGCGTACAAAAAGACAGTAGGCAAGCAATCCTGATGGCCCACTCAGTCTGTTTCACCAGGCTCGGCTTCATCGAGGCCGTAGTTCCTGCCTGGGAAGCCCAGCCTCCATAACCCTAACCCTAATTTGGGTCTTAATGCTAATGTTCTTCTGCAATGGAAACATCCCCCCATGGATACGGTGTACTAAAACGGAGTAGGGAAGCCATCCTGGTGGCCCACTCCAGTCTGTTTCACCAAGCTAGGCTTCACAGAGGGTCTGGTTCCCTCCAGGGAAGCCTAGCCTCCCCAACCTTACCCCTAACTAGAGTCTTGGCCCTAATTTTCTTGTGCAACTGAAACATTCCCCCGACCAAACGGTGTACAAAAAGAAAGTAGGCAAGCTATCCCGATGCCCCACTCAGTCTGTTTCACCAAGCTAGGTTGCACCGAAGCCCAGGATCACGCTTGGGATCCGCAGTCTCCCCAACCCTAACCCTAACTTGAGTTTTAACACAAATTTTCTTGTGCAACTGAAACGATACCCCGTCCTTACAGTGCACAGAAAGACAGTAGGAAAGCTATCCCGATGGCCCACTCAGTCTGTTTCACCAAGCTAGGCTACACCGAAGCCCAGGATCTCGCCTGGGAAGCCCAGTCTCCCCAACCCTGACCCTAACTTGAGTCTTAACCCTAATTTTCTTGTGCAAGTGAAACAACCCCCCGTCCATACGGTTTAGAAAAAGTCAGTAGGCAAGCCATCCCGATTGCCAACTCAATCTGTTCCACCAAGCTAGCCTTCACAAAGGCCCTGGTTGCTGCCTGGGAAGCACAGTCTCCCCAACCCAGCCCTAACTTGGGTATTAATCCTAATTTTCCTGTGCAACTGAAACATCCCCTCGTCCATGCACCGTACAAAAAGACAGTAGGCAAGCCATCCCGATTGCCAACTCAATGTGTTCCACCAAGCTAGCCTTCACAGAGGCCCTGGTTGCTACCTGGGAAGCACAGTCTCCACAACCCAGCCCTCACTTGGGCATTAATCCTAATTTTCCTGTGCAACTGAAACATCCCCTCGTCCATACAGCGTACAAAAAGACAGTAGGCAAGCAATCCTGATGGCCCACTCAGTCTGTTTCACCAGGCTCGGCTTCATCGAGGCCGTAGTTCCTGCCTGGGAAGCCCAGCCTCCATAACCCTAACCCTAATTTGGGTCTTAATGCTAATGTTCTTCTGCAATGGAAACATCCCCCCATGGATACGGTGTACTAAAACGGAGTAGGGAAGCCATCCTGGTGGCCCACTCCAGTCTGTTTCACCAAGCTAGGCTTCACAGAGGGTCTGGTTCCCTCCAGGGAAGCCTAGCCTCCCCAACCTTACCCCTAACTAGAGTCTTGGCCCTAATTTTCTTGTGCAACTGAAACATTCCCCCGTCCAAACGGTGTACAAAAAGAAAGTAGGCAAGCTATCCCGATGCCCCACTCAGTCTGTTTCACCAAGCTAGGCGGCACCGAAGCCCAGGATCACGCTTGGGATCCGCAGTCTCCCCAACCCTAACCCTAACTTGAGTTTTAACACAAATTTTCTTGTGCAACTGAAACGATACCCCGTCCTTACAGTGCACAGAAAGCCAGTAGGAAAGCTATCCCGATGGCCCACTCAGTCTGTTTCACCAAGCTAGGCTACAGCGAAGCCCAGGATCTCGCCTGGGAAGCCCAGTCTCCCCAACCCTGACCCTAACTTGAGTCTTAACCCTAATTTTCTTGTGCAAGTGAAACAACCCCCCGTCCATACGGTTTAGAAAAAGTCAGTAGGCAAGCCATCCCGATTGCCAACTCAATCTGTTCCACCAAGCTAGCCTTCACAAAGGCCCTGGTTGCTGCCTGGGAAGCACAGTCTCCCCAACCCAGCCCTAGCTTGGGTATTAATCCTAATTTTCCTGTGCAACTGAAACATCCCCTCGTCCATGCACCGTACAAAAAGACAGTAGGCAAGCCATCCCGATTGCCAACTCAATGTGTTCCACCAAGCTAGCCTTCACAGAGGCCCTGGTTGCTACCTGGGAAGCACAGTCTCCCCAACCCAGCCCTAACTTGAGTCTTCTTAACCCTAATTTTCTTGTGCAAGTGAAACATCCCCCCGTCCATACGGTTTAGAAAAAGTCAGTAGGCAAGCGAACCCGATTGCCAACTCAATCTGTTCCAACAAGCTAGCCTTCACAGAGGCCCTGGTTCCTGCCTGGGAAGCACAGTCTCCACAACCCAGCCCTCACTTGGGTATTAATCCTAATTTTCCAGTGCAACTGAAACATCCCCTCGTCCATACAGCGTACAAAAAGACAGTAGGCAAGCAATCCTGATGGCCCACTCAGTCTGTTTCACCAGGTTCGGCTTCATCGAGGCCGTAGTTCCTGCCTGGGAAGCCCAGCCTCCATAACCCTAACCCTAACTTGGGTGTTAATGTTAATGTTCTTCTGCAATGGAAACATCCCCCCATGGATACGGTGTACTAAAACGGAGTAGGGAAGCCATCCTGGTGGCCCACTCAAGTCTGTTTCACCAAGCTAGGCTTCACAGAAGGTCTGGTTCCCTCCAGGGAAGCCTAGACTCCCCAACCTTACCCCTAACTAGAGTCTTGGCCCTAATTTTCTTGTCAACTGAAACATTCCCCCATCCAAACGGTGTACAAAAAGAAAGTAGGCAAGCTATCCCGATGGCCCACTCAGTCTGTTTCACCAAGCTAGGCTGCACCGAAGCCCAGGATCACGCTTGGGATCCGCAGTCTCCCCAACCCTAACCCTTACTTGAGTTTTAACACAAATTTTCTTGTGCAACTGAAATGATACCCCGTCCTTACAGTGCACAGAAAGCCAGTAGGAAAGCTATCCCGATGGCCCACTCAGTCTGTTTCACCAAGCTAGGCTACACCGACGCCCATGATCCCGCCTGGGAAGCCCAGTCTCCCCAACCCTAACCCTAACTTGAGTCTTAACCCTAATTTTCTTGTGCAAGTGAAACTTCCCTCCGTCCATACGGTTTAGAAAAAGTCAGTAGGCAAGCCATCCCGATTGCCAACTCAATGTGTTCCACCAAGCTAGCCTTCACAGAGGCCCTGGTTGCTACCTGGGAAGCACAGTCTCCCCAACCCAGCCCTAACTTGAGTCTTCTTAACCCTAATTTCCTTGTGCAAGTGAAACATCCCCCCGTCCATACGGTTTAGAAAAAGTGAGTAGGCAAGCGAACCCGATTGCCAACTCAATCTGTTCCAACAAGCTAGCCTTCACAGAGGCCCTGGTTCCTGCCTGGGAAGCACAGTCTCCACAACCCAGCCCTCACTTGGGTATTAATCCTAATTTTCCTGTGCAACTGAAACATCCCCTCGTCCATACAGCGTACAAAAAGACAGTAGGCAAGCAATCCTGATAACCCACTCAGTCTGTTTCACCAGGCTCGGCTTCATCGAGGCCGTAGTTCCTGCCTGGGAAGCCCAGCCTCCATAACCCTAACCCTAATTTGGGTGTTAATGCTAATGTTCTTCTGCAATGGAAACATCCCCCCATGGATAAGGTGTACTAAAACTGAGTAGGGACGCCATCCTGGTGGCCCACTCAAGTCTGTTTCACCAAGCTAGGCTTCACAGAGGGTCTGGTTCCCTCAAGGGAAGCCTAGCCTCCCCAACCTTTCCTCTAACTAGAGTCTTGGCCCTTAATTTTCTTGTGCAACTGAAACATTCCCCCATCCAAACGGTGTACAAAAAGAAAGTAGGCAAGCTATCCCGATGGCCCACTCAGTCTGTTTCACCAAGCTAGGCTGCACCGAAGCCCAGGATCACGCTTGGGATCCGCAGTCTCCCCAACCCTAACCCTAACTTGAGTTTTAACACAAATTTTCTTGTGCAACTGAAACGATACCCCGTCCTTACAGTGCACAGAAAGCCAGTAGGCAAGCTATCCCGATGGCCCACTCAGTCTGTTTCACCAAGCTAGGCTACACCGACGCCCAGGATCCCGCCTGGGAAGCCCAGTCTCCCCAACCCTAACCCTAACTTGAGTCTTAACCCTAATTTTCTTGTGCAAGTGAAACATCCCTCCGTCCATACGGTTTAGAAAAAGTCAGTAGGCAAGCCATCCCGATTGCCAACTCAATCTGTTCCACCAAGCTAGCCTTCACAGAGGCCCTGGTTGCTGCCTGGGAAGCACAGTCTCCCCAACCCAGCCCTAGCTTGGGTATTAATCCTAATTTTCCTGTGCAAGTGAAACATCCCCTCGTCCATACAGCGTACAAAAAGACAGTAGGCAAGCAATCCTGATGGCCCACTCAGTCTGTTTCACCAGGCTCGGCTTCATCGAGGCCGTAGTTCCTGCCTGGGAAGCCCAGCCTCCATAACCCTAACCCTAATTTGGGTGTTAATGCTAATGTTCTTCTGCAATGGAAACATCCCCCCATGGATAAGGTGTACTAAAACTGAGTAGGGACGCCATCCTGGTGGCCCACTCAAGTCTGTTTCACCAAGCTAGGCTTCACAGAGGGTCTGGTTCCCTCCAGGGAAGCCTAGCCTCCCCAACCTTACCCCTAACTAGAGTCTTGGCCCTAATTTTCTTGTGCAACTGAAACATTCCCCCGTCCAAACGGTGTACAAAAAGAAAGTAGGCAAGCTATCCCGATGGCCCACTCAGTCTGTTTCACCAAGCTAGGCTGCACCGAAGCCCAGGATCACGCTTGGGATCCGCAGTCTCCCCAACCCTAACCCTAACTTGAGTTTTAACACAAATTTTCTTGTGCAACTGAAACGATACCCCGTCCTTACAGTGCACAGAAAGCCAGTAGGAAAGCTATCCCGATGGCCCACTCAGTCTGTTTCACCAAGCTAGGCTGCACCGAAGCCCAGGATCCCGCCTGGGAAGCCCAGTCTCCCCAACCCTAACCCTAACTTGAGTCTTAACCCTAATTTTCTTGTGCAAATGAAACATCCCCCCGTCCATACGGTTTAGAAAAAGTCAGTAGGCAAGCCATCCCGATTGCCAACTCAATCTGTTCCACCAAGCTAGCCTTCACAGAGGCCCTGGTTGCTACCTGGGAAGCACAGTCTCCCCAACCCAGCCCTAACTTGAGTCTTCTCAACCCTAATTTTCTTGTGCAAGTGAAACATCCCCCCGTCCATACGGTTTAGAAAAAGTCAGTAGGCAAGCGAACCCGATTGCCAACTCAATCTGTTCCAACAAGCTAGCCTTCACAGAGGCCCTGGTTCCTGCCTGGGAAGCACAGTCTCCACAACCCAGCCCTCACTTGTGCATTAATCCTAATTTTCCTGTGCAACTGAAACATCCCCTCGTCCATACAGCGTACAAAAAGACAGTAGGCAAGCAATCCTGATGGCCCACTCAGTCTGTTTCACCAGGCTCGGCTTCATCGAGGCCGTAGTTCCTGCCTGGGAAGCCCAGCCTCCATAACCCTAACCCTAATTTGGGTCTTAATGCTAATGTTCTTCTGCAATGGAAACATCCCCCCATGGATACGGTGTACTAAAACGGAGTAGGGAAGCCATCCTGGTGGCCCACTCCAGTCTGTTTCACCAAGCTAGGCTTCACAGAGGGTCTGGTTCCCTCCAGGGAAGCCTAGCCTCCCCAACCTTACCCCTAACTAGAGTCTTGGCCCTAATTTTCTTGTGCAACTGAAACATTCCCCCGTCCAAACGGTGTACAAAAAGAAAGTAGGCAAGCTATCCCGATGCCCCACTCAGTCTGTTTCACCAAGCTAGGCGGCACCGAAGCCCAGGATCACGCTTGGGATCCGCAGTCTCCCCAACCCTAACCCTAACTTGAGTTTTAACACAAATTTTCTTGTGCAACTGAAACGATACCCCGTCCTTACAGTGCACAGAAAGCCAGTAGGAAAGCTATCCCGATGGCCCACTCAGTCTGTTTCACCAAGCTAGGCTACAGCGAAGCCCAGGATCTCGCCTGGGAAGCCCAGTCTCCCCAACCCTGACCCTAACTTGAGTCTTAACCCTAATTTTCTTGTGCAAGTGAAACAACCCCCCGTCCATACGGTTTAGAAAAAGTCAGTAGGCAAGCCATCCCGATTGCCAACTCAATCTGTTCCACCAAGCTAGCCTTCACAAAGGCCCTGGTTGCTGCCTGGGAAGCACAGTCTCCCCAACCCAGCCCTAGCTTGGGTATTAATCCTAATTTTCCTGTGCAACTGAAACATCCCCTCGTCCATGCACCGTACAAAAAGACAGTAGGCAAGCCATCCCGATTGCCAACTCAATGTGTTCCACCAAGCTAGCCTTCACAGAGGCCCTGGTTGCTACCTGGGAAGCACAGTCTCCCCAACCCAGCCCTAACTTGAGTCTTCTTAACCCTAATTTTCTTGTGCAAGTGAAACATCCCCCCGTCCATACGGTTTAGAAAAAGTCAGTAGGCAAGCGAACCCGATTGCCAACTCAATCTGTTCCAACAAGCTAGCCTTCACAGAGGCCCTGGTTCCTGCCTGGGAAGCACAGTCTCCACAACCCAGCCCTCACTTGGGTATTAATCCTAATTTTCCAGTGCAACTGAAACATCCCCTCGTCCATACAGCGTACAAAAAGACAGTAGGCAAGCAATCCTGATGGCCCACTCAGTCTGTTTCACCAGGTTCGGCTTCATCGAGGCCGTAGTTCCTGCCTGGGAAGCCCAGCCTCCATAACCCTAACCCTAACTTGCGTGTTAATGTTAATGTTCTTCTGCAATGGAAACATCCCCCCATGGATACGGTGTACTAAAACTGAGTAGGGAAGCCATCCTGGTGGCCCACTCAAGTCTGTTTCACCAAGCTAGGCTTCACAGAGGGTCTGGTTCCCTCAAGGGAAGCCTAGCCTCCCCAACCTTTCCTCTAACTAGAGTCTTGGCCCTTAATTTTCTTGTGCAACTGAAACATTCCCCCATCCAAACGGTGTACAAAAAGAAAGTAGGCAAGCTATCCCGATGGCCCACTCAGTCTGTTTCACCAAGCTAGGCTGCACCGAAGCCCAGGATCACGCTTGGGATCCGCAGTCTCCCCAACCCTAACCCTAACTTGAGTTTTAACACAAATTTTCTTGTGCAACTGAAACGATACCCCGTCCTTACAGTGCACAGAAAGCCAGTAGGCAAGCTATCCCGATGGCCCACTCAGTCTGTTTCACCAAGCTAGGCTACACCGACGCCCAGGATCCCGCCTGGGAAGCCCAGTCTCCCCAACCCTAACCCTAACTTGAGTCTTAACCCTAATTTTCTTGTGCAAGTGAAACATCCCTCCGTCCATACGGTTTAGAAAAAGTCAGTAGGCAAGCCATCCCGATTGCCAACTCAATCTGTTCCACCAAGCTAGCCTTCACAGAGGCCCTGGTTGCTGCCTGGGAAGCACAGTCTCCCCAACCCAGCCCTAGCTTGGGTATTAATCCTAATTTTCCTGTGCAAGTGAAACATCCCCTCATCCATACAGCGTACAAAAAGACAGTAGGCAAGCAATCCTGATGGCCCACTCAGTCTGTTTCACCAGGTTCGGCTTCATCGAGGCCGTAGTTCCTGCCTGGGAAGCCCAGCCTCCATAACCCTAACCCTAACTTGGGTGTTAATGTTAATGTTCTTCTGCAATGGAAACATCCCCCCATGGATACGGTGTACTAAAACTGAGTAGGGAAGCCATCCTGGTGGCCCACTCAAGTCTGTTTCACCAAGCTAGGCTTCACAGAGGGTCTGGTTCCCTCAAGGGAAGCCTAGCCTCCCCAACCTTTCCTCTAACTAGAGTCTTGGCCCTTAATTTTCTTGTGCAACTGAAACATTCCCCCATCCAAACGGTGTACAAAAAGAAAGTAGGCAAGCTATCCCGATGGCCCACTCAGTCTGTTTCACCAAGCTAGGCTGCACCGAAGCCCAGGATCACGCTTGGGATCCGCAGTCTCCCCAACCCTAACCCTAACTTGAGTTTTAACACAAATTTTCTTGTGCAACTGAAACGATACCCCGTCCTTACAGTGCACAGAAAGCCAGTAGGCAAGCTATCCCGATGGCCCACTCAGTCTGTTTCACCAAGCTAGGCTACACCGACGCCCAGGATCCCGCCTGGGAAGCCCAGTCTCCCCAACCCTAACCCTAACTTGAGTCTTAACCCTAATTTTCTTGTGCAAGTGAAACATCCCTCCGTCCATACGGTTTAGAAAAAGTCAGTAGGCAAGCCATCCCGATTGCCAACTCAATCTGTTCCACCAAGCTAGCCTTCACAGAGGCCCTGGTTGCTGCCTGGGAAGCACAGTCTCCCCAACCCAGCCCTAGCTTGGGTATTAATCCTAATTTTCCTGTGCAAGTGAAACATCCCCTCGTCCATACAGCGTACAAAAAGACAGTAGGCAAGCAATCCTGATGGCCCACTCAGTCTGTTTCACCAGGCTCGGCTTCATCGAGGCCGTAGTTCCTGCCTGGGAAGCCCAGCCTCCATAACCCTAACCCTAATTTGGGTCTTAATGCTAATGTTCTTCTGCAATGGAAACATCCCCCCATGGATACGGTGTACTAAAACGGAGTAGGGAAGCCATCCTGGTGGCCCACTCCAGTCTGTTTCACCAAGCTAGGCTTCACAGAGGGTCTGGTTCCCTCCAGGGAAGCCTAGCCTCCCCAACCTTACCCCTAACTAGAGTCTTGGCCCTAATTTTCTTGTGCAACTGAAACATTCCCCCGACCAAACGGTGTACAAAAAGAAAGTAGGCAAGCTATCCCGATGCCCCACTCAGTCTGTTTCACCAAGCTAGGTTGCACCGAAGCCCAGGATCACGCTTGGGATCCGCAGTCTCCCCAACCCTAACCCTAACTTGAGTTTTAACACAAATTTTCTTGTGCAACTGAAACGATACCCCGTCCTTACAGTGCACAGAAAGCCAGTAGGAAAGCTATCCCGATGGCCCACTCAGTCTGTTTCACCAAGCTAGGCTACAGCGAAGCCCAGGATCTCGCCTGGGAAGCCCAGTCTCCCCAACCCTGACCCTAACTTGAGTCTTAACCCTAATTTTCTTGTGCAAGTGAAACAACCCCCCGTCCATACGGTTTAGAAAAAGTCAGTAGGCAAGCCATCCCGATTGCCAACTCAATCTGTTCCACCAAGCTAGCCTTCACAAAGGCCCTGGTTGCTGCCTGGGAAGCACAGTCTCCCCAACCCAGCCCTAACTTGGGTATTAATCCTAATTTTCCTGTGCAACTGAAACATCCCCTCGTCCATGCACCGTACAAAAAGACAGTAGGCAAGCCATCCCGATTGCCAACTCAATGTGTTCCACCAAGCTAGCCTTCACAGAGGCCCTGGTTGCTACCTGGGAAGCACAGTCTCCCCAACCCAGCCCTAACTTGAGTCTTCTTAACCCTAATTTTCTTGTGCAAGTGAAACATCCCCCCGTCCATACGGTTTAGAAAAAGTCAGTAGGCAAGCGAACCTGATTGCCAACTCAATCTGTTCCAACAAGCTAGCCTTCACAGAGGCCCTGGTTCCTGCCTGGGAAGCACAGTCTCCACAACCCAGCCCTCACTTGGGTATTAATCCTAATTTTCCAGTGCAACTGAAACATCCCCTCGTCCATACAGCTTCCAAAAAGACAGTAGGCAAGCAATCCTGATGGCCCACTCAGTCTGTTTCACCAGGTTCGGCTTCATCGAGGCCGTAGTTCCTGCCTGGGAAGCCCAGCCTCCATAACCCTAACCCTAACTTGGGTGTTAATGCTAATGTTCTTCTGCAATGGAAACATCCCCCCATGGATACGGTGTACTAAAACGGAGGAGGGAAGCCATCCTGGTGGCCCACTCAAGTCTGTTTCACCAAGCTAGGCTTCACAGAAGGTCTGGTTCCCTCCAGGGAAGCCTAGACTCCCCAACCTTACCCCTAACTAGAGTCTTGGCCCTAATTTTCTTGTCAACTGAAACATTCCCCCATCCAAACGGTGTACAAAAAGAAAGTAGGCAAGCTATCCCGATGGCCCACTCAGTCTGTTTCACCAAGCTAGGCTGCACCGAAGCCCAGGATCACGCTTGGGATCCGCAGTCTCCCCAACCCTAACCCTTACTTGAGTTTTAACACAAATTTTCTTGTGCAACTGAAACGATACCCCGTCCTTACAGTGCACAGAAAGCCAGTAGGAAAGCTATCCCGATGGCCCACTCAGTCTGTTTCACCAAGCTAGGCTGCACCGAAGCCCAGGATCCCGCCTGGGAAGCCCAGTCTCCCCAACCCTAACCCTAACTTGAGTCTTAACCCTAATTTTCTTGTGCAAATGAAACATCCCCCCGTCCATACGGTTTAGAAAAAGTCAGTAGGCAAGCCATCCCGATTGCCAACTCAATCTGTTCCACCAAGCTAGCCTTCACAGAGGCCCTGGTTGCTACCTGGGAAGCACAGTCTCCCCAACCCAGCCCTAACTTGAGACTTCTCAACCCTAATTTTCTTGTGCAAGTGAAACATCCCCCCGTCCATACGGTTTAGAAAAAGTCAGTAGGCAAGCGAACCCGATTGCCAACTCAATCTGTTCCAACAAGCTAGCCTTCACAGAGGCCCTGGTTCCTGCCTGGGAAGCACAGTCTCCACAACCCAGCCCTCACTTGGGCATTAATCCTAATTTTCCTGTGCAACTGAAACATCCCCTCCTCCATACAGCGTACAAAAAGACAGTAGGCAAGCAATCCTGATGGCCCACTCAGTCTGTTTCACCAGGCTCGGCTTCATCGAGGCCGTAGTTCCTGCCTGGGAAGCCCAGCCTCCATAACCCTAACCCTAATTTGGGTCTTAATGCTAATGTTCTTCTGCAATGGAAACATCCCCCCATGGATACGGTGTACTAAAACGGAGTAGGGAAGCCATCCTGGTGGCCCACTCCAGTCTGTTTCACCAAGCTAGGCTTCACAGAGGGTCTGGTTCCCTCCAGGGAAGCCTAGCCTCCCCAACCTTACCCCTAACTAGAGTCTTGGCCCTAATTTTCTTGTGCAACTGAAACATTCCCCCGTCCAAACGGTGTACAAAAAGAAAGTAGGCAAGCTATCCCGATGCCCCACTCAGTCTGTTTCACCAAGCTAGGCGGCACCGAAGCCCAGGATCACGCTTGGGATCCGCAGTCTCCCCAACCCTAACCCTAACTTGAGTTTTAACACAAATTTTCTTGTGCAACTGAAACGATACCCCATCCTTACAGTGCACAGAAAGCCAGTAGGAAAGCTATCCCGATGGCCCACTCAGTCTGTTTCACCAAGCTAGGCTACAGCGAAGCCCAGGATCTCGCCTGGGAAGCCCAGTCTCCCCAACCCTGACCCTAACTTGAGTCTTAACCCTAATTTTCTTGTGCAAGTGAAACAACCCCCCGTCCATACGGTTTAGAAAAAGTCAGTAGGCAAGCCATCCCGATTGCCAACTCAATCTGTTCCACCAAGCTAGCCTTCACAAAGGCCCTGGTTGCTGCCTGGGAAGCACAGTCTCCCCAACCCAGCCCTAGCTTGGGTATTAATCCTAATTTTCCTGTGCAACTGAAACATCCCCTCGTCCATGCACCGTACAAAAAGACAGTAGGCAAGCCATCCTGATTGCCAACTCAATGTGTTCCACCAAGCTAGCCTTCACAGAGGCCCTGGTTGCTACCTGGGAAGCACAGTCTCCCCAACCCAGCCCTAACTTGAGTCTTCTTAACCCTAATTTTCTTGTGCAAGTGAAACATCCCCCCGTCCATACGGTTTAGAAAAAGTCAGTAGGCAAGCGAACCCGATTGCCAACTCAATCTGTTCCAACAAGCTAGCCTTCACAGAGGCCCTGGTTCCTGCCTGGGAAGCACAGTCTCCACAACCCAGCCCTCACTTGGGTATTAATCCTAATTTTCCAGTGCAACTGAAACATCCCCTCGTCCATACAGCGTACAAAAAGACAGTAGGCAAGCAATCCTGATGGCCCACTCAGTCTGTTTCACCAGGTTCGGCTTCATCGAGGCCGTAGTTCCTGCCTGGGAAGCCCAGCCTCCATAACCCTAACCCTAACTTGGGTGTTAATGTTAATGTTCTTCTGCAATGGAAACATCCCCCCATGGATACGGTGTACTAAAACGGAGTAGGGAAGCCATCCTGGTGGCCCACTCAAGTCTGTTTCACCAAGCTAGGCTTCACAGAAGGTCTGGTTCCCTCCAGGGAAGCCTAGACTCCCCAACCTTACCCCTAACTAGAGTCTTGGCCCTAATTTTCTTGTCAACTGAAACATTCCCCCATCCAAACGGTGTACAAAAAGAAAGTAGGCAAGCTATCCCGATGGCCCACTCAGTCTGTTTCACCAAGCTAGGCTGCACCGAAGCCCAGGATCACGCTTGGGATCCGCAGTCTCCCCAACCCTAACCCTTACTTGAGTTTTAACACAAATTTTCTTGTGCAACTGAAATGATACCCCGTCCTTACAGTGCACAGAAAGCCAGTAGAAAAGCTATCCCGATGGCCCACTCAGTCTGTTTCACCAAGCTAGGCTACAGCGAAGCCCAGGATCTCGCCTGGGAAGCCCAGTCTCCCCAACCCTGACCCTAACTTGAGTCTTAACCCTAATTTTCTTGTGCAAGTGAAACAACCCCCCGTCCATACGGTTTAGAAAAAGTCAGTAGGCAAGCCATCCCGATTGCCAACTCAATCTGTTCCACCAAGCTAGCCTTCACAAAGGCCCTGGTTGCTGCCTGGGAAGCACAGTCTCCCCAACCCAGCCCTAACTTGGGTATTAATCCTAATTTTCCTGTGCAACTGAAACATCCCCTCATCCATGCACCGTACAAAAAGACAGTAGGCAAGCCATCCCGATTGCCAACTCAATGTGTTCCACCAAGCTAGCCTTCACAGAGGCCCTGGTTGCTACCTGGGAAGCACAGTCTCCCCAACCCAGCCCTAACTTGAGTCTTCTTAACCCTAATTTTCTTGTGCAAGTGAAACATCACTCCGTCCATACGGTTTAGAAAAAGTCAGTAGGCAAGCCATCCCGACTGCCAACTCAATCTGTTCCACCAAGCTAGCCTTCACAGAGGCCCTGGTTGCTGCCTGGGAAGCACAGTCTCCCCAACCCAGCCCTCACTTGGGTATTAATCCTAATTTTCGTGTGCAACTGAAACATCCCCTCGTCCATACAGCGTACAAAAAGACAGTAGGCAAGCAATCCTGATGGCCCACTCAGTCTGTTTCACCAGGCTCGGCTTCATCGAGTCCGTAGTTCCTGCCTGGGAAGCCCAGCCTCCATAACCCTAACCCTAATTTGGGTCTTAATGCTAATATTCTTCTGCAATGGAAACATCCCCCCATGGATACGGTGTACTAAAACGGAGTAGGGAAGCCATCCTGTTGGGCCACTCAAGTCTATTTCACCAAGCTAGGCTTCACAGAGGGTCTGGTTCCCTCCAGGGAAGCCTAGCCTCCCCAACCTTACCCCTAACTAGAGTCTTGGCCCTTAATTTTCTTGTGCAACTGAAACATTCCCCCGTCCAAACGGTGTACAAAAAGAAAGTAGGCAAGCTATCCCGATGGCCCACTCAGTCTGTTTCACCAAGCTAGGCTGCACCGAAGCCCAGGATCACGCTTGGGATCCGCAGTCTCCCCAACCCTAACCCTAACTTGAGTTTTAACACAAATTTTCTTGTGCAACTGAAACGATACCCCGTCCTTACAGTGCACAGAAAGCCAGTAGGAAAGGTATCCCGATGGCCCACTCAGTCTGTTTCACCAAGCTAGGCTGCACCGAAGCCCAGGATCCCGCCTGGGAAGCCCAGTCTCCCCAACCCTAACCCTAACTTGAGTCTTAACCCTAATTTTCTTGTGCAAATGAAACATCCCCCCGTCCATACGGTTTAGAAAAAGTCAGTAGGCAAGCCATCCCGATTGCCAACTCAATCTGTTCCACCAAGCTAGCCTTCACAGAGGCCCTGGTTGCTACCTGGGAAGCACAGTCTCCCCAACCCAGCCCTAACTTGAGACTTCTCAACCCTAATTTTCTTGTGCAAGTGAAACATCCCCCCGTCCATACGGTTTAGAAAAAGTCAGTAGGCAAGCGAACCCGATTGCCAACTCAATCTGTTCCAACAAGCTAGCCTTCACAGAGGCCCTGGTTCCTGCCTGGGAAGCACAGTCTCCACAACCCAGCCCTCACTTGGGCATTAATCCTAATTTTCCTGTGCAACTGAAACATCCCCTCGTCCATACAGCGTACAAAAAGACAGTAGGCAAGCAATCCTGATGGCCCACTCAGTCTGTTTCACCAGGCTCGGCTTCATCGAGGCCGTAGTTCCTGCCTGGGAAGCCCAGCCTCCATAACCCTAACCCTAATTTGGGTCTTAATGCTAATGTTCTTCTGCAATGGAAACATCCCCCCATGGATACGGTGTACTAAAACGGAGTAGGGAAGCCATCCTGGTGGCCCACTCCAGTCTGTTTCACCAAGCTAGGCTTCACAGAGGGTCTGGTTCCCTCCAGGGAAGCCTAGCCTCCCCAACCTTACCCCTAACTAGAGTCTTGGCCCTAATTTTCTTGTGCAACTGAAACATTCCCCCGTCCAAACGGTGTACAAAAAGAAAGTAGGCAAGCTATCCCGATGCCCCACTCAGTCTGTTTCACCAAGCTAGGCGGCACCGAAGCCCAGGATCACGCTTGGGATCCGCAGTCTCCCCAACCCTAACCCTAACTTGAGTTTTAACACAAATTTTCTTGTGCAACTGAAACGATACCCCATCCTTACAGTGCACAGAAAGCCAGTAGGAAAGCTATCCCGATGGCCCACTCAGTCTGTTTCACCAAGCTAGGCTACAGCGAAGCCCAGGATCTCGCCTGGGAAGCCCAGTCTCCCCAACCCTGACCCTAACTTGAGTCTTAACCCTAATTTTCTTGTGCAAGTGAAACAACCCCCCGTCCATACGGTTTAGAAAAAGTCAGTAGGCAAGCCATCCCGATTGCCAACTCAATCTGTTCCACCAAGCTAGCCTTCACAAAGGCCCTGGTTGCTGCCTGGGAAGCACAGTCTCCCCAACCCAGCCCTAGCTTGGGTATTAATCCTAATTTTCCTGTGCAACTGAAACATCCCCTCGTCCATGCACCGTACAAAAAGACAGTAGGCAAGCCATCCCGATTGCCAACTCAATGTGTTCCACCAAGCTAGCCTTCACAGAGGCCCTGGTTGCTACCTGGGAAGCACAGTCTCCCCAACCCAGCCCTAACTTGAGTCTTCTTAACCCTAATTTTCTTGTGCAAGTGAAACATCCCCCCGTCCATACGGTTTAGAAAAAGTCAGTAGGCAAGCGAACCCGATTGCCAACTCAATCTGTTCCAACAAGCTAGCCTTCACAGAGGCCCTGGTTCCTGCCTGGGAAGCACAGTCTCCACAACCCAGCCCTCACTTGGGTATTAATCCTAATTTTCCAGTGCAACTGAAACATCCCCTCGTCCATACAGCGTACAAAAAGACAGTAGGCAAGCAATCCTGATGGCCCACTCAGTCTGTTTCACCAGGTTCGGCTTCATCGAGGCCGTAGTTCCTGCCTGGGAAGCCCAGCCTCCATAACCCTAACCCTAACTTGGGTGTTAATGTTAATGTTCTTCTGCAATGGAAACATCCCCCCATGGATACGGTGTACTAAAACGGAGTAGGGAAGCCATCCTGGTGGCCCACTCAAGTCTGTTTCACCAAGCTAGGCTTCACAGAAGGTCTGGTTCCCTCCAGGGAAGCCTAGACTCCCCAACCTTACCCCTAACTAGAGTCTTGGCCCTAATTTTCTTGTCAACTGAAACATTCCCCCATCCAAACGGTGTACAAAAAGAAAGTAGGCAAGCTATCCCGATGGCCCACTCAGTCTGTTTCACCAAGCTAGGCTGCACCGAAGCCCAGGATCACGCTTGGGATCCGCAGTCTCCCCAACCCTAACCCTTACTTGAGTTTTAACACAAATTTTCTTGTGCAACTGAAATGATACCCCGTCCTTACAGTGCACAGAAAGCCATTAGGAAAGCTATCCCGATGGCCCACTCAGTCTGTTTCACCAAGCTAGGCTACACCGACGCCCATGATCCCGCCTGGGAAGCCCAGTCTCCCCAACCCTAACCCTAACTTGAGTCTTAACCCTAATTTTCTTGTGCAAGTGAAACTTCCCTCCGTCCATACGGTTTAGAAAAAGTCAGTAGGCAAGCCATCCCGATTGCCAACTCAATGTGTTCCACCAAGCTAGCCTTCACAGAGGCCCTGGTTGCTACCTGGGAAGCACAGTCTCCCCAACCCAGCCCTAACTTGAGTCTTCTTAACCCTAATTTCCTTGTGCAAGTGAAACATCCCCCCGTCCATACGGTTTAGAAAAAGTGAGTAGGCAAGCCATCCCGATTGCCAACTCAATCTGTTCCAACAAGCTAGCCTTCACAGAGGCCCTGGTTCCTGCCTGGGAAGCACAGTCTCCCCAACCCAGCCCTCACTTGGGTATTAATCCTAATTTTCCTGTGCAACTGAAACATCCCCTCGTCCATACAGCGTACAAAAAGACAGTAGGCAAGCAATCCTGATAACCCACTCAGTCTGTTTCACCAGGCTCGGCTTCATCGAGGCCGTAGTTCCTGCCTGGGAAGCCCAGCCTCCATAACCCTAACCCTAATTTGGGTCTTAATGCTAATGTTCTTCTGCAATGGAAACATCCCCCCATGGATACGGTGTACTAAAACGGAGTAGGGAAGCCATCCTGGTGGCCCACTCCAGTCTGTTTCACCAAGCTAGGCTTCACAGAGGGTCTGGTTCCCTCCAGGGAAGCCTAGCCTCCCCAACCTTACCCCTAACTAGAGTCTTGGCCCTAATTTTCTTGTGCAACTGAAACATTCCCCCGTCCAAACGGTGTACAAAAAGAAAGTAGGCAAGCTATCCCGATGCCCCACTCAGTCTGTTTCACCAAGCTAGGCGGCACCGAAGCCCAGGATCACGCTTGGGATCCGCAGTCTCCCCAACCCTAACCCTAACTTGAGTTTTAACACAAATTTTCTTGTGCAACTGAAACGATACCCCATCCTTACAGTGCACAGAAAGCCAGTAGGAAAGCTATCCCGATGGCCCACTCAGTCTGTTTCACCAAGCTAGGCTACAGCGAAGCCCAGGATCTCGCCTGGGAAGCCCAGTCTCCCCAACCCTGACCCTAACTTGAGTCTTAACCCTAATTTTCTTGTGCAAGTGAAACAACCCCCCGTCCATACGGTTTAGAAAAAGTCAGTAGGCAAGCCATCCCGATTGCCAACTCAATCTGTTCCACCAAGCTAGCCTTCACAAAGGCCCTGGTTGCTGCCTGGGAAGCACAGTCTCCCCAACCCAGCCCTAGCTTGGGTATTAATCCTAATTTTCCTGTGCAACTGAAACATCCCCTCGTCCATGCACCGTACAAAAAGACAGTAGGCAAGCCATCCCGATTGCCAACTCAATGTGTTCCACCAAGCTAGCCTTCACAGAGGCCCTGGTTGCTACCTGGGAAGCACAGTCTCCCCAACCCAGCCCTAACTTGAGTCTTCTTAACCCTAATTTTCTTGTGCAAGTGAAACATCCCCCCGTCCATACGGTTTAGAAAAAGTCAGTAGGCAAGCGAACCCGATTGCCAACTCAATCTGTTCCAACAAGCTAGCCTTCACAGAGGCCCTGGTTCCTGCCTGGGAAGCACAGTCTCCACAACCCAGCCCTCACTTGGGTATTAATCCTAATTTTCCAGTGCAACTGAAACATCCCCTCGTCCATACAGCGTACAAAAAGACAGTAGGCAAGCAATCCTGATGGCCCACTCAGTCTGTTTCACCAGGTTCGGCTTCATCGAGGCCGTAGTTCCTGCCTGGGAAGCCCAGCCTCCATAACCCTAACCCTAACTTGGGTGTTAATGTTAATGTTCTTCTGCAATGGAAACATCCCCCCATGGATACGGTGTACTAAAACGGAGTAGGGAAGCCATCCTGGTGGCCCACTCAAGTCTGTTTCACCAAGCTAGGCTTCACAGAAGGTCTGGTTCCCTCCAGGGAAGCCTAGACTCCCCAACCTTACCCCTAACTAGAGTCTTGGCCCTAATTTTCTTGTCAACTGAAACATTCCCCCATCCAAACGGTGTACAAAAAGAAAGTAGGCAAGCTATCCCGATGGCCCACTCAGTCTGTTTCACCAAGCTAGGCTGCACCGAAGCCCAGGATAACGCTTGGGATCCGCAGTCTCCCCAACCCTAACCCTTACTTGAGTTTTAACACAAATTTTCTTGTGCAACTGAAATGATACCCCGTCCTTACAGTGCACAGAAAGCCAGGAGAAAAGCTATCCCGATGGCCCACTCAGTCTGTTTCACCAAGCTAGGCTACACCGACGCCCATGATCCCGCCTGGGAAGCCCAGTCTCCCCAACCCTAACCCTAACTTGAGTCTTAACCCTAATTTTCTTGTGCAAGTGAAACTTCCCTCCGTCCATACGGTTTAGAAAAAGTCAGTAGGCAAGCCATCCCGATTGCCAACTCAATGTGTTCCACCAAGCTAGCCTTCACAGAGGCCCTGGTTGCTACCTGGGAAGCACAGTCTCCCCAACCCAGCCCTAACTTGAGTCTTCTTAACCCTAATTTCCTTGTGCAAGTGAAACATCCCCCCGTCCATACGGTTTAGAAAAAGTCAGTAGGCAAGCGAACCCGATTGCCAACTCAATCTGTTCCAACAAGCTAGCCTTCACAGAGGCCCTGGTTCCTGCCTGGGAAGCACAGTCTCCACAACCCAGCCCTCACTTGGGCATTAATCCTAATTTTCCTGTGCAACTGAAACATCCCCTCGTCCATACAGCGTACAAAAAGACAGTAGGCAAGCAATCCTGATGGCCCACTCAGTCTGTTTCACCAGGCTCGGCTTCATCGAGGCCGTAGTTCCTGCCTGGGAAGCCCAGCCTCCATAACCCTAACCCTAATTTGGGTCTTAATGCTAATGTTCTTCTGCAATGGAAACATCCCCCCATGGATACGGTGTACTAAAACGGAGTAGGGAAGCCATCCTGGTGGCCCACTCCAGTCTGTTTCACCAAGCTAGGCTTCACAGAGGGTCTGGTTCCCTCCAGGGAAGCCTAGCCTCCCCAACCTTACCCCTAACTAGAGTCTTGGCCCTAATTTTCTTGTGCAACTGAAACATTCCCCCGTCCAAACGGTGTACAAAAAGAAAGTAGGCAAGCTATCCCGATGCCCCACTCAGTCTGTTTCACCAAGCTAGGCGGCACCGAAGCCCAGGATCACGCTTGGGATCCGCAGTCTCCCCAACCCTAACCCTAACTTGAGTTTTAACACAAATTTTCTTGTGCAACTGAAACGATACCCCATCCTTACAGTGCACAGAAAGCCAGTAGGAAAGCTATCCCGATGGCCCACTCAGTCTGTTTCACCAAGCTAGGCTACAGCGAAGCCCAGGATCTCGCCTGGGAAGCCCAGTCTCCCCAACCCTGACCCTAACTTGAGTCTTAACCCTAATTTTCTTGTGCAAGTGAAACAACCCCCCGTCCATACGGTTTAGAAAAAGTCAGTAGGCAAGCCATCCCGATTGCCAACTCAATCTGTTCCACCAAGCTAGCCTTCACAAAGGCCCTGGTTGCTGCCTGGGAAGCACAGTCTCCCCAACCCAGCCCTAGCTTGGGTATTAATCCTAATTTTCCTGTGCAACTGAAACATCCCCTCGTCCATGCACCGTACAAAAAGACAGTAGGCAAGCCATCCCGATTGCCAACTCAATGTGTTCCACCAAGCTAGCCTTCACAGAGGCCCTGGTTGCTACCTGGGAAGCACAGTCTCCCCAACCCAGCCCTAACTTGAGTCTTCTTAACCCTAATTTTCTTGTGCAAGTGAAACATCCCCCCGTCCATACGGTTTAGAAAAAGTCAGTAGGCAAGCGAACCCGATTGCCAACTCAATCTGTTCCAACAAGCTAGCCTTCACAGAGGCCCTGGTTCCTGCCTGGGAAGCACAGTCTCCACAACCCAGCCCTCACTTGGGTATTAATCCTAATTTTCCAGTGCAACTGAAACATCCCCTCGTCCATACAGCGTACAAAAAGACAGTAGGCAAGCAATCCTGATGGCCCACTCAGTCTGTTTCACCAGGTTCGGCTTCATCGAGGCCGTAGTTCCTGCCTGGGAAGCCCAGCCTCCATAACCCTAACCCTAACTTGGGTGTTAATGTTAATGTTCTTCTGCAATGGAAACATCCCCCCATGGATACGGTGTACTAAAACGGAGTAGGGAAGCCATCCTGGTGGCCCACTCAAGTCTGTTTCACCAAGCTAGGCTTCACAGAAGGTCTGGTTCCCTCCAGGGAAGCCTAGACTCCCCAACCTTACCCCTAACTAGAGTCTTGGCCCTAATTTTCTTGTCAACTGAAACATTCCCCCATCCAAACGGTGTACAAAAAGAAAGTAGGCAAGCTATCCCGATGGCCCACTCAGTCTGTTTCACCAAGCTAGGCTGCACCGAAGCCCAGGATCACGCTTGGGATCCGCAGTCTCCCCAACCCTAACCCTTACTTGAGTTTTAACACAAATTTTCTTGTGCAACTGAAATGATACCCCGTCCTTACAGTGCACAGAAAGCCATTAGGAAAGCTATCCCGATGGCCCACTCAGTCTGTTTCACCAAGCTAGGCTACACCGACGCCCATGATCCCGCCTGGGAAGCCCAGTCTCCCCAACCCTAACCCTAACTTGAGTCTTAACCCTAATTTTCTTGTGCAAGTGAAACTTCCCTCCGTCCATACGGTTTAGAAAAAGTCAGTAGGCAAGCCATCCCGATTGCCAACTCAATGTGTTCCACCAAGCTAGCCTTCACAGAGGCCCTGGTTGCTACCTGGGAAGCACAGTCTCCCCAACCCAGCCCTAACTTGAGTCTTCTTAACCCTAATTTCCTTGTGCAAGTGAAACATCCCCCCGTCCATACGGTTTAGAAAAAGTGAGTAGGCAAGCCATCCCGATTGCCAACTCAATCTGTTCCAACAAGCTAGCCTTCACAGAGGCCCTGGTTCCTGCCTGGGAAGCACAGTCTCCCCAACCCAGCCCTCACTTGGGTATTAATCCTAATTTTCCTGTGCAACTGAAACATCCCCTCGTCCATACAGCGTACAAAAAGACAGTAGGCAAGCAATCCTGATAACCCACTCAGTCTGTTTCACCAGGCTCGGCTTCATCGAGGCCGTAGTTCCTGCCTGGGAAGCCCAGCCTCCATAACCCTAACCCTAATTTGGGTCTTAATGCTAATGTTCTTCTGCAATGGAAACATCCCCCCATGGATACGGTGTACTAAAACGGAGTAGGGAAGCCATCCTGGTGGCCCACTCCAGTCTGTTTCACCAAGCTAGGCTTCACAGAGGGTCTGGTTCCCTCCAGGGAAGCCTAGCCTCCCCAACCTTACCCCTAACTAGAGTCTTGGCCCTAATTTTCTTGTGCAACTGAAACATTCCCCCGTCCAAACGGTGTACAAAAAGAAAGTAGGCAAGCTATCCCGATGCCCCACTCAGTCTGTTTCACCAAGCTAGGCGGCACCGAAGCCCAGGATCACGCTTGGGATCCGCAGTCTCCCCAACCCTAACCCTAACTTGAGTTTTAACACAAATTTTCTTGTGCAACTGAAACGATACCCCATCCTTACAGTGCACAGAAAGCCAGTAGGAAAGCTATCCCGATGGCCCACTCAGTCTGTTTCACCAAGCTAGGCTACAGCGAAGCCCAGGATCTCGCCTGGGAAGCCCAGTCTCCCCAACCCTGACCCTAACTTGAGTCTTAACCCTAATTTTCTTGTGCAAGTGAAACAACCCCCCGTCCATACGGTTTAGAAAAAGTCAGTAGGCAAGCCATCCCGATTGCCAACTCAATCTGTTCCACCAAGCTAGCCTTCACAAAGGCCCTGGTTGCTGCCTGGGAAGCACAGTCTCCCCAACCCAGCCCTAGCTTGGGTATTAATCCTAATTTTCCTGTGCAACTGAAACATCCCCTCGTCCATGCACCGTACAAAAAGACAGTAGGCAAGCCATCCCGATTGCCAACTCAATGTGTTCCACCAAGCTAGCCTTCACAGAGGCCCTGGTTGCTACCTGGGAAGCACAGTCTCCCCAACCCAGCCCTAACTTGAGTCTTCTTAACCCTAATTTTCTTGTGCAAGTGAAACATCCCCCCGTCCATACGGTTTAGAAAAAGTCAGTAGGCAAGCGAACCCGATTGCCAACTCAATCTGTTCCAACAAGCTAGCCTTCACAGAGGCCCTGGTTCCTGCCTGGGAAGCACAGTCTCCACAACCCAGCCCTCACTTGGGTATTAATCCTAATTTTCCAGTGCAACTGAAACATCCCCTCGTCCATACAGCGTACAAAAAGACAGTAGGCAAGCAATCCTGATGGCCCACTCAGTCTGTTTCACCAGGTTCGGCTTCATCGAGGCCGTAGTTCCTGCCTGGGAAGCCCAGCCTCCATAACCCTAACCCTAATTTGGGTGTTAATGCTAATGTTCTTCTGCAATGGAAACATCCCCCCATGGATAAGGTGTACTAAAACTGAGTAGGGACGCCATCCTGGTGGCCCACTCAAGTCTGTTTCACCAAGCTAGGCTTCACAGAGGGTCTGGTTCCCTCAAGGGAAGCCTAGCCTCCCCAACCTTTCCTCTAACTAGAGTCTTGGCCCTTAATTTTCTTGTGCAACTGAAACATTCCCCCATCCAAACGGTGTACAAAAAGAAAGTAGGCAAGCTATCCCGATGGCCCACTCAGTCTGTTTCACCAAGCTAGGCTGCACCGAAGCCCAGGATCACGCTTGGGATCCGCAGTCTCCCCAACCCTAACCCTAACTTGAGTTTTAACACAAATTTTCTTGTGCAACTGAAACGATACCCCGTCCTTACAGTGCACAGAAAGCCAGTAGGCAAGCTATCCCGATGGCCCACTCAGTCTGTTTCACCAAGCTAGGCTACACCGACGCCCAGGATCCCGCCTGGGAAGCCCAGTCTCCCCAACCCTAACCCTAACTTGAGTCTTAACCCTAATTTTCTTGTGCAAGTGAAACATCCCTCCGTCCATACGGTTTAGAAAAAGTCAGTAGGCAAGCCATCCCGATTGCCAACTCAATCTGTTCCACCAAGCTAGCCTTCACAGAGGCCCTGGTTGCTGCCTGGGAAGCACAGTCTCCCCAACCCAGCCCTAGCTTGGGTATTAATCCTAATTTTCCTGTGCAAGTGAAACATCCCCTCGTCCATACAGCGTACAAAAAGACAGTAGGCAAGCAATCCTGATGGCCCACTCAGTCTGTTTCACCAGGCTCGGCTTCATCGAGGCCGTAGTTCCTGCCTGGGAAGCCCAGCCTCCATAACCCTAACCCTAATTTGGGTGTTAATGCTAATGTTCTTCTGCAATGGAAACATCCCCCCATGGATAAGGTGTACTAAAACGGAGTAGGGACGCCATCCTGGTGGCCCACTCAAGTCTGTTTCACCAAGCTAGGCTTCACAGAGGGTCTGGTTCCCTCAAGGGAAGCCTAGCCTCCCCAACCTTTCCTCTAACTAGAGTCTTGGCCCTTAATTTTCTTGTGCAACTGAAACATTCCCCCGTCCAAACGGTGTACAAAAAGAAAGTAGGCAAGCTATCCCGATGGCCCACTCAGTCTGTTTCACCAAGCTAGGCTGCACCGAAGCCCAGGATCACGCTTGGGATCCGCAGTCTCCCCAACCCTAACCCTAACTTGAGTTTTAACACAAATTTTCTTGTGCAACTGAAACGATACCCCGTCCTTACAGTGCACAAAAAGCCAGTAGGCAAGCTATCCCGATGGCCCACTCAGTCTGTTTCACCAAGCTAGGCTACACCGACGCCCAGGATCCCGCCTGGGAAGCCCAGTCTCCCCAACCCTAACCCTAACTTGAGTCTTAACCCTAATTTTCTTGTGCAAGTGAAACATCCCTCCGTCCATACGGTTTAGAAAAAGTCAGTAGGCAAGCCATCCCGATTGCCAACTCAATCTGTTCCACCAAGCTAGCCTTCACAGAGGCCCTGGTTGCTGCCTGGGAAGCACAGTCTCCCCAACCCAGCCCTAGCTTGGGTATTAATCCTAATTTTCCTGTGCAAGTGAAACATCCCCTCGTCCATACAGCGTACAAAAAGACAGTAGGCAAGCAATCCTGATGGCCCACTCAGTCTGTTTCACCAGGCTCGGCTTCATCGAGGCCGTAGTTCCTGCCTGGGAAGCCCAGCCTCCATAACCCTAACCCTAATTTGGGTCTTAATGCTAATGTTCTTCTGCAATGGAAACATCCCCCCATGGATACGGTGTACTAAAACGGAGTAGGGAAGCCATCCTGGTGGCCCACTCCAGTCTGTTTCACCAAGCTAGGCTTCACAGAGGGTCTGGTTCCCTCCAGGGAAGCCTAGCCTCCCCAACCTTACCCCTAACTAGAGTCTTGGCCCTAATTTTCTTGTGCAACTGAAACATTCCCCCGTCCAAACGGTGTACAAAAAGAAAGTAGGCAAGCTATCCCGATGGCCCACTCAGTCTGTTTCACCAAGCTAGGCTGCACCGAAGCCCAGGATCACGCTTGGGATCCGCAGTCTCCCCAACCCTAACCCTAACTTGAGTTTTAACACAAATTTTCTTGTGCAACTGAAACGATACCCCGTCCTTACAGTGCACAGAAAGCCAGTAGGAAAGCTATCCCGATGGCCCACTCAGTCTGTTTCACCAAGCTAGGCTGCACCGAAGCCCAGGATCCCGCCTGGGAAGCCCAGTCTCCCCAACCCTAACCCTAACTTGAGTCTTAACCCTAATTTTCTTGTGCAAATGAAACATCCCCCCGTCCATACGGTTTAGAAAAAGTCAGTAGGCAAGCCATCCCGATTGCCAACTCAATCTGTTCCACCAAGCTAGCCTTCACAGAGGCCCTGGTTGCTACCTGGGAAGCACAGTCTCCCCAACCCAGCCCTAACTTGAGTCTTCTCAACCCTAATTTTCTTGTGCAAGTGAAACATCCCCCCGTCCATACGGTTTAGAAAAAGTCAGTAGGCAAGCGAACCCGATTGCCAACTCAATCTGTTCCAACAAGCTAGCCTTCACAGAGGCCCTGGTTCCTGCCTGGGAAGCACAGTCTCCACAACCCAGCCCTCACTTGGGCATTAATCCTAATTTTCCTGTGCAACTGAAACATCCCCTCGTCCATACAGCGTACAAAAAGACAGTAGGCAAGCAATCCTGATGGCCCACTCAGTCTGTTTCACCAGGCTCGGCTTCATCGAGGCCGTAGTTCCTGCCTGGGAAGCCCAGCCTCCATAACCCTAACCCTAATTTGGGTCTTAATGCTAATGTTCTTCTGCAATGGAAACATCCCCCCATGGATACGGTGTACTAAAACGGAGTAGGGAAGCCATCCTGGTTGCCCACTCCAGTCTGTTTCACCAAGCTAGGCTTCACAGAGGGTCTGGTTCCCTCCAGGGAAGCCTAGCCTCCCCAACCTTACCCCTAACTAGAGTCTTGGCCCTAATTTTCTTGTGCAACTGAAACATTCCCCCGTCCAAACGGTGTACAAAAAGAAAGTAGGCAAGCTATCCCGATGCCCCACTCAGTCTGTTTCACCAAGCTAGGCGGCACCGAAGCCCAGGATCACGCTTGGGATCCGCAGTCTCCCCAACCCTAACCCTAACTTGAGTTTTAACACAAATTTTCTTGTGCAACTGAAACGATACCCCGTCCTTACAGTGCACAGAAAGCCAGTAGGAAAGCTATCCCGATGGCCCACTCAGTCTGTTTCACCAAGCTAGGCTACAGCGAAGCCCAGGATCTCGCCTGGGAAGCCCAGTCTCCCCAACCCTGACCCTAACTTGAGTCTTAACCCTAATTTTCTTGTGCAAGTGAAACAACCCCCCGTCCATACGGTTTAGAAAAAGTCAGTAGGCAAGCCATCCCGATTGCCAACTCAATCTGTTCCACCAAGCTAGCCTTCACAAAGGCCCTGGTTGCTGCCTGGGAAGCACAGTCTCCCCAACCCAGCCCTAGCTTGGGTATTAATCCTAATTTTCCTGTGCAACTGAAACATCCCCTCGTCCATGCACCGTACAAAAAGACAGTAGGCAAGCCATCCCGATTGCCAACTCAATGTGTTCCACCAAGCTAGCCTTCACAGAGGCCCTGGTTGCTACCTGGGAAGCACAGTCTCCCCAACCCAGCCCTAACTTGAGTCTTCTTAACCCTAATTTTCTTGTGCAAGTGAAACATCCCCCCGTCCATACGGTTTAGAAAAAGTCAGTAGGCAAGCGAACCCGATTGCCAACTCAATCTGTTCCAACAAGCTAGCCTTCACAGAGGCCCTGGTTCCTGCCTCGGAAGCACAGTCTCCACAACCCAGCCCTCACTTGGGTATTAATCCTAATTTTCCAGTGCAACTGAAACATCCCCTCGTCCATACAGCGTACAAAAAGACAGTAGGCAAGCAATCCTGATGGCCCACTCAGTCTGTTTCACCAGGTTCGGCTTCATCGAGGCCGTAGTTCCTGCCTGGGAAGCCCAGCCTCCATAACCCTAACCCTAACTTGGGTGTTAATGTTAATGTTCTTCTGCAATGGAAACATCCCCCCATGGATACGGTGTACTAAAACGGAGTAGGGAAGCCATCCTGGTGGCCCACTCAAGTCTGTTTCACCAAGCTAGGCTTCACAGAAGGTCTGGTTCCCTCCAGGGAAGCCTAGACTCCCCAACCTTACCCCTAACTAGAGTCTTGGCCCTAATTTTCTTGTCAACTGAAACATTCCCCCATCTAAACGGTGTACAAAAAGAAAGTAGGCAAGCTATCCCGATGGCCCACTCAGTCTGTTTCACCAAGCTAGGCTGCACCGAAGCCCAGGATCACGCTTGGGATCCGCAGTCTCCCCAACCCTAACCCTTACTTGAGTTTTAACACAAATTTTCTTGTGCAACTGAAATGATACCCCGTCCTTACAGTGCACAGAAAGCCAGTAGGAAAGCTATCCCGATGGCCCACTCAGTCTGTTTCACCAAGCTAGGCTACACCGACGCCCATGATCCCGCCTGGGAAGCCCAGTCTCCCCAACCCTAACCCTAACTTGAGTCTTAACCCTAATTTTCTTGTGCAAGTGAAACTTCCCTCCGTCCATACGGTTTAGAAAAAGTCAGTAGGCAAGCCATCCCGATTGCCAACTCAATGTGTTCCACCAAGCTAGCCTTCACAGAGGCCCTGGTTGCTACCTGGGAAGCACAGTCTCCCCAACCCAGCCCTAACTTGAGTCTTCTTAACCCTAATTTCCTTGTGCAAGTGAAACATCCCCCCGTCCATACGGTTTAGAAAAAGTGAGTAGGCAAGCCATCCCGATTGCCAACTCAGTCTGTTCCAACAAGCTAGCCTTCACAGAGGCCCTGGTTCCTGCCTGGGAAGCACAGTCTCCCCAACCCAGCCCTCACTTGGGTATTAATCCTAATTTTCCTGTGCAACGGAAACATCCCCTCGTCCATACAGCGTACAAAAAGACAGTAGGCAAGCAATCCTGATAACCCACTCAGTCTGTTTCACCAGGCTCGGCTTCATCGAGGCCGTAGTTCCTGCCTGGGAAGCCCAGCCTCCATAACCCTAACCCTAATTTGGGTGTTAATGCTAATGTTCTTCTGCAATGGAAACATCCCCCCATGGATAAGGTGTACTAAAACTGAGTAGGGACGCCATCCTGGTGGCCCACTCAAGTCTGTTTCACCAAGCTAGGCTTCACAGAGGGTCTGGTTCCCTCAAGGGAAGCCTAGCCTCCCCAACCTTTCCTCTAACTAGAGTCTTGGCCCTTAATTTTCTTGTGCAACTGAAACATTCCCCCATCCAAACGGTGTACAAAAAGAAAGTAGGCAAGCTATCCCGATGGCCCACTCAGTCTGTTTCACCAAGCTAGGCTGCACCGAAGCCCAGGATCACGCTTGGGATCCGCAGTCTCCCCAACCCTAACCCTAACTTGAGTTTTAACACAAATTTTCTTGTGCAACTGAAACGATACCCCGTCCTTACAGTGCACAGAAAGCCAGTAGGCAAGCTATCCCGATGGCCCACTCAGTCTGTTTCACCAAGCTAGGCTACACCGACGCCCAGGATCCCGCCTGGGAAGCCCAGTCTCCCCAACCCTAACCCTAACTTGAGTCTTAACCCTAATTTTCTTGTGCAAGTGAAACATCCCTCCGTCCATACGGTTTAGAAAAAGTCAGTAGGCAAGCCATCCCGATTGCCAACTCAATCTGTTCCACCAAGCTAGCCTTCACAGAGGCCCTGGTTGCTGCCTGGGAAGCACAGTCTCCCCAACCCAGCCCTAGCTTGGGTATTAATCCTAATTTTCCTGTGCAAGTGAAACATCCCCTCGTCCATACAGCGTACAAAAAGACAGTAGGCAAGCAATCCTGATGGCCCACTCAGTCTGTTTCACCAGGCTCGGCTTCATCGAGGCCGTAGTTCCTGCCTGGGAAGCCCAGCCTCCATAACCCTAACCCTAATTTGGGTGTTAATGCTAATGTTCTTCTGCAATGGAAACATCCCCCCATGGATAAGGTGTACTAAAACTGAGTAGGGACGCCATCCTGGTGGCCCACTCAAGTCTGTTTCACCAAGCTAGGCTTCACAGAGGGTCTGGTTCCCTCAAGGGAAGCCTAGCCTCCCCAACCTTTCCTCTAACTAGAGTCTTGGCCCTTAATTTTCTTGTGCAACTGAAACATTCCCCCGTCCAAACGGTGTACAAAAAGAAAGTAGGCAAGCTATCCCGATGGCCCACTCAGTCTGTTTCACCAAGCTAGGCTGCACCGAAGCCCAGGATCACGCTTGGGATCCGCAGTCTCCCCAACCCTAACCCTAACTTGAGTTTTAACACAAATTTTCTTGTGCAACTGAAACGATACCCCGTCCTTACAGTGCACAGAAAGCCAGTAGGCAAGCTATCCCGATGGCCCACTCAGTCTGTTTCACCAAGCTAGGCTACACCGACGCCCAGGATCCCGCCTGGGAAGCCCAGTCTCCCCAACCCTAACCCTAACTTGAGTCTTAACCCTAATTTTCTTGTGCAAGTGAAACATCCCTCCGTCCATACGGTTTAGAAAAAGTCAGTAGGCAAGCCATCCCGATTGCCAACTCAATCTGTTCCACCAAGCTAGCCTTCACAGAGGCCCTGGTTGCTGCCTGGGAAGCACAGTCTCCCCAACCCAGCCCTAGCTTGGGTATTAATCCTAATTTTCCTGTGCAAGTGAAACATCCCCTCGTCCATACAGCGTACAAAAAGACAGTAGGCAAGCAATCCTGATGGCCCACTCAGTCTGTTTCACCAGGCTCGGCTTCATCGAGGCCGTAGTTCCTGCCTGGGAAGCCCAGCCTCCATAACCCTAACCCTAATTTGGGTCTTAATGCTAATGTTCTTCTGCAATGGAAACATCCCCCCATGGATACGGTGTACTAAAACGGAGTAGGGAAGCCATCCTGGTGGCCCACTCCAGTCTGTTTCACCAAGCTAGGCTTCACAGAGGGTCTGGTTCCCTCCAGGGAAGCCTAGCCTCCCCAACCTTACCCCTAACTAGAGTCTTGGCCCTAATTTTCTTGTGCAACTGAAACATTCCCCCGTCCAAACGGTGTACAAAAAGAAAGTAGGCAAGCTATCCCGATGGCCCACTCAGTCTGTTTCACCAAGCTAGGCTGCACCGAAGCCCAGGATCACGCTTGGGATCCGCAGTCTCCCCAACCCTAACCCTAACTTGAGTTTTAACACAAATTTTCTTGTGCAACTGAAACGATACCCCGTCCTTACAGTGCACAGAAAGCCAGTAGGAAAGCTATCCCGATGGCCCACTCAGTCTGTTTCACCAAGCTAGGCTGCACCGAAGCCCAGGATCCCGCCTGGGAAGCCCAGTCTCCCCAACCCTAACCCTAACTTGAGTCTTAACCCTAATTTTCTTGTGCAAATGAAACATCCCCCCGTCCATACGGTTTAGAAAAAGTCAGTAGGCAAGCCATCCCGATTGCCAACTCAATCTGTTCCACCAAGCTAGCCTTCACAGAGGCCCTGGTTGCTACCTGGGAAGCACAGTCTCCCCAACCCAGCCCTAACTTGAGTCTTCTCAACCCTAATTTTCTTGTGCAAGTGAAACATCCCCCCGTCCATACGGTTTAGAAAAAGTCAGTAGGCAAGCGAACCCGATTGCCAACTCAATCTGTTCCAACAAGCTAGCCTTCACAGAGGCCCTGGTTCCTGCCTGGGAAGCACAGTCTCCCCAACCCAGCCCTCACTTGGGCATTAATCCTAATTTTCCTGTGCAACTGAAACATCCCCTCGTCCATACAGCGTACAAAAAGACAGTAGGCAAGCAATCCTGATGGCCCACTCAGTCTGTTTCACCAGGCTCGGCTTCATCGAGGCCGTAGTTCCTGCCTGGGAAGCCCAGCCTCCATAACCCTAACCCTAATTTGGGTCTTAATGCTAATGTTCTTCTGCAATGGAAACATCCCCCCATGGATACGGTGTACTAAAACGGAGTAGGGAAGCCATCCTGGTGGCCCACTCCAGTCTGTTTCACCAAGCTAGGCTTCACAGAGGGTCTGGTTCCCTCCAGGGAAGCCTAGCCTCCCCAACCTTACCCCTAACTAGAGTCTTGGCCCTAATTTTCTTGTGCAACTGAAACATTCCCCCGTCCAAACGGTGTACAAAAAGAAAGTAGGCAAGCTATCCCGATGCCCCACTCAGTCTGTTTCACCAAGCTAGGCGGCACCGAAGCCCAGGATCACGCTTGGGATCCGCAGTCTCCCCAACCCTAACCCTAACTTGAGTTTTAACACAAATTTTCTTGTGCAACTGAAACGATACCCCGTCC
Organism: Heloderma suspectum; assembly: GCF_057233095.1. NCBI lineage: Eukaryota > Metazoa > Chordata > Lepidosauria > Squamata > Helodermatidae > Heloderma > Heloderma suspectum. Next base: position 145,322,296 of record NC_139459.1, read on the forward strand.
TTACAGTGCACAGAAAGCCAGTAGGAAAGCTATCCCGATGGCCCACTCAGTCTGTTTCACCAAGCTAGGCTACAGCGAAGCCCAGGATCTCGCCTGGGAAGCCCAGTCTCCCCAACCCTGACCCTAACTTGAGTCTTAACCCTAATTTTCTTGTGCAAGTGAAACAACCCCCCGTCCATACGGTTTAGAAAAAGTCAGTAGGCAAGCCATCCCGATTGCCAACTCAATCTGTTCCACCAAGCTAGCCTTCACAGAGGCCCTGGTTGCTGCCTGGGAAGCACAGTCTCCCCAACCCAGCCCTAGCTTGGGTATTAATCCTAATTTTCCTGTGCAACTGAAACATCCCCTCGTCCATGCACCGTACAAAAAGACAGTAGGCAAGCCATCCCGATTGCCAACTCAATGTGTTCCACCAAGCTAGCCTTCACAGAGGCCCTGGTTGCTACCTGGGAAGCACAGTCTCCCCAACCCAGCCCTAACTTGAGTCTTCTTAACCCTAATTTTCTTGTGCAAGTGAAACATCCCCCCGTCCATACGGTTTAGAAAAAGTCAGTAGGCAAGCGAACCCGATTGCCAACTCAATCTGTTCCAACAAGCTAGCCTTCACAGAGGCCCTGGTTCCTGCCTGGGAAGCACAGTCTCCACAACCCAGCCCTCACTTGGGTATTAATCCTAATTTTCCAGTGCAACTGAAACATCCCCTCGTCCATACAGCGTACAAAAAGACAGTAGGCAAGCAATCCTGATGGCCCACTCAGTCTGTTTCACCAGGTTCGGCTTCATCGAGGCCGTAGTTCCTGCCTGGGAAGCCCAGCCTCCATAACCCTAACCCTAACTTGGGTGTTAATGTTAATGTTCTTCTGCAATGGAAACATCCCCCCATGGATACGGTGTACTAAAACTGAGTAGGGAAGCCATCCTGGTGGCCCACTCAAGTCTGTTTCACCAAGCTAGGCTTCACAGAGGGTCTGGTTCCCTCAAGGGAAGCCTAGCCTCCCCAACCTTTCCTCTAACTAGAGTCTTGGCCCTTAATTTTCTTGTGCAACTGAAACATTCCCCCATCCAAACGGTGTACAAAAAGAAAGTAGGCAAGCTATCCCGATGGCCCACTCAGTCTGTTTCACCAAGCTAGGCTGCACCGAAGCCCAGGATCACGCTTGGGATCCGCAGTCTCCCCAACCCTAACCCTAACTTGAGTTTTAACACAAATTTTCTTGTGCAACTGAAATGATACCCCGTCCTTACAGTGCACAGAAAGCCAGTAGGCAAGCTATCCCGATGGCCCACTCAGTCTGTTTCACCAAGCTAGGCTACACCGACGCCCAGGATCCCGCCTGGGAAGCCCAGTCTCCCCAACCCTAACCCTAACTTGAGTCTTAACCCTAATTTTCTTGTGCAAGTGAAACATCCCTCCGTCCATACGGTTTAGAAAAAGTCAGTAGGCAAGCCATCCCGATTGCCAACTCAATGTGTTCCACCAAGCTAGCCTTCACAGAGGCCCTGGTTGCTGCCTGGGAAGCACAGTCTCCCCAACCCAGCCCTAGCTTGGGTATTAATCCTAATTTTCCTGTGCAAGTGAAACATCCCCTCGTCCATACAGCGTACAAAAAGACAGTAGGCAAGCAATCCTGATGGCCCACTCAGTCTGTTTCACCAGGCTCGGCTTCATCGAGGCCGTAGTTCCTGCCTGGGAAGCCCAGCCTCCATAACCCTAACCCTAATTTGGGTCTTAATGCTAATGTTCTTCTGCAATGGAAACATCCCCCCATGGATACGGTGTACTAAAACGGAGTAGGGAAGCCATCCTGGTGGCCCACTCCAGTCTGTTTCACCAAGCTAGGCTTCACAGAGGGTCTGGTTCCCTCCAGGGAAGCCTAGCCTCCCCAACCTTACCCCTAACTAGAGTCTTGGCCCTAATTTTCTTGTGCAACTGAAACATTCCCCCGACCAAACGGTGTACAAAAAGAAAGTAGGCAAGCTATCCCGATGCCCCACTCAGTCTGTTTCACCAAGCTAGGTTGCACCGAAGCCCAGGATCACGCTTGGGATCCGCAGTCTCCCCAACCCTAACCCTAACTTGAGTTTTAACACAAATTTTCTTGTGCAACTGAAACGATACCCCGTCCTTACAGTGCACAGAAAGCCAGTAGGAAAGCTATCCCGATGGCCCACTCAGTCTGTTTCACCAAGCTAGGCTACAGCGAAGCCCAGGATCTCGCCTGGGAAGCCCAGTCTCCCCAACCCTGACCCTAACTTGAGTCTTAACCCTAATTTTCTTGTGCAAGTGAAACAACCCCCCGTCCATACGGTTTAGAAAAAGTCAGTAGGCAAGCCATCCCGATTGCCAACTCAATCTGTTCCACCAAGCTAGCCTTCACAAAGGCCCTGGTTGCTGCCTGGGAAGCACAGTCTCCCCAACCCAGCCCTAACTTGGGTATTAATCCTAATTTTCCTGTGCAACTGAAACATCCCCTCGTCCATGCACCGTACAAAAAGACAGTAGGCAAGCCATCCCGATTGCCAACTCAATGTGTTCCACCAAGCTAGCCTTCACAGAGGCCCTGGTTGCTACCTGGGAAGCACAGTCTCCCCAACCCAGCCCTAACTTGAGTCTTCTTAACCCTAATTTTCTTGTGCAAGTGAAACATCCCCCCGTCCATACGGTTTAGAAAAAGTCAGTAGGCAAGCGAACCTGATTGCCAACTCAATCTGTTCCAACAAGCTAGCCTTCACAGAGGCCCTGGTTCCTGCCTGGGAAGCACAGTCTCCACAACCCAGCCCTCACTTGGGTATTAATCGTAATTTTCCAGTGCAACTGAAACATCCCCTCGTCCATACAGCTTCCAAAAAGACAGTAGGCAAGCAATCCTGATGGCCCACTCAGTCTGTTTCACCAGGTTCGGCTTCATCGAGGCCGTAGTTCCTGCCTGGGAAGCCCAGCCTCCATAACCCTAACCCTAACTTGGGTGTTAATGCTAATGTTCTTCTGCAATGGAAACATCCCCCCATGGATACGGTGTACTAAAACGGAGGAGGGAAGCCATCCTGGTGGCCCACTCAAGTCTGTTTCACCAAGCTAGGCTTCACAGAAGGTCTGGTTCCCTCCAGGGAAGCCTAGACTCCCCAACCTTACCCCTAACTAGAGTCTTGGCCCTAATTTTCTTGTCAACTGAAACATTCCCCCATCCAAACGGTGTACAAAAAGAAAGTAGGCAAGCTATCCCGATGGCCCACTCAGTCTGTTTCACCAAGCTAGGCTGCACCGAAGCCCAGGATCACGCTTGGGATCCGCAGTCTCCCCAACCCTAACCCTTACTTGAGTTTTAACACAAATTTTCTTGTGCAACTGAAATGATACCCCGTCCTTACAGTGCACAGAAAGCCAGTAGGAAAGCTATCCCGATGGCCCACTCAGTCTGTTTCACCAAGCTAGGCTACACCGACGCCCATGATCCCGCCTGGGAAGCCCAGTCTCCCCAACCCTAACCCTAACTTGAGTCTTAACCCTAATTTTCTTGTGCAAGTGAAACAACCCCCCGTCCATACGGTTTAGAAAAAGTCAGTAGGCAAGCGATCCCGATTGCCAACTCAATCTGTTCCACCAAGCTAGCCTTCACAAAGGCCCTGGTTGCTGCCTGGGAAGCACAGTCTCCCCAACCCAGCCCTAGCTTGGGTATTAATCCTAATTTTCCTGTGCAACTGAAACATCCCCTCGTCCATGCACCGTACAAAAAGACAGTAGGCAAGCCATCCCGATTGCCAACTCAATGTGTTCCACCAAGCTAGCCTTCACAGAGGCCCTGGTTGCTACCTGGGAAGCAGAGTCTCCCCAACCCAGCCCTAACTTGAGTCTTCTTAACCCTAATTTTCTTGTGCAAGTGAAACATCCCCCCGTCCATACGGTTTAGAAAAAGTCAGTAGGCAAGCGAACCCGATTGCCAACTCAATCTGTTCCAACAAGCTAGCCTTCACAGAGGCCCTGGTTCCTGCCTGGGAAGCACAGTCTCCACAACCCAGCCCTCACTTGGGTATTAATCCTAATTTTCCAGTGCAACTGAAACATCCCCTCGTCCATACAGCGTACAAAAAGACAGTAGGCAAGCAATCCTGATGGCCCACTCAGTCTGTTTCACCAGGTTCGGCTTCATCGAGGCCGTAGTTCCTGCCTGGGAAGCCCAGCCTCCATAACCCTAACCCTAACTTGGGTGTTAATGTTAATGTTCTTCTGCAATGGAAACATCCCCCCATGGATACGGTGTACTAAAACGGAGTAGGGAAGCCATCCTGGTGGCCCACTCAAGTCTGTTTCACCAAGCTAGGCTTCACAGAAGGTCTGGTTCCCTCCAGGGAAGCCTAGACTCCCCAACCTTACCCCTAACTAGAGTCTTGGCCCTAATTTTCTTGTCAACTGAAACATTCCCCCGTCCAAACGGTGTACAAAAAGAAAGTAGGCAAGCTATCCCGATGGCCCACTCAGTCTGTTTCACCAAGCTAGGCTGCACCGAAGCCCAGGATCACGCTTGGGATCCGCAGTCTCCCCAACCCTAACCCTTACTTGAGTTTTAACACAAATTTTCTTGTGCAACTGAAATGATACCCCGTCCTTACAGTGCACAGAAAGCCAGTAGGAAAGCTATCCCGATGGCCCACTCAGTCTGTTTCACCAAGCTAGGCTACACCGACGCCCATGATCCCGCCTGGGAAGCCCAGTCTCCCCAACCCTAACCCTAACTTGAGTCTTAACCCTAATTTTCTTGTGCAAGTGAAACTTCCCTCCGTCCATACGGTTTAGAAAAAGTCAGTAGGCAAGCCATCCCGATTGCCAACTCAATGTGTTCCACCAAGCTAGCCTTCACAGAGGCCCTGGTTGCTACCTGGGAAGCACAGTCTCCCCAACCCAGCCCTAACTTGAGTCTTCTTAACCCTAATTTCCTTGTGCAAGTGAAACATCCCCCCGTCCATACGGTTTAGAAAAAGTGAGTAGGCAAGCCATCCCGATTGCCAACTCAATCTGTTCCAACAAGCTAGCCTTCACAGAGGCCCTGGTTCCTGCCTGGGAAGCACAGTCTCCCCAACCCAGCCCTCACTTGGGTATTAATCCTAATTTTCCTGTGCAACTGAAACATCCCCTCGTCCATACAGCGTACAAAAAGACAGTAGGCAAGCAATCCTGATAACCCACTCAGTCTGTTTCACCAGGCTCGGCTTCATCGAGGCCGTAGTTCCTGCCTGGGAAGCCCAGCCTCCATAACCCTAACCCTAATTTGGGTGTTAATGCTAATGTTCTTCTGCAATGGAAACATCCCCCCATGGATAAGGTGTACTAAAACTGAGTAGGGACGCCATCCTGGTGGCCCACTCAAGTCTGTTTCACCAAGCTAGGCTTCACAGAGGGTCTGGTTCCCTCAAGGGAAGCCTAGCCTCCCCAACCTTTCCTCTAACTAGAGTCTTGGCCCTTAATTTTCTTGTGCAACTGAAACATTCCCCCATCCAAACGGTGTACAAAAAGAAAGTAGGCAAGCTATCCCGATGGCCCACTCAGTCTGTTTCACCAAGCTAGGCTGCACCGAAGCCCAGGATCACGCTTGGGATCCGCAGTCTCCCCAACCCTAACCCTAACTTGAGTTTTAACACAAATTTTCTTGTGCAACTGAAACGATACCCCGTCCTTACAGTGCACAGAAAGCCAGTAGGCAAGCTATCCCGATGGCCCACTCAGTCTGTTTCACCAAGCTAGGCTACACCGACGCCCAGGATCCCGCCTGGGAAGCCCAGTCTCCCCAACCCTAACCCTAACTTGAGTCTTAACCCTAATTTTCTTGTGCAAGTGAAACATCCCTCCGTCCATACGGTTTAGAAAAAGTCAGTAGGCAAGCCATCCCGATTGCCAACTCAATCTGTTCCACCAAGCTAGCCTTCACAGAGGCCCTGGTTGCTGCCTGGGAAGCACAGTCTCCCCAACCCAGCCCTAGCTTGGGTATTAATCCTAATTTTCCTGTGCAAGTGAAACATCCCCTCGTCCATACAGCGTACAAAAAGACAGTAGGCAAGCAATCCTGATGGCCCACTCAGTCTGTTTCACCAGGCTCGGCTTCATCGAGGCCGTAGTTCCTGCCTGGGAAGCCCAGCCTCCATAACCCTAACCCTAATTTGGGTGTTAATGCTAATGTTCTTCTGCAATGGAAACATCCCCCCATGGATAAGGTGTACTAAAACTGAGTAGGGACGCCATCCTGGTGGCCCACTCAAGTCTGTTTCACCAAGCTAGGCTTCACAGAGGGTCTGGTTCCCTCAAGGGAAGCCTAGCCTCCCCAACCTTTCCTCTAACTAGAGTCTTGGCCCTTAATTTTCTTGTGCAACTGAAACATTCCCCCGTCCAAACGGTGTACAAAAAGAAAGTAGGCAAGCTATCCCGATGGCCCACTCAGTCTGTTTCACCAAGCTAGGCTGCACCGAAGCCCAGGATCACGCTTGGGATCCGCAGTCTCCCCAACCCTAACCCTAACTTGAGTTTTAACACAAATTTTCTTGTGCAACTGAAACGATACCCCGTCCTTACAGTGCACAGAAAGCCAGTAGGCAAGCTATCCCGATGGCCCACTCAGTCTGTTTCACCAAGCTAGGCTACACCGACGCCCAGGATCCCGCCTGGGAAGCCCAGTCTCCCCAACCCTAACCCTAACTTGAGTCTTAACCCTAATTTTCTTGTGCAAGTGAAACATCCCTCCGTCCATACGGTTTAGAAAAAGTCAGTAGGCAAGCCATCCCGATTGCCAACTCAATCTGTTCCACCAAGCTAGCCTTCACAGAGGCCCTGGTTGCTGCCTGGGAAGCACAGTCTCCCCAACCCAGCCCTAGCTTGGGTATTAATCCTAATTTTCCTGTGCAAGTGAAACATCCCCTCGTCCATACAGCGTACAAAAAGACAGTAGGCAAGCAATCCTGATGGCCCACTCAGTCTGTTTCACCAGGCTCGGCTTCATCGAGGCCGTAGTTCCTGCCTGGGAAGCCCAGCCTCCATAACCCTAACCCTAATTTGGGTCTTAATGCTAATGTTCTTCTGCAATGGAAACATCCCCCCATGGATACGGTGTACTAAAACGGAGTAGGGAAGCCATCCTGGTGGCCCACTCCAGTCTGTTTCACCAAGCTAGGCTTCACAGAGGGTCTGGTTCCCTCCAGGGAAGCCTAGCCTCCCCAACCTTACCCCTAACTAGAGTCTTGGCCCTAATTTTCTTGTGCAACTGAAACATTCCCCCGTCCAAACGGTGTACAAAAAGAAAGTAGGCAAGCTATCCCGATGGCCCACTCAGTCTGTTTCACCAAGCTAGGCTGCACCGAAGCCCAGGATCACGCTTGGGATCCGCAGTCTCCCCAACCCTAACCCTAACTTGAGTTTTAACACAAATTTTCTTGTGCAACTGAAACGATACCCCGTCCTTACAGTGCACAGAAAGCCAGTAGGAAAGCTATCCCGATGGCCCACTCAGTCTGTTTCACCAAGCTAGGCTGCACCGAAGCCCAGGATCCCGCCTGGGAAGCCCAGTCTCCCCAACCCTAACCCTAACTTGAGTCTTAACCCTAATTTTCTTGTGCAAATGAAACATCCCCCCGTCCATACGGTATACAAAAAGTCAGTAGGCAAGCCATCCCGATTGCCAACTCAAACTGTTCCACCAAGCTAGCCTTCACAGAGGCCCTGGTTGCTACCTGGGAAGCACAGTCTCCCCAACCCAGCCCTAACTTGAGTCTTCTCAACCCTAATTTTCTTGTGCAAGTGAAACATCCCCCCGTCCATACGGTTTAGAAAAAGTCAGTAGGCAAGCGAACCCGATTGCCAACTCAATCTGTTCCAACAAGCTAGCCTTCACAGAGGCCCTGGTTCCTGCCTGGGAAGCACAGTCTCCACAACCCAGCCCTCACTTGGGCATTAATCCTAATTTTCCTGTGCAACTGAAACATCCCCTCGTCCATACAGCGTACAAAAAGACAGTAGGCAAGCAATCCTGATGGCCCACTCAGTCTGTTTCACCAGGCTCGTCTTCATCGAGGCCGTAGTTCCTGCCTGGGAAGCCCAGCCTCCATAACCCTAACCCTAATTTGGGTCTTAATGCTAATGTTCTTCTGCAATGGAAACATCCCCCCATGGATACGGTGTACTAAAAAGGAGTAGGGAAGCCATCCTGGTGGCCCACTCCAGTCTGTTTCACCAAGCTAGGCTTCACAGAGGGTCTGGTTCCCTCCAGGGAAGCCTAGCCTCCCCAACCTTACCCCTAACTAGAGTCTTGGCCCTAATTTTCTTGTGCAACTGAAACATTCCCCCGTCCAAACGGTGTACAAAAAGAAAGTAGGCAAGCTATCCCGATGCCCCACTCAGTCTGTTTCACCAAGCTAGGCGGCACCGAAGCCCAGGATCACGCTTGGGATCCGCAGTCTCCCCAACCCTAACCCTAACTTGAGTTTTAACACAAATTTTCTTGTGCAACTGAAACGATACCCCGTCCTTACAGTGCACAAAAAGCCAGTAGGAAAGCTATCCCGATGGCCCACTCAGTCTGTTTCACCAAGCTAGGCTACAGCGAAGCCCAGGATCTCGCCTGGGAAGCCCAGTCTCCCCAACCCTGACCCTAACTTGAGTCTTAACCCTAATTTTCTTGTGCAAGTGAAACAACCCCCCGTCCATACGGTTTAGAAAAAGTCAGTAGGCAAGCCATCCCGATTGCCAACTCAATCTGTTCCACCAAGCTAGCCTTCACAAAGGCCCTGGTTGCTGCCTGGGAAGCACAGTCTCCCCAACCCAGCCCTAGCTTGGGTATTAATCCTAATTTTCCTGTGCAACTGAAACATCCCCTCGTCCATGCACCGTACAAAAAGACAGTAGGCAAGCCATCCCGATTGCCAACTCAATGTGTTCCACCAAGCTAGCCTTCACAGAGGCCCTGGTTGCTACCTGGGAAGCACAGTCTCCCCAACCCAGCCCTAACTTGAGTCTTCTTAACCCTAATTTTCTTGTGCAAGTGAAACATCCCCCCGTCCATACGGTTTAGAAAAAGTCAGTAGGCAAGCGAACCCGATTGCCAACTCAATCTGTTCCAACAAGCTAGCCTTCACAGAGGCCCTGGTTCCTGCCTGGGAAGCACAGTCTCCACAACCCAGCCCTCACTTGGGTATTAATCCTAATTTTCCAGTGCAACTGAAACATCCCCTCGTCCATACAGCGTACAAAAAGACAGTAGGCAAGCAATCCTGATGGCCCACTCAGTCTGTTTCACCAGGTTCGGCTTCATCGAGGCCGTAGTTCCTGCCTGGGAAGCCCAGCCTCCATAACCATAACCCTAACTTGGGTGTTAATGTTAATGTTCTTCTGCAATGGAAACATCCCCCCATGGATACGGTGTACTAAAACGGAGTAGGGAAGCCATCCTGGTGGCCCACTCAAGTCTGTTTCACCAAGCTAGGCTTCACAGAAGGTCTGGTTCCCTCCAGGGAAGCCTAGACTCCCCAACCTTACCCCTAACTAGAGTCTTGGCCCTAATTTTCTTGTCAACTGAAACATTCCCCCATCCAAACGGTGTACAAAAAGAAAGTAGGCAAGCTATCCCGATGGCCCACTCAGTCTGTTTCACCAAGCTAGGCTGCACCGAAGCCCAGGATCACGCTTGGGATCCGCAGTCTCCCCAACCCTAACCCTTACTTGAGTTTTAACACAAATTTTCTTGTGCAACTGAAATGATACCCCGTCCTTACAGTGCACAGAAAGCCAGTAGGAAAGCTATCCCGATGGCCCACTCAGTCTGTTTCACCAAGCTAGGCTACACCGACGCCCATGATCCCGCCTGGGAAGCCCAGTCTCCCCAACCCTAACCCTAACTTGAGTCTTAACCCTAATTTTCTTGTGCAAGTGAAACTTCCCTCCGTCCATACGGTTTAGAAAAAGTCAGTAGGCAAGCCATCCCGATTGCCAACTCAATGTGTTCCACCAAGCTAGCCTTCACAGAGGCCCTGGTTGCTACCTGGGAAGCACAGTCTCCCCAACCCAGCCCTAACTTGAGTCTTCTTAACCCTAATTTCCTTGTGCAAGTGAAACATCCCCCCGTCCATACGGTTTAGAAAAAGTGAGTAGGCAAGCCATCCCGATTGCCAACTCAGTCTGTTCCAACAAGCTAGCCTTCACAGAGGCCCTGGTTCCTGCCTGGGAAGCACAGTCTCCCCAACCCAGCCCTCACTTGGGTATTAATCCTAATTTTCCTGTGCAACTGAAACATCCCCTCGTCCATACAGCGTACAAAAAGACAGTAGGCAAGCAATCCTGATAACCCACTCAGTCTGTTTCACCAGGCTCGGCTTCATCGAGGCCGTAGTTCCTGCCTGGGAAGCCCAGCCTCCATAACCCTAACCCTAATTTGGGTGTTAATGCTAATGTTCTTCTGCAATGGAAACATCCCCCCATGGATAAGGTGTACTAAAACTGAGTAGGGACGCCATCCTGGTGGCCCACTCAAGTCTGTTTCACCAAGCTAGGCTTCACAGAGGGTCTGGTTCCCTCAAGGGAAGCCTAGCCTCCCCAACCTTTCCTCTAACTAGAGTCTTGGCCCTTAATTTTCTTGTGCAACTGAAACATTCCCCCATCCAAACGGTGTACAAAAAGAAAGTAGGCAAGCTATCCCGATGGCCCACTCAGTCTGTTTCACCAAGCTAGGCTGCACCGAAGCCCAGGATCACGCTTGGGATCCGCAGTCTCCCCAACCCTAACCCTAACTTGAGTTTTAACACAAATTTTCTTGTGCAACTGAAACGATACCCCATCCTTACAGTGCACAGAAAGCCAGTAGGCAAGCTATCCCGATGGCCCACTCAGTCTGTTTCACCAAGCTAGGCTACACCGACGCCCAGGATCCCGCCTGGGAAGCCCAGTCTCCCCAACCCTAACCCTAACTTGAGTCTTAACCCTAATTTTCTTGTGCAAGTGAAACATCCCTCCGTCCATACGGTTTAGAAAAAGTCAGTAGGCAAGCCATCCCGATTGCCAACTCAATCTGTTCCACCAAGCTAGCCTTCACAGAGGCCCTGGTTGCTGCCTGGGAAGCACAGTCTCCCCAACCCAGCCCTAGCTTGGGTATTAATCCTAATTTTCCTGTGCAAGTGAAACATCCCCTCGTCCATACAGCGTACAAAAAGACAGTAGGCAAGCAATCCTGATAACCCACTCAGTCTGTTTCACCAGGCTCGGCTTCATCGAGGCCGTAGTTCCTGCCTGGGAAGCCCAGCCTCCATAACCCTAACCCTAATTTGGGTGTTAATGCTAATGTTCTTCTGCAATGGAAACATCCCCCCATGGATAAGGTGTACTAAAACGGAGTAGGGACGCCATCCTGGTGGCCCACTCAAGTCTGTTTCACCAAGCTAGGCTTCACAGAGGGTCTGGTTCCCTCAAGGGAAGCCTAGCCTCCCCAACCTTTCCTCTAACTAGAGTCTTGGCCCTTAATTTTCTTGTGCAACTGAAACATTCCCCCGTCCAAACGGTGTACAAAAAGAAAGTAGGCAAGCTATCCCGATGGCCCACTCAGTCTGTTTCACCAAGCTAGGCTGCACCGAAGCCCAGGATCACGCTTGGGATCCGCAGTCTCCCCAACCCTAACCCTAACTTGAGTTTTAACACAAATTTTCTTGTGCAACTGAAACGATACCCCGTCCTTACAGTGCACAGAAAGCCAGTAGGCAAGCTATCCCGATGGCCCACTCAGTCTGTTTCACCAAGCTAGGCTACACCGACGCCCAGGATCCCGCCTGGGAAGCCCAGTCTCCCCAACCCTAACCCTAACTTGAGTCTTAACCCTAATTTTCTTGTGCAAGTGAAACATCCCTCCGTCCATACGGTTTAGAAAAAGTCAGTAGGCAAGCCATCCCGATTGCCAACTCAATCTGTTCCACCAAGCTAGCCTTCACAGAGGCCCTGGTTGCTGCCTGGGAAGCACAGTCTCCCCAACCCAGCCCTAGCTTGGGTATTAATCCTAATTTTCCTGTGCAAGTGAAACATCCCCTCGTCCATACAGCGTACAAAAAGACAGTAGGCAAGCAATCCTGATGGCCCACTCAGTCTGTTTCACCAGGCTCGGCTTCATCGAGGCCGTAGTTCCTGCCTGGGAAGCCCAGCCTCCATAACCCTAACCCTAATTTGGGTCTTAATGCTAATGTTCTTCTGCAATGGAAACATCCCCCCATGGATACGGTGTACTAAAACGGAGTAGGGAAGCCATCCTGGTGGCCCACTCCAGTCTGTTTCACCAAGCTAGGCTTCACAGAGGGTCTGGTTCCCTCCAGGGAAGCCTAGCCTCCCCAACCTTACCCCTAACTAGAGTCTTGGCCCTAATTTTCTTGTGCAACTGAAACATTCCCCCGTCCAAACGGTGTACAAAAAGAAAGTAGGCAAGCTATCCCGATGGCCCACTCAGTCTGTTTCACCAAGCTAGGCTGCACCGAAGCCCAGGATCACGCTTGGGATCCGCAGTCTCCCCAACCCTAACCCTAACTTGAGTTTTAACACAAATTTTCTTGTGCAACTGAAACGATACCCCGTCCTTACAGTGCACAGAAAGCCAGTAGGAAAGCTATCCCGATGGCCCACTCAGTCTGTTTCACCAAGCTAGGCTGCACCGAAGCCCAGGATCCCGCCTGGGAAGCCCAGTCTCCCCAACCCTAACCCTAACTTGAGTCTTAACCCTAATTTTCTTGTGCAAATGAAACATCCCCCCGTCCATACGGTTTAGAAAAAGTCAGTAGGCAAGCCATCCCGATTGCCAACTCAATCTGTTCCACCAAGCTAGCCTTCACAGAGGCCCTGGTTGCTACCTGGGAAGCACAGTCTCCCCAACCCAGCCCTAACTTGAGTCTTCTCAACCCTAATTTTCTTGTGCAAGTGAAACATCCCCCCGTCCATACGGTTTAGAAAAAGTCAGTAGGCAAGCGAACCCGATTGCCAACTCAATCTGTTCCAACAAGCTAGCCTTCACAGAGGCCCTGGTTCCTGCCTGGGAAGCACAGTCTCCACAACCCAGCCCTCACTTGGGCATTAATCCTAATTTTCCTGTGCAACTGAAACATCCCCTCGTCCATACAGCGTACAAAAAGACAGTAGGCAAGCAATCCTGATGGCCCACTCAGTCTGTTTCACCAGGCTCGGCTTCATCGAGGCCGTAGTTCCTGCCTGGGAAGCCCAGCCTCCATAACCCTAACCCTAATTTGGGTCTTAATGCTAATGTTCTTCTGCAATGGAAACATCCCCCCATGGATACGGTGTACTAAAACGGAGTAGGGAAGCCATCCTGGTGGCCCACTCCAGTCTGTTTCACCAAGCTAGGCTTCACAGAGGGTCTGGTTCCCTCCAGGGAAGCCTAGCCTCCCCAACCTTACCCCTAACTAGAGTCTTGGCCCTAATTTTCTTGTGCAACTGAAACATTCCCCCGTCCAAACGGTGTACAAAAAGAAAGTAGGCAAGCTATCCCGATGCCCCACTCAGTCTGTTTCACCAAGCTAGGCGGCACCGAAGCCCAGGATCACGCTTGGGATCCGCAGTCTCCCCAACCCTAACCCTAACTTGAGTTTTAACACAAATTTTCTTGTGCAACTGAAACGATACCCCGTCCTTACAGTGCACAGAAAGCCAGTAGGAAAGCTATCCCGATGGCCCACTCAGTCTGTTTCACCAAGCTAGGCTACAGCGAAGCCCAGGATCTCGCCTGGGAAGCCCAGTCTCCCCAACCCTGACCCTAACTTGAGTCTTAACCCTAATTTTCTTGTGCAAGTGAAACAACCCCCCGTCCATACGGTTTAGAAAAAGTCAGTAGGCAAGCCATCCCGATTGCCAACTCAATCTGTTCCACCAAGCTAGCCTTCACAAAGGCCCTGGTTGCTGCCTGGGAAGCACAGTCTCCCCAACCCAGCCCTAGCTTGGGTATTAATCCTAATTTTCCTGTGCAACTGAAACATCCCCTCGTCCATGCACCGTACAAAAAGACAGTAGGCAAGCCATCCCGATTGCCAACTCAATGTGTTCCACCAAGCTAGCCTTCACAGAGGCCCTGGTTGCTACCTGGGAAGCACAGTCTCCCCAACCCAGCCCTAACTTGAGTCTTCTTAACCCTAATTTTCTTGTGCAAGTGAAACATCCCCCCGTCCATACGGTTTAGAAAAAGTCAGTAGGCAAGCGAACCCGATTGCCAACTCAATCTGTTCCAACAAGCTAGCCTTCACAGAGGCCCTGGTTCCTGCCTGGGAAGCACAGTCTCCACAACCCAGCCCTCACTTGGGTATTAATCCTAATTTTCCAGTGCAACTGAAACATCCCCTCGTCCATACAGCGTACAAAAAGACAGTAGGCAAGCAATCCTGATGGCCCACTCAGTCTGTTTCACCAGGTTCGGCTTCATCGAGGCCGTAGTTCCTGCCTGGGAAGCCCAGCCTCCATAACCCTAACCCTAACTTGGGTGTTAATGTTAATGTTCTTCTGCAATGGAAACATCCCCCCATGGATACGGTGTACTAAAACGGAGTAGGGAAGCCATCCTGGTGGCCCACTCAAGTCTGTTTCACCAAGCTAGGCTTCACAGAAGGTCTGGTTCCCTCCAGGGAAGCCTAGACTCCCCAACCTTACCCCTAACTAGAGTCTTGGCCCTAATTTTCTTGTCAACTGAAACATTCCCCCATCTAAACGGTGTACAAAAAGAAAGTAGGCAAGCTATCCCGATGGCCCACTCAGTCTGTTTCACCAAGCTAGGCTGCACCGAAGCCCAGGATCACGCTTGGGATCCGCAGTCTCCCCAACCCTAACCCTTACTTGAGTTTTAACACAAATTTTCTTGTGCAACTGAAATGATACCCCGTCCTTACAGTGCACAGAAAGCCAGTAGGAAAGCTATCCCGATGGCCCACTCAGTCTGTTTCACCAAGCTAGGCTACACCGACGCCCATGATCCCGCCTGGGAAGCCCAGTCTCCCCAACCCTAACCCTAACTTGAGTCTTAACCCTAATTTTCTTGTGCAAGTGAAACTTCCCTCCGTCCATACGGTTTAGAAAAAGTCAGTAGGCAAGCCATCCCGATTGCCAACTCAATGTGTTCCACCAAGCTAGCCTTCACAGAGGCCCTGGTTGCTACCTGGGAAGCACAGTCTCCCCAACCCAGCCCTAACTTGAGTCTTCTTAACCCTAATTTCCTTGTGCAAGTGAAACATCCCCCCGTCCATACGGTTTAGAAAAAGTGAGTAGGCAAGCCATCCCGATTGCCAACTCAGTCTGTTCCAACAAGCTAGCCTTCACAGAGGCCCTGGTTCCTGCCTGGGAAGCACAGTCTCCCCAACCCAGCCCTCACTTGGGTATTAATCCTAATTTTCCTGTGCAACGGAAACATCCCCTCGTCCATACAGCGTACAAAAAGACAGTAGGCAAGCAATCCTGATAACCCACTCAGTCTGTTTCACCAGGCTCGGCTTCATCGAGGCCGTAGTTCCTGCCTGGGAAGCCCAGCCTCCATAACCCTAACCCTAACTTGGGTGTTAATGCTAATGTTCTTCTGCAATGGAAACATCCCCCCATGGATACGGTGTACTAAAACGGAGTAGGGAAGCCATCCTGGTGGCCCACTCAAGTCTGTTTCACCAAGCTAGGCTTCACAGAAGGTCTGGTTCCCTCCAGGGAAGCCTAGACTCCCCAACCTTACCCCTAACTAGAGTCTTGGCCCTAATTTTCTTGTCAACTGAAACATTCCCCCATCTAAACGGTGTACAAAAAGAAAGTAGGAAAGCTATCCCGATGGCCCACTCAGTCTGTTTCACCAAGCTAGGCTGCACCGAAGCCCAGGATCACGCTTGGGATCCGCAGTCTCCCCAACCCTAACCCTTACTTGAGTTTTAACACAAATTTTCTTGTGCAACTGAAATGATACCCCGTCCTTACAGTGCACAGAAAGCCAGTAGGAAAGCTATCCCGATGGCCCACTCAGTCTGTTTCACCAAGCTAGGCTACACCGACGCCCATGATCCCGCCTGGGAAGCCCAGTCTCCCCAACCCTAACCCTAACTTGAGTCTTAACCCTAATTTTCTTGTGCAAGTGAAACTTCCCTCCGTCCATACGGTTTAGAAAAAGTCAGTAGGCAAGCCATCCCGATTGCCAACTCAATGTGTTCCACCAAGCTAGCCTTCACAGAGGCCCTGGTTGCTACCTGGGAAGCACAGTCTCCCCAACCCAGCCCTAACTTGAGTCTTCTTAACCCTAATTTCCTTGTGCAAGTGAAACATCCCCCCGTCCATACGGTTTAGAAAAAGTGAGTAGGCAAGCCATCCCGATTGCCAACTCAGTCTGTTCCAACAAGCTAGCCTTCACAGAGGCCCTGGTTCCTGCCTGGGAAGCACAGTCTCCCCAACCCAGCCCTCACTTGGGTATTAATCCTAATTTTCCTGTGCAACGGAAACATCCCCTCGTCCATACAGCGTACAAAAAGACAGTAGGCAAGCAATCCTGATAACCCACTCAGTCTGTTTCACCAGGCTCGGCTTCATCGAGGCCGTAGTTCCTGCCTGGGAAGCCCAGCCTCCATAACCCTAACCCTAATTTGGGTGTTAATGCTAATGTTCTTCTGCAATGGAAACATCCCCCCATGGATAAGGTGTACTAAAACTGAGTAGGGACGCCATCCTGGTGGCCCACTCAAGTCTGTTTCACCAAGCTAGGCTTCACAGAGGGTCTGGTTCCCTCAAGGGAAGCCTAGCCTCCCCAACCTTTCCTCTAACTAGAGTCTTGGCCCTTAATTTTCTTGTGCAACTGAAACATTCCCCCATCCAAACGGTGTACAAAAAGAAAGTAGGCAAGCTATCCCGATGGCCCACTCAGTCTGTTTCACCAAGCTAGGCTGCACCGAAGCCCAGGATCACGCTTGGGATCCGCAGTCTCCCCAACCCTAACCCTAACTTGAGTTTTAACACAAATTTTCTTGTGCAACTGAAACGATACCCCGTCCTTACAGTGCACAGAAAGCCAGTAGGCAAGCTATCCCGATGGCCCACTCAGTCTGTTTCACCAAGCTAGGCTACACCGACGCCCAGGATCCCGCCTGGGAAGCCCAGTCTCCCCAACCCTAACCCTAACTTGAGTCTTAACCCTAATTTTCTTGTGCAAGTGAAACATCCCTCCGTCCATACGGTTTAGAAAAAGTCAGTAGGCAAGCCATCCCGATTGCCAACTCAATCTGTTCCACCAAGCTAGCCTTCACAGAGGCCCTGGTTGCTGCCTGGGAAGCACAGTCTCCCCAACCCAGCCCTAGCTTGGGTATTAATCCTAATTTTCCTGTGCAAGTGAAACATCCCCTCGTCCATACAGCGTACAAAAAGACAGTAGGCAAGCAATCCTGATGGCCCACTCAGTCTGTTTCACCAGTCTCGGCTTCATCGAGGCCGTAGTTCCTGCCTGGGAAGCCCAGCCTCCATAACCCTAACCCTAATTTGGGTGTTAATGCTAATGTTCTTCTGCAATGGAAACATCCCCCCATGGATAAGGTGTACTAAAACTGAGTAGGGACGCCATCCTGGTGGCCCACTCAAGTCTGTTTCACCAAGCTAGGCTTCACAGAGGGTCTGGTTCCCTCAAGGGAAGCCTAGCCTCCCCAACCTTTCCTCTAACTAGAGTCTTGGCCCTTAATTTTCTTGTGCAACTGAAACATTCCCCCGTCCAAACGGTGTACAAAAAGAAAGTAGGCAAGCTATCCCGATGGCCCACTCAGTCTGTTTCACCAAGCTAGGCTGCACCGAAGCCCAGGATCACGCTTGGGATCCGCAGTCTCCCCAACCCTAACCCTAACTTGAGTTTTAACACAAATTTTCTTGTGCAACTGAAACGATACCCCGTCCTTACAGTGCACAGAAAGCCAGTAGGCAAGCTATCCCGATGGCCCACTCAGTCTGTTTCACCAAGCTAGGCTACACCGACGCCCAGGATCCCGCCTGGGAAGCCCAGTCTCCCCAACCCTAACCCTAACTTGAGTCTTAACCCTAATTTTCTTGTGCAAGTGAAACATCCCTCCGTCCATACGGTTTAGAAAAAGTCAGTAGGCAAGCCATCCCGATTGCCAACTCAATCTGTTCCACCAAGCTAGCCTTCACAGAGGCCCTGGTTGCTGCCTGGGAAGCACAGTCTCCCCAACCCAGCCCTAGCTTGGGTATTAATCCTAATTTTCCTGTGCAAGTGAAACATCCCCTCGTCCATACAGCGTACAAAAAGACAGTAGGCAAGCAATCCTGATGGCCCACTCAGTCTGTTTTACCAGGCTCGGCTTCATCGAGGCCGTAGTTCCTGCCTGGGAAGCCCAGCCTCCATAACCCTAACCCTAATTTGGGTCTTAATGCTAATGTTCTTCTGCAATGGAAACATCCCCCCATGGATATGGTGTACTAAAACGGAGTAGGGAAGCCATCCTGGTGGCCCACTCCAGTCTGTTTCACCAAGCTAGGCTTCACAGAGGGTCTGGTTCCCTCCAGGGAAGCCTAGCCTCCCCAACCTTACCCCTAACTAGAGTCTTGGCCCTAATTTTCTTGTGCAACTGAAACATTCCCCCGTCCAAACGGTGTACAAAAAGAAAGTAGGCAAGCTATCCCGATGGCCCACTCAGTCTGTTTCACCAAGCTAGGCTGCACCGAAGCCCAGGATCACGCTTGGGATCCGCAGTCTCCCCAACCCTAACCCTAACTTGAGTTTTAACACAAATTTTCTTGTGCAACTGAAACGATACCCCGTCCTTACAGTGCACAGAAAGCCAGTAGGAAAGCTATCCCGATGGCCCACTCAGTCTGTTTCACCAAGCTAGGCTGCACCGAAGCCCAGGATCCCGCCTGGGAAGCCCAGTCTCCCCAACCCTAACCCTAACTTGAGTCTTAACCCTAATTTTCTTGTGCAAATGAAACATCCCCCCGTCCATACGGTTTAGAAAAAGTCAGTAGGCAAGCCATCCCGATTGCCAACTCAATCTGTTCCACCAAGCTAGCCTTCACAGAGGCCCTGGTTGCTACCTGGGAAGCACAGTCTCCCCAACCCAGCCCTAACTTGAGTCTTCTCAACCCTAATTTTCTTGTGCAAGTGAAACATCCCCCCGTCCATACGGTTTAGAAAAAGTCAGTAGGCAAGCGAACCCGATTGCCAACTCAATCTGTTCCAACAAGCTAGCCTTCACAGAGGCCCTGGTTCCTGCCTGGGAAGCACAGTCTCCCCAACCCAGCCCTCACTTGGGCATTAATCCTAATTTTCCTGTGCAACTGAAACATCCCCTCGTCCATACAGCGTACAAAAAGACAGTAGGCAAGCAATCCTGATGGCCCACTCAGTCTGTTTCACCAGGCTCGGCTTCATCGAGGCCGTAGTTCCTGCCTGGGAAGCCCAGCCTCCATAACCCTAACCCTAATTTGGGTCTTAATGCTAATGTTCTTCTGCAATGGAAACATCCCCCCATGGATACGGTGTACTAAAACGGAGTAGGGAAGCCATCCTGGTGGCCCACTCCAGTCTGTTTCACCAAGCTAGGCTTCACAGAGGGTCTGGTTCCCTCCAGGGAAGCCTAGCCTCCCCAACCTTACCCCTAACTAGAGTCTTGGCCCTAATTTTCTTGTGCAACTGAAACATTCCCCCGTCCAAACGGTGTACAAAAAGAAAGTAGGCAAGCTATCCCGATGCCCCACTCAGTCTGTTTCACCAAGCTAGGCGGCACCGAAGCCCAGGATCACGCTTGGGATCCGCAGTCTCCCCAACCCTAACCCTAACTTGAGTTTTAACACAAATTTTCTTGTGCAACTGAAACGATACCCCGTCCTTACAGTGCACAGAAAGCCAGTAGGAAAGCTATCCCGATGGCCCACTCAGTCTGTTTCACCAAGCTAGGCTACAGCGAAGCCCAGGATCTCGCCTGGGAAGCCCAGTCTCCCCAACCCTGACCCTAACTTGAGTCTTAACCCTAATTTTCTTGTGCAAGTGAAACAACCCCCCGTCCATACGGTTTAGAAAAAGTCAGTAGGCAAGCCATCCCGATTGCCAACTCAATCTGTTCCACCAAGCTAGCCTTCACAGAGGCCCTGGTTGCTGCCTGGGAAGCACAGTCTCCCCAACCCAGCCCTAGCTTGGGTATTAATCCTAATTTTCCTGTGCAACTGAAACATCCCCTCGTCCATGCACCGTACAAAAAGACAGTAGGCAAGCCATCCCGATTGCCAACTCAATGTGTTCCACCAAGCTAGCCTTCACAGAGGCCCTGGTTGCTACCTGGGAAGCACAGTCTCCCCAACCCAGCCCTAACTTGAGTCTTCTTAACCCTAATTTTCTTGTGCAAGTGAAACATCCCCCCGTCCATACGGTTTAGAAAAAGTCAGTAGGCAAGCGAACCCGATTGCCAACTCAATCTGTTCCAACAAGCTAGCCTTCACAGAGGCCCTGGTTCCTGCCTGGGAAGCACAGTCTCCACAACCCAGCCCTCACTTGGGTATTAATCCTAATTTTCCAGTGCAACTGAAACATCCCCTCGTCCATACAGCGTACAAAAAGACAGTAGGCAAGCAATCCTGATGGCCCACTCAGTCTGTTTCACCAGGTTCGGCTTCATCGAGGCCGTAGTTCCTGCCTGGGAAGCCCAGCCTCCATAACCCTAACCCTAACTTGGGTGTTAATGTTAATGTTCTTCTGCAATGGAAACATCCCCCCATGGATACGGTGTACTAAAACTGAGTAGGGAAGCCATCCTGGTGGCCCACTCAAGTCTGTTTCACCAAGCTAGGCTTCACAGAGGGTCTGGTTCCCTCAAGGGAAGCCTAGCCTCCCCAACCTTTCCTCTAACTAGAGTCTTGGCCCTTAATTTTCTTGTGCAACTGAAACATTCCCCCATCCAAACGGTGTACAAAAAGAAAGTAGGCAAGCTATCCCGATGGCCCACTCAGTCTGTTTCACCAAGCTAGGCTGCACCGAAGCCCAGGATCACGCTTGGGATCCGCAGTCTCCCCAACCCTAACCCTAACTTGAGTTTTAACACAAATTTTCTTGTGCAACTGAAACGATACCCCGTCCTTACAGTGCACAGAAAGCCAGTAGGCAAGCTATCCCGATGGCCCACTCAGTCTGTTTCACCAAGCTAGGCTACACCGACGCCCAGGATCCCGCCTGGGAAGCCCAGTCTCCCCAACCCTAACCCTAACTTGAGTCTTAACCCTAATTTTCTTGTGCAAGTGAAACATCCCTCCGTCCATACGGTTTAGAAAAAGTCAGTAGGCAAGCCATCCCGATTGCCAACTCAATGTGTTCCACCAAGCTAGCCTTCACAGAGGCCCTGGTTGCTGCCTGGGAAGCACAGTCTCCCCAACCCAGCCCTAGCTTGGGTATTAATCCTAATTTTCCTGTGCAAGTGAAACATCCCCTCGTCCATACAGCGTACAAAAAGACAGTAGGCAAGCAATCCTGATGGCCCACTCAGTCTGTTTCACCAGGCTCGGCTTCATCGAGGCCGTAGTTCCTGCCTGGGAAGCCCAGCCTCCATAACCCTAACCCTAATTTGGGTCTTAATGCTAATGTTCTTCTGCAATGGAAACATCCCCCCATGGATACGGTGTACTAAAACGGAGTAGGGAAGCCATCCTGGTGGCCCACTCCAGTCTGTTTCACCAAGCTAGGCTTCACAGAGGGTCTGGTTCCCTCCAGGGAAGCCTAGCCTCCCCAACCTTACCCCTAACTAGAGTCTTGGCCCTAATTTTCTTGTGCAACTGAAACATTCCCCCGACCAAACGGTGTACAAAAAGAAAGTAGGCAAGCTATCCCGATGCCCCACTCAGTCTGTTTCACCAAGCTAGGTTGCACCAAAGCCCAGGATCACGCTTGGGATCCGCAGTCTCCCCAACCCTAACCCTAACTTGAGTTTTAACACAAATTTTCTTGTGCAACTGAAACGATACCCCGTCCTTACAGTGCACAGAAAGCCAGTAGGAAAGCTATCCCGATGGCCCACTCAGTCTGTTTCACCAAGCTAGGCTACAGCGAAGCCCAGGATCTCGCCTGGGAAGCCCAGTCTCCCCAACCCTGACCCTAACTTGAGTCTTAACCCTAATTTTCTTGTGCAAGTGAAACAACCCCCCGTCCATACGGTTTAGAAAAAGTCAGTAGGCAAGCCATCCCGATTGCCAACTCAATCTGTTCCACCAAGCTAGCCTTCACAAAGGCCCTGGTTGCTGCCTGGGAAGCACAGTCTCCCCAACCCAGCCCTAACTTGGGTATTAATCCTAATTTTCCTGTGCAACTGAAACATCCCCTCGTCCATGCACCGTACAAAAAGACAGTAGGCAAGCCATCCCGATTGCCAACTCAATGTGTTCCACCAAGCTAGCCTTCACAGAGGCCCTGGTTGCTACCTGGGAAGCACAGTCTCCCCAACCCAGCCCTAACTTGAGTCTTCTTAACCCTAATTTTCTTGTGCAAGTGAAACATCCCCCCGTCCATACGGTTTAGAAAAAGTCAGTAGGCAAGCGAACCTGATTGCCAACTCAATCTGTTCCAACAAGCTAGCCTTCACAGAGGCCCTGGTTCCTGCCTGGGAAGCACAGTCTCCACAACCCAGCCCTCACTTGGGTATTAATCCTAATTTTCCAGTGCAACTGAAACATCCCCTCGTCCATACAGCTTCCAAAAAGACAGTAGGCAAGCAATCCTGATGGCCCACTCAGTCTGTTTCACCAGGTTCGGCTTCATCGAGGCCGTAGTTCCTGCCTGGGAAGCCCAGCCTCCATAACCCTAACCCTAACTTGGGTGTTAATGCTAATGTTCTTCTGCAATGGAAACATCCCCCCATGGATACGGTGTACTAAAACGGAGGAGGGAAGCCATCCTGGTGGCCCACTCAAGTCTGTTTCACCAAGCTAGGCTTCACAGAAGGTCTGGTTCCCTCCAGGGAAGCCTAGACTCCCCAACCTTACCCCTAACTAGAGTCTTGGCCCTAATTTTCTTGTCAACTGAAACATTCCCCCGTCCAAACGGTGTACAAAAAGAAAGTAGGCAAGCTATCCCGATGGCCCACTCAGTCTGTTTCACCAAGCTAGGCTGCACCGAAGCCCAGGATCACGCTTGGGATCCGCAGTCTCCCCAACCCTAACCCTTACTTGAGTTTTAACACAAATTTTCTTGTGCAACTGAAATGATACCCCGTCCTTACAGTGCACAGAAAGCCAGTAGGAAAGCTATCCCGATGGCCCACTCAGTCTGTTTCACCAAGCTAGGCTACACCGACGCCCATGATCCCGCCTGGGAAGCCCAGTCTCCCCAACCCTAACCCTAACTTGAGTCTTAACCCTAATTTTCTTGTGCAAGTGAAACTTCCCTCCGTCCATACGGTTTAGAAAAAGTCAGTAGGCAAGCCATCCCGATTGCCAACTCAATGTGTTCCACCAAGCTAGCCTTCACAGAGGCCCTGGTTGCTACCT
The DNA here is from genome assembly GCF_057233095.1 of Heloderma suspectum. Classification (NCBI taxonomy): domain Eukaryota; kingdom Metazoa; phylum Chordata; class Lepidosauria; order Squamata; family Helodermatidae; genus Heloderma; species Heloderma suspectum. The sequence continues at coordinate 145,345,778 of NC_139459.1, forward strand.
GGGAAGCACAGTCTCCCCAACCCAGCCCTAACTTGAGTCTTCTTAACCCTAATTTCCTTGTGCAAGTGAAACATCCCCCCGTCCATACGGTTTAGAAAAAGTGAGTAGGCAAGCCATCCCGATTGCCAACTCAATCTGTTCCAACAAGCTAGCCTTCACAGAGGCCCTGGTTCCTGCCTGGGAAGCACAGTCTCCCCAACCCAGCCCTCACTTGGGTATTAATCCTAATTTTCCTGTGCAACTGAAACATCCCCTCGTCCATACAGCGTACAAAAAGACAGTAGGCAAGCAATCCTGATAACCCACTCAGTCTGTTTCACCAGGCTCGGCTTCATCGAGGCCGTAGTTCCTGCCTGGGAAGCCCAGCCTCCATAACCCTAACCCTAATTTGGGTGTTAATGCTAATGTTCTTCTGCAATGGAAACATCCCCCCATGGATAAGGTGTACTAAAACTGAGTAGGGACGCCATCCTGGTGGCCCACTCAAGTCTGTTTCACCAAGCTAGGCTTCACAGAGGGTCTGGTTCCCTCAAGGGAAGCCTAGCCTCCCCAACCTTTCCTCTAACTAGAGTCTTGGCCCTTAATTTTCTTGTGCAACTGAAACATTCCCCCATCCAAACGGTGTACAAAAAGAAAGTAGGCAAGCTATCCCGATGGCCCACTCAGTCTGTTTCACCAAGCTAGGCTGCACCGAAGCCCAGGATCACGCTTGGGATCCGCAGTCTCCCCAACCCTAACCCTAACTTGAGTTTTAACACAAATTTTCTTGTGCAACTGAAACGATACCCCGTCCTTACAGTGCACAGAAAGCCAGTAGGCAAGCTATCCCGATGGCCCACTCAGTCTGTTTCACCAAGCTAGGCTACACCGACGCCCAGGATCCCGCCTGGGAAGCCCAGTCTCCCCAACCCTAACCCTAACTTGAGTCTTAACCCTAATTTTCTTGTGCAAGTGAAACATCCCTCCGTCCATACGGTTTAGAAAAAGTCAGTAGGCAAGCCATCCCGATTGCCAACTCAATCTGTTCCACCAAGCTAGCCTTCACAGAGGCCCTGGTTGCTGCCTGGGAAGCACAGTCTCCCCAACCCAGCCCTAGCTTGGGTATTAATCCTAATTTTCCTGTGCAAGTGAAACATCCCCTCGTCCATACAGCGTACAAAAAGACAGTAGGCAAGCAATCCTGATGGCCCACTCAGTCTGTTTCACCAGGCTCGGCTTCATCGAGGCCGTAGTTCCTGCCTGGGAAGCCCAGCCTCCATAACCCTAACCCTAATTTGGGTCTTAATGCTAATGTTCTTCTGCAATGGAAACATCCCCCCATGGATACGGTGTACTAAAACGGAGTAGGGAAGCCATCCTGGTGGCCCACTCCAGTCTGTTTCACCAAGCTAGGCTTCACAGAGGGTCTGGTTCCCTCCAGGGAAGCCTAGCCTCCCCAACCTTACCCCTAACTAGAGTCTTGGCCCTAATTTTCTTGTGCAACTGAAACATTCCCCCGTCCAAACGGTGTACAAAAAGAAAGTAGGCAAGCTATCCCGATGGCCCACTCAGTCTGTTTCACCAAGCTAGGCTGCACCGAAGCCCAGGATCACGCTTGGGATCCGCAGTCTCCCCAACCCTAACCCTAACTTGAGTTTTAACACAAATTTTCTTGTGCAACTGAAACGATACCCCGTCCTTACAGTGCACAGAAAGCCAGTAGGAAAGCTATCCCGATGGCCCACTCAGTCTGTTTCACCAAGCTAGGCTGCACCGAAGCCCAGGATCCCGCCTGGGAAGCCCAGTCTCCCCAACCCTAACCCTAACTTGAGTCTTAACCCTAATTTTCTTGTGCAAATGAAACATCCCCCCGTCCATACGGTATACAAAAAGTCAGTAGGCAAGCCATCCCGATTGCCAACTCAATCTGTTCCACCAAGCTAGCCTTCACAGAGGCCCTGGTTGCTACCTGGGAAGCACAGTCTCCCCAACCCAGCCCTAACTTGAGTCTTCTCAACCCTAATTTTCTTGTGCAAGTGAAACATCCCCCCGTCCATACGGTTTAGAAAAAGTCAGTAGGCAAGCGAACCCGATTGCCAACTCAATCTGTTCCAACAAGCTAGCCTTCACAGAGGCCCTGGTTCCTGCCTGGGAAGCACAGTCTCCACAACCCAGCCCTCACTTGGGCATTAATCCTAATTTTCCTGTGCAACTGAAACATCCCCTCGTCCATACAGCGTACAAAAAGACAGTAGGCAAGCAATCCTGATGGCCCACTCAGTCTGTTTCACCAGGCTCGTCTTCATCGAGGCCGTAGTTCCTGCCTGGGAAGCCCAGCCTCCATAACCCTAACCCTAATTTGGGTCTTAATGCTAATGTTCTTCTGCAATGGAAACATCCCCCCATGGATACGGTGTACTAAAAAGGAGTAGGGAAGCCATCCTGGTGGCCCACTCCAGTCTGTTTCACCAAGCTAGGCTTCACAGAGGGTCTGGTTCCCTCCAGGGAAGCCTAGCCTCCCCAACCTTACCCCTAACTAGAGTCTTGGCCCTAATTTTCTTGTGCAACTGAAACATTCCCCCGTCCAAACGGTGTACAAAAAGAAAGTAGGCAAGCTATCCCGATGCCCCACTCAGTCTGTTTCACCAAGCTAGGCGGCACCGAAGCCCAGGATCACGCTTGGGATCCGCAGTCTCCCCAACCCTAACCCTAACTTGAGTTTTAACACAAATTTTCTTGTGCAACTGAAACGATACCCCGTCCTTACAGTGCACAAAAAGCCAGTAGGAAAGCTATCCCGATGGCCCACTCAGTCTGTTTCACCAAGCTAGGCTACAGCGAAGCCCAGGATCTCGCCTGGGAAGCCCAGTCTCCCCAACCCTGACCCTAACTTGAGTCTTAACCCTAATTTTCTTGTGCAAGTGAAACAACCCCCCGTCCATACGGTTTAGAAAAAGTCAGTAGGCAAGCCATCCCGATTGCCAACTCAATCTGTTCCACCAAGCTAGCCTTCACAAAGGCCCTGGTTGCTGCCTGGGAAGCACAGTCTCCCCAACCCAGCCCTAGCTTGGGTATTAATCCTAATTTTCCTGTGCAACTGAAACATCCCCTCGTCCATGCACCGTACAAAAAGACAGTAGGCAAGCCATCCCGATTGCCAACTCAATGTGTTCCACCAAGCTAGCCTTCACAGAGGCCCTGGTTGCTACCTGGGAAGCACAGTCTCCCCAACCCAGCCCTAACTTGAGTCTTCTTAACCCTAATTTTCTTGTGCAAGTGAAACATCCCCCCGTCCATACGGTTTAGAAAAAGTCAGTAGGCAAGCGAACCCGATTGCCAACTCAATCTGTTCCAACAAGCTAGCCTTCACAGAGGCCCTGGTTCCTGCCTGGGAAGCACAGTCTCCACAACCCAGCCCTCACTTGGGTATTAATCCTAATTTTCCTGTGCAACTGAAACATCCCCTCGTCCATACAGCGTACAAAAAGACAGTAGGCAAGCAATCCTGATAACCCACTCAGTCTGTTTCACCAGGCTCGGCTTCATCGAGGCCGTAGTTCCTGCCTGGGAAGCCCAGCCTCCATAACCCTAACCCTAATTTGGGTGTTAATGCTAATGTTCTTCTGCAATGGAAACATCCCCCCATGGATAAGGTGTACTAAAACTGAGTAGGGACGCCATCCTGGTGGCCCACTCAAGTCTGTTTCACCAAGCTAGGCTTCACAGAGGGTCTGGTTCCCTCAAGGGAAGCCTAGCCTCCCCAACCTTTCCTCTAACTAGAGTCTTGGCCCTTAATTTTCTTGTGCAACTGAAACATTCCCCCGTCCAAACGGTGTACAAAAAGAAAGTAGGCAAGCTATCCCGATGGCCCACTCAGTCTGTTTCACCAAGCTAGGCTGCACCGAAGCCCAGGATCACGCTTGGGATCCGCAGTCTCCCCAACCCTAACCCTAACTTGAGTTTTAACACAAATTTTCTTGTGCAACTGAAACGATACCCCGTCCTTACAGTGCACAGAAAGCCAGTAGGCAAGCTATCCCGATGGCCCACTCAGTCTGTTAAACCAAGCTAGGCTACACCGACGCCCAGGATCCCGCCTGGGAAGCCCAGTCTCCCCAACCCTAACCCTAACTTGAGTCTTAACCCTAATTTTCTTGTGCAAGTGAAACATCCCTCCGTCCATACGGTTTAGAAAAAGTCAGTAGGCAAGCCATCCCGATTGCCAACTCAATCTGTTCCACCAAGCTAGCCTTCACAGAGGCCCTGGTTGCTGCCTGGGAAGCACAGTCTCCCCAACCCAGCCCTAGCTTGGGTATTAATCCTAATTTCCCAGTGCAACTGAAACATCCCCTCGTCCATACAGCTTCCAAAAAGACAGTAGGCAAGCAATCCTGATGGCCCACTCAGTCTGTTTCACCAGGCTCGGCTTCATCGAGGCCGTAGTTCCTGCCTGGGAAGCCCAGCCTCCATAACCCTAACCCTAATTTGGGTCTTAATGCTAATGTTCTTCTGCAATGGAAACATCCCCCCATGGATACGGTGTACTAAAACGGAGTAGGGAAGCCATCCTGGTGGCCCACTCCAGTCTGTTTCACCAAGCTAGGCTTCACAGAGGGTCTGGTTCCCTCCAGGGAAGCCTAGCCTCCCCAACCTTACCCCTAACTAGAGTCTTGGCCCTAATTTTCTTGTGCAACTGAAACATTCCCCCGACCAAACGGTGTACAAAAAGAAAGTAGGCAAGCTATCCCGATGCCCCACTCAGTCTGTTTCACCAAGCTAGGTTGCACCGAAGCCCAGGATCACGCTTGGGATCCGCAGTCTCCCCAACCCTAACCCTAACTTGAGTTTTAACACAAATTTTCTTGTGCAACTGAAACGATACCCCGTCCTTACAGTGCACAGAAAGCCAGTAGGAAAGCTATCCCGATGGCCCACTCAGTCTGTTTCACCAAGCTAGGCTACAGCGAAGCCCAGGATCTCGCCTGGGAAGCCCAGTCTCCCCAACCCTGACCCTAACTTGAGTCTTAACCCTAATTTTCTTGTGCAAGTGAAACAACCCCCCGTCCATACGGTTTAGAAAAAGTCAGTAGGCAAGCCATCCCGATTGCCAACTCAATCTGTTCCACCAAGCTAGCCTTCACAAAGGCCCTGGTTGCTGCCTGGGAAGCACAGTCTCCCCAACCCAGCCCTAACTTGGGTATTAATCCTAATTTTCCTGTGCAACTGAAACATCCCCTCGTCCATGCACCGTACAAAAAGACAGTAGGCAAGCCATCCCGATTGCCAACTCAATGTGTTCCACCAAGCTAGCCTTCACAGAGGCCCTGGTTGCTACCTGGGAAGCACAGTCTCCCCAACCCAGCCCTAACTTGAGTCTTCTTAACCCTAATTTTCTTGTGCAAGTGAAACATCCCCCCGTCCATACGGTTTAGAAAAAGTCAGTAGGCAAGCGAACCTGATTGCCAACTCAATCTGTTCCAACAAGCTAGCCTTCACAGAGGCCCTGGTTCCTGCCTGGGAAGCACAGTCTCCACAACCCAGCCCTCACTTGGGTATTAATCCTAATTTTCCAGTGCAACTGAAACATCCCCTCGTCCATACAGCTTCCAAAAAGACAGTAGGCAAGCAATCCTGATGGCCCACTCAGTCTGTTTCACCAGGTTCGGCTTCATCGAGGCCGTAGTTCCTGCCTGGGAAGCCCAGCCTCCATAACCCTAACCCTAACTTGGGTGTTAATGCTAATGTTCTTCTGCAATGGAAACATACCCCCTTGGATACGGTGTACCAAAACGGAGTAGGGAAGCCATCCTGGTGGCCCACTCCAGTCTGTTTCACCAAGCTAGGCTTCACAGAGGGTCTGGTTCCCTCCAGGGAAGCCTAGCCTCCCCAACCTTACCCCTAACTAGAGTCTTGGCCCTAATTTTCTTGTGCAACTGAAACATTCCCCCGTCCAAACGGTGTACAAAAAGAAAGTAGGCAAGCTATCCCGATGCCCCACTCAGTCTGTTTCACCAAGCTAGGCGGCACCGAAGCCCAGGATCACGCTTGGGATCCGCAGTCTCCCCAACCCTAACCCTAACTTGAGTTTTAACACAAATTTTCTTGTGCAACTGAAACGATACCCCGTCCTTACAGTGCACAGAAAGCCAGTAGGAAAGCTATCCCGATGGCCCACTCAGTCTGTTTCACCAAGCTAGGCTACAGCGAAGCCCAGGATCTCGCCTGGGAAGCCCAGTCTCCCCAACCCTGACCCTAACTTGAGTCTTAACCCTAATTTTCTTGTGCAAGTGAAACAACCCCCCGTCCATACGGTTTAGAAAAAGTCAGTAGGCAAGCCATCCCGATTGCCAACTCAATCTGTTCCACCAAGCTAGCCTTCACAGAGGCCCTGGTTGCTGCCTGGGAAGCACAGTCTCCCCAACCCAGCCCTAGCTTGGGTATTAATCCTAATTTTCCTGTGCAACTGAAACATCCCCTCGTCCATGCACCGTACAAAAAGACAGTAGGCAAGCCATCCCGATTGCCAACTCAATGTGTTCCACCAAGCTAGCCTTCACAGAGGCCCTGGTTGCTACCTGGGAAGCACAGTCTCCCCAACCCAGCCCTAACTTGAGTCTTCTTAACCCTAATTTTCTTGTGCAAGTGAAACATCCCCCCGTCCATACGGTTTAGAAAAAGTCAGTAGGCAAGCGAACCCGATTGCCAACTCAATCTGTTCCAACAAGCTAGCCTTCACAGAGGCCCTGGTTCCTGCCTGGGAAGCACAGTCTCCACAACCCAGCCCTCACTTGGGTATTAATCCTAATTTTCCAGTGCAACTGAAACATCCCCTCGTCCATACAGCGTACAAAAAGACAGTAGGCAAGCAATCCTGATGGCCCACTCAGTCTGTTTCACCAGGTTCGGCTTCATCGAGGCCGTAGTTCCTGCCTGGGAAGCCCAGCCTCCATAACCCTAACCCTAACTTGGGTGTTAATGTTAATGTTCTTCTGCAATGGAAACATCCCCCCATGGATACGGTGTACTAAAACTGAGTAGGGAAGCCATCCTGGTGGCCCACTCAAGTCTGTTTCACCAAGCTAGGCTTCACAGAGGGTCTGGTTCCCTCAAGGGAAGCCTAGCCTCCCCAACCTTTCCTCTAACTAGAGTCTTGGCCCTTAATTTTCTTGTGCAACTGAAACATTCCCCCATCCAAACGGTGTACAAAAAGAAAGTAGGCAAGCTATCCCGATGGCCCACTCAGTCTGTTTCACCAAGCTAGGCTGCACCGAAGCCCAGGATCACGCTTGGGATCCGCAGTCTCCCCAACCCTAACCCTAACTTGAGTTTTAACACAAATTTTCTTGTGCAACTGAAACGATACCCCGTCCTTACAGTGCACAGAAAGCCAGTAGGCAAGCTATCCCGATGGCCCACTCAGTCTGTTTCACCAAGCTAGGCTACACCGACGCCCAGGATCCCGCCTGGGAAGCCCAGTCTCCCCAACCCTAACCCTAACTTGAGTCTTAACCCTAATTTTCTTGTGCAAGTGAAACATCCCTCCGTCCATACGGTTTAGAAAAAGTCAGTAGGCAAGCCATCCCGATTGCCAACTCAATGTGTTCCACCAAGCTAGCCTTCACAGAGGCCCTGGTTGCTGCCTGGGAAGCACAGTCTCCCCAACCCAGCCCTAGCTTGGGTATTAATCCTAATTTTCCTGTGCAAGTGAAACATCCCCTCGTCCATACAGCGTACAAAAAGACAGTAGGCAAGCAATCCTGATGGCCCACTCAGTCTGTTTCACCAGGCTCGGCTTCATCGAGGCCGTAGTTCCTGCCTGGGAAGCCCAGCCTCCATAACCCTAACCCTAATTTGGGTCTTAATGCTAATGTTCTTCTGCAATGGAAACATCCCCCCATGGATACGGTGTACTAAAACGGAGTAGGGAAGCCATCCTGGTGGCCCACTCCAGTCTGTTTCACCAAGCTAGGCTTCACAGAGGGTCTGGTTCCCTCCAGGGAAGCCTAGCCTCCCCAACCTTACCCCTAACTAGAGTCTTGGCCCTAATTTTCTTGTGCAACTGAAACATTCCCCCGACCAAACGGTGTACAAAAAGAAAGTAGGCAAGCTATCCCGATGCCCCACTCAGTCTGTTTCACCAAGCTAGGTTGCACCGAAGCCCAGGATCACGCTTGGGATCCGCAGTCTCCCCAACCCTAACCCTAACTTGAGTTTTAACACAAATTTTCTTGTGCAACTGAAACGATACCCCGTCCTTACAGTGCACAGAAAGCCAGTAGGAAAGCTATCCCGATGGCTCACTCAGTCTGTTTCACCAAGCTAGGCTACAGCGAAGCCCAGGATCTCGCCTGGGAAGCCCAGTCTCCCCAACCCTGACCCTAACTTGAGTCTTAACCCTAATTTTCTTGTGCAAGTGAAACAACCCCCCGTCCATACGGTTTAGAAAAAGTCAGTAGGCAAGCCATCCCGATTGCCAACTCAATCTGTTCCACCAAGCTAGCCTTCACAAAGGCCCTGGTTGCTGCCTGGGAAGCACAGTCTCCCCAACCCAGCCCTAACTTGGGTATTAATCCTAATTTTCCTGTGCAACTGAAACATCCCCTCGTCCATGCACCGTACAAAAAGACAGTAGGCAAGCCATCCCGATTGCCAACTCAATGTGTTCCACCAAGCTAGCCTTCACAGAGGCCCTGGTTGCTACCTGGGAAGCACAGTCTCCCCAACCCAGCCCTAACTTGAGTCTTCTTAACCCTAATTTTCTTGTGCAAGTGAAACATCCCCCCGTCCATACGGTTTAGAAAAAGTCAGTAGGCAAGCGAACCTGATTGCCAACTCAATCTGTTCCAACAAGCTAGCCTTCACAGAGGCCCTGGTTCCTGCCTGGGAAGCACAGTCTCCACAACCCAGCCCTCACTTGGGTATTAATCCTAATTTTCCAGTGCAACTGAAACATCCCCTCGTCCATACAGCTTCCAAAAAGACAGTAGGCAAGCAATCCTGATGGCCCACTCAGTCTGTTTCACCAGGTTCGGCTTCATCGAGGCCGTAGTTCCTGCCTGGGAAGCCCAGCCTCCATAACCCTAACCCTAACTTGGGTGTTAATGCTAATGTTCTTCTGCAATGGAAACATCCCCCCATGGATACGGTGTACTAAAACGGAGGAGGGAAGCCATCCTGGTGGCCCACTCAAGTCTGTTTCACCAAGCTAGGCTTCACAGAAGGTCTGGTTCCCTCCAGGGAAGCCTAGACTCCCCAACCTTACCCCTAACTAGAGTCTTGGCCCTAATTTTCTTGTCAACTGAAACATTCCCCCGTCCAAACGGTGTACAAAAAGAAAGTAGGCAAGCTATCCCGATGGCCCACTCAGTCTGTTTCACCAAGCTAGGCTGCACCGAAGCCCAGGATCACGCTTGGGATCCGCAGTCTCCCCAACCCTAACCCTTACTTGAGTTTTAACACAAATTTTCTTGTGCAACTGAAATGATACCCCGTCCTTACAGTGCACAGAAAGCCAGTAGGAAAGCTATCCCGATGGCCCACTCAGTCTGTTTCACCAAGCTAGGCTACACCGACGCCCATGATCCCGCCTGGGAAGCCCAGTCTCCCCAACCCTAACCCTAACTTGAGTCTTAACCCTAATTTTCTTGTGCAAGTGAAACTTCCCTCCGTCCATACGGTTTAGAAAAAGTCAGTAGGCAAGCCATCCCGATTGCCAACTCAATGTGTTCCACCAAGCTAGCCTTCACAGAGGCCCTGGTTGCTACCTGGGAAGCACAGTCTCCCCAACCCAGCCCTAACTTGAGTCTTCTTAACCCTAATTTCCTTGTGCAAGTGAAACATCCCCCCGTCCATACGGTTTAGAAAAAGTGAGTAGGCAAGCCATCCCGATTGCCAACTCAATCTGTTCCAACAAGCTAGCCTTCACAGAGGCCCTGGTTCCTGCCTGGGAAGCACAGTCTCCCCAACCCAGCCCTCACTTGGGTATTAATCCTAATTTTCCTGTGCAACTGAAACATCCCCTCGTCCATACAGCGTACAAAAAGACAGTAGGCAAGCAATCCTGATAACCCACTCAGTCTGTTTCACCAGGCTCGGCTTCATCGAGGCCGTAGTTCCTGCCTGGGAAGCCCAGCCTCCATAACCCTAACCCTAATTTGGGTGTTAATGCTAATGTTCTTCTGCAATGGAAACATCCCCCCATGGATAAGGTGTACTAAAACTGAGTAGGGACGCCATCCTGGTGGCCCACTCAAGTCTGTTTCACCAAGCTAGGCTTCACAGAGGGTCTGGTTCCCTCAAGGGAAGCCTAGCCTCCCCAACCTTTCCTCTAACTAGAGTCTTGGCCCTTAATTTTCTTGTGCAACTGAAACATTCCCCCATCCAAACGGTGTACAAAAAGAAAGTAGGCAAGCTATCCCGATGCCCCACTCAGTCTGTTTCACCAAGCTAGGTTGCACCGAAGCCCAGGATCACGCTTGGGATCCGCAGTCTCCCCAACCCTAACCCTAACTTGAGTTTTAACACAAATTTTCTTGTGCAACTGAAACGATACCCCGTCCTTACAGTGCACAGAAAGCCAGTAGGAAAGCTATCCCGATGGCCCACTCAGTCTGTTTCACCAAGCTAGGCTACAGCGAAGCCCAGGATCTCGCCTGGGAAGCCCAGTCTCCCCAACCCTGACCCTAACTTGAGTCTTAACCCTAATTTTCTTGTGCAAGTGAAACAACCCCCCGTCCATACGGTTTAGAAAAAGTCAGTAGGCAAGCCATCCCGATTGCCAACTCAATCTGTTCCACCAAGCTAGCCTTCACAAAGGCCCTGGTTGCTGCCTGGGAAGCACAGTCTCCCCAACCCAGCCCTAACTTGGGTATTAATCCTAATTTTCCTGTGCAACTGAAACATCCCCTCGTCCATGCACCGTACAAAAAGACAGTAGGCAAGCCATCCCGATTGCCAACTCAATGTGTTCCACCAAGCTAGCCTTCACAGAGGCCCTGGTTGCTACCTGGGAAGCACAGTCTCCCCAACCCAGCCCTAACTTGAGTCTTCTTAACCCTAATTTTCTTGTGCAAGTGAAACATCCCCCCGTCCATACGGTTTAGAAAAAGTCAGTAGGCAAGCGAACCTGATTGCCAACTCAATCTGTTCCAACAAGCTAGCCTTCACAGAGGCCCTGGTTCCTGCCTGGGAAGCACAGTCTCCACAACCCAGCCCTCACTTGGGTATTAATCCTAATTTTCCAGTGCAACTGAAACATCCCCTCGTCCATACAGCTTCCAAAAAGACAGTAGGCAAGCAATCCTGATGGCCCACTCAGTCTGTTTCACCAGGTTCGGCTTCATCGAGGCCGTAGTTCCTGCCTGGGAAGCCCAGCCTCCATAACCCTAACCCTAACTTGGGTGTTAATGCTAATGTTCTTCTGCAATGGAAACATACCCCCTTGGATACGGTGTACCAAAACGGAGTAGGGAAGCCATCCTGGTGGCCCACTCCAGTCTGTTTCACCAAGCTAGGCTTCACAGAGGGTCTGGTTCCCTCCAGGGAAGCCTAGCCTCCCCAACCTTACCCCTAACTAGAGTCTTGGCCCTAATTTTCTTGTGCAACTGAAACATTCCCCCGTCCAAACGGTGTACAAAAAGAAAGTAGGCAAGCTATCCCGATGCCCCACTCAGTCTGTTTCACCAAGCTAGGCGGCACCGAAGCCCAGGATCACGCTTGGGATCCGCAGTCTCCCCAACCCTAACCCTAACTTGAGTTTTAACACAAATTTTCTTGTGCAACTGAAACGATACCCCGTCCTTACAGTGCACAGAAAGCCAGTAGGAAAGCTATCCCGATGGCCCACTCAGTCTGTTTCACCAAGCTAGGCTACAGCGAAGCCCAGGATCTCGCCTGGGAAGCCCAGTCTCCCCAACCCTGACCCTAACTTGAGTCTTAACCCTAATTTTCTTGTGCAAGTGAAACAACCCCCCGTCCATACGGTTTAGAAAAAGTCAGTAGGCAAGCCATCCCGATTGCCAACTCAATCTGTTCCACCAAGCTAGCCTTCACAGAGGCCCTGGTTGCTGCCTGGGAAGCACAGTCTCCCCAACCCAGCCCTAGCTTGGGTATTAATCCTAATTTTCCTGTGCAACTGAAACATCCCCTCGTCCATGCACCGTACAAAAAGACAGTAGGCAAGCCATCCCGATTGCCAACTCAATGTGTTCCACCAAGCTAGCCTTCACAGAGGCCCTGGTTGCTACCTGGGAAGCACAGTCTCCCCAACCCAGCCCTAACTTGAGTCTTCTTAACCCTAATTTTCTTGTGCAAGTGAAACATCCCCCCGTCCATACGGTTTAGAAAAAGTCAGTAGGCAAGCGAACCCGATTGCCAACTCAATCTGTTCCAACAAGCTAGCCTTCACAGAGGCCCTGGTTCCTGCCTGGGAAGCACAGTCTCCACAACCCAGCCCTCACTTGGGTATTAATCCTAATTTTCCAGTGCAACTGAAACATCCCCTCGTCCATACAGCGTACAAAAAGACAGTAGGCAAGCAATCCTGATGGCCCACTCAGTCTGTTTCACCAGGTTCGGCTTCATCGAGGCCGTAGTTCCTGCCTGGGAAGCCCAGCCTCCATAACCCTAACCCTAACTTGGGTGTTAATGTTAATGTTCTTCTGCAATGGAAACATCCCCCCATGGATACGGTGTACTAAAACTGAGTAGGGAAGCCATCCTGGTGGCCCACTCAAGTCTGTTTCACCAAGCTAGGCTTCACAGAGGGTCTGGTTCCCTCAAGGGAAGCCTAGCCTCCCCAACCTTTCCTCTAACTAGAGTCTTGGCCCTTAATTTTCTTGTGCAACTGAAACATTCCCCCATCCAAACGGTGTACAAAAAGAAAGTAGGCAAGCTATCCCGATGGCCCACTCAGTCTGTTTCACCAAGCTAGGCTGCACCGAAGCCCAGGATCACGCTTGGGATCCGCAGTCTCCCCAACCCTAACCCTAACTTGAGTTTTAACACAAATTTTCTTGTGCAACTGAAACGATACCCCGTCCTTACAGTGCACAGAAAGCCAGTAGGCAAGCTATCCCGATGGCCCACTCAGTCTGTTTCACCAAGCTAGGCTACACCGACGCCCAGGATCCCGCCTGGGAAGCCCAGTCTCCCCAACCCTAACCCTAACTTGAGTCTTAACCCTAATTTTCTTGTGCAAGTGAAACATCCCTCCGTCCATACGGTTTAGAAAAAGTCAGTAGGCAAGCCATCCCGATTGCCAACTCAATGTGTTCCACCAAGCTAGCCTTCACAGAGGCCCTGGTTGCTGCCTGGGAAGCACAGTCTCCCCAACCCAGCCCTAGCTTGGGTATTAATCCTAATTTTCCTGTGCAAGTGAAACATCCCCTCGTCCATACAGCGTACAAAAAGACAGTAGGCAAGCAATCCTGATGGCCCACTCAGTCTGTTTCACCAGGCTCGGCTTCATCGAGGCCGTAGTTCCTGCCTGGGAAGCCCAGCCTCCATAACCCTAACCCTAATTTGGGTCTTAATGCTAATGTTCTTCTGCAATGGAAACATCCCCCCATGGATACGGTGTACTAAAACGGAGTAGGGAAGCCATCCTGGTGGCCCACTCCAGTCTGTTTCACCAAGCTAGGCTTCACAGAGGGTCTGGTTCCCTCCAGGGAAGCCTAGCCTCCCCAACCTTACCCCTAACTAGAGTCTTGGCCCTAATTTTCTTGTGCAACTGAAACATTCCCCCGACCAAACGGTGTACAAAAAGAAAGTAGGCAAGCTATCCCGATGCCCCACTCAGTCTGTTTCACCAAGCTAGGTTGCACCGAAGCCCAGGATCACGCTTGGGATCCGCAGTCTCCCCAACCCTAACCCTAACTTGAGTTTTAACACAAATTTTCTTGTGCAACTGAAACGATACCCCGTCCTTACAGTGCACAGAAAGCCAGTAGGAAAGCTATCCCGATGGCCCACTCAGTCTGTTTCACCAAGCTAGGCTACAGCGAAGCCCAGGATCTCGCCTGGGAAGCCCAGTCTCCCCAACCCTGACCCTAACTTGAGTCTTAACCCTAATTTTCTTGTGCAAGTGAAACAACCCCCCGTCCATACGGTTTAGAAAAAGTCAGTAGGCAAGCCATCCCGATTGCCAACTCAATCTGTTCCACCAAGCTAGCCTTCACAAAGGCCCTGGTTGCTGCCTGGGAAGCACAGTCTCCCCAACCCAGCCCTAACTTGGGTATTAATCCTAATTTTCCTGTGCAACTGAAACATCCCCTCGTCCATGCACCGTACAAAAAGACAGTAGGCAAGCCATCCCGATTGCCAACTCAATGTGTTCCACCAAGCTAGCCTTCACAGAGGCCCTGGTTGCTACCTGGGAAGCACAGTCTCCCCAACCCAGCCCTAACTTGAGTCTTCTTAACCCTAATTTTCTTGTGCAAGTGAAACATCCCCCCGTCCATACGGTTTAGAAAAAGTCAGTAGGCAAGCGAACCTGATTGCCAACTCAATCTGTTCCAACAAGCTAGCCTTCACAGAGGCCCTGGTTCCTGCCTGGGAAGCACAGTCTCCACAACCCAGCCCTCACTTGGGTATTAATCCTAATTTTCCAGTGCAACTGAAACATCCCCTCGTCCATACAGCTTCCAAAAAGACAGTAGGCAAGCAATCCTGATGGCCCACTCAGTCTGTTTCACCAGGTTCGGCTTCATCGAGGCCGTAGTTCCTGCCTGGGAAGCCCAGCCTCCATAACCCTAACCCTAACTTGGGTGTTAATGCTAATGTTCTTCTGCAATGGAAACATCCCCCCATGGATACGGTGTACTAAAACGGAGGAGGGAAGCCATCCTGGTGGCCCACTCAAGTCTGTTTCACCAAGCTAGGCTTCACAGAAGGTCTGGTTCCCTCCAGGGAAGCCTAGACTCCCCAACCTTACCCCTAACTAGAGTCTTGGCCCTAATTTTCTTGTCAACTGAAACATTCCCCCGTCCAAACGGTGTACAAAAAGAAAGTAGGCAAGCTATCCCGATGGCCCACTCAGTCTGTTTCACCAAGCTAGGCTGCACCGAAGCCCAGGATCACGCTTGGGATCCGCAGTCTCCCCAACCCTAACCCTTACTTGAGTTTTAACACAAATTTTCTTGTGCAACTGAAATGATACCCCGTCCTTACAGTGCACAGAAAGCCAGTAGGAAAGCTATCCCGATGGCCCACTCAGTCTGTTTCACCAAGCTAGGCTACACCGACGCCCATGATCCCGCCTGGGAAGCCCAGTCTCCCCAACCCTAACCCTAACTTGAGTCTTAACCCTAATTTTCTTGTGCAAGTGAAACTTCCCTCCGTCCATACGGTTTAGAAAAAGTCAGTAGGCAAGCCATCCCGATTGCCAACTCAATGTGTTCCACCAAGCTAGCCTTCACAGAGGCCCTGGTTGCTACCTGGGAAGCACAGTCTCCCCAACCCAGCCCTAACTTGAGTCTTCTTAACCCTAATTTCCTTGTGCAAGTGAAACATCCCCCCGTCCATACGGTTTAGAAAAAGTGAGTAGGCAAGCCATCCCGATTGCCAACTCAATCTGTTCCAACAAGCTAGCCTTCACAGAGGCCCTGGTTCCTGCCTGGGAAGCACAGTCTCCCCAACCCAGCCCTCACTTGGGTATTAATCCTAATTTTCCTGTGCAACTGAAACATCCCCTCGTCCATACAGCGTACAAAAAGACAGTAGGCAAGCAATCCTGATAACCCACTCAGTCTGTTTCACCAGGCTCGGCTTCATCGAGGCCGTAGTTCCTGCCTGGGAAGCCCAGCCTCCATAACCCTAACCCTAATTTGGGTGTTAATGCTAATGTTCTTCTGCAATGGAAACATCCCCCCATGGATAAGGTGTACTAAAACTGAGTAGGGACGCCATCCTGGTGGCCCACTCAAGTCTGTTTCACCAAGCTAGGCTTCACAGAGGGTCTGGTTCCCTCAAGGGAAGCCTAGCCTCCCCAACCTTTCCTCTAACTAGAGTCTTGGCCCTTAATTTTCTTGTGCAACTGAAACATTCCCCCATCCAAACGGTGTACAAAAAGAAAGTAGGCAAGCTATCCCGATGGCCCACTCAGTCTGTTTCACCAAGCTAGGCTGCACCGAAGCCCAGGATCACGCTTGGGATCCGCAGTCTCCCCAACCCTAACCCTAACTTGAGTTTTAACACAAATTTTCTTGTGCAACTGAAACGATACCCCGTCCTTACAGTGCACAGAAAGCCAGTAGGCAAGCTATCCCGATGGCCCACTCAGTCTGTTTCACCAAGCTAGGCTACACCGACGCCCAGGATCCCGCCTGGGAAGCCCAGTCTCCCCAACCCTAACCCTAACTTGAGTCTTAACCCTAATTTTCTTGTGCAAGTGAAACATCCCTCCGTCCATACGGTTTAGAAAAAGTCAGTAGGCAAGCCATCCCGATTGCCAACTCAATCTGTTCCACCAAGCTAGCCTTCACAGAGGCCCTGGTTGCTGCCTGGGAAGCACAGTCTCCCCAACCCAGCCCTAGCTTGGGTATTAATCCTAATTTTCCTGTGCAAGTGAAACATCCCCTCGTCCATACAGCGTACAAAAAGACAGTAGGCAAGCAATCCTGATGGCCCACTCAGTCTGTTTCACCAGGCTCGGCTTCATCGAGGCCGTAGTTCCTGCCTGGGAAGCCCAGCCTCCATAACCCTAACCCTAATTTGGGTCTTAATGCTAATGTTCTTCTGCAATGGAAACATCCCCCCATGGATACGGTGTACTAAAACGGAGTAGGGAAGCCATCCTGGTGGCCCACTCCAGTCTGTTTCACCAAGCTAGGCTTCACAGAGGGTCTGGTTCCCTCCAGGGAAGCCTAGCCTCCCCAACCTTACCCCTAACTAGAGTCTTGGCCCTAATTTTCTTGTGCAACTGAAACATTCCCCCGTCCAAACGGTGTACAAAAAGAAAGTAGGCAAGCTATCCCGATGGCCCACTCAGTCTGTTTCACCAAGCTAGGCTGCACCGAAGCCCAGGATCACGCTTGGGATCCGCAGTCTCCCCAACCCTAACCCTAACTTGAGTTTTAACACAAATTTTCTTGTGCAACTGAAACGATACCCCGTCCTTACAGTGCACAGAAAGCCAGTAGGAAAGCTATCCCGATGGCCCACTCAGTCTGTTTCACCAAGCTAGGCTGCACCGAAGCCCAGGATCCCGCCTGGGAAGCCCAGTCTCCCCAACCCTAACCCTAACTTGAGTCTTAACCCTAATTTTCTTGTGCAAATGAAACATCCCCCCGTCCATACGGTATACAAAAAGTCAGTAGGCAAGCCATCCCGATTGCCAACTCAATCTGTTCCACCAAGCTAGCCTTCACAGAGGCCCTGGTTGCTACCTGGGAAGCACAGTCTCCCCAACCCAGCCCTAACTTGAGTCTTCTCAACCCTAATTTTCTTGTGCAAGTGAAACATCCCCCCGTCCATACGGTTTAGAAAAAGTCAGTAGGCAAGCGAACCCGATTGCCAACTCAATCTGTTCCAACAAGCTAGCCTTCACAGAGGCCCTGGTTCCTGCCTGGGAAGCACAGTCTCCACAACCCAGCCCTCACTTGGGCATTAATCCTAATTTTCCTGTGCAACTGAAACATCCCCTCGTCCATACAGCGTACAAAAAGACAGTAGGCAAGCAATCCTGATGGCCCACTCAGTCTGTTTCACCAGGCTCGTCTTCATCGAGGCCGTAGTTCCTGCCTGGGAAGCCCAGCCTCCATAACCCTAACCCTAATTTGGGTCTTAATGCTAATGTTCTTCTGCAATGGAAACATCCCCCCATGGATACGGTGTACTAAAAAGGAGTAGGGAAGCCATCCTGGTGGCCCACTCCAGTCTGTTTCACCAAGCTAGGCTTCACAGAGGGTCTGGTTCCCTCCAGGGAAGCCTAGCCTCCCCAACCTTACCCCTAACTAGAGTCTTGGCCCTAATTTTCTTGTGCAACTGAAACATTCCCCCGTCCAAACGGTGTACAAAAAGAAAGTAGGCAAGCTATCCCGATGCCCCACTCAGTCTGTTTCACCAAGCTAGGCGGCACCGAAGCCCAGGATCACGCTTGGGATCCGCAGTCTCCCCAACCCTAACCCTAACTTGAGTTTTAACACAAATTTTCTTGTGCAACTGAAACGATACCCCGTCCTTACAGTGCACAAAAAGCCAGTAGGAAAGCTATCCCGATGGCCCACTCAGTCTGTTTCACCAAGCTAGGCTACAGCGAAGCCCAGGATCTCGCCTGGGAAGCCCAGTCTCCCCAACCCTGACCCTAACTTGAGTCTTAACCCTAATTTTCTTGTGCAAGTGAAACAACCCCCCGTCCATACGGTTTAGAAAAAGTCAGTAGGCAAGCCATCCCGATTGCCAACTCAATCTGTTCCACCAAGCTAGCCTTCACAAAGGCCCTGGTTGCTGCCTGGGAAGCACAGTCTCCCCAACCCAGCCCTAGCTTGGGTATTAATCCTAATTTTCCTGTGCAACTGAAACATCCCCTCGTCCATGCACCGTACAAAAAGACAGTAGGCAAGCCATCCCGATTGCCAACTCAATGTGTTCCACCAAGCTAGCCTTCACAGAGGCCCTGGTTGCTACCTGGGAAGCACAGTCTCCCCAACCCAGCCCTAACTTGAGTCTTCTTAACCCTAATTTTCTTGTGCAAGTGAAACATCCCCCCGTCCATACGGTTTAGAAAAAGTCAGTAGGCAAGCGAACCCGATTGCCAACTCAATCTGTTCCAACAAGCTAGCCTTCACAGAGGCCCTGGTTCCTGCCTGGGAAGCACAGTCTCCACAACCCAGCCCTCACTTGGGTATTAATCCTAATTTTCCTGTGCAACTGAAACATCCCCTCGTCCATACAGCGTACAAAAAGACAGTAGGCAAGCAATCCTGATAACCCACTCAGTCTGTTTCACCAGGCTCGGCTTCATCGAGGCCGTAGTTCCTGCCTGGGAAGCCCAGCCTCCATAACCCTAACCCTAATTTGGGTGTTAATGCTAATGTTCTTCTGCAATGGAAACATCCCCCCATGGATAAGGTGTACTAAAACTGAGTAGGGACGCCATCCTGGTGGCCCACTCAAGTCTGTTTCACCAAGCTAGGCTTCACAGAGGGTCTGGTTCCCTCAAGGGAAGCCTAGCCTCCCCAACCTTTCCTCTAACTAGAGTCTTGGCCCTTAATTTTCTTGTGCAACTGAAACATTCCCCCGTCCAAACGGTGTACAAAAAGAAAGTAGGCAAGCTATCCCGATGGCCCACTCAGTCTGTTTCACCAAGCTAGGCTGCACCGAAGCCCAGGATCACGCTTGGGATCCGCAGTCTCCCCAACCCTAACCCTAACTTGAGTTTTAACACAAATTTTCTTGTGCAACTGAAACGATACCCCGTCCTTACAGTGCACAGAAAGCCAGTAGGCAAGCTATCCCGATGGCCCACTCAGTCTGTTAAACCAAGCTAGGCTACACCGACGCCCAGGATCCCGCCTGGGAAGCCCAGTCTCCCCAACCCTAACCCTAACTTGAGTCTTAACCCTAATTTTCTTGTGCAAGTGAAACATCCCTCCGTCCATACGGTTTAGAAAAAGTCAGTAGGCAAGCCATCCCGATTGCCAACTCAATCTGTTCCACCAAGCTAGCCTTCACAGAGGCCCTGGTTGCTGCCTGGGAAGCACAGTCTCCCCAACCCAGCCCTAGCTTGGGTATTAATCCTAATTTTCCTGTGCAAGTGAAACATCCCCTCGTCCATACAGCGTACAAAAAGACAGTAGGCAAGCAATCCTGATGGCCCACTCAGTCTGTTTCACCAGGCTCGGCTTCATCGAGGCCGTAGTTCCTGCCTGGGAAGCCCAGCCTCCATAACCCTAACCCTAATTTGGGTCTTAATGCTAATGTTCTTCTGCAATGGAAACATCCCCCCATGGATACGGTGTACTAAAACGGAGTAGGGAAGCCATCCTGGTGGCCCACTCCAGTCTGTTTCACCAAGCTAGGCTTCACAGAGGGTCTGGTTCCCTCCAGGGAAGCCTAGCCTCCCCAACCTTACCCCTAACTAGAGTCTTGGCCCTAATTTTCTTGTGCAACTGAAACATTCCCCCGACCAAACGGTGTACAAAAAGAAAGTAGGCAAGCTATCCCGATGCCCCACTCAGTCTGTTTCACCAAGCTAGGTTGCACCGAAGCCCAGGATCACGCTTGGGATCCGCAGTCTCCCCAACCCTAACCCTAACTTGAGTTTTAACACAAATTTTCTTGTGCAACTGAAACGATACCCCGTCCTTACAGTGCACAGAAAGCCAGTAGGAAAGCTATCCCGATGGCCCACTCAGTCTGTTTCACCAAGCTAGGCTACAGCGAAGCCCAGGATCTCGCCTGGGAAGCCCAGTCTCCCCAACCCTGACCCTAACTTGAGTCTTAACCCTAATTTTCTTGTGCAAGTGAAACAACCCCCCGTCCATACGGTTTAGAAAAAGTCAGTAGGCAAGCCATCCCGATTGCCAACTCAATCTGTTCCACCAAGCTAGCCTTCACAAAGGCCCTGGTTGCTGCCTGGGAAGCACAGTCTCCCCAACCCAGCCCTAACTTGGGTATTAATCCTAATTTTCCTGTGCAACTGAAACATCCCCTCGTCCATGCACCGTACAAAAAGACAGTAGGCAAGCCATCCCGATTGCCAACTCAATGTGTTCCACCAAGCTAGCCTTCACAGAGGCCCTGGTTGCTACCTGGGAAGCACAGTCTCCCCAACCCAGCCCTAACTTGAGTCTTCTTAACCCTAATTTTCTTGTGCAAGTGAAACATCCCCCCGTCCATACGGTTTAGAAAAAGTCAGTAGGCAAGCGAACCTGATTGCCAACTCAATCTGTTCCAACAAGCTAGCCTTCACAGAGGCCCTGGTTCCTGCCTGGGAAGCACAGTCTCCACAACCCAGCCCTCACTTGGGTATTAATCCTAATTTTCCAGTGCAACTGAAACATCCCCTCGTCCATACAGCGTACAAAAAGACAGTAGGCAAGCAATCCTGATGGCCCACTCAGTCTGTTTCACCAGGTTCGGCTTCATCGAGGCCGTAGTTCCTGCCTGGGAAGCCCAGCCTCCATAACCCTAACCCTAACTTGGGTGTTAATGCTAATGTTCTTCTGCAATGGAAACATACCCCCTTGGATACGGTGTACCAAAACGGAGTAGGGAAGCCATCCTGGTGGCCCACTCAAGTCTGTTTCACCAAGCTAGGCTTCACAGAAGGTCTGGTTCCCTCCAGGGAAGCCTAGACTCCCCAACCTTACCCCTAACTAGAGTCTTGGCCCTAATTTTCTTGTCAACTGAAACATTCCCCCATCCAAACGGTGTACAAAAAGAAAGTAGGCAAGCTATCCCGATGGCCCACTCAGTCTGTTTCACCAAGCTAGGCTGCACCGAAGCCCAGGATCACGCTTGGGATCCGCAGTCTCCCCAACCCTAACCCTTACTTGAATTTTAACACAAATTTTCTTGTGCAACTGAAATGATACCCCTTCCTTACAGTGCACAGAAAGCCAGTAGGAAAGCTATCCCGATGGCCCACTCAGTCTGTTTCACCAAGCTAGGCTACACCGAAGCCCAGGATCCCGCCTGGGAAGCCCAGTCTCCCCAACCCTAACCCTAACTTGAGTCTTAACCCTAATTTTCTTGTGCAAGTGAAACATCCCTCCGTCCATACGGTTTAGAAAAAGTCAGTAGGCAAGCCATCCCGACTGCCAACTCAATCTGTTCCACCAAGCTAGCCTTCACAGAGGCCCTGGTTGCTGCCTGGGAAGCACAGTCTCCCCAACCCAGCCCTCACTTGGGTATTAATCCTAATTTTCCTGTGCAACTGAAACATCCCCTCGTCCATACAGCGTACAAAACGACAGTAGGCAAGCAATCCTGATGGCCCACTCAGTCTGTTTCACCAGGCTCGGCTTCATCGAGGCCGTAGTTCCTGCCTGGGAAGCCCAGCCTCCATAACCCTAACCCTAATTTGGGTGTTAATGCTAATGTTCTTCTGCAATGGAAACATCCCCCCATGGATACGGTGTACTAAAACGGAGTAGGGAAGCCATCCTGGTGGCCCATTCCAGTCTGTTTCACCAAGCTAGGCTTCACAGAGGGTCTGGTTCCCTCCAGGGAAGCCTAGCCTCCCCAACCTTACCCCTAACTAGAGTCTTGGCCCTAATTTTCTTGTGCAACTGAAACATTCCCCTGTCCAAACGGTGTACAAAAAGAAAGTAGGCAAGCTATCCCGATGGCCCACTCAGTCTTTTTCACCAAGCTAGGCTGCACCGAAGCCCAGGATCACGCTTCGGATCCGCAGTCTCCCCAACCCTAACCCTAACTTGAATTTTTACACAAATTTTCTTGTGCAACTGAAAAGATACCCCGTCCTTACAGTGCACAGAAAGACAGTAGGAAAGCTATCCCGATGGCCCACTCAGTCTGTTTCACCAAGCTAGGCTACACCAAAGCCCAGGATCCCGCCTGGGAAGCCCAGTCTCCCCAACCCTAACCCTAACTTGAGTCTTAACCCTAATTTTCTTGTGCAAGTGAAACATCCCTCCGTCCATACGGTTTAGAAAAAGTCAGTAGGCAAGCCATCCCGATTGCCAACTCAATCTGTTCCACCAAGCTAGCCTTCACAGAGGCCCTGGTTGCTGCCTGGGAAGCACAGTCTCCCCAACCCAGCCCTCACTTGGGTATTAATCCTAATTTTCCTGTGCAACTGAAACATCCCCTCGTCCATACAGCGTACAAAAAGACAGTAGGCAAGCAATCCTGATGGCGAACTCAGTCTGTTTCACCAGGCTCGGCTTCATCGAGGCCGTAGTTCCTGCCTGGGAAGCCCAGCCTCCATAACCCTAACCCTAATTTGGGTCTTAATGCTAATATTCTTCTGCAATGGAAACATCCCCCCATGGATACGGTGTACTAAAACGGAGTAGGGAAGCCATCCTGTTGGGCCACTCAAGTCTATTTCACCAAGCTAGGCTTCACAGAGGGTCTGGTTCCCTCCAGGGAAGCCTAGCCTCCCCAACCTTACCCCTAACTAGAGTCTTGGCCCTAATTTTCTTGTGCAACTGAAACATTCCCCCGTCCAAACGGTGTACAAAAAGAAAGTAGGCAAGCTATCCCGATGGCCCACTCAGTCTGTTTCACCAAGCTAGGCTGCACCGAAGCCCAGGATCACACTTGGGATCCGCAGTCTCCCCAACCCTAACCCTAACTTGAGTTTTAACACAAATTTTCTTGTGCAACTGAAACGATACCCCGTCCTTACAGTGCACAGAAAGCCAGTAGGAAAGCTATCCCGATGGCCCACTCAGTCTGTTTCACCAAGCTAGGCTGCACCGAAGCCCAGGATCCCGCCTGGGAAGCCCAGTCTCCCCAACCCTAACCCTAACTTGAGTCTTAACCCTAATTTTCTTGTGCAAATGAAACATCCCCCCGTCCATACGGTTTAGAAAAAGTCAGTAGGCAAGCCATCCCGATTGCCAACTCAATCTGTTCCACCAAGCTAGCCTTCACAGAGTCCCTGGTTGCTACCTGGGAAGCACAGTCTCCCCAACCCAGCCCTAACTTGAGTCTTCTCAACCCTAATTTTCTTGTGCAAGTGAAACATCCCCCCGTCCATACGGTTTAGAAAAAGTCAGTAGGCAAGCGAACCCGATTGCCAACTCAATCTGTTCCAACAAGCTAGCCTTCACAGAGGCCCTGGTTCCTGCCTGGGAAGCACAGTCTCCACAACCCAGCCCTCACTTGGGCATTAATCCTAATTTTCCTGTGCAACTGAAACATCCCCTCGTCCATACAGCGTACAAAAAGACAGTAGGCAAGCAATCCTGATGGCCCACTCAGTCTGTTTCACCAGGCTCGGCTTCATCGAGGCCGTAGTTCCTGCCTGGGAAGCCCAGCCTCCATAACCCTAACGCTAATTTGGGTCTTAATGCTAATGTTCTTCTGCAATGGAAACATCCCCCCATGGATACGGTGTACGAAAACGGAGTAGGGAAGCCATCCTGGTGGCCCACTCCAGTCTGTTTCACCAAGCTAGGCTTCACAGAGGGTCTGGTTCCCTCCAGGGAAGCCTAGCCTCCCCAACCTTACCCCTAACTAGAGTCTTGGCCCTAATTTTCTTGTGCAACTGAAACATTCCCCCGTCCAAACGGTGTACAAAAAGAAAGTAGGCAAGTTATCCCGATGGCCCACTCAGTCTGTTTCAACAAGCTAGGCGGCACCGAAGCCCAGGATCACGCTTGGGATCCGCAGTCTCCCCAACCCTAACCCTAACTTGAGTTTTAACACAAATTTTCTTGTGCAACTGAAACGATACCCCGTCCTTACAGTGCACAGAAAGCCAGTAGGAAAGCTATCCCGATGGCCCACTCAGTCTGTTTCACCAAGCTAGGCTACAGCGAAGCCCAGGATCTCGCCTGGGAAGCCCAGTCTCCCCAACCCTGACCCTAACTTGAGTCTTAACCCTAATTTTCTTGTGCAAGTGAAACAACCCCCCGTCCATACGGTTTAGAAAAAGTCAGTAGGCAAGCCATCCCGATTGCCAACTCAATCTGTTCCACCAAGCTAGCCTTCACAAAGGCCCTGGTTGCTGCCTGGGAAGCACAGTCTCCCCAACCCAGCCCTAGCTTGGGTATTAATCCTAATTTTCCTGTGCAACTGAAACATCCCCTCGTCCATGCACCGTACAAAAAGACAGTAGGCAAGCCATCCCGATTGCCAACTCAATGTGTTCCACCAAGCTAGCCTTCACAGAGGCCCTGGTTGCTACCTGGGAAGCACAGTCTCCCCAACCCAGCCCTAACTTGAGTCTTCTTAACCCTAATTTTCTTGTGCAAGTGAAACATCCCCCCGTCCATACGGTTTAGAAAAAGTCAGTAGGCAAGCGAACCCGATTGCCAACTCAATCTGTTCCAACAAGCTAGCCTTCACAGAGGCCCTGGTTCCTGCCTGGGAAGCACAGTCTCCACAACCCAGCCCTCACTTGGGTATTAATCCTAATTTTCCAGTGCAACTGAAACATCCCCTCGTCCATACAGCGTACAAAAAGACAGTAGGCAAGCAATCCTGATGGCCCACTCAGTCTGTTTCACCAGGTTCGGCTTCATCGAGGCCGTAGTTCCTGCCTGGGAAGCCCAGCCTCCATAACCCTAACCCTAACTTGGGTGTTAATGTTAATGTTCTTCTGCAATGGAAACATCCCCCCATGGATACGGTGTACTAAAACGGAGTAGGGAAGCCATCCTGGTGGCCCACTCAAGTCTGTTTCACCAAGCTAGGCTTCACAGAAGGTCTGTTTCCCTCCAGGGAAGCCTAGACTCCCCAACCTTACCCCTAACTAGAGTCTTGGCCCTAATTTTCTTGTCAACTGAAACATTCCCCCATCCAAACGGTGTACAAAAAGAAAGTAGGCAAGCTATCCCGATGGCCCACTCAGTCTGTTTCACCAAGCTAGGCTGCACCGAAGCCCAGGATCACGCTTGGGATCCGCAGTCTCCCCAACCCTAACCCTTACTTGAGTTTTAACACAAATTTTCTTGTGCAACTGAAATGATACCCCGTCCTTACAGTGCACAGAAAGCCAGTAGGAAAGCTATCCCGATGGCCCACTCAGTCTGTTTCACCAAGCTAGGCTACACCGACGCCCATGATCCCGCCTGGGAAGCCCAGTCTCCCCAACCCTAACCCTAACTTGAGTCTTAACCCTAATTTTCTTGTGCAAGTGAAACTTCCCTCCGTCCATACGGTTTAGAAAAAGTCAGTAGGCAAGCCATCCCGATTGCCAACTCAATGTGTTCCACCAAGCTAGCCTTCACAGAGGCCCTGGTTGCTACCTGGGAAGCACAGTCTCCCCAACCCAGCCCTAACTTGGGTATTAATCCTAATTTTCCTGTGCAACTGAAACATCCCCTCGTCCATACAGCATACAAAAAGACAGTAGGCAAGCAATCCTGATAACCCACTCAGTCTGTTTCACCAGGCTCGGCTTCATCGAGGCCGTAGTTCCTGCCTGGGAAGCCCAGCCTCCATAACCCTAACCCTAATTTGGGTGTTAATGCTAATGTTCTTCTGCAATGGAAACATCCCCCCATGGATAAGGTGTACTAAAACTGAGTAGGGAAGCCATCCTGGTGGCCCACTCAAGTCTGTTTCACCAAGCTAGGCTTCACAGAGGGTCTGGTTCCCTCAAGGGAAGCCTAGCCTCCCCAACCTTTCCTCTAACTAGAGTCTTGGCCCTTAATTTTCTTGTGCAACTGAAACATTCCCCCATCCAAACGGTGTACAAAAAGAAAGTAGGCAAGCTATCCCGATGGCCCACTCAGTCTGTTTCACCAAGCTAGGCTGCACCGAAGCCCAGGATCACGCTTGGGATCCGCAGTCTCCCCAACCCTAACCCTAACTTGAGTTTTAACACAAATTTTCTTGTGCAACTGAAACGATACCCCGTCCTTACAGTGCACAGAAAGCCAGTAGGCAAGCTATCCCGATGGCCCACTCAGTCTGTTTCACCAAGCTAGGCTACACCGACGCCCAGGATCCCGCCTGGGAAGCCCAGTCTCCCCAACCCTAACCCTAACTTGAGTCTTAACCCTAATTTTCTTGTGCAAGTGAAACATCCCTCCGTCCATACGGTTTAGAAAAAGTCAGTAGGCAAGCCATCCCGATTGCCAACTCAATCTGTTCCACCAAGCTAGCCTTCACAGAGGCCCTGGTTGCTGCCTGGGAAGCACAGTCTCCCCAACCCAGCCCTAGCTTGGGTATTAATCCTAATTTTCCTGTGCAAGTGAAACATCCCCTCGTCCATACAGCGTACAAAAAGACAGTAGGCAAGCAATCCTGATGGCCCACTCAGTCTGTTTCACCAGGCTCGGCTTCATCGAGGCCGTAGTTCCTGCCTGGGAAGCCCAGCCTCCATAACCCTAACCCTAATTTGGGTCTTAATGCTAATGTTCTTCTGCAATGGAAACATCCCCCCATGGATACGGTGTACTAAAACGGAGTAGGGAAGCCATCCTGGTGGCCCACTCCAGTCTGTTTCACCAAGCTAGGCTTCACAGAGGGTCTGGTTCCCTCCAGGGAAGCCTAGCCTCCCCAACCTTACCCCTAACTAGAGTCTTGGCCCTAATTTTCTTGTGCAACTGAAACATTCCCCCGACCAAACGGTGTACAAAAAGAAAGTAGGCAAGCTATCCCGATGCCCCACTCAGTCTGTTTCACCAAGCTAGGTTGCACCGAAGCCCAGGATCACGCTTGGGATCCGCAGTCTCCCCAACCCTAACCCTAACTTGAGTTTTAACACAAATTTTCTTGTGCAACTGAAACGATACCCCGTCCTTACAGTGCACAGAAAGCCAGTAGGAAAGCTATCCCGATGGCCCACTCAGTCTGTTTCACCAAGCTAGGCTACAGCGAAGCCCAGGATCTCGCCTGGGAAGCCCAGTCTCCCCAACCCTGACCCTAACTTGAGTCTTAACCCTAATTTTCTTGTGCAAGTGAAACAACCCCCCGTCCATACGGTTTAGAAAAAGTCAGTAGGCAAGCCATCCCGATTGCCAACTCAATCTGTTCCACCAAGCTAGCCTTCACAAAGGCCCTGGTTGCTGCCTGGGAAGCACAGTCTCCCCAACCCAGCCCTAACTTGGGTATTAATCCTAATTTTCCTGTGCAACTGAAACATCCCCTCGTCCATGCACCGTACAAAAAGACAGTAGGCAAGCCATCCTGATTGCCAACTCAATGTGTTCCACCAAGCTAGCCTTCACAGAGGCCCTGGTTGCTACCTGGGAAGCACAGTCTCCCCAACCCAGCCCTAACTTGAGTCTTCTTAACCCTAATTTTCTTGTGCAAGTGAAACATCCCCCCGTCCATACGGTTTAGAAAAAGTCAGTAGGCAAGCGAACCTGATTGCCAACTCAATCTGTTCCAACAAGCTAGCCTTCACAGAGGCCCTGGTTCCTGCCTGGGAAGCACAGTCTCCACAACCCAGCCCTCACTTGGGTATTAATCCTAATTTTCCAGTGCAACTGAAACATCCCCTCGTCCATACAGCTTCCAAAAAGACAGTAGGAAAGCAATCATGATGGCCCACTCAGTCTGTTTCACCAGGTTCGGCTTCATCGAGGCCGTAGTTCCTGCCTGGGAAGCCCAGCCTCCATAACCCTAACCCTAACTTGGGTGTTAATGCTAATGTTCTTCTGCAATGGAAACATCCCCCCATGGATACGGTGTACTAAAACGGAGGAGGGAAGCCATCCTGGTGGCCCACTCAAGTCTGTTTCACCAAGCTAGGCTTCACAGAAGGTCTGGTTCCCTCCAGGGAAGCCTAGACTCCCCAACCTTACCCCTAACTAGAGTCTTGGCCCTAATTTTCTTGTCAACTGAAACATTCCCCCATCCAAACGGTGTACAAAAAGAAAGTAGGCAAGCTATCCCGATGGCCCACTCAGTCTGTATCACCAAGCTAGGCTGCACCGAAGCCCAGGATCACGCTTGGGATCCGCAGTCTCCCCAACCCTAACCCTTACTTGAGTTTTAACACAAATTTTCTTGTGCAACTGAAATGATACCCCGTCCTTACAGTGCACAGAAAGCCAGTAGGAAAGCTATCCCGATGGCCCACTCAGTCTGTTTCACCAAGCTAGGCTACACCGATGCCCATGATCCCGCCTGGGAAGCCCAGTCTCCCCAACCCTAACCCTAACTTGAGTCTTAACCCTAATTTTCTTGTGCAAGTGAAACATCACTCCGTCCATAAGGTTTAGAAAAAGTCAGTAGGCAAGCCATCCCGACTGCCAACTCAATCTGTTCCACCAAGCTAGCCTTCACAGAGGCCCTGGTTGCTGCCTGGGAAGCACAGTCTCCCCAACCCAGCCCTCACTTGGGTATTAATCCTAATTTTCCTGTGCAACTGAAACATCCCCTCGTCCATACAGCGTACAAAAAGACAGTAGGCAAGCAATCCTGATGGCCCACTCAGTCTGTTTCACCAGGCTCGGCTTCATCGAGTCCGTAGTTCCTGCCTGGGAAGCCCAGCCTCCATAACCCTAACCCTAATTTGGGTCTTAATGCTAATATTCTTCTGCAATGGAAACATCCCCCCATGGATACGGTGTACTAAAACGGAGTAGGGAAGCCATCCTGTTGGGCCACTCAAGTCTATTTCACCAAGCTAGGCTTCACAGAGGGTCTGGTTCCCTCCAGGGAAGCCTAGCCTCCCCAACCTTACCCCTAACTAGAGTCTTGGCCCTAATTTTCTTGTGCAACTGAAACATTCCCCCGTCCAAACGGTGTACAAAAAGAAAGTAGGCAAGCTATCCCGATGGCCCACTCAGTCTGTTTCACCAAGCTAGGCTGCACCGAAGCCCAGGATCACGCTTGGGATCCGCAGTCTCCCCAACCCTAACCCTAACTTGAGTTTTAACACAAATTTTCTTGTGCAACTGAAACGATACCCCGTCCTTACAGTGCACAGAAAGCCAGTAGGAAAGCTATCCCGATGGCCCACTCAGTCTGTTTCACCAAGCTAGGCTGCACCGAAGCCCAGGATCCCGCCTGGGAAGCCCAGTCTCCCCAACCCTAACCCTAACTTGAGTCTTAACCCTAATTTTCTTGTGCAAATGAAACATCCCCCCGTCCATACGGTTTAGAAAAAGTCAGTAGGCAAGCCATCCCGATTGCCAACTCAATCTGTTCCACCAAGCTAGCCTTCACAGAGGCCCTGGTTGCTACCTGGGAAGCACAGTCTCCCCAACCCAGCCCTAACTTGAGTCTTCTCAACCCTAATTTTCTTGTGCAAGTGAAACATCCCCCCGTCCATACGGTTTAGAAAAAGTCAGTAGGCAAGCGAACCCGATTGCCAACTCAATCGGTTCCAACAAGCTAGCCTTCACAGAGGCCCTGGTTCCTGCCTGGGAAGCACAGTCTCCACAACCCAGCCCTCACTTGGGCATTAATCCTAATTTTCCTGTGCAACTGAAACATCCCCTCGTCCATACAGCGTACAAAAAGACAGTAGGCAAGCAATCCTGATGGCCCACTCAGTCTGTTTCACCAGGCTCGGCTTCATCGAGGCCGTAGTTCCTGCCTGGGAAGCCCAGCCTCCATAACCCTAACCCTAATTTGGGTCTTAATGCTAATGTTCTTCTGCAATGGAAACATCCCCCCATGGATACGGTGTACTAAAACGGAGTAGGGAAGCCATCCTGGTGGCCCACTCCAGTCTGTTTCACCAAGCTAGGCTTCACAGAGGGTCTGGTTCCCTCCAGGGAAGCCTAGCCTCCCCAACCTTACCCCTAACTAGAGTCTTGGCCCTAATTTTCTTGTGCAACTGAAACATTCCCCCGTCCAAACGGTGTACAAAAAGAAAGTAGGCAAGCTATCCCGATGCCCCACTCAGTCTGTATCACCAAGCTAGGCGGCACCGAAGCCCAGGATCACGCTTGGGATCCGCAGTCTCCCCAACCCTAACCCTAACTTGAGTTTTAACACAAATTTTCTTGTGCAACTGAAACGATACCCCGTCCTTACAGTGCACAGAAAGCCAGTAGGAAAGCTATCCCGATGGCCCACTCAGTCTGTTTCACCAAGCTAGGCTACAGCGAAGCCCAGGATCTCGCCTGGGAAGCCCAGTCTCCCCAACCCTGACCCTAACTTGAGTCTTAACCCTAATTTTCTTGTGCAAGTGAAACATCACTCCGTCCATACGGTTTAGAAAAAGTCAGTAGGCAAGCCATCCCGATTGCCAACTCAATCTGTTCCACCAAGCTAGCCTTCACAGAGGCCCTGGTTGCTGCCTGGGAAGCACAGTCTCCCCAACCCAGCCCTAGCTTGGGTATTAATCCTAATTTTCCTGTGCAACTGAAACATCCCCTCGTCCATGCACCGTACAAAAAGACAGTAGGCAAGCCATCCCGATTGCCAACTCAATGTGTTCCACCAAGCTAGCCTTCACAGAGGCCCTGGTTGTTCCCTGGGAAGCACAGTCTCCCCAACCCAGCCCTAACTTGAGTCTTCTCAACCCTAATTTTCTTGTGCAAGTGAAACATCCCCCCGTCCATACGGTTTAGAAAAAGTCAGTAGGCAAGCGAACCCGATTGCCAACTCAATCGGTTCCAACAAGCTAGCCTTCACAGAGGCCCTGGTTCCTGCCTGGGAAGCACAGTCTCCACAACCCAGCCCTCACTTGGGCATTAATCCTAATTTTCCTGTGCAACTGAAACATCCCCTCGTCCATACAGCGTACAAAAAGACAGTAGGCAAGCAATCCTGATGGCCCACTCAGTCTGTTTCACCAGGCTCGGCTTCATCGAGGCCGTAGTTCCTGCCTGGGAAGCCCAGCCTCCATAACCCTAACCCTAATTTGGGTCTTAATGCTAATGTTCTTCTGCAATGGAAACATCCCCCCATGGATACGGTGTACTAAAACGGAGTAGGGAAGCCATCCTGGTGGCCCACTCCAGTCTGTTTCACCAAGCTAGGATTCACAGAGGGTCTGGTTCCCTCCAGGGAAGCCTAGCCTCCCCAACCTTACCCCTAACTAGAGTCTTGGCCCTAATTTTCTTGTGCAACTGAAACATTCCCCCGTCCAAACGGTGTACAAAAAGAAAGTAGGCAAGCTATCCCGATGCCCCACTCAGTCTGTTTCACCAAGCTAGGCGGCACCGAAGCCCAGGATCACGCTTGGGATCCGCAGTCTCCCCAACCCTAACCCTAACTTGAGTTTTAACACAAATTTTCTTGTGCAACTGAAACGATACCCCGTCCTTACAGTGCACAGAAAGCCAGTAGGAAAGCTATCCCGATGGCCCACTCAGTCTGTTTCACCAAGCTAGGCTACAGCGAAGCCCAGGATCTCGCCTGGGAAGCCCAGTCTCCCCAACCCTGACCCTAACTTGAGTCTTAACCCTAATTTTCTTGTGCAAGTGAAACAACCCCCCGTCCATACGGTTTAGAAAAAGTCAGTAGGCAAGCCATCCCGATTGCCAACTCAATCTGTTCCACCAAGCTAGCCTTCACAAAGGCCCTGGTTGCTGCCTGGGAAGCACAGTCTCCCCAACCCAGCCCTAACTTGGGTATTAATCCTAATTTTCCTGTGCAACTGAAACATCCCCTCGTCCATGCACCGTACAAAAAGACAGTAGGCAAGCCATCCCGATTGCCAACTCAATGTGTTCTACCAAGCTAGCCTTCACAGAGGCCCTGGTTGCTACCTGGGAAGCACAGTCTCCCCAACCCAGCCCTAACTTGAGTCTTCTTAACCCTAATTTTCTTGTGCAAGTGAAACATCCCCCCGTCCATACGGTTTAGAAAAAGTCAGTAGGCAAGCGAACCTGATTGCCAACTCAATCTGTTCCAACAAGCTAGCCTTCACAGAGGCCCTGGTTCCTGCCTGGGAAGCACAGTCTCCACAACCCAGCCCTCACTTGGGTATTAATCCTAATTTTCCAGTGCAACTGAAACATCCCCTCGTCCATACAGCTTCCAAAAAGACAGTAGGAAAGCAATCATGATGGCCCACTCAGTCTGTTTCACCAGGTTCGGCTTCATCGAGGCCGTAGTTCCTGCCTGGGAAGCCCAGCCTCCATAACCCTAACCCTAACTTGGGTGTTAATGCTAATGTTCTTCTGCAATGGAAACATCCCCCCATGGATACGGTGTACTAAAACGGAGGAGGGAAGCCATCCTGGTGGCCCACTCAAGTCTTTTTCACCAAGCTAGGCTTCACAGAAGGTCTGGTTCCCTCCAGGGAAGCCTAGACTCCCCAACCTTACCCCTAACTAGAGTCTTGGCCCTAATTTTCTTGTCAACTGAAACATTCCCCCGTCCAAACGGTGTACAAAAAGAAAGTAGGCAAGCTATCCCGATGGCCCACTCAGTCTGTATCACCAAGCTAGGCTGCACCGAAGCCCAGGATCACGCTTGGGATCCGCAGTCTCCCCAACCCTAACCCTTACTTGAGTTTTAACACAAATTTTCTTGTGCAACTGAAATGATACCCCGTCCTTACAGTGCACAGAAAGCCAGTAGGAAAGCTATCCCGATGGCCCACTCAGTCTGTTTCACCAAGCTAGGCTACACCGACGCCCATGATCCCGCCTGGGAAGCCCAGTCTCCCCAACCCTAACCCTAACTTGAGTCTTAACCCTAATTTTCTTGTGCAAGTGAAACATCACTCCGTCCATACGGTTTAGAAAAAGTCAGTAGGCAAGCCATCCCGACTGCCAACTCAATCTGTTCCACCAAGCTAGCCTTCACAGAGGCCCTGGTTGCTGCCTGGGAAGCACAGTCTCCCCAACCCAGCCCTCACTTGGGTATTAATCCTAATTTTCCTGTGCAACTGAAACATCCCCTCGTCCATACAGCGTACAAAAAGACAGTAGGCAAGCAATCCTGATGGCCCACTCAGTCTGTTTCACCAGGCTCGGCTTCATCGAGTCCGTAGTTCCTGCCTGGGAAGCCCAGCCTCCATAACCCTAACCCTAATTTGGGTCTTAATGCTAATATTCTTCTGCAATGGAAACATCCCCCCATGGATACGGTGTACTAAAACGGAGTAGGGAACCCATCCTGTTGGGCCACTCAAGTCTATTTCACCAAGCTAGGCTTCACAGAGGGTCTGGTTCCCTCCAGGGAAGCCTAGCCTCCCCAACCTTACCCCTAACTAGAGTCTTGGCCCTAATTTTCTTGTGCAACTGAAACATTCCCCCGTCCAAACGGTGTACAAAAAGAAAGTAGGCAAGCTATCCCGATGGCCCACTCAGTCTGTTTCACCAAGCTAGGCTGCACCGAAGCCCAGGATCACGCTTGGGATCCGCAGTCTCCCCAACCCTAACCCTAACTTGAGTTTTAACACAAATTTTCTTGTGCAACTGAAACGATACCCCGTCCTTACAGTGCACAGAAAGCCAGTAGGAAAGCTATCCCGATGGCCCACTCAGTCTGTTTCACCAAGCTAGGCTGCACCGAAGCCCAGGATCCCGCCTGGGAAGCCCAGTCTCCCCAACCCTAACCCTAACTTGAGTCTTAACCCTAATTTTCTTGTGCAAATGAAACATCCCCCCGTCCATACGGTTTAGAAAAAGTCAGTAGGCAAGCCATCCCGATTGCCAACTCAATCTGTTCCACCAAGCTAGCCTTCACAGAGGCCCTGGTTGCTACCTGGGAAGCACAGTCTCCCCAACCCAGCCCTAACTTGAGTCTTCTCAACCCTAATTTTCTTGTGCAAGTGAAACATCCCCCCGTCCATACGGTTTAGAAAAAGTCAGTAGGCAAGCGAACCCGATTGCCAACTCAATCGGTTCCAACAAGCTAGCCTTCACAGAGGCCCTGGTTCCTGCCTGGGAAGCACAGTCTCCACAACCCAGCCCTCACTTGGGCATTAATCCTAATTTTCCTGTGCAACTGAAACATCCCCTCGTCCATACAGCGTACAAAAAGACAGTAGGCAAGCAATCCTGATGGCCCACTCAGTCTGTTTCACCAGGCTCGGCTTCATCGAGGCCGTAGTTCCTGCCTGGGAAGCCCAGCCTCCATAACCCTAACCCTAATTTGGGTCTTAATGCTAATGTTCTTCTGCAATGGAAACATCCCCCCATGGATACGGTGTACTAAAACGGAGTAGGGAAGCCATCCTGGTGGCCCACTCCAGTCTGTTTCACCAAGCTAGGCTTCACAGAGGGTCTGGTTCCCTCCAGGGAAGCCTAGCCTCCCCAACCTTACCCCTAACTAGAGTCTTGGCCCTAATTTTCTTGTGCAACTGAAACATTCCCCCGTCCAAACGGTGTACAAAAAGAAAGTAGGCAAGCTATCCCGATGCCCCACTCAGTCTGTTTCACCAAGCTAGGTTGCACCGAAGCCCAGGATCACGCTTGGGATCCGCAGTCTCCCCAACCCTAACCCTAACTTGAGTTTTAACACAAATTTTCTTGTGCAACTGAAACGATACCCCGTCCTTACAGTGCACAGAAAGCCAGTAGGAAAGCTATCCCGATGGCCCACTCAGTCTGTTTCACCAAGCTAGGCTACAGCGAAGCCCAGGATCTCGCCTGGGAAGCCCAGTCTCCCCAACCCTGACCCTAACTTGAGTCTTAACCCTAATTTTCTTGTGCAAGTGAAACAACCCCCCGTCCATACGGTTTAGAAAAAGTCAGTAGGCAAGCCATCCCGATTGCCAACTCAATCTGTTCCACCAAGCTAGCCTTCACAAAGGCCCTGGTTGCTGCCTGGGAAGCACAGTCTCCCCAACCCAGCCCTAGCTTGGGTATTAATCCTAATTTTCCTGTGCAACTGAAACATCCCCTCGTCCATGCACCGTACAAAAAGACAGTAGGCAAGCCATCCCGATTGCCAACTCAATGTGTTCCACCAAGCTAGCCTTCACAGAGGCCCTGGTTGTTCCCTGGGAAGCACAGTCTCCCCAACCCAGCCCTAACTTGAGTCTTCTTAACCCTAATTTCCTTGTGCAAGTGAAACATCCCCCCGTCCATACGGTTTAGAAAAAGTGAGTAGGCAAGCCATCCCGATTGCCAACTCAATCTGTTCCAACAAGCTAGCCTTCACAGAGGCCCTGGTTCCTGCCTGGGAAGCACAGTCTCCCCAACCCAGCCCTCACTTGGGTATTAATCCTAATTTTCCTGTGCAACTGAAACATCCCCTCGTCCATACAGCGTACAAAAAGACAGTAGGCAAGCAATCCTGATAACCCACTCAGTCTGTTTCACCAGGCTCGGCTTCATCGAGGCCGTAGTTCCTGCCTGGGAAG
This sequence comes from Heloderma suspectum, assembly GCF_057233095.1. Taxonomy (NCBI): domain Eukaryota; kingdom Metazoa; phylum Chordata; class Lepidosauria; order Squamata; family Helodermatidae; genus Heloderma; species Heloderma suspectum. The sequence continues at coordinate 145,381,569 of NC_139459.1, forward strand.
CCCAGCCTCCATAACCCTAACCCTAATTTGGGTGTTAATGCTAATGTTCTTCTGCAATGGAAACATCCCCCCATGGATAAGGTGTACTAAAACTGAGTAGGGACGCCATCCTGGTGGCCCACTCAAGTCTGTTTCACCAAGCTAGGCTTCACAGAGGGTCTGGTTCCCTCAAGGGAAGCCTAGCCTCCCCAACCTTTCCTCTAACTAGAGTCTTGGCCCTTAATTTTCTTGTGCAACTGAAACATTCCCCCATCCAAACGGTGTACAAAAAGAAAGTAGGCAAGCTATCCCGATGGCCCACTCAGTCTGTTTCACCAAGCTAGGCTGCACCGAAGCCCAGGATCACGCTTGGGATCCGCAGTCTCCCCAACCCTAACCCTAACTTGAGTTTTAACACAAATTTTCTTGTGCAACTGAAACGATACCCCGTCCTTACAGTGCACAGAAAGCCAGTAGGCAAGCTATCCCGATGGCCCACTCAGTCTGTTTCACCAAGCTAGGCTACACCGACGCCCAGGATCCCGCCTGGGAAGCCCAGTCTCCCCAACCCTAACCCTAACTTGAGTCTTAACCCTAATTTTCTTGTGCAAGTGAAACATCCCTCCGTCCATACGGTTTAGAAAAAGTCAGTAGGCAAGCCATCCCGATTGCCAACTCAATCTGTTCCACCAAGCTAGCCTTCACAGAGGCCCTGGTTGCTGCCTGGGAAGCACAGTCTCCCCAACCCAGCCCTAGCTTGGGTATTAATCCTAATTTTCCTGTGCAAGTGAAACATCCCCTCGTCCATACAGCGTACAAAAAGACAGTAGGCAAGCAATCCTGATGGCCCACTCAGTCTGTTTCACCAGGCTCGGCTTCATCGAGGCCGTAGTTCCTGCCTGGGAAGCCCAGCCTCCATAACCCTAACCCTAATTTGGGTCTTAATGCTAATGTTCTTCTGCAATGGAAACATCCCCCCATGGATACGGTGTACTAAAACGGAGTAGGGAAGCCATCCTGGTGGCCCACTCCAGTCTGTTTCACCAAGCTAGGCTTCACAGAGGGTCTGGTTCCCTCCAGGGAAGCCTAGCCTCCCCAACCTTACCCCTAACTAGAGTCTTGGCCCTAATTTTCTTGTGCAACTGAAACATTCCCCCGACCAAACGGTGTACAAAAAGAAAGTAGGCAAGCTATCCCGATGCCCCACTCAGTCTGTTTCACCAAGCTAGGTTGCACCGAAGCCCAGGATCACGCTTGGGATCCGCAGTCTCCCCAACCCTAACCCTAACTTGAGTTTTAACACAAATTTTCTTGTGCAACTGAAACGATACCCCGTCCTTACAGTGCACAGAAAGCCAGTAGGAAAGCTATCCCGATGGCCCACTCAGTCTGTTTCACCAAGCTAGGCTACAGCGAAGCCCAGGATCTCGCCTGGGAAGCCCAGTCTCCCCAACCCTGACCCTAACTTGAGTCTTAACCCTAATTTTCTTGTGCAAGTGAAAGAACCCCCCGTCCATACGGTTTAGAAAAAGTCAGTAGGCAAGCCATCCCGATTGCCAACTCAATCTGTTCCACCAAGCTAGCCTTCACAAAGGCCCTGGTTGCTGCCTGGGAAGCACAGTCTCCCCAACCCAGCCCTAACTTGGGTATTAATCCTAATTTTCCTGTGCAACTGAAACATCCCCTCGTCCATGCACCGTACAAAAAGACAGTAGGCAAGCCATCCCGATTGCCAACTCAATGTGTTCCACCAAGCTAGCCTTCACAGAGGCCCTGGTTGCTACCTGGGAAGCACAGTCTCCCCAACCCAGCCCTAACTTGAGTCTTCTTAACCCTAATTTTCTTGTGCAAGTGAAACATCCCCCCGTCCATACGGTTTAGAAAAAGTCAGTAGGCAAGCGAACCTGATTGCCAACTCAATCTGTTCCAACAAGCTAGCCTTCACAGAGGCCCTGGTTCCTGCCTGGGAAGCACAGTCTCCACAACCCAGCCCTCACTTGGGTATTAATCCTAATTTTCCAGTGCAACTGAAACATCCCCTCGTCCATACAGCTTCCAAAAAGACAGTAGGCAAGCAATCCTGATGGCCCACTCAGTCTGTTTCACCAGGTTCGGCTTCATCGAGGCCGTAGTTCCTGCCTGGGAAGCCCAGCCTCCATAACCCTAACCCTAACTTGGGTGTTAATGTTAATGTTCTTCTGCAATGGAAACATCCCCCCATGGATACGGTGTACTAAAACGGAGGAGGGAAGCCATCCTGGTGGCCCACTCAAGTCTGTTTCACCAAGCTAGGCTTCACAGAAGGTCTGGTTCCCTCCAGGGAAGCCTAGACTCCCCAACCTTACCCCTAACTAGAGTCTTGGCCCTAATTTTCTTGTCAACTGAAACATTCCCCCATCCAAACGGTGTACAAAAAGAAAGTAGGCAAGCTATCCCGATGGCCCACTCAGTCTGTTTCACCAAGCTAGGCTGCACCGAAGCCCAGGATCACGCTTGGGATCCGCAGTCTCCCCAACCCTAACCCTTACTTGAGTTTTAACACAAATTTTCTTGTGCAACTGAAATGATACCCTGTCCTTACAGTGCACAGAAAGCCAGTAGGAAAGCTATCCCGATGGCCCACTCAGTCTGTTTCACCAAGCTAGGCTACACCGAAGCCCAGGATCCCGCCTGGGAAGCCCAGTCTCCCCAACCCTAACCCTAACTTGAGTCTTAACCCTAATTTTCTTGTGCAAGTGAAACATCCCTCCGTCCATACGGTTTAGAAAAAGTCAGTAGGCAAGCCATCCCGACTGCCAACTCAATCTGTTCCACCAAGCTAGCCTTCACAGAGGCCCTGGTTGCTGCCTGGGAAGCACAGTCTCCCCAACCCAGCCCTAACTTGGGTATTAATCCTAATTTTCCTGTGCAACTGAAACATCCCCTCGTCCATACAGCATACAAAAAGACAGTAGGCAAGCAATCCTGATGGCCCACTCAGTCTGTTTCACCAGGCTCGGCTTCATCGAGGCCGTAGTTCCTGCCTGGGAAGCCTAGCCTCCATAACCCTAACCCTAATTTGGGTGTTAATGCTAATGTTCTTCTGCAATGGAAACATCCCTCCATGGACACGATGTACTGAAACGGAGTAGGGAAGCCATCCTGGTGGCCCACTCCAGTCTGTTTCACCAAGCTAGGCTTCACAGAGGGTCTGGTTCCCTCCAGGGAAGCCTAGCCTCCCCAACCTTAACCCTAACTAGAGTCTTGGCCCTAATTTTCTTGTGCAACTGAAACATTCCCCCGTCCAAACGGTGTACAAAAAGAAAGTAGGCAAGCTATCCCGATGGCCCACTCAGTCTTTATCACCAAGCTAGGCTGCACCGACGCCCAGGAACATGCTTGGGATCCACAGTCTCCCCAACCCTAACCCTAACTTGAGTTTTAACACAAATTTTCTTGTGCAACTGAAACGATAGCCCGTCCTTACAGTGCACAGAAAGCCAGTAGGAAAGCTATCCCGATGGCCCACTCAGTCTGTTTCACCAAGCTAGGCTGCACCGAAGCCCAGGATCCCGCCTGGGAAGCCCAGTCTCCCCAACCCTAACCCTAACTTGAGTCTTAACCCTAATTTTCTTGTGCAAGTGAAACATCCCCCCGTCCATACGGTTTAGAAAAAGTCAGTAGGCAAGCCATCCCGATTGCCAACTCAATCTGTTCCACCAAGCTAGCCTTCACAGAGGCCCTGGTTGCTACCTGGGAAGCACAGTCTCCCCAACCCAGCCCTAACTTGAGTCTTCTTAACCCTAATTTCCTTGTGCAAGTGAAACATCCCCCCGTCCATACGGTTTAGAAAAAGTGAGTAGGCAAGCCATCCCGATTGCCAACTCAATCTGTTCCAACAAGCTAGCCTTCACAGAGGCCCTGGTTCCTGCCTGGGAAGCACAGTCTCCCCAACCCAGCCCTCACTTGGGTATTAATCCTAATTTTCCTGTGCAACTGAAACATCCCCTCGTCCATACAGCGTACAAAAAGACAGTAGGCAAGCAATCCTGATAGCCCACTCAGTCTGTTTCACCAGGCTCGGCTTCATCGAGGCCGTAGTTCCTGCCTGGGAAGCCCAGCCTCCATAACCCTAACCCTAATTTGGGTGTTAATGCTAATGTTCTTCTGCAATGGAAACATCCCCCCATGGATAAGGTGTACTAAAACTGAGTAGGGACGCCATCCTGGTGGCCCACTCAAGTCTGTTTCACCAAGCTAGGCTTCACAGAGGGTCTGGTTCACTCAAGGGAAGCCTAGCCTCCCCAACCTTTCCTCTAACTAGAGTCTTGGCCCTTAATTTTCTTGTGCAACTGCAACATTCCCCCGTCCAAACGGTGTACAAAAAGAAAGTAGGCAAGCTATCCCGATGGCCCACTCAGTCTGTTTCACCAAGCTAGGCTGCACCGAAGCCCAGGATCACGCTTGGGATCCGCAGTCTCCCCAACCCTAACCCTAACTTGAGTTTTAACACAAATTTTCTTGTGCAACTGAAACGATACCCCGTCCTTACAGTGCACAGAAAGCCAGTAGGCAAGCTATCCCGATGGCCCACTCAGTCTGTTTCACCAAGCTAGGCTACACCGACGCCCAGGATCCCGCCTGGGAAGCCCAGTCTCCCCAACCCTAACCCTAACTTGAGACTTAACCCTAATTTTCTTGTGCAAGTGAAACATCCCTCCGTCCATACGGTTTAGAAAAAGTCAGTAGGCAAGCCATCCCGATTGCCAACTCAATCTGTTCCACCAAGCTAGCCTTCACAGAGGCCCTGGTTGCTGCCTGGGAAGCACAGTCTCCCCAACCCAGCCCTAGCTTGGGTATTAATCCTAATTTTCCTGTGCAACTGAAACATCCCCTCGTCCATACAGCGTACAAAAAGACAGTAGGCAAGCAATCCTGATGGCCCACTCAGTCTGTTTCACCAGGCTCGGCTTCATCGAGGCCGTAGTTCCTGCCTGGGAAGCCCAGCCTCCATAACCCTAACCCTAATTTGGGTCTTAATGCTAATGTTCTTCTGCAATGGAAACATCCCCCCATGGATACGGTGTACTAAAACGGAGTAGGGAAGCCATCCTGGTGGCCCACTCCAGTCTGTTTCACCAAGCTAGGCTTCACAGAGGGTCTGGTTCCCTCCAGGGAAGCCTAGCCTCCCCAACCTTACCCCTAACTAGAGTCTTGGCCCTAATTTTCTTGTGCAACTGAAACATTCCCCCGACCAAACGGTGTACAAAAAGAAAGTAGGCAAGCTATCCCGATGCCCCACTCAGTCTGTTTCACCAAGCTAGGTTGCACCGAAGCCCAGGATCACGCTTGGGATCCGCAGTCTCCCCAACCCTAACCCTAACTTGAGTTTTAACACAAATTTTCTTGTGCAACTGAAACGATACCCCGTCCTTACAGTGCACAGAAAGCCAGTAGGAAAGCTATCCCGATGGCCCACTCAGTCTGTTTCACCAAGCTAGGCTACAGCGAAGCCCAGGATTTCGCCTGGGAAGCCCAGTCTCCCCAACCCTGACCCTAACTTGAGTCTTAACCCTAATTTCCTTGTGCAAGTGAAACAACCCCCCGTCCATACGGTTTAGAAAAAGTCAGTAGGCAAGCCATCCCGATTGCCAACTCAATCTGTTCCACCAAGCTAGCCTTCACAAAGGCCCTGGTTGCTGCCTGGGAAGCACAGTCTCCCCAACCCAGCCCTAACTTGGGTATTAATCCTAATTTTCCTGTGCAACTGAAACATCCCCTCGTCCATGCACCGTACAAAAAGACAGTAGGCAAGCCATCCCGATTGCCAACTCAATGTGTTCCACCAAGCTAGCCTTCACAGAGGCCCTGGTTGCTACCTGGGAAGCACAGTCTCCCCAACCCAGCCCTAACTTGAGTCTTCTTAACCCTAATTTTCTTGTGCAAGTGAAACATCCCCCCGTCCATACGGTTTAGAAAAAGTCAGTAGGCAAGCGAACCTGATTGCCAACTCAATCTGTTCCAACAAGCTAGCCTTCGCAGAGGCCCTGGTTCCTGCCTGGGAAGCACAGTCTCCACAACCCAGCCCTCACTTGGGTATTAATCCTAATTTTCCAGTGCAACTGAAACATCCCCTCATCCATACAGCTTCCAAAAAGACAGTAGGCAAGCAATCCTGATGGCCCACTCAGTCTGTTTCACCAGGTTCGGCTTCAGCGAGGCCGTAGTTCCTGCCTGGGAAGCCCAGCCTCCATAACCCTAACCCTAACTTGGGTGTTAATGCTAATGTTCTTCTGCAATGGAAACATCCCCCCATGGATACGGTGTACTAAAACGGAGGAGGGAAGCCATCCTGGTGGCCCACTCAAGTCTGTTTCACCAAGCTAGGCTTCACAGAAGGTCTGGTTCCCTCCAGGGAAGCCTAGACTCCCCAACCTTACCCCTAACTAGAGTCTTGGCCCTAATTTTCTTGTCAACTGAAACATTCCCCCATCCAAACGGTGTACAAAAAGAAAGTAGGCAAGCTATCCCGATGGCCCACTCAGTCTGTTTCACCAAGCTAGGCTGCACCGAAGCCCAGGATCACGCTTGGGATCCGCAGTCTCCCCAACCCTAACCCTTACTTGAGTTTTAACACAAATTTTCTTGTGCAACTGAAATGATACCCCGTCCTTACAGTGCACAGAAAGCCAGTAGGAAAGCTATCCCGATGGCCCACTCAGTCTGTTTCACCAAGCTAGGCTACACCGACGCCCATGATCCCGCCTCGGAAGCCCAGTCTCCCCAACCCTAACCCTAACTTGAGTCTTAACCCTAATTTTCTTGTGCAAGTGAAACATCACTCCGTCCATACGGTTTAGAAAAAGTCAGTAGGCAAGCCATCCCGACTGCCAACTCAATCTGTTCCACCAAGCTAGCCTTCACAGAGGCCCTGGTTGCTGCCTGGGAAGCACAGTCTCCCCAACCCAGCCCTAACTTGGGTATTAATCCTAATTTTCCTGTGCAACAGAAACATCCCCTCGTCCATACAGCGTACAAAATGACAGTAGGCAAGCAATCCTGATGGCCCACTCAGTCTGTTTCACCAGGCTCGGCTTCATCGAGGCCGTAGTTCCTGCCTGGGAAGCCCAGCCTCCATAACCCTAACCCTAATTTGGGTCTTAATGCTAATGTTCTTCTGCAATGGAAACATCCCCCCATCGATACGGTGTACTACAACGGAGTAGGGAAGCCATCCTGGTGGCCCATTCCAGTCTGTTTCACCAAGCTAGGCTTCACAGAGGGTCTGGTTCCCTCCAGGGAAGCCTAGCCTCCCCAACCTTACCCCTAACTAGAGTCTTGGCCCTAATTTTCTTGTGCAACTGAAACATTCCCCTGTCCAAACGGTGTACAAAAAGAAAGTAGGCCAGCTATCCCGATGGCCCACTCAGTCTTTTTCACCAAGCTAGGCTGCACCGAAGCCCAGGATCACGCTTCGGATCCGCAGTCTCCCCAACCCTAACCCTAACTTGAATTTTTACACAAATTTTCTTGTGCAACTGAAACGATACCCCGTCCTTACAGTGCACAGAAAGACAGTAGGAAAGCTATCCCGATGGCCCACTCAGTCTGTTTCACCAAGCTAGGCTACACCGAAGCCCAGGATCCCGCCTGGGAAGCCCAGTCTCCCCAACCCTAACCCTAAATTGAGTCTTAACCCTAATTTTCTTGTGCAAGTGAAACATCCCTCCGTCCATACGGTTTAGAAAAAGTCAGTAGGCAAGCCATCCCGATTGCCAACTCAATCTGTTCCACCAAGCTAGCCTTCACAGAGGCCCTGGTTGCTGCCTGGGAAGCACAGTCTCCCCAACCCAGCCCTAACGTGGGTATTAATCCTAATTTTCCTGTGCAACTGAAACATCCCCTCGTCCATGCACCGTACAAAAAGACAGTAGGCAAGCCATCCCGATTGCCAACTCAATGTGTTCCACCAAGCTAGCCTTCACAGAGGCCCTGGTTGCTACCTGGGAAGCACAGTCTCCCCAACCCAGCCCTAACTTGAGTCTTCTTAACCCTAATTTTCTTGTGCAAGTGAAACATCCCCCCGTCCATACGGTTTAGAAAAAGTCAGTAGGCAAGCGAACCTGATTGCCAACTCAATCTGTTCCAACAAGCTAGCCTTCACAGAGGCCCTGGTTCCTGCCTGGGAAGCACAGTCTCCACAACCCAGCCCTCACTTGGGTATTAATCCTAATTTTCCAGTGCAACTGAAACATCCCCTCGTCCATACAGCTTCCAAAAAGACAGTAGGCAAGCAATCCTGATGGCCCACTCAGTCTGTTTCACCAGGTTCGGCTTCATCGAGGCCGTAGTTCCTGCCTGGGAAGCCCAGCCTCCATAACCCTAACCCTAACTTGGGTGTTAATGCTAATGTTCTTCTGCAATGGAAACATCCCCCCATGGATACGGTGTACTAAAACGGAGGAGGGAAGCCATCCTGGTGGCCCACTCAAGTCTGTTTCACCAAGCTAGGCTTCACAGAAGGTCTGGTTCCCTCCAGGGAAGCCTAGACTCCCCAACCTTACCCCTAACTAGAGTCTTGGCCCTAATTTTCTTGTCAACTGAAACATTCCCCCATCCAAACGGTGTACAAAAAGAAAGTAGGCAAGCTATCCCGATGGCCCACTCAGTCTGTTTCACCAAGCTAGGCTGCACCGAAGCCCAGGATCACGCTTGGGATCCGCAGTCTCCCCAACCCTAACCCTTACTTGAGTTTTAACACAAATTTTCTTGTGCAACTGAAATGATACCCCGTCCTTACAGTGCACAGAAAGCCAGTAGGCAAGCTATCCCGATGGCCCACTCAGTCTGTTTCACCAAGCTAGGCTACACCGACGCCCATGATCCCGCCTGGGAAGCCCAGTCTCCCCAACCCTAACCCTAACTTGAGTCTTAACCCTAATTTTCTTGTGCAAGTGAAACATCACTCCGTCCATACGGTTTAGAAAAAGTCAGTAGGCAAGCCATCCCGACTGCCAACTCAATCTGTTCCACCAAGCTAGCCTTCACAGAGGCCCTGGTTGCTGCCTGGGAAGCACAGTCTCCCCAACCCAGCCCTAACTTGGGTATTAATCCTAATTTTCCTGTGCAACAGAAACATCTCCTCGTCCATACAGCGTACAAAACGACAGTAGGCAAGCAATCCTGATGGCCCACTCAGTCTGTTTCACCAGGCTCGGCTTCATCGAGGCCGTAGTTCCTGCCTGGGAAGCCCAGCCTCCATAACCCTAACCCTAATTTGGGTCTTAATGCTAATGTTCTTCTGCAATGGAAACATCCCCCCATCGATACGGTGTACTAAAACGGAGTAGGGAAGCCATCCTGGTGGCCCATTCCAGTCTGTTTCACCAAGCTAGGCTTCACAGAGGGTCTGGTTCCCTCCAGGGAAGCCTAGCCTCCCCAACCTTACCCCTAACTAGAGTCTTGGCCCTAATTTTCTTGTGCAACTGAAACATTCCCCTGTCCAAACGGTGTACAAAAAGAAAGTAGGCCAGCCATCCCGATGGCCCACTGAGTCTTTTTCACCAAGCTAGGCTGCACCGAAGCCCAGGATCACGCTTCGGATCCGCAGTCTCCCCAACCCTAACCCTAACTTGAATTTTTACACAAATTTTCTTGTGCAACTGAAACGATACCCCGTCCTTACAGTGCACAGAAAGACAGTAGGAAAGCTATCCCGATGGCCCACTCAGTCTGTTTCACCAAGCTAGGCTACACCGAAGCCCAGGATCCCGCCTGGGAAGCCCAGTCTCCCCAACCCTAACCCTAACTTGAGTCTTAACCCTAATTTTCTTGTGCAAGTGAAACATCCCTCCGTCCATACGGTTTAGAAAAAGTCAGTAGGCAAGCCATCCCGATTGCCAACTCAATCTGTTCCACCAAGCTAGCCTTCACAGAGGCCCTGGTTGCTGCCTGGGAAGCACAGTCTCCCCAACCCAGCCCTCACTTGGGTATTAATCCTAATTTTCCTGTGCAACTGAAACATCCCCTCGTCCATACAGCGTACAAAAAGACAGTAGGCAAGCAATCCTGATGGCTCACTCAGTCTGTTTCACCAGGCTCGGCTTCATCGAGTCCGTAGTTCCTGCCTGGGAAGCCCAGCCTCCATAACCCTAACCCTAATTTGGGTCTTAATGCTAATATTCTTCTGCAATGGAAACATCCCCCCATGGATACGGTGTACTAAAACGGAGTAGGGAAGCCATCCTGTTGGGCCACTGAAGTCTATTTCACCAAGCTAGGCTTCACAGAAGGTCTGGTTCCCTCCAGGGAAGCCTAGCCTCCCCAACCTTACCCCTAACTAGAGTCTTGGCCCTAATTTTCTTGTGCAACTGAAACATTCCCCCGTCCAAACGGTGTACAAAAAGAAAGTAGGCAAGCTATCCCGATGGCCCACTCAGTCTTTTTCACCAAGCTAGGCTGCACCGAAGCCCACGATCACGCCTCGGATCCGCAGTCTCCCCAACCCTAACCCTAACTTGAATTTTTACACAAATTTTCTTGTGCAACTGAAACGATACCCCGTCCTTACAGTGCACAGAAAGACAGTAGGAAAGCTATCCCGATGGCCCACTCAGTCTGTTTCACCAAGCTAGGCTACACCGAAGCCCAGGATCCCGCCTGGGAAGCCCAGTCTCCCCAACCCTAACCCTAACTTGAGTCTTAACCCTAATTTTCTTGTGCAAGTGAAACATCCCTCCGTCCATACGGTTTGAAAAAGTCAGTAGGCAAGCCATCCCGATTGCCAACTCAATGTGTTCCACCAAGCTAGCCTTCACAGAGGCCCTGGTTGCTGCCTGGGAAGCACAGTCTCCCCAACCCAGCCCTCACTTGGGTATTAATCCTAATTTTCCTGTGCAACTGAAACATCCCCTCGTCCATACAGCGTACAAAAAGACAGTAGGCAAGCAATCCTGATGGCCCACTCAGTCTGTTTCACCAGGCTCGGCTTCATCGAGTCCGTAGTTCCTGCCTGGGAAGCCCAGCCTCCATAACCCTAACCCTAATTTGGGTCTTAATGCTAATATTCTTCTGCAATGGAAACATCCCCCCATGGATACGGTGTACTAAAACGGAGGAGGGAAGCCATCCTGTTGGGCCCCTCAAGTCTATTTCACCAAGCTAGGCTTCACAGAAGGTCTGGTTCCCTCCAGGGAAGCCTAGCCTCCCCAACCTTACCCCTAACTAGAGTCTTGGCCCTAATTTTCTTGTGCAACTGAAACATTCCCCCGTCCAAACGGTGTACAAAAAGAAAGTAGGCAAGCTATCCCGATGGCCCACTCAGTCTTTTTCACCAAGCTAGGCTGCACCGAAGCCCAGGATCACGCTTCGGATCCGCAGTCTCCCCAACCCTAACCCTAACTTGAATTTTTACACAAATTTTCTTGTGCAACTGAAACGATACCCCGTCCTTACAGTGCACAGAAAGACAGTAGGAAAGCTATCCCGATGGCCCACTCAGTCTGTTTCACCAAGCTAGGCTACACCGAAGCCCAGGATCCCGCCTGGGAAGCCCAGTCTCCCCAACCCTAACCCTAACTTGAGTCTTAACCCTAATTTTCTTGTGCAAGTGAAACATCCCTCCGTCCATACGGTTTAGAAAAAGTCAGTAGGCAAGCCATCCCGATTGCCAACTCAATCTGTTCCACCAAGCTAGCCTTCACAGAGGCCCTGGTTGCTGCCTGGGAAGCACAGTCTCCCCAACCCAGCCCTCACTTGGGTATTAATCCTAATTTTCCTGTGCAACTGAAACATCCCCTCGTCCATACAGCGTACAAAAAGACAGTAGGCAAGCAATCCTGATGGCTCACTCAGTCTGTTTCACCAGGCTCGGCTTCATCGAGGCCGTAGTTCCTGCCTGGGAAGCCCAGCCTCCATAACCCTAACCCTAATTTGGGTCTTAATGCTAATATTCTTCTGCAATGGAAACATCCCCCCATGGATACGGTGTACTAAAACGGAGTAGGGAAGCCATCCTGTTGGGCCACTCAAGTCTATTTCACCAAGCTAGGCTTCACAGAAGGTCTGGTTCCCTCCAGGGAAGCCTAGCCTCCCCAACCTTACCCCTAACTAGAGTCTTGGCCCTAATTTTCTTGTGCAACTGAAACATTCCCCCGTCCAAACGGTGTACAAAAAGAAAGTAGGCAAGCTATCCCGATGGCCCACTCAGTCTTTTTCACCAAGCTAGGCTGCCCCGAAGCCCACGATCACGCTTCGGATCCGCAGTCTCCCCAACCCTAACCCTAACTTGAATTTTTACACAAATTTTCTTGTGCAACTGAAACGATACCCCGTCCTTACAGTGCACATAAAGCCAGTAGGAAAGCTATCCCGATGGCCCACTCAGTGTTTTTCACCAAGCTAGGCTACACCGAAGCCCAGGATCCCGCCTGGGAAGCCCAGTCTCCCCAACCCTAACCCTAACTTGAGTCTTAACCCTAATTTTCTTGTGCAAGTGAAACATCCCTCCGTCCATACGGTTTGAAAAAGTCAGTAGGCAAGCCATCCCGATTGCCAACTCAATGTGTTCCACCAAGCTAGCCTTCACAGAGGCCCTGGTTGCTGCCTGGGAAGCACAGTCTCCCCAACCCAGCCCTCACTTGGGTATTAATCCTAATTTTCCTGTGCAACTGAAACATCCCCTCGTCCATACAGCGTACAAAAAGACAGTAGGCAAGCAATCCTGATGGCCCACTCAGTCTGTTTCACCAGGCTCGGCTTCATCGAGTCCGTAGTTCCTGCCTGGGAAGCCCAGCCTCCATAACCCTAACCCTAATTTGGGTCTTAATGCTAATATTCTTCTGCAATGGAAACATCCCCCCATGGATACGGTGTACTAAAACGGAGGAGGGAAGCCATCCTGTTGGGCCCCTCAAGTCTATTTCACCAAGCTAGGCTTCACAGAAGGTCTGGTTCCCTCCAGGGAAGCCTAGCCTCCCCAACCTTACCCCTAACTAGAGTCTTGGCCCTAATTTTCTTGTGCAACTGAAACATTCCCCCGTCCAAACGGTGTACAAAAAGAAAGTAGGCAAGCTATCCCGATGGCCCACTCAGTCTTTTTCACCAAGCTAGGCTGCACCGAAGCCCAGGATCACGCTTCGGATCCGCAGTCTCCCCAACCCTAACCCTAACTTGAATTTTTACACAAATTTTCTTGTGCAACTGAAACGATACCCCGTCCTTACAGTGCACAGAAAGACAGTAGGAAAGCTATCCCGATGGCCCACTCAGTCTGTTTCACCAAGCTAGGCTACACCGAAGCCCAGGATCCCGCCTGGGAAGCCCAGTCTCCCCAACCCTAACCCTAACTTGAGTCTTAACCCTAATTTTCTTGTGCAAGTGAAACATCCCTCCGTCCATACGGTTTAGAAAAAGTCAGTAGGCAAGCCATCCCGATTGCCAACTCAATCTGTTCCACCAAGCTAGCCTTCACAGAGGCCCTGGTTGCTGCCTGGGAAGCACAGTCTCCCCAACCCAGCCCTCACTTGGGTATTAATCCTAATTTTCCTGTGCAACTGAAACATCCCCTCGTCCATACAGCGTACAAAAAGACAGTAGGCAAGCAATCCTGATGGCTCACTCAGTCTGTTTCACCAGGCTCGGCTTCATCGAGGCCGTAGTTCCTGCCTGGGAAGCCCAGCCTCCATAACCCTAACCCTAATTTGGGTCTTAATGCTAATATTCTTCTGCAATGGAAACATCCCCCCATGGATACGGTGTACTAAAACGGAGTAGGGAAGCCATCCTGTTGGGCCACTCAAGTCTATTTCACCAAGCTAGGCTTCACAGAAGGTCTGGTTCCCTCCAGGGAAGCCTAGCCTCCCCAACCTTACCCCTAACTAGAGTCTTGGCCCTAATTTTCTTGTGCAACTGAAACATTCCCCCGTCCAAACGGTGTACAAAAAGAAAGTAGGCAAGCTATCCCGATGGCCCACTCAGTCTTTTTCACCAAGCTAGGCTGCCCCGAAGCCCACGATCACGCTTCGGATCCGCAGTCTCCCCAACCCTAACCCTAACTTGAATTTTTACACAAATTTTCTTGTGCAACTGAAACGATACCCCGTCCTTACAGTGCACAGAAAGCCAGTAGGAAAGCTATCCCGATGGCCCACTCAGTGTTTTTCACCAAGCTAGGCTACACCGAAGCCCAGGATCCCGCCTGGGAAGCCCAGTCTCCCCAACCCTAACCCTAACTTGAGTCTTAACCCTAATTTTCTTGTGCAAGTGAAACATCCCTCCGTCCATACGGTTTAGAAAAAGTCAGTAGGCAAGCCATCCCGATTGCCAACTCAATCTGTTCCACCAAGCTAGCCTTCACAGAGGCCCTGGTTGCTGCCTGGGAAGCACAGTCTCCCCAACCCAGCCCTCACTTGGGTATTAATCCTAATTTTCCTGTGCAACTGAAACATCCCCTCGTCCATACAGCGTACAAAAAGACAGTAGGCAAGCAATCCTGATGGCCCACTCAGTCTGTTTCACCAGGCTCGGCTTCATCGAGTCCGTAGTTCCTGCCTGGGAAGCCCAGCCTCCATAACCCTAACCCTAATTTGGGTCTTAATGCTAATATTCTTCTGCAATGGAAACATCCCCCCCTGGATACGGTGTACTAAAACGGAGGAGGGAAGCCATCCTGTTGGGCCACTCAAGTCTATTTCACCAAGCTAGGCTTCACAGAAGGTCTGGTTCCCTCCAGGGAAGCCTAGCCTCCCCAACCTTACCCCTAACTAGAGTCTTGGCCCTAATTTTCTTGTGCAACTGAAACATTCCCCCGTCCAAACGGTGTACAAAAAGAAAGTAGGCAAGCTATCCCGATGGCCCACTCAGTCTGTTTCACCAAGCTAGGCTGCACCGAAGCCCAGGATCACGCTTGGGATCCGCAGTCTCCCCAACCCTAACCCTAACTTGAGTTTTAACACAAATTTTCTTGTGCAACTGAAACGATACCCCGTCCTTACAGTGCACAGAAAGCCAGTAGGAAAGCTATCCCGATGGCCCACTCAGTCTGTTTCACCAAGCTAGGCTGCACCGAAGCCCAGGATCCCGCCTGGGAAGCCCAGTCTCCCCAACCCTAACCCTAACTTGAGTCTTAACCCTAATTTTCTTGTGCAAATGAAACATCCCCCCGTCCATACGGTTTAGAAAAAGTCAGTAGGCAAGCCATCCCGATTGCCAACTCAATCTGTTCCACCAAGCTAGCCTTCACAGAGGCCCTGGTTGCTACCTGGGAAGCACAGTCTCCCCAACCCAGCCCTAACTTGAGTCTTCTCAACCCTAATTTTCTTGTGCAAGTGAAACATCCCCCCGTCCATACGGTTTAGAAAAAGTCAGTAGGCAAGCGAACCCGATTGCCAACTCAATCTGTTCCAACAACCTAGCCTTCACAGAGGCCCTGGTTCCTGCCTGGGAAGCACAGTCTCCACAACCCAGCCCTCACTTGGGTATTAATCCTAATTTTCCAGTGCAACTGAAACATCCCCTCGTCCATACAGCGTACAAAACGACAGTAGGCAAGCAATCCTGATGGCCCACTCAGTCTGTTTCACCAGGTTCGGCTTCATCGAGGCCGTAGTTCCTGCCTGGAAAGCCCAGCCTCCATAACCCTAACCCTAACTTGGGTGTTAATGTTAATGTTCTTCTGCAATGGAAACATCCCCCCATGGATACGGTGTACTAAAACGGAGTAGGGAAGCCATCCTGGTGGCCCACTCAAGTCTGTTTCACCAAGCTAGGCTTCACAGAAGGTCTGGTTCCCTCCAGGGAAGCCTAGACTCCCCAACCTTACCCCTAACTAGAGACTTGGCCCTAATTTTCTTGTCAACTGAAACATTCCCCCATCCAAACGGTGTACAAAAAGAAAGTAGGCAAGCTATCCCGATGGCCCACTCAGTCTGTTTCACCAAGCTAGGCTACACCGACGCCCA
The DNA here is from genome assembly GCF_057233095.1 of Heloderma suspectum. Taxonomy (NCBI): domain Eukaryota; kingdom Metazoa; phylum Chordata; class Lepidosauria; order Squamata; family Helodermatidae; genus Heloderma; species Heloderma suspectum. The sequence goes on from NC_139459.1 coordinate 145,397,486, forward strand.
GGATCCCGCCTGGGAAGCCCAGTCTCCCCAACCCTAACCCTAACTTGAGACTTAACCCTAATTTTCTTGTGCAAGTGAAACATCCCTCCGTCCATACGGTTTAGAAAAAGTCAGTAGGCAAGCCATCCCGATTGCCAACTCAATCTGTTCCACCAAGCTAGCCTTCACAGAGGCCCTGGTTGCTGCCTGGGAAGCACAGTCTCCCCAACCCAGCCCTAGCTTGGGTATTAATCCTAATTTTCCTGTGCAACTGAAACATCCCCTCGTCCATACAGCGTACAAAAAGACAGTAGGCAAGCAATCCTGATGGCCCACTCAGTCTGTTTCACCAGGCTCGGCTTCATCGAGGCCGTAGTTCCTGCCTGGGAAGCCCAGCCTCCATAACCCTAACCCTAATTTGGGTCTTAATGCTAATGTTCTTCTGCAATGGAAACATCCCCCCATGGATACGGTGTACTAAAACGGAGTAGGGAAGCCATCCTGGTGGCCCACTCCAGTCTGTTTCACCAAGCTAGGCTTCACAGAGGGTCTGGTTCCCTCCAGGGAAGCCTAGCCTCCCCAACCTTACCCCTAACTAGAGTCTTGGCCCTAATTTTCTTGTCAACTGAAACATTCCCCCATCCAAACGGTGTACAAAAAGAAAGTAGGCAAGCTATCCCGATGGCCCACTCAGTCTGTTTCACCAAGCTAGGCTGCACCGAAGCCCAGGATCACGCTTGGGATCCGCAGTCTCCCCAACCCTAACCCTTACTTGAGTTTTAACACAAATTTTCTTGTGCAACTGAAATGATACCCCGTCCTTACAGTGCACAGAAAGCCAGTAGGAAAGCTATCCCGATGGCCCACTCAGTCTGTTTCACCAAGCTAGGCTACACCGACGCCCATGATCCCGCCTCGGAAGCCCAGTCTCCCCAACCCTAACCCTAACTTGAGTCTTAACCCTAATTTTCTTGTGCAAGTGAAACATCACTCCGTCCATACGGTTTAGAAAAAGTCAGTAGGCAAGCCATCCCGACTGCCAACTCAATCTGTTCCACCAAGCTAGCCTTCACAGAGGCCCTGGTTGCTGCCTGGGAAGCACAGTCTCCCCAACCCAGCCCTAACTTGGGTATTAATCCTAATTTTCCTGTGCAACAGAAACATCCCCTCGTCCATACAGCGTACAAAATGACAGTAGGCAAGCAATCCTGATGGCCCACTCAGTCTGTTTCACCAGGCTCGGCTTCATCGAGGCCGTAGTTCCTGCCTGGGAAGCCCAGCCTCCATAACCCTAACCCTAATTTGGGTCTTAATGCTAATGTTCTTCTGCAATGGAAACATCCCCCCATCGATACGGTGTACTACAACGGAGTAGGGAAGCCATCCTGGTGGCCCATTCCAGTCTGTTTCACCAAGCTAGGCTTCACAGAGGGTCTGGTTCCCTCCAGGGAAGCCTAGCCTCCCCAACCTTACCCCTAACTAGAGTCTTGGCCCTAATTTTCTTGTGCAACTGAAACATTCCCCTGTCCAAACGGTGTACAAAAAGAAAGTAGGCCAGCTATCCCGATGGCCCACTCAGTCTTTTTCACCAAGCTAGGCTGCACCGAAGCCCAGGATCACGCTTCGGATCCGCAGTCTCCCCAACCCTAACCCTAACTTGAATTTTTACACAAATTTTCTTGTGCAACTGAAACGATACCCCGTCCTTACAGTGCACAGAAAGACAGTAGGAAAGCTATCCCGATGGCCCACTCAGTCTGTTTCACCAAGCTAGGCTACACCGAAGCCCAGGATCCCGCCTGGGAAGCCCAGTCTCCCCAACCCTAACCCTAAATTGAGTCTTAACCCTAATTTTCTTGTGCAAGTGAAACATCCCTCCGTCCATACGGTTTAGAAAAAGTCAGTAGGCAAGCCATCCCGATTGCCAACTCAATCTGTTCCACCAAGCTAGCCTTCACAGAGGCCCTGGTTGCTGCCTGGGAAGCACAGTCTCCCCAACCCAGCCCTAACTTGGGTATTAATCCTAATTTTCCTGTGCAACTGAAACATCCCCTCGTCCATGCACCGTACAAAAAGACAGTAGGCAAGCCATCCCGATTGCCAACTCAATGTGTTCCACCAAGCTAGCCTTCACAGAGGCCCTGGTTGCTACCTGGGAAGCACAGTCTCCCCAACCCAGCCCTAACTTGAGTCTTCTTAACCCTAATTTTCTTGTGCAAGTGAAACATCCCCCCGTCCATACGGTTTAGAAAAAGTCAGTAGGCAAGCGAACCTGATTGCCAACTCAATCTGTTCCAACAAGCTAGCCTTCACAGAGGCCCTGGTTCCTGCCTGGGAAGCACAGTCTCCACAACCCAGCCCTCACTTGGGTATTAATCCTAATTTTCCAGTGCAACTGAAACATCCCCTCGTCCATACAGCTTCCAAAAAGACAGTAGGCAAGCAATCCTGATGGCCCGCTCAGTCTGTTTCACCAGGTTCGGCTTCATCGAGGCCGTAGTTCCTGCCTGGGAAGCCCAGCCTCCATAACCCTAACCCTAACTTGGGTGTTAATGCTAATGTTCTTCTGCAATGGAAACATCCCCCCATGGATACGGTGTACTAAAACGGAGGAGGGGAGCCATCCTGGTGGCCCACTCAAGTCTGTTTCACCAAGCTAGGCTTCACAGAAGGTCTGGTTCCCTCCAGGGAAGCCTAGACTCCCCAACCTTACCCCTAACTAGAGTCTTGGCCCTAATTTTCTTGTCAACTGAAACATTCCCCCATCCAAACAGTGTACAAAAAGAAAGTAGGCAAGCTATCCCGATGGCCCACTCAGTCTGTTTCACCAAGCTAGGCTGCACCGAAGCCCAGGATCACGCTTGGGATCCGCAGTCTCCCCAACCCTAACCCTTACTTGAGTTTTAACACAAATTTTCTTGTGCAACTGAAATGATACCCCGTCCTTACAGTGCACAGAAAGCCAGTAGGAAAGCTATCCCGATGGCCCACTCAGTCTGTTTCACCAAGCTAGGCTACACCGACGCCCATGATCCCGCCTGGGAAGCCCAGTCTCCCCAACCCTAACCCTAACTTGAGTCTTAACCCTAATTTTCTTGTGCAAGTGAAACATCACTCCGTCCATACGGTTTAGAAAAAGTCAGTAGGCAAGCCATCCCGACTGCCAACTCAATCTGTTCCACCAAGCTAGCCTTCACAGAGGCCCTGGTTGCTGCCTGGGAAGCACAGTCTCCCCAACCCAGCCCTAACTTGGGTATTAATCCTAATTTTCCTGTGCAACAGAAACATCCCCTCGTCCATACAGCGTACAAAACGACAGTAGGCAAGCAATCCTGATGGCCCACTCAGTCTGTTTCACCAGGCTCGGCTTCATCGAGGCCGTAGTTCCTGCCTGGGAAGCCCAGCCTCCATAACCCTAACCCTAATTTGGGTCTTAATGCTAATGTTCTTCTGCAATGGAAACATCCCCCCATCGATACGGTGTACTAAAACGGAGTAGGGAAGCCATCCTGGTGGCCCATTCCAGTCTGTTTCACCAAGCTAGGCTTCACAGAGGGTCTGGTTCCCTCCAGGGAAGCCTAGCCTCCCCAACCTTACCCCTAACTAGAGTCTTGGCCCTAATTTTCTTGTGCAACTGAAACATTCCCCTGTCCAAACGGTGTACAAAAAGAAAGTAGGCCAGCCATCCCGATGGCCCACTCAGTCTTTTTCACCAAGCTAGGCTGCACCGAAGCCCAGGATCACGCTTCGGATCCGCAGTCTCCCCAACCCTAAACCTAACTTGAATTTTTACACAAATTTTCTTGTGCAACTGAAACGATACCCCGTCCTTACAGTGCACAGAAAGACAGTAGGAAAGCTATCCCGATGGCCCACTCAGTCTGTTTCACCAAGCTAGGCTACACCGAAGCCCAGGATCCCGCCTGGGAAGCCCAGTCTCCCCAACCCTAACCCTAACTTGAGTCTTAACCCTAATTTTCTTGTGCAAGTGAAACATCCCTCCGTCCATACGGTTTAGAAAAAGTCAGTAGGCAAGCCATCCCGATTGCCAACTCAATCTGTTCCACCAAGCTAGCCTTCACAGAGGCCCTGGTTGCTGCCTGGGAAGCACAGTCTCCCCAACCCAGCCCTCACTTGGGTATTAATCCTAATTTTCCTGTGCAACTGAAACATCCCCTCGTCCATACAGCGTACAAAAAGACAGTAGGCAAGCAATCCTGATGGCCCACTCAGTCTGTTTCACCAGGCTCGGCTTCATCGAGTCCGTAGTTCCTGCCTGGGAAGCCCAGCCTCCATAACCCTAACCCTAATTTGGGTCTTAATGCTAATATTCTTCTGCAATGGAAACATCCCCCCATGGATACGGTGTACTAAAACGGAGTAGGGAAGCCATCCTGTTGGGCCACTGAAGTCTATTTCACCAAGCTAGGCTTCACAGAAGGTCTGGTTCCCTCCAGGGAAGCCTAGCCTCCCCAACCTTACCCCTAACTAGAGTCTTGGCCCTAATTTTCTTGTGCAACTGAAACATTCCCCCGTCCAAACGGTGTACAAAAAGAAAGTAGGCAAGCTATCCCGATGGCCCACTCAGTCTTTTTCACCAAGCTAGGCTGCACCGAAGCCCACGATCACGCTTCGGATCCGCAGTCTCCCCAACCCTAACCCTAACTTGAATTTTTACACAAATTTTCTTGTGCAACTGAAACGATACCCCGTCCTTACAGTGCACAGAAAGACAGTAGGAAAGCTATCCCGATGGCCCACTCAGTCTGTTTCACCAAGCTAGGCTACACCGAAGCCCAGGATCCCGCCTGGGAAGCCCAGTCTCCCCAACCCTAACCCTAACTTGAGTCTTAACCCTAATTTTCTTGTGCAAGTGAAACATCCCTCCGTCCATACGGTTTAGAAAAAGTCAGTAGGCAAGCCATCCCGATTGCCAACTCAATGTGTTCCACCAAGCTAGCCTTCACAGAGGCCCTGGTTGCTGCCTGGGAAGCACAGTCTCCCCAACCCAGCCCTCACTTGGGTATTAATCCTAATTTTCCTGTGCAACTGAAACATCCCCTCGTCCATACAGCGTACAAAAAGACAGTAGGCAAGCAATCCTGATGGCCCACTCAGTCTGTTTCACCAGGCTCGGCTTCATCGAGTCCGTAGTTCCTGCCTGGGAAGCCCAGCCTCCATAACCCTAACCCTAATTTGGGTCTTAATGCTAATATTCTTCTGCAATGGAAACATCCCCCCATGGATACGGTGTACTAAAACGGAGGAGGGAAGCCATCCTGTTGGGCCCCTCAAGTCTATTTCACCAAGCTAGGCTTCACAGAAGGTCTGGTTCCCTCCAGGGAAGCCTAGCCTCCCCAACCTTACCCCTAACTAGAGTCTTGGCCCTAATTTTCTTGTGCAACTGAAACATTCCCCCGTCCAAACGGTGTACAAAAAGAAAGTAGGCAAGCTATCCCGATGGCCCACTCAGTCTTTTTCACCAAGCTAGGCTGCACCGAAGCCCAGGATCACGCTTCGGATCCGCAGTCTCCCCAACCCTAACCCTAACTTGAATTTTTACACAAATTTTCTTGTGCAACTGAAACGATACCCCGTCCTTACAGTGCACAGAAAGACAGTAGGAAAGCTATCCCGATGGCCCACTCAGTCTGTTTCACCAAGCTAGGCTACACCGAAGCCCAGGATCCCGCCTGGGAAGCCCAGTCTCCCCAACCCTAACCCTAACTTGAGTCTTAACCCTAATTTTCTTGTGCAAGTGAAACATCCCTCCGTCCATACGGTTTAGAAAAAGTCAGTAGGCAAGCCATCCCGATTGCCAACTCAATCTGTTCCACCAAGCTAGCCTTCACAGAGGCCCTGGTTGCTGCCTGGGAAGCACAGTCTCCCCAACCCAGCCCTCACTTGGGTATTAATCCTAATTTTCCTGTGCAACTGAAACATCCCCTCGTCCATACAGCGTACAAAAAGACAGTAGGCAAGCAATCCTGATGGCTCACTCAGTCTGTTTCACCAGGCTCGGCTTCATCGAGGCCGTAGTTCCTGCCTGGGAAGCCCAGCCTCCATAACCCTAACCCTAATTTGGGTCTTAATGCTAATATTCTTCTGCAATGGAAACATCCCCCCATGGATACGGTGTACTAAAACGGAGGAGGGAAGCCATCCTGTTGGGCCACTCAAGTCTATTTCACCAAGCTAGGCTTCACAGAAGGTCTGGTTCCCTCCAGGGAAGCCTAGCCTCCCCAACCTTACCCCTAACTAGAGTCTTGGCCCTAATTTTCTTGTGCAACTGAAACATTCCCCCGTCCAAACGGTGTACAAAAAGAAAGTAGGCAAGCTATCCCGATGGCCCACTCAGTCTTTTTCACCAAGCTAGGCTGCCCCGAAGCCCACGATCACGCTTCGGATCCGCAGTCTCCCCAACCCTAACCCTAACTTGAATTTTTACACAAATTTTCTTGTGCAACTGAAACGATACCCCGTCCTTACAGTGCACAGAAAGACAGTAGGAAAGCTATCCCGATGGCCCACTCAGTGTTTTTCACCAAGCTAGGCTACACCGAAGCCCAGGATCCCGCCTGGGAAGCCCAGTCTCCCCAACCCTAACCCTAACTTGAGTCTTAACCCTAATTTTCTTGTGCAAGTGAAACATCCCTCCGTCCATACGGTTTAGAAAAAGTCAGTAGGCAAGCCATCCCGATTGCCAACTCAATCTGTTCCACCAAGCTAGCCTTCACAGAGGCCCTGGTTGCTGCCTGGGAAGCACAGTCTCCCCAACCCAGCCCTCACTTGGGTATTAATCCTAATTTTCCTGTGCAACTGAAACATCCCCTCGTCCATACAGCGTACAAAAAGACAGTAGGCAAGCAATCCTGATGGCCCACTCAGTCTGTTTCACCAGGCTCGGCTTCATCGAGTCCGTAGTTCCTGCCTGGGAAGCCCAGCCTCCATAACCCTAACCCTAATTTGGGTCTTAATGCTAATATTCTTCTGCAATGGAAACATCCCCCCCTGGATACGGTGTACTAAAACGGAGGAGGGAAGCCATCCTGTTGGGCCACTCAAGTCGATTTCACCAAGCTAGGCTTCACAGAAGGTCTGGTTCCCTCCAGGGAAGCCTAGCCTCCCCAACCTTACCCCTAACTAGAGTCTTGGCCCTAATTTTCTTGTGCAACTGAAACATTCCCCCGTCCAAACGGTGTACAAAAAGAAAGTAGGCAAGCTATCCCGATGGCCCACTCAGTCTGTTTCACCAAGCTAGGCTGCACCGAAGCCCAGGATCACGCTTGGGATCCGCAGTCTCCCCAACCCTAACCCTAACTTGAGATTTAACACAAATTTTCTTGTGCAACTGAAACGATACCCCGTCCTTACAGTGCACAGAAAGCCAGTAGGAAAGCTATCCCGATGGCCCACTCAGTCTGTTTCACCAAGCTAGGCTGCACCGAAGCCCAGGATCCCGCCTGGGAAGCCCAGTCTCCCCAACCCTAACCCTAACTTGAGTCTTAACCCTAATTTTCTTGTGCAAATGAAACATCCCCCCGTCCATACGGTTTAGAAAAAGTCAGTAGGCAAGCCATCCCGATTGCCAACTCAATCTGTTCCACCAAGCTAGCCTTCACAGAGGCCCTGGTTGCTACCTGGGAAGCACAGTCTCCCCAACCCAGCCCTAACTTGAGTCTTCTCAACCCTAATTTTCTTGTGCAAGTGAAACATCCCCCCGTCCATACGGTTTAGAAAAAGTCAGTAGGCAAGCGAACCCGATTGCCAACTCAATCTGTTCCAACAACCTAGCCTTCACAGAGGCCCTGGTTCCTGCCTGGGAAGCACAGTCTCCACAACCCAGCCCTCACTTGGGTATTAATCCTAATTTTCCAGTGCAACTGAAACATCCCCTCGTCCATACAGCGTACAAAAAGACAGTAGGCAAGCAATCCTGATGGCCCACTCAGTCTGTTTCACCAGGTTCGGCTTCATCGAGGCCGTAGTTCCTGCCTGGGAAGCCCAGCCTCCATAACCCTAACCCTAACTTGGGTGTTAATGTTAATGTTCTTCTGCAATGGAAACATCCCCCCATGGATACGGTGTACTAAAACGGAGTAGGGAAGCCATCCTGGTGGCCCACTCAAGTCTGTTTCACCAAGCTAGGCTTCACAGAAGGTCTGGTTCCCTCCAGGGAAGCCTAGACTCCCCAACCTTACCCCTAACTAGAGACTTGGCCCTAATTTTCTTGTCAACTGAAACATTCCCCCATCCAAACGGTGTACAAAAAGAAAGTAGGCAAGCTATCCCGATGGCCCACTCAGTCTGTTTCACCAAGCTAGGCTGCACCGAAGCCCAGGATCACGCTTGGGATCCGCAGTCTCCCCAACCCTAACCCTTACTTGAGTTTTAACACAAATTTTCTTGTGCAACTGAAATGATACCCCGTCCTTACAGTGCACAGAAAGCCAGTAGGAAAGCTATCCCGATGGCCCACTCAGTCTGTTTCACCAAGCTAGGCTACACCGACGCCCATGATCCCGCCTGGGAAGCCCAGTCTCCCCAACCCTAACCCTAACTTGAGTCTTAACCCTAATTTTCTTGTGCAAGTGAAACTTCCCTCCGTCCATACGGTTTAGAAAAAGTCAGTAGGCAAGCCATCCCGATTGCCAACTCAATCTGTTCCAACAAGCTAGCCTTCACAGAGGCCCTGGTTGCTGCCTGGGAAGCACAGTCTCCCCAACCCAGCCCTCACTTGGGTATTAATCCTAATTTTCCTGTGCAACTGAAACATCCCCTCGTCCATACAGCGTACAAAAAGACAGTAGGCAAGCAATCCTGATGGCCCACTCAGTCTGTTTCACCAGGCTCAGCTTCATCGAGGCCGTAGTTCCTGCCTGGGAAGCCCAGCCTCCATAACCCTAACCCTAATTTGGGTCTTAATGCTAATGTTCTTCTGCAATGGAAACATCCCCCCATGGATACGGTGTACTAAAACGGAGTAGGGAAGCCATCCTGGTGGCCCATTCCAGTCTGTTTCACCAAGCTAGGCTTCACAGAGGGTCTGGTTCCCTCCAGGGAAGCCTAGCCTCCCCAACCTTACCCCTAACTAGAGTCTTGGCCCTAATTTTCTTGTGCAACTGAAACATTCCCCTGTCCAAACGGTGTACAAAAAGAAAGTAGGCAAGCTATCCCGATGGCCCACTCAGTCTTTTTCACCAAGCTAGGCTGCACCGAAGCCCAGGATCACGCTTCGGATCCGCAGTCTCCCCAACCCTAACCCTAACTTGAATTTTTACACAAATTTTCTTGTGCAACTGAAACGATACCCCGTCCTTACAGTGCACAGAAAGCCAGTAGGAAAGCTATCCCGATGGCCCACTCAGTCTGTTTCACCAAGCTAGGCTGCACCGAAGCCCAGGATCCCGCCTGGGAAGCCCATTCTCCCCAACCCTAACCCTAACTTGAGTCTTAACCCTAATTTTCTTGTGCAAATGAAACATCCCCCCGTCCATACGGTTTAGAAAAAGTCAGTAGGCAAGCCATCCCGATTGCCAACTCAATCTGTTCCACCAAGCTAGCCTTCACAGAGGCCCTGGTTGCTGCCTGGGAAGCACAGTCTCCCCAACCCAGCCCTAACTTGGGTATTAATCCTAATTTTCCTGTGCAACTGAAACATCCCCTCGTCCATGCACCGTACAAAAAGACAGTAGGCAAGCCATCCCGATTGCCAACTCAATGTGTTCCACCAAGCTAGCCTTCACAGAGGCCCTGGTTGCTACCTGGGAAGCACAGTCTCCCCAACCCAGCCCTAACTTGAGTCTTCTTAACCCTAATTTTCTTGTGCAAGTGAAACATCCCCCCGTCCATACGGTTTAGAAAAAGTCAGTAGGCAAGCGAACCTGATTGCCAACTCAATCTGTTCCAACAAGCTAGCCTTCACAGAGGCCCTGGTTCCTGCCTGGGAAGCACAGTCTCCACAACCCAGCCCTCACTTCGGTATTAATCCTAATTTTCCAGTGCAACTGAAACATCCCCTCGTCCATACAGCTTCCAAAAAGACAGTAGGCAAGCAATCCTGATGGCCCACTCAGTCTGTTTCACCAGGTTCGGCTTCATCGAGGCCGTAGTTCCTGCCTGGGAAGCCCAGCCTCCATAACCCTAACCCTAACTTGGGTGTTAATGCTAATGTTCTTCTGCAATGGAAACATCCCCCCATGGATACGGTGTACTAAAACGGAGGAGGGAAGCCATCCTGGTGGCCCACTCAAGTCTGTTTCACCAAGCTAGGCTTCACAGAAGGTCTGGTTCCCTCCAGGGAAGCCTAGACTCCCCAACCTTACCCCTAACTAGAGTCTTGGCCCTAATTTTCTTGTCAACTGAAACATTCCCCCATCCAAACAGTGTACAAAAAGAAAGTAGGCAAGCTATCCCGATGGCCCACTCAGTCTGTTTCACCAAGCTAGGCTGCACCGAAGCCCAGGATCACGCTTGGGATCCGCAGTCTCCCCAACCCTAACCCTTACTTGAGTTTTAACACAAATTTTCTTGTGCAACTGAAATGATACCCCGTCCTTACAGTGCACAGAAAGCCAGTAGGAAAGCTATCCCGATGGCCCACTCAGTCTGTTTCACCAAGCTAGGCTACACCGACGCCCATGATCCCGCCTGGGAAGCCCAGTCTCCCCAACCCTAACCCTAACTTGAGTCTTAACCCTAATTTTCTTGTGCAAGTGAAACATCACTCCGTCCATACGGTTTAGAAAAAGTCAGTAGGCAAGCCATCCCGACTGCCAACTCAATCTGTTCCACCAAGCTAGCCTTCACAGAGGCCCTGGTTGCTGCCTGGGAAGCACAGTCTCCCCAACCCAGCCCTAACTTGGGTATTAATCCTAATTTTCCTGTGCAACAGAAACATCCCCTCGTCCATACAGCGTACAAAATGACAGTAGGCAAGCAATCCTGATGGCCCACTCAGTCTGTTTCACCAGGCTCGGCTTCATCGAGGCCGTAGTTCCTGCCTGGGAAGCCCAGCCTCCATAACCCTAACCCTAATTTGGGTCTTAATGCTAATGTTCTTCTGCAATGGAAACATCCCCCCATCGATACGGTGTACTAAAACGGAGTAGGGAAGCCATCCTGGTGGCCCATTCCAGTCTGTTTCACCAAGCTAGGCTTCACAGAGGGTCTGGTTCCCTCCAGGGAAGCCTAGCCTCCCCAACCTTACCCCTAACTAGAGTCTTGGCCCTAATTTTCTTGTGCAACTGAAACATTCCCCTGTCCAAACGGTGTACAAAAAGAAAGTAGGCCAGCCATCCCGATGGCCCACTCAGTCTTTTTCACCAAGCTAGGCTGCACCGAAGCCCAGGATCACGCTTCGGATCCGCAGTCTCCCCAACCCTAACCCTAACTTGAATTTTTACACAAATTTTCTTGTGCAACTGAAACGATACCCCGTCCTTACAGTGCACAGAAAGACAGTAGGAAAGCTATCCCGATGGCCCACTCAGTCTGTTTCACCAAGCTAGGCTACACCGAAGCCCAGGATCCCGCCTGGGAAGCCCATTCTCCCCAACCCTAACCCTAACTTGAGTCTTAACCCTAATTTTCTTGTGTAAGTGAAACATCCCTCCGTCCATACGGTTTAGAAAAAGTCAGTAGGCAAGCCATCCCGATTGCCAACTCAATCTGTTCCACCAAGCTAGCCTTCACAGAGGCCCTGGTTGCTGCCTGGGAAGCACAGTCTCCCCAACCCAGCCCTCACTTGGGTATTAATCCTAATTTTCCTGTGCAACTGAAACATCCCCTCGTCCATACAGCGTACAAAAAGACAGTAGGCAAGCAATCCTGATGGCTCACTCAGTCTGTTTCACCAGGCTCGGCTTCATCGAGTCCGTAGTTCCTGCCTGGGAAGCCCAGCCTCCATAACCCTAACCCTAATTTGGGTCTTAATGCTAATATTCTTCTGCAATGGAAACATCCCCCCATGGATACGGTGTACTAAAACGGAGTAGGGAAGCCATCCTGTTGGGCCACTGAAGTCTATTTCACCAAGCTAGGCTTCACAGAAGGTCTGGTTCCCTCCAGGGAAGCCTAGCCTCCCCAACCTTACCCCTAACTAGAGTCTTGGCCCTAATTTTCTTGTGCAACTGAAACATTCCCCCGTCCAAACGGTGTACAAAAAGAAAGTAGGCAAGCTATCCCGATGGCCCACTCAGTCTTTTTCACCAAGCTAGGCTGCACCGAAGCCCACGATCACGCTTCGGATCCGCAGTCTCCCCAACCCTAACCCTAACTTGAATTTTTACACAAATTTTCTTGTGCAACTGAAACGATACCCCGTCCTTACAGTGCACAGAAAGACAGTAGGAAAGCTATCCCGATGGCCCACTCAGTCTGTTTCACCAAGCTAGGCTACACCGAAGCCCAGGATCCCGCCTGGGAAGCCCAGTCTCCCCAACCCTAACCCTAACTTGAGTCTTAACCCTAATTTTCTTGTGCAAGTGAAACATCCCTCCGTCCATACGGTTTAGAAAAAGTCAGTAGGCAAGCCATCCCGATTGCCAACTCAATGTGTTCCACCAAGCTAGCCTTCACAGAGGCCCTGGTTGCTGCCTGGGAAGCACAGTCTCCCCAACCCAGCCCTCACTTGGGTATTAATCCTAATTTTCCTGTGCAACTGAAACATCCCCTCGTCCATACAGCGTACAAAAAGACAGTAGGCAAGCAATCCTGATGGCCCACTCAGTCTGTTTCACCAGGCTCGGCTTCATCGAGTCCGTAGTTCCTGCCTGGGAAGCCCAGCCTCCATAACCCTAACCCTAATTTGGGTCTTAATGCTAATATTCTTCTGCAATGGAAACATCCCCCCATGGATACGGTGTACTAAAACGGAGGAGGGAAGCCATCCTGTTGGGCCCCTCAAGTCTATTTCACCAAGCTAGGCTTCACAGAAGGTCTGGTTCCCTCCAGGGAAGCCTAGCCTCCCCAACCTTACCCCTAACTAGAGTCTTGGCCCTAATTTTCTTGTGCAACTGAAACATTCCCCCGTCCAAACGGTGTACAAAAAGAAAGTAGGCAAGCTATCCCGATGGCCCACTCAGTCTTTTTCACCAAGCTAGGCTGCACCGAAGCCCAGGATCACGCTTCGGATCCGCAGTCTCCCCAACCCTAACCCTAACTTGAATTTTTACACAAATTTTCTTGTGCAACTGAAACGATACCCCGTCCTTACAGTGCACAGAAAGACAGTAGGAAAGCTATCCCGATGGCCCACTCAGTCTGTTTCACCAAGCTAGGCTACACCGAAGCCCAGGATCCCGCCTGGGAAGCCCAGTCTCCCCAACCCTAACCCTAACTTGAGTCTTAACCCTAATTTTCTTGTGCAAGTGAAACATCCCTCCGTCCATACGGTTTAGAAAAAGTCAGTAGGCAAGCCATCCCGATTGCCAACTCAATCTGTTCCACCAAGCTAGCCTTCACAGAGGCCCTGGTTGCTGCCTGGGAAGCACAGTCTCCCCAACCCAGCCCTCACTTGGGTATTAATCCTAATTTTCCTGTGCAACTGAAACATCCCCTCGTCCATACAGCGTACAAAAAGACAGTAGGCAAGCAATCCTGATGGCTCACTCAGTCTGTTTCACCAGGCTCGGCTTCATCGAGGCCGTAGTTCCTGCCTGGGAAGCCCAGCCTCCATAACCCTAACCCTAATTTGGGTCTTAATGCTAATATTCTTCTGCAATGGAAACATCCCCCCATGGATACGGTGTACTAAAACGGAGTAGGGAAGCCATCCTGTTGGGCCACTCAAGTCTATTTCACCAAGCTAGGCTTCACAGAAGGTCTGGTTCCCTCCAGGGAAGCCTAGCCTCCCCAACCTTACCCCTAACTAGAGTCTTGGCCCTAATTTTCTTGTGCAACTGAAACATTCCCCTGTCCAAACGGTGTACAAAAAGAAAGTAGGCCAGCCATCCCGATGGCCCACTCAGTATTTTTCACCAAGCTAGGCTGCACCGAAGCCCAGGATCACGCTTCGGATCCGCAGTCTCCCCAACCCTAACCCTAACTTGAATTTTTACACAAATTTTCTTGTGCAACTGAAACGATACCCCGTCCTTACAGTGCACAGAAAGACAGTAGGAAAGCTATCCCGATGGCCCACTCAGTCTGTTTCACCAAGCTAGGCTACACCGAAGCCCAGGATCCCGCCTGGGAAGCCCAGTCTCCCCAAACCTAACCCTAACTTGAGTCTTAACCCTAATTTTCTTGTGCAAGTGAAACATCCCTCCGTCCATACGGTTTAGAAAAAGTCAGTAGGCAAGCCATCCCGATTGCCAACTCAATCTGTTCCACCAAGCTAGCCTTCACAGAGGCCCTGGTTGCTGCCTGGGAAGCACAGTCTCCCCAACCCAGCCCTCACTTGGGTATTAATCCTAATTTTCCTGTGCAACTGAAACATCCCCTCGTCCATACAGCGTACAAAAAGACAGTAGGCAAGCAATCCTGATGGCTCACTCAGTCTGTTTCACCAGGCTCGGCTTCATCGAGTCCGTAGTTCCTGCCTGGGAAGCCCAGCCTCCATAACCCTAACCCTAATTTGGGTCTTAATGCTAATATTCTTCTGCAATGGAAACATCCCCCCATGGATACGGTGTACTAAAACGGAGTAGGGAAGCCATCCTGTTGGGCCACTGAAGTCTATTTCACCAAGCTAGGCTTCACAGAAGGTCTGGTTCCCTCCAGGGAAGCCTAGCCTCACCAACCTTACCCCTAACTAGAGTCTTGGCCCTAATTTTCTTGTGCAACTGAAACATTCCCCCGTCCAAACGGTGTACAAAAAGAAAGTAGGCAAGCTATCCCGATGGCCCACTCAGTCTTTTTCACCAAGCTAGGCTGCACCGAAGCCCACGATCACGCTTCGGATCCGCAGTCTCCCCAACCCTAACCCTAACTTGAATTTTTACACAAATTTTCTTGTGCAACTGAAACGATACCCCGTCCTTACAGTGCACAGAAAGACAGTAGGAAAGCTATCCCGATGGCCCACTCAGTCTGTTTCACCAAGCTAGGCTACACCGAAGCCCAGGATCCCGCCTGGGAAGCCCAGTCTCCCCAACCCTAACCCTAACTTGAGTCTTAACCCTAATTTTCTTGTGCAAGTGAAACATCCCTCCGTCCATACGGTTTAGAAAAAGTCAGTAGGCAAGCCATCCCGATTGCCAACTCAATGTGTTCCACCAAGCTAGCCTTCACAGAGGCCCTGGTTGCTGCCTGGGAAGCACAGTCTCCCCAACCCAGCCCTCACTTGGGTATTAATCCTAATTTTCCTGTGCAACTGAAACATCCCCTCGTCCATACAGCGTACAAAAAGACAGTAGGCAAGCAATCCTGATGGCCCACTCAGTCTGTTTCACCAGGCTCGGCTTCATCGAGTCCGTAGTTCCTGCCTGGGAAGCCCAGCCTCCATAACCCTAACCCTAATTTGGGTCTTAATGCTAATATTCTTCTGCAATGGAAACATCCCCCCATGGATACGGTGTACTAAAACGGAGGAGGGAAGCCATCCTGTTGGGCCCCTCAAGTCTATTTCACCAAGCTAGGCTTCACAGAAGGTCTGGTTCCCTCCAGGGAAGCCTAGCCTCCCCAACCTTACCCCTAACTAGAGTCTTGGCCCTAATTTTCTTGTGCAACTGAAACATTCCCCCGTCCAAACGGTGTACAAAAAGAAAGTAGGCAAGCTATCCCGATGGCCCACTCAGTCTTTTTCACCAAGCTAGGCTGCACCGAAGCCCAGGATCACGCTTCGGATCCGCAGTCTCCCCAACCCTAACCCTAACTTGAATTTTTACACAAATTTTCTTGTGCAACTGAAACGATACCCCGTCCTTACAGTGCACAGAAAGACAGTAGGAAAGCTATCCCGATGGCCCACTCAGTCTGTTTCACCAAGCTAGGCTACACCGAAGCCCAGGATCCCGCCTGGGAAGCCCAGTCTCCCCAACCCTAACCCTAACTTGAGTCTTAACCCTAATTTTCTTGTGCAAGTGAAACATCCCTCCGTCCATACGGTTTAGAAAAAGTCAGTAGGCAAGCCATCCCGATTGCCAACTCAATCTGTTCCACCAAGCTAGCCTTCACAGAGGCCCTGGTTGCTGCCTGGGAAGCACAGTCTCCCCAACCCAGCCCTCACTTGGGTATTAATCCTAATTTTCCTGTGCAACTGAAACATCCCCTCGTCCATACAGCGTACAAAAAGACAGTAGGCAAGCAATCCTGATGGCTCACTCAGTCTGTTTCACCAGGCTCGGCTTCATCGAGGCCGTAGTTCCTGCCTGGGAAGCCCAGCCTCCATAACCCTAACCCTAATTTGGGTCTTAATGCTAATATTCTTCTGCAATGGAAACATCCCCCCATGGATACGGTGTACTAAAACGGAGTAGGGAAGCCATCCTGTTGGGCCACTCAAGTCTATTTCACCAAGCTAGGCTTCACAGAAGGTCTGGTTCCCTCCAGGGAAGCCTAGCCTCCCCAACCTTACCCCTAACTAGAGTCTTGGCCCTAATTTTCTTGTGCAACTGAAACATTCCCCCGTCCAAACGGTGTACAAAAAGAAAGTAGGCAAGCTATCCCGATGGCCCACTCAGTCTTTTTCACCAAGCTAGGCTGCCCCGAAGCCCACGATCACGCTTCGGATCCGCAGTCTCCCCAACCCTAACCCTAACTTGAATTTTTACACAAATTTTCTTGTGCAACTGAAACGATACCCCGTCCTTACAGTGCACAGAAAGCCAGTAGGAAAGCTATCCCGATGGCCCACTCAGTGTTTTTCACCAAGCTAGGCTACACCGAAGCCCAGGATCCCGCCTGGGAAGCCCAGTCTCCCCAACCCTAACCCTAACTTGAGTCTTAACCCTAATTTTCTTGTGCAAGTGAAACATCCCTCCGTCCATACGGTTTAGAAAAAGTCAGTAGGCAAGCCATCCCGATTGCCAACTCAATCTGTTCCACCAAGCTAGCCTTCACAGAGGCCCTGGTTGCTGCCTGGGAAGCACAGTCTCCCCAACTCAGCCCTCACTTGGGTATTAATCCTAATTTTCCTGTGCAACTGAAACATCCCCTCGTCCATACAGCGTACAAAAAGACAGTAGGCAAGCAATCCTGATGGCCCACTCAGTCTGTTTCACCAGGCTCGGCTTCATCGAGTCCGTAGTTCCTGCCTGGGAAGCCCAGCCTCCATAACCCTAACCCTAATTTGGGTCTTAATGCTAATATTCTTCTGCAATGGAAACATCCCCCCCTGGATACGGTGTACTAAAACGGAGGAGGGAAGCCATCCTGTTGGGCCACTCAAGTCTATTTCACCAAGCTAGGCTTCACAGAAGGTCTGGTTCCCTCCAGGGAAGCCTAGCCTCCCCAACCTTACCCCTAACTAGAGTCTTGGCCCTAATTTTCTTGTGCAACTGAAACATTCCCCCGTCCAAACGGTGTACAAAAAGAAAGTAGGCAAGCTATCCCGATGGCCCACTCAGTCTGTTTCACCAAGCTAGGCTGCACCGAAGCCCAGGATCACGCTTGGGATCCGCAGTCTCCCCAACCCTAACCCTAACTTGAGTTTTAACACAAATTTTCTTGTGCAACTGAAACGATACCCCGTCCTTACAGTGCACAGAAAGCCAGTAGGAAAGCTATCCCGATGGCCCACTCAGTCTGTTTCACCAAGCTAGGCTGCACCGAAGCCCAGGATCCCGCCTGGGAAGCCCAGTCTCCCCAACCCTAACCCTAACTTGAGTCTTAACCCTAATTTTCTTGTGCAAATGAAACATCCCCCCGTCCATACGGTTTAGAAAAAGTCAGTAGGCAAGCCATCCCGATTGCCAACTCAATCTGTTCCACCAAGCTAGCCTTCACAGAGGCCCTGGTTGCTACCTGGGAAGCACAGTCTCCCCAACCCAGCCCTAACTTGAGTCTTCTCAACCCTAATTTTCTTGTGCAAGTGAAACATCCCCCCGTCCATACGGTTTAGAAAAAGTCAGTAGGCAAGCGAACCCGATTGCCAACTCAATCTGTTCCAACAACCTAGCCTTCACAGAGGCCCTGGTTCCTGCCTGGGAAGCACAGTCTCCACAACCCAGCCCTCACTTGGGTATTAATCCTAATTTTCCAGTGCAACTGAAACATCCCCTCGTCCATACAGCGTACAAAAAGACAGTAGGCAAGCAATCCTGATGGCCCACTCAGTCTGTTTCACCAGGTTCGGCTTCATCGAGGCCGTAGTTCCTGCCTGGGAAGCCCAGCCTCCATAACCCTAACCCTAACTTGGGTGTTAATGTTAATGTTCTTCTGCAATGGAAACATCCCCCCATGGATACGGTGTACTAAAACGGAGTAGGGAAGCCATCCTGGTGGCCCACTCAAGTCTGTTTCACCAAGCTAGGCTTCACAGAAGGTCTGGTTCCCTCCAGGGAAGCCTAGACTCCCCAACCTTACCCCTAACTAGAGACTTGGCCCTAATTTTCTTGTCAACTGAAACATTCCCCCATCCAAACGGTGTACAAAAAGAAAGTAGGCAAGCTATCCCGATGGCCCACTCAGTCTGTTTCACCAAGCTAGGCTGCACCGAAGCCCAGGATCACGCTTGGGATCCGCAGTCTCCCCAACCCTAACCCTTACTTGAGTTTTAACACAAATTTTCTTGTGCAACTGAAATGATACCCCGTCCTTACAGTGCACAGAAAGCCAGTAGGAAAGCTATCCCGATGGCCCACTCAGTCTGTTTCACCAAGCTAGGCTACACCGACGCCCATGATCCCGCCTGGGAAGCCCAGTCTCCCCAACCCTAACCCTAACTTGAGTCTTAACCCTAATTTTCTTGTGCAAGTGAAACTTCCCTCCGTCCATACGGTTTAGAAAAAGTCAGTAGGCAAGCCATCCCGATTGCCAACTCAATCTGTTCCAACAAGCTAGCCTTCACAGAGGCCCTGGTTGCTGCCTGGGAAGCACAGTCTCCCCAACCCAGCCCTCACTTGGGTATTAATCCTAATTTTCCTGTGCAACTGAAACATCCCCTCGTCCATACAGCGTACAAAAAGACAGTAGGCAAGCAATCCTGATGGCCCACTCAGTCTGTTTCACCAGGCTCGGCTTCATCGAGGCCGTAGTTCCTGCCTGGGAAGCCCAGCCTCCATAACCCTAACCCTAATTTGGGTCTTAATGCTAATGTTCTTCTGCAATGGAAACATCCCCCCATGGATACGGTGTACTAAAACGGAGTAGGGAAGCCATCCTGGTGGCCCATTCCAGTCTGTTTCACCAAGCTAGGCTTCACAGAGGGTCTGGTTCCCTCCAGGGAAGCCTAGCCTCCCCAACCTTACCCCTAACTAGAGTCTTGGCCCTAATTTTCTTGTGCAACTGAAACATTCCCCTGTCCAAACGGTGTACAAAAAGAAAGTAGGCAAGCTATCCCGATGGCCCACTCAGTCTTTTTCACCAAGCTAGGCTGCACCGAAGCCCAGGATCACGCTTCGGATCCGCAGTCTCCCCAACCCTAACCCTAACTTGAATTTTTACACAAATTTTCTTGTGCAACTGAAACGATACCCCGTCCTTACAGTGCACAGAAAGCCAGTAGGAAAGCTATCCCGATGGCCCACTCAGTCTGTTTCACCAAGCTAGGCTGCACCGAAGCCCAGGATCCCGCCTGGGAAGCCCATTCTCCCCAACCCTAACCCTAACTTGAGTCTTAACCCTAATTTTCTTGTGCAAATGAAACATCCCCCCGTCCATACGGTTTAGAAAAAGTCAGTAGGCAAGCCATCCCGATTGCCAACTCAATCTGTTCCACCAAGCTAGCCTTCACAGAGGCCCTGGTTGCTACCTGGGAAGCACAGTCTCCCCAACCCAGCCCTAACTTGAGTCTTCTCAACCCTAATTTTCTTGTGCAAGTGAAACATCCCCCCGTCCATACGGTTTAGAAAAAGTCAGTAGGCAAGCGAACCCGATTGCCAACTCAATCTGTTCCAACAACCTAGCCTTCACAGAGGCCCTGGTTCCTGCCTGGGAAGCACAGTCTCCACAACCCAGCCCTCACTTGGGTATTAATCCTAATTTTCCTGTGCAACTGAAACATCCCCTCGTCCATACAGCGTACAAAAAGACAGTAGGCAAGCAATCCTGATGGCCCACTCAGTCTGTTTCACCAGGTTCGGCTTCATCGAGGCCGTAGTTCCTGCCTGGGAAGCCCAGCCTCCATAACCCTAACCCTAACTTGGGTGTTAATGTTAATGTTCTTCTGCAATGGAAACATCCCCCCATGGATACGGTGTACTAAAACGGAGTAGGGAAGCCATCCTGGTGGCCCACTCAAGTCTGTTTCACCAAGCTAGGCTTCACAGAAGGTCTGGTTCCCTCCAGGGAAGCCTAGACTCCCCAACCTTACCCCTAACTAGAGTCTTGGCCCTAATTTTCTTGTCAACTGAAACATTCCCCCATCCAAACGGTGTACAAAAAGAAAGTAGGCAAGCTATCCCGATGGCCCACTCAGTCTGTTTCACCAAGCTAGTCTGCACCGAAGCCCAGGATCACGCTTGGGATCCGCAGTCTCCCCAACCCTAACCCTTACTTGAGTTTTAACACAAATTTTCTTGTGCAACTGAAATGATACCCCGTCCTTACAGTGCACAGAAAGCCAGTAGGAAAGCTATCCCGATGGCCCACTCAGTCTGTTTCACCAAGCTAGGCTACACCGACGCCCATGATCCCGCCTGGGAAGCCCAGTCTCCCCAACCCTAACCCTAACTTGAGTCTTAACCCTAATTTTCTTGTGCAAGTGAAACTTCCCTCCGTCCATACGGTTTAGAAAAAGTCAGTAGGCAAGCCATCCCGATTGCCAACTCAATCTGTTCCAACAAGCTAGCCTTCACAGAGGCCCTGGTTGCTGCCTGGGAAGCACAGTCTCCCCAACCCAGCCCTCACTTGGGTATTAATCCTAATTTTCCTGTGCAACTGAA
This sequence comes from Heloderma suspectum, assembly GCF_057233095.1. Lineage (NCBI taxonomy): Eukaryota > Metazoa > Chordata > Lepidosauria > Squamata > Helodermatidae > Heloderma > Heloderma suspectum. The sequence continues at coordinate 145,418,452 of NC_139459.1, forward strand.
ACATCCCCTCGTCCATACAGCGTACAAAAAGACAGTAGGCAAGCAATCCTGATGGCCCACTCAGTCTGTTTCACCAGGCTCGGCTTCATCGAGGCCGTAGTTCCTGCCTGGGAAGCCCAGCCTCCATAACCCTAACCCTAATTTGGGTCTTAATGCTAAAGTTCTTCTGCAATGGAAACATCCCCCCATTGATACGGTGTACTAAAACGGAGTAGGGAAGCCATCCTGGTGGCCCATTCCAGTCTGTTTCACCAAGCTAGGCTTCACAGAGGGTCTGGTTCCCTCCAGGGAAGCCTAGCCTCCCCAACCTTACCCCTAACTAGAGTCTTGGCCCTAATTTTCTTGTGCAACTGAAACATTCCCCTGTCCAAACGGTGTACAAAAAGAAAGTAGGCAAGCTATCCCGATGGCCCACTCAGTCTTTTTCACCAAGCTAGGCTGCACCGAAGCCCAGGATCACGCTTGGGATCCGCAGTCTCCCCAACCCTAACCCTAACTTGAATTTTTACACAAATTTTCTTGTGCAACTGAAACGATACCCCGTCCTTACAGTGCACAGAAAGACAGTAGGCAAGCTATCCCGATGGCCCACTCAGTCTGTTTCACCAAGCTAGGCTACACCGAAGCCCAGGATCCCTCCTGGGAATCCCAGTCTCCCGAACCCTAACCCTAACTTGAGTCTTAACCCTAATTTTCTTGTGCAAGTGAAACATCCCTCCGTCCATACGGTTTAGAAAAAGTCAGTAGGCAAGCCATCCCGATTGCCAACTCAATCTGTTCCAACAAGCTAGCCTTCACAGAGGCCCTGGTTGCTGCCTGGGAAGCACAGTCTCCCCAACCCAGCCCTCACTTGGGTATTAATCCTAATTTTCCTGTGCAACGGAAACATCCCCTCGTCCATACAGCGTACAAAAAGACAGTAGGCAAGCAATCCTGATGGCCCACTCAGTCTGTTTCACCAGGCTCGGCTTCATCGAGGCCGTAGTTCCTGCCTGGGAAGCCCAGCCTCCATAACCCTAACCCTAATTTGGGTCTTAATGCTAAAGTTCTTCTGCAATGGAAACATCCCCCCATTGATACGGTGTACTAAAACGGAGTAGGGAAGCCATCCTGGTGGCCCATTCCAGTCTGTTTCACCAAGCTAGGCTTCACAGAGGGTCTGGTTCCCTCCAGGGAAGCCTAGCCTCCCCAACCTTACCCCTAACTAGAGTCTTGGCCCTAATTTTCTTGTGCAACTGAAACATTCCCCTGTCCAAACGGTGTACAAAAAGAAAGTAGGCAAGCTATCCCGATGGCCCACTCAGTCTTTTTCACCAAGCTAGGCTGCACCGAAGCCCAGGATCACGCTTGGGATCCGCAGTCTCCCCAACCCTAACCCTAACTTGAATTTTTACACAAATTTTCTTGTGCAACTGAAACGATACCCCGTCCTTACAGTGCACAGAAAGACAGTAGGAAAGCTATCCCGATGGCCCACTCAGTCTGTTTCACCAAGCTAGGCTACACCGAAGCCCAGGATCCCGCCTGGGAATCCCAGTCTCCCGAACCCTAACCCTAACTTGAGTCTTAACCCTAATTTTCTTGTGCAAGTGAAACATCCCTCCGTCCATACGGTTTAGAAAAAGTCAGTAGGCAAGCCATCCCGATTGCCAACTCAATCTGTTCCACCAAGCTAGCCTTCACAGAGGCCCTGGTTGCTGCCTGGGAAGCACAGTCTCCCCAACCCAGCCCTCACTTGGGTATTAATCCTAATTTTCCTGTGCAACTGAAACATCCCCTCGTCCATACAGCGTACAAAAAGACAGTAGGCAAGCAATCCTGATGGCCCACTCAGTCTGTTTCACCAGGCTCGGCTTCATCGAGTCCGTAGTTCCTGCCTGGGAAGCCCAGCCTCCATAACCCTAACCCTAATTTGGGTCTTAATGCTAATATTCTTCTGCAATGGATACATCCCCCCATGGATACGGTGTACTAAAACGTAGTAGGGAAGCCATCCTGTTGGGCCACTCAAGTCTATTTCACCAAGCTAGGCTTCACAGAAGGTCTGGTTCCCTCCAGGGAAGCCTAGCCTCCCCAACCTTACCCCTAACTAGAGTCTTGGCCCTAATTTTCTTGTGCAACTGAAACATTCCCCCGTCCAAACGGTGTACAAAAAGAAAGTAGGCAAGCTATCCCGATGGCCCACTCAGTCTGTTTCACCAAGCTAGGCTGCACCGAAGCCCAGGATCACGCTTGGGATCCGCAGTCTCCCCAACCCTAACCCTAACTTGAGTTTTAACACAAATTTTCTTGTGCAACTGAAACGATACCCCGTCCTTACAGTGCACAGAAAGCCAGTAGGAAAGCTATCCCGATGGCCCACTCAGTCTGTTTCACCAAGCTAGGCTGCACCGAAGCCCAGGATCCCGCCTGGGAAGCCCAGTCTCCCCAACCCTAACCCTAACTTGAGTCTTAACCCTAATTTTCTTGTGCAAGTGAAACATCCCCCCGTCCATACGGTTTAGAAAAAGTCAGTAGGCAAGCCATCCCGATTGCCAACTCAATGTGTTCCACCAAGCTAGCCTTCACAGAGGCCCTGGTTGCTACCTGGGAAGCACAGTCTCCCCAACCCAGCCCTAACTTGAGTCTTCTCAACCCTAATTTTCTTCTGCAAGTGAAACATCCCCCCGTCCATACGGTTTAGAAAAAGTCAGTAGGCAAGCGAACCCGATTGCCAACTCAATCTGTTCCAACAAGCTAGCCTTCACAGAGGCCCTGGTTCCTGCCTGGGAAGCACAGTCTCGACAACCCAGCCCTCACTTGGGCATTAATCCTAATTTTCCTGTGCAACTGAAACATCCCCTCGTCCATACAGCGTACAAAAAGACAGTAGGCAAGCAATCCTGATGGCCCACTCAGTCTGTTTCACCAGGCTCGGCTTCATCGAGGACGTAGTTCCTGCCTGGGAAGCCCAGCCTCCATAACCCTAACCCTAATTTGGGTCTTAATGCTAATGTTCTTCTGCAATGGAAACATCCCCCCATGGATACGGTGTACTAAAACGGAGTAGGGAAGCCATCCTGGTGGCCCACTCAAGTCTGTTTCACCAAGCTAGGCTTCACAGAGGGTCTGGTTCCCTCCAGGGAAGCCTAGCCTCCCCAACCTTACCCCTAACTAGAGTCTTGGCCCTAATTTTCTTGTGCAACTGAAAAATTCCCCCGACCAAACGGTGTACAAAAAGAAAGTAGGCAAGCTATCCCGATGGCCCACTCAGTCTGTTTCACCAAGCTAGGCTGCACCGAAGCCCAGGATCACGCTTGGGATCCGCAGTCTCCCCAACCCTAACCCTAACTTGAGTTTTAACACAAATTTTCTTGTGCAACTGAAACGATACCCCGTCCTTACAGTGCACAGAAAGCCAGTAGGAAAGCTATCCCGATGGCCCACTCAGTCTGTTTCACCAAGCTAGGCTACAGCGAAGCCCAGGATCTCGCCTGGGAAGCCCAGTCTCCCCAACCCTGACCCTAACTTGAGTCTTAACCCTAATTTTCTTGTGCAAGTGAAACAACCCCCCGTCCATACGGTTTAGAAAAAGTCAGTAGGCAAGCCATCCCGATTGCCAACTCAATCTGTTCCACCAAGCTAGCCTTCACAAAGGCCCTGGTTGCTGCCTGGGAAGCACAGTCTCCCCAACCCAGCCCTAACTTGGGTATTAATCCTAATTTTCCTGTGCAACTGAAACATCCCCTCGTCCATGCACCGTACAAAAAGACAGTAGGCAAGCCATCCCGATTGCCAACTCAATGTGTTCCACCAAGCTAGCCTTCACAGAGGCCCTGGTTGTTCCCTGGGAAGCACAGTCTCCCCAACCCAGCCCTAACTTGAGTCTTCTTAACCCTAATTTTCTTGTGCAAGTGAAACATCCCCCCGTCCATACGGTTTAGAAAAAGTCAGTAGGCAAGCGAACCCGATTGCCAACTCAATCTGTTCCAACAAGCTAGCCTTCACAGAGGCCCTGGTTCCTGCCTGGGAAGCACAGTCTCTACAACCCAGCCCTCACTTGGGTATTAATCCTAATTTTCCTGTGCAACTGAAACATCCCCTCGTCCATACAGCGTACAAAAAGACAGTAGGCAAGCAATCCTGATGGCCCACTCAGTCTGTTTCACCAGGCTCGGCTTCATCGAGTCCGTAGTTCCTGCCTGGGAAGCACAGCCTCCATAACCCTAACGCTAATTTGGGTGTTAATGCTAATGTTCTTCTGCAATGGAAACATCCCCCCATGGATAAGGTGTACTAAAACGGAGTAGGGAAGCCATCCTGGTGGCCCACTCAAGTCTGTTTCACCAAGCTAGGCTTCACAGAAGGTCTGGTTCCCTCCAGGGAAGCCTAGACTCCCCAACCTTACCCCTAACTAGAGTCTTGGCCCTAATTTTCTTGTCAACTGAAACATTCCCCCGTCCAAATGGTGTACAAAAAGAAAGTAGGCAAGCTATCCCGATGGCCCACTCAGTCTGTTTCACCAAGCTAGGCTGCACCGAAGCCCAGGATCACGCTTGGGATCCGCAGTCTCCCCAACCCTAACCGTAACTTGAGTTTTAACACAAATTTTCTTGTGCAACTGAAACGATACCCCGTCCTTACAGTGCACAGAAAGCCAGTAGGCAAGCTATCCCGATGGCCCACTCAGTCTGTTTCACCAAGCTAGGCTACACCGACGCCCATGATCCCACCTGGGAAGCCCAGTCTCCCCAACCCTAACCCTAACTTGAGTCTTAACCCTAATTTTCTTGTGCAAGTGAAACATCCCCCCGTCCATACGGTTTAGAAAAAGTCAGTAGGCAAGCGAACCCGATTGCCAACTCAATCTGTTCCAACAAGCTAGCCTTCACAGTGGCCCTGGTTCCTGCCTGGGAAGCACAGTCTCCACAACCCAGCCCTCACTTGGGTATTAATCCTAATTTTCCTGTGCAACTGAAACATCCCCTCGTCCATACAGCGTACAAAAAGACAGTAGGCAAGCAATCCGGATGGCCCACTCAGTCTGTTTCACCAGGCTCGGCTTCATCGAGGCCGTAGTTCCTGCCTGGGAAGCCCAGCCTCCATAACCCTAACCCTAATTTGGGTGTTAATGCTAATGTTCTTCTGCAATGGAAACATCCCCCCATGGATAAGGTGTACTAAAACGGAGTAGGGAAGCCATCCTGGTGGCCCACTCAAGTCTGTTTCACCAAGCTAGGCTTCACAGAAGGTCTGGTTCCCTCCAGGGAAGCCTAGACTCCCCAACCTTACCCCTAACTAGAGTCTTGGCCCTAATTTTCTTGTCAACTGAAACATTCCCCCGTCCAAACGGTGTACAAAAAGAAAGTAGGCAAGCTATCCCGATGGCCCACTCAGTCTGTTTCACCAAGCTAGGCTGCACCGAAGCCCAGGATCACGCTTGGGATCCGCAGTCTCCCCAACCCTAACCGTAACTTGAGTTTTAACACAAATTTTCTTGTGCAACTGAAACGATACCCCGTCCTTACAGTGCACAGAAAGCCAGTAGGCAAGCTATCCCGATGGCCCACTCAGTCTGTTTCAGCAAGCTAGGCTACACCGACGCCCAGGATCCCACCTGGGAAGCCCGGTCTACCCAACCCTAACCCTAACTTGAGTCTTAACCCTAATTTTCTTGTGCAAATGAAACATCCTCCCGTCCATACGGTTTAGAAAAAGTCAGTAGGCAAGCCATCCCGATTGCCAACTCAATGTGTTCCACCAAGCTAGCCTTCACAGAGGCCCTGGTTGCTACCTGGGAAGCACAGTCTCCCCAACCCAGCCCTAACTTGAGTCTTCTTAACCCTAATTTTCTTGTGCAAGTGAAACATCCCCCCGTCCATACGGTTTAGAAAAAGTCAGTAGGCAAGCGAACCCGATTGCCAACTCAATCTGTTCCAACAAGCTAGCCTTCACAGAGGCCCTGGTTCCTGCCTGGGAAGCACAGTCTCCACAACCCAGCCCTCACTTGGGTATTAATCCTAATTTTCCTGTGCAACTGAAACATCCCCTCGTCCATACAGCGTACAAAAAGACAGTAGGCAAGCAATCCGGATGGCCCACTCAGTCTGTTTCACCAGGCTCGGCTTCATCGAGGCCGTAGTTCCTGCCTGGGAAGCCCAGCCTCCATAACCCTAACCCTAATTTGGGTGTTAATGCTAATGTTCTTCTGCAATGGAAACATCCCCCCATGGATAAGGTGTACTAAAACGGAGTAGGGAAGCCATCCTGGTGGCCCACTCAAGTCTGTTTCACCAAGCTAGGCTTCACAGAAGGTCTGGTTCCCTCCAGGGAAGCCTAGACTCCCCAACCTTACCCCTAACTAGAGTCTTGGCCCTAATTTTCTTGTCAACTGAAACATTCCCCCGTCCAAACGGTGTACAAAAAGAAAGTAGGCAAGCTATCCCGATGGCCCACTCAGTCTGTTTCACCAAGCTAGGCTGCACCGAAGCCCAGGATCACGCTTGGGATCCGCAGTCTCCCCAACCCTAACCGTAACTTGAGTTTTAACACAAATTTTCTTGTGCAACTGAAACGATACCCCGTCCTTACAGTGCACAGAAAGCCAGTAGGCAAGCTATCCCGATGGCCCACTCAGTCTGTTTCACCAAGCTAGGCTACACCGACGCCCAGGATCCCACCTGGGAAGCCCGGTCTCCCCAACCCTAACCCTAACTTGAGTCTTAACCCTAATTTTCTTGTGCAAATGAAACATCCTCCCGTCCATACGGTTTAGAAAAAGTCAGTAGGCAAGCCATCCCGATTGCCAACTCAATGTGTTCCACCAAGCTAGCCTTCACAGAGGCCCTGGTTGCTACCTGGGAAGCACAGTCTCCCCAACCCAGCCCTAACTTGAGTCTTCTTAACCCTAATTTTCTTGTGCAAGTGAAACATCCCCCCGTCCATACGGTTTAGAAAAAGTCAGTAGGCAAGCGAACCCGATTGCCAACTCAATCTGTTCCAACAAGCTAGCCTTCACAGAGGCCCTGGTTCCTGCCTGGGAAGCACAGTCTCCACAACCCAGCCCTCACTTGGGTATTAATCCTAATTTTCCTGTGCAACTGAAACATCCCCTCGTCCATACAGTGTACAAAAAGACAGTAGGCAAGCAATCCTGATGGCCCACTCAGTCTGTTTCACCAGGCTCGGCTTCATCGAGGCCGTAGTTCTTGCCTGGGAAGCCCAGCCTCCATAACCCTAACCCTAATTTGGGTCTTAGTGCTAATGTTCTTCTGCAATGGAAACATCCCCCCATGGATACGGTGTACTAAAACGGAGTAGGGAAGCCATCCTGGTGGCCCACTCAAGTCTGTTTCACTAAGCTAGGCTTCACAGAGGGTCTGGTTCCCTCCAGGGAAGCCTAGCCTCCCCAACCTTACCCCTAACTAGAGTCTTGGCCCTAATTTTCTTGTGCAACTGAAACATTCCCCCGTCCAAACGGTGAACAAAAAGAAAGTAGGCAAGCTATCCTGATGCCCCACTTAGTCTGTTTCACCAAGCTAGGCTGCACCGAAGCCCAGGATCACGCTTGGGATCCGCAGTCTCCCCAACCCTAACCCTAACTTGAGTTTTAACACAAATTTTCTTGTGCAAGTGAAACATCCCCCCGTCCATACGGTTTAGAAAAAGTCAGTAGGCAAGCCATCCCGATTGCCAACTCAATATGTTCCACCAAACTAGCCTTCACAGAGGCCCTGGTTGCTGCCTGGGAAGCACAGTCTCCCCAACCCAGCCCTAACTTGGGTATTAATCCTAATTTTCCTGTGCAACTGAAACATCCCCTCGTCCATACAGCGTACAAAAAGACAGTAGGCAAGCTATCCCGATGGCCCACTCAGTCTCTTTCACCAAGCTAGGCTACACCGACGCCCAGGATCCCGCCTGGGAAGCCCAGTCTCCCCAACCCTGACCCTAACTTGAGTCTTAACCCTAATTTTCTCGTGCAAGTGAAACATCCTCCCGTCCTTACGGTTTAGAAAAAGTCAGTAGGCAAGCCATCCCGATTGCCAACTCAATCTGTTTCACCAAGCTAGCCTTCACAGAGGCCCTGGTTCCTGCCTGGGAAGCCCGGTCTCACCAACCCTATCCCTAACTTGAGGCTTCTTAACCCTAATTTTCTTGTGCAAGTGAAACATCCCCCCGTCCATACGGTTTAGAAAAAGTCAGTAGGCAAGCGAACCCGATTGCCAACTCAATCTGTTCCAACAAGCTAGCCTTCACAGACGCCCTGGTTGCTGCCTGGGAAGCACAGTCTCCCCAACCAAGCCCTCACTTGGGTATTAATCCTAATTTTCCTGTGCAACTGAAACATCCCCTCGTCCATACAGCATACAAAAAGACAGTAGTCAAGCAGTCCTGATGGCCCACTCAGTCTGTTTCACCAAGCTAGGCTACACCGACGCCCAGGATCCCGCCTGGGAAGCCCAGTCTCCCCAACCCTAACCCTAACTTGCATCTTAACTCTAATTTTCTTGTGCAAGTGAAACATCCCTCCGTCCATACTGTTTAGAAAAAGTCAGTAGGCAAGCCATCCCGATTGCCAACTCAATCTGTTCCACCAAGCTAGCCTTCACAGAGGCCCTGGTTGCTGCCTGGGAAGCACAGTCTCCCCATCCCAGCCCTAACTAGGGTATTAATCCTAATTTTCCTGTGCAACTGAAACATCCCCTCGTCCATACAGCGTACAAAAAGACAGTAGGCAAGCAATCCTGATGGCCCACTCAGTCTGTTTCACCAGGCTCGGCTTCATCGAGGCCGTAGTTCCTGCCTGGGAAGCCCAGCCTCCATAACCCTAACCCTAATTTGGGTGTTAATGCTAATGTTCTTCTGCAATGAAAACATCCCCCCATGGATACGGTGTACTAAAACGGAGTAGGGAAGCCATCCTCGTGGCCCAATCAAGTCTGTTTCACCAAGCTAGGCTTCACAGAGGGTGTGGTTCCCTCCAGGGAAGCCTAGCCTCCCCAACCTTACCCCTAACTAGAGTCTTGGCCCTAATTTTCTTGTGCAACTGAAACATTCCCCCGTCCAAACGGTGTACAAAAAGAAAGTAGGCAAGCTATCCCGATGCCCCACTCAGTCTGTTTCACCAAGCTAGGCTGCACCAAAGCCCAGGATCACGCTTGGGATCCGCAGTCTACCCAACCCTAACCCTAACTTGAGTTTTAACACAAATTTTCTTGTGCAACTGAAACGATACCCCGTCCTTACAGTGCACAGAAAGCCAGTAGGAAAGCTATCCCGATGGCCCACTCAGTCTGTTTCACCAAGCTAGGCTACACCGACGCCCAGGATCCCGCCTGGGAAGCCCAGTCTCCCCAACCCTAACCCTAACTTGAGTCTTAACCCTAATTTTCTTGTGCAAGTGAAACATCCCTCCGTCCATACGGTTTAGAAAAAGTCAGTAGGCAAGCCATCCCGATTGCCAACTCAATCTGTTCCACCAAGCTAGCCTTCACAGAGGCCCTGGTTGCTTCCTGGGAAGCACAGTCTCCCCACCCCAGCCCTAGCTTGGGTATTAATCCTAATTTTCCTGTGCAACTGAAACATCCCCTCGTCCATACAGCGTACAAAAAGACAGTAGGCAAGCAATCCTGATGGCCCACTCAGTCTGTTTCACCAGGCTCGGCTTCATCGAGGCCGTAGTTCCTGCCTGGGAAGCCCAGCCTCCATAACCCTAACCCTAATTTGGGTCTTAATGCTAATGTTCTTCTGCAATGGAAACATCCCCCCATGGATACGGTGTACTAAAACGGAGTAGGGAAGCCTTCCTGGTGGCCCACTCCAGTCTGTTTCACCAAGCTAGGCTTCACAGAGGGTCTGGTTCCCTCCAGGGAAGCCTAGCCTCCCCAACCTTACCCCTAACTAGAGTCTTGGCCCTAATTTTCTTGTGCAACTGAAACATACCCCGAACAAACGGTGTACAAAAAGAAAGTAGGCAAGCTATCCCGATGCCCCACTCAGTCTGTTTCACCAAGCTAGGCTGCACCGAAGCCCAGGATCACGCTTCGGATCCGCAGTCTCCCCAACCCTAACCCTAACTTGAATTTTTACACAAATTTTCTTGTGCAACTGAAACGATACCCCGTCCTTACAGTGCACAGAAAGCCAGTAGGAAAGCTATCCCGATGGCCCACTCAGTCTGTTTCACCAAGCTAGGCTACACCGAAGCCCAGGATCCCGCCTGGGAAGCCCAGTCTCCCCAACCCTAACCCTAACTTGAGTCTTAACCCTAATTTTCTTGTGCAAATGAAACATCCCTCCGTCCATCCGGTTTAGAAAAAGTCAGTAGGCAAGCCATCCCGATTGCCAACTCAATCTGTTCCAACAAGCTAGCCTTCACAGAGGCCCTGGTTGCTGCCTGGGAAGCACAGTCTCCCCAACCCAGCCCTCACTTGGGTATTAATCCTAATTTTCCTGTGCAACTGAAACATCCCCTCGTCCATACAGCGTACAAAAAGACAATAGGCAAGCAATCCTGATGGCCCACTCAGTCTGTTTCACCAGGCTCGGCTTCATCGAGGCCGTAGTTCCTGCCTGGGAAGCCCAGCCTCCATAACCCTAACCCTAATTTGGGTCTTAATGCTAATATTCTTCTGCAATGGAAACATCCCCCCATGGATACGGTGTACTAAAACGGAGTAGGGAAGCCATCCTGTTGGGCCACTCAAGTCTATTTCACCAAGCTAGGCTTCACAGAGGGTCTGGTTCCCTCCAGGGAAGCCTAGCCTCCCCAACCTTACCCCTAACTAGAGTCTTGGCCCTAATTTTCTTGTGCAACTGAAACATTCCCCCGTCCAAACGGTGTACAAAAAGAAAGTAGGCAAGCTATCCCGATGGCCCACTCAGTCTGTTTCACCAAGCTAGGCTGCACCGAAGCCCAGGATCCCGCCTGGGAAGCCCAGTCTCCCCAACCCTAACCCTAACTTGAGTCTTAACCCTAATTTTCTTGTGCAAGTGAAACATCCCCCCATCCATACGGTTTAGAAAAAGTCAGTAGGCAAGCCATCCCGACTGCCAACTCAATCTGTTCCACCAAGCTAGCCTTCACAGAGGCCCTGGTTGCTGCCTGGGAAGCACAGTCTCCCCAACCCAGCCCTAACTTGGGTATTAATCCTAATTTTCCTGTGCAACTGAAACATCCCCTCGTCCATACAGCGTACAAAAAGACAGTAGGCAAGCAATCCTGATGGCCCACTCAGTCTGTTTCACCAGGCTCGGCTTCATCGAGGCCGTAGTTCCTGCCTGGGAAGCCCAGCCTCCATAACCCTAACCCTAATTTGGGTCTTAATGCTAATGTTCTTCTGCAATGGAAACATCCCCCCATGGATACGGTGTACTAAAACGGAGTAGGGAAGCCATCCTGGTGGCCCATTCCAGTCTGTTTCACCAAGCTAGGCTTCACAGAGGGTCTGGTTCCCTCCAGGGAAGCCTAGCCTCCCCAACCTTACCCCTAACTAGAGTCTTGGCCCTAATTTTCTTGTGCAACTGAAACATTCCCCTGTCCAAACGGTGTACAAAAAGAAAGTAGGCAAGCTATCCCGATGGCCCACTCAGTCTTTTTCACCAAGCTAGGCTGCACCGAAGCCCAGGATCACGCTTCGGATCCGCAGTCTCCCCAACCCTAACCCTAACTTGAATTTTTACACAAATTTTCTTGTGCAACTGAAACGATACCCCGTCCTTACAGTGCACAGAAAGACAGTAGGAAAGCTATCCCGATGGCCCACTCAGTCTGTTTCACCAAGCTAGGCTACACCGAAGCCCAGGATCCCGCCTGGGAAGCCCAGTCTCCCCAACCCTAACCCTAACTTGAGTCTTAACCCTAATTTTCTTGTGCAAGTGAAACATCCCTCCGTCCATACGGTTTAGAAAAAGTCAGTAGGCAAGCCATCCCGATTGCCAACTCAATCTGTTCCAACAAGCTAGCCTTCACAGAGTCCCTGGTTGCTGCCTGGGAAGCACAGTCTCCCCAACCCAGCCCTCACTTGGGTATTAATCCTAATTTTCCTGTGCAACTGAAACATCCCCTCGTCCATACAGCGTACAAAAAGACAGTAGGCAAGCAATCCTGATGGCCCACTCAGTCTGTTTCACCAGGCTCGGCTTCATCGAGTCCGTAGTTCCTGCCTGGGAAGCCCAGCCTCCATAACCCTAACGCTAATTTGGGTGTTAATGCTAATGTTCTTCTGCAATGGAAACATCCCCCCATGGATACGGTGTACTAAAACGGAGTACGGAAGCCATCCTGGTGGCCCACTCAAGTCTGTTTCACCAAGCTAGGCTTCACAGAAGGTCTGGTTCCCTCCAGGGAAGCCTAGACTCCCCAACCTTACCCCTAACTAGAGTCTTGGCCCTAATTTTCTTGTCAACTGAAACATTCCCCCGTCCAAACGGTGTACAAAAAGAAAGTAGGCAAGCTATCCCGATGGCCCACTCAGTCTGTTTCACCAAGCTAGGCTGCACCGAAGCCCAGGATCACGCTTGGGATCCGCAGTCTCCCCAACCCTAACCGTAACTTGAGTTTTAACACAAATTTTCTTGTGCAACTGAAACGATACCCCGTCCTTACAGTGCACAGAAAGCCAGTAGGCAAGCTATCCCGATGGCCCACTCAGTCTGTTTCACCAAGCTAGGCTACACCGACGCCCAGGATCCCACCTGGGAAGCCCAGTCTCCCCAACCCTAACCCTAACTTGAGTCTTAACCCTAATTTTCTTGTGCAAGTGAAACATCCCCCCGTCCATACGGTTTAGAAAAAGTCAGTAGGCAAGCGAACCCGATTGCCAACTCAATCTGTTCCAACAAGCTAGCCTTCACAGAGGCCCTGGTTCCTGCCTGGGAAGCACAGTCTCCACAACCCAGCCCTAACTTGAGTCTTCTTAACCCTAATTTTCTTGTGCAAGTGAAACATCCCCCCGTCCATACGGTTTAGAAAAAGTCAGTAGGCAAGCGAACCCGATTGCCAACTCAATCTGTTCCAACAAGCTAGCCTTCACAGAGGCCCTGGTTCCTGCCTGGGAAGCACAGTCTCCACAACCCAGCCCTCACTTGGGTATTAATCCTAATTTTCCAGTGCAACTGAAACATCCCCTCGTCCATACAGCGTACAAAAAGACAGTAGGCAAGCAATCCTGATGGCCCACTCAGTCTGTTTCACCAGGTTCGGCTTCATCGAGGCCGTAGTTCCTGCCTGGGAAGCCCAGGCTCCATAACCCTAACCCTAACTTGGGTGTTAATGCTAATGTTCTTCTGCAATGGAAACATCCCCCCATGGATACGGTGTACTAAAACGGAGTAGGGAAGCCATCCTGGTGGCCCACTCAAGTCTGTTTCACCAAGCTATGCTTCACAGAAGGTCTGGTTCCCTCCAGGGAAGCCTAGACTCCCCAACCTTACCCCTAACTAGAGTCTTGGCCCTAATTTTCTTGTCAACTGAAACATTCCCCCATCCAAACGGTGTACAAAAAGAAAGTAGGCAAGCTATCCCGATGGCCCACTCAGTCTGTTTCACCAAGCTAGGCTGCACCGAAGCCCAGGATCACGCTTGGGATCCGCAGTCTCCCCAACCCTAACCCTTACTTGAGTTTTAACACAAATTTTCTTGTGCAACTGAAATGATACCCCGTCCTTACAGTGCACAGAAAGCCAGTAGGAAAGCTATCCCGATGGCCCACTCAGTCTTTTTCACCAAGCTAGGCTACACCGACGCCCATGATCCCGCCTGGGAAGCCCAGTCTCCCCAACCCTAACCCTAACTTGAGTCTTAACCCTAATTTTCTTGTGCAAGTGAAACATCACTCCGTCCATACGGTTTAGAAAAAGTCAGTAGGCAAGCCATCCCGACTGCCAACTCAATCTGTTCCACCAAGCTAGCCTTCACAGAGGCCCTGGTTGCTGCCTGGGAAGCACAGTCTCCCCAACCCAGCCCTAACTTGGGTATTAATCCTAATTTTCCTGTGCAACTGAAACATCCCCTCGTCCATACAGCGTACAAAAAGACAGTAGGCAAGCAATCCTGATGGCCCACTCAGTCTGTTTCACCAGGCTCGGCTTCATCGAGGCCATAGTTCCTGCCTGGGAAGCCCAGCCTCCATAACCCTAACCCTAATTTGGGTGTTAATGCTAATGTTCTTCTGCAATGGAAACATCCCCCCATGGATACGGTGTACTAAAACGGAGTAGGGAAGCCATCCTGGTGGCCCATTCCAGTCTGTTTCACCAAGCTAGGCTTCACAGAGGGTCTGGTTCCCTCCAGGGAAGCCTAGCCTCCCCAACCTTACCCCTAACTAGAGTCTTGGCCCTAATTTTCTTGTGCAACTGAAACATTCCCCTGTCCAAACGGTGTACAAAAAGAAAGTAGGCAAGCTATCCCGATGGCCCACTCAGTCTTTTTCACCAAGCTAGGCTGCACCGAAGCCCAGGATCACGCTTCGGATCCGCAGTCTCCCCAACCCTAACCCTAACTTGAATTTTTACACAAATTTTCTTGTGCAACTGAAACGATACCCCGTCCTTACAGTGCACAGAAAGACAGTAGGAAAGCTATCCCGATGGCCCACTCAGTCTGTTTCACCAAGCTAGGCTACACCGAAGCCCAGGATCCCGCCTGGGAAGCCCAGTCTCCCCAACCCTAACCCTAACTTGAGTCTTAACCCTAATTTTCTTGTGCAAGTGAAACATCCCTCCGTCCATACGGTTTAGAAAAAGTCAGTAGGCAAGCCATCCCGATTGCCAACTCAATCTGTTCCAACAAGCTAGCCTTCACAGAGTCCCTGGTTGCTGCCTGGGAAGCACAGTCTCCCCAACCCAGCCCTCACTTGGGTATTAATCCTAATTTTCCTGTGCAACTGAAACATCCCCTCGTCCATACAGCGTACAAAAAGACAGTAGGCAAGCAATCCTGATGGCCCACTCAGTCTGTTTCACCAGGCTCGGCTTCATCGAGTCCGTAGTTCCTGCCTGGGAAGCCCAGCCTCCATAACCCTAACGCTAATTTGGGTGTTAATGCTAATGTTCTTCTGCAATGGAAACATCCCCCCATGGATACGGTGTACTAAAACGGAGTACGGAAGCCATCCTGGTGGCCCACTCAAGTCTGTTTCACCAAGCTAGGCTTCACAGAAGGTCTGGTTCCCTCCAGGGAAGCCTAGACTCCCCAACCTTACCCCTAACTAGAGTCTTGGCCCTAATTTTCTTGTCAACTGAAACATTCCCCCGTCCAAACGGTGTACAAAAAGAAAGTAGGCAAGCTATCCCGATGGCCCACTCAGTCTGTTTCACCAAGCTAGGCTGCACCGAAGCCCAGGATCACGCTTGGGATCCGCAGTCTCCCCAACCCTAACCGTAACTTGAGTTTTAACACAAATTTTCTTGTGCAACTGAAACGATACCCCGTCCTTACAGTGCACAGAAAGCCAGTAGGCAAGCTATCCCGATGGCCCACTCAGTCTGTTTCACCAAGCTAGGCTACACCGACGCCCAGGATCCCACCTGGGAAGCCCAGTCTCCCCAACCCTAACCCTAACTTGAGTCTTAACCCTAATTTTCTTGTGCAAGTGAAACATCCCCCCGTCCATACGGTTTAGAAAAAGTCAGTAGGCAAGCGAACCCGATTGCCAACTCAATCTGTTCCAACAAGCTAGCCTTCACAGAGGCCCTGGTTCCTGCCTGGGAAGCACAGTCTCCACAACCCAGCCCTAACTTGAGTCTTCTTAACCCTAATTTTCTTGTGCAAGTGAAACATCCCCCCGTCCATACGGTTTAGAAAAAGTCAGTAGGCAAGCGAACCCGATTGCCAACTCAATCTGTTCCAACAAGCTAGCCTTCACAGAGGCCCTGGTTCCTGCCTGGGAAGCACAGTCTCCACAACCCAGCCCTCACTTGGGTATTAATCCTAATTTTCCAGTGCAACTGAAACATCCCCTCGTCCATACAGCGTACAAAAAGACAGTAGGCAAGCAATCCTGATGGCCCACTCAGTCTGTTTCACCAGGTTCGGCTTCATCGAGGCCGTAGTTCCTGCCTGGGAAGCCCAGGCTCCATAACCCTAACCCTAACTTGGGTGTTAATGCTAATGTTCTTCTGCAATGGAAACATCCCCCCATGGATACGGTGTACTAAAACGGAGTAGGGAAGCCATCCTGGTGGCCCACTCAAGTCTGTTTCACCAAGCTATGCTTCACAGAAGGTCTGGTTCCCTCCAGGGAAGCCTAGACTCCCCAACCTTACCCCTAACTAGAGTCTTGGCCCTAATTTTCTTGTCAACTGAAACATTCCCCCATCCAAACGGTGTACAAAAAGAAAGTAGGCAAGCTATCCCGATGGCCCACTCAGTCTGTTTCACCAAGCTAGGCTGCACCGAAGCCCAGGATCACGCTTGGGATCCGCAGTCTCCCCAACCCTAACCCTTACTTGAGTTTTAACACAAATTTTCTTGTGCAACTGAAATGATACCCCGTCCTTACAGTGCACAGAAAGCCAGTAGGAAAGCTATCCCGATGGCCCACTCAGTCTTTTTCACCAAGCTAGGCTACACCGACGCCCATGATCCCGCCTGGGAAGCCCAGTCTCCCCAACCCTAACCCTAACTTGAGTCTTAACCCTAATTTTCTTGTGCAAGTGAAACATCACTCCGTCCATACGGTTTAGAAAAAGTCAGTAGGCAAGCCATCCCGACTGCCAACTCAATCTGTTCCACCAAGCTAGCCTTCACAGAGGCCCTGGTTGCTGCCTGGGAAGCACAGTCTCCCCAACCCAGCCCTAACTTGGGTATTAATCCTAATTTTCCTGTGCAACTGAAACATCCCCTCGTCCATACAGCGTACAAAAAGACAGTAGGCAAGCAATCCTGATGGCCCACTCAGTCTGTTTCACCAGGCTCGGCTTCATCGAGGCCATAGTTCCTGCCTGGGAAGCCCAGCCTCCATAACCCTAACCCTAATTTGGGTGTTAATGCTAATGTTCTTCTGCAATGGAAACATCCCCCCATGGATACGGTGTACTAAAACGGAGTAGGGAAGCCATCCTGGTGGCCCATTCCAGTCTGTTTCACCAAGCTAGGCTTCACAGAGGGTCTGGTTCCCTCCAGGGAAGCCTAGCCTCCCCAACCTTACCCCTAACTAGAGTCTTGGCCCTAATTTTCTTGTGCAACTGAAACATTCCCCTGTCCAAACGGTGTACAAAAAGAAAGTAGGCAAGCTATCCCGATAGCCCACTCAGACTTTTTCACCAAGCTAGGCTGCACCGAAGCCCAGGATCACGCTTCGGATCCGCAGTCTCCCCAACCCTAACCCTAACTTGAATTTTTACACAAATTTTCTTGTGCAACTGAAACGATACCCCGTCCTTACAGTGCACAGAAAGACAGTAGGAAAGCTATCCCGATGGCCCACTCAGTCTGTTTCACCAAGCTAGGCTACACCGAAGCCCAGGATCCCGCCTGGGAAGCCCAGTCTCCCCAACCCTAACCCTAACTTGAGTCTTAACCCTAATTTTCTTGTGCAAGTGAAACATCCCTCCGTCCATACGGTTTAGAAAAAGTCAGTAGGCAAGCCATCCCGATTGCCAACTCAATCTGTTCCAACAAGCTAGCCTTCACAGAGGCCCTGGTTGCTGCCAGGGAAGCACAGTCTCCCCAACCCAGCCCTCACTTGGGTATTAATCCTAATTTTCCTGTGCAACTGAAACATCCCCTCGTCCATACAGCGTACAAAAAGACAGTAGGCAAGCAATCCTGATGGCCCACTCAGTCTGTTTCACCAGGCTCGGCTTCATCGAGTCCGTAGTTCCTGCCTGGGAAGCCCAGCCTCCATAACCCTAACCCTAATTTGGGTCTTAATGCTAATATTCTTCTGCAATGGAAACATCCCCCCATGGATACGGTGTACTAAAACGGAGTAGGGAAGCCATCCTGTTGGGCCACTCAAGTCTATTTCACCAAGCTAGGCTTCACAGAGGCCCTGGTTGCTACCTGGGAAGCACAGTCTCCCCAACCCAGCCCTAACTTGAGTCTTCTTAACCCTAATTTTCTTGTGCAAGTGAAACATCCCCCCGTCCATACGGTTTAGAAAAAGTCAGTAGGCAAGCGAACCCGATTGCCAACTCAATCTGTTCCAACAAGCTAGCCTTCACAGAGGCCCTGGTTCCTGCCTGGGAAGCACAGTCTCCACAACCCAGCCCTCACTTGGGTATTAATCCTAATTTTCCTGTGCAACTGAAACATCCCCTCGTCCATACAGTGTACAAAAAGACAGTAGGCAAGCAATCCTGATGGCCCACTCAGTCTGTTTCACCAGGCTCGGCTTCATCGAGGCCGTAGTTCTTGCCTGGGAAGCCCAGCCTCCATAACCCTAACCCTAATTTGGGTCTTAGTGCTAATGTTCTTCTGCAATGGAAACATCCCCCCATGGATACGGTGTACTAAAACGGAGTAGGGAAGCCATCCTGGTGGCCCACTCAAGTCTGTTTCACTAAGCTAGGCTTCACAGAGGGTCTGGTTCCCTCCAGGGAAGCCTAGCCTCCCCAACCTTACCCCTAACTAGAGTCTTGGCCCTAATTTTCTTGTGCAACTGAAACATTCCCCCGTCCAAACGGTGAACAAAAAGAAAGTAGGCAAGCTATCCTGATGCCCCACTCAGTCTGTTTCACCAAGCTAGGCTGCACCGAAGCCCAGGATCACGCTTGGGATCCGCAGTCTCCCCAACCCTAACCCTAACTTGAGTTTTAACACAAATTTTCTTGTGCAAGTGAAACATCCCCCCGTCCATACGGTTTAGAAAAAGTCAGTAGGCAAGCCATCCCGATTGCCAACTCAATCTGTTCCACCAAACTAGCCTTCACAGAGGCCCTGGTTGCTGCCTGGGAAGCACAGTCTCACCAACCCAGCCCTAACTTGGGTATTAATCCTAATTTTCCTGTGCAACTGAAACATCCCGTCGTCCATACAGCGTACAAAAAGACAGTAGGCAAGCTATCCCGATGGCCCACTCAGTCTCTTTCACCAAGCTAGGCTACACCGACGCCCAGGATCCCGCCTGGGAAGCCCAGTCTCCCCAACCCTGACCCTAACTTGAGTCTTAACCCTAATTTTCTCGTGCAAGTGAAACATCCTCCCGTCCTTACGGTTTAGAAAAAGTCAGTAGGCAAGCCATCCCGATTGCCAACTCAATCTGTTTCACCAAGCTAGCCTTCACAGAGGCCCTGGTTCCTGCCTGGGAAGCCCGGTCTCACCAACCCTATCCCTAACTTGAGGCTTCTTAACCCTAATTTTCTTGTGCAAGTGAAACATCCCCCCGTCCATACGGTTTAGAAAAAGTCAGTAGGCAAGCGAACCCGATTGCCAACTCAATCTGTTCCAACAAGCTAGCCTTCACAGACGCCCTGGTTGCTGCCTGGGAAGCACAGTCTCCCCAACCAAGCCCTCACTTGGGTATTAATCCTAATTTTCCTGTGCAACTGAAACATCCCCTCGTCCATACAGCATACAAAAAGACAGTAGTCAAGCAGTCCTGATGGCCCACTCAGTCTGTTTCACCAAGCTAGGCTACACCGACGCCCAGGATCCCGCCTGGGAAGCCCAGTCTCCCCAACCCTAACCCTAACTTGCATCTTAACTCTAATTTTCTTGTGCAAGTGAAACATCCCTCCGTCCATACTGTTTAGAAAAAGTCAGTAGGCAAGCCATCCCGATTGCCAACTCAATCTGTTCCACCAAGCTAGCCTTCACAGAGGCCCTGGTTGCTGCCTGGGAAGCACAGTCTCCCCATCCCAGCCCTAACTAGGGTATTAATCCTAATTTTCCTGTGCAACTGAAACATCCCCTCGTCCATACAGCGTACAAAAAGACAGTAGGCAAGCAATCCTGATGGCCCACTCAGTCTGTTTCACCAGGCTCGGCTTCATCGAGGCCGTAGTTCCTGCCTGGGAAGCCCAGCCTCCATAACCCTAACCCTAATTTGGGTGTTAATGCTAATGTTCTTCTGCAATGAAAACATCCCCCCATGGATACGGTGTACTAAAACGGAGTAGGGAAGCCATCCTCGTGGCCCAATCAAGTCTGTTTCACCAAGCTAGGCTTCACAGAGGGTGTGGTTCCCTCCAGGGAAGCCTAGCCTCCCCAACCTTACCCCTAACTAGAGTCTTGGCCCTAATTTTCTTGTGCAACTGAAACATTCCCCCGTCCAAACGGTGTACAAAAAGAAAGTAGGCAAGCTATCCCGATGCCCCACTCAGTCTGTTTCACCAAGCTAGGCTGCACCAAAGCCCAGGATCACGCTTGGGATCCGCAGTCTACCCAACCCTAACCCTAACTTGAGTTTTAACACAAATTTTCTTGTGCAACTGAAACGATACCCCGTCCTTACAGTGCACAGAAAGCCAGTAGGAAAGCTATCCCGATGGCCCACTCAGTCTGTTTCACCAAGCTAGGCTACAGCGAAGCCCAGGATCCCGCCAGGGAAGCCCAGTCTCCCCAACCCTGACCCTAACTTGAGGCTTAACCCTAATTTTCTTGTGCAAGTGAAACATCCTCCCGTCCTTACGGTTTAGAAAAAGTCAGTAGGCAAGCCACCCGATTGCCAACTCAATCTGTTCCACCAAGCTAGCCTTCACAGAGGCCCTGGTTGCTGCCTGGGAAGCCCGGTCTCACCAACCCTAACCCTAACTTGAGTCTTCTTAACCCTAATTTTCTTGTGCAAGTGAAACATCCCCCCTTCCATACGGTTTAGAAAAAGTCAGTAGGCAAGCCATCCCGATTGCCAACTCAATCTGTTCCACCAAGCTAGCCTTCACAGAGGCCCTGGTTGCTGCCTGGGAAGCACAGTCTCCCCAACCCAGCCCTAACTTGGGTATTAATCCTAATTTTCCTGTGCAACTGAAACATCCCCTCATCCATACAATGTACAAAAAGACAGTAGGCAAGCTATTCCGATGGCCCACTCAGTCTCTTTCACCAAGCTAGGCTACACCGAAGCCCAGGATCCCGCCTGGGAAGCCCAGTCTCCCCAACCCTGACCCTAACTTGAGTCTTAACCCTAATTTTCTTGTGCAAGTGAAACATCCTCCCGTCCTTACTGTTTAGAAAAAGTCAGTAGGCAAGCCATCCCGATTGCCAACTCAATCTGTTCCACCAAGCTAGCCTTCACAGAGGCCCTGGTTCCTGACTGGGAAGCCCGGTCTCACCAACCCTAACCCTAACTTGAGTCTTCTTAACCCTAATTTTCTTGTGCAAGTGAAACATCCCCCCGTCCATACGGTTTAGAAAAAGTCAGTAGGCAAGCGAACCCGATTGCCAACTCAATCTGTTCCAACAAGCTAGCCTTCACAGACGCCCTGGTTGCTGCCTGGGAAGCACAGTCTCCCCAACCCAGCCCTCACTTGGGTATTAATCCTAATTTTTCTGTGCAACTGAAACATCCCTTCGTCCATACAGCATACAAAAAGACAGTAGGCAAGCAATCCTGATGGCCCACTCAGTCTGTTTCACCAGGCTCGGCTTCATCGAGGCCGTAGTTCCTGCCTGGGAAGCCTAGCCTCCATAACCCTAACCCTAATTTGGGTGTTAATGCTAATGTTCTTCTGCAATGGAAACATCCCCCCATGGACACGATGTACTAAAACGGAGTAGGGAAGCCATCCTGGTGGCCCACTCCAGTCTGTTTCACCAAGCTAGGCTTCACAGAGGGTCTGGTTTCCTCCAGGGAAGCCTAGCCTCCCCAACCTTAACCCTAACTAGAGTCTTGGCCCTAATTTTCTTGTGCAACTGAAACATTCCCCCGTCCAAACGGTGTACAAAAAGAAAGTAGGCAAGCTATCCCGATGGCCCACTCAGTCTTTATCACCAAGCTAGGCTGCACCGACGCCCAGGAACATGCTTGGGATCCACAGTCTCCCCAACCCTAACCCTAACTTGAGTTTTAACACAAATTTTCTTGTGCAACTGAAACGATCCCCGTCCTTACAGTGAACAGAAAGCCAGTAGGAAAGCTATCCCGATGGCCCACTCAGTGTGTTTCACCAAGCTAGGCCACACCGAAGCCCAGGATCCCGCCTGGGAAGCCCAGTCCCCCCAACCCTAACCCTAACTTGCGTCTTAACCCTAATTTTCTTGTCCAAGTGAAACATCCCTCCGTCCATACGGTTTAGATAAAGTTAGTAGGCAAGCCATCCCGATTGCCAACTCAATCTGTTCCACCAAGCTAGCCTTCACAGAGGCCCTGGTTGCTGCCTGGGAAGCACAGTCTCCCCAACCCAGCCCTAACTAGGGTATTAATCCTAATTTTCCTGTGCAACTGAAACATCCCCTCGTCCATACAGCGTACAAAAAGACAGTAGGCAAGCAATCCTGATGGCCCACTCAGTCTGTTTCACCAGGCTCGGCTTCATCGAGGCCGTAGTTCTTGCCTGGGAAGCCCAGCCTCCATAACCCTAACCCTAATTTGGGTCTTAGTGCTAATGTTCTTCTGCAATGGAAACATCCCCCCATGGATACGGTGTACTAAAACGGAGTAGGGAAGCCATCCTGGTGGCCCACTCAAGTCTGTTTCACCATGCTAGGCTTCACAGAGTGTCTGGTTCCCTCCAGGGAAGCCTAGCCTCCCCAACCTTACCCCTAACTAGAGTCTTGGCCCTAATTTTCTTGTGCAACTGAAACATTCCCCCGTCCAAACGGTGAACAAAAAGAAAGTAGGCAAGCTATCCCGATGCCCCACTCAGTCTGTTTCACCAAGCTAGGCTGCACCGAAGCCCAGGATCACGCTTGGGATCCGCAGTCTCCCCAACCCTAACCCTAACTTGAGTTTTAACACAAATTTTCTTGTGCAAGTGAAACATCCCCCCGTCCATACTGTTTAGAAAAAGTCAGTAGGCAAGCCATCCCGATTGCCAACTCAATGTGTTCCACCAAGCTAGCCTTCACAGAGGCCCTGGTTGCTACCTGGGAAGCACAGTCTCCCCAACCCAGCCCTAACTTGAGTCTTCTTAACCCTAATTTCCTTGTGCAAGTGAAACATTCCCCCGTCCATACGGTTTAGAAAAAGTGAGTAGGCAAGCCATCCCGATTGCCAACTCAATCTGTTCCACCAAGCTAGCCTTCACAGAGGCCCTGGTTCCTGCCTGGGAAGCACAGTCTCCACAACCCAGCCCTCACTTGGGCATTAATCCTAATTTTCCTGTGCAACTGAAACATCCCCTCGTCCATACAGCGTACAAAAAGACAGTAGGCAAGCAATCCTGATGGCCCACTCAGTCTGTTTCACCAGGCTCGGCTTCATCGAGGCCGTAGTTCCTGCCTGGGAAGCCCAGCCTCCATAACCCTAACCCTAATTTGGGTCTTAATGCTAATGTTCTTCTGCAATGGAAACATCCCCCCATGGATACGGTGTACTAAAACGGAGTAGGGAAGCCATCCTGGTGGCCCAATCCAGTCTGTTTCACCAAGCTAGGCTTCACAGAGGGTCTGGTTCCCTCCAGGGAAGCCTAGCCTCCCCAACCTTACCCCTAACTAGAGTCTTGGCCCTAATTTTCTTGTGCAACTGAAACATACCCCGAACAAACGGTGTACAAAAAGAAAGTAGGCAAGCTATCCCGATGCCCCACTCAGTCTGTTTCACCAAGCTAGGCTGCACCGAAGCCCAGGATCACGCTTCGGATCCGCAGTCTCCCCAACCCTAACCCTAACTTGAATTTTTACACAAATTTTCTTGTGCAACTGAAACGATACCCCGTCCTTACAGTGCAC
The DNA here is from genome assembly GCF_057233095.1 of Heloderma suspectum. Classification (NCBI taxonomy): domain Eukaryota; kingdom Metazoa; phylum Chordata; class Lepidosauria; order Squamata; family Helodermatidae; genus Heloderma; species Heloderma suspectum. Next base: position 145,442,207 of record NC_139459.1, read on the forward strand.
AGAAAGCCAGTAGGAAAGCTATCCCGATGGCCCACTCAGTCTGTTTCACCAAGCTAGGCTACACCGAAGCCCAGGATCCCGCCTGGGAAGCCCAGTCTCCCCAACCCTAACCCTAACTTGAGTCTTAACCCTAATTTTCTTGTGCAAATGAAACATCCCTCCGTCCATCCGGTTTAGAAAAAGTCAGTAGGCAAGCCATCCCGATTGCCAACTCAATCTGTTCCAACAAGCTAGCCTTCACAGAGGCCCTGGTTGCTGCCTGGGAAGCACAGTCTCCCCAACCCAGCCCTCACTTGGGTATTAATCCTAATTTTCCTGTGCAACTGAAACATCCCCTCGTCCATACAGCGTACAAAAAGACAGTAGGCAAGCAATCCTGATGGCCCACTCAGTCTGTTTCACCAGGCTCGGCTTCATCGAGGCCGTAGTTCCTGCCTGGGAAGCCCAGCCTCCATAACCCTAACCCTAATTTGGGTCTTAATGCTAATGTTCTTCTGCAATGGAAACATCCCCCCATGGATACGGTGTACTAAAACGGAGTAGGGAAGCCATCCTGGTGGCCCATTCCAGTCTGTTTCACCAAGCTAGGCTTCACAGAGGGTCTGGTTCCCTCCAGGGAAGCCTAGCCTCCCCAACCTTACCCCTAACTAGAGTCTTGGCCCTAATTTTCTTGTGCAACTGAAACATTCCCCTGTCCAAACGGTGTACAAAAAGAAAGTAGGCAAGCTATCCCGATGGCCCACTCAGTCTTTTTCACCAAGCTAGGCTGCACCGAAGCCCAGGATCACGCTTCGGATCCGCAGTCTCCCCAACCCTAACCCTAACTTGAATTTTTACACAAATTTTCTTGTGCAACTGAAACGATACCCCGTCCTTACAGTGCACAGAAAGACAGTAGGAAAGCTATCCCGATGGCCCACTCAGTCTGTTTCACCAAGCTAGGCTACACCGAAGCCCAGGATCCCGCCTGGGAAGCCCAGTCTCCCCAACCCTAACCCTAACTTGAGTCTTAACCCTAATTTTCTTGTGCAAGTGAAACATCCCTCCGTCCATACGGTTTAGAAAAAGTCAGTAGGCAAGCCATCCCGATTGCCAACTCAATCTGTTCCAACAAGCTAGCCTTCACAGAGGCCCTGGTTGCTGCCTGGGAAGCACAGTCTCCCCAACCCAGCCCTCACTTGGGTATTAATCCTAATTTTCCTGTGCAACTGAAACATCCCCTCGTCCATACAGCGTACAAAAAGACAGTAGGCAAGCAATCCTGATGGCCCACTCAGTCTGTTTCACCAGGCTCGGCTTCATCGAGTCCGTAGTTCCTGCCTGGGAAGCCCAGCCTCCATAACCCTAACCCTAATTTGGGTCTTAATGCTAATATTCTTCTGCAATGGAAACATCCCCCCATGGAAACGGTGTACTAAAACGGAGTAGGGAAGCCATCCTGTTGGGCCACTCAAGTCTATTTCACCAAGCTAGGCTTCACAGAGGGTCTGGTTCCCTCCAGGGAAGCCTAGCCTCCCCAACCTTACCCCTAACTAGAGTCTTGGCCCTAATTTTCTTGTGCAACTGAAACATTCCCCCGTCCAAACGGTGTACAAAAAGAAAGTAGGCAAGCTATCCTGATGGCCCACTCAGTCTGTTTCACCAAGCTAGGCTGCACCGAAGCCCAGGATCACGCTTGGGATCCGCAGTCTCCCCAACCCAGCCCTAACTTGAGTCTTCTTAACCCTAATTTTCTTGTGCAAGTGAAACATCCCCCCGTCCATACGGTTTAGAAGAAGTCAGTAGGCAAGCGAACCCGATTCCCAACTCAATCTGTTCCAACAAGCTAGCCTTCACAGAGGCCCTTGTTCCTGCCTGGGAAGCACAGTCTCCACAAACCAGCCCTCACTTGGGTATTAATCCTAATTTTCCTGTGCAACTGAAACATCCCCTCGTCCATACAGCGTACAAAAAGACAGTAGGCAAGCAATCCTGATGGCCCACTCAGTCTGTTTCACCAGGCTCGGCTTCATCGAGTCCGTAGTTCCTGCCTGGGAAGCCCAGCCTCCATAACCCTAACGCTAATTTGGGTGTTAATGCTAATGTTCTTCTGCAATGGAAACATCCCCCCATGGATACGGTGTACTAAAACGGAGTAGGGAAGCCATCCTGGTGGCCCACTCAAGTCTGTTTCACCAAGCTAGGCTTCACAGAAGGTCTGGTTCCCTCCAGGGAAGCCTAGACTCCTCAACCTTACCCCTAACTAGAGTCTTGGCCCTAATTTTCTTGTCAACTGAAACATTCCCCCGTCCAAACGGTGTACAAAAAGAAAGTAGGCAAGCTATCCCGATGGCCCACTCAGTCTGTTTCACCAAGCTAGGCTGCACCGAAGCCCAGGATCACGCTTGGGATCCGCAGTCTCCCCAACCCTAACCGTAACTTGAGTTTTAACACAAATTTTCTTGTGCAACTGAAACGATACCCCGTCCTTACAGTGCACAGAAAGCCAGTAGGCAAGCTATCCCGATGGCCCACTCAGTCTGTTTCACCAAGCTAGGCTACACCGACGCCCAGGATCCCACCTGGGAAGCCCAGTCTCCCCAACCCTAACCCTAACTTGAGTCTTAACCCTAATTTTCTTGTGCAAGTGAAACATCCCCCCGTCCATACGGTTTAGAAAAAGTCAGTAGGCAAGCGAACCCGATTGCCAACTCAATCTGTTCCAACAAGCTAGCCTTCACAGAGGCCCTGGTTCCTGCCTGGGAAGCACAGTCTCCACAACCCAGCCCTAACTTGAGTCTTCTTAACCCTAATTTTCTTGTGCAAGTGAAACATCCCCCCGTCCATACGGTTTAGAAAAAGTCAGTAGGCAAGCGAACCCGATTGCCAACTCAATCTGTTCCAACAAGCTAGCCTTCACAGAGGCCCTGGTTCCTGCCTGGGAAGCACAGTCTCCACAACCCAGCCCTCACTTGGGTATTAATCCTAATTTTCCAGTGCAACTGAAACATCCCCTCGTCCATACAGCGTACAAAAAGACAGTAGGCAAGCAATCCTGATGGCCCACTCAGTCTGTTTCACCAGGTTCGGCTTCATCGAGGCCGTAGTTCCTGCCTGGGAAGCCCAGGCTCCATAACCCTAACCCTAACTTGGGTGTTAATGCTAATGTTCTTCTGCAATGGAAACATCCCCCCATGGATACGGTGTACTAAAACGGAGTAGGGAAGCCATCCTGGTGGCCCACTCAAGTCTGTTTCACCAAGCTATGCTTCACAGAAGGTCTGGTTCCCTCCAGGGAAGCCTAGACTCCCCAACCTTACCCCTAACTAGAGTCTTGGCCCTAATTTTCTTGTCAACTGAAACATTCCCCCATCCAAACGGTGTACAAAAAGAAAGTAGGCAAGCTATCCCGATGGCCCACTCAGTCTGTTTCACCAAGCTAGGCTGCACCGAAGCCCAGGATCACGCTTGGGATCCGCAGTCTCCCCAACCCTAACCCTTACTTGAGTTTTAACACAAATTTTCTTGTGCAACTGAAATGATACCCCGTCCTTACAGTGCACAGAAAGCCAGTAGGAAAGCTATCCCGATGGCCCACTCAGTCTTTTTCACCAAGCTAGGCTACACCGACGCCCATGATCCCGCCTGGGAAGCCCAGTCTCCCCAACCCTAACCCTAACTTGAGTCTTAACCCTAATTTTCTTGTGCAAGTGAAACATCACTCCGTCCATACGGTTTAGAAAAAGTCAGTAGGCAAGCCATCCCGACTGCCAACTCAATCTGTTCCACCAAGCTAGCCTTCACAGAGGCCCTGGTTGCTGCCTGGGAAGCACAGTCTCCCCAACCCAGCCCTAACTTGGGTATTAATCCTAATTTTCCTGTGCAACTGAAACATCCCCTCGTCCATACAGCGTACAAAAAGACAGTAGGCAAGCAATCCGGATGGCCCACTCAGTCTGTTTCACCAGGCTCGGCTTCATCGAGGCCGTAGTTCTTGCCTGGGAAGCCCCGCCTCCATAACCCTAACCCTAATTTGGGTCTTAGTGCTAATGTTCTTCTGCAATGGAAACATCCCCCCATGGATACGGTGTACTAAAACGGAGTAGGGAAGCCATCCTGGTGGCCCACTCAAGTCTGTTTCACCATGCTAGGCTTCACAGAGTGTCTGGTTCCCTCCAGGGAAGCCTAGCCTCCCCAACCTTACCCCTAACTAGAGTCTTGGCCCTAATTTTCTTGTGCAACTGAAACATTCCCCCGTCCAAACGGTGAACAAAAAGAAAGTAGGCAAGCTATCCCGATGCCCCACTCAGTCTGTTTCACCAAGCTAGGCTGCACCGAAGCCCAGGATCACGCTTGGGATCCGCAGTCTCCCCAACCCTAACCCTAACTTGAGTTTTAACACAAATTTTCTTGTGCAAGTGTAACATCCCCCCGTCCATACTGTTTAGAAAAAGTCAGTAGGCAAGCCATCCCGATTGCCAACTCAATGTGTTCCACCAAGCTAGCCTTCACAGAGGCCCTGGTTGCTACCTGGGAAGCACAGTCGCCCCAACCCAGCCCTAACTTGAGTCTTCTTAACCCTAATTTCCTTGTGCAAGTGAAACATCCCCCCGTCCATACGGTTTAGAAAAAGTGAGTAGGCAAGCCATCCCGATTGCCAACTCAATCTGTTCCAACAAGCTAGCCTTCACAGAGGCCCTGGTTCCTGCCTGGGAAGCACAGTCTCCACAACCCAGCCCTCACTTGGGTATTAATCCTAATTTTCCTGTGCAACTGAAACATCCCCTCGTCCATACAGCGTACAAAAAGACAGTAGGCAAGCAATCCTGATAGCCCACTCAGTCTGTTTCACCAGGCTCGGCTTCATCGAGGCCGTAGTTCCTGCCTGGGAAGCCCAGCCTCCATAACCCTAACCCTAATTTGGGTGTTAATGCTAATGTTCTTCTGCAATGGAAACATCCCCCCATGGATAAGGTGTACTAAAATTGAGTAGGGATGCCATCCTGGTGGCCCACTCCAGTCTGTTTCACCAAGCTAGGCTTCACAGAGGGTCTGGTTCCCTCCAGGGAAGCCTAGCCTCCCCAACCTTACCCCTAACTAGAGTCTTGGCCCTAATTTTCTTGTGCAACTGAAACATTCCCCCGTCCAAACGGTGAACAAAAAGAAAGTAGGCAAGCTATCCCGACGCCCCACTCAGTCTGTTTCACCAAGCTAGGCTGCACCGAAGCCCAGGATCACGCTTGGGATCCGCAGTCTCCCCAACCCTAACCCTAACTTGAGTTTTAACACAAATTTTCTTGTGCAACTGAAACGATACCCCGTCCTTACAGTGCACAGAAAGCCAGTAGGAAAGCTATCCCGATGGCCCACTCAGTCTGTTTCACCAAGCTAGGCTACACCGACGCCCAGGATCCCGCCTGGGAAGCCCAGTCTCCCCAACCCTAACCCTAACTTGAGTCTTAACCCTAATTTTCTTGTGCAAGTGAAACATCCCTCCGTCCATACGGTTTAGAAAAAGTCAGTAGGCAAGCCATCCCGATTGCCAACTCAATCTGTTCCACCAAGCTAGCCTTCACAGAGGCCCTGGTTGCTTCCAGGGAAGCACAGTCTCCACAACCCAGCCCTCACTTGGGCATTAATCCTAATTTTCCTGTGCAACTGAAACATCCCCTCGTCCATACAGCGTACAAAAAGACAGTAGGCAAGCAATCCTGATGGCCCACTCAGTCTGTTTCACCAGGCTCGGCTTCATCGAGGCCGTAGTTCCTGCCTGGGAAGCCCAGCCTCCATAACCCTAACCCTAATTTGGGTCTTAATGCTAATGTTCTTCTGCAATGGAAACATCCCCCCATGGATACGGTGTACTAAAACGGAGTAGGGAAGCCATCCTGGTGGCCCACTCCAGTCTGTTTCACCAAGCTAGGCTTCACAGAGGGTCTGGTTCCCTCCAGGGAAGCCTAGCCTCCCCAACCTTACCCCTAACTAGAGTCTTGGCCCTAATTTTCTTGTGCAACTGAAACATACCCCGAACAAACGGTGTACAAAAAGAAAGTAGGCAAGCTATCCCGATGCCCCACTCAGTCTGTTTCACCAAGCTAGGCTGCACCGAAGCCCAGGATCACGCTTCGGATCCGCAGTCTCCCGAACCCTAACCCTAATTTGAATTTTTACACAAATTTTCTTGTGCAACTGAAACGATACCCCGTCCTTACAGTGCACAGAAAGCCAGTAGGAAAGCTATCCCGATGGCCCACTCAGTCTGTTTCACCAAGCTAGGCTACACCGAAGCCCAGGATCCCGCCTGGGAAGCCCAGTCTCCCCAACCCTAACCCTAACTTGAGTCTTAACCCTAATTTTCTTGTGCAAATGAAACATCCCTCCGTCCATCCGGTTAAGAAAAAGACAGTAGGCAAGCCATCCCGATTGCCAACTCAATCTGTTCCAACAAGCTAGCCTTCACAGAGGCCCTGGTTGCTGCCTGGGAAGCACAGTCTCCCCAACCCAGCCCTCACTTGGGTATTAATCCTAATTTTGCTGTGCAACTGAAACATCCCCTCGTCCATACAGCGTACAAAAAGACAGTAGGCAAGCAATCCTGATGGCCCACTCAGTCTGTTTCACCAGGCTCGGCTTCATCGAGGCCGTAGTTCCTGCCTGGGAAGCCCAGCCTCCATAACCCTAACCCTAATTTGGGTCTTAATGCTAATATTCTTCTGCAATGGAAACATCCCCCCATGGATACGGTGTACTAAAACGGAGTAGGGAAGCCATCCTGTTGGGCCACTCAAGTCTATTTCACCAAGCTAGGCTTCACAGAGGGTCTGGTTCCCTCCAGGGAAGCCTAGCCTCCCCAACCTTACCCCTAACTAGAGTCTTGGCCCTAATTTTCTTGTGCAACTGAAACATTCCCCCGTCCAAACGGTGTACAAAAAGAAAGTAGGCAAGCTATCCCGATGGCCCACTCAGTCTGTTTCACCAAGCTAGGCTGCACCGAAGCCCAGGATCACGCTTGGGATCCGCAGTCTCCCCAACCCTAACCCTAACTTGAGTTTTAACACAAATTTTCTTGTGCAACTGAAACGATACCCCGTCCTTACAGTGCACAGAAAGCCAGTAGGAAAGCTATCCCGATGGCCCACTCAGTCTGTTTCACCAAGCTAGGCTGCACCGAAGCCCAGGATCCCGCCTGGGAAGCCCAGTCTCCCCAACCCTAACCCTAACTTGAGTCTTAACCCTAATTTTCTTGTGCAAGTGAAACATCCCCCCGTCCATACGGTTTAGAAAAAGTCAGTAGGCAAGCCATCCCGACTGCCAACTCAATCTGTTCCACCAAGCTAGCCTTCACAGAGGCCCTGGTTGCTGCCTGGGAAGCACAGTCTCCCCAACCCAGCCCTAACTTGGGTATTAATCCTAATTTTCCTGTGCAACTGAAACATCCCCTCGTCCATACAGCGTACAAAAAGACAGTAGGCAAGCAATCCTGATGGCCCACTCAGTCTGTTTCACCAGGCTCGGCTTCATCGAGGCCGTAGTTCCTGCCTGGGAAGCCCAGCCTCCATAACCCTAACCCTAATTTGGGTCTTAATGCTAATGTTCTTCTGCAATGGAAACATCCCCCCATGGATACGGTGTACTAAAACGGAGTAGGGAAGCCATCCTGGTGGCCCATTCCAGTCTGTTTCACCAAGCTAGGCTTCACAGAGGGTCTGGTTCCCTCCAGGGAAGCCTAGCCTCCCCAACCTTACCCCTAACTAGAGTCTTGGCCCTAATTTTCTTGTGCAACTGAAACATTCCCCCGTCCAAACGGTGTACAAAAAGAAAGTAGGCAAGCTATCCCGATGGCCCACTCAGTCTTTTTCACCAAGCTAGGCTGCACCGAAGCCCAGGATCATGCTTCGGATCCGCAGTCTCCCCAACCCTAACCCTAACTTGAATTTTTACACAAATTTTCTTGTGCAACTGAAACGATACCCCGTCCTTACAGTGCACAGAAAGACAGTAGGAAAGCTATCCCGATGGCCCACTCAGTCTGTTTCACCAAGCTAGGCTACACCGAACCCCAGGATCCCGCCTGGGAAGCCCAGTCTCCCCAACCCTAACCCTAACTTGAGTCTTAACCCTAATTTTCTTGTGCAAGTGAAACATCCCTCCGTCCATACGGTTTAGAAAAAGTCAGTAGGCAAGCCATCCCGATTGCCAACTCAATCTGTTCCAACAAGCTAGCCTTCACAGAGGCCCTGGTTGCTGCCTGGGAAGCACAGTCTCCCCAACCCAGCCCTCACTTGGGTATTAATCCTAATTTTCCTGTGCAACTGAAACATCCCCTCGTCCATACAGCGTACAAAAAGACAGTAGGCAAGCAATCCTGATGGCCCACTCAGTCTGTTTCACCAGGCTCGGCTTCATCGAGTCCGTAGTTCCTGCCTGGGAAGCCCAGCCTCCATAACCCTAACCCTAATTTGGGTCTTAATGCTAATATTCTTCTGCAATGGAAACATCCCCCCATGGAAACGGTGTACTAAAACGGAGTAGGGAAGCCATCCTGTTGGGCCACTCAAGTCTATTTCACCAAGCTAGGCTTCACAGAGGGTCTGGTTCCCTCCAGGGAAGCCTAGCCTCCCCAACCTTACCCCTAACTAGAGTCTTGGCCCTAATTTTCTTGTGCAACTGAAACATTCCCCCGTCCAAACGGTGTACAAAAAGAAAGTAGGCAAGCTATCCTGATGGCCCACTCAGTCTGTTTCACCAAGCTAGGCTGCACCGAAGCCCAGGATCACGCTTGGGATCCGCAGTCTCCCCAACCCTAACCCTAACTTGAGTTTTAACACAAATTTTCTTGTGCAACTGAAACGATACCCCGTCCTTACAGTGCACAGAAAGCCAGTAGGCAAGCTATCCCGATGGCCCACTCAGTCTGTTTCACCAAGCTAGGCTACACCGACGCCCAGGATCCCACCTGGGAAGCCCAGTCTCCCCAACCCTAACCCTAACTTGAGTCTTAACCCTAATTTTCTTGTGCAAATGAAACATCCCCCCGTCCATACGGTTTAGAAAAAGTCAGTAGGCAAGCCATCCCGATTGCCAACTCAATGTGTTCCACCAAGCTAGCCTTCACAGAGGCCCTGGTTGCTACCTGGGAAGCACAGTCTCCCCAACCCAGCCCTAACTTGAGTCTTCTTAACCCTAATTTTCTTGTGCAAGTGAAACATCCCCCCGTCCATACGGTTTAGAAGAAGTCAGTAGGCAAGCGAACCCGATTCCCAACTCAATCTGTTCCAACAAGCTAGCCTTCACAGAGGCCCTTGTTCCTGCCTGGGAAGCACAGTCTCCACAAACCAGCCCTCACTTGGGTATTAATCCTAATTTTCCTCTGCAACTGAAACATCCCCTCGTCCATACAGCGTACAAAAAGACAGTAGGCAAGCAATCCTGATGGCCCACTCAGTCTGTTTCACCAGGCTCGGCTTCATCGAGTCCGTAGTTCCTGCCTGGGAAGCCCAGCCTCCATAACCCTAACGCTAATTTGGGTGTTAATGCTAATGTTCTTCTGCAATGGAAACATTCCCCCATGGATACGGTGTACTAAAACGGAGTAGGGAAGCCATCCTGGTGGCCCACTCAAGTCTGTTTCACCAAGCTAGGCTTCACAGAAGGTCTGGTTCCCTCCAGGGAAGCCTAGCCTCCCCAACCTTACCCCTAACTAGAGTCTTGGCCCTAATTTTCTTGTCAACTGAAACATTCCCCCGTCCAAACGGTGTACAAAAAGAAAGTAGGCAAGCTATCCCGATGGCCCACTCAGTCTGTTTCACCAAGCTAGGCTGCACCGAAGCCCAGGATCACGCTTGGGATCCGCAGTCTCCCCAACCCTAACCGTAACTTGAGTTTTAACACAAATTTTCTTGTGCAACTGAAACGATACCCCGTCCTTACAGTGCACAGAAAGCCAGTAGGCAAGCTATCCCGATGGCCCACTCAGTCTGTTTCACCAAGCTAGGCTACACCGACGCCCAGGATCCCACCTGGGAAGCCCAGTCTCCCCAACCCTAACCCTAACTTGAGTCTTAACCCTAATTTTCTTGTGCAAGTGAAACATCCCCCCGTCCATACGGTTTAGAAAAAGTCAGTAGGCAAGCGAACCCGATTGCCAACTCAATCTGTTCCAACAAGCTAGCCTTCACAGAGGCCCTGGTTCCTGCCTGGGAAGCACAGTCTCCACAACCCAGCCCTCACTTGGGTATTAATCCTAATTTTCCAGTGCAACTGAAACATCCCCTCGTCCATACAGCGTACAAAAAGACAGTAGGCAAGCAATCCTGATGGCCCACTCAGTCTGTTTCACCAGGTTCGGCTTCATCGAGGCCGTAGTTCCTGCCTGGGAAGCCCAGGCTCCATAACCCTAACCCTAACTTGGGTGTTAATGCTAATGTTCTTCTGCAATGGAAACATCCCCCCATGGATACGGTGTACTAAAACGGAGTAGGGAAGCCATCCTGGTGGCCCACTCAAGTCTGTTTCACCAAGCTATGCTTCACAGAAGGTCTGGTCCCCTCCAGGGAAGCCTAGACTCCCCAACCTTACCCCTAACTAGAGTCTTGGCCCTAATTTTCTTGTCAACTGAAACATTCCCCCATCCAAACGGTGTACAAAAAGAAAGTAGGCAAGCTATCCCGATGGCCCACTCAGTCTGTTTCACCAAGCTAGGCTGCACCGAAGCCCAGGATCACGCTTGGGATCCGCAGTCTCCCCAACCCTAACCCTTACTTGAGTTTTAACACAAATTTTCTTGTGCAACTGAAATGATACCCCGTCCTTACAGTGCACAGAAAGCCAGTAGGAAAGCTATCCCGATGGCCCACTCAGTCTTTTTCACCAAGCTAGGCTACACCGACGCCCATGATCCCGCCTGGGAAGCCCAGTCTCCCCAACCCTAACCCTAACTTGAGTCTTAACCCTAATTTTCTTGTGCAAGTGAAACATCACTCCGTCCATACGGTTTAGAAAAAGTCAGTAGGCAAGCCATCCCGACTGCCAACTCAATCTGTTCCACCAAGCTAGCCTTCACAGAGGCCCTGGTTGCTGCCTGGGAAGCACAGTCTCCCCAACCCAGCCCTAACTTGGGTATTAATCCTAATTTTCCTGTGCAACTGAAACATCCCCTCGTCCATACAGCGTACAAAAAGACAGTAGGCAAGCAATCCTGATGGCCCACTCAGTCTGTTTCACCAGGCTCGGCTTCATCGAGGCCATAGTTCCTGCCTGGGAAGCCCAGCCTCCATAACCCTAACCCTAATTTGGGTCTTAATGCTAATGTTCTTCTGCAATGGAAACATCCCCCCATGGATACGGTGTACTAAAACGGAGTAGGGAAGCCATCCTGTTGGGCCACTCAAGTCTATTTCACCAAGCTAGGCTTCACAGAGGGTCTGGTTCCCTCCAGGGAAGCCTAGAGTCCCCAACCTTACCCCTAACTAGAGTCTTGGCCCTAATTTTCTTGTGCAACTGAAACATTCCCCCGTCCAAACGGTGTACAAAAAGAAAGTAGGCAAGCTATCCTGATGGCCCACTCAGTCTGTTTCACCAAGCTAGGCTGCACCGAAGCCCAGGATCACGCTTGGGATCCGCAGTCTCCCCAACCCTAACCCTAACTTGAGTTTTAACACAAATTTTCTTGTGCAACTGAAACGATACCCCGTCCTTACAGTGCACAGAAAGCCAGTAGGCAAGCTATCCCGATGGCCCACTCAGTCTGTTTCACCAAGCTAGGCTACACCGACGCCCAGGATCCCACCTGGGAAGCCCAGTCTCCCCAACCCTAACCCTAACTTGAGTCTTAACCCTAATTTTCTTGTGCAAATGAAACATCCCCCCGTCCATACGGTTTAGAAAAAGTCAGTAGGCAAGCCATCCCGATTGCCAACTCAATGTGTTCCACCAAGCTAGCCTTCACAGAGGCCCTGGTTGCTACCTGGGAAGCACAGTCTCCCCAACCCAGCCCTAACTTGAGTCTTCTTAACCCTAATTTTCTTGTGCAAGTGAAACATCCCCCCGTCCATACGGTTTAGAAGAAGTCAGTAGGCAAGCGAACCCGATTGCCAACTCAATCTGTTCCAACAAGCTAGCCTTCACAGAGGCCCTTGTTCCTGCCTGGGAAGCACAGTCTCCACAAACCAGCCCTCACTTGGGTATTAATCCTAATTTTCCTGTGCAACTGAAACATCCCCTCGTCCATACAGCGTACAAAAAGACAGTAGGCAAGCAATCCTGATGGCCCACTCAGTCTGTTTCACCAGGCTCGGCTTCATCGAGTCCGTAGTTCCTGCCTGGGAAGCCCAGCCTCCATAACCCTAACGCTAATTTGGGTGTTAATGCTAATGTTCTTCTGCAATGGAAACATCCCCCCATGGATACGGTGTACTAAAACGGAGTAGGGAAGCCATCCTGGTGGCCCACTCAAGTCTGTTTCACCAAGCTAGGCTTCACAGAAGGTCTGGTTCCCTCCAGGGAAGCCTAGACTCCCCAACCTTACCCCTAACTAGAGTCTTGGCCCTAATTTTCTTGTCAACTGAAACATTCCCCCGTCCAAACGGTGTACAAAAAGAAAGTAGGCAAGCTATCCCGATGGCCCACTCAGTCTGTTTCACCAAGCTAGGCTGCACCGAAGCCCAGGATCACGCTTGGGATCCGCAGTCTCCCCAACCCTAACCCTAACTTGAGTTTTAACACAAATTTTCTTGTGCAACTGAAACGATACCCCGTCCTTACAGTGCACAGAAAGCCAGTAGGAAAGCTATCCCGATGGCCCACTCAGTCTGTTTCACCAAGCTAGGCTGCACCGAAGCCCAGGATCCCGCCTGGGAAGCCCAGTCTCCCCAACCCTAACCCTAACTTGAGTTTTAACACAAATTTTCTTGTGCAACTGAAACGATACCCCGTCCTTACAGTGCACAGAAAGCCAGTAGGAAAGCTATCCCGATGGCCCACTCAGTCTGTTTCACCAAGCTAGGCTGCACCGAAGCCCAGGATCCCGCCTGGGAAGCCCAGTCTCCCCAACCCTAACCCTAACTTGAGTCTTAACCCTAATTTTCTTGTGCAAGTGAAACATCCCCCCGTCCATACGGTTTAGAAAAAGTCAGTAGGCAAGCCATCCCGACTGCCAACTCAATCTGTTCCACCAAGCTAGCCTTCACAGAGGCCCTGGTTGCTGCCTGGGAAGCACAGTCTCCCCAACCCAGCCCTAACTTGGGTATTAATCCTAATTTTCCTGTGCAACTGAAACATCCCCTCGTCCATACAGCGTACAAAAAGACAGTAGGCAAGCAATCCTGATGGCCCACTCAGTCTGTTTCACCAGGCTCGGCTTCATCGAGGCCGTAGTTCCTGCCTGGGAAGCCCAGCCTCCATAACCCTAACCCTAATTTGGGTGTTAATGCTAATGTTCTTCTGCAATGGAAACATCCCCCCATGGATACGGTGTACTAAAACGGAGTAGGGAAGCCATCCTGGTGGCCCATTCCAGTCTGTTTCACCAAGCTAGGCTTCACAGAGGGTCTGGTTCCCTCCAGGGAAGCCTAGCCTCCCCAACCTTACCCCTAACTAGAGTCTTGGCCCTAATTTTCTTGTGCAACTGAAACATTCCCCTGTCCAAATGGTGTACAAAAAGAAAGTAGGCAAGCTATCCCGATGGCCCACTCAGTCTTTTTCACCAAGCTAGGCTGCACCGAAGCCCAGGATCACGCTTCGGATCCGCAGTCTCCCCAACCCTAACCCTAACTTGAATTTTTACACAAATTTTCTTGTGCAACTGAAACGATACCCCGTCCTTACAGTGCACAGAAAGACAGTAGGAAAGCTATCCCGATGGCCCACTCAGTCTGTTTCACCAAGCTAGGCTACACCGAAGCCCAGGATCCCGCCTGGGAAGCCCAGTCTCCCCAACCCTAACCCTAACTTGAGTCTTAACCCTAATTTTCTTGTGCAAGTGAAACATCCCTCCGTCCATACGGTTTAGAAAAAGTCAGTAGGCAAGCCATCCCGATTGCCAACTCAATCTGTTCCAACAAGCTAGCCTTCACAGAGGCCCTGGTTGCTGCCTGGGAAGCACAGTCTCCCCAACCCAGCCCTCACTTGGGTATTAATCCTAATTTTCCTGTGCAACTGAAACATCCCCTCGTCCATACAGCGTACAAAAAGACAGTAGGCAAGCTATCCCGATGGCCCACTCAGTCTGTTTCACCAAGCTAGGCTACACCGACGCCCAGGATCCCACCTGGGAAGCCCAGTCTCCCCAACCCTAACCCTAACTTGAGTCTTAACCCTAATTTTCTTGTGCAAATGAAACATCCCCCCGTCCATACGGTTTAGAAAAAGTCAGTAGGCAAGCCATCCCGATTGCCAACTCAATGTGTTCCACCAAGCTAGCCTTCACAGAGGCCCTGGTTGCTACCTGGGAAGCACAGTCTCCCCAACCCAGCCCTAACTTGAGTCTTCTTAACCCTAATTTTCTTGTCCAAGTGAAACATCCCCCCGTCCATACGGTTTAGAAAAAGTCAGTAGGCAAGCGAACCCGATTGCCAACTCAATCTGTTCCAACAAGCTAGCCTTCACAGAGGCCCTGGTTTCTGCCTGGGAAGCACAGTCTCCACAACCCAGCCCTCACTTGGGTATTAATCCTAATTTTCCTGTGCAACTGAAACATCCCCTCGTCCATACAGCGTACAAAAAGACAGTAGGCAAGCAATCCTGATGGCCCACTCAGTCTGTTTCACCAGGCTCGGCTTCATCGAGTCCGTAGTTCCTGCCTGGGAAGCCCAGCCTCCATAACCCTAACGCTAATTTGGGTGTTAATGCTAATGTTCTTCTGCAATGGAAACATCCCCCCATGGATACGGTGTACTAAAACGGAGTAGGGAAGCCATCCTGGTGGCCCACTCAAGTCTGTTTCACCAAGCTAGGCTTCACAGAAGGTCTGGTTCCCTCCAGGGAAGCCTAGACTCCCCAACCTTACCCCTAAATAGAGTCTTGGCCCTAATTTTCTTGTCAACTGAAACATTCCCCCGTCCAAACGGTGTACAAAAAGAAAGTAGGCAAGCTATCCCGATGGCCCACTCAGTCTGTTTCACCAAGCTAGGCTGCACCGAAGCCCAGGATCACGCTTGGGATCCGCAGTCTCCCCAACCCTAACCGTAACTTGAGTTTTAACACAAATTTTCTTGTGCAACTGAAACGATACCCCGTCCTTACAGTGCACAGAAAGCCAGTAGGCAAGCTATCCCGATGGCCCACTCAGTCTGTTTCACCAAGCTAGGCTACACCGACGCCCAGGATCCCACCTGGGAAGCCCAGTCTCCCCAACCCTAACCCTAACTTGAGTCTTAACCCTAATTTTCTTGTGCAAGTGAAACATCCCCCCGTCCATACGGTTTAGAAAAAGTCAGTAGGCAAGCGAACCCGATTGCCAACTCAATCTGTTCCAACAAGCTAGCCTTCACAGAGGCCCTGGTTCCTGCCTGGGAAGCACAGTCTCCACAACCCAGCCCTAACTTGAGTCTTCTTAACCCTAATTTTCTTGTGCAAGTGAAACATCCCCCCGTCCATACGGTTTAGAAAAAGTCAGTAGGCAAGCGAACCCGATTGCCAACTCAATCTGTTCCAACAAGCTAGCCTTCACAGAGGCCCTGGTTCCTGCCTGGGAAGCACAGTCTCCACAACCCAGCCCTCACTTGGGTATTAATCCTAATTTTCCAGTGCAACTGAAACATCCCCTCGTCCATACAGCGTACAAAAAGACAGTAGGCAAGCAATCCTGAATGGCCCACTCAGTCTGTTTCACCAGGTTCGGCTTCATCGAGGCCGTAGTTCCTGCCTGGGAAGCCCAGCCTCCATAACCCTAACCCTAACTTGGGTGTTAATGCTAATGTTCTTCTGCAATGGAAACATCCCCCCATGGATACGGTGTACTAAAACGGAGTAGGGAAGCCATCCTGGTGGCCCACTCAAGTCTGTTTCACCAAGCTATGCTTCACAGAAGGTCTGGTTCCCTCCAGGGAAGCCTAGACTCCCCAACCTTACCCCTAACTAGAGTCTTGGCCCTAATTTTCTTGTCAACTGAAACATTCCCCCATCCAAACGGTGTACAAAAAGAAAGTAGGCAAGCTATCCCGATGGCCCACTCAGTCTGTTTCACCAAGCTAGGCTGCACCGAAGCCCAGGATCCCGCCTGGGAAGCCCAGTCTCCCCAACCCTAACCCTAACTTGAGTTTTAACACAAATTTTCTTGTGCAACTGAAACGATACCCCGTCCTTACAGTGCACAGAAAGCCAGTAGGAAAGCTATCCCGATGGCCCACTCAGTCTGTTTCACCAAGCTAGGCTGCACCGAAGCCCAGGATCCCGCCTGGGAAGCCCAGTCTCCCCAACCCTAACCCTAACTTGAGTCTTAACCCTAATTTTCTTGTGCAAGTGAAACATCCCCCCGTCCATACGGTTTAGAAAAAGTCAGTAGGCAAGCCATCCCGACTGCCAACTCAATCTGTTCCACCAAGCTAGCCTTCACAGAGGCCCTGGTTGCTGCCTGGGAAGCACAGTCTCCCCAACCCAGCCCTAACTTGGGTATTAATCCTAATTTTCCTGTGCAACTGAAACATCCCCTCGTCCATACAGCGTACAAAAAGACAGTAGGCAAGCAATCCTGATGGCCCACTCAGTCTGTTTCACCAGGCTCGGCTTCATCGAGGCCGTAGTTCCTGCCTGGGAAGCCCAGCCTCCATAACCCTAACCCTAATTTGGGTCTTAATGCTAATGTTCTTCTGCAATGGAAACATCCCCCCATGGATACGGTGTACTAAAACGGAGTAGGGAAGCCATCCTGGTGGCCCATTCCAGTCTGTTTCACCAAGCTAGGCTTCACAGAGGGTCTGGTTCCCTCCAGGGAAGCCTAGCCTCCCCAACCTTACCCCTAACTAGAGTCTTGGCCCTAATTTTCTTGTGCAACTGAAACATTCCCCTGTCCAAACGGTGTACAAAAAGAAAGTAGGCAAGCTATCCCGATGGCCCACTCAGTCTTTTTCACCAAGCTAGGCTGCACCGAAGCCCAGGATCACGCTTCGGATCCGCAGTCTCCCCAACCCTAACCCTAACTTGAATTTTTACACAAATTTTCTTGTGCAACTGAAACGATACCCCGTCCTTACAGTGCACAGAAAGACAGTAGGAAAGCTATCCCGATGGCCCACTCAGTCTGTTTCACCAAGCTAGGCTACACCGAAGCCCAGGATCCCGCCTGGGAAGCCCAGTCTCCCCAACCCTAACCCTAACTTGAGTCTTAACCCTAATTTTCTTGTGCAAGTGAAACATCCCTCCGTCCATACGGTTTAGAAAAAGTCAGTAGGCAAGCCATCCCGATTGCCAACTCAATCTGTTCCACCAAGCTAGCCTTCACAGAGGCCCTGGTTGCTGCCTGGGAAGCACAGTCTCCCCAACCCAGCCCTCACTTGGGTATTAATCCTAATTTTCCTGTGCAACTGAAACATCCCCTTGTCCATACAGCGTACAAAAAGACAGTAGGCAAGCAATCCTGATGGCCCACTCAGTCTGTTTCACCAGGCTCGGCTTCATCGAGTCCGTAGTTCCTGCCTGGGAAGCCCAGCCTCCATAACCCTAACCCTAATTTGGGTCTTAATGCTAATATTCTTCTGCAATGGAAACATCCCCCCATGGATACGGTGTACTAAAACGGAGTAGGGAAGCCATCCTGTTGGGCCACTCAAGTCTAATTCACCAAGCTAGGCTTCACAGAGGGTCTGGTTCCCTGCAGGGAAGCCTAGCCTCCCCAACCTTACCCCTAACTAGAGTCTTGGCCCTAATTTTCTTGTGCAACTGAAACATTCCCCCGTCCAAACGGTGTACAAAAAGAAAGTAGGCAAGCTATCCTGATGGCCCACTCAGTCTGTTTCACCAAGCTAGGCTGCACCGAAGCCCAGGATCACGCTTGGGATCCGCAGTCTCCCCAACCCTAACCCTAACTTGAGTTTTAACACAAATTTTCTTGTGCAACTGAAACGATACCCCGTCCTTACAGTGCACAGAAAGCCAGTAGGAAAGCTATCCCGATGGCCCACTCAGTCTGTTTCACCAAGCTAGGCTACACCGAAGCCCAGGATCCCGCCTGCGAAGCCCAGTCTCCCCAACCCTAACCCTAACTTGAGTCTTAACCCTAATTTTCTTGTGCAAGTGAAACATCCCTCCGTCCATCCGGTTTAGAAAAAGTCAGTAGGCAAGCCATCCCGATTGCCAACTCAATGTGTTCCACCAAGCTAGCCTTCACAGAGGCCCTGGTTGCTGCCTGGGAAGCACAGTCTCCCCAACCCAGCCCTCACTTGGGTATTAATCCTAATTTTCCTGTGCAACTGAAACATCCCCTCGTCCATACAGCGTACAAAAAGACAGTAGGCAAGCAATCCTGATGGCCCACTCAGTCTGTTTCACCAGGCTCGGCTTCATCGAGTCCGTAGTTCCTGCCTGGGAAGCCCAGCCTCCATAACCCTAACCCTAATTTGGGTCTTAATGCTAATATTCTTCTGCAATGGAAACATCCCCCCATGGATACGGTGTACTAAAACGGAGTAGGGAAGCCATCCTGTTGGGCCACTCAAGTCTATTTCACCAAGCTAGGCTTCACAGAGGGTCTGGTTCCCTCCAGGGAAGCCTAGCCTCCCCAACCTTACCCCTAACTAGAGTCTTGGCCCTAATTTTCTTGTGCAACTGAAACATTCCCCCGTCCAAACGGTGTACAAAAAGAAAGTAGGCAAGCTATCCCGATGGCCCACTCAGTCTGTTTCACCAAGCTAGGCTGCACCGAAGCCCAGGATCACGCTTGGGATCCGCAGTCTCCCCAACCCTAACCCTAACTTGAGTTTTAACACAAATTTTCTTGTGCAACTGAAACGATACCCCGTCCTTACAGTGCACAGAAAGCCAGTAGGAAAGCTATCCCGATGGCCCACTCAGTCTGTTTCACCAAGCTAGGCTGCACCGAAGCCCAGGATCCCGCCTGGGAAGCCCAGTCTCCCCAAGCCTAACCCTAACTTGAGTTTTAACACAAATTTTCTTGTGCAACTGAAACGATACCCCGTCCTTACAGTGCACAGAAAGCCAGTAGGAAAGCTATCCCGATGGCCCACTCAGTCTGTTTCACCAAGCTAGGCTGCACCGAAGCCCAGGATCCCGCCTGGGAAGCCCAGTCTCCCCAACCCTAACCCTAACTTGAGTCTTAACCCTAATTTTCTTGTGCAAGTGAAACATCCCCCCGTCCATACGGTTTAGAAAAAGTCAGTAGGCAAGCCATCCCGACTGCCAACTCAATCTGTTCCACCAAGCTAGCCTTCACAGAGGCCCTGGTTGCTGCCTGGGAAGCACAGTCTCCCCAACCCAGCCCTAACTTGGGTATTAATCCTAATTTTCCTGTGCAAGTGAAACATCCCCTCGTCCATACAGCGTACAAAAAGACAGTAGGCAAGCAATCCTGATGGCCCACTCAGTCTGTTTCACCAGGCTCGGCTTCATCGAGGCCGTAGTTCCTGCCTGGGAAGCCCAGCCTCCATAACCCTAACCCTAATTTGGGTCTTAATGCTAATGTTCTTCTGCAATGGAAACATCCCCCCATGGATACGGTGTACTAAAACGGAGTAGGGAAGCCATCCTGGTGGCCCATTCCAGTCTGTTTCACCAAGCTAGGCTTCACAGAGGGTCTGGTTCCCTGCAGGGAAGCCTAGCCTCCCCAACCTTACCCCTAACTAGAGTCTTGGCCCTAATTTTCTTGTGCAACTGAAACATTCCCCTGTCCAAACGGTGTACAAAAAGAAAGTAGGCAAGCTATCCCGATGGCCCACTCAGTCTTTTTCACCAAGCTAGGCTGCACCGAAGCCCAGGATCACGCTTCGGATCCGCAGTCTCCCCAACCCTAACCCTAACTTGAATTTTTACACAAATTTTCTTGTGCAACTGAAACGATACCCCGTCCTTACAGTGCACAGAAAGACAGTAGGAAAGCTATCCCGATGGCCCACTCAGTCTGTTTCACCAAGCTAGGCTACACCGAAGCCCAGGATCCCGCCTGGGAAGCCCAGTCTCCCCAACCCTAACCCTAACTTGAGTCTTAACCCTAATTTTCTTGTGCAAGTGAAACATCCCTCCGTCCATACGGTTTAGAAAAAGTCAGTAGGCAAGCCATCCCGATTGCCAACTCAATCTGTTCCAACAAGCTAGCCTTCACAGAGGCCCTGGTTGCTGCCTGGGAAGCACAGTCTCCCCAACTCAGCCCTCACTTGGGTATTAATCCTAATTTTCCTGTGCAACTGAAACATCCCCTCGTCCATACAGCGTACAAAAAGACAGTAGGCAAGCAATCCTGATGGCCCACTCAGTCTGTTTCACCAGGCTCGGCTTCATCGAGTCCGTAGTTCCTGCCTGGGAAGCCCAGCCTCCATAACCCTAACCCTAATTTGGGTCTTAATGCTAATATTCTTCTGCAATGGAAACATCCCCCCATGGATACGGTGTACTAAAACGGAGTAGGGAAGCCATCCTGTTGGGCCACTCAAGTCTATTTCACCAAGCTAGGCTTCACAGAGGGTCTGGTTCCCTGCAGGGAAGCCTAGCCTCCCCAACCTTACCCCTAACTAGAGTCTTGGCCCTAATTTTCTTGTGCTACTGAAACATTCCCCCGTCCAAACGGTGTACAAAAAGAAAGTAGGCAAGCTATCCTGATGGCCCACTCAGTCTGTTTCACCAAGCTAGGCTGCACCGAAGCCCAGGATCACGCTTGGGATCCGCAGTCTCCCCAACCCTAACCCTAACTTGAGTTTTAACACAAATTTTCTTGTGCAACTGAAACGATACCCCGTCCTTACAGTGCACAGAAAGCCAGTAGGAAAGCTATCCCGATGGCCCACTCAGTCTGTTTCACCAAGCTAGGCTACACCGAAGCCCAGGATCCCGCCTGGGAAGCCCAGTCTCCCCAACCCTAACCCTAACTTGAGTCTTAACCCTAATTTTCTTGTGCAAGTGAAACATCCCTCCGTCCATCCGGTTTAGAAAAAGTCAGTAGGCAAGCCATCCCGATTGCCAACTCAATGTGTTCCACCAAGCTAGCCTTCACAGAGGCCCTGGTTCCTGCCTGGGAAGCACAGTCTCCCCAACCCAGCCCTCACTTGGGTATTAATCCTAATTTTCCTGTGCAACTGAAACATCCCCTCGTCCATACAGCGTACAAAAAGACAGTAGGCAAGCAATCCTGATGGCCCACTCAGTCTGTTTCACCAGGCTCGGCTTCATCGAGTCCGTAGTTCCTGCCTGGGAAGCCCAGCCTCCATAACCCTAACCCTAATTTGGGTCTTAATGCTAATATTCTTCTGCAATGGAAACATCCCCCCATGGATACGGTGTACTAAAACGGAGTAGGGAAGCCATCCTGGTGGCCCACTCAAGTCTGTTTCACCAAGCTAGGCTTCACAGAAGGTCTGGTTCCCTCCAGGGAAGCCTAGACTCCCCAACCTTACCCCTAAATAGAGTCTTGGCCCTAATTTTCTTGTCAACTGAAACATTCCCCCGTCCAAACGGTGTACAAAAAGAAAGTAGGCAAGCTATCCCGATGGCCCACTCAGTCTGTTTCACCAAGCTAGGCTGCACCGAAGCCCAGGATCACGCTTGGGATCCGCAGTCTCCCCAACCCTAACCGTAACTTGAGTTTTAACACAAATTTTCTTGTGCAACTGAAACGATACCCCGTCCTTACAGTGCACAGAAAGCCAGTAGGCAAGCTATCCCGATGGCCCACTCAGTCTGTTTCACCAAGCTAGGCTACACCGACGCCCAGGATCCCACCTGGGAAGCCCAGTCTCCCCAACCCTAACCCTAACTTGAGTCTTAACCCTAATTTTCTTGTGCAAGTGAAACATCCCCCCGTCCATACGGTTTAGAAAAAGTCAGTAGGCAAGCGAACCCGATTGCCAACTCAATCTGTTCCAACAAGCTAGCCTTCACAGAGGCCCTGGTTCCTGCCTGGGAAGCACAGTCTCCACAACCCAGCCCTAACTTGAGTCTTCTTAACCCTAATTTTCTTGTGCAAGTGAAACATCCCCCCGTCCATACGGTTTAGAAAAAGTCAGTAGGCAAGCGAACCCGATTGCCAACTCAATCTGTTCCAACAAGCTAGCCTTCACAGAGGCCCTGGTTCCTGCCTGGGAAGCACAGTCTCCACAACCCAGCCCTCACTTGGGTATTAATCCTAATTTTCCAGTGCAACTGAAACATCCCCTCGTCCATACAGCGTACAAAAAGACAGTAGGCAAGCAATCCTGAATGGCCCACTCAGTCTGTTTCACCAGGTTCGGCTTCATCGAGGCCGTAGTTCCTGCCTGGGAAGCCCAGCCTCCATAACCCTAACCCTAACTTGGGTGTTAATGCTAATGTTCTTCTGCAATGGAAACATCCCCCCATGGATACGGTGTACTAAAACGGAGTAGGGAAGCCATCCTGGTGGCCCACTCAAGTCTGTTTCACCAAGCTATGCTTCACAGAAGGTCTGGTTCCCTCCAGGGAAGCCTAGACTCCCCAACCTTACCCCTAACTAGAGTCTTGGCCCTAATTTTCTTGTCAACTGAAACATTCCCCCATCCAAACGGTGTACAAAAAGAAAGTAGGCAAGCTATCCCGATGGCCCACTCAGTCTGTTTCACCAAGCTAGGCTGCACCGAAGCCCAGGATCCCGCCTGGGAAGCCCAGTCTCCCCAACCCTAACCCTAACTTGAGTTTTAACACAAATTTTCTTGTGCAACTGAAACGATACCCCGTCCTTACAGTGCACAGAAAGCCAGTAGGAAAGCTATCCCGATGGCCCACTCAGTCTGTTTCACCAAGCTAGGCTGCACCGAAGCCCAGGATCCCGCCTGGGAAGCCCAGTCTCCCCAACCCTAACCCTAACTTGAGTCTTAACCCTAATTTTCTTGTGCAAGTGAAACATCCCCCCGTCCATACGGTTTAGAAAAAGTCAGTAGGCAAGCCATCCCGACTGCCAACTCAATCTGTTCCACCAAGCTAGCCTTCACAGAGGCCCTGGTTGCTGCCTGGGAAGCACAGTCTCCCCAACCCAGCCCTAACTTGGGTATTAATCCTAATTTTCCTGTGCAACTGAAACATCCCCTCGTCCATACAGCGTACAAAAAGACAGTAGGCAAGCAATCCTGATGGCCCACTCAGTCTGTTTCACCAGGCTCGGCTTCATCGAGGCCGTAGTTCCTGCCTGGGAAGCCCAGCCTCCATAACCCTAACCCTAATTTGGGTCTTAATGCTAATGTTCTTCTGCAATGGAAACATCCCCCCATGGATACGGTGTACTAAAACGGAGTAGGGAAGCCATCCTGGTGGCCCATTCCAGTCTGTTTCACCAAGCTAGGCTTCACAGAGGGTCTGGTTCCCTCCAGGGAAGCCTAGCCTCCCCAACCTTACCCCTAACTAGAGTCTTGGCCCTAATTTTCTTGTGCAACTGAAACATTCCCCTGTCCAAACGGTGTACAAAAAGAAAGTAGGCAAGCTATCCCGATGGCCCACTCAGTCTTTTTCACCAAGCTAGGCTGCACCGAAGCCCAGGATCACGCTTCGGATCCGCAGTCTCCCCAACCCTAACCCTAACTTGAATTTTTACACAAATTTTCTTGTGCAACTGAAACGATACCCCGTCCTTACAGTGCACAGAAAGACAGTAGGAAAGCTATCCCGATGGCCCACTCAGTCTGTTTCACCAAGCTAGGCTACACCGAAGCCCAGGATCCCGCCTGGGAAGCCCAGTCTCCCCAACCCTAACCCTAACTTGAGTCTTAACCCTAATTTTCTTGTGCAAGTGAAACATCCCTCCGTCCATACGGTTTAGAAAAAGTCAGTAGGCAAGCCATCCCGATTGCCAACTCAATCTGTTCCACCAAGCTAGCCTTCACAGAGGCCCTGGTTGCTGCCTGGGAAGCACAGTCTCCCCAACCCAGCCCTCACTTGGGTATTAATCCTAATTTTCCTGTGCAACTGAAACATCCCCTTGTCCATACAGCGTACAAAAAGACAGTAGGCAAGCAATCCTGATGGCCCACTCAGTCTGTTTCACCAGGCTCGGCTTCATCGAGTCCGTAGTTCCTGCCTGGGAAGCCCAGCCTCCATAACCCTAACCCTAATTTGGGTCTTAATGCTAATATTCTTCTGCAATGGAAACATCCCCCCATGGATACGGTGTACTAAAACGGAGTAGGGAAGCCATCCTGTTGGGCCACTCAAGTCTAATTCACCAAGCTAGGCTTCACAGAGGGTCTGGTTCCCTGCAGGGAAGCCTAGCCTCCCCAACCTTACCCCTAACTAGAGTCTTGGCCCTAATTTTCTTGTGCAACTGAAACATTCCCCCGTCCAAACGGTGTACAAAAAGAAAGTAGGCAAGCTATCCTGATGGCCCACTCAGTCTGTTTCACCAAGCTAGGCTGCACCGAAGCCCAGGATCACGCTTGGGATCCGCAGTCTCCCCAACCCTAACCCTAACTTGAGTTTTAACACAAATTTTCTTGTGCAACTGAAACGATACCCCGTCCTTACAGTGCACAGAAAGCCAGTAGGAAAGCTATCCCGATGGCCCACTCAGTCTGTTTCACCAAGCTAGGCTACACCGAAGCCCAGGATCCCGCCTGCGAAGCCCAGTCTCCCCAACCCTAACCCTAACTTGAGTCTTAACCCTAATTTTCTTGTGCAAGTGAAACATCCCTCCGTCCATCCGGTTTAGAAAAAGTCAGTAGGCAAGCCATCCCGATTGCCAACTCAATGTGTTCCACCAAGCTAGCCTTCACAGAGGCCCTGGTTGCTGCCTGGGAAGCACAGTCTCCCCAACCCAGCCCTCACTTGGGTATTAATCCTAATTTTCCTGTGCAACTGAAACATCCCCTCGTCCATACAGCGTACAAAAAGACAGTAGGCAAGCAATCCTGATGGCCCACTCAGTCTGTTTCACCAGGCTCGGCTTCATCGAGTCCGTAGTTCCTGCCTGGGAAGCCCAGCCTCCATAACCCTAACCCTAATTTGGGTCTTAATGCTAATATTCTTCTGCAATGGAAACATCCCCCCATGGATACGGTGTACTAAAACGGAGTAGGGAAGCCATCCTGTTGGGCCACTCAAGTCTATTTCACCAAGCTAGGCTTCACAGAGGGTCTGGTTCCCTCCAGGGAAGCCTAGCCTCCCCAACCTTACCCCTAACTAGAGTCTTGGCCCTAATTTTCTTGTGCAACTGAAACATTCCCCCGTCCAAACGGTGTACAAAAAGAAAGTAGGCAAGCTATCCCGATGGCCCACTCAGTCTGTTTCACCAAGCTAGGCTGCACCGAAGCCCAGGATCACGCTTGGGATCCGCAGTCTCCCCAACCCTAACCCTAACTTGAGTTTTAACACAAATTTTCTTGTGCAACTGAAACGATACCCCGTCCTTACAGTGCACAGAAAGCCAGTAGGAAAGCTATCCCGATGGCCCACTCAGTCTGTTTCACCAAGCTAGGCTGCACCGAAGCCCAGGATCCCGCCTGGGAAGCCCAGTCTCCCCAAGCCTAACCCTAACTTGAGTTTTAACACAAATTTTCTTGTGCAACTGAAACGATACCCCGTCCTTACAGTGCACAGAAAGCCAGTAGGAAAGCTATCCCGATGGCCCACTCAGTCTGTTTCACCAAGCTAGGCTGCACCGAAGCCCAGGATCCCGCCTGGGAAGCCCAGTCTCCCCAACCCTAACCCTAACTTGAGTCTTAACCCTAATTTTCTTGTGCAAGTGAAACATCCCCCCGTCCATACGGTTTAGAAAAAGTCAGTAGGCAAGCCATCCCGACTGCCAACTCAATCTGTTCCACCAAGCTAGCCTTCACAGAGGCCCTGGTTGCTGCCTGGGAAGCACAGTCTCCCCAACCCAGCCCTAACTTGGGTATTAATCCTAATTTTCCTGTGCAAGTGAAACATCCCCTCGTCCATACAGCGTACAAAAAGACAGTAGGCAAGCAATCCTGATGGCCCACTCAGTCTGTTTCACCAGGCTCGGCTTCATCGAGGCCGTAGTTCCTGCCTGGGAAGCCCAGCCTCCATAACCCTAACCCTAATTTGGGTCTTAATGCTAATGTTCTTCTGCAATGGAAACATCCCCCCATGGATACGGTGTACTAAAACGGAGTAGGGAAGCCATCCTGGTGGCCCATTCCAGTCTGTTTCACCAAGCTAGGCTTCACAGAGGGTCTGGTTCCCTGCAGGGAAGCCTAGCCTCCCCAACCTTACCCCTAACTAGAGTCTTGGCCCTAATTTTCTTGTGCAACTGAAACATTCCCCTGTCCAAACGGTGTACAAAAAGAAAGTAGGCAAGCTATCCCGATGGCCCACTCAGTCTTTTTCACCAAGCTAGGCTGCACCGAAGCCCAGGATCACGCTTCGGATCCGCAGTCTCCCCAACCCTAACCCTAACTTGAATTTTTACACAAATTTTCTTGTGCAACTGAAACGATACCCCGTCCTTACAGTGCACAGAAAGACAGTAGGAAAGCTATCCCGATGGCCCACTCAGTCTGTTTCACCAAGCTAGGCTACACCGAAGCCCAGGATCCCGCCTGGGAAGCCCAGTCTCCCCAACCCTAACCCTAACTTGAGTCTTAACCCTAATTTTCTTGTGCAAGTGAAACATCCCTCCGTCCATACGGTTTAGAAAAAGTCAGTAGGCAAGCCATCCCGATTGCCAACTCAATCTGTTCCAACAAGCTAGCCTTCACAGAGGCCCTGGTTGCTGCCTGGGAAGCACAGTCTCCCCAACTCAGCCCTCACTTGGGTATTAATCCTAATTTTCCTGTGCAACTGAAACATCCCCTCGTCCATACAGCGTACAAAAAGACAGTAGGCAAGCAATCCTGATGGCCCACTCAGTCTGTTTCACCAGGCTCGGCTTCATCGAGTCCGTAGTTCCTGCCTGGGAAGCCCAGCCTCCATAACCCTAACCCTAATTTGGGTCTTAATGCTAATATTCTTCTGCAATGGAAACATCCCCCCATGGATACGGTGTACTAAAACGGAGTAGGGAAGCCATCCTGTTGGGCCACTCAAGTCTATTTCACCAAGCTAGGCTTCACAGAGGGTCTGGTTCCCTGCAGGGAAGCCTAGCCTCCCCAACCTTACCCCTAACTAGAGTCTTGGCCCTAATTTTCTTGTGCTACTGAAACATTCCCCCGTCCAAACGGTGTACAAAAAGAAAGTAGGCAAGCTATCCTGATGGCCCACTCAGTCTGTTTCACCAAGCTAGGCTGCACCGAAGCCCAGGATCACGCTTGGGATCCGCAGTCTCCCCAACCCTAACCCTAACTTGAGTTTTAACACAAATTTTCTTGTGCAACTGAAACGATACCCCGTCCTTACAGTGCACAGAAAGCCAGTAGGAAAGCTATCCCGATGGCCCACTCAGTCTGTTTCACCAAGCTAGGCTACACCGAAGCCCAGGATCCCGCCTGGGAAGCCCAGTCTCCCCAACCCTAACCCTAACTTGAGTCTTAACCCTAATTTTCTTGTGCAAGTGAAACATCCCTCCGTCCATCCGGTTTAGAAAAAGTCAGTAGGCAAGCCATCCCGATTGCCAACTCAATGTGTTCCACCAAGCTAGCCTTCACAGAGGCCCTGGTTCCTGCCTGGGAAGCACAGTCTCCCCAACCCAGCCCTCACTTGGGTATTAATCCTAATTTTCCTGTGCAACTGAAACATCCCCTCGTCCATACAGCGTACAAAAAGACAGTAGGCAAGCAATCCTGATGGCCCACTCAGTCTGTTTCACCAGGCTCGGCTTCATCGAGTCCGTAGTTCCTGCCTGGGAAGCCCAGCCTCCATAACCCTAACCCTAATTTGGGTCTTAATGCTAATATTCTTCTGCAATGGAAACATCCCCCCATGGATACGGTGTACTAAAACGGAGTAGGGAAGCCATCCTGTTGGGCCACTCAAGTCTATTTCACCAAGCTAGGCTTCACAGAGGGTCTGGTTCCCTCCAGGGAAGCCTAGCCTCCCCAACCTTACCCCTAACTAGAGTCTTGGCCCTAATTTTCTTGTGCAACTGAAACATTCCCCCGTCCAAACGGTGTACAAAAAGAAAGTAGGCAAGCTATCCCGATGGCCCACTCAGTCTGTTTCACCAAGCTAGGCTGCACCGAAGCCCAGGATCACGCTTGGGATCCGCAGTCTCCCCAACCCTAACCCTAACTTGAGTTTTAACACAAATTTTCTTGTGCAACTGAAACGATACCCCGTCCTTACAGTGCACAGAAAGCCAGTAGGAAAGCTATCCCGATGGCCCACTCAGTCTGTTTCACCAAGCTAGGCTGCACCGAAGCCCAGGATCCCGCCTGGGAAGCCCAGTCTCCCCAACCCTAACCCTAACTTGAGTTTTAACACAAATTTTCTTGTGCAACTGAAACGATACCCCGTCCTTACAGTGCACAGAAAGCCAGTAGGAAAGCTATCCCGATGGCCCACTCAGTCTGTTTCACCAAGCTAGGCTGCACCGAAGCCCAGGATCCCGCCTGGGAAGCCCAGTCTCCCCAACCCTAACCCTAACTTGAGTCTTAACCCTAATTTTCTTGTGCAAGTGAAACATCCCCCCGTCCATACGGTTTAGAAAAAGTCAGTAGGCAAGCCATCCCGACTGCCAACTCAATCTGTTCCACCAAGCTAGCCTTCACAGAGGCCCTGGTTGCTGCCTGGGAAGCACAGTCTCCCCAACCCAGCCCTAACTTGGGTATTAATCCTAATTTTCCTGTGCAACTGAAACATCCCCTCGTCCATACAGCGTACAAAAAGACAGTAGGCAAGCAATCCTGATGGCCCACTCAGTCTGTTTCACCAGGCTCGGCTTCATCGAGTCCGTAGTTCCTGCCTGGGAAGCCCAGCCTCCATAACCATAACCCTAATTTGGGTCTTAATGCTAATATTCTTCTGCAATGGAAACATCCCCCCATGGATACGGTGTACTAAAACGGAGTAGGGAAGCCATCCTGTTGGGCCACTCAAGTCTATTTCACCAAGCTAGGCTTCACAGAGGGTCTGGTTCCCTGCAGGGAAGCCTAGCCTCCCCAACCTTACCCCTAACTAGAGTCTTGGCCCTAATTTTCTTGTGCAACTGAAACATTCCCCCGTCCAAACGGTGTACAAAAAGAAAGTAGGCAAGCTATCCTGATGGCCCACTCAGTCTGTTTCACCAAGCTAGGCTGCACCGAAGCCCAGGATCACGCTTGGGATCCGCAGTCTCCCCAACCCTAACCCTAACTTGAGTTTTAACACAAATTTTCTTGTGCAACTGAAACGATACCCCGTCCTTACAGTGCACAGAAAGCCAGTAGGAAAGCTATCCCGATGGCCCACTCAGTCTGTTTCACCAAGCTAGGCTACACCGAAGCCCAGGATCCCGCCTGGGAAGCCCAGTCTCCCCAACCCTAACCCTAACTTGAGTCTTAACCCTAATTTTCTTGTGCAAGTGAAACATCCCTCCGTCCATCCGGTTTAGAAAAAGTCAGTAGGCAAGCGAACCCGATTGCCAACTCAATCTGTTCCAACAAGCTAGCCTTCACAGAGGCCCTGGTTCCTGCCTGGGAAGCACAGTCTCCACAACCCAGCCCTAACTTGAGTCTTCTTAACCCTAATTTTCTTGTGCAAGTGAAACATCCCCCCGTCCATACGGTTTAGAAAAAGTCAGTAGGCAAGCGAACCCGATTGCCAACTCAATCTGTTCCAACAAGCTAGCCTTCACAGAGGCCCTGGTTCCTGCCTGGGAAGCACAGTCTCCACAACCCAGCCCTCACTTGGGTATTAATCCTAATTTTCCAGTGCAACTGAAACATCCCCTCGTCCATACAGCGTACAAAAAGACAGTAGGCAAGCAATCCTAAATGGCCCACTCAGTCTGTTTCACCAGGTTCGGCTTCATCGAGGCCGTAGTTCCTGCCTGGGAAGCCCAGCCTCCATAACCCTAACCCTAACTTGGGTGTTAATGCTAATGTTCTTCTGCAATGGAAACATCCCCCCATGGATACGGTGTACTAAAACGGAGTAGGGAAGCCATCCTGGTGGCCCACTCAAGTCTATTTCACCAAGCTATGCTTCACAGAAGGTCTGGTTCCCTCCAGGGAAGCCTAGACTCCCCAACCTTACCCCTAACTAGAGTCTTGGCCCTAATTTTCTTGTCAACTGAAACATTCCCCCGTCCAAACGGTGTACAAAAAGAAAGTAGGCAAGCTATCCCGATGGCCCACTCAGTCTGTTTCACCAAGCTAGGCTGCACCGAAGCCCAGGATCACGCTTGGGATCCGCAGTCTCCCCAACCCTAACCCTTACTTGAGTTTTAACACAAATTTTCTTGTGCAACTGAAATGATACCCCGTCCTTACAGTGCACAGAAAGCCAGTAGGAAAGCTATCCCGATGGCCCACTCAGTCTTTTTCACCAAGCTAGGCTACACCGACGCCCATGATCCCGCCTGGGAAGCCCAGTCTCCCCAACCCTAACCCTAACTTGAGTCTTAACCCTAATTTTCTTGTGCAAGTGAAACATCCCTCCGTCCATACGGTTTAGAAAAAGTCAGTAGGCAAGCCATCCCGACTGCCAACTCAATCTGTTCCACCAAGCTAGCCTTCACAGAGGCCCTGGTTGCTGCCTGGGAAGCACAGTCTCCCCAACCCAGCCCTAACTTGGGTATTAATCCTAATTTTCCTGTGCAACTGAAACATCCCCTCGTCCATACAGCGTACAAAAAGACAGTAGGCAAGCAATCCTGATGGCCCACTCAGTCTGTTTCACCAGGCTCGGCTTCATCGAGGCCATAGTTCCTGCCTGGGAAGCCCAGCCTCCATAACCCTAACCCTAATTTGGGGCTTAATGCTAATGTTCTTCTGCAATGGAAACATCCCCCCATGGATACGGTGTACTAAAACGGAGTAGGGAAGCCATCCTGGTGGCCCATTCCAGTCTGTTTCACCAAGCTAGGCTTCACAGAGGGTCTGGTTCCCTCCAGGGAAGCCTAGCCTCCCCAACCTTACCCCTAACTAGAGTCTTGGCCCTAATTTTCTTGTGCAACTGAAACATTCCCCTGTCCAAACGGTGTACAAAAAGAAAGTAGGCAAGCTATCCCGATGTCCCACTCAGTCTTTTTCACCAAGCTAGGCTGCACCGAAGCCCAGGATCACGCTTCGGATCCGCAGTCTCCCCAACCCTAACCCTAACTTGAATTTTTACACAAATTTTCTTGTGCAACTGAAACGATACCCCGTCCTTACAGTGCACAGAAAGACAGTAGGAAAGCTATCCCGATGGCCCACTCAGTCTGTTTCACCAAGCTAGGCTACACCGAAGCCCAGGATCCCGCCTGGGAAGCCCAGTCTCCCCAACCCTAACCCTAACTTGAGTCTTAACCCTAATTTTCTTGTGCAAGTGAAACATCCCTCCGTCCATACGGTTTAGAAAAAGTCAGTAGGCAAGCCATCCCGATTGCCAACTCAATCTGTTCCAACAAGCTAGCCTTCACAGAGGCCCAGGTTGCTGCCTGGGAAGCACAGTCTCCCCAACCCAGCCCTCACTTGGGTATTAATCCTAATTTTCCTGTGCAACTGAAACATCCCCTCGTCCATACAGCGTACAAAAAGACAGTGGGCAAGCAATCCTGATGGCCCACTCAGTCTGTTTCACCAGGCTCGGCTTCATCGAGTCCGTAGTTCCTGCCTGGGAAGCCCAGCCTCCATAAACCTAACCCTAATTTGGGTCTTAATGCTAATATTCTTCTGCAATGGAAACATCCCCCCATGGATACGGTGTACTAAAACGGAGTAGGGAAGCCATCCTGTTGGGCCACTAAAGTCTATTTCACCAAGCTAGGCTTCACAGAGGGTCTGGTTCCCTCCAGGGAAGCCTAGCCTCCCCAACCTTACCCCTAACTAGAGTCTTGGCCCTAATTTTCTTGTGCAACTGAAACATTCCCCCGTCCAAACGGTGTACAAAAAGAAAGTAGGCAAGCTATCCCGATGGCCCACTCAGTCTGTTTCACCAAGCTAGGCTACACCGAAGCCCAGGATCACGCTTGGGATCCGCAGTCTCCCCAACCCTAACCCTAACTTGAGTTTTAACACAAATTTTCTTGTGCAACTGAAACGATACCCCGTCCTTACAGTGCACAGAAAGCCAGTAGGCAAGCTATCCCGATGGCCCACTCAGTCTGTTTCACCAAGCTAGGCTACACCGACGCCCAGGATCCCACCTGGGAAGCCCAGTCTCCCCAACCCTAACCCTAACTTGAGTCTTAACCCTAATTTTCTTGTGCAAATGAAACATCCCCCCGTCCATACGGTTTAGAAAAAGTCAGTAGGCAAGCCATCCCGATTGCCAACTCAATGTGTTCCACCAAGCTAGCCTTCACAGAGGCCCTGGTTGCTACCTGGGAAGCACAGTCTCCCCAACCCAGCCCTAACTTGAGTCTTCTTAACCCTAATTTTCTTGTGCAAGTGAAACATCCCCCCGTCCATACGGTTTAGAAAAAGTCAGTAGGCAAGCGAACCCGATTGCCAACTCAATCTGTTCCAACAAGCTAGCCTTCACAGAGGCCCTGGTTCCTGCCTGGGAAGCACAGTCTCCACAACCCAGCCCTCACTTGGGTATTAATCCTAATTTTCCTGTGCAACTGAAACATCCCCTCGTCCATACAGCGTACAAAAAGACAGTAGGCAAGCAATCCTGATGGCCCACTCAGTCTGTTTCACCAGGCTCGGCTTCATCGAGTCCGTAGTTCCTGCCTGGGAAGCCCAGCCTCCATAACCCTAAAGCTAATTTGGGTGTTAATGCTAATGTTCTTCTGCAATGGAAACATCCCCCCATGGATACGGTGTACTAAAACGGAGTAGGGAAGCCATCCTGGTGGCCCACTCAAGTCTGTTTCACCAAGCTAGGCTTCACAGAAGGTCTGGTTCCCTCCAGGGAAGCCTAGACTCCCCAACCTTACCCCTAACTAGAGTCTTGGCCCTAATTTTCTTGTCAACTGAAACATTCCCCCGTCCAAACGGTGTACAAAAAGAAAGTAGGCAAGCTATCCCGATGGCCCACTCAGTCTGTTTCACCAAGCTAGGCTGCACCGAAGCCCAGGATCACGCTTGGGATCCGCAGTCTCCCCAACCCTAACCGTAACTTGAGTTTTAACACAAATTTTCTTGTGCAACTGAAACGATACCCCGTCCTTACAGTGCACAGAAAGCCAGTAGGCAAGCTATCCCGATGGCCCACTCAGTCTGTTTCACCAAGCTAGGCTACACCGACGCCCAGGATCCCACCTGGGAAGCCCAGTCTCCCCAACCCTAACCCTAACTTGAGTCTTAACCCTAATTTTCTTGTGCAAGTGAAACCTCCCCCCGTCCATACGGTTTAGAAAAAGTCAGTAGGCAAGCGAACCCGATTGCCAACTCAATCTGTTCCAACAAGCTAGCCTTCACAGAGGCCCTGGTTCCTGCCTGGGAAGCACAGTCTCCACAACCCAGCCCTCACTTGGGTATTAATCCTAATTTTCCTGTGCAACTGAAACATCCCCTCGTCCATACAGCGTACAAAAAGACAGTAGGCAAGCAATCCGGATGGCCCACTCAGTCTGTTTCACCAGGCTCGGCTTCATCGAGGCCGTAGTTCCTGCCTGGGAAGCCCAGCCTCCATAAACCTAACCCTAATTTTGGTGTTAATGCTAATGTTCTTCTGCAATGGAAAAATCCCCCCATGGATACGGTGTACTAAAACGGAGTAGGGAAGCCATCCTGGTGGCCCACTCAAGTCTGTTTCACCAAGCTAGGCTTCACAGAAGGTCTCGTTCCCTCCAGGGAAGCCTAGACTCCCCAACTTTACCCCTAACTAGAGTCTTGGCCCTAATTTTCTTGTCAACTGAAACATTCCCCCGTCCAAACGGTGTACAAAAAGAAAGTAGGCAAGCTATCCCGATGGCCCACTCAGTCTGTTTCACCAAGCTAGGCTGCACCGAAGCCCAGGATCACGCTTGGGATCCGCAGTCTCCCCAACCCTAACCCTTACTTGAGTTTTAACACAAATTTTCTTGTGCAACTGAAACGATACCCCGTCCTTACAGTGCACAGAAAGCCAGTAGGCAAGCTATCCCGATGGCCCACGCAGTCTGTTTCACCAAGCTAGGCTACACCGACTCCCAGGATCCCACCTGGGAAGCCCAGTCTCCCCAACCCTAACCCTAACTTGAGTCTTAACCCTAATTTTCTTGTGCAAATGAAACATCCCCCCGTCCATACGGTTTAGAAAAAGTCAGTAGGCAAGCCATCCCGATTGCCAACTCAATGTGTTCCACCAAGCTAGCCTTCACAGAGGCCCTGGTTGCTGCCTGGGAAGCACAGTCTCCCCAACCCAGCCCTAACTTGAGTCTTCTTAACCCTAATTTTCTTGTGCAAGTGAAACATCCCCCCGTCCATACGGTTTAGAAAAAGTCAGTTGGCAAGCGAACCCGATTGCCAACTCAATCTGTTCCAACAAGCTAGCCTTCACAGAGGCCCTGGTTCCTGCCTGGGAAGCACAGTCTCCACAACCCAGCCCTCACTTGGGTATTAATCCTAATTTTCCTGTGCAACTGAAACATCCCCTCGTCCATACAGCGTACAAAAAGACAGTAGGCAAGCAATCCTGATGGCCCACTCAGTCTGTTTCACCAGGCTCGGCTTCATCGAGTCCGTAGTTCCTGCCTGGGAAGCCCAGCCTCCATAACCCTAACGCTAATTTGGGTGTTAATGCTAATGTTCTTCTGCAATGGAAACATCCCCCCATGGATAAGGTGTACTAAAACGGAGTAGGGAAGCCATCCTGGTGGCCCACTCAAGTCTGTTTCACCAAGCTAGGCTTCACAGAAGGTCTGGTTCCCTCCAGGGAAGCCTAGACTCCCCAACCTTACCCCTAACTAGAGTCTTGGCCCTAATTTTCTTGTCAACTGAAACATTCCCCCGTCCAAACGGTGTACAAAAAGAAAGTAGGCAAGCTATCCCGATGGCCCACTCAGTCTGTTTCACCAAGCTAGGCTGCACCGAAGCCCAGGATCACGCTTGGGATCCGCAGTCTCCCCAACCCTAACCCTAACTTGAGTTTTAACACAAATTTTCTTGTGCAACTGAAACGATACCCCGTCCTTACAGTGCACAGAAAGCCAGTAGGCAAGCTATCCCGATGGCCCACTCAGTCTGTTTCACCAAGCTAGGCTACACCGACGCCCAGGATCCCACCTGGGAAGCCCAGTCTCCCCAACCCTAACCCTAACTTGAGTCTTAACCCTAATTTTCTTGTGCAAATGAAACATCCCCCCGTCCATACGGTTTAGAAAAAGTCAGTAGGCAAGCCATCCCGATTGCCAACTCAATGTGTTCCACCAAACTAGCCTTCACAGAGGCCCTGGTTGCTACCTGGGAAGCACAGTCTCCCCAACCCAGCCCTAACTTGAGTCTTCTTAACCCTAATTTTCTTGTGCAAGTGAAACATCCCCCCGTCCATACGGTTTAGAAAAAGTCAGTAGGCAAGCGAACCCGATTGCCAACTCAATCTGTTCCAACAAGCTAGCCTTCACAGAGGCCCTGGTTCCTGCCTGGGAAGCACAGTCTCCACAACCCAGCCCTCACTTGGGTATTAATCCTAATTTTCCTGTGCAACTGAAACATCCCCTCGTCCATACAGCGTACAAAAAGACAGTAGGCAAGCAATCCTGATGGCCCACTCAGTCTGTTTCACCAGGCTCGGCTTCATCGAGTCCGTAGTTCCTGCCTGGGAAGCCCAGCCTCCATAACCCTAACGCTAATTTGGGTGTTAATGCTAATGTTCTTCTGCAATGGAAACATCCCCCCATGGATACGGTGTACTAAAACGGAGTAGGGAAGCCATCCTGGTGGCCCACTCAAGTCTGTTTCACCAAGCTAGGCTTCACAGAAGGTCTGGTTCCCTCCAGGGAAGCCTAGACTCCCCAACCTTACCCCTAACTAGAGTCTTGGCCCTAATTTTCTTGTCAACTGAAACATTCCCCCGTCCAAACGGTGTACAAAAAGAAAGTAGGCAAGCTATCCCGATGGCCCACTCAGTCTGTTTCACCAAGCTAGGCTGCACCGAAGCCCAGGATCACGCTTGGGATCCGCAGTCTCCCCAACCCTAACCGTAACTTGAGTTTTAACACAAATTTTCTTGTGCAACTGAAACGATACCCCGTCCTTACAGTGCACAGAAAGCCAGTAGGCAAGCTATCCCGATGGCCCACTCAGTCTGTTTCACCAAGCTAGGCTACACCGACGCCCAGGATCCCACCTGGGAAGCCCAGTCTCCCCAACCCTAACCCTAACTTGAGTCTTAACCCTAATTTTCTTGTGCAAGTGAAACATCCCCCCGTCCATACGGTTTAGAAAAAGTCAGTAGGCAAGCGAACCCGATTGCCAACTCAATCTGTTCCAACAAGCTAGCCTTCACAGAGGCCCTGGTTCCTGCCTGGGAAGCACAGTCTCCACAACCCAGCCCTAACTTGAGTCTTCTTAACCCTAATTTTCTTGTGCAAGTGAAACATCCCCCCGTCCATACGGTTTAGAAAAAGTCAGTAGGCAAGCGAACCCGATTGCCAACTCAATCTGTTCCAACAAGCTAGCCTTCACAGAGGCCCTGGTTCCTGCCTGGGAAGCACAGTCTCCACAACCCAGCCCTCACTTGGGTATTAATCCTAATTTTCCAGTGCAACTGAAACATCCCCTCGTCCATACAGCGTACAAAAAGACAGTAGGCAAGCAATCCTGATGGCCCACTCAGTCTGTTTCACCAGGTTCGGCTTCATCGAGGCCGTAGTTCCTGCCTGGGAAGCCCAGCCTCCATAACCCTAACGCTAATTTGGGTGTTAATGCTAATGTTCTTCTGCAATGGAAACATCCCCCCATGGATACGGTGTACTAAAACGGAGTAGGGAAGCCATCCTGGTGGCCCACTCAAGTCTGTTTCACCAAGCTAGGCTTCACAGAAGGTCTGGTTCCCTCCAGGGAAGCCTAGACTCCCCAACCTTACCCCTAACTAGAGTCTTGGCCCTAATTTTCTTGTCAACTGAAACATTCCCCCGTCCAAACGGTGTACAAAAAGAAAGTAGGCAAGCTATCCCGATGGCCCACTCAGTCTGTTTCACCAAGCTAGGCTGCACCGAAGCCCAGGATCACGCTTGGGATCCGCAGTCTCCCCAACCCTAACCGTAACTTGAGTTTTAACACAAATTTTCTTGTGCAACTGAAACGATACCCCGTCCTTACAGTGCACAGAAAGCCAGTAGGCAAGCTATCCCGATGGCCCACTCAGTCTGTTTCACCAAGCTAGGCTACACCGACGCCCAGGATCCCACCTGGGAAGCCCAGTCTCCCCAACCCTAACCCTAACTTGAGTCTTAACCCTAATTTTCTTGTGCAAGTGAAACCTCCCCCCGTCCATACGGTTTAGAAAAAGTCAGTAGGCAAGCGAACCCGATTGCCAACTCAATCTGTTCCAACAAGCTAGCCTTCACAGAGGCCCTGGTTCCTGCCTGGGAAGCACAGTCTCCACAACCCAGCCCTCACTTGGGTATTAATCCTAATTTTCCTGTGCAACTGAAACATCCCCTCGTCCATACAGCGTACAAAAAGACAGTAGGCAAGCAATCCGGATGGCCCACTCAGTCTGTTTCACCAGGCTCGGCTTCATCGAGGCCGTAGTTCCTGCCTGGGAAGCCCAGCCTCCATAAACCTAACCCTAATTTTGGTGTTAATGCTAATGTTCTTCTGCAATGGAAAAATCCCCCCATGGATACGGTGTACTAAAACGGAGTAGGGAAGCCATCCTGGTGGCCCACTCAAGTCTGTTTCACCAAGCTAGGCTTCACAGAAGGTCTCGTTCCCTCCAGGGAAGCCTAGACTCCCCAACTTTACCCCTAACTAGAGTCTTGGCCCTAATTTTCTTGTCAACTGAAACATTCCCCCGTCCAAACGGTGTACAAAAAGAAAGTAGGCAAGCTATCCCGATGGCCCACTCAGTCTGTTTCACCAAGCTAGGCTGCACCGAAGCCCAGGATCACGCTTGGGATCCGCAGTCTCCCCAACCCTAACCCTAACTTGAGTTTTAACACAAATTTTCTTGTGCAACTGAAACGATACCCCGTCCTTACAGTGCACAGAAAGCCAGTAGGCAAGCTATCCCGATGGCCCACTCAGTCTGTTTCACCAAGCTAGGCTACACCGACTCCCAGGATCCCACCTGGGAAGCCCAGTCTCCCCAACCCTAACCCTAACTTGAGTCTTAACCCTAATTTTCTTGTGCAAATGAAACATCCCCCCGTCCATACGGTTTAGAAAAAGTCAGTAGGCAAGCCATCCCGATTGCCAACTCAATGTGTTCCACCAAGCTAGCCTTCACAGAGGCCCTGGTTGCTGCCTGGGAAGCACAGTCTCCCCAACCCAGCCCTAACTTGAGTCTTCTTAACCCTAATTTTCTTGTGCAAGTGAAACATCCCCCCGTCCATACGGTTTAGAAAAAGTCAGTAGGCAAGCGAACCCGATTGCCAACTCAATCTGTTCCAACAAGCTAGCCTTCACAGAGGCCCTGGTTCCTGCCTGGGAAGCACAGTCTCCACAACCCAGCCCTCACTTGGGTATTAATCCTAATTTTCCTGTGCAACTGAAACATCCCCTCGTCCATACAGCGTACAAAAAGACAGTAGGCAAGCAATCCTGATGGCCCACTCAGTCTGTTTCACCAGGCTCGGCTTCATCGAGTCCGTAGTTCCTGCCTGGGAAGCCCAGCCTCCATAACCCTAACGCTAATTTGGGTGTTAATGCTAATGTTCTTCTGCAATGGAAACATCCCCCCATGGATAAGGTGTACTAAAACGGAGTAGGGAAGCCATCCTGGTGGCCCACTCAAGTCTGTTTCACCAAGCTAGGCTTCACAGAAGGTCTGGTTCCCTCCAGGGAAGCCTAGACTCCCCAACCTTACCCCTAACTAGAGTCTTGGCCCTAATTTTCTTGTCAACTGAAACATTCCCCCGTCCAAACGGTGTACAAAAAGAAAGTAGGCAAGCTATCCCGATGGCCCACTCAGTCTGT
This sequence comes from Heloderma suspectum, assembly GCF_057233095.1. NCBI lineage: Eukaryota > Metazoa > Chordata > Lepidosauria > Squamata > Helodermatidae > Heloderma > Heloderma suspectum. Next base: position 145,481,380 of record NC_139459.1, read on the forward strand.
TTCACCAAGCTAGGCTGCACCGAAGCCCAGGATCACGCTTCGGATCCGCAGTCTCCCCAACCCTAACCCTAACTTGAGTTTTAACACAAATTTTCTTGTGCAACTGAAACGATACCCCGTCCTTACAGTGCACAGAAAGACAGTAGGAAAGCTATCCCGATGGCCCACTCAGTCTGTTTCACCAAGCTAGGCTACACCGACGCCCAGGATCCCACCTGGGAAGCCCAGTCTCCCCAACCCTAACCCTAACTTGAGTCTTAACCCTAATTTTCTTGTGCAAATGAAACATCCCCCCGTCCATACGGTTTAGAAAAAGTCAGTAGGCAAGCCATCCCGATTGCCAACTCAATGTGTTCCACCAAGCTAGCCTTCACAGAGGCCCTGGTTTCTACCTGGGAAGCACAGTCTCCCCAACCCAGCCCTAACTTGAGTCTTCTTAACCCTAATTTTCTTGTCCAAGTGAAACATCCCCCCGTCCATACGGTTTAGAAAAAGTCAGTAGGCAAGCGAACCCGATTGCCAACTCAATCTGTTCCAACAAGCTAGCCTTCACAGAGGCCCTGGTTCCTGCCTGGGAAGCACAGTCTCCACAACCCAGCCCTCACTTGGGTATTAATCCTAATTTTCCTGTGCAACTGAAACATCCCCTCGTCCATACAGCGTACAAAAAGACAGTAGGCAAGCAATCCTGATGGCCCACTCAGTCTGTTTCACCAGGCTCGGCTTCATCGAGTCCGTAGTTCCTGCCTGGGAAGCCCAGCCTCCATAACCCTAACGCTAATTTGGGTGTTAATGCTAATGTTCTTCTGCAATGGAAACATCCCCCCATGGATACGGTGTACTAAAACGGAGTAGGGAAGCCATCCTGGTGGCCCACTCAAGTCTGTTTCAACAAGCTAGGCTTCACAGAAGGTCTGGTTCCCTCCAGGGAAGCCTAGACTCCCCAACCTTACCCCTAACTAGAGTCTTGGCCCTAATTTTCTTGTCAACTGAAACATTCCCCCGTCCAAACGGTGTACAAAAAGAAAGTAGGCAAGCTATCCCGATGGCCCACTCAGTCTGTTTCACCAAGCTAGGCTGCACCGAAGCCCAGGATCACGCTTGGGATCCGCAGTCTCCCCAACCCTAACCGTAACTTGAGTTTTAACACAAATTTTCTTGTGCAACTGAAACGATACCCCGTCCTTACAGTGCACAGAAAGCCAGTAGGCAAGCTATCCCGATGGCCCACTCAGTCTGTTTCACCAAGCTAGGCTACACCGACGCCCAGGATCCCACCTGGGAAGCCCAGTCTCCCCAACCCTAACCCTAACTTGAGTCTTAACCCTAATTTTCTTGTGCAAGTGAAACATCCCCCCGTCCATACGGTTTAGAAAAAGTCAGTAGGCAAGCGAACCCGATTGCCAACTCAATCTGTTCCAACAAGCTAGCCTTCACAGAGGCCCTGGTTCCTGCCTGGGAAGCACAGTCTCCACAACCCAGCCCTAACTTGAGTCTTCTTAACCCTAATTTTCTTGTGCAAGTGAAACATCCCCCCGTCCATACGGTTTAGAAAAAGTCAGTAGGCAAGCGAACCCGATTGCCAACTCAATCTGTTCCAACAAGCTAGCCTTCACAGAGGCCCTGGTTCCTGCCTGGGAAGCACAGTCTCCACAACCCAGCCCTCACTTGGGTATTAATCCTAATTTTCCAGTGCAACTGAAACATCCCCTCGTCCATACAGCGTACAAAAAGACAGTAGGCAAGCAATCCTGATGGCCCACTCAGTTTGTTTCACCAGGTTCGGCTTCATCGAGGCCGTAGTTCCTGCCTGGGAAGCCCAGCCTCCATAACCCTAACCCTAACTTGGGTGTTAATGCTAATGTTCTTCTGCAATGGAAACATCCCCCCATGGATACGGTGTACTAAAACGGAGTAGGGAAGCCATCCTGGTGGCCCACTCAAGTCTGTTTCACCAAGCTATGCTTCACAGAAGGTCTGGTTCCCTCCAGGGAAGCCTAGACTCCCCAACCTTACCCCTAACTAGAGTCTTGGCCCTAATTTTCTTGTCAACTGAAACATTCCCCCATCCAAACGGTGTACAAAAAGAAAGTAGGCAAGCTATCCCGATGTCCCACTCAGTCTTTTTCACCAAGCTAGGCTGCACCGAAGCCCAGGATCACGCTTGGGATCCGCAGTCTCCCCAACCCTAACCCTTACTTGAGTTTTAACACAAATTTTCTTGTGCAACTGAAATGATACCCCGTCCTTACAGTGCACAGAAAGCCAGTAGGAAAGCTATCCCGATGGCCCACTCAGTCTTTTTCACCAAGCTAGGCTACACCGAAGCCCAGGATCCCGCCTGGGAAGCCCAGTCTCCCCAACCCTAACCCTAACTTGAGTCTTAACCCTAATTTTCTTGTGCAAGTGAAACATCCCTCCGTCCATACGGTTTAGAAAAAGTCAGTAGGCAAGCCATCCCGATTGCCAACTCAATCTGTTCCAACAAGCTAGCCTTCACAGAGGCCCAGGTTGCTGCCTGGGAAGCACAGTCTCCCCAACCCAGCCCTCACTTGGGTATTAATCCTAATTTTCCTGTGCAACTGAAACATCCCCTCGTCCATACAGCGTACAAAAAGACAGTAGGCAAGCAATCCTGATGGCCCACTCAGTCTGTTTCACCAGGCTCGGCTTCATCGAGTCCGTAGTTCCTGCCTGGGAAGCCCAGCCTCCATAAACCTAACCCTAATTTGGGTCTTAATGCTAATATTCTTCTGCAATGGAAACATCCCCCCATGGATACGGTGTACTAAAACGGAGTAGGGAAGCCATCCTGTTGGGCCACTCAAGTCTATTTCACCAAGCTAGGCTTCACAGAGGGTCTGGTTCCCTCCAGGGAAGCCTAGCCTCCCCAACCTTACCCCTAACTAGAGTCTTGGCCCTAATTTTCTTGTGCAACTGAAACATTCCCCCGTCCAAACGGTGTACAAAAAGAAAGTAGGCAAGCTATCCCGATGGCCCACTCAGTCTGTTTCACCAAGCTAGGCTGCACCGAAGCCCAGGATCACGCTTGGGATCCGCAGTCTCCCCAACCCTAACCCTAACTTGAGTTTTAACACAAATTTTCTTGTGCAACTGAAACGATACCCCGTCCTTACAGTGCACAGAAAGCCAGTAGGCAAGCTATCCCGATGGCCCACTCAGTCTGTTTCACCAAGCTAGGCTACACCGACGCCCAGGATCCCACCTGGGAAGCCCAGTCTCCCCAACCCTAACCCTAACTTGAGTCTTAACCCTAATTTTCTTGTGCAAATGAAACATCCCCCCGTCCATACGGTTTAGAAAAAGTCAGTAGGCAAGCCATCCCGATTGCCAACTCAATGTGTTCCACCAAGCTAGCCTTCACAGAGGCCCTGGTTGCTACCTGGGAAGCACAGTCTCCCCAACCCAGCCCTAACTTGAGTCTTCTTAACCCTAATTTTCTTGTGCAAGTGAAACATCCCCCCGTCCATACGGTTTAGAAAAAGTCAGTAGGCAAGCGAACCCGATTGCCAACTCAATCTGTTCCAACAAGCTAGCCTTCACAGAGGCCCTGGTTCCTGCCTGGGAAGCACAGTCTCCACAACCCAGCCCTCACTTGGGTATTAATCCTAATTTTCCTGTGCAACTGAAACATCCCCTCGTCCATACAGCGTACAAAAAGACAGTAGGCAAGCAATCCTGATGGCCCACTCAGTCTGTTTCACCAGGCTCGGCTTCATCGAGTCCGTAGTTCCTGCCTGGGAAGCCCAGCCTCCATAACCCTAACGCTAATTTGGGTGTTAATGCTAATGTTCTTCTGCAATGGAAACATCCCCCCATGGATACGGTGTACTAAAACGGAGTAGGGAAGCCATCCTGGTGGCCCACTCAAGTCTGTTTCACCAAGCTAGGCTTCACAGAAGGTCTGGTTCCCTCCAGGGAAGCCTAGACTCCCCAACCTTACCCCTAACTAGAGTCTTGGCCCTAATTTTCTTGTCAACTGAAACATTCCCCCGTCCAAACGGTGTACAAAAAGAAAGTAGGCAAGCTATCCCGATGGCCCACTCAGTCTGTTTCACCAAGCTAGGCTGCACCGAAGCCCAGGATCACGCTTGGGATCCGCAGTCTCCCCAACCCTAACCGTAACTTGAGTTTTAACACAAATTTTCTTGTGCAACTGAAACGATACCCCGTCCTTACAGTGCACAGAAAGCCAGTAGGCAAGCTATCCCGATGGCCCACTCAGTCTGTTTCACCAAGCTAGGCTACACCGACGCCCAGGATCCCACCTGGGAAGCCCAGTCTCCCCAACCCTAACCCTAACTTGAGTCTTAACCCTAATTTTCTTGTGCAAGTGAAACCTCCCCCCGTCCATACGGTTTAGAAAAAGTCAGTAGGCAAGCGAACCCGATTGCCAACTCAATCTGTTCCAACAAGCTAGCCTTCACAGAGGCCCTGGTTCCTGCCTGGGAAGCACAGTCTCCACAACCCAGCCCTCACTTGGGTATTAATCCTAATTTTCCTGTGCAACTGAAACATCCCCTCGTCCATACAGCGTACAAAAAGACAGTAGGCAAGCAATCCGGATGGCCCACTCAGTCTGTTTCACCAGGCTCGGCTTCATCGAGGCCGTAGTTCCTGCCTGGGAAGCCCAGCCTCCATAAACCTAACCCTAATTTTGGTGTTAATGCTAATGTTCTTCTTCAATGGAAAAATCCCCCCATGGATACGGTGTACTAAAACGGAGTAGGGAAGCCATCCTGGTGGCCCACTCAAGTCTGTTTCACCAAGCTAGGCTTCACAGAAGGTCTCGTTCCCTCCAGGGAAGCCTAGACTCCCCAACCTTACCCCTAACTAGAGTCTTGGCCCTAATTTTCTTGTCAACTGAAACATTCCCCCGTCCAAACGGTGTACAAAAAGAAAGTAGGCAAGCTATCCCGATGGCCCACTCAGTCTGTTTCACCAAGCTAGGCTGCACCGAAGCCCAGGATCACGCTTGGGATCCGCAGTCTCCCCAACCCTAACCCTTACTTGAGTTTTAACACAAATTTTCTTGTGCACCTGAAACGATACCCCGTCCTTACAGTGCACAGAAAGCCAGTAGGCAAGCTATCCCGATGGCCCACTCAGTCTGTTTCACCAAGCTAGGCTACACCGACTCCCAGGATCCCACCTGGGAAGCCCAGTCTCCCCAACCCTAACCCTAACTTGAGTCTTAACCCTAATTTTCTTGTGCAAATGAAACATCCCCCCGTCCATACGGTTTAGAAAAAGTCAGTAGGCAAGCCATCCCGATTGCCAACTCAATGTGTTCCACCAAGCTAGCCTTCACAGAGGCCCTGGTTGCTACCTGGGAAGCACAGTCTCCCCAACCCAGCCCTAACTTGAGTCTTCTTAACCCTAATTTTCTTGTGCAAGTGAAACATCCCCCCGTCCATACGGTTTAGAAAAAGTCAGTAGGCAAGCGAACCCGATTGCCAACTCAATCTGTTCCAACAAGCTAGCCTTCACAGAGGCCCTGGTTCCTGCCTGGGAAGCACAGTCTCCACAACCCAGCCCTCACTTGGGTATTAATCCTAATTTTCCAGTGCAACTGAAACATCCCCTCGTCTATACAGCGTACAAAAAGACAGTAGGCAAGCAATCCTGATGGCCCACTCAGTCTGTTTCACCAGGTTCGGCTTCATCGAGGCCGTAGTTCCTGCCTGGGAAGCCCAGCCTCCATAACCCTAACCCTAACTTGGGTGTTAATGTTAATGTTTTTCTGCAATGGAAACATCCCCCCATGGATACGGTGTACTAAAACGGAGTAGGGAAGCCATCCTGGTGGCCCACTCAAGTCTGTTTCACCAAGCTAGGCTTCACAGAAGGTCTGGTTCCCTCCAGGGAAGCCTAGACTCCCCAACCTTACCCCTAACTAGAGTCTTGGCCCTAATTTTCTTGTCAACTGAAACATTCCCCCGTCCAAACGGTGTACAAAAAGAAAGTAGGCAAGCTATCCCGATGGCCCACTCAGTCTGTTTCACCAAGCTAGGCTGCACCGAAGCCCAGGATCACGCTTGGGATCCGCAGTCTCCCCAACCCTAACCCTTACTTGAGTTTTAACACAAATTTTCTTGTGCAACTGAAACGATACCCCGTCCTTACAGTGCACAGAAAGCCAGTAGGCAAGCTATCCCGATGGCCCACTCAGTCTGTTTCACCAAGCTAGGCTACACCGACGCCCAGGATCCCACCTGGGAAGCCCAGTCTCCCCAACCCTAACCCTAACTTGAGTCTTAACCCTAATCTTCTTGTGCAAGTGAAACATCCCCCTGTCCATACGGTTTAGAAAAAGTCAGTAGGCAAGCGAACCCGATTGCCAACTCAATCTGTTCCAACAAGCTAGCCTTCACAGAGGCCCTGGTTCCTGCCTGGGAAGCACAGTCTCCACAACCCAGCCCTCACTTGGGTATTAATCCTAATTTTCCTGTGCAACTGAAACATCCCCTCGTCCATACAGTGTACAAAAAGACAGTAGGCAAGCAATCCTGATGGCCCACTCAGTCTGTTTCACCAGGCTCGGCTTCATCGAGGCCGTAGTTCCTTCCTGGGAAGCCCAGCCTCCATAACCCTAACCCTAATTTGGGTGTTAATGCTAATGTTCTTCTGCAATGGAAACATCCCCCCATGGATAAGGTGTACTAAAACGGAGTAGGGAAGCCATCCTGGTGGCCCACTCAAGTCTGTTTCACCAAGCTAGGCTTCACAGAAGGTCTGGTTCCCTCCAGGGAAGCCTAGACTCCCCAACCTTACCCCTAACTAGAGTCTTGGCCCTAATTTTCTTGTCAACTGAAACATTCCCCCGTCCAAACGGTGTACAAAAAGAAAGTAGGCAAGCTATCCCGATGGCCCACTCAGTCTGTTTCACCAAGCTAGGCTGCACCGAAGCCCAGGATCACGCTTGGGATCCGCAGTCTCCCCAACCCTAACCGTAAATTGAGTTTTAACACAAACTTTCTTGTGCAACTAAAACGATACCCCGTCCTTACAGTGCACAGAAAGCCAGTAGGCAAGCTATCCCGATGGCCCACTCAGTCTGTTTCACCAAGCTAGGCTACACCGACGCCCAGGATCCCACCTGGGAAGCCCAGTCTCCCCAACCCTAACCCTAACTTGAGTCTTAACCCTAATTTTCTTGTGCAAGTGAAACATCCCTCCGTCCATACGGTTTAGAAAAAGTCAGTAGGCAAGCCATCCCGATTGCCAACTCAATCTGTTCCACCAAGCTAGCCTTCACAAAGGCCCTGGTTGCTGCCTGGGAAGCACAGTCTCCCCAACCCAGCCCGAACTTGGGTATTAATCCTAATTTTCCTGCGCAACTGAAACATCCCCTCGTCCATGCACCGTACAAAAAGACAGTAGGCAAGCTATCCCGATTGCCAACTCAATGTGTTCCACCAAGCTAGCCTTCACAGAGGCCCTGGTTGCTACCTGGGAAGCACAGTCTCCCCAACCCAGCCCTAACTTGAGTCTTCTTAACCCTAATTTTCTTGTGCAAGTGAAACATCCCCCCGTCCATACGGTTTAGAAAAAGTCAGTAGGCAAGCCATCCCGATTGCCAAGTCAATGTGTTCCACCAAGCTAGCCTTCACAGAGGCCCTGGTTGCTACCTGGGAAGCACAGTCTCCCCAACCCAGCCCTAACTTGAGTCTTCTTAACCCTAATTTCTTTGTGCAAGTGAAACATCCCCCCGTCCATACGGTTTAGAAAAAGTGAGTAGGCAAGCCATCCCGATTGCCAACTCAATCTGTTCCACCAAGCTATCCTTCACAGAGGCCCTGCTTCCTGCCTGGGAAGCCCGGTCTCCCCAACCCTAACCCTAACTTGAGCCTTCTTAACCCTAATTTTCTTGTGCAAGTGAAACATCCCCCTGTCCATACGGTTTAGAAAAAGTCAGTAGGAAAGCGAACCCGATTGCCAACTCAATCTGTTCCACCAAGCTAGCCTTCACGGAGGACCTGGTTGCTGCCTGGGAAGCACAGTCTCCCCAACCCAGCCCTACCTTGGGTATTAATCCTAATTTTCCTGTGCAACTGAAACATCCCCTCATCCATACAGCGTACAAAAAGACAGTAGGCAAGCAATCCTGATGGCCCACTCAGTCTGTTTCACCAGGCTCGGCTTCATCGAGGCCGTAGTTCCTGCCTGGGAAGCCCAGCCTCCATAACCCTAACCCTAATTTGGGTTTTAATGCTAATGTTCTTCTGCAATGGAAACATCCCCCCATGGATACGGTGTATTAAAACGGAGTAGGGAAGCCATCCTGGTGGCCCACTCAAGTCTGTTTCACCAAGCTAGGCTTCACAGAGGGTCTGGTTCCCTCCAGGAAAGCCTAGCCTCCCCAAACTTACCCCTAACTAGAGTCTTGGCCCTAATTTTCTTGTGCAACTGAAACATTCCCCCGTCCAAACGGTGTACAAAAAGAAAGTAGGCAAGCTATCCCGATGGCCCACTCAGTCTGTTTCACCAAGCTAGGCTGCACCGAAGCCCAGGATCACGCTTGGGATCCGCAGTCTCCCCAACCCTAACCCTAACTTGAGTTTTTACACAAATTTTCTTGTGCAACTGAAACGATACCGCGTCCTCACAGTGCACAGAAAGCCAGTAGGAAAGCTATCCCGATGGCCCACTCAGTCTGTTTCACCAAGCCAGGCTACACCGAAGCCCAGGATCCCGCCTGGGAAGCCCAGCCTCCATAACCCTAACCCTAATTTGGGTCTTAATGCTAATGTACTTCTGCAACGGGAACATCCCCCCATGGACACGATGTAATAAAACGGAGTAGGGAAGCCATCCTGGTGGCCAACACAAGTCTGTTTCACCAAGCTAGGCTTCACAGAGGGTCTGGTTCCCTCCAGGGAAGCCTAGCCTCCCCAACCTTAACCCTAACTAGAGTCTTGTCCCTAATTTTCTTGTGCAACTGAAACATTCCCCCGTCCAAACGGTGTACAAAAAGAAAGTAGGCAAGCTATCCCGATGGCCCACTCAGTCTTTTTCACCAAGCTAGGCTGCACCGAAGCCCAGGATCACGCTTGGGATCCGCAGTCTCCCCAACCCTAACCCTAACTTGAGTTTTAACACAAATTTTCTTGTGCAACTGAAACGATACCCCGTCCTTACAGTGCACAGAAAGCCAGTAGGCAAGCTATCCCGATGGCCCACTCAGTCTGTTTCACCAAGCTAGGCTACACCGACTCCCAGGATCCCACCTGGGAAGCCCAGTCTCCCCAACCCTAACCCTAACTTGAGTCTTAACCCTAATTTTCTTGTGCAAATGAAACATCCCCCCGTCCATACGGTTTAGAAAAAGTCAGTAGGCAAGCCATCCCGACTGCCAACTCAATGTGTTCCACCAAGCTAGCCTTCACAGAGGCCCTGGTTGCTACCTGGGAAGCACAGTCTCCCCAACCCAGCCCTAACTTGAGTCTTCTTAACCCTAATTTTCTTGTGCAAGTGAAACATCCCCCCGTCCATACGGTTTAGAAAAAGTCAGTAGGCAAGCGAACCCGATTGCCAACTCAATCTGTTCCAACAAGCTAGCCTTCACAGAGGCCCTGGTTCCTGCCTGGGAAGCACAGTCTCCACAACCCAGCCCTCACTTGGGTATTAATCCTAATTTTCCTGTGCAACTGAAACATCCCCTCGTCCATACAGTGTACAAAAAGACAGTAGGCAAGCAATCCCAATGCCCACTCAGTCTGTTTCACCAGGCTCGGCTTCATCGAGGCCGTAGTTCCTTCCTGGGAAGCCCAGCCTCCATAACCCTAACCCTAATTTGGGTGTTAATGCTAATGTTCTTCTGCAATGGAAACATCCCCCCATGGATAAGGTGTACTAAAACGGAGTAGGGAAGCCATCCTGGTGGCCCACTCAAGTCTGTTTCACCAAGCTAGGCTTCACAGAAGGTCTGGTTCCCTCCAGGGAAGCCTAGACTCCCCAACCTTACCCCTAACTAGAGTCTTGGCCCTAATTTTCTTGTCAACTGAAACATTCCCCCGTCCAAACGGTGTACAAAAAGAAAGTAGGCAAGCTATCCCGATGGCCCACTCAGTCTGTTTCACCAAGCTAGGCTGCACCGAAGCCCAGGATCACGCTTGGGATCCGCAGTCTCCCCAACCCTAACCGTAAATTGAGTTTTAACACAAACTTTCTTGTGCAACTAAAACGATACCCCGTCCTTACAGTGCACAGAAAGCCAGTAGGCAAGCTATCCCGATGGCCCACTCAGTCTGTTTCACCAAGCTAGGCTACACCGACGCCCAGGATCCCACCTGGGAAGCCCAGTCTCCCCAACCCTAACCCTAACTTGAGTCTTAACCCTAATTTTCTTGTGCAAGTGAAACATCCCTCCGTCCATACGGTTTAGAAAAAGTCAGTAGGCAAGCCATCCCGATTGCCAACTCAATCTGTTCCACCAAGCTAGCCTTCACAAAGGCCCTGGTTGCTGCCTGGGAAGCACAGTCTCCCCAACCCAGCCCTAACTTGGGTATTAATCCTAATTTTCCTGCGCAACTGAAACATCCCCTCGTCCATGCACCGTACAAAAAGACAGTAGGCAAGCCATCCCGATTGCCAACTCAATGTGTTCCACCAAGCTAGCCTTCACAGAGGCCCTGGTTGCTACCTGGAAGCACAGTCTCCCCAACCCAGCCCTAACTTGAGTCTTCTTAACCCTAATTTTCTTGTGCAAGTGAAACATCCCCCCGTCCATACGGTTTAGAAAAAGTCAGTAGGCAAGCCGTCCCGATTGCCAAGTCAATGTGTTCCACCAAGCTAGCCTTCACAGAGGCCCTGGTTGCTACCTGGGAAGCACAGTCTCCCCATCCCAGCCCTAACTTGAGTCTTCTTAACCCTAATTTCTTTGTGCAAGTGAAACATCCCCCCGTCCATACGGTTTAGAAAAAGTGAGTAGGCAAGCCATCCCGATTGCCAACTCAATCTGTTCCACCAAGCTATCCTTCACAGAGGCCCTGCTTCCTGCCTGGGAAGCCCGGTCTCCCCAACCCTAACCCTAACTTGAGCCTTCTTAACCCTAATTTTCTTGTGCAAGTGAAACATCCCCCTGTCCATACGGTTTAGAAAAAGTCAGTAGGAAAGCGAACCCGATTGCCAACTCAATCTGTTCCACCAAGCTAGCCTTCACGGAGGACCTGGTTGCTGCCTGGGAAGCACAGTCTCCCCAACCCAGCCCTACCTTGGGTATTAATCCTAATTTTCCTGTGCAACTGAAACATCCCCTCATCCATACAGCGTACAAAAAGACAGTAGGCAAGCAATCCTGATGGCCCACTCAGTCTGTTTCACCAGGCTCGGCTTCATCGAGGCCGTAGTTCCTGCCTGGGAAGCCCAGCCTCCATAACCCTAACCCTAATTTGGGTTTTAATGCTAATGTTCTTCTGCAATGGAAACATCCCCCCATGGATACGGTGTATTAAAACGGAGTAGGGAAGCCATCCTGGTGGCCCACTCAGTCTGTTTCACCAAGCTAGGCTGCACCGAAGCCCAGGATCACGCTTGGGATCCGCAGTCTCCCCAACCCTAACCCTAACTTGAGTTTTTACACAAATTTTCTTGTGCAACTGAAACGATACCGCGTCCTCACAGTGCACAGAAAGCCAGTAGGAAAGCTATCCCGATGGCCCACTCAGTCTGTTTCACCAAGCCAGGCTACACCGAAGCCCAGGATCCCGCCTGGGAAGCCCAGCCTCCATAACCCTAACCCTAATTTGGGTCTTAATGCTAATGTACTTCTGCAACGGGAACATCCCCCCATGGACACGATGTAATAAAACGGAGTAGGGAAGCCATCCTGGTGGCCAACACAAGTCTGTTTCACCAAGCTAGGCTTCACAGAGGGTCTGGTTCCCTCCAGGGAAGCCTAGCCTCCCCAACCTTAACCCTAACTAGAGTCTTGTCCCTAATTTTCTTGTGCAACTGAAACATTCCCCCGTCCAAACGCTGTACAAAAAGAAAGTAGGCAAGCTATCCCGATGGCCCACTCAGTCTTTTTCACCAAGCTAGGCTGCACCGAAGCCCAGGATCACGCTTGGGATCCGCAGTCTCCCCAACCCTAACCCTAACTTGAGTTTTAACACAAATTTTCTTGTGCAACTGAAACGATACCCCGTCCTTACAGTGCACAGAAAGCCAGTAGGAAAGCTATCCCGATGGCCCACTCAGTCTGTTTCACCAAGCTAGGCTACACCGAATCCCAGGATCCCGCCTGGGAAGCCCAGTCTCCCCAACCCTAACCCTAACTTGAGTCTTAACCCTAATTTTCTTGTGCAAGTGAAACATCCCTCCGTCCATACGGTTTAGAAAATTCAGTAGGCAAGCCATCCCGATTGCCAACTCAATCTGTTCCACCAAGCTAGCCTTCACAGAGGCCCTGGTTGCTACCTGGGAAGCACAGTCTCCCCAACCCAGCCCTAACTTGAGTCTTCTTAACCCTAATTTTCTTGTGCAAGTGAAACATCCCCCCGTCCATACGGTTTAGAAAACGTCAGTAGGCAAGCGAACCCGATTGCCAACTCAATCTGTTCCAACAAGCTAGCCTTCACAGAGGCCCTAGTTCCTGCCTGGGAAGCACAGTCTCCACAACCCAGCCCTCACTTGGGTATTAATCCTAATTTTCCTGTGCAACTGAAACATCCCCTCGTCCATACAGCGTACAAAAAGACAGTAGGCAAGCAATCCTGATGGCCCACTCAGTCTGTTTCACCAGGCTCGGCTTCATCGAGTCCGCAGTTCCTGCCTGGGAAGCCCAGCCTCCATAACCCTAACGCTAATTTGGGTGTTAATGCTAATGTTCTTCTGCAATGGAAACATCCCCCCATGGATAAGGTGTACTAAAACGGAGTAGGGAAGCCATCCTGGTGGCCCACTCAAGTCTGTTTCCCCAAGCTAGGCTTCACAGAAGGTCTGGTTCCCTCCAGGGAAGCCTAGACTCCCCAACCTTACCCCTAACTAGAGTCTTGGCCCTAATTTTCTTGTCAACTGAAACATTCCCCCGTCCAAACGGTGTACAAAAAGAAAGTAGGCAAGCTATCCCGATGGCCCACTCAGTCTGTTTCACCAAGCTAGGCTGCACCGAAGCCCAGGATCACGCTTGGGATCCGCAGTCTCCCTAACCCTAACCGTAACTTGAGTTTTAACACAAATTTTCTTGTGCAACTGAAACGATACCCCGTCCTTACAGTGCACAGAAAGCCAGTAGGCAAGCTATCCCGATGGCCCACTCAGTCTGTTTCACCAAGCTAGGCTACACCGACGCCCAGGATCCCACCTGGGAAGCCCAGTCTCCCCAACCCTAACCCTAACTTGAGTCTTAACCCTAATCTTCTTGTGCAAGTGAAACATCCCCCTGTCCATACGGTTTAGAAAAAGTCAGTAGGCAAGCGAACCCGATTGCCAACTCAATCTGTTCCAACAAGCTAGCCTTCACAGAGGCCCTGGTTCCTGCCTGGGAAGCACAGTCTCCACAACCCAGCCCTCACTTGGGTATTAATCCTAATTTTCCTGTGCAACTGAAACATCCCCTCGTCCATACAGTGTACAAAAAGACAGTAGGCAAGCAATCCCAATGCCCACTCAGTCTGTTTCACCAGGCTCGGCTTCATCGAGGCCGTAGTTCCTTCCTGGGAAGCCCAGCCTCCATAACCCTAACCCTAATTTGGGTGTTAATGCTAATGTTCTTCTGCAATGGAAACATCCCCCCATGGATAAGGTGTACTAAAACGGAGTAGGGAAGCCATCCTGGTGGCCCACTCAAGTCTGTTTCACCAAGCTAGGCTTCACAGAAGGTCTGGTTCCCTCCAGGGAAGCCTAGACTCCCCAACCTTACCCCTAACTAGAGTCTTGGCCCTAATTTTCTTGTCAACTGAAACATTCCCCCGTCCAAACGGTGTACAAAAAGAAAGTAGGCAAGCTATCCCGATGGCCCACTCAGTCTGTTTCACCAAGCTAGGCTGCACCGAAGCCCAGGATCACGCTTGGGATCCGCAGTCTCCCCAACCCTAACCGTAAATTGAGTTTTAACACAAACTTTCTTGTGCAACTAAAACGATACCCCGTCCTTACAGTGCACAGAAAGCCAGTAGGCAAGCTATCCCGATGGCCCACTCAGTCTGTTTCACCAAGCTAGGCTACACCGACGCCCAGGATCCCACCTGGGAAGCCCAGTCTCCCCAACCCTAACCCTAACTTGAGTCTTAACCCTAATTTTCTTGTGCAAGTGAAACATCCCTCCGTCCATACGGTTTAGAAAAAGTCAGTAGGCAAGCCATCCCGATTGCCAACTCAATCTGTTCCACCAAGCTAGCCTTCACAAAGGCCCTGGTTGCTGCCTGGGAAGCACAGTCTCCCCAACCCAGCCCGAACTTGGGTATTAATCCTAATTTTCCTGCGCAACTGAAACATCCCCTCGTCCATGCACCGTACAAAAAGACAGTAGGCAAGCTATCCCGATTGCCAACTCAATGTGTTCCACCAAGCTAGCCTTCACAGAGGCCCTGGTTGCTACCTGGGAAGCACAGTCTCCCCAACCCAGCCCTAACTTGAGTCTTCTTAACCCTAATTTTCTTGTGCAAGTGAAACATCCCCCCGTCCATACGGTTTAGAAAAAGTCAGTAGGCAAGCCATCCCGATTGCCAAGTCAATGTGTTCCACCAAGCTAGCCTTCACAGAGGCCCTGGTTGCTACCTGGGAAGCACAGTCTCCCCAACCCAGCCCTAACTTGAGTCTTCTTAACCCTAATTTCTTTGTGCAAGTGAAACATCCCCCCGTCCATACGGTTTAGAAAAAGTGAGTAGGCAAGCCATCCCGATTGCCAACTCAATCTGTTCCACCAAGCTATCCTTCACAGAGGCCCTGCTTCCTGCCTGGGAAGCCCGGTCTCCCCAACCCTAACCCTAACTTGAGCCTTCTTAACCCTAATTTTCTTGTGCAAGTGAAACATCCCCCTGTCCATACGGTTTAGAAAAAGTCAGTAGGAAAGCGAACCCGATTGCCAACTCAATCTGTTCCACCAAGCTAGCCTTCACGGAGGACCTGGTTGCTGCCTGGGAAGCACAGTCTCCCCAACCCAGCCCTACCTTGGGTATTAATCCTAATTTTCCTGTGCAACTGAAACATCCCCTCATCCATACAGCGTACAAAAAGGCAGTAGGCAAGCAATCCTGATGGCCCACTCAGTCTGTTTCACCAGGCTCGGCTTCATCGAGGCCGTAGTTCCTGCCTGGGAAGCCCAGCCTCCATAACCCTAACCCTAATTTGGGTTTTAATGCTAATGTTCTTCTGCAATGGAAACATCCCCCCATGGATACGGTGTATTAAAACGGAGTAGGGAAGCCATCCTGGTGGCCCACTCAAGTCTGTTTCACCAAGCTAGGCTTCACAGAGGGTCTGGTTCCCTCCAGGAAAGCCTAGCCTCCCCAAACTTACCCCTAACTAGAGTCTTGGCCCTAATTTTCTTGTGCAACTGAAACATTCCCCCGTCCAAACGGTGTACAAAAAGAAAGTAGGCAAGCTATCCCGATGGCCCACTCAGTCTGTTTCACCAAGCTAGGCTGCACCGAAGCCCAGGATCACGCTTGGGATCCGCAGTCTCCCCAACCCTAACCCTAACTTGAGTTTTTACACAAATTTTCTTGTGCAACTGAAACGATACCGCGTCCTCACAGTGCACAGAAAGCCAGTAGGAAAGCTATCCCGATGGCCCACTCAGTCTGTTTCACAAAGCCAGGCTACACCGAAGCCCAGGATCCCGCCTGGGAAGCCCAGCCTCCATAACCCTAACCCTAATTTGGGTCTTAATGCTAATGTACTTCTGCAACGGGAACATCCCCCCATGGACACGATGTAATAAAACGGAGTAGGGAAGCCATCCTGGTGGCCAACACAAGTCTGTTTCACCAAGCTAGGCTTCACAGAGGGTCTGGTTCCCTCCAGGGAAGCCTAGCCTCCCCAACCTTAACCCTAACTAGAGTCTTGTCCCTAATTTTCTTGTGCAACTGAAACATTCCCCCGTCCAAACGGTGTACAAAAAGAAAGTAGGCAAGCTATCCCGATGGCCCACTCAGTCTTTTTCACCAAGCTAGGCTGCACCGAAGCCCAGGATCACGCTTGGGATCCGCAGTCTCCCCAACCCTAACCCTAACTTGAGTTTTAACACAAATTTTCTTGTGCAACTGAAACGATACCCCGTCCTTACAGTGCACAGAAAGCCAGTAGGCAAGCTATCCCGATGGCCCACTCAGTCTGTTTCACCAAGCTAGGCTACACCGACTCCCAGGATCCCACCTGGGAAGCCCAGTCTCCCCAACCCTAACCCTAACTTGAGTCTTAACCCTAATTTTCTTGTGCAAATGAAACATCCCCCCGTCCATACGGTTTAGAAAAAGTCAGTAGGCAAGCCATCCCGACTGCCAACTCAATGTGTTCCACCAAGCTAGCCTTCACAGAGGCCCTGGTTGCTACCTGGGAAGCACAGTCTCCCCAACCCAGCCCTAACTTGAGTCTTCTTAACCCTAATTTTCTTGTGCAAGTGAAACATCCCCCCGTCCATACGGTTTAGAAAAAGTCAGTAGGCAAGCGAACCCGATTGCCAACTCAATCTGTTCCAACAAGCTAGCCTTCACAGAGGCCCTGGTTCCTGCCTGGGAAGCACAGTCTCCACAACCCAGCCCTCACTTGGGTATTAATCCTAATTTTCCTGTGCAACTGAAACATCCCCTCGTCCATACAGTGTACAAAAAGACAGTAGGCAAGCAATCCCAATGCCCACTCAGTCTGTTTCACCAGGCTCGGCTTCATCGAGGCCGTAGTTCCTTCCTGGGAAGCCCAGCCTCCATAACCCTAACCCTAATTTGGGTGTTAATGCTAATGTTCTTCTGCAATGGAAACATCCCCCCATGGATAAGGTGTACTAAAACGGAGTAGGGAAGCCATCCTGGTGGCCCACTCAAGTCTGTTTCACCAAGCTAGGCTTCACAGAAGGTCTGGTTCCCTCCAGGGAAGCCTAGAGTCCCCAACCTTACCCCTAACTAGAGTCTTGGCCCTAATTTTCTTGTCAACTGAAACATTCCCCCGTCCAAACGGTGTACAAAAAGAAAGTAGGCAAGCTATCCCGATGGCCCACTCAGTCTGTTTCACCAAGCTAGGCTGCACCGAAGCCCAGGATCACGCTTGGGATCCGCAGTCTCCCCAACCCTAACCGTAAATTGAGTTTTAACACAAACTTTCTTGTGCAACTAAAACGATACCCCGTCCTTACAGTGCACAGAAAGCCAGTAGGCAAGCTATCCCGATGGCCCACTCAGTCTGTTTCACCAAGCTAGGCTACACCGACGCCCAGGATCCCACCTGGGAAGCCCAGTCTCCCCAACCCTAACCCTAACTTGAGTCTTAACCCTAATTTTCTTGTGCAAGTGAAACATCCCTCCGTCCATACGGTTTAGAAAAAGTCAGTAGGCAAGCCATCCCGATTGCCAACTCAATCTGTTCCACCAAGCTAGCCTTCACAAAGGCCCTGGTTGCTGCCTGGGAAGCACAGTCTCCCCAACCCAGCCCTAACTTGGGTATTAATCCTAATTTTCCTGCGCAACTGAAACATCCCCTCGTCCATGCACCGTACAAAAAGACAGTAGGCAAGCCATCCCGATTGCCAACTCAATGTGTTCCACCAAGCTAGCCTTCACAGAGGCCCTGGTTGCTACCTGGGAAGCACAGTCTCCCCAACCCAGCCCTAACTTGAGTCTTCTTAACCCTAATTTTCTTGTGCAAGTGAAACATCCCCCCGTCCATACGGTTTAGAAAAAGTCAGTAGGCAAGCCGTCCCGATTGCCAAGTCAATGTGTTCCACCAAGCTAGCCTTCACAGAGGCCCTGGTTGCTACCTGGGAAGCACAGTCTCCCCAACCCAGCCCTAAGTTGAGTCTTCTTAACCCTAATTTCTTTGTGCAAGTGAAACATCCCCCCGTCCATACGGTTTAGAAAAAGTGAGTAGGCAAGCCATCCCGATTGCCAACTCAATCTGTTCCACCAAGCTATCCTTCACAGAGGCCCTGCTTCCTGCCTGGGAAGCCCGGTCTCACCAACCCTAACCCTAACTTGAGCCTTCTTAACCCTAATTTTCTTGTGCAAGTGAAACATCCCCCTGTCCATACGGTTTAGAAAAAGTCAGTAGGAAAGCGAACCCGATTGCCAACTCAATCTGTTCCACCAAGCTAGCCTTCACGGAGGACCTGGTTGCTGCCTGGGAAGCACAGTCTCCCCAACCCAGCCCTACCTTGGGTATTAATCCTAATTTTCCTGTGCAACTGAAACATCCCCTCATCCATACAGCGTACAAAAAGACAGTAGGCAAGCAATCCTGATGGCCCACTCAGTCTGTTTCACCAGGCTCGGCTTCATCGAGGCCGTAGTTCCTGCCTGGGAAGCCCAGCCTCCATAACCCTAACCCTAATTTGGGTTTTAATGCTAATGTTCTTCTGCAATGGAAACATCCCCCCATGGATACGGTGTATTAAAACGGAGTAGGGAAGCCATCCTGGTGGCCCACTCAAGTCTGTTTCACCAAGCTAGGCTTCACAGAGGGTCTGGTTCCCTCCAGGAAAGCCTAGCCTCCCCAAACTTACCCCTAACTAGAGTCTTGGCCCTAATTTTCTTGTGCAACTGAAACATTCCCCCGTCCAAACGGTGTACAAAAAGAAAGTAGGCAAGCTATCCCGATGGCCCACTCAGTCTGTTTCACCAAGCTAGGCTGCACCGAAGCCCAGGATCACGCTTGGGATCCGCAGTCTCCCCAACCCTAACCCTAACTTGAGTTTTTACACAAATTTTCTTGTGCAACTGAAACGATACCGCGTCCTCACAGTGCACAGAAAGCCAGTAGGAAAGCTATCCCGATGGCCCACTCAGTCTGTTTCACCAAGCCAGGCTACACCGAAGCCCAGGATCCCGCCTGGGAAGCCCAGCCTCCATAACCCTAACCCTAATTTGGGTCTTAATGCTAATGTACTTCTGCAACGGGAACATCCCCCCATGGACACGATGTAATAAAACGGAGTAGGGAAGCCATCCTGGTGGCCAACACAAGTCTGTTTCACCAAGCTAGGCTTCACAGAGGGTCTGGTTCCCTCCAGGGAAGCCTAGCCTCCCCAACCTTAACCCTAACTAGAGTCTTGTCCCTAATTTTCTTGTGCAACTGAAACATTCCCCCGTCCAAACGGTGTACAAAAAGAAAGTAGGCAAGCTATCCCGATGGCCCACTCAGTCTTTTTCACCAAGCTAGGCTGCACCGAAGCCCAGGATCACGCTTGGGATCCGCAGTCTCCCCAACCCTAACCCTAACTTGAGTTTTAACACAAATTTTCTTGTGCAACTGAAACGATACCCCGTCCTTACAGTGCACAGAAAGCCAGTAGGAAAGCTATCCCGATGGCCCACTCAGTCTGTTTCACCAAGCTAGGCTACACCGAATCCCAGGATCCCGCCTGGGAAGCCCAGTCTCCCCAACCCTAACCCTAACTTGAGTCTTAACCCTAATTTTCTTGTGCAAGTGAAACATCCCTCCGTCCATACGGTTTAGAAAATTCAGTAGGCAAGCCATCCCGATTGCCAACTCAATCTGTTCCACCAAGCTAGCCTTCACAGAGGCCCTGGTTGCTACCTGGGAAGCACAGTCTCCCCAACCCAGCCCTAACTTGAGTCTTCTTAACCCTAATTTTCTTGTGCAAGTGAAACATCCCCCCGTCCATACGGTTTAGAAAACGTCAGTAGGCAAGCGAACCCGATTGCCAACTCAATCTGTTCCAACAAGCTAGCCTTCACAGAGGCCCTAGTTCCTGCCTGGGAAGCACAGTCTCCACAACCCAGCCCTCACTTGGGTATTAATCCTAATTTTCCTGTGCAACTGAAACATCCCCTCGTCCATACAGCGTACAAAAAGACAGTAGGCAAGCAATCCTGATGGCCCACTCAGTCTGTTTCACCAGGCTCGGCTTCATCGAGTCCGTAGTTCCTGCCTGGGAAGCCCAGCCTCCATAACCCTAACGCTAATTTGGGTGTTAATGCTAATGTTCTTCTGCAATGGAAACATCCCCCCATGGATAAGGTGTACTAAAACGGAGTAGGGAAGCCATCCTGGTGGCCCACTCAAGTCTGTTTCACCAAGCTAGGCTTCACAGAAGGTCTGGTTCCCTCCAGGGAAGCCTAGACTCCCCAACCTTACCCCTAACTAGAGTCTTGGCCCTAATTTTCTTGTCAACTGAAACATTCCCCCGTCCAAACGGTGTACAAAAAGAAAGTAGGCAAGCTATCCCGATGGCCCACTCAGTCTGTTTCACCAAGCTAGGCTGCACCGAAGCCCAGGATCACGCTTGGGATCCGCAGTCTCCCCAACCCTAACCGTAACTTGAGTTTTAACACAAATTTTCTTGTGCAACTGAAACGATACCCCGTCCTTACAGTGCACAGAAAGCCAGTAGGCAAGCTATCCCGATGGCCCACTCAGTCTGTTTCACCAAGCTAGGCTACACCGACGCCCAGGATCCCACCTGGGAAGCCCAGTCTCCCCAACCCTAACCCTAACTTGAGTCTTAACCCTAATCTTCTTGTGCAAGTGAAACATCCCCCTGTCCATACGGTTTAGAAAAAGTCAGTAGGCAAGCGAACCCGATTGCCAACTCAATCTGTTCCAACAAGCTAGCCTTCACAGAGGCCCTGGTTCCTGCCTGGGAAGCACAGTCTCCACAACCCAGCCCTCACTTGGGTATTAATCCTAATTTTCCTGTGCAACTGAAACATCCCCTCGTCCATACAGTGTACAAAAAGACAGTAGGCAAGCAATCCCAATGCCCACTCAGTCTGTTTCACCAGGCTCGGCTTCATCGAGGCCGTAGTTCCTTCCTGGGAAGCCCAGCCTCCATAACCCTAACCCTAATTTGGGTGTTAATGCTAATGTTCTTCTGCAATGGAAACATCCCCCCATGGATAAGGTGTACTAAAACGGAGTAGGGAAGCCATCCTGGTGGCCCACTCAAGTCTGTTTCACCAAGCTAGGCTTCACAGAAGGTCTGGTTCCCTCCAGGGAAGCCTAGACTCCCCAACCTTACCCCTAACTAGAGTCTTGGCCCTAATTTTCTTGTCAACTGAAACATTCCCCCGTCCAAACGGTGTACAAAAAGAAAGTAGGCAAGCTATCCCGATGGCCCACTCAGTCTGTTTCACCAAGCTAGGCTGCACCGAAGCCCAGGATCACGCTTGGGATCCGCAGTCTCCCCAACCCTAACCGTAAATTGAGTTTTAACACAAACTTTCTTGTGCAACTAAAACGATACCCCGTCCTTACAGTGCACAGAAAGCCAGTAGGCAAGCTATCCCGATGGCCCACTCAGTCTGTTTCACCAAGCTAGGCTACACCGACGCCCAGGATCCCACCTGGGAAGCCCAGTCTCCCCAACCCTAACCCTAACTTGAGTCTTAACCCTAATTTTCTTGTGCAAGTGAAACATCCCCCCGTCCATACGGTTTAGAAAAAGACAGTAGGCAAGCCATCCCGATTGCCAACTCAATCTGTTCCACCAAGCTAGCCTTCACAAAGCCCCTGGTTGCTGCCTGGGAAGCACAGTCTCCCCAACCCAGCCCTAACTTGGGTATTAATCCTAATTTTCCTGCGCAACTGAAACATCCCCTCGTCCATGCACCGTACAAAAAGACAGTAGGCAAGCCATCCCGATTGCCAACTCAATGTGTTCCACCAAGCTAGCCTTCACAGAGGCCCTGGTTGCTACCTGGGAAGCACAGTCTCCCCAACCCAGCCCTAACTTGAGTCTTCTTAACCCTAATTTTCTTGTGCAAGTGAAACATCCCCCTGTCCATACGGTTTAGAAAAAGTCAGTAGGCAAGCCGTCCCGATTGCCAAGTCAATGTGTTCCACCAAGCTAGCCTTCACAGAGGCCCTGGTTGCTACCTGGGAAGCACAGTCTCCCCAACCCAGCCCTAAGTTGAGTCTTCTTAACCCTAATTTCTTTGTGCAAGTGAAACATCCCCCCGTCCATACGGTTTAGAAAAAGTGAGTAGGCAAGCCATCCCGATTGCCAACTCAATCTGTTCCACCAAGCTATCCTTCACAGAGGCCCTGCTTCCTGCCTGGGAAGCCCGGTCTCACCAACCCTAACCCTAACTTGAGCCTTCTTAACCCTAATTTTCTTGTGCAAGTGAAACATCCCCCTGTCCATACGGTTTAGAAAAAGTCAGTAGGAAAGCGAACCCGATTGCCAACTCAATCTGTTCCACCAAGCTAGCCTTCACGGAGGACCTGGTTGCTGCCTGGGAAGCACAGTCTCCCCAACCCAGCCCTACCTTGGGTATTAATCCTAATTTTCCTGTGCAACTGAAACATCCCCTCATCCATACAGCGTACAAAAAGACAGTAGGCAAGCAATCCTGATGGCCCACTCAGTCTGTTTCACCAGGCTCGGCTTCATCGAGGCCGTAGTTCCTGCCTGGGAAGCCCAGCCTCCATAACCCTAACCCTAATTTGGGTTTTAATGCTAATGTTCTTCTGCAATGGAAACATCCCCCCATGGATACGGTGTATTAAAACGGAGTAGGGAAGCCATCCTGGTGGCCCACTCAAGTCTGTTTCACCAAGCTAGGCTTCACAGAGGGTCTGGTTCCCTCCAGGAAAGCCTAGCCTCCCCAAACTTACCCCTAACTAGAGTCTTGGCCCTAATTTTCTTGTGCAACTGAAACATTCCCCCGTCCAAACGGTGTACAAAAAGAAAGTAGGCAAGCTATCCCGATGGCCCACTCAGTCTGTTTCACCAAGCTAGGCTGCACCGAAGCCCAGGATCACGCTTGGGATCCGCAGTCTCCCCAACCCTAACCCTAACTTGAGTTTTTACACAAATTTTCTTGTGCAACTGAAACGATACCGCGTCCTCACAGTGCACAGAAAGCCAGTAGGAAAGCTATCCCGATGGCCCACTCAGTCTGTTTCACCAAGCCAGGCTACACCGAAGCCCAGGATCCCGCCTGGGAAGCCCAGCCTCCATAACCCTAACCCTAATTTGGGTCTTAATGCTAATGTACTTCTGCAACGGGAACATCCCCCCATGGACACGATGTAATAAAACGGAGTAGGGAAGCCATCCTGGTGGCCAACACAAGTCTGTTTCACCAAGCTAGGCTTCACAGAGGGTCTGGTTCCCTCCAGGGAAGCCTAGCCTCCCCAACCTTAACCCTAACTAGAGTCTTGTCCCTAATTTTCTTGTGCAACTGAAACATTCCCCCGTCCAAACGGTGTACAAAAAGAAAGTAGGCAAGCTATCCCGATGGCCCACTCAGTCTTTTTCACCAAGCTAGGCTGCACCGAAGCCCAGGATCACGCTTGGGATCCGCAGTCTCCCCAACCCTAACCCTAACTTGAGTTTTAACACAAATTTTCTTGTGCAACTGAAACGATACCCCGTCCTTACAGTGCACAGAAAGCCAGTAGGAAAGCTATCCCGATGGCCCACTCAGTCTGTTTCACCAAGCTAGGCTACACCGAAGCCCAGGATCCCGCCTGGGAAGCCCAGTCTCCCCAACCCTAACCCTAACTTGAGTCTTAACCCTAATTTTCTTGTGTAAGTGAAACACCCTCCCGTCCTTACGGTTTAGAAAAAGGCAGTAGGCAAGCCATCCCGATTGCCAACACAATCTGTTCCACCAAGCTAGCCTTCACAGAGGCCCTGCTTCCTGCCTGGGAAGCCCGGTCTCACCAACCCTAACCCTAACTTGAGTCTTTTTAACCCTAATTTTCTTGTGCTAGTGAAACCTCCCCCCGTCCATACGGTTTAGAAAAAGTCAGTAGGCAAGCGAACCCGATTGCCAACTCAATCTGTTCCACCAAACTAGCCTTCACAGAGGCCCTGGTTCCTGCCTGGGAAGCACAGTCTCCCCAACCCAGCCCTCACTTGGGTATTAATCCTAATTTTCCTGTGCAACTGAAACATCCCCTTGTCCATACAGCGTACAAAAAGACAGTAGGCAAGCAATCCTGATGGCCCACTCAGTCTGTTTCACCAGGCTCGGCTTCATTGAGGCCGTAGTTCCTGCCTGGGCAGCCCTGCCTCCATAACCCTAACCCTAATTTGGGTTTTAATGCTAATGTTCTTCTGCAATGGAAACATCCCCCCATGGATACGGTGTATTAAAACGGAGTAGGGAAGCCATCCTGGTGGCCCACTCAAGTCTGTTTCACCAAGCTAGGCTTCACAGAGGGTCTGGTTTCCTCCAGGAAGGCCTAGCCTCCCCAACCTTACCCCTAACTAGAGTCTTGGCCCTAATTTTCTTGTGCAACTGAAACATTCCCCCGTCCAAACGGTGTACAAAAGGAAAGTAGGCAAGCTATCCCGATGGCCCACTCAGTCTGTTTCACCAAGCTAGGCTGCACCGAAGCCCAGGATCACGCTTGGGATCCGCAGTCTCCCCAACCCTAACCCTAACTTGAGTTTTTACACAAATTTTCTTGTGCAACTGAAACGATACCGCGTCCTCACAGTGCACAGAAAGCCAGTAGGAAAGCTATCCCGATGGCCCACTCAGTCTGTTTCACCAAGCTAGGCTACACCGAAGCCCAGGATCCCGCCTGGGAAGCCCAGCCTCCATAACCCTAACCCTAATTTGGGTCTTAATGCTAATGTACTTCTGCAACGGGAACATCCCCCCATGGACACGATGTAATAAAACGGAGTAGGGAAGCCATCCTGGTGGCCAACACAAGTCTGTTTCACCAAGCTAGGCTTCACAGAGGGTCTGCTTCCCTCCAGGGAAGCCTAGCCTCCCCAACCTTAACCCTAACTAGAGTCTTGTCCCTAATTTTCTTGTGCAACTGAAACATTCCCCCGTCCAAACGGTGTACAAAAAGAAAGTAGGCAAGCTATCCCGATGGCCCACTCAGTCTTTTTCACCAAGCTAGGCTGCACCGAAGCCCAGGATCACGCTTGGGATCCGCAGTCTCCCCAACCCTAACCCTAACTTGAGTTTTAACACAAATTTTCTTGTGCAACTGAAACGATACCCCGTCCTTACAGTGCACAGAAAGCCAGTAGGAAAGCTATCCCGATGGCCCACTCAGTCTGTTTCACCAAGCTAGGCTACACCGAAGCCCAGGATCCCGCCTGGGAAGCCCAGTCTCCCCAACCCTAACCCTAACTTGAGTCTTAACCCTAATTTTCTTGTGTAAGTGAAACACCCTCCCGTCCTTACGGTTTAGAAAAAGGCAGTAGGCAAGCCATCCCGATTGCCAACACAATCTGTTCCACCAAGCTAGCCTTCACAGAGGCCCTGCTTCCTGCCTGGGAAGCCCGGTCTCACCAACCCTAACCCTAACTTGAGTCTTTTTAACCCTAATTTTCTTGTGCTATTGAAACCTCCCCCTGTCCATACGGTTTAGAAAAAGTCAGTAGGCAAGCGAACCCGATTGCCAACTCAATCTGTTCCACCAAACTAGCCTTCACAGAGGCCCTGGTTCCTGCCTGGGAAGCACAGTCTCCCCAACCCAGCCCTCACTTGGGTATTAATCCTAATTTTCCTGTGCAACTGAAACATCCCCTTGTCCATACAGCGTACAAAAAGACAGTAGGCAAGCAATCCTGATGGCCCACTCAGTCTGTTTCACCAGGCTCGGCTTCATTGAGGCCGTAGTTCCTGCCTGGGCAGCCCTGCCTCCATAACCCTAACCCTAATTTGGGTTTTAATGCTAATGTTCTTCTGCAATGGAAACATCCCCCCATGGATACGGTGTATTAAAACGGAGTAGGGAAGCCATCCTGGTGGCCCACTCAAGTCTGTTTCACCAAGCTAGGCTTCACAGAGGGTCTGGTTTCCTCCAGGAAGGCCTAGCCTCCCCAACCTTACCCCTAACTAGAGTCTTGGCCCTAATTTTCTTGTGCAACTGAAACATTCCCCC
Source organism: Heloderma suspectum (assembly GCF_057233095.1). Classification (NCBI taxonomy): domain Eukaryota; kingdom Metazoa; phylum Chordata; class Lepidosauria; order Squamata; family Helodermatidae; genus Heloderma; species Heloderma suspectum. The sequence continues at coordinate 145,507,378 of NC_139459.1, forward strand.
GTCCAAACGGTGTACAAAAGGAAAGTAGGCAAGCTATCCCGATGGCCCACTCAGTCTTTTTCACCAAGCTGGGCTTCACCGAAGCCCAGGATCACGTTTGGGATCCGCAGTCTCCCCAACCCTAACCCTAACTTGAGTTTTTACACAAATTTTCTTGTGCAACTGAAACGATACCGCGTCCTCACAGTGCACAGAAAGCCAGTAGGAAAGCTATCCCGATGGCCCACTCAGTCTGTTTCACCAAGCTAGGCTACACCGAAGCCCAGGATCCCGCCTGGGAAGCCCAGCCTCCATAACCCTAACCCTAATTTGGGTCTTAATGCTAATGTACTTCTGCAACGGGAACATCCCCCCATGGACACGATGTACTAAAACGGAGTAGGGAAGCCATCCTGGTGGCCCACTCAAGTCTGTTTCACCAAGCTAGGCTTCACAAAGGGTCTGGTTCCCTCCAGGGAAGCCTAGCCTCCCCAACCTTAACCCTAACTAGAGTCTTGTCCCTAATTTTCTTGTGCAACTGAAAAATTCCCCTGTCCAAACGGTGTACAAAAGGAAAGTAGGCAAGCTATCCCGATGGCCCACTCAGTCTTTTTCACCAAGCTGGGCTGCACCGAAGCCCAGGATTACGCTTGGGATCCGCAGTCTCCCCAACCCTAACCCTAACTTGAGTTTTTACACAAATTTTCTTGTGCAACTGAAATGATACCCTTTCCTTACAGTGCACAGAAAGCCAGAAGGAAAGCTAACCCGATGGCCCACTCAGTCTGTTTCACCAAGCTAGGCTACACCGAAGGCCAGGATCCCGCCTGGGAAGCCCAGTCTCCCCAACCCTAACCCTAACTTGAGTCTTAACCCTAATTTTCTTGTGTAAGTGAAACATCCTCCCGTCCTTACGGTTTAGAAAAAGGCAGTAGGCAAGCCATCCTGATTGCCAACTCAATCTGTTCCACCAAGCTAGCCTTCACAGAGGCCCTGGTTCCTGCCTGGGAAGCCCGGTCTCACCAACCCTAACCCTAACTTGAGTCTTCTTAACCCTAATTTTCTTGTGCAAGTGAAACATCCCCCCGTCCATACGGTTTAGAAAAATTCAGTAGGCAAGCGAACCCGATTGCCAACTCAATCTGTTCCACCAAGCTAGCCTTCACAGAGGCCCTGGTTCCTGCCTGGGAAGCACAGTCTCCCCAACCCAGCCCTCACTTGGGTATTAATCCTAATTTTCCTGTGCAACTGAAACATCCCCTCATCCATACAGCGTACAAAAAGACAGTAGGCAAGCAATCCTGATGGCCCACTCGGTCTGTTTCACCAGGCTCGGCTTCATCGAGGCCGTAGTTCCTGCCTGGGAAGCCCAGCCTCCATAACCCTAACCCTAATTTGGGTCTTAATGCTAACATTCTTCTGCAATGGAAATATCCCCCCATGGATACGGTGTACTAAAACGGAGTAGGGAAGCCATCCTGGTGGCCCACTCAAGTCTGTTTCACCAAGCTAGGCTTCACAGAGGGTCTGGTTCCCTCCAGAGAAGCCTAGCCTCCCCAACCTTTCCCCTAACTAGAGTCTTGGCCCTAATTTTCTTGAGCAACTGAAACATTCCCCCGTCCAAACGGTGTACAAAAAGAAAGTAGGCAAGCTATCCCGATGGCCCACTCAGTCGTTTTCACCAAGCTAGGCTGGACCGAAGCCCAGGATCACGCTTGGGATCCGCAGTCTCCCCAACCCTAACCCTAACTTGAGTTTTAACACAAATTTTCTTGTGCAACTGAAACAATACCCCGTCCTTACAGTGCACAGAAAGCCAGTAGGAAAGATATCCCGATGGCCCACTCAGTCTGTTTCACCAAGCTAGGCTACACCGAAGCCCAGGATCCCGCCTGGGAAGCCCAGTCTCCCCAACCCTAACCCTAACTTGAGTCTTAACCCTAATTTTCTTGTGTAAGTGAAACATCCTCCCATTCTTACGGTTTAGAAAAAGGCATTAGGCAAGCCATCCCGATTGCCAACTCAATCTGTTCCACCAAGCTAGCCTTCACAGAGGGCCTGGTTCCTGCCTGGGAAGCCCGGTCTCACCAACCCTAACCCTAACTTGAGTCTTCTTAACCCTAATTTTCTTGTGCAAGTGAAACATCCCCCCGTCCATACGGTTTAGAAAAAGTCAGTAGGCAAGCGAACCCGATTGCCAACTCAATCTGTTCCACCGAACTAGCCTTCACAGAGGCCCTGGTTCCTGCCTGGGAAGCACAGTCTCCCCAACCCAGCCCTCACTTGGGTATTAATCCTAATTTTCCTGTGCAACTGAAACATCCCCTCGTCCATACAGCGTACAAAAAGACAGTAGGCAAGCAATCCTGATGGCCCACTCAGTCTGTTTCACCAGGCTCGGCTTCATCGAGGCCGTAGTTCCTGCCTGGGCAGCCCTGCCTCCATAACCCTAACCCTAATTTGGGTTTTAATGCTAATGTTCTTCTGCAATGGAAACATCCCCCCATGGATACGGTGTATTAAAACGGAGTAGGGAAGCCATCCTGGTGGCCCACTCAAGTCTGTTTCACCAAGCTAGGCTTCACAGAGGGTCTGGTTCCCTCCAGGAAGGCCTGGCCTCCCCAACCTTACCCCTAACTAGAGTCTTGGCCCTAATTTTCTTGTGCAACTGAAACATTCCCCCGTCCAAACGGTGTACAAAAGGAAAGTAGGCAAGCTATCCCGATGGCCCACTCAGTCTTTTTCACCAAGCTGGGCTGCACCGAAGCCCAGGATCACGTTTGGGATCCGCAGTCTCCCCAACCCTAACCCTAACTTGAGTTTTTACACAAATTTTCTTCTGCAACTGAAACGATACCGCGTCCTCACAGTGCACAGAAAGCCAGTAGGAAAGCTATCCCGATGGCCCACTCAGTCTGTTTCACCAAGCTAGCCTACACCGAAGCCCAGGATCCCGCCTGGGAAGCCCAGCCTCCATAACCTTAACCCTAATTTGGGTCTTAATGCTAATGTACTTCTGCAACGGGAACATCCCCCCATGGACACGATGTACTAAAACGGAGTAGGGAAGCCATCCTGGTGGCCCACTCAAGTCTGTTTCACCAAGCTAGGCTTCACAGAGGGTCTGGTTCCCTCCAGGGAAGCCTAGCCTCCCCAACCTTAACCCTAACTAGAGTCTTGGCCCTAATTTTCTTGTGCAACTGAAAAATTCCCCCGTCCAAACGGTGTACAAAAGGAAAGTAGGCAAGCTATCCCGATGGCCCACTCAGTCTTTTTCACCAAGCTAGGCTGCACCGAAGCCCAGTATTAGGCTTGGGATCCGCAGTCTCCCCAACCCTAACCCTAACTTGAGTTTTTACACAAATTTTCTTGTGCAACTGAAATGATACCCTTTCCTTACAGTGCACAGAAAGCCAGAAGGAAAGCTATCCCGATGGCCCACTCAGTCTGTTTCACCAAGCTAGGCTACACCGAAGGCCAGGATCCCGCCTGGGAAGCCCAGTCTCCCCAACCCTAACCCTAACTTGAGTCTTAACCCTAATTTTCTTGTGTAAGTGAAACATCCTCCCGTCCTTACGGTTTAGAAAAAGGCAGTAGGCAAGCCATCCTGATTGCCAACTCAATCTGTTCCACCAAGCTAGCCTTCACAGAGGCCCTGGTTCCTGCCTGGGAAGCCCGGTCTCACCAACCCTAACCCTAACTTGAGTCTTCTTAACCCTAATTTTCTTGTGCAAGTGAAACATCCCCCCGTCCATACGGTTTAGAAAAATTCAGTAGGCAAGCGAACCCGATTGCCAACTCAATCTGTTCCACCAAGCTAGCCTTCACAGAGGCCCTGGTTCCTGCCTGGGAAGCACAGTCTCCCCAACCCAGCCCTCACTTGGGTATTAATCCTAATTTTCCTGTGCAACTGAAACATCCCCTCGTCCATACAGCGTACAAAAAGACAGTAGGCATGCAATCCTGATGGCCCACTCAATCTGTTTCACCAGGCTCGGCTTCATCGAGGCCGTAGTTCCTGCCTGGGAAGCCCTGCCTCCATAACCCTAACCCTAATTTGGGTTTTTATGCTAATGTTCTTCTGCAATGGAAACATCCCCCCATGGATACGGTGTATTAAAACGGAGTAGGGAAGCCATCCTGGTGGCCCACTCAAGTCTGTTTCACCAAGCTAGGCTTCACAGAGTGTCTGGTTCCCTCCAGGAAAGCCTAGCCTCCCCAACCTTACCCCTAACTAGAGTCTTGGCCCTAATTTTCTTGTGCAACTGAAACATTCCCCCGTCCAAACGGTGTACAAAAAGAAAGTAGGCAAGCTATCCCGATGGCCCACTCAGTCTGTTTCACCAAGCTAGGCTGCACCGAAGCCCAGGATCACGCTTGGGATCCGCAGTCTCCCCAACCCTAACCCTAACTTGAGTTTTTACACAAATTTTCTTGTGCAACTGAAACGATACCGCGTATTCACAGTGCACAGAAAGCCAGTAGGAAAGCTATCCCGATGGCCCACTCAGTCTGTTTCACCAAGCTAGGCTACACCGAAGCCCAGGATCCCGCCTGGGAAGCCCAGCCTCCCCAACCCAGCCCTCACTTGGGTATTAATCCTAATTTTCCTGTGCAACTGAAACATCCCCTCGTCCATACAGCGTACAAAAAGACAGTAGGCAAGCAATCCTGATGGCCCACTCAGTCTGTTTCACCAGGCTCGGCTTCATCGAGGCCGTAGTTCCTGCCTGGGAAGCCCAGTCTCCCCAACCCTAACCCTAACTTGAGTCTTAACCCTAATTTTCTTGTGTAAGTGCAACATCCTCCCGTCCTTACGGTTTAGAAATAGGCATTAGGCAAGCCATCCCGATTGCCAACTCAATCTGTTCCACCAAGCTAGCCTTCACAGAGGGCCTGGTTCCTGCCTGGGAAGCCCGGTCTCACCAACCCTAACCCTAACTTGAGTCTTCTTAACCCTAATTTTCTTGTGCAAGTGAAACATCCCCCCGTCCATACGGTTTAGAAAAAGTCAGTAGGCAAGCGAACCCGATTGCCAACTCAATCTGTTCCACCAAACTAGCCTTCACAGAGGCCCTGGTTCCTGCCTGGGAAGCACAGTCTCCCCAACCCAGCCCTCACTTGGGTATTAATCCTAATTTTCCTGTGCAACTGAAACATCCCCTCGTCCATACAGCGTACAAAAAGACAGTAGGCAAGCAATCCTGATGGCCCACTCAGTCTGTTTCACCAGGCTCGGCTTCATCGAGGCCGTAGTTCCTGCCTGGGCAGCCCTGCCTCCATAACCCTAACCCTAATTTGGGTTTTAATGCTAATGTTCTTCTGCAATGGAAACATCCCCCCATGGATACGGTGTATTAAAACGGAGTAGGGAAGCCATCCTGGTGGCCCACTCAAGTCTGTTTCACCAAGCTAGGCTTCACAGAGGGTCTGGTTCCCTCCAGGAAGGCCTGGCCTCCCCAACCTTACCCCTAACTAGAGTCTTGGCCCTAATTTTCTTGTGCAACTGAAACATTCCCCCGTCCAAACGGTGTACAAAAGGAAAGTAGGCAAGCTATCCCGATGGCCCACTCAGTCTTTTTCACCAAGCTGGGCTGCACCGAAGCCCAGGATCACGTTTGGGATCCGCAGTCTCCCCAACCCTAACCCTAACTTGAGTTTTTACACAAATTTTCTTGTGCAACTGAAACGATACCGCGTCCTCACAGTGCACAGAAAGCCAGTAGGAAAGCTATCCCGATGGCCCACTCAGTCTGTTTCACCAAGCTAGGCTACACCGAAGCCCAGGATCCCGCCTGGGAAGCCCAGCCTCCATAACCCTAACCCTAATTTGGGTCTTAATGCTAAGGTACTTCTGCAACGGGAACATCCCCCCATGGACACGATGTACTAAAACGGAGTAGGGAAGCCATCCTGGTGGCCCACTCAAGTCTGTTTCACCAAGCTAGGCTTCACAGAGGGTCTGGTTCCCTCCAGGGAAGCCTAGCCTCCCCAACCTTAACCCTAACTAGAGTCTTGGCCCTAATTTTCTTGTGCAACTGAAAAATTCCCCCGTCCAAACGGTGTACAAAAGGAAAGTAGGCAAGCTATCCCGATGGCCCACTCAGTCTTTTTCACCAAGCTGGGCTGCACCGAAGCCCAGGATTACGCTTGGGATCCGCAGTCTCCCCAACCCTAACCCTAACTTGAGTTTTTACACAAATTTTCTTGTGCAACTGAAATGATACCCTTTCCTTACAGTGCACAGAAAGCCAGAAGGAAAGCTATCCCGATGGCCCACTCAGTCTGTTTCACCAAGCTAGGCTACACCGAAAGCCAGGATCCCGCCTGGGAAGCCCAGTCTCCCCAACCCTAACCCTAACTTGAGTCTTAACCCTAATTTTCTTGTGTAAGTGAAACATCCTCCCGTCCTTACGGTTTAGAAAAAGGCAGTAGGCAAGCCATCCTGATTGCCAACTCAATCTGTTCCACCAAGCTAGCCTTCACAGAGGCCCTGGTTCCTGCCTGGGAAGCCCGGTCTCACCAACCCTAACCCTAACTTGAGTCTTCTTAACCCTAATTTTCTTGTGCAAGTGAAACATCCCCCCGTCCATACGGTTTAGAAAAATTCAGTAGGCAAGCGAACCCGATTGCCAACTCAATCTGTTCCACCAAGCTAGCCTTCACAGAGGCCCTGGTTCCTGCCTGGGAAGCACAGTCTCCCCAACCCAGCCCTCACTTGGGTATTAATCCTAATTTTCCTGTGCAACTGAAACATCCCCTCGTCCATACAGCGTACAAAAAGACAGTAGGCATGCAATCCTGATGGCCCACTCAATCTGTTTCACCAGGCTCGGCTTCATCGAGGCCGTAGTTCCTGCCTGGGAAGCCCTGCCTCCATAACCCTAACCCTAATTTGGGTTTTAATGCTAATGTTCTTCTGCAATGGAAACATCCCCCCATGGATACGGTGTATTAAAACGGAGTAGGGAAGCCATCCTGGTGGCCCACTCAAGTCTGTTTCACCAAGCTAGGCTTCACAGAGTGTCTGGTTCCCTCCAGGAAAGCCTAGCCTCCCCAACCTTACCCCTAACTAGAGTCTTGGCCCTAATTTTCTTGTGCAACTGAAACATTCCCCCGTCCAAACGGTGTACAAAAAGAAAGTAGGCAAGCTATCCCGATGGCCCACTCAGTCTGTTTCACCAAGCTAGGCTGCACCGAAGCCCAGGATCACGCTTGGGATCCGCAGTCTCCCCAACCCTAACCCTAACTTGAGTTTTTACACAAATTTTCTTGTGCAACTGAAACGATACCGCGTCTTCACAGTGCACAGAAAGCCAGTAGGAAAGCTATCCCGATGGCCCACTCAGTCTGTTTCACCAAGCTAGGCTACACCGAAGCCCAGGATCCCGCCTGGGAAGCCCAGCCTCCCCAACCCAGCCCTCACTTGGGTATTAATCCTAATTTTCCTGTGCAACTGAAACATCCCCTCGTCCATACAGCGTACAAAAAGACAGTAGGCAAGCAATCCTGATGGCCCACTCAGTCTGTTTCACCAGGCTCGGCTTCATCGAGGCCGTAGTTCCTGCCTGGGAAGCCCAGTCTCCCCAACCCTAACCCTAACTTGAGTCTTAACCCTAATTTTCTTGTGTAAGTGAAACATCCTCCCGTCCTTACGGTTTAGAAATAGGCATTAGGCAAGCCATCCCGATTGCCAACTCAATCTGTTCCACCAAGCTAGCCTTCACAGAGGGCCTGGTTCCTGCCTGGGAAGCCCGGTCTCACCAACCCTAACCCTAACTTGAGTCTTCTTAACCCTAATTTTCTTGTGCAAGTGAAACATCCCCCCGTCCATACGGTTTAGAAAAAGTCAGTAGGCAAGCGAACCCGATTGCCAACTCAATCTGTTCCACCAAACTAGCCTTCACAGAGGCCCTGGTTCCTGCCTGGGAAGCACAGTCTCCCCAACCCAGCCCTCACTTGGGTATTAATCCTAATTTTCCTGTGCAACTGAAACATCCCCTCGTCCATACAGCGTACAAAAAGACAGTAGGCAAGCAATCCTGATGGCCCACTCAGTCTGTTTCACCAGGCTCGGCTTCATCGAGGGCGTAGTTCCTGCCTGGGCAGCCCTGCCTCCATAACCCTAACCCTAATTTGGGTTTTAATGCTAATGTTCTTCTGCAATGGAAACATCCCCCCATGGATACGGTGTATTAAAACGGAGTAGGGAAGCCATCCTGGTGGCCCACTCAAGTCTGTTTCACCAAGCTAGGCTTCACAGAGGGTCTGGTTCCCTCCAGGAAGGCCTGGCCTCCCCAACCTTACCCCTAACTAGAGTCTTGGCCCTAATTTTCTTGTGCAACTGAAACATTCCCCCGTCCAAACGGTGTACAAAAGGAAAGTAGGCAAGCTATCCCGATGGCCCACTCAGTCTTTTTCACCAAGCTGGGCTGCACCGAAGCCCAGGATCACGTTTGGGATCCGCAGTCTCCCCAACCCTAACCCTAACTTGAGTTTTTACACAAATTTTCTTGTGCAACTGAAACGATACCGCGTCCTCACAGTGCAGAGAAAGCCAATAGGAAAGCTATCCCGATGGCCCACTCAGTCTGTTTCACCAAGCTAGGCTACACCGAAGCCCAGGATCCCGCCTGGGAAGCCCAGCCTCCATAACCCTAACCCTAATTTGGGTCTTAATGCTAAGGTACTTCTGCAACGGGAACATCCCCCCATGGACACGATGTAATAAAACGGAGTAGGGAAGCCATCCTGGTGGCCAACACAAGTCTGTTTCACCAAGCTAGGCTTCACAGAGGGTCTGGTTCCCTCCAGGGAAGCCTAGCCTCCCCAACCTTAACCCTAACTAGAGTCTTGTCCCTAATTTTCTTGTGCAACTGAAACATTCCCCCGTCCAAACGGTGTACAAAAAGAAAGTAGGCAAGCTATCCCGATGGCCCACTCAGTCTTTTTCACCAAGCTAGGCTGCACCGAAGCCCAGGATCACGCTTGGGATCCGCAGTCTCCCCAACCCTAACCCTAACTTGAGTTTTAACACAAATTTTCTTGTGCAACTGAAACGATACCCCGTCCTTACAGTGCACAGAAAGCCAGTAGGAAAGCTATCCCGATGGCCCACTCAGTCTGTTTCACCAAGCTAGGCTACACCGAAGCCCAGGATCCCGCCTGGGAAGCCCAGTCTCCCCAACCCTAACCCTAACTTGAGTCTTAACCCTAATTTTCTTGTGTAAGTGAAACACCCTCCCGTCCTTACGGTTTAGAAAAAGGCAGTAGGCAAGCCATCCCGATTGCCAACACAATCTGTTCCACCAAGCTAGCCTTCACAGAGGCCCTGCTTCCTGCCTGGGAAGCCCGGTCTCACCAACCCTAACCCTAACTTGAGTCTTTTTAACCCTAATTTTCTTGTGCTAGTGAAACCTCCCCCCGTCCATACGGTTTAGAAAAAGTCAGTAGGCAAGCGAACCCGATTGCCAACTCAATCTGTTCCACCAAACTAGCCTTCACAGAGGCCCTGGTTCCTGCCTGGGAAGCACAGTCTCCCCAACCCAGCCCTCACTTGGGTATTAATCCTAATTTTCCTGTGCAACTGAAACATCCCCTTGTCCATACAGCGTACAAAAAGACAGTAGGCAAGCAATCCTGATGGCCCACTCAGTCTGTTTCACCAGGCTCGGCTTCATTGAGGCCGTAGTTCCTGCCTGGGCAGCCCTGCCTCCATAACCCTAACCCTAATTTGGGTTTTAATGATAATGTTCTTCTGCAATGGAAACATCCCCCCATGGATACGGTGTATTAAAACGGAGTAGGGAAGCCATCCTGGTGGCCCACTCAAGTCTGTTTCACCAAGCTAGGCTTCACAGAGGGTCTGGTTTCCTCCAGGAAGGCCTAGCCTCCCCAACCTTACCCCTAACTAGAGTCTTGGCCCTAATTTTCTTGTGCAACTGAAACATTCCCCCGTCCAAACGGTGTACAAAAGGAAAGTAGGCAAGCTATCCCGATGGCCCACTCAGTCTGTTTCACCAAGCTAGGCTGCACCGAAGCCCAGGATCACGCTTGGGATCCGCAGTCTCCCCAACCCTAACCCTAACTTGAGTTTTTACACAAATTTTCTTGTGCAACTGAAACGATACCGCGTCCTCACAGTGCACAGAAAGCCAGTAGGAAAGCTATCCCGATGGCCCACTCAGTCTGTTTCACCAAGCTAGGCTACACCGAAGCCCAGGATCCCGCCTGGGAAGCCCAGCCTCCATAACCCTAACCCTAATTTGGGTCTTAATGCTAATGTACTTCTGCAACGGGAACATCCCCCCATGGACACGATGTAATAAAACGGAGTAGGGAAGCCATCCTGGTGGCCAACACAAGTCTGTTTCACCAAGCTAGGCTTCACAGAGGGTCTGCTTCCCTCCAGGGAAGCCTAGCCTCCCCAACCTTAACCCTAACTAGAGTCTTGTCCCTAATTTTCTTGTGCAACTGAAACATTCCCCCGTCCAAACGGTGTACAAAAAGAAAGTAGGCAAGCTATCCCGATGGCCCACTCAGTCTTTTTCACCAAGCTAGGCTGCACCGAAGCCCAGGATCACGCTTGGGATCCGCAGTCTCCCCAACCCTAACCCTAACTTGAGTTTTAACACAAATTTTCTTGTGCAACTGAAACGATACCCCGTCCTTACAGTGCACAGAAAGCCAGTAGGAAAGCTATCCCGATGGCCCACTCAGTCTGTTTCACCAAGCTAGGCTACACCGAAGCCCAGGATCCCGCCTGGGAAGCCCAGTCTCCCCAACCCTAACCCTAACTTGAGTCTTAACCCTAATTTTCTTGTGTAAGTGAAACACCCTCCCGTCCTTACGGTTTAGAAAAAGGCAGTAGGCAAGCCATCCCGATTGCCAACACAATCTGTTCCACCAAGCTAGCCTTCACAGAGGCCCTGCTTCCTGCCTGGGAAGCCCGGTCTCACCAACCCTAACCCTAACTTGAGTCTTTTTAACCCTAATTTTCTTGTGCTAGTGAAACCTCCCCCCGTCCATACGGTTTAGAAAAAGTCAGTAGGCAAGCGAACCCGATTGCCAACTCAATCTGTTCCACCAAACTAGCCTTCACAGAGGCCCTGGTTCCTGCCTGGGAAGCACAGTCTCCCCAACCCAGCCCTCACTTGGGTATTAATCCTAATTTTCCTGTGCAACTGAAACATCCCCTTGTCCATACAGCGTACAAAAAGACAGTAGGCAAGCAATCCTGATGGCCCACTCAGTCTGTTTCACCAGGCTCGGCTTCATCGAGGCCGTAGTTCCTGCCTGGGCAGCCCTGCCTCCATAACCCTAACCCTAATTTGGGTTTTAATGCTAATGTTCTTCTGCAATGGAAACATCCCCCCATGGATACGGTGTATTAAAACGGAGTAGGGAAGCCATCCTGGTGGCCCACTCAAGTCTGTTTCACCAAGCTAGGCTTCACAGAGGGTCTGGTTTCCTCCAGGAAGGCCTAGCCTCCCCAACCTTACCCCTAACTAGAGTCTTGGCCCTAATTTTCTTGTGCAACTGAAACATTCCCCCGTCCAAACGGTGTACAAAAGGAAAGTAGGCAAGCTATCCCGATGGCCCACTCAGTCTTTTTCACCAAGCTGGGCTTCACCGAAGCCCAGGATCACGTTTGGGATCCGCAGTCTCCCCAACCCTAACCCTAACTTGAGTTTTTACACAAATTCTCTTGTGCAACTGAAACGATACCGCGTCCTCACAGTGCACAGAAAGCCAGTAGGAAAGCTATCCCGATGGCCCACTCAGTCTGTTTCACCAAGCTAGGCTACACCGAAGCCCAGGATCCCGCCTGGGAAGCCCAGCCTCCATAACCCTAACCCTAATTTGGGTCTTAATGCTAATGTACTTCTGCAACGGGAACATCCCCCCATGGACACGATGTACTAAAACGGAGTAGGGAAGCCATCCTGGTGGCCCACTCAAGTCTGTTTCACCAAGCTAGGCTTCACAAAGGGTCTGGTTCCCTCCAGGGAAGCCTAGCCTCCCCAACCTTAACCCTAACTAGAGTCTTGGCCCTAATTTTCTTGTGCAACTGAAAAATTCCCCCGTCCAAACGGTGTACAAAAGGAAAGTAGGCAAGCTATCCCGATGGCCCACTCAGTCTTTTTCACCAAGCTGGGCTGCACCGAAGCCCAGGATTACGCTTGGGATCCGCAGTCTCCCCAACCCTAACCCTAACTTGAGTTTTTACACAAATTTTCTTGTGCAACTGAAATGATACCCTTTCCTTACAGTGCACAGAAAGCCAGAAGGAAAGCTAACCCGATGGCCCACTCAGTCTGTTTCACCAAGCTAGGCTACACCGAAGGCCAGGATCCCGCCTGGGAAGCCCAGTCTCCCCAACCCTAACCCTAACTTGAGTCTTAACCCTAATTTTCTTGTGTAAGTGAAACATCCTCCCGTCCTTACGGTTTAGAAAAAGGCAGTAGGCAAGCCATCCTGATTGCCAACTCAATCTGTTCCACCAAGCTAGCCTTCACAGAGGCCCTGGTTCCTGCCTGGGAAGCCCGGTCTCACCAACCCTAACCCTAACTTGAGTCTTCTTAACCCTAATTTTCTTGTGCAAGTGAAACATCCCCCCGTCCATACGGTTTAGAAAAATTCAGTAGGCAAGCGAACCCGATTGCCAACTCAATCTGTTCCACCAAGCTAGCCTTCACAGAGGCCCTGGTTCCTGCCTGGGAAGCACAGTCTCCCCAACCCAGCCCTCACTTGGGTATTAATCCTAATTTTCCTGTGCAACTGAAACATCCCCTCATCCATACAGCGTACAAAAAGACAGTAGGCAAGCAATCCTGATGGCCCACTCAGTCTGTTTCACCAGGCTCGGCTTCATCGAGGCCGTAGTTCCTGCCTGGGAAGCCCAGCCTCCATAACCCTAACCCTAATTTGGGTCTTAATGCTAACATTCTTCTGCAATGGAAATATCCCCCCATGGATACGGTGTACTAAAACGGAGTAGGGAAGCCATCCTGGTGGCCCACTCAAGTCTGTTTCACCAAGCTAGGCTTCACAGAGGGTCTGGTTCCCTCCAGGGAAGCCTAGCCTCCCCAACCTTTCCCCTAACTAGAGTCTTGGCCCTAATTTTCTTGTGCAACTGAAACATTCCCCCGTCCAAACGGTGTACAAAAAGAAAGTAGGCAAGCTATCCCGATGGCCCACTCAGTCGTTTTCACCAAGCTAGGCTGGACCGAAGCCCAGGATCACGCTTGGGATCCGCAGTCTCCCCAACCCTAACCCTAACTTAAGTTTTAACACAAATTTTCTTGTGCAACTGAAACAATACCCCGTCCTTACAGTGCACAGAAAGCCAGTAGGAAAGCTATCCCGATGGCCCACTCAGTCTGTTTCACCAAGCTAGGCTACACCGAAGCCCAGGATCCCGCCTGGGAAGCCCAGTCTCCCCAACCCTAACCCTAACTTGAGTCTTAACCCTAATTTTCTTGTGTAAGTGAAACATCCTCCCATTCTTACGGTTTAGAAAAAGGCATTAGGCAAGCCATCCCGATTGCCAACTCAATCTGTTCCACCAAGCTAGCCTTCACAGAGGGCCTGGTTCCTGCCTGGGAAGCCCGGTCTCACCAACCCTAACCCTAACTTGAGTCTTCTTAACCCTAATTTTCTTGTGCAAGTGAAACATCCCCCCGTCCTTACGGTTTAGAAAAAGTCAGTAGGCAAGCGAACCCGATTGCCAACTCAATCTGTTCCACCAAACTAGCCTTCACAGAGGCCCTGGTTCCTGCCTGGGAAGCACAGTCTCCCCAACCCAGCCCTCACTTGGGTATTAATCCTAATTTTCCTGTGCAACTGAAACATCCCCTCGTCCATACAGCGTACAAAAAGACAGTAGGCAAGCAATCCTGATGGCCCACTCAGTCTGTTTCACCAGGCTCGGCTTCATCGAGGCCGTAGTTCCTGCCTGGGCAGCCCTGCCTCCATAACCCTAACCCTAATTTGGGTTTTAATGCTAATGTTCTTCTGCAATGGAAACATCCCCCCATGGATACGGTGTATTAAAACGGAGTAGGGAAGCCATCCTGGTGGCCCACTCAAGTCTGTTTCACCAAGCTAGGCTTCACAGAGGGTCTGGTTCCCTCCAGGAAGGCCTGGCCTCCCCAACCTTACCCCTAACTAGAGTCTTGGCCCTAATTTTCTTGTGCAACTGAAACATTCCCCCGTCCAAACGGTGTACAAAAGGAAAGTAGGCAAGCTATCCCGATGGCCCACTCAGTCTTTTTCACCAAGCTGGGCTGCACCGAAGCCCAGGATCACGTTTGGGATCCGCAGTCTCCCCAACCCTAACCCTAACTTGAGTTTTTACACAAATTTTCTTCTGCAACTGAAACGATACCGCGTCCTCACAGTGCACAGAAAGCCAGTAGGAAAGCTATCCCGATGGCCCACTCAGTCTGTTTCACCAAGCTAGCCTACACCGAAGCCCAGGATCCCGCCTGGGAAGCCCAGCCTCCATAACCTTAACCCTAATTTGGGTCTTAATGCTAAGGTACTTCTGCAACGGGAACATCCCCCCATGGACACGATGTACTAAAACGGAGTAGGGAAGCCATCCTGGTGGCCCACTCAAGTCTGTTTCACCAAGCTAGGCTTCACAGAGGGTCTGGTTCCCTCCAGGGAAGCCTAGCCTCCCCAACCTTAACCCTAACTAGAGTCTTGGCCCTAATTTTCTTGTGCAACTGAAAAATTCCCCCGTCCAAACGGTGTACAAAAGGAAAGTAGGCAAGCTATCCCGATGGCCCACTCAGTCTTTTTCACCAAGCTGGGCTGCACCGAAGCCCAGGATTAGGCTTGGGATCCGCAGTCTCCCCAACCCTAACCCTAACTTGAGTTTTTACACAAATTTTCTTGTGCAACTGAAATGATACCCTTTCCTTACAGTGCACAGAAAGCCAGAAGGAAAGCTATCCCGATGGCCCACTCAGTCTGTTTCACCAAGCTAGGCTACACCGAAGGCCAGGATCCCGCCTGGGAAGCCCAGTCTCCCCAACCCTAACCCTAACTTGAGTCTTAACCCTAATTTTCTTGTGTAAGTGAAACATCCTCCCGTCCTTACGGTTTAGAAAAAGGCAGTAGGCAAGCCATCCTGATTGCCAACTCAATCTGTTCCACCAAGCTAGCCTTCACAGAGGCCCTGGTTCCTGCCTGGGAAGCCCGGTCTCACCAACCCTAACCCTAACTTGAGTCTTCTTAACCCTAATTTTCTTGTGCAAGTGAAACATCCCCCCGTCCATACGGTTTAGAAAAATTCAGTAGGCAAGCGAACCCGATTGCCAACTCAATCTGTTCCACCAAGCTAGCCTTCACAGAGGCCCTGGTTCCTGCCTGGGAAGCACAGTCTCCCCAACCCAGCCCTCACTTGGGTATTAATCCTAATTTTCCTGTGCAACTGAAACATCCCCTCGTCCATACAGCGTACAAAAAGACAGTAGGCATGCAATCCTGATGGCCCACTCAATCTGTTTCACCAGGCTCGGCTTCATCGAGGCCGTAGTTCCTGCCTGGGAAGCCCTGCCTCCATAACCCTAACCCTAATTTGGGTTTTTATGCTAATGTTCTTCTGCAATGGAAACATCCCCCCATGGATACGGTGTATTAAAACGGAGTAGGGAAGCCATCCTGGTGGCCCACTCAAGTCTGTTTCACCAAGCTAGGCTTCACAGAGTGTCTGGTTCCCTCCAGGAAAGCCTAGCCTCCCCAACCTTACCCCTAACTAGAGTCTTGGCCCTAATTTTCTTGTGCAACTGAAACATTCCCCCGTCCAAACGGTGTACAAAAAGAAAGTAGGCAAGCTATCCCGATGGCCCACTCAGTCTGTTTCACCAAGCTAGGCTGCACCGAAGCCCAGGATCACGCTTGGGATCCGCAGTCTCCCCAACCCTAACCCTAACTTGAGTTTTTACACAAATTTTCTTGTGCAACTGAAACGATACCGCGTATTCACAGTGCACAGAAAGCCAGTAGGAAAGCTATCCCGATGGCCCACTCAGTCTGTTTCACCAAGCTAGGCTACACCGAAGCCCAGGATCCCGCCTGGGAAGCCCAGCCTCCCCAACCCAGCCCTCACTTGGGTATTAATCCTAATTTTCCTGTGCAACTGAAACATCCCCTCGTCCATACAGCGTACAAAAAGACAGTAGGCAAGCAATCCTGATGGCCCACTCAGTCTGTTTCACCAGGCTCGGCTTCATCGAGGCCGTAGTTCCTGCCTGGGAAGCCCAGTCTCCCCAACCCTAACCCTAACTTGAGTCTTAACCCTAATTTTCTTCTGTAAGTGAAACATCCTCCCGTCCTTACGGTTTAGAAATAGGCATTAGGCAAGCCATCCCGATTGCCAACTCAATCTGTTCCACCAAGCTAGCCTTCACAGAGGGCCTGGTTCCTGCCTGGGAAGCCCGGTCTCACCAACCCTAACCCTAACTTGAGTCTTCTTAACCCTAATTTTCTTGTGCAAGTGAAACATCCCCCCGTCCATACGGTTTAGAAAAAGTCAGTAGGCAAGCGAACCCGATTGCCAACTCAATCTGTTCCACCAAACTAGCCTTCACAGAGGCCCTGGTTCCTGCCTGGGAAGCACAGTCTCCCCAACCCAGCCCTCACTTGGGTATTAATCCTAATTTTCCTGTGCAACTGAAACATCCCCTCGTCCATACAGCGTACAAAAAGACAGTAGGCAAGCAATCCTGATGGCCCACTCAGTCTGTTTCACCAGGCTCGGCTTCATCGAGGCCGTAGTTCCTGCCTGGGCAGCCCTGCCTCCATAACCCTAACCCTAATTTGGGTTTTAATGCTAATGTTCTTCTGCAATGGAAACATCCCCCCATGGATACGGTGTATTAAAACGGAGTAGGGAAGCCATCCTGGTGGCCCACTCAAGTCTGTTTAACCAAGCTAGGCTTCACAGAGGGTCTGGTTCCCTCCAGGAAGGCCTGGCCTCCCCAACCTTACCCCTAACTAGAGTCTTGGCCCTAATTTTCTTGTGCAACTGAAACATTCCCCCGTCCAAACGGTGTACAAAAGGAAAGTAGGCAAGCTATCCCGATGGCCCACTCAGTCTTTTTCACCAAGCTGGGCTGCACCGAAGCCCAGGATCACGTTTGGGATCCGCAGTCTCCCCAACCCTAACCCTAACTTGAGTTTTTACACAAATTTTCTTGTGCAACTGAAACGATACCGCGTCCTCACAGTGCACAGAAAGCCAGTAGGAAAGCTATCCCGATGGCCCACTCAGTCTGTTTCACCAAGCTAGGCTACACCGAAGCCCAGGATCCCGCCTGGGAAGCCCAGCCTCCATAACCCTAACCCTAATTTGGGTCTTAATGCTAAGGTACTTCTGCAACGGGAACATCCCCCCATGGACACGATGTACTAAAACGGAGTAGGGAAGCCATCCTGGTGGCCAACACAAGTCTGTTTCACCAAGCTAGGCTTCACAGAGGGTCTGCTTCCCTCCAGGGAAGCCTAGCCTCCCCAACCTTAACCCTAACTAGAGTCTTGTCCCTAATTTTCTTGTGCAACTGAAACATTCCCCCGTCCAAACGGTGTACAAAAAGAAAGTAGGCAAGCTATCCCGATGGCCCACTCAGTCTTTTTCACCAAGCTAGGCTGCACCGAAGCCCAGGATTACGCTTGGGATCCGCAGTCTCCCCAACCCTAACCCTAACTTGAGTTTTTACACAAATTTTCTTGTGCAACTGAAATGATACCCTTTCCTTACAGTGCACAGAAAGCCAGAAGGAAAGCTAACCCGATGGCCCACTCAGTCTGTTTCACCAAGCTAGGCTACACCGAAGGCCAGGATCCCGCCTGGGAAGCCCAGTCTCCCCAACCCTAACCCTAACTTGAGTCTTAACCCTAATTTTCTTGTGTAAGTGAAACATCCTCCCGTCCTTACGGTTTAGAAAAAGGCAGTAGGCAAGCCATCCTGATTGCCAACTCAATCTGTTCCACCAAGCTAGCCTTCACAGAGGCCCTGGTTCCTGCCTGGGAAGCCCGGTCTCACCAACCCTAACCCTAACTTGAGTCTTCTTAACCCTAATTTTCTTGTGCAAGTGAAACATCCCCCCGTCCATACGGTTTAGAAAAATTCAGTAGGCAAGCGAACCCGATTGCCAACTCAATCTGTTCCACCAAGCTAGCCTTCACAGAGGCCCTGGTTCCTGCCTGGGAAGCACAGTCTCCCCAACCCAGCCCTCACTTGGGTATTAATCCTAATTTTCCTGTGCAACTGAAACATCCCCTCATCCATACAGCGTACAAAAAGACAGTAGGCAAGCAATCCTGATGGCCCACTCAGTCTGTTTCACCAGGCTCGGCTTCATCGAGGCCGTAGTTCCTGCCTGGGAAGCCCAGCCTCCATAACCCTAACCCTAATTTGGGTCTTAATGCTAACATTCTTCTGCAATGGAAATATCCCCCCATGGATACGGTGTACTAAAACGGAGTAGGGAAGCCATCCTGGTGGCCCACTCAAGTCTGTTTCACCAAGCTAGGCTTCACAGAGGGTCTGGTTCCCTCCAGGGAAGCCTAGCCTCCCCAACCTTTCCCCTAACTAGAGTCTTGGCCCTAATTTTCTTGTGCAACTGAAACATTCCCCCGTCCAAACGGTGTACAAAAAGAAAGTAGGCAAGCTATCCCGATGGCCCACTCAGTCGTTTTCACCAAGCTAGGCTGGACCGAAGCCCAGGATCACGCTTGGGATCCGCAGTCTCCCCAACCCTAACCCTAACTTAAGTTTTAACACAAATTTTCTTGTGCAACTGAAACAATACCCCGTCCTTACAGTGCACAGAAAGCCAGTAGGAAAGCTATCCCGATGGCCCACTCAGTCTGTTTCACCAAGCTAGGCTACACCGAAGCCCAGGATCCCGCCTGGGAAGCCCAGTCTCCCCAACCCTAACCCTAACTTGAGTCTTAACCCTAATTTTCTTGTGTAAGTGAAACATCCTCCCATTCTTACGGTTCAGAAAAAGGCATTAGGCAAGCCATCCCGATTGCCAACTCAATCTGTTCCACCAAGCTAGCCTTCACAGAGGGCCTGGTTCCTGCCTGGGAAGCCCGGTCTCACCAACCCTAACCCTAACTTGAGTCTTCTTAACCCTAATTTTCTTGTGCAAGTGAAACATCCCCCCGTCCTTACGGTTTAGAAAAAGTCAGTAGGCAAGCGAACCCGATTGCCAACTCAATCTGTTCCACCAAACTAGCCTTCACAGAGGCCCTGGTTCCTGCCTGGGAAGCACAGTCTCCCCAACCCAGCCCTCACTTGGGTATTAATCCTAATTTTCCTGTGCAACTGAAACATCCCCTCGTCCATACAGCGTACAAAAAGACAGTAGGCAAGCAATCCTGATGGCCCACTCAGTCTGTTTCACCAGGCTCGGCTTCATCGAGGCCGTAGTTCCTGCCTGGGCAGCCCTGCCTCCATAACCCTAACCCTAATTTGGGTTTTAATGCTAATGTTCTTCTGCAATGGAAACATCCCCCCATGGATACGGTGTATTAAAACGGAGTAGGGAAGCCATCCTGGTGGCCCACTCAAGTCTGTTTCACCAAGCTAGGCTTCACAGAGGGTCTGGTTCCCTCCAGGAAGGCCTGGCCTCCCCAACCTTACCCCTAACTAGAGTCTTGGCCCTAATTTTCTTGTGCAACTGAAACATTCCCCCGTCCAAACGGTGTACAAAAGGAAAGTAGGCAAGCTATCCCGATGGCCCACTCAGTCTTTTTCACCAAGCTGGGCTGCACCGAAGCCCAGGATCACGTTTGGGATCCGCAGTCTCCCCAACCCTAACCCTAACTTGAGTTTTTACACAAATTTTCTTCTGCAACTGAAACGATACCGCGTCCTCACAGTGCACAGAAAGCCAGTAGGAAAGCTATCCCGATGGCCCACTCAGTCTGTTTCACCAAGCTAGCCTACACCGAAGCCCAGGATCCCGCCTGGGAAGCCCAGCCTCCATAACCTTAACCCTAATTTGGGTCTTAATGCTAATGTACTTCTGCAACGGGAACATCCCCCCATGGACACGATGTACTAAAACGGAGTAGGGAAGCCATCCTGGTGGCCCACTCAAGTCTGTTTCACCAAGCTAGGCTTCACAGAGGGTCTGGTTCCCTCCAGGGAAGCCTAGCCTCCCCAACCTTAACCCTAACTAGAGTCTTGGCCCTAATTTTCTTGTGCAACTGAAAAATTCCCCCGTCCAAACGGTGTACAAAAGGAAAGTAGGCAAGCTATCCCGATGGCCCACTCAGTCTTTTTCACCAAGCTGGGCTGCACCGAAGCCCAGGATTAGGCTTGGGATCCGCAGTCTCCCCAACCCTAACCCTAACTTGAGTTTTTACACAAATTTTCTTGTGCAACTGAAATGATACCCTTTCCTTACAGTGCACAGAAAGCCAGAAGGAAAGCTATCCCGATGGCCCACTCAGTCTGTTTCACCAAGCTAGGCTACACCGAAGGCCAGGATCCCGCCTGGGAAGCCCAGTCTCCCCAACCCTAACCCTAACTTGAGTCTTAACCCTAATTTTCTTGTGTAAGTGAAACATCCTCCCGTCCTTACGGTTTAGAAAAAGGCAGTAGGCAAGCCATCCTGATTGCCAACTCAATCTGTTCCACCAAGCTAGCCTTCACAGAGGCCCTGGTTCCTGCCTGGGAAGCCCGGTCTCACCAACCCTAACCCTAACTTGAGTCTTCTTAACCCTAATTTTCTTGTGCAAGTGAAACATCCCCCCGTCCATACGGTTTAGAAAAATTCAGTAGGCAAGCGAACCCGATTGCCAACTCAATCTGTTCCACCAAGCTAGCCTTCACAGAGGCCCTGGTTCCTGCCTGGGAAGCACAGTCTCCCCAACCCAGCCCTCACTTGGGTATTAATCCTAATTTTCCTGTGCAACTGAAACATCCCCTCGTCCATACAGCGTACAAAAAGACAGTAGGCATGCAATCCTGATGGCCCACTCAATCTGTTTCACCAGGCTCGGCTTCATCGAGGCCGTAGTTCCTGCCTGGGAAGCCCTGCCTCCATAACCCTAACCCTAATTTGGGTTTTTATGCTAATGTTCTTCTGCAATGGAAACATCCCCCCATGGATACGGTGTATTAAAACGGAGTAGGGAAGCCATCCTGGTGGCCCACTCAAGTCTGTTTCACCAAGCTAGGCTTCACAGAGTGTCTGGTTCCCTCCAGGAAAGCCTAGCCTCCCCAACCTTACCCCTAACTAGAGTCTTGGCCCTAATTTTCTTGTGCAACTGAAACATTCCCCCGTCCAAACGGTGTACAAAAAGAAAGTAGGCAAGCTATCCCGATGGCCCACTCAGTCTGTTTCACCAAGCTAGGCTGCACCGAAGCCCAGGATCACGCTTGGGATCCGCAGTCTCCCCAACCCTAACCCTAACTTGAGTTTTTACACAAATTTTCTTGTGCAACTGAAACGATACCACGTATTCACAGTGCACAGAAAGCCAGTAGGAAAGCTATCCCGATGGCCCACTCAGTCTGTTTCACCAAGCTAGGCTACACCGAAGCCCAGGATCCCGCCTGGGAAGCCCAGCCTCCCCAACCCAGCCCTCACTTGGGTATTAATCCTAATTTTCCTGTGCAACTGAAACATCCCCTCGTCCATACAGCGTACAAAAAGACAGTAGGCAAGCAATCCTGATGGCCCACTCAGTCTGTTTCACCAGGCTCGGCTTCATCGAGGCCGTAGTTCCTGCCTGGGAAGCCCAGTCTCCCCAACCCTAACCCTAACTTGAGTCTTAACCCTAATTTTCTTGTGTAAGTGAAACATCCTCCCGTCCTTACGGTTTAGAAATAGGCATTAGGCAAGCCATCCCGATTGCCAACTCAATCTGTTCCACCAAGCTAGCCTTCACAGAGGGCCTGGTTCCTGCCTGGGAAGCCCGGTCTCACCAACCCTAACCCTAACTTGAGTCTTCTTAACCCTAATTTTCTTGTGCAAGTGAAACATCCCCCCGTCCATACGGTTTAGAAAAAGTCAGTAGGCAAGCGAACCCGATTGCCAACTCAATCTGTTCCACCAAACTAGCCTTCACAGAGGCCCTGGTTCCTGCCTGGGAAGCACAGTCTCCCCAACCCAGCCCTCACTTGGGTATTAATCCTAATTTTCCTGTGCAACTGAAACATCCCCTCGTCCATACAGCGTACAAAAAGACAGTAGGCAAGCAATCCTGATGGCCCACTCAGTCTGTTTCACCAGGCTCGGCTTCATCGAGGCCGTAGTTCCTGCCTGGGCAGCCCTGCCTCCATAACCCTAACCCTAATTTGGGTTTTAATGCTAATGTTCTTCTGCAATGGAAACATCCCCCCATGGATACGGTGTATTAAAACGGAGTAGGGAAGCCATCCTGGTGGCCCACTCAAGTCTGTTTAACCAAGCTAGGCTTCACAGAGGGTCTGGTTCCCTCCAGGAAGGCCTGGCCTCCCAAACCTTACCCCTAACTAGAGTCTTGGCCCTAATTTTCTTGTGCAACTGAAACATTCCCCCGTCCAAACGGTGTACAAAAGGAAAGTAGGCAAGCTATCCCGATGGCCCACTCAGTCTTTTTCACCAAGCTGGGCTGCACCGAAGCCCAGGATCACGTTTGGGATCCGCAGTCTCCCCAACCCTAACCCTAACTTGAGTTTTTACACAAATTTTCTTGTGCAACTGAAACGATACCGCGTCCTCACAGTGCACAGAAAGCCAGTAGGAAAGCTATCCCGATGGCCCACTCAGTCTGTTTCACCAAGCTAGGCTACACCGAAGCCCAGGATCCCGCCTGGGAAGCCCAGCCTCCATAACCCTAACCCTAATTTGGGTCTTAATGCTAAGGTACTTCTGCAACGGGAACATCCCCCCATGGACACGATGTACTAAAACGGAGTAGGGAAGCCATCCTGGTGGCCCACTCAAGTCTGTTTCACCAAGCTAGGCTTCACAGAGGGTCTGGTTCCCTCCAGGGAAGCCTAGCCTCCCCAACCTTAACCCTAACTAGAGTCTTGGCCCTAATTTTCTTGTGCAACTGAAAAATTCCCCCGTCCAAACGGTGTACAAAAGGAAAGTAGGCAAGCTATCCCGATGGCCCACTCAGTCTTTTTCACCAAGCTGGGCTGCACCGAAGCCCAGGATTACGCTTGGGATCCGCAGTCTCCCCAACCCTAACCCTAACTTGAGTTTTTACACAAATTTTCTTGTGCAACTGAAATGATACCCTTTCCTTACAGTGCACAGAAAGCCAGAAGGAAAGCTATCCCGATGGCCCACTCAGTCTGTTTCACCAAGCTAGGCTACACCGAAAGCCAGGATCCCGCCTGGGAAGCCCAGTCTCCCCAACCCTAACCCTAACTTGAGTCTTAACCCTAATTTTCTTGTGTAAGTGAAACATCCTCCCGTCCTTACGGTTTAGAAAAAGGCAGTAGGCAAGCCATCCTGATTGCCAACTCAATCTGTTCCACCAAGCTAGCCTTCACAGAGGCCCTGGTTCCTGCCTGGGAAGCCCGGTCTCACCAACCCTAACCCTAACTTGAGTCTTCTTAACCCTAATTTTCTTGTGCAAGTGAAACATCCCCCCGTCCATACGGTTTAGAAAAATTCAGTAGGCAAGCGAACCCGATTGCCAACTCAATCTGTTCCACCAAGCTAGCCTTCACAGAGGCCCTGGTTCCTGCCTGGGAAGCACAGTCTCCCCAACCCAGCCCTCACTTGGGTATTAATCCTAATTTTCCTGTGCAACTGAAACATCCCCTCGTCCATACAGCGTACAAAAAGACAGTAGGCATGCAATCCTGATGGCCCACTCAATCTGTTTCACCAGGCTCGGCTTCATCGAGGCCGTAGTTCCTGCCTGGGAAGCCCTGCCTCCATAACCCTAACCCTAATTTGGGTTTTAATGCTAATGTTCTTCTGCAATGGAAACATCCCCCCATGGATACGGTGTATTAAAACGGAGTAGGGAAGCCATCCTGGTGGCCCACTCAAGTCTGTTTCACCAAGCTAGGCTTCACAGAGGGTCTGGTTCCCTCCAGGAAAGCCTAGCCTCCCCAACCTTACCCCTAACTAGAGTCTTGGCCCTAATTTTCTTGTGCAACTGAAACATTCCCCCGTCCAAACGGTGTACAAAAAGAAAGTAGGCAAGCTATCCCGATGGCCCACTCAGTCTGTTTCACCAAGCTAGGCTGCACCGAAGCCCAGGATCACGCTTGGGATCCGCAGTCTCCCCAACCCTAACCCTAACTTGAGTTTTTACACAAATTTTCTTGTGCAACTGAAACGATACCGCGTCTTCACAGTGCACAGAAAGCCAGTAGGAAAGCTATCCCGATGGCCCACTCAGTCTGTTTCACCAAGCTAGGCTACACCGAAGCCCAGGATCCCGCCTGGGAAGCCCAGCCTCCCCAACCCAGCCCTCACTTGGGTATTAATCCTAATTTTCCTGTGCAACTGAAACATCCCCTCGTCCATACAGCGTACAAAAAGACAGTAGGCAAGCAATCCTGATGGCCCACTCAGTCTGTTTCACCAGGCTCGGCTTCATCGAGGCCGTAGTTCCTGCCTGGGAAGCCCAGTCTCCCCAACCCTAACCCTAACTTGAGTCTTAACCCTAATTTTCTTGTGTAAGTGAAACATCCTCCCGTCCTTACGGTTTAGAAATAGGCATTAGGCAAGCCATCCCGATTGCCAACTCAATCTGTTCCACCAAGCTAGCCTTCACAGAGGGCCTGGTTCCTGCCTGGGAAGCCCGGTCTCACCAACCCTAACCCTAACTTGAGTCTTCTTAACCCTAATTTTCTTGTGCAAGTGAAACATCCCCCCGTCCATACGGTTTAGAAAAAGTCAGTAGGCAAGCGAACCCGATTGCCAACTCAATCTGTTCCACCAAACTAGCCTTCACAGAGGCCCTGGTTCCTGCCTGGGAAGCACAGTCTCCCCAACCCAGCCCTCACTTGGGTATTAATCCTAATTTTCCTGTGCAACTGAAACATCCCCTCGTCCATACAGCGTACAAAAAGACAGTAGGCAAGCAATCCTGATGGCCCACTCAGTCTGTTTCACCAGGCTCGGCTTCATCGAGGCCGTAGTTCCTGCCTGGGCAGCCCTGCCTCCATAACCCTAACCCTAATTTGGGTTTTAATGCTAATGTTCTTCTGCAATGGAAACATCCCCCCATGGATACGGTGTATTAAAACGGAGTAGGGAAGCCATCCTGGTGGCCCACTCAAGTCTGTTTCACCAAGCTAGGCTTCACAGAGGGTCTGGTTCCCTCCAGGAAGGCCTGGCCTCCCCAACCTTACCCCTAACTAGAGTCTTGGCCCTAATTTTCTTGTGCAACTGAAACATTCCCCCGTCCAAACGGTGTACAAAAGGAAAGTAGGCAAGCTATCCCGATGGCCCACTCAGTCTTTTTCACCAAGCTGGGCTGCACCGAAGCCCAGGATCACGTTTGGGATCCGCAGTCTCCCCAACCCTAACCCTAACTTGAGTTTTTACACAAATTTTCTTGTGCAACTGAAACGATACTGCGTCCTCACAGTGCACAGAAAGCCAGTAGGAAAGCTATCCCGATGGCCCACTCAGTCTGTTTCACCAAGCTAGGCTACACCGAAGCCCAGGATCCCGCCTGGGAAGCCCAGCCTCCATAACCCTAACCCTAATTTGGGTCTTAATGCTAAGGTACTTCTGCAACGGGAACATCCCCCCATGGACACGATGTACTAAAACGGAGTAGGGAAGCCATCCTGGTGGCCCACTCAAGTCTGTTTCACCAAGCTAGGCTTCACAGAGGGTCTGGTTCCCTCCAGGGAAGCCTAGCCTCCCCAACCTTAACCCTAACTAGAGTCTTGGCCCTAATTTTCTTGTGCAACTGAAAAATTCCCCCGTCCAAACGGTGTACAAAAGGAAAGTAGGCAAGCTATCCCGATGGCCCACTCAGTCTTTTTCACCAAGCTGGGCTGCACCGAAGCCCAGGATTACGCTTGGGATCCGCAGTCTCCCCAACCCTAACCCTAACTTGAGTTTTTACACAAATTTTCTTGTGCAACTGAAATGATACCCTTTCCTTACAGTGCACAGAAAGCCAGAAGGAAAGCTATCCCGATGGCCCACTCAGTCTGTTTCACCAAGCTAGGCTACACCGAAGGCCAGGATCCCGCCTGGGAAGCCCAGTCTCCCCAACCCTAACCCTAACTTGAGTCTTAACCCTAATTTTCTTGTGTAAGTGAAACATCCTCCCGTCCTTACGGTTTAGAAAAAGGCAGTAGGCAAGCCATCCTGATTGCCAACTCAATCTGTTCCACCAAGCTAGCCTTCACAGAGGCCCTGGTTCCTGCCTGGGAAGCCCGGTCTCACCAACCCTAACCCTAACTTGAGTCTTCTTAACCCTAATTTTCTTGTGCAAGTGAAACATCCCCCCGTCCATACGGTTTAGAAAAAGTCAGTAGGCAAGCGAACCCGATTGCCAACTCAATCTGTTCCACCAAGCTAGCCTTCACAGAGGCCCTGGTTCCTGCCTGGGAAGCACAGTCCAAGCACACCAAGTCCAAGCACACCAAGTCCAAGCACAGTCCAAGCACACCAAGCTAGGTGATCCAAGCCAGGATCACGCTTGGGATCCGCAGTCTCCCCAACCCTAACCCTAACTTGAGTTTTTACACAAATTTTCTTGTGCAACTGAAACGATACCGCGTCTTCACAGTGCACAGAAAGCCAGTAGGAAAGCTATCCCGATGGCCCACTCAGTCTGTTTCACCAAGCTAGGCTACACCGAAGCCCAGGATCCCGCCTGGGAAGCCCAGCCTCCCCAACCCAGCCCTCACTTGGGTATTAATCCTAATTTTCCTGTGCAACTGAAACATCCCCTCGTCCATACAGCGTACAAAAAGACAGTAGGCAAGCAATCCTGATGGCCCACTCAGTCTGTTTCACCAGGCTCGGCTTCATCGAGGCCGTAGTTCCTGCCTGGGAAGCCCAGTCTCCCCAACCCTAACCCTAACTTGAGTCTTAACCCTAATTTTCTTGTGTAAGTGAAACATCCTCCCGTCCTTACGGTTTAGAAATAGGCATTAGGCAAGCCATCCCGATTGCCAACTCAATCTGTTCCACCAAGCTAGCCTTCACAGAGGGCCTGGTTCCTGCCTGGGAAGCCCGGTCTCACCAACCCTAACCCTAACTTGAGTCTTCTTAACCCTAATTTTCTTGTGCAAGTGAAACATCCCCCCGTCCATACGGTTTAGAAAAAGTCAGTAGGCAAGCGAACCCGATTGCCAACTCAATCTGTTCCACCAAACTAGCCTTCACAGAGGCCCTGGTTCCTGCCTGGGAAGCACAGTCTCCCCAACCCAGCCCTCACTTGGGTATTAATCCTAATTTTCCTGTGCAACTGAAACATCCCCTCGTCCATACAGCGTACAAAAAGACAGTAGGCAAGCAATCCTGATGGCCCACTCAGTCTGTTTCACCAGGCTCGGCTTCATCGAGGCCGTAGTTCCTGCCTGGGCAGCCCTGCCTCCATAACCCTAACCCTAATTTGGGTTTTAATGCTAATGTTCTTCTGCAATGGAAACATCCCCCCATGGATACGGTGTATTAAAACGGAGTAGGGAAGCCATCCTGGTGGCCCACTCAAGTCTGTTTCACCAAGCTAGGCTTCACAGAGGGTCTGGTTCCCTCCAGGAAGGCCTGGCCTCCCCAACCTTACCCCTAACTAGAGTCTTGGCCCTAATTTTCTTGTGCAACTGAAACATTCCCCCGTCCAAACGGTGTACAAAAGGAAAGTAGGCAAGCTATCCCGATGGCCCACTCAGTCTTTTTCACCAAGCTGGGCTGCACCGAAGCCCAGGATCACGTTTGGGATCCGCAGTCTCCCCAACCCTAACCCTAACTTGAGTTTTTACACAAATTTTCTTGTGCAACTGAAACGATACCGCGTCCTCACAGTGCACAGAAAGCCAGTAGGAAAGCTATCCCGATGGCCCACTCAGTCTGTTTCACCAAGCTAGGCTACACCGAAGCCCAGGATCCCGCCTGGGAAGCCCAGCCTCCATAACCCTAACCCTAATTTGGGTCTTAATGCTAAGGTACTTCTGCAACGGGAACATCCCCCCATGGACACGATGTACTAAAACGGAGTAGGGAAGCCATCCTGGTGGCCCACTCAAGTCTGTTTCACCAAGCTAGGCTTCACAGAGGGTCTGGTTCCCTCCAGGGAAGCCTAGCCTCCCCAACCTTAACCCTAACTAGAGTCTTGGCCCTAATTTTCTTGTGCAACTGAAAAATTCCCCCGTCCAAACGGTGTACAAAAGGAAAGTAGGCAAGCTATCCCGATGGCCCACTCAGTCTTTTTCACCAAGCTGGGCTGCACCGAAGCCCAGGATTACGCTTGGGATCCGCAGTCTCCCCAACCCTAACCCTAACTTGAGTTTTTACACAAATTTTCTTGTGCAACTGAAATGATACCCTTTCCTTACAGTGCACAGAAAGCCAGAAGGAAAGCTATCCCGATGGCCCACTCAGTCTGTTTCACCAAGCTAGGCTACACCGAAGGCCAGGATCCCGCCTGGGAAGCCCAGTCTCCCCAACCCTAACCCTAACTTGAGTCTTAACCCTAATTTTCTTGTGTAAGTGAAACATCCTCCCGTCCTTACGGTTTAGAAAAAGGCAGTAGGCAAGCCATCCTGATTGCCAACTCAATCTGTTCCACCAAGCTAGCTTTCACAGAGGCCCTGGTTCCTGCCTGGGAAGCCCGGTCTCACCAACCCTAACCCTAACTTGAGTCTTCTTAACCCTAATTTTCTTGTGCAAGTGAAACATCCCCCCGTCCATACGGTTTAGAAAAATTCAGTAGGCAAGCGAACCCGATTGCCAACTCAATCTGTTCCACCAAGCTAGCCTTCACAGAGGCCCTGGTTCCTGCCTGGGAAGCACAGTCTCCCCAACCCAGCCCTCACTTGGGTATTAATCCTAATTTTCCTGTGCAACTGAAACATCCCCTCGTCCATACAGCGTACAAAAAGACAGTAGGCATGCAATCCTGATGGCCCACTCAATCTGTTTCACCAGGCTCGGCTTCATCGAGGCCGTAGTATCTGCCTGGGAAGCCCTGCCTCCATAACCCTAACCCTAATTTGGGTTTTAATGCTAATGTTCTTCTGCAATGGAAACATCCCCCCATGGATACGGTGTATTAAAACGGAGTAGGGAAGCCATCCTGGTGGCCCACTCAAGTCTGTTTCACCAAGCTAGGCTTCACAGAGTGTCTGGTTCCCTCCAGGAAAGCCTAGCCTCCCCAACCTTACCCCTAACTAGAGTCTTGGCCCTAATTTTCTTGTGCAACTGAAACATTCCCCCGTCCAAACGGTGTACAAAAAGAAAGTAGGCAAGCTATCCCGATGGCCCACTCAGTCTGTTTAACCAAGCTAGGCTGCACCGAAGCCCAGGATCACGCTTGGGATCCGCAGTCTCCCCAACCCTAACCGTAACTTGAGTTTTTACACAAATTTTCTTGTGCAACTGAAATGATACCGCGTCTTCACAGTGCACAGAAAGCCAGTAGGAAAGCTATCCCGATGGCCCACTCAGTCTGTTTCACCAAGCTAGGCTACACCGAAGCCCAGGATCCCGCCTGGGAAGCCCAGCCTCCCCAACCCAGCCCTCATTTGGGTATTAATCCTAATTTTCCTGTGCAACTGAAACATCCCCTCGTCCATACAGCGTACAAAAGACAGTAGGCAAGCAATCCTGATGGCCCACTCAGTCTGTTTCACCAGGCTCGGCTTCATCGAGGCCGTAGTTCCTGCCTGGGTAGCCCAGTCTCCCCAACCCTAACCCTAACTTGAGTCTTAACCCTAATTTTCTTGTGTAAGTGAAACATCCTCCCATTCTTACGGTTTAGAAAAAGGCATTAGGCAAGCCATCCCGACTGCCAACTCAATCTGTTCCACCAAGCTAGCCTTCACAGAGGGCCTGGTTCCTGCCTGGGAAGCCCGGTCTCACCAACCCTAACCCTAACTTGAGTCTTCTTAACCCTAATTTTCTTGTGCAAGTGAAACATCCCCCCGTCCTTACGGTTTAGAAAAAGTCAGTAGGCAAGCGAACCCGATTGCCAACTCAATCTGTTCCACCAAACTAGCCTTCACAGAGGCCCTGGTTCCTGCCTGGGAAGCACAGTCTCCCCAACCCAGCCCTCACTTGGGTATTAATCCTAATTTTCCTGTGCAACTGAAACATCCCCTCGTCCATACTGCGTACAAAAAGACAGTAGGCAAGCAATCCTGATGGCCCACTCAGTCTGTTTCACCAGGCTCGGCTTCATCGAGGCCGTAGTTCCTGCCTGGGCAGCCCTGCCTCCATAACCCTAACCCTAATTTGGGTTTTAATGCTAATGTTCTTCTGCAATGGAAACATCCCCCCATGGATACGGTGTATTAAAACGGAGTAGGGAAGCCATCCTGGTGGCCCACTCAAGTCTGTTTCACCAAGCTAGGCTTCACAGAGGGTCTGGTTCCCTCCAGGAAGGCCTGGCCTCCCCAACCTTACCCCTAACTAGAGTCTTGGCCCTAATTTTCTTGTGCAACTGAAACATTCCCCCGTCCAAACGGTGTACAAAAGGAAAGTAGGCAAGCTATCCCGATGGCCCACTCAGTCTTTTTCACCAAGCTGGGCTGCACCGAAGCCCAGGATCACGTTTGGGATCCGCAGTCTCCCCAACCCTAACCCTAACTTGAGTTTTTACACAAATTTTCTTCTGCAACTGAAACGATACCGCGTCCTCACAGTGCACAGAAAGCCAGTAGGAAAGCTATCCCGATGGCCCACTCAGTCTGTTTCACCAAGCTAGCCTACACCGAAGCCCAGGATCCCGCCTGGGAAGCCCAGCCTCCATAACCTTAACCCTAATTTGGGTCTTAATGCTAAGGTACTTCTGCAACGGGAACATCCCCCCATGGACACGATGTACTAAAACGGAGTAGGGAAGCCATCCTGGTGGCCCACTCAAGTCTGTTTCACCAAGCTAGGCTTCACAGAGGGTCTGGTTCCCTCCAGGGAAGCCTAGCCTCCCCAACCTTAACCCTAACTAGAGTCTTGGCCCTAATTTTCTTGTGCAACTGAAAAATTCCCCCGTCCAAACGGTGTACAAAAGGAAAGTAGGCAAGCTATCCCGATGGCCCACTCAGTCTTTTTCACCAAGCTGGGCTGCACCGAAGCCCAGGATTAGGCTTGGGATCCGCAGTCTCCCCAACCCTAACCCTAACTTGAGTTTTTACACAAATTTTCTTGTGCAACTGAAATGATACCCTTTCCTTACAGTGCACAGAAAGCCAGAAGGAAAGCTATCCCGATGGCCCACTCAGTCTGTTTCACCAAGCTAGGCTACACCGAAGGCCAGGATCCCGCCTGGGAAGCCCAGTCTCCCCAACCCTAACCCTAACTTGAGTCTTAACCCTAATTTTCTTGTGTAAGTGAAACATCCTCCCGTCCTTACGGTTTAGAAAAAGGCAGTAGGCAAGCCATCCTGATTGCCAACTCAATCTGTTCCACCAAGCTAGCCTTCACAGAGGCCCTGGTTCCTGCCTGGGAAGCCCGGTCTCACCAACCCTAACCCTAACTTGAGTCTTCTTAACCCTAATTTTCTTGTGCAAGTGAAACATCCCCCCGTCCATACGGTTTAGAAAAATTCAGTAGGCAAGCGAACCCGATTGCCAACTCAATCTGTTCCACCAAGCTAGCCTTCACAGAGGCCCTGGTTCCTGCCTGGGAAGCACAGTCTCCCCAACCCAGCCCTCACTTGGGTATTAATCCTAATTTTCCTGTGCAACTGAAACATCCCCTCGTCCATACAGCGTACAAAAAGACAGTAGGCATGCAATCCTGATGGCCCACTCAATCTGTTTCACCAGGCTCGGCTTCATCGAGGCCGTAGTTCCTGCCTGGGAAGCCCTGCCTCCATAACCCTAACCCTAATTTGGGTTTTTATGCTAATGTTCTTCTGCAATGGAAACATCCCCCCATGGATACGGTGTATTAAAACGGAGTAGGGAAGCCATCCTGGTGGCCCACTCAAGTCTGTTTCACCAAGCTAGGCTTCACAGAGTGTCTGGTTCCCTCCAGGAAAGCCTAGCCTCCCCAACCTTACCCCTAACTAGAGTCTTGGCCCTAATTTTCTTGTGCAACTGAAACATTCCCCCGTCCAAACGGTGTACAAAAAGAAAGTAGGCAAGCTATCCCGATGGCCCACTCAGTCTGTTTCACCAAGCTAGGCTGCACCGAAGCCCAGGATCACGCTTGGGATCCGCAGTCTCCCCAACCCTAACCCTAACTTGAGTTTTTACACAAATTTTCTTGTGCAACTGAAACGATACCGCGTATTCACAGTGCACAGAAAGCCAGTAGGAAAGCTATCCCGATGGCCCACTCAGTCTGTTTCACCAAGCTAGGCTACACCGAAGCCCAGGATCCCGCCTGGGAAGCCCAGCCTCCCCAACCCAGCCCTCACTTGGGTATTAATCCTAATTTTCCTGTGCAACTGAAACATCCCCTCGTCCATACAGCGTACAAAAAGACAGTAGGCAAGCAATCCTGATGGCCCACTCAGTCTGTTTCACCAGGCTCGGCTTCATCGAGGCCGTAGTTCCTGCCTGGGAAGCCCAGTCTCCCCAACCCTAACCCTAACTTGAGTCTTAACCCTAATTTTCTTGTGTAAGTGAAACATCCTCCCGTCCTTACGGTTTAGAAATAGGCATTAGGCAAGCCATCCCGATTGCCAACTCAATCTGTTCCACCAAGCTAGCCTTCACAGAGGGCCTGGTTCCTGCCTGGGAAGCCCGGTCTCACCAACCCTAACCCTAACTTGAGTCTTCTTAACCCTAATTTTCTTGTGCAAGTGAAACATCCCCCCGTCCATACGGTTTAGAAAAAGCCAGTAGGCAAGCGAACCCGATTGCCAACTCAATCTGTTCCACCAAACTAGCCTTCACAGAGGCCCTGGTTCCTGCCTGGGAAGCACAGTCTCCCCAACCCAGCCCTCACTTGGGTATTAATCCTAATTTTCCTGTGCAACTGAAACATCCCCTCGTCCATACAGCGTACAAAAAGACAGTAGGCAAGCAATCCTGATGGCCCACTCAGTCTGTTTCACCAGGCTCGGCTTCATCGAGGCCGTAGTTCCTGCCTGGGCAGCCCTGCCTCCATAACCCTAACCCTAATTTGGGTTTTAATGCTAATGTTCTTCTGCAATGGAAACATCCCCCCATGGATACGGTGTATTAAAACGGAGTAGGGAAGCCATCCTGGTGGCCCACTCAAGTCTGTTTCACCAAGCTAGGCTTCACAGAGGGTCTGGTTCCCTCCAGGAAGGCCTGGCCTCCCCAACCTTACCCCTAACTAGAGTCTTGGCCCTAATTTTCTTGTGCAACTGAAACATTCCCCCGTCCAAACGGTGTACAAAAGGAAAGTAGGCAAGCTATCCCGATGGCCCACTCAGTCTTTTTCACCAAGCTGGGCTGCACCGAAGCCCAGGATCACGTTTGGGATCCGCAGTCTCCCCAACCCTAACCCTAACTTGAGTTTTTACACAAATTTTCTTGTGCAACTGAAACGATACCGCGTCCTCACAGTGCACAGAAAGCCAGTAGGAAAGCTATCCCGATGGCCCACTCAGTCTGTTTCACCAAGCTAGGCTACACCGAAGCCCAGGATCCCGCCTGGGAAGCCCAGCCTCCATAACCCTAACCCTAATTTGGGTCTTAATGCTAAGGTACTTCTGCAACGGGAACATCCCCCCATGGACACGATGTACTAAAACGGAGTAGGGAAGCCATCCTGGTGGCCCACTCAAGTCTGTTTCACCAAGCTAGGCTTCACAGAGGGTCTGGTTCCCTCCAGGGAAGCCTAGCCTCCCCAACCTTAACCCTAACTAGAGTCTTGGCCCTAATTTTCTTGTGCAACTGAAAAATTCCCCCGTCCAAACGGTGTACAAAAGGAAAGTAGGCAAGCTATCCCGATGGCCCACTCAGTCTTTTTCACCAAGCTGGGCTGCACCGAAGCCCAGGATTACGCTTGGGATCCGCAGTCTCCCCAACCCTAACCCTAACTTGAGTTTTTACACAAATTTTCTTGTGCAACTGAAATGATACCCTTTCCTTACAGTGCACAGAAAGCCAGAAGGAAAGCTATCCCGATGGCCCACTCAGTCTGTTTCACCAAGCTAGGCTACACCGAAAGCCAGGATCCCGCCTGGGAAGCCCAGTCTCCCCAACCCTAACCCTAACTTGAGTCTTAACCCTAATTTTCTTGTGTAAGTGAAACATCCTCCCGTCCTTACGGTTTAGAAAAAGGCAGTAGGCAAGCCATCCTGATTGCCAACTCAATCTGTTCCACCAAGCTAGCCTTCACAGAGGCCCTGGTTCCTGCCTGGGAAGCCCGGTCTCACCAACCCTAACCCTAACTTGAGTCTTCTTAACCCTAATTTTCTTGTGCAAGTGAAACATCCCCCCGTCCATACGGTTTAGAAAAATTCAGTAGGCAAGCGAACCCGATTGCCAACTCAATCTGTTCCACCAAGCTAGCCTTCACAGAGGCCCTGGTTCCTGCCTGGGAAGCACAGTCTCCCCAACCCAGCCCTCACTTGGGTATTAATCCTAATTTTCCTGTGCAACTGAAACATCCCCTCGTCCATACAGCGTACAAAAAGACAGTAGGCATGCAATCCTGATGGCCCACTCAATCTGTTTCACCAGGCTCGGCTTCATCGAGGCCGTAGTTCCTGCCTGGGAAGCCCTGCCTCCATAACCCTAACCCTAATTTGGGTTTTAATGCTAATGTTCTTCTGCAATGGAAACATCCCCCCATGGATACGGTGTATTAAAACGGAGTAGGGAAGCCATCCTGGTGGCCCACTCAAGTCTGTTTCACCAAGCTAGGCTTCACAGAGTGTCTGGTTCCCTCCAGGAAAGCCTAGCCTCCCCAACCTTACCCCTAACTAGAGTCTTGGCCCTAATTTTCTTGTGCAACTGAAACATTCCCCCGTCCAAACGGTGTACAAAAAGAAAGTAGGCAAGCTATCCCGATGGCCCACTCAGTCTGTTTCACCAAGCTAGGCTGCACCGAAGCCCAGGATCACGCTTGGGATCCGCAGTCTCCCCAACCCTAACCCTAACTTGAGTTTTTACACAAATTTTCTTGTGCAACTGAAACGATACCGCGTCTTCACAGTGCACAGAAAGCCAGTAGGAAAGCTATCCCGATGGCCCACTCAGTCTGTTTCACCAAGCTAGGCTACACCGAAGCCCAGGATCCCGCCTGGGAAGCCCAGCCTCCCCAACCCAGCCCTCACTTGGGTATTAATCCTAATTTTCCTGTGCAACTGAAACATCCCCTCGTCCATACAGCGTACAAAAAGACAGTAGGCAAGCAATCCTGATGGCCCACTCAGTCTGTTTCACCAGGCTCGGCTTCATCGAGGCCGTAGTTCCTGCCTGGGAAGCCCAGTCTCCCCAACCCTAACCCTAACTTGAGTCTTAACCCTAATTTTCTTGTGTAAGTGAAACATCCTCCCGTCCTTACGGTTTAGAAATAGGCATTAGGCAAGCCATCCCGATTGCCAACTCAATCTGTTCCACCAAGCTAGCCTTCACAGAGGGCCTGGTTCCTGCCTGGGAAGCCCGGTCTCACCAACCCTAACCCTAACTTGAGTCTTCTTAACCCTAATTTTCTTGTGCAAGTGAAACATCCCCCCGTCCATACGGTTTAGAAAAAGTCAGTAGGCAAGCGAACCCGATTGCCAACTCAATCTGTTCCACCAAACTAGCCTTCACAGAGGCCCTGGTTCCTGCCTGGGAAGCACAGTCTCCCCAACCCAGCCCTCACTTGGGTATTAATCCTAATTTTCCTGTGCAACTGAAACATCCCCTCGTCCATACAGCGTACAAAAAGACAGTAGGCAAGCAATCCTGATGGCCCACTCAGTCTGTTTCACCAGGCTCGGCTTCATCGAGGCCGTAGTTCCTGCCTGGGCAGCCCTGCCTCCATAACCCTAACCCTAATTTGGGTTTTAATGCTAATGTTCTTCTGCAATGGAAACATCCCCCCATGGATACGGTGTATTAAAACGGAGTAGGGAAGCCATCCTGGTGGCCCACTCAAGTCTGTTTCACCAAGCTAGGCTTCACAGAGGGTCTGGTTCCCTCCAGGAAGGCCTGGCCTCCCCAACCTTACCCCTAACTAGAGTCTTGGCCCTAATTTTCTTGTGCAACTGAAACATTCCCCCGTCCAAACGGTGTACAAAAGGAAAGTAGGCAAGCTATCCCGATGGCCCACTCAGTCTTTTTCACCAAGCTGGGCTGCACCGAAGCCCAGGATCACGTTTGGGATCCGCAGTCTCCCCAACCCTAACCCTAACTTGAGTTTTTACACAAATTTTCTTGTGCAACTGAAACGATACCGCGTCCTCACAGTGCACAGAAAGCCAGTAGGAAAGCTATCCCGATGGCCCACTCAGTCTGTTTCACCAAGCTAGGCTACACCGAAGCCCAGGATCCCGCCTGGGAAGCCCAGCCTCCATAACCCTAACCCTAATTTGGGTCTTAATGCTAAGGTACTTCTGCAACGGGAACATCCCCCCATGGACACGATGTACTAAAACGGAGTAGGGAAGCCATCCTGGTGGCCCACTCAAGTCTGTTTCACCAAGCTAGGCTTCACAGAGGGTCTGGTTCCCTCCAGGGAAGCCTAGCCTCCCCAACCTTAACCCTAACTAGAGTCTTGGCCCTAATTTTCTTGTGCAACTGAAAAATTCCCCCGTCCAAACGGTGTACAAAAGGAAAGTAGGCAAGCTATCCCGATGGCCCACTCAGTCTTTTTCACCAAGCTGGGCTGCACCGAAGCCCAGGATTACGCTTGGGATCCGCAGTCTCCCCAACCCTAACCCTAACTTGAGTTTTTACACAAATTTTCTTGTGCAACTGAAATGATACCCTTTCCTTACAGTGCACAGAAAGCCAGAAGGAAAGCTATCCCGATGGCCCACTCAGTCTGTTTCACCAAGCTAGGCTACACCGAAGGCCAGGATCCCGCCTGGGAAGCCCAGTCTCCCCAACCCTAACCCTAACTTGAGTCTTAACCCTAATTTTCTTGTGTAAGTGAAACATCCTCCCGTCCTTACGGTTTAGAAAAAGGCAGTAGGCAAGCCATCCTGATTGCCAACTCAATCTGTTCCACCAAGCTAGCCTTCACAGAGGCCCTGGTTCCTGCCTGGGAAGCCCGGTCTCACCAACCCTAACCCTAACTTGAGTCTTCTTAACCCTAATTTTCTTGTGCAAGTGAAACATCCCCCCGTCCATACGGTTTAGAAAAATTCAGTAGGCAAGCGAACCCGATTGCCAACTCAATCTGTTCCACCAAGCTAGCCTTCACAGAGGCCCTGGTTCCTGCCTGGGAAGCACAGTCTCCCCAACCCAGCCCTCACTTGGGTATTAATCCTAATTTTCCTGTGCAACTGAAACATCCCCTCGT
The DNA here is from genome assembly GCF_057233095.1 of Heloderma suspectum. NCBI lineage: Eukaryota > Metazoa > Chordata > Lepidosauria > Squamata > Helodermatidae > Heloderma > Heloderma suspectum. Next base: position 145,544,907 of record NC_139459.1, read on the forward strand.
CCATACAGCGTACAAAAAGACAGTAGGCATGCAATCCTGATGGCCCACTCAATCTGTTTCACCAGGCTCGGCTTCATCGAGGCCGTAGTTCCTGCCTGGGAAGCCCTGCCTCCATAACCCTAACCCTAATTTGGGTTTTAATGCTAATGTTCTTCTGCAATGGAAACATCCCCCCATGGATACGGTGTATTAAAACGGAGTAGGGAAGCCATCCTGGTGGCCCACTCAAGTCTGTTTCACCAAGCTAGGCTTCACAGAGTGTCTGGTTCCCTCCAGGAAAGCCTAGCCTCCCCAACCTTACCCCTAACTAGAGTCTTGGCCCTAATTTTCTTGTGCAACTGAAACATTCCCCCGTCCAAACGGTGTACAAAAAGAAAGTAGGCAAGCTATCCCGATGGCCCACTCAGTCTGTTTCACCAAGCTAGGCTGCACCGAAGCCCAGGATCACGCTTGGGATCCGCAGTCTCCCCAACCCTAACCCTAACTTGAGTTTTTACACAAATTTTCTTGTGCAACTGAAACGATACCGCGTCTTCACAGTGCACAGAAAGCCAGTAGGAAAGCTATCCCGATGGCCCACTCAGTCTGTTTCACCAAGCTAGGCTACACCGAAGCCCAGGATCCCGCCTGGGAAGCCCAGCCTCCCCAACCCAGCCCTCACTTGGGTATTAATCCTAATTTTCCTGTGCAACTGAAACATCCCCTCGTCCATACAGCGTACAAAAAGACAGTAGGCAAGCAATCCTGATGGCCCACTCAGTCTGTTTCACCAGGCTCGGCTTCATCGAGGCCGTAGTTCCTGCCTGGGAAGCCCAGTCTCCCCAACCCTAACCCTAACTTGAGTCTTAACCCTAATTTTCTTGTGTAAGTGAAACATCCTCCCGTCCTTACGGTTTAGAAATAGGCATTAGGCAAGCCATCCCGATTGCCAACTCAATCTGTTCCACCAAGCTAGCCTTCACAGAGGGCCTGGTTCCTGCCTGGGAAGCCCGGTCTCACCAACCCTAACCCTAACTTGAGTCTTCTTAACCCTAATTTTCTTGTGCAAGTGAAACATCCCCCCGTCCATACGGTTTAGAAAAAGTCAGTAGGCAAGCGAACCCGATTGCCAACTCAATCTGTTCCACCAAACTAGCCTTCACAGAGGCCCTGGTTCCTGCCTGGGAAGCACAGTCTCCCCAACCCAGCCCTCACTTGGGTATTAATCCTAATTTTCCTGTGCAACTGAAACATCCCCTCGTCCATACAGCGTACAAAAAGACAGTAGGCAAGCAATCCTGATGGCCCACTCAGTCTGTTTCACCAGGCTCGGCTTCATCGAGGCCGTAGTTCCTGCCTGGGCAGCCCTGCCTCCATAACCCTAACCCTAATTTGGGTTTTAATGCTAATGTTCTTCTGCAATGGAAACATCCCCCCATGGATACGGTGTATTAAAACGGAGTAGGGAAGCCATCCTGGTGGCCCACTCAAGTCTGTTTCACCAAGCTAGGCTTCACAGAGGGTCTGGTTCCCTCCAGGAAGGCCTGGCCTCCCCAACCTTACCCCTAACTAGAGTCTTGGCCCTAATTTTCTTGTGCAACTGAAACATTCCCCCGTCCAAACGGTGTACAAAAGGAAAGTAGGCAAGCTATCCCGATGGCCCACTCAGTCTTTTTCACCAAGCTGGGCTGCACCGAAGCCCAGGATCACGTTTGGGATCCGCAGTCTCCCCAACCCTAACCCTAACTTGAGTTTTTACACAAATTTTCTTGTGCAACTGAAACGATACCGCGTCCTCACAGTGCACAGAAAGCCAGTAGGAAAGCTATCCCGATGGCCCACTCAGTCTGTTTCACCAAGCTAGGCTACACCGAAGCCCAGGATCCCGCCTGGGAAGCCCAGCCTCCATAACCCTAACCCTAATTTGGGTCTTAATGCTAAGGTACTTCTGCAACGGGAACATCCCCCCATGGACACGATGTACTAAAACGGAGTAGGGAAGCCATCCTGGTGGCCCACTCAAGTCTGTTTCACCAAGCTAGGCTTCACAGAGGGTCTGGTTCCCTCCAGGGAAGCCTAGCCTCCCCAACCTTAACCCTAACTAGAGTCTTGGCCCTAATTTTCTTGTGCAACTGAAAAATTCCCCCGTCCAAACGGTGTACAAAAGGAAAGTAGGCAAGCTATCCCGATGGCCCACTCAGTCTTTTTCACCAAGCTGGGCTGCACCGAAGCCCAGGATTACGCTTGGGATCCGCAGTCTCCCCAACCCTAACCCTAACTTGAGTTTTTACACAAATTTTCTTGTGCAACTGAAATGATACCCTTTCCTTACAGTGCACAGAAAGCCAGAAGGAAAGCTATCCCGATGGCCCACTCAGTCTGTTTCACCAAGCTAGGCTACACCGAAGGCCAGGATCCCGCCTGGGAAGCCCAGTCTCCCCAACCCTAACCCTAACTTGAGTCTTAACCCTAATTTTCTTGTGTAAGTGAAACATCCTCCCGTCCTTACGGTTTAGAAAAAGGCAGTAGGCAAGCCATCCTGATTGCCAACTCAATCTGTTCCACCAAGCTAGCCTTCACAGAGGCCCTGGTTCCTGCCTGGGAAGCCCGGTCTCACCAACCCTAACCCTAACTTGAGTCTTCTTAACCCTAATTTTCTTGTGCAAGTGAAACATCCCCCCGTCCATACGGTTTAGAAAAATTCAGTAGGCAAGCGAACCCGATTGCCAACTCAATCTGTTCCACCAAGCTAGCCTTCACAGAGGCCCTGGTTCCTGCCTGGGAAGCACAGTCTCCCCAACCCAGCCCTCACTTGGGTATTAATCCTAATTTTCCTGTGCAACTGAAACATCCCCTCGTCCATACAGCGTACAAAAAGACAGTAGGCATGCAATCCTGATGGCCCACTCAATCTGTTTCACCAGGCTCGGCTTCATCGAGGCCGTAGTATCTGCCTGGGAAGCCCTGCCTCCATAACCCTAACCCTAATTTGGGTTTTAATGCTAATGTTCTTCTGCAATGGAAACATCCCCCCATGGATACGGTGTATTAAAACGGAGTAGGGAAGCCATCCTGGTGGCCCACTCAAGTCTGTTTCACCAAGCTAGGCTTCACAGAGTGTCTGGTTCCCTCCAGGAAAGCCTAGCCTCCCCAACCTTACCCCTAACTAGAGTCTTGGCCCTAATTTTCTTGTGCAACTGAAACATTCCCCCGTCCAAACGGTGTACAAAAAGAAAGTAGGCAAGCTATCCCGATGGCCCACTCAGTCTGTTTCACCAAGCTAGGCTGCACCGAAGCCCAGGATCACGCTTGGGATCCGCAGTCTCCCCAACCCTAACCCTAACTTGAGTTTTTACACAAATTTTCTTGTGCAACTGAAATGATACCGCGTCTTCACAGTGCACAGAAAGCCAGTAGGAAAGCTATCCCGATGGCCCACTCAGTCTGTTTCACCAAGCTAGGCTACACCGAAGCCCAGGATCCCGCCTGGGAAGCCCAGCCTCCCCAACCCAGCCCTCATTTGGGTATTAATCCTAATTTTCCTGTGCAACTGAAACATCCCCTCGTCCATACAGCGTACAAAAAGACAGTAGGCAAGCAATCCTGATGGCCCACTCAGTCTGTTTCACCAGGCTCGGCTTCATCGAGGCCGTAGTTCCTGCCTGGGTAGCCCAGTCTCCCCAACCCTAACCCTAACTTGAGTCTTAACCCTAATTTTCTTGTGTAAGTGAAACATCCTCCCATTCTTACGGTTTAGAAAAAGTCATTAGGCAAGCCATCCCGATTGCCAACTCAATCTGTTCCACCAAGCTAGCCTTCACAGAGGGCCTGGTTCCTGCCTGGGAAGCCCGGTCTCACCAACCCTAACCCTAACTTGAGTCTTCTTAACCCTAATTTTCTTGTGCAAGTGAAACATCCCCCCGTCCTTACGGTTTAGAAAAAGTCAGTAGGCAAGCGAACCCGATTGCCAACTCAATCTGTTCCACCAAACTAGCCTTCACAGAGGCCCTGGTTCCTGCCTGGGAAGCACAGTCTCCCCAACCCAGCCCTCACTTGGGTATTAATCCTAATTTTCCTGTGCAACTGAAACATCCCCTCGTCCATACTGCGTACAAAAAGACAGTAGGCAAGCAATCCTGATGGCCCACTCAGTCTGTTTCACCAGGCTCGGCTTCATCGAGGCCGTAGTTCCTGCCTGGGCAGCCCTGCCTCCATAACCCTAACCCTAATTTGGGTTTTAATGCTAATGTTCTTCTGCAATGGAAACATCCCCCCATGGATACGGTGTATTAAAACGGAGTAGGGAAGCCATCCTGGTGGCCCACTCAAGTCTGTTTCACCAAGCTAGGCTTCACAGAGGGTCTGGTTCCCTCCAGGAAGGCCTGGCCTCCCCAACCTTACCCCTAACTAGAGTCTTGGCCCTAATTTTCTTGTGCAACTGAAACATTCCCCCGTCCAAACGGTGTACAAAAGGAAAGTAGGCAAGCTATCCCGATGGCCCACTCAGTCTTTTTCACCAAGCTGGGCTGCACCGAAGCCCAGGATCACGTTTGGGATCCGCAGTCTCCCCAACCCTAACCCTAACTTGAGTTTTTACACAAATTTTCTTCTGCAACTGAAACGATACCGCGTCCTCACAGTGCACAGAAAGCCAGTAGGAAAGCTATCCCGATGGCCCACTCAGTCTGTTTCACCAAGCTAGCCTACACCGAAGCCCAGGATCCCGCCTGGGAAGCCCAGCCTCCATAACCTTAACCCTAATTTGGGTCTTAATGCTAATGTACTTCTGCAACGGGAACATCCCCCCATGGACACGATGTACTAAAACGGAGTAGGGAAGCCATCCTGGTGGCCCACTCAAGTCTGTTTCACCAAGCTAGGCTTCACAGAGGGTCTGGTTCCCTCCAGGGAAGCCTAGCCTCCCCAACCTTAACCCTAACTAGAGTCTTGGCCCTAATTTTCTTGTGCAACTGAAAAATTCCCCCGTCCAAACGGTGTACAAAAGGAAAGTAGGCAAGCTATCCCGATGGCCCACTCAGTCTTTTTCACCAAGCTGGGCTGCACCGAAGCCCAGGATTAGGCTTGGGATCCGCAGTCTCCCCAACCCTAACCCTAACTTGAGTTTTTACACAAATTTTCTTGTGCAACTGAAATGATACCCTTTCCTTACAGTGCACAGAAAGCCAGAAGGAAAGCTATCCCGATGGCCCACTCAGTCTGTTTCACCAAGCTAGGCTACACCGAAGGCCAGGATCCCGCCTGGGAAGCCCAGTCTCCCCAACCCTAACCCTAACTTGAGTCTTAACCCTAATTTTCTTGTGTAAGTGAAACATCCTCCCGTCCTTACGGTTTAGAAAAAGGCAGTAGGCAAGCCATCCTGATTGCCAACTCAATCTGTTCCACCAAGCTAGCCTTCACAGAGGCCCTGGTTCCTGCCTGGGAAGCCCGGTCTCACCAACCCTAACCCTAACTTGAGTCTTCTTAACCCTAATTTTCTTGTGCAAGTGAAACATCCCCCCGTCCATACGGTTTAGAAAAATTCAGTAGGCAAGCGAACCCGATTGCCAACTCAATCTGTTCCACCAAGCTAGCCTTCACAGAGGCCCTGGTTCCTGCCTGGGAAGCACAGTCTCCCCAACCCAGCCCTCACTTGGGTATTAATCCTAATTTTCCTGTGCAACTGAAACATCCCCTCGTCCATACAGCGTACAAAAAGACAGTAGGCATGCAATCCTGATGGCCCACTCAATCTGTTTCACCAGGCTCGGCTTCATCGAGGCCGTAGTTCCTGCCTGGGAAGCCCTGCCTCCATAACCCTAACCCTAATTTGGGTTTTTATGCTAATGTTCTTCTGCAATGGAAACATCCCCCCATGGATACGGTGTATTAAAACGGAGTAGGGAAGCCATCCTGGTGGCCCACTCAAGTCTGTTTCACCAAGCTAGGCTTCACAGAGTGTCTGGTTCCCTCCAGGAAAGCCTAGCCTCCCCAACCTTACCCCTAACTAGAGTCTTGGCCCTAATTTTCTTGTGCAACTGAAACATTCCCCCGTCCAAACGGTGTACAAAAAGAAAGTAGGCAAGCTATCCCGATGGCCCACTCAGTCTGTTTCACCAAGCTAGGCTGCACCGAAGCCCAGGATCACGCTTGGGATCCGCAGTCTCCCCAACCCTAACCCTAACTTGAGTTTTTACACAAATTTTCTTGTGCAACTGAAACGATACCGCGTATTCACAGTGCACAGAAAGCCAGTAGGAAAGCTATCCCGATGGCCCACTCAGTCTGTTTCACCAAGCTAGGCTACACCGAAGCCCAGGATCCCGCCTGGGAAGCCCAGCCTCCCCAACCCAGCCCTCACTTGGGTATTAATCCTAATTTTCCTGTGCAACTGAAACATCCCCTCGTCCATACAGCGTACAAAAAGACAGTAGGCAAGCAATCCTGATGGCCCACTCAGTCTGTTTCACCAGGCTCGGCTTCATCGAGGCCGTAGTTCCTGCCTGGGAAGCCCAGTCTCCCCAACCCTAACCCTAACTTGAGTCTTAACCCTAATTTTCTTGTGTAAGTGAAACATCCTCCCGTCCTTACGGTTTAGAAATAGGCATTAGGCAAGCCATCCCGATTGCCAACTCAATCTGTTCCACCAAGCTAGCCTTCACAGAGGGCCTGGTTCCTGCCTGGGAAGCCCGGTCTCACCAACCCTAACCCTAACTTGAGTCTTCTTAACCCTAATTTTCTTGTGCAAGTGAAACATCCCCCCGTCCATACGGTTTAGAAAAAGTCAGTAGGCAAGCGAACCCGATTGCCAACTCAATCTGTTCCACCAAACTAGCCTTCACAGAGGCCCTGGTTCCTGCCTGGGAAGCACAGTCTCCCCAACCCAGCCCTCACTTGGGTATTAATCCTAATTTTCCTGTGCAACTGAAACATCCCCTCGTCCATACAGCGTACAAAAAGACAGTAGGCAAGCAATCCTGATGGCCCACTCAGTCTGTTTCACCAGGCTCGGCTTCATCGAGGCCGTAGTTCCTGCCTGGGCAGCCCTGCCTCCATAACCCTAACCCTAATTTGGGTTTTAATGCTAATGTTCTTCTGCAATGGAAACATCCCCCCATGGATACGGTGTATTAAAACGGAGTAGGGAAGCCATCCTGGTGGCCCACTCAAGTCTGTTTAACCAAGCTAGGCTTCACAGAGGGTCTGGTTCCCTCCAGGAAGGCCTGGCCTCCCCAACCTTACCCCTAACTAGAGTCTTGGCCCTAATTTTCTTGTGCAACTGAAACATTCCCCCGTCCAAACGGTGTACAAAAGGAAAGTAGGCAAGCTATCCCGATGGCCCACTCAGTCTTTTTCACCAAGCTGGGCTGCACCGAAGCCCAGGATCACGTTTGGGATCCGCAGTCTCCCCAACCCTAACCCTAACTTGAGTTTTTACACAAATTTTCTTGTGCAACTGAAACGATACCGCGTCCTCACAGTGCACAGAAAGCCAGTAGGAAAGCTATCCCGATGGCCCACTCAGTCTGTTTCACCAAGCTAGGCTACACCGAAGCCCAGGATCCCGCCTGGGAAGCCCAGCCTCCATAACCCTAACCCTAATTTGGGTCTTAATGCTAAGGTACTTCTGCAACGGGAACATCCCCCCATGGACACGATGTACTAAAACGGAGTAGGGAAGCCATCCTGGTGGCCCACTCAAGTCTGTTTCACCAAGCTAGGCTTCACAGAGGGTCTGGTTCCCTCCAGGGAAGCCTAGCCTCCCCAACCTTAACCCTAACTAGAGTCTTGGCCCTAATTTTCTTGTGCAACTGAAAAATTCCCCCGTCCAAACGGTGTACAAAAGGAAAGTAGGCAAGCTATCCCGATGGCCCACTCAGTCTTTTTCACCAAGCTGGGCTGCACCGAAGCCCAGGATTACGCTTGGGATCCGCAGTCTCCCCAACCCTAACCCTAACTTGAGTTTTTACACAAATTTTCTTGTGCAACTGAAATGATACCCTTTCCTTACAGTGCACAGAAAGCCAGAAGGAAAGCTATCCCGATGGCCCACTCAGTCTGTTTCACCAAGCTAGGCTACACCGAAAGCCAGGATCCCGCCTGGGAAGCCCAGTCTCCCCAACCCTAACCCTAACTTGAGTCTTAACCCTAATTTTCTTGTGTAAGTGAAACATCCTCCCGTCCTTACGGTTTAGAAATAGGCATTAGGCAAGCCATCCCGATTGCCAACTCAATCTGTTCCACCAAGCTAGCCTTCACAGAGGGCCTGGTTCCTGCCTGGGAAGCCCGGTCTCACCAACCCTAACCCTAACTTGAGTCTTCTTAACCCTAATTTTCTTGTGCAAGTGAAACATCCCCCCGTCCATACGGTTTAGAAAAAGTCAGTAGGCAAGCGAACCCGATTGCCAACTCAATCTGTTCCACCAAACTAGCCTTCACAGAGGCCCTGGTTCCTGCCTGGGAAGCACAGTCTCCCCAACCCAGCCCTCACTTGGGTATTAATCCTAATTTTCCTGTGCAACTGAAACATCCCCTCGTCCATACAGCGTACAAAAAGACAGTAGGCAAGCAATCCTGATGGCCCACTCAGTCTGTTTCACCAGGCTCGGCTTCATCGAGGCCGTAGTTCCTGCCTGGGCAGCCCTGCCTCCATAACCCTAACCCTAATTTGGGTTTTAATGCTAATGTTCTTCTGCAATGGAAACATCCCCCCATGGATACGGTGTATTAAAACGGAGTAGGGAAGCCATCCTGGTGGCCCACTCAAGTCTGTTTAACCAAGCTAGGCTTCACAGAGGGTCTGGTTCCCTCCAGGAAGGCCTGGCCTCCCCAACCTTACCCCTAACTAGAGTCTTGGCCCTAATTTTCTTGTGCAACTGAAACATTCCCCCGTCCAAACGGTGTACAAAAGGAAAGTAGGCAAGCTATCCCGATGGCCCACTCAGTCTTTTTCACCAAGCTGGGCTGCACCGAAGCCCAGGATCACGTTTGGGATCCGCAGTCTCCCCAACCCTAACCCTAACTTGAGTTTTTACACAAATTTTCTTGTGCAACTGAAACGATACCGCGTCCTCACAGTGCACAGAAAGCCAGTAGGAAAGCTATCCCGATGGCCCACTCAGTCTGTTTCACCAAGCTAGGCTACACCGAAGCCCAGGATCCCGCCTGGGAAGCCCAGCCTCCATAACCCTAACCCTAATTTGGGTCTTAATGCTAAGGTACTTCTGCAACGGGAACATCCCCCCATGGACACGATGTACTAAAACGGAGTAGGGAAGCCATCCTGGTGGCCCACTCAAGTCTGTTTCACCAAGCTAGGCTTCACAGAGGGTCTGGTTCCCTCCAGGGAAGCCTAGCCTCCCCAACCTTAACCCTAACTAGAGTCTTGGCCCTAATTTTCTTGTGCAACTGAAAAATTCCCCCGTCCAAACGGTGTACAAAAGGAAAGTAGGCAAGCTATCCCGATGGCCCACTCAGTCTTTTTCACCAAGCTGGGCTGCACCGAAGCCCAGGATTACGCTTGGGATCCGCAGTCTCCCCAACCCTAACCCTAACTTGAGTTTTTACACAAATTTTCTTGTGCAACTGAAATGATACCCTTTCCTTACAGTGCACAGAAAGCCAGAAGGAAAGCTATCCCGATGGCCCACTCAGTCTGTTTCACCAAGCTAGGCTACACCGAAAGCCAGGATCCCGCCTGGGAAGCCCAGTCTCCCCAACCCTAACCCTAACTTGAGTCTTAACCCTAATTTTCTTGTGTAAGTGAAACATCCTCCCGTCCTTACGGTTTAGAAAAAGGCAGTAGGCAAGCCATCCTGATTGCCAACTCAATCTGTTCCACCAAGCTAGCCTTCACAGAGGCCCTGGTTCCTGCCTGGGAAGCCCGGTCTCACCAACCCTAACCCTAACTTGAGTCTTCTTAACCCTAATTTTCTTGTGCAAGTGAAACATCCCCCCGTCCATACGGTTTAGAAAAATTCAGTAGGCAAGCGAACCCGATTGCCAACTCAATCTGTTCCACCAAGCTAGCCTTCACAGAGGCCCTGGTTCCTGCCTGGGAAGCACAGTCTCCCCAACCCAGCCCTCACTTGGGTATTAATCCTAATTTTCCTGTGCAACTGAAACATCCCCTCGTCCATACAGCGTACAAAAAGACAGTAGGCATGCAATCCTGATGGCCCACTCAATCTGTTTCACCAGGCTCGGCTTCATCGAGGCCGTAGTTCCTGCCTGGGAAGCCCTGCCTCCATAACCCTAACCCTAATTTGGGTTTTAATGCTAATGTTCTTCTGCAATGGAAACATCCCCCCATGGATACGGTGTATTAAAACGGAGTAGGGAAGCCATCCTGGTGGCCCACTCAAGTCTGTTTCACCAAGCTAGGCTTCACAGAGTGTCTGGTTCCCTCCAGGAAAGCCTAGCCTCCCCAACCTTACCCCTAACTAGAGTCTTGGCCCTAATTTTCTTGTGCAACTGAAACATTCCCCCGTCCAAACGGTGTACAAAAAGAAAGTAGGCAAGCTATCCCGATGGCCCACTCAGTCTGTTTCACCAAGCTAGGCTGCACCGAAGCCCAGGATCACGCTTGGGATCCGCAGTCTCCCCAACCCTAACCCTAACTTGAGTTTTTACACAAATTTTCTTGTGCAACTGAAACGATACCGCGTCTTCACAGTGCACAGAAAGCCAGTAGGAAAGCTATCCCGATGGCCCACTCAGTCTGTTTCACCAAGCTAGGCTACACCGAAGCCCAGGATCCCGCCTGGGAAGCCCAGCCTCCCCAACCCAGCCCTCACTTGGGTATTAATCCTAATTTTCCTGTGCAACTGAAACATCCCCTCGTCCATACAGCGTACAAAAAGACAGTAGGCAAGCAATCCTGATGGCCCACTCAGTCGGTTTCACCAGGCTCGGCTTCATCGAGGCCGTAGTTCCTGCCTGGGAAGCCCAGTCTCCCCAACCCTAACCCTAACTTGAGTCTTAACCCTAATTTTCTTGTGTAAGTGAAACATCCTCCCGTCCTTACGGTTTAGAAATAGGCATTAGGCAAGCCATCCCGATTGCCAACTCAATCTGTTCCACCAAGCTAGCCTTCACAGAGGGCCTGGTTCCTGCCTGGGAAGCCCGGTCTCACCAACCCTAACCCTAACTTGAGTCTTCTTAACCCTAATTTTCTTGTGCAAGTGAAACATCCCCCCGTCCATACGGTTTAGAAAAAGTCAGTAGGCAAGCGAACCCGATTGCCAACTCAATCTGTTCCACCAAACTAGCCTTCACAGAGGCCCTGGTTCCTGCCTGGGAAGCACAGTCTCCCCAACCCAGCCCTCACTTGGGTATTAATCCTAATTTTCCTGTGCAACTGAAACATCCCCTCGTCCATACAGCGTACAAAAAGACAGTAGGCAAGCAATCCTGATGGCCCACTCAGTCTGTTTCACCAGGCTCGGCTTCATCGAGGCCGTAGTTCCTGCCTGGGCAGCCCTGCCTCCATAACCCTAACCCTAATTTGGGTTTTAATGCTAATGTTCTTCTGCAATGGAAACATCCCCCCATGGATACGGTGTATTAAAACGGAGTAGGGAAGCCATCCTGGTGGCCCACTCAAGTCTGTTTCACCAAGCTAGGCTTCACAGAGGGTCTGGTTCCCTCCAGGAAGGCCTGGCCTCCCCAACCTTACCCCTAACTAGAGTCTTGGCCCTAATTTTCTTGTGCAACTGAAACATTCCCCCGTCCAAACGGTGTACAAAAGGAAAGTAGGCAAGCTATCCCGATGGCCCACTCAGTCTTTTTCACCAAGCTGGGCTGCACCGAAGCCCAGGATCACGTTTGGGATCCGCAGTCTCCCCAACCCTAACCCTAACTTGAGTTTTTACACAAATTTTCTTGTGCAACTGAAACGATACCGCGTCCTCACAGTGCACAGAAAGCCAGTAGGAAAGCTATCCCGATGGCCCACTCAGTCTGTTTCACCAAGCTAGGCTACACCGAAGCCCAGGATCCCGCCTGGGAAGCCCAGCCTCCATAACCCTAACCCTAATTTGGGTCTTAATGCTAAGGTACTTCTGCAACGGGAACATCCCCCCATGGACACGATGTACTAAAACGGAGTAGGGAAGCCATCCTGGTGGCCCACTCAAGTCTGTTTCACCAAGCTAGGCTTCACAGAGGGTCTGGTTCCCTCCAGGAAGGCCTGGCCTCCCCAACCTTACCCCTAACTAGAGTCTTGGCCCTAATTTTCTTGTGCAACTGAAACATTCCCCCGTCCAAACGGTGTACAAAAGGAAAGTAGGCAAGCTATCCCGATGGCCCACTCAGTCTTTTTCACCAAGCTGGGCTGCACCGAAGCCCAGGATCACGTTTGGGATCCGCAGTCTCCCCAACCCTAACCCTAACTTGAGTTTTTACACAAATTTTCTTGTGCAACTGAAACGATACCGCGTCCTCACAGTGCACAGAAAGCCAGTAGGAAAGCTATCCCGATGGCCCACTCAGTCTGTTTCACCAAGCTAGGCTACACCGAAGCCCAGGATCCCGCCTGGGAAGCCCAGCCTCCATAACCCTAACCTAATTTGGGTCTTAATGCTAAGGTACTTCTGCAACGGGAACATCCCCCCATGGACACGATGTACTAAAACGGAGTAGGGAAGCCATCCTGGTGGCCCACTCAAGTCTGTTTCACCAAGCTAGGCTTCACAGAGGGTCTGGTTCCCTCCAGGGAAGCCTAGCCTCCCCAACCTTAACCCTAACTAGAGTCTTGGCCCTAATTTTCTTGTGCAACTGAAAAATTCCCCCGTCCAAACGGTGTACAAAAGGAAAGTAGGCAAGCTATCCCGATGGCCCACTCAGTCTTTTTCACCAAGCTGGGCTGCACCGAAGCCCAGGATTACGCTTGGGATCCGCAGTCTCCCCAACCCTAACCCTAACTTGAGTTTTTACACAAATTTTCTTGTGCAACTGAAATGATACCCTTTCCTTACAGTGCACAGAAAGCCAGAAGGAAAGCTATCCCGATGGCCCACTCAGTCTGTTTCACCAAGCTAGGCTACACCGAAGGCCAGGATCCCGCCTGGGAAGCCCAGTCTCCCCAACCCTAACCCTAACTTGAGTCTTAACCCTAATTTTCTTGTGTAAGTGAAACATCCTCCCGTCCTTACGGTTTAGAAAAAGGCAGTAGGCAAGCCATCCTGATTGCCAACTCAATCTGTTCCACCAAGCTAGCCTTCACAGAGGCCCTGGTTCCTGCCTGGGAAGCCCGGTCTCACCAACCCTAACCCTAACTTGAGTCTTCTTAACCCTAATTTTCTTGTGCAAGTGAAACATCCCCCCGTCCATACGGTTTAGAAAAATTCAGTAGGCAAGCGAACCCGATTGCCAACTCAATCTGTTCCACCAAGCTAGCCTTCACAGAGGCCCTGGTTCCTGCCTGGGAAGCACAGTCTCCCCAACCCAGCCCTCACTTGGGTATTAATCCTAATTTTCCTGTGCAACTGAAACATCCCCTCGTCCATACAGCGTACAAAAAGACAGTAGGCATGCAATCCTGATGGCCCACTCAATCTGTTTCACCAGGCTCGGCTTCATCGAGGCCGTAGTATCTGCCTGGGAAGCCCTGCCTCCATAACCCTAACCCTAATTTGGGTTTTAATGCTAATGTTCTTCTGCAATGGAAACATCCCCCCATGGATACGGTGTATTAAAACGGAGTAGGGAAGCCATCCTGGTGGCCCACTCAAGTCTGTTTCACCAAGCTAGGCTTCACAGAGTGTCTGGTTCCCTCCAGGAAAGCCTAGCCTCCCCAACCTTACCCCTAACTAGAGTCTTGGCCCTAATTTTCTTGTGCAACTGAAACATTCCCCCGTCCAAACGGTGTACAAAAAGAAAGTAGGCAAGCTATCCCGATGGCCCACTCAGTCTGTTTCACCAAGCTAGGCTGCACCGAAGCCCAGGATCACGCTTGGGATCCGCAGTCTCCCCAACCCTAACCCTAACTTGAGTTTTTACACAAATTTTCTTGTGCAACTGAAATGATACCGCGTCTTCACAGTGCACAGAAAGCCAGTAGGAAAGCTATCCCGATGGCCCACTCAGTCTGTTTCACCAAGCTAGGCTACACCGAAGCCCAGGATCCCGCCTGGGAAGCCCAGCCTCCCCAACCCAGCCCTCATTTGGGTATTAATCCTAATTTTCCTGTGCAACTGAAACATCCCCTCGTCCATACAGCGTACAAAAGACAGTAGGCAAGCAATCCTGATGGCCCACTCAGTCTGTTTCACCAGGCTCGGCTTCATCGAGGCCGTAGTTCCTGCCTGGGTAGCCCAGTCTCCCCAACCCTAACCCTAACTTGAGTCTTAACCCTAATTTTCTTGTGTAAGTGAAACATCCTCCCATTCTTACGGTTTAGAAAAAGGCATTAGGCAAGCCATCCCGATTGCCAACTCAATCTGTTCCACCAAGCTAGCCTTCACAGAGGGCCTGGTTCCTGCCTGGGAAGCCCGGTCTCACCAACCCTAACCCTAACTTGAGTCTTCTTAACCCTAATTTTCTTGTGCAAGTGAAACATCCCCCCGTCCTTACGGTTTAGAAAAAGTCAGTAGGCAAGCGAACCCGATTGCCAACTCAATCTGTTCCACCAAACTAGCCTTCACAGAGGCCCTGGTTCCTGCCTGGGAAGCACAGTCTCCCCAACCCAGCCCTCACTTGGGTATTAATCCTAATTTTCCTGTGCAACTGAAACATCCCCTCGTCCATACTGCGTACAAAAAGACAGTAGGCAAGCAATCCTGATGGCCCACTCAGTCTGTTTCACCAGGCTCGGCTTCATCGAGGCCGTAGTTCCTGCCTGGGCAGCCCTGCCTCCATAACCCTAACCCTAATTTGGGTTTTAATGCTAATGTTCTTCTGCAATGGAAACATCCCCCCATGGATACGGTGTATTAAAACGGAGTAGGGAAGCCATCCTGGTGGCCCACTCAAGTCTGTTTCACCAAGCTAGGCTTCACAGAGGGTCTGGTTCCCTCCAGGAAGGCCTGGCCTCCCCAACCTTACCCCTAACTAGAGTCTTGGCCCTAATTTTCTTGTGCAACTGAAACATTCCCCCGTCCAAACGGTGTACAAAAGGAAAGTAGGCAAGCTATCCCGATGGCCCACTCAGTCTTTTTCACCAAGCTGGGCTGCACCGAAGCCCAGGATCACGTTTGGGATCCGCAGTCTCCCCAACCCTAACCCTAACTTGAGTTTTTACACAAATTTTCTTCTGCAACTGAAACGATACCGCGTCCTCACAGTGCACAGAAAGCCAGTAGGAAAGCTATCCCGATGGCCCACTCAGTCTGTTTCACCAAGCTAGCCTACACCGAAGCCCAGGATCCCGCCTGGGAAGCCCAGCCTCCATAACCTTAACCCTAATTTGGGTCTTAATGCTAATGTACTTCTGCAACGGGAACATCCCCCCATGGACACGATGTACTAAAACGGAGTAGGGAAGCCATCCTGGTGGCCCACTCAAGTCTGTTTCACCAAGCTAGGCTTCACAGAGGGTCTGGTTCCCTCCAGGGAAGCCTAGCCTCCCCAACCTTAACCCTAACTAGAGTCTTGGCCCTAATTTTCTTGTGCAACTGAAAAATTCCCCCGTCCAAACGGTGTACAAAAGGAAAGTAGGCAAGCTATCCCGATGGCCCACTCAGTCTTTTTCACCAAGCTGGGCTGCACCGAAGCCCAGGATTAGGCTTGGGATCCGCAGTCTCCCCAACCCTAACCCTAACTTGAGTTTTTACACAAATTTTCTTGTGCAACTGAAATGATACCCTTTCCTTACAGTGCACAGAAAGCCAGAAGGAAAGCTATCCCGATGGCCCACTCAGTCTGTTTCACCAAGCTAGGCTACACCGAAGGCCAGGATCCCGCCTGGGAAGCCCAGTCTCCCCAACCCTAACCCTAACTTGAGTCTTAACCCTAATTTTCTTGTGTAAGTGAAACATCCTCCCGTCCTTACGGTTTAGAAAAAGGCAGTAGGCAAGCCATCCTGATTGCCAACTCAATCTGTTCCACCAAGCTAGCCTTCACAGAGGCCCTGGTTCCTGCCTGGGAAGCCCGGTCTCACCAACCCTAACCCTAACTTGAGTCTTCTTAACCCTAATTTTCTTGTGCAAGTGAAACATCCCCCCGTCCATACGGTTTAGAAAAATTCAGTAGGCAAGCGAACCCGATTGCCAACTCAATCTGTTCCACCAAGCTAGCCTTCACAGAGGCCCTGGTTCCTGCCTGGGAAGCACAGTCTCCCCAACCCAGCCCTCACTTGGGTATTAATCCTAATTTTCCTGTGCAACTGAAACATCCCCTCGTCCATACAGCGTACAAAAAGACAGTAGGCATGCAATCCTGATGGCCCACTCAATCTGTTTCACCAGGCTCGGCTTCATCGAGGCCGTAGTTCCTGCCTGGGAAGCCCTGCCTCCATAACCCTAACCCTAATTTGGGTTTTTATGCTAATGTTCTTCTGCAATGGAAACATCCCCCCATGGATACGGTGTATTAAAACGGAGTAGGGAAGCCATCCTGGTGGCCCACTCAAGTCTGTTTCACCAAGCTAGGCTTCACAGAGTGTCTGGTTCCCTCCAGGAAAGCCTAGCCTCCCCAACCTTACCCCTAACTAGAGTCTTGGCCCTAATTTTCTTGTGCAACTGAAACATTCCCCCGTCCAAACGGTGTACAAAAAGAAAGTAGGCAAGCTATCCCGATGGCCCACTCAGTCTGTTTCACCAAGCTAGGCTGCACCGAAGCCCAGGATCACGCTTGGGATCCGCAGTCTCCCCAACCCTAACCCTAACTTGAGTTTTTACACAAATTTTCTTGTGCAACTGAAACGATACCGCGTATTCACAGTGCACAGAAAGCCAGTAGGAAAGCTATCCCGATGGCCCACTCAGTCTGTTTCACCAAGCTAGGCTACACCGAAGCCCAGGATCCCGCCTGGGAAGCCCAGCCTCCCCAACCCAGCCCTCACTTGGGTATTAATCCTAATTTTCCTGTGCAACTGAAACATCCCCTCGTCCATACAGCGTACAAAAAGACAGTAGGCAAGCAATCCTGATGGCCCACTCAGTCTGTTTCACCAGGCTCGGCTTCATCGAGGCCGTAGTTCCTGCCTGGGAAGCCCAGTCTCCCCAACCCTAACCCTAACTTGAGTCTTAACCCTAATTTTCTTGTGTAAGTGAAACATCCTCCCGTCCTTACGGTTTAGAAATAGGCATTAGGCAAGCCATCCCGATTGCCAACTCAATCTGTTCCACCAAGCTAGCCTTCACAGAGGGCCTGGTTCCTGCCTGGGAAGCCCGGTCTCACCAACCCTAACCCTAACTTGAGTCTTCTTAACCCTAATTTTCTTGTGCAAGTGAAACATCCCCCCGTCCATACGGTTTAGAAAAAGTCAGTAGGCAAGCGAACCCGATTGCCAACTCAATCTGTTCCACCAAACTAGCCTTCACAGAGGCCCTGGTTCCTGCCTGGGAAGCACAGTCTCCCCAACCCAGCCCTCACTTGGGTATTAATCCTAATTTTCCTGTGCAACTGAAACATCCCCTCGTCCATACAGCGTACAAAAAGACAGTAGGCAAGCAATCCTGATGGCCCACTCAGTCTGTTTCACCAGGCTCGGCTTCATCGAGGCCGTAGTTCCTGCCTGGGCAGCCCTGCCTCCATAACCCTAACCCTAATTTGGGTTTTAATGCTAATGTTCTTCTGCAATGGAAACATCCCCCCATGGATACGGTGTATTAAAACGGAGTAGGGAAGCCATCCTGGTGGCCCACTCAAGTCTGTTTAACCAAGCTAGGCTTCACAGAGGGTCTGGTTCCCTCCAGGAAGGCCTGGCCTCCCCAACCTTACCCCTAACTAGAGTCTTGGCCCTAATTTTCTTGTGCAACTGAAACATTCCCCCGTCCAAACGGTGTACAAAAGGAAAGTAGGCAAGCTATCCCGATGGCCCACTCAGTCTTTTTCACCAAGCTGGGCTGCACCGAAGCCCAGGATCACGTTTGGGATCCGCAGTCTCCCCAACCCTAACCCTAACTTGAGTTTTTACACAAATTTTCTTGTGCAACTGAAACGATACCGCGTCCTCACAGTGCACAGAAAGCCAGTAGGAAAGCTATCCCGATGGCCCACTCAGTCTGTTTCACCAAGCTAGGCTACACCGAAGCCCAGGATCCCGCCTGGGAAGCCCAGCCTCCATAACCCTAACCCTAATTTGGGTCTTAATGCTAAGGTACTTCTGCAACGGGAACATCCCCCCATGGACACGATGTACTAAAACGGAGTAGGGAAGCCATCCTGGTGGCCCACTCAAGTCTGTTTCACCAAGCTAGGCTTCACAGAGGGTCTGGTTCCCTCCAGGGAAGCCTAGCCTCCCCAACCTTAACCCTAACTAGAGTCTTGGCCCTAATTTTCTTGTGCAACTGAAAAATTCCCCCGTCCAAACGGTGTACAAAAGGAAAGTAGGCAAGCTATCCCGATGGCCCACTCAGTCTTTTTCACCAAGCTGGGCTGCACCGAAGCCCAGGATTACGCTTGGGATCCGCAGTCTCCCCAACCCTAACCCTAACTTGAGTTTTTACACAAATTTTCTTGTGCAACTGAAATGATACCCTTTCCTTACAGTGCACAGAAAGCCAGAAGGAAAGCTATCCCGATGGCCCACTCAGTCTGTTTCACCAAGCTAGGCTACACCGAAAGCCAGGATCCCGCCTGGGAAGCCCAGTCTCCCCAACCCTAACCCTAACTTGAGTCTTAACCCTAATTTTCTTGTGTAAGTGAAACATCCTCCCGTCCTTACGGTTTAGAAAAAGGCAGTAGGCAAGCCATCCTGATTGCCAACTCAATCTGTTCCACCAAGCTAGCCTTCACAGAGGCCCTGGTTCCTGCCTGGGAAGCCCGGTCTCACCAACCCTAACCCTAACTTGAGTCTTCTTAACCCTAATTTTCTTGTGCAAGTGAAACATCCCCCCGTCCATACGGTTTAGAAAAATTCAGTAGGCAAGCGAACCCGATTGCCAACTCAATCTGTTCCACCAAGCTAGCCTTCACAGAGGCCCTGGTTCCTGCCTGGGAAGCACAGTCTCCCCAACCCAGCCCTCACTTGGGTATTAATCCTAATTTTCCTGTGCAACTGAAACATCCCCTCGTCCATACAGCGTACAAAAAGACAGTAGGCATGCAATCCTGATGGCCCACTCAATCTGTTTCACCAGGCTCGGCTTCATCGAGGCCGTAGTTCCTGCCTGGGAAGCCCTGCCTCCATAACCCTAACCCTAATTTGGGTTTTAATGCTAATGTTCTTCTGCAATGGAAACATCCCCCCATGGATACGGTGTATTAAAACGGAGTAGGGAAGCCATCCTGGTGGCCCACTCAAGTCTGTTTCACCAAGCTAGGCTTCACAGAGTGTCTGGTTCCCTCCAGGAAAGCCTAGCCTCCCCAACCTTACCCCTAACTAGAGTCTTGGCCCTAATTTTCTTGTGCAACTGAAACATTCCCCCGTCCAAACGGTGTACAAAAAGAAAGTAGGCAAGCTATCCCGATGGCCCACTCAGTCTGTTTCACCAAGCTAGGCTGCACCGAAGCCCAGGATCACGCTTGGGATCCGCAGTCTCCCCAACCCTAACCCTAACTTGAGTTTTTACACAAATTTTCTTGTGCAACTGAAACGATACCGCGTCTTCACAGTGCACAGAAAGCCAGTAGGAAAGCTATCCCGATGGCCCACTCAGTCTGTTTCACCAAGCTAGGCTACACCGAAGCCCAGGATCCCGCCTGGGAAGCCCAGCCTCCCCAACCCAGCCCTCACTTGGGTATTAATCCTAATTTTCCTGTGCAACTGAAACATCCCCTCGTCCATACAGCGTACAAAAAGACAGTAGGCAAGCAATCCTGATGGCCCACTCAGTCTGTTTCACCAGGCTCGGCTTCATCGAGGCCGTAGTTCCTGCCTGGGAAGCCCAGTCTCCCCAACCCTAACCCTAACTTGAGTCTTAACCCTAATTTTCTTGTGTAAGTGAAACATCCTCCCGTCCTTACGGTTTAGAAATAGGCATTAGGCAAGCCATCCCGATTGCCAACTCAATCTGTTCCACCAAGCTAGCCTTCACAGAGGGCCTGGTTCCTGCCTGGGAAGCCCGGTCTCACCAACCCTAACCCTAACTTGAGTCTTCTTAACCCTAATTTTCTTGTGCAAGTGAAACATCCCCCCGTCCATACGGTTTAGAAAAAGTCAGTAGGCAAGCGAACCCGATTGCCAACTCAATCTGTTCCACCAAACTAGCCTTCACAGAGGCCCTGGTTCCTGCCTGGGAAGCACAGTCTCCCCAACCCAGCCCTCACTTGGGTATTAATCCTAATTTTCCTGTGCAACTGAAACATCCCCTCGTCCATACAGCGTACAAAAAGACAGTAGGCAAGCAATCCTGATGGCCCACTCAGTCTGTTTCACCAGGCTCGGCTTCATCGAGGCCGTAGTTCCTGCCTGGGCAGCCCTGCCTCCATAACCCTAACCCTAATTTGGGTTTTAATGCTAATGTTCTTCTGCAATGGAAACATCCCCCCATGGATTACGGTGTATTAAAACGGAGTAGGGAAGCCATCCTGGTGGCCCACTCAAGTCTGTTTCACCAAGCTAGGCTTCACAGAGGGTCTGGTTCCCTCCAGGAAGGCCTGGCCTCCCCAACCTTACCCCTAACTAGAGTCTTGGCCCTAATTTTCTTGTGCAACTGAAACATTCCCCCGTCCAAACGGTGTACAAAAGGAAAGTAGGCAAGCTATCCCGATGGCCCACTCAGTCTTTTTCACCAAGCTGGGCTGCACCGAAGCCCAGGATCACGTTTGGGATCCGCAGTCTCCCCAACCCTAACCCTAACTTGAGTTTTTACACAAATTTTCTTGTGCAACTGAAACGATACCGCGTCCTCACAGTGCACAGAAAGCCAGTAGGAAAGCTATCCCGATGGCCCACTCAGTCTGTTTCACCAAGCTAGGCTACACCGAAGCCCAGGATCCCGCCTGGGAAGCCCAGCCTCCATAACCCTAACCCTAATTTGGGTCTTAATGCTAAGGTACTTCTGCAACGGGAACATCCCCCCATGGACACGATGTACTAAAACGGAGTAGGGAAGCCATCCTGGTGGCCCACTCAAGTCTGTTTCACCAAGCTAGGCTTCACAGAGGGTCTGGTTCCCTCCAGGGAAGCCTAGCCTCCCCAACCTTAACCCTAACTAGAGTCTTGGCCCTAATTTTCTTGTGCAACTGAAAAATTCCCCCGTCCAAACGGTGTACAAAAGGAAAGTAGGCAAGCTATCCCGATGGCCCACTCAGTCTTTTTCACCAAGCTGGGCTGCACCGAAGCCCAGGATTACGCTTGGGATCCGCAGTCTCCCCAACCCTAACCCTAACTTGAGTTTTTACACAAATTTTCTTGTGCAACTGAAATGATACCCTTTCCTTACAGTGCACAGAAAGCCAGAAGGAAAGCTATCCCGATGGCCCACTCAGTCTGTTTCACCAAGCTAGGCTACACCGAAAGCCAGGATCCCGCCTGGGAAGCCCAGTCTCCCCAACCCTAACCCTAACTTGAGTCTTAACCCTAATTTTCTTGTGTAAGTGAAACATCCTCCCGTCCTTACGGTTTAGAAAAAGGCAGTAGGCAAGCCATCCTGATTGCCAACTCAATCTGTTCCACCAAGCTAGCCTTCACAGAGGCCCTGGTTCCTGCCTGGGAAGCCCGGTCTCACCAACCCTAACCCTAACTTGAGTCTTCTTAACCCTAATTTTCTTGTGCAAGTGAAACATCCCCCCGTCCATACGGTTTAGAAAAATTCAGTAGGCAAGCGAACCCGATTGCCAACTCAATCTGTTCCACCAAGCTAGCCTTCACAGAGGCCCTGGTTCCTGCCTGGGAAGCACAGTCTCCCCAACCCAGCCCTCACTTGGGTATTAATCCTAATTTTCCTGTGCAACTGAAACATCCCCTCGTCCATACAGCGTACAAAAAGACAGTAGGCATGCAATCCTGATGGCCCACTCAATCTGTTTCACCAGGCTCGGCTTCATCGAGGCCGTAGTTCCTGCCTGGGAAGCCCTGCCTCCATAACCCTAACCCTAATTTGGGTTTTAATGCTAATGTTCTTCTGCAATGGAAACATCCCCCCATGGATACGGTGTATTAAAACGGAGTAGGGAAGCCATCCTGGTGGCCCACTCAAGTCTGTTTCACCAAGCTAGGCTTCACAGAGTGTCTGGTTCCCTCCAGGAAAGCCTAGCCTCCCCAACCTTACCCCTAACTAGAGTCTTGGCCCTAATTTTCTTGTGCAACTGAAACATTCCCCCGTCCAAACGGTGTACAAAAAGAAAGTAGGCAAGCTATCCCGATGGCCCACTCAGTCTGTTTCACCAAGCTAGGCTGCACCGAAGCCCAGGATCACGCTTGGGATCCGCAGTCTCCCCAACCCTAACCCTAACTTGAGTTTTTACACAAATTTTCTTGTGCAACTGAAACGATACCGCGTCTTCACAGTGCACAGAAAGCCAGTAGGAAAGCTATCCCGATGGCCCACTCAGTCTGTTTCACCAAGCTAGGCTACACCGAAGCCCAGGATCCCGCCTGGGAAGCCCAGCCTCCCCAACCCAGCCCTCACTTGGGTATTAATCCTAATTTTCCTGTGCAACTGAAACATCCCCTCGTCCATACAGCGTACAAAAAGACAGTAGGCAAGCAATCCTGATGGCCCACTCAGTCTGTTTCACCAGGCTCGGCTTCATCGAGGCCGTAGTTCCTGCCTGGGAAGCCCAGTCTCCCCAACCCTAACCCTAACTTGAGTCTTAACCCTAATTTTCTTGTGTAAGTGAAACATCCTCCCGTCCTTACGGTTTAGAAATAGGCATTAGGCAAGCCATCCCGATTGCCAACTCAATCTGTTCCACCAAGCTAGCCTTCACAGAGGGCCTGGTTCCTGCCTGGGAAGCCCGGTCTCACCAACCCTAACCCTAACTTGAGTCTTCTTAACCCTAATTTTCTTGTGCAAGTGAAACATCCCCCCGTCCATACGGTTTAGAAAAAGTCAGTAGGCAAGCGAACCCGATTGCCAACTCAATCTGTTCCACCAAACTAGCCTTCACAGAGGCCCTGGTTCCTGCCTGGGAAGCACAGTCTCCCCAACCCAGCCCTCACTTGGGTATTAATCCTAATTTTCCTGTGCAACTGAAACATCCCCTCGTCCATACAGCGTACAAAAAGACAGTAGGCAAGCAATCCTGATGGCCCACTCAGTCTGTTTCACCAGGCTCGGCTTCATCGAGGCCGTAGTTCCTGCCTGGGCAGCCCTGCCTCCATAACCCTAACCCTAATTTGGGTTTTAATGCTAATGTTCTTCTGCAATGGAAACATCCCCCCATGGATACGGTGTATTAAAACGGAGTAGGGAAGCCATCCTGGTGGCCCACTCAAGTCTGTTTCACCAAGCTAGGCTTCACAGAGGGTCTGGTTCCCTCCAGGAAGGCCTGGCCTCCCCAACCTTACCCCTAACTAGAGTCTTGGCCCTAATTTTCTTGTGCAACTGAAACATTCCCCCGTCCAAACGGTGTACAAAAGGAAAGTAGGCAAGCTATCCCGATGGCCCACTCAGTCTTTTTCACCAAGCTGGGCTGCACCGAAGCCCAGGATCACGTTTGGGATCCGCAGTCTCCCCAACCCTAACCCTAACTTGAGTTTTTACACAAATTTTCTTGTGCAACTGAAACGATACCGCGTCCTCACAGTGCACAGAAAGCCAGTAGGAAAGCTATCCCGATGGCCCACTCAGTCTGTTTCACCAAGCTAGGCTACACCGAAGCCCAGGATCCCGCCTGGGAAGCCCAGCCTCCATAACCCTAACCCTAATTTGGGTCTTAATGCTAAGGTACTTCTGCAACGGGAACATCCCCCCATGGACACGATGTACTAAAACGGAGTAGGGAAGCCATCCTGGTGGCCCACTCAAGTCTGTTTCACCAAGCTAGGCTTCACAGAGGGTCTGGTTCCCTCCAGGGAAGCCTAGCCTCCCCAACCTTAACCCTAACTAGAGTCTTGGCCCTAATTTTCTTGTGCAACTGAAAAATTCCCCCGTCCAAACGGTGTACAAAAGGAAAGTAGGCAAGCTATCCCGATGGCCCACTCAGTCTTTTTCACCAAGCTGGGCTGCACCGAAGCCCAGGATTACGCTTGGGATCCGCAGTCTCCCCAACCCTAACCCTAACTTGAGTTTTTACACAAATTTTCTTGTGCAACTGAAATGATACCCTTTCCTTACAGTGCACAGAAAGCCAGAAGGAAAGCTATCCCGATGGCCCACTCAGTCTGTTTCACCAAGCTAGGCTACACCGAAGGCCAGGATCCCGCCTGGGAAGCCCAGTCTCCCCAACCCTAACCCTAACTTGAGTCTTAACCCTAATTTTCTTGTGTAAGTGAAACATCCTCCCGTCCTTACGGTTTAGAAAAAGGCAGTAGGCAAGCCATCCTGATTGCCAACTCAATCTGTTCCACCAAGCTAGCCTTCACAGAGGCCCTGGTTCCTGCCTGGGAAGCCCGGTCTCACCAACCCTAACCCTAACTTGAGTCTTCTTAACCCTAATTTTCTTGTGCAAGTGAAACATCCCCCCGTCCATACGGTTTAGAAAAATTCAGTAGGCAAGCGAACCCGATTGCCAACTCAATCTGTTCCACCAAGCTAGCCTTCACAGAGGCCCTGGTTCCTGCCTGGGAAGCACAGTCTCCCCAACCCAGCCCTCACTTGGGTATTAATCCTAATTTTCCTGTGCAACTGAAACATCCCCTCGTCCATACAGCGTACAAAAAGACAGTAGGCATGCAATCCTGATGGCCCACTCAATCTGTTTCACCAGGCTCGGCTTCATCGAGGCCGTAGTATCTGCCTGGGAAGCCCTGCCTCCATAACCCTAACCCTAATTTGGGTTTTAATGCTAATGTTCTTCTGCAATGGAAACATCCCCCCATGGATACGGTGTATTAAAACGGAGTAGGGAAGCCATCCTGGTGGCCCACTCAAGTCTGTTTCACCAAGCTAGGCTTCACAGAGTGTCTGGTTCCCTCCAGGAAAGCCTAGCCTCCCCAACCTTACCCCTAACTAGAGTCTTGGCCCTAATTTTCTTGTGCAACTGAAACATTCCCCCGTCCAAACGGTGTACAAAAAGAAAGTAGGCAAGCTATCCCGATGGCCCACTCAGTCTGTTTCACCAAGCTAGGCTGCACCGAAGCCCAGGATCACGCTTGGGATCCGCAGTCTCCCCAACCCTAACCCTAACTTGAGTTTTTACACAAATTTTCTTGTGCAACTGAAATGATACCGCGTCTTCACAGTGCACAGAAAGCCAGTAGGAAAGCTATCCCGATGGCCCACTCAGTCTGTTTCACCAAGCTAGGCTACACCGAAGCCCAGGATCCCGCCTGGGAAGCCCAGCCTCCCCAACCCAGCCCTCATTTGGGTATTAATCCTAATTTTCCTGTGCAACTGAAACATCCCCTCGTCCATACAGCGTACAAAAAGACAGTAGGCAAGCAATCCTGATGGCCCACTCAGTCTGTTTCACCAGGCTCGGCTTCATCGAGGCCGTAGTTCCTGCCTGGGTAGCCCAGTCTCCCCAACCCTAACCCTAACTTGAGTCTTAACCCTAATTTTCTTGTGTAAGTGAAACATCCTCCCATTCTTACGGTTTAGAAAAAGGCATTAGGCAAGCCATCCCGATTGCCAACTCAATCTGTTCCACCAAGCTAGCCTTCACAGAGGGCCTGGTTCCTGCCTGGGAAGCCCGGTCTCACCAACCCTAACCCTAACTTGAGTCTTCTTAACCCTAATTTTCTTGTGCAAGTGAAACATCCCCCCGTCCTTACGGTTTAGAAAAAGTCAGTAGGCAAGCGAACCCGATTGCCAACTCAATCTGTTCCACCAAACTAGCCTTCACAGAGGCCCTGGTTCCTGCCTGGGAAGCACAGTCTCCCCAACCCAGCCCTCACTTGGGTATTAATCCTAATTTTCCTGTGCAACTGAAACATCCCCTCGTCCATACTGCGTACAAAAAGACAGTAGGCAAGCAATCCTGATGGCCCACTCAGTCTGTTTCACCAGGCTCGGCTTCATCGAGGCCGTAGTTCCTGCCTGGGCAGCCCTGCCTCCATAACCCTAACCCTAATTTGGGTTTTAATGCTAATGTTCTTCTGCAATGGAAACATCCCCCCATGGATACGGTGTATTAAAACGGAGTAGGGAAGCCATCCTGGTGGCCCACTCAAGTCTGTTTCACCAAGCTAGGCTTCACAGAGGGTCTGGTTCCCTCCAGGAAGGCCTGGCCTCCCCAACCTTACCCCTAACTAGAGTCTTGGCCCTAATTTTCTTGTGCAACTGAAACATTCCCCCGTCCAAACGGTGTACAAAAGGAAAGTAGGCAAGCTATCCCGATGGCCCACTCAGTCTTTTTCACCAAGCTGGGCTGCACCGAAGCCCAGGATCACGTTTGGGATCCGCAGTCTCCCCAACCCTAACCCTAACTTGAGTTTTTACACAAATTTTCTTCTGCAACTGAAACGATACCGCGTCCTCACAGTGCACAGAAAGCCAGTAGGAAAGCTATCCCGATGGCCCACTCAGTCTGTTTCACCAAGCTAGCCTACACCGAAGCCCAGGATCCCGCCTGGGAAGCCCAGCCTCCATAACCTTAACCCTAATTTGGGTCTTAATGCTAATGTACTTCTGCAACGGGAACATCCCCCCATGGACACGATGTACTAAAACGGAGTAGGGAAGCCATCCTGGTGGCCCACTCAAGTCTGTTTCACCAAGCTAGGCTTCACAGAGGGTCTGGTTCCCTCCAGGGAAGCCTAGCCTCCCCAACCTTAACCCTAACTAGAGTCTTGGCCCTAATTTTCTTGTGCAACTGAAAAATTCCCCCGTCCAAACGGTGTACAAAAGGAAAGTAGGCAAGCTATCCCGATGGCCCACTCAGTCTTTTTCACCAAGCTGGGCTGCACCGAAGCCCAGGATTAGGCTTGGGATCCGCAGTCTCCCCAACCCTAACCCTAACTTGAGTTTTTACACAAATTTTCTTGTGCAACTGAAATGATACCCTTTCCTTACAGTGCACAGAAAGCCAGAAGGAAAGCTATCCCGATGGCCCACTCAGTCTGTTTCACCAAGCTAGGCTACACCGAAGGCCAGGATCCCGCCTGGGAAGCCCAGTCTCCCCAACCCTAACCCTAACTTGAGTCTTAACCCTAATTTTCTTGTGTAAGTGAAACATCCTCCCGTCCTTACGGTTTAGAAAAAGGCAGTAGGCAAGCCATCCTGATTGCCAACTCAATCTGTTCCACCAAGCTAGCCTTCACAGAGGCCCTGGTTCCTGCCTGGGAAGCCCGGTCTCACCAACCCTAACCCTAACTTGAGTCTTCTTAACCCTAATTTTCTTGTGCAAGTGAAACATCCCCCCGTCCATACGGTTTAGAAAAATTCAGTAGGCAAGCGAACCCGATTGCCAACTCAATCTGTTCCACCAAGCTAGCCTTCACAGAGGCCCTGGTTCCTGCCTGGGAAGCACAGTCTCCCCAACCCAGCCCTCACTTGGGTATTAATCCTAATTTTCCTGTGCAACTGAAACATCCCCTCGTCCATACAGCGTACAAAAAGACAGTAGGCATGCAATCCTGATGGCCCACTCAATCTGTTTCACCAGGCTCGGCTTCATCGAGGCCGTAGTTCCTGCCTGGGAAGCCCTGCCTCCATAACCCTAACCCTAATTTGGGTTTTTATGCTAATGTTCTTCTGCAATGGAAACATCCCCCCATGGATACGGTGTATTAAAACGGAGTAGGGAAGCCATCCTGGTGGCCCACTCAAGTCTGTTTCACCAAGCTAGGCTTCACAGAGTGTCTGGTTCCCTCCAGGAAAGCCTAGCCTCCCCAACCTTACCCCTAACTAGAGTCTTGGCCCTAATTTTCTTGTGCAACTGAAACATTCCCCCGTCCAAACGGTGTACAAAAACAAAGTAGGCAAGCTATCCCGATGGCCCACTCAGTCTGTTTCACCAAGCTAGGCTGCACCGAAGCCCAGGATCACGCTTGGGATCCGCAGTCTCCCCAACCCTAACCCTAACTTGAGTTTTTACACAAATTTTCTTGTGCAACTGAAACGATACCGCGTATTCACAGTGCACAGAAAGCCAGTAGGAAAGCTATCCCGATGGCCCACTCAGTCTGTTTCACCAAGCTAGGCTACACCGAAGCCCAGGATCCCGCCTGGGAAGCCCAGCCTCCCCAACCCAGCCCTCACTTGGGTATTAATCCTAATTTTCCTGTGCAACTGAAACATCCCCTCGTCCATACAGCGTACAAAAAGACAGTAGGCAAGCAATCCTGATGGCCCACTCAGTCTGTTTCACCAGGCTCGGCTTCATCGAGGCCGTAGTTCCTGCCTGGGAAGCCCAGTCTCCCCAACCCTAACCCTAACTTGAGTCTTAACCCTAATTTTCTTGTGTAAGTGAAACATCCTCCCGTCCTTACGGTTTAGAAATAGGCATTAGGCAAGCCATCCCGATTGCCAACTCAATCTGTTCCACCAAGCTAGCCTTCACAGAGGGCCTGGTTCCTGCCTGGGAAGCCCGGTCTCACCAACCCTAACCCTAACTTGAGTCTTCTTAACCCTAATTTTCTTGTGCAAGTGAAACATCCCCCCGTCCATACGGTTTAGAAAAAGTCAGTAGGCAAGCGAACCCGATTGCCAACTCAATCTGTTCCACCAAACTAGCCTTCACAGAGGCCCTGGTTCCTGCCTGGGAAGCACAGTCTCCCCAACCCAGCCCTCACTTGGGTATTAATCCTAATTTTCCTGTGCAACTGAAACATCCCCTCGTCCATACAGCGTACAAAAAGACAGTAGGCAAGCAATCCTGATGGCCCACTCAGTCTGTTTCACCAGGCTCGGCTTCATCGAGGCCGTAGTTCCTGCCTGGGCAGCCCTGCCTCCATAACCCTAACCCTAATTTGGGTTTTAATGCTAATGTTCTTCTGCAATGGAAACATCCCCCCATGGATACGGTGTATTAAAACGGAGTAGGGAAGCCATCCTGGTGGCCCACTCAAGTCTGTTTCACCAAGCTAGGCTTCACAGAGGGTCTGGTTCCCTCCAGGAAGGCCTGGCCTCCCCAACCTTACCCCTAACTAGAGTCTTGGCCCTAATTTTCTTGTGCAACTGAAACATTCCCCCGTCCAAACGGTGTACAAAAGGAAAGTAGGCAAGCTATCCCGATGGCCCACTCAGTCTTTTTCACCAAGCTGGGCTGCACCGAAGCCCAGGATCACGTTTGGGATCCGCAGTCTCCCCAACCCTAACCCTAACTTGAGTTTTTACACAAATTTTCTTGTGCAACTGAAACGATACCGCGTCCTCACAGTGCACAGAAAGCCAGTAGGAAAGCTATCCCGATGGCCCACTCAGTCTGTTTCACCAAGCTAGGCTACACCGAAGCCCAGGATCCCGCCTGGGAAGCCCAGCCTCCATAACCCTAACCCTAATTTGGGTCTTAATGCTAAGGTACTTCTGCAACGGGAACATCCCCCCATGGACACGATGTACTAAAACGGAGTAGGGAAGCCATCCTGGTGGCCCACTCAAGTCTGTTTCACCAAGCTAGGCTTCACAGAGGGTCTGGTTCCCTCCAGGGAAGCCTAGCCTCCCCAACCTTAACCCTAACTAGAGTCTTGGCCCTAATTTTCTTGTGCAACTGAAAAATTCCCCCGTCCAAACGGTGTACAAAAGGAAAGTAGGCAAGCTATCCCGATGGCCCACTCAGTCTTTTTCACCAAGCTGGGCTGCACCGAAGCCCAGGATTACGCTTGGGATCCGCAGTCTCCCCAACCCTAACCCTAACTTGAGTTTTTACACAAATTTTCTTGTGCAACTGAAATGATACCCTTTCCTTACAGTGCACAGAAAGCCAGAAGGAAAGCTATCCCGATGGCCCACTCAGTCTGTTTCACCAAGCTAGGCTACACCGAAGGCCAGGATCCCGCCTGGGAAGCCCAGTCTCCCCAACCCTAACCCTAACTTGAGTCTTAACCCTAATTTTCTTGTGTAAGTGAAACATCCTCCCGTCCTTACGGTTTAGAAAAAGGCAGTAGGCAAGCCATCCTGATTGCCAACTCAATCTGTTCCACCAAGCTAGCCTTCACAGAGGCCCTGGTTCCTGCCTGGGAAGCCCGGTCTCACCAACCCTAACCCTAACTTGAGTCTTCTTAACCCTAATTTTCTTGTGCAAGTGAAACATCCCCCCGTCCATACGGTTTAGAAAAATTCAGTAGGCAAGCGAACCCGATTGCCAACTCAATCTGTTCCACCAAGCTAGCCTTCACAGAGGCCCTGGTTCCTGCCTGGGAAGCACAGTCTCCCCAACCCAGCCCTCACTTGGGTATTAATCCTAATTTTCCTGTGCAACTGAAACATCCCCTCGTCCATACAGCGTACAAAAAGACAGTAGGCATGCAATCCTGATGGCCCACTCAATCTGTTTCACCAGGCTCGGCTTCATCGAGGCCGTAGTATCTGCCTGGGAAGCCCTGCCTCCATAACCCTAACCCTAATTTGGGTTTTAATGCTAATGTTCTTCTGCAATGGAAACATCCCCCCATGGATACGGTGTATTAAAACGGAGTAGGGAAGCCATCCTGGTGGCCCACTCAAGTCTGTTTCACCAAGCTAGGCTTCACAGAGTGTCTGGTTCCCTCCAGGAAAGCCTAGCCTCCCCAACCTTACCCCTAACTAGAGTCTTGGCCCTAATTTTCTTGTGCAACTGAAACATTCCCCCGTCCAAACGGTGTACAAAAAGAAAGTAGGCAAGCTATCCCGATGGCCCACTCAGTCTGTTTCACCAAGCTAGGCTGCACCGAAGCCCAGGATCACGCTTGGGATCCGCAGTCTCCCCAACCCTAACCCTAACTTGAGTTTTTACACAAATTTTCTTGTGCAACTGAAATGATACCGCGTCTTCACAGTGCACAGAAAGCCAGTAGGAAAGCTATCCCGATGGCCCACTCAGTCTGTTTCACCAAGCTAGGCTACACCGAAGCCCAGGATCCCGCCTGGGAAGCCCAGCCTCCCCAACCCAGCCCTCATTTGGGTATTAATCCTAATTTTCCTGTGCAACTGAAACATCCCCTCGTCCATACAGCGTACAAAAGACAGTAGGCAAGCAATCCTGATGGCCCACTCAGTCTGTTTCACCAGGCTCGGCTTCATCGAGGCCGTAGTTCCTGCCTGGGTAGCCCAGTCTCCCCAACCCTAACCCTAACTTGAGTCTTAACCCTAATTTTCTTGTGTAAGTGAAACATCCTCCCATTCTTACGGTTTAGAAAAAGGCATTAGGCAAGCCATCCCGATTGCCAACTCAATCTGTTCCACCAAGCTAGCCTTCACAGAGGGCCTGGTTCCTGCCTGGGAAGCCCGGTCTCACCAACCCTAACCCTAACTTGAGTCTTCTTAACCCTAATTTTCTTGTGCAAGTGAAACATCCCCCCGTCCTTACGGTTTAGAAAAAGTCAGTAGGCAAGCGAACCCGATTGCCAACTCAATCTGTTCCACCAAACTAGCCTTCACAGAGGCCCTGGTTCCTGCCTGGGAAGCACAGTCTCCCCAACCCAGCCCTCACTTGGGTATTAATCCTAATTTTCCTGTGCAACTGAAACATCCCCTCGTCCATACTGCGTACAAAAAGACAGTAGGCAAGCAATCCTGATGGCCCACTCAGTCTGTTTCACCAGGCTCGGCTTCATCGAGGCCGTAGTTCCTGCCTGGGCAGCCCTGCCTCCATAACCCTAACCCTAATTTGGGTTTTAATGCTAATGTTCTTCTGCAATGGAAACATCCCCCCATGGATACGGTGTATTAAAACGGAGTAGGGAAGCCATCCTGGTGGCCCACTCAAGTCTGTTTCACCAAGCTAGGCTTCACAGAGGGTCTGGTTCCCTCCAGGAAGGCCTGGCCTCCCCAACCTTACCCCTAACTAGAGTCTTGGCCCTAATTTTCTTGTGCAACTGAAACATTCCCCCGTCCAAACGGTGTACAAAAGGAAAGTAGGCAAGCTATCCCGATGGCCCACTCAGTCTTTTTCACCAAGCTGGGCTGCACCGAAGCCCAGGATCACGTTTGGGATCCGCAGTCTCCCCAACCCTAACCCTAACTTGAGTTTTTACACAAATTTTCTTCTGCAACTGAAACGATACCGCGTCCTCACAGTGCACAGAAAGCCAGTAGGAAAGCTATCCCGATGGCCCACTCAGTCTGTTTCACCAAGCTAGCCTACACCGAAGCCCAGGATCCCGCCTGGGAAGCCCAGCCTCCATAACCCTAACCCTAATTTGGGTCTTAATGCTAAGGTACTTCTGCAACGGGAACATCCCCCCATGGACACGATGTACTAAAACGGAGTAGGGAAGCCATCCTGGTGGCCCACTCAAGTCTGTTTCACCAAGCTAGGCTTCACAGAGGGTCTGGTTCCCTCCAGGGAAGCCTAGCCTCCCCAACCTTAACCCTAACTAGAGTCTTGGCCCTAATTTTCTTGTGCAACTGAAAAATTCCCCCGTCCAAACGGTGTACAAAAGGAAAGTAGGCAAGCTATCCCGATGGCCCACTCAGTCTTTTTCACCAAGCTGGGCTGCACCGAAGCCCAGGATTACGCTTGGGATCCGCAGTCTCCCCAACCCTAACCCTAACTTGAGTTTTTACACAAATTTTCTTGTGCAACTGAAATGATACCCTTTCCTTACAGTGCACAGAAAGCCAGAAGGAAAGCTATCCCGATGGCCCACTCAGTCTGTTTCACCAAGCTAGGCTACACCGAAGGCCAGGATCCCGCCTGGGAAGCCCAGTCTCCCCAACCCTAACCCTAACTTGAGTCTTAACCCTAATTTTCTTGTGTAAGTGAAACATCCTCCCGTCCTTACGGTTTAGAAAAAGGCAGTAGGCAAGCCATCCTGATTGCCAACTCAATCTGTTCCACCAAGCTAGCCTTCACAGAGGCCCTGGTTCCTGCCTGGGAAGCCCGGTCTCACCAACCCTAACCCTAACTTGAGTCTTCTTAACCCTAATTTTCTTGTGCAAGTGAAACATCCCCCCGTCCATACGGTTTAGAAAAATTCAGTAGGCAAGCGAACCCGATTGCCAACTCAATCTGTTCCACCAAGCTAGCCTTCACAGAGGCCCTGGTTCCTGCCTGGGAAGCACAGTCTCCCCAACCCAGCCCTCACTTGGGTATTAATCCTAATTTTCCTGTGCAACTGAAACATCCCCTCGTCCATACAGCGTACAAAAAGACAGTAGGCATGCAATCCTGATGGCCCACTCAATCTGTTTCACCAGGCTCGGCTTCATCGAGGCCGTAGTATCTGCCTGGGAAGCCCTGCCTCCATAACCCTAACCCTAATTTGGGTTTTAATGCTAATGTTCTTCTGCAATGGAAACATCCCCCCATGGATACGGTGTATTAAAACGGAGTAGGGAAGCCATCCTGGTGGCCCACTCAAGTCTGTTTCACCAAGCTAGGCTTCACAGAGTGTCTGGTTCCCTCCAGGAAAGCCTAGCCTCCCCAACCTTACCCCTAACTAGAGTCTTGGCCCTAATTTTCTTGTGCAACTGAAACATTCCCCCGTCCAAACGGTGTACAAAAAGAAAGTAGGCAAGCTATCCCGATGGCCCACTCAGTCTGTTTCACCAAGCTAGGCTGCACCGAAGCCCAGGATCACGCTTGGGATCCGCAGTCTCCCCAACCCTAACCCTAACTTGAGTTTTTACACAAATTTTCTTGTGCAACTGAAATGATACCGCGTCTTCACAGTGCACAGAAAGCCAGTAGGAAAGCTATCCCGATGGCCCACTCAGTCTGTTTCACCAAGCTAGGCTACACCGAAGCCCAGGATCCCGCCTGGGAAGCCCAGCCTCCCCAACCCAGCCCTCATTTGGGTATTAATCCTAATTTTCCTGTGCAACTGAAACATCCCCTCGTCCATACAGCGTACAAAAGACAGTAGGCAAGCAATCCTGATGGCCCACTCAGTCTGTTTCACCAGGCTCGGCTTCATCGAGGCCGTAGTTCCTGCCTGGGTAGCCCAGTCTCCCCAACCCTAACCCTAACTTGAGTCTTAACCCTAATTTTCTTGTGTAAGTGAAACATCCTCCCATTCTTACGGTTTAGAAAAAGGCATTAGGCAAGCCATCCCGATTGCCAACTCAATCTGTTCCACCAAGCTAGCCTTCACAGAGGGCCTGGTTCCTGCCTGGGAAGCCCGGTCTCACCAACCCTAACCCTAACTTGAGTCTTCTTAACCCTAATTTTCTTGTGCAAGTGAAACATCCCCCCGTCCTTACGGTTTAGAAAAAGTCAGTAGGCAAGCGAACCCGATTGCCAACTCAATCTGTTCCACCAAACTAGCCTTCACAGAGGCCCTGGTTCCTGCCTGGGAAGCACAGTCTCCCCAACCCAGCCCTCACTTGGGTATTAATCCTAATTTTCCTGTGCAACTGAAACATCCCCTCGTCCATACTGCGTACAAAAAGACAGTAGGCAAGCAATCCTGATGGCCCACTCAGTCTGTTTCACCAGGCTCGGCTTCATCGAGGCCGTAGTTCCTGCCTGGGCAGCCCTGCCTCCATAACCCTAACCCTAATTTGGGTTTTAATGCTAATGTTCTTCTGCAATGGAAACATCCCCCCATGGATACGGTGTATTAAAACGGAGTAGGGAAGCCATCCTGGTGGCCCACTCAAGTCTGTTTCACCAAGCTAGGCTTCACAGAGGGTCTGGTTCCCTCCAGGAAGGCCTGGCCTCCCCAACCTTACCCCTAACTAGAGTCTTGGCCCTAATTTTCTTGTGCAACTGAAACATTCCCCCGTCCAAACGGTGTACAAAAGGAAAGTAGGCAAGCTATCCCGATGGCCCACTCAGTCTTTTTCACCAAGCTGGGCTGCACCGAAGCCCAGGATCACGTTTGGGATCCGCAGTCTCCCCAACCCTAACCCTAACTTGAGTTTTTACACAAATTTTCTTCTGCAACTGAAACGATACCGCGTCCTCACAGTGCACAGAAAGCCAGTAGGAAAGCTATCCCGATGGCCCACTCAGTCTGTTTCACCAAGCTAGCCTACACCGAAGCCCAGGATCCCGCCTGGGAAGCCCAGCCTCCATAACCTTAACCCTAATTTGGGTCTTAATGCTAATGTACTTCTGCAACGGGAACATCCCCCCATGGACACGATGTACTAAAACGGAGTAGGGAAGCCATCCTGGTGGCCCACTCAAGTCTGTTTCACCAAGCTAGGCTTCACAGAGGGTCTGGTTCCCTCCAGGGAAGCCTAGCCTCCCCAACCTTAACCCTAACTAGAGTCTTGGCCCTAATTTTCTTGTGCAACTGAAAAATTCCCCCGTCCAAACGGTGTACAAAAGGAAAGTAGGCAAGCTATCCCGATGGCCCACTCAGTCTTTTTCACCAAGCTGGGCTGCACCGAAGCCCAGGATTAGGCTTGGGATCCGCAGTCTCCCCAACCCTAACCCTAACTTGAGTTTTTACACAAATTTTCTTGTGCAACTGAAATGATACCCTTTCCTTACAGTGCACAGAAAGCCAGAAGGAAAGCTATCCCGATGGCCCACTCAGTCTGTTTCACCAAGCTAGGCTACACCGAAGGCCAGGATCCCGCCTGGGAAGCCCAGTCTCCCCAACCCTAACCCTAACTTGAGTCTTAACCCTAATTTTCTTGTGTAAGTGAAACATCCTCCCGTCCTTACGGTTTAGAAAAAGGCAGTAGGCAAGCCATCCTGATTGCCAACTCAATCTGTTCCACCAAGCTAGCCTTCACAGAGGCCCTGGTTCCTGCCTGGGAAGCCCGGTCTCACCAACCCTAACCCTAACTTGAGTCTTCTTAACCCTAATTTTCTTGTGCAAGTGAAACATCCCCCCGTCCATACGGTTTAGAAAAATTCAGTAGGCAAGCGAACCCGATTGCCAACTCAATCTGTTCCACCAAGCTAGCCTTCACAGAGGCCCTGGTTCCTGCCTGGGAAGCACAGTCTCCCCAACCCAGCCCTCACTTGGGTATTAATCCTAATTTTCCTGTGCAACTGAAACATCCCCTCGTCCATACAGCGTACAAAAAGACAGTAGGCATGCAATCCTGATGGCCCACTCAATCTGTTTCACCAGGCTCGGCTTCATCGAGGCCGTAGTTCCTGCCTGGGAAGCCCTGCCTCCATAACCCTAACCCTAATTTGGGTTTTTATGCTAATGTTCTTCTGCAATGGAAACATCCCCCCATGGATACGGTGTATTAAAACGGAGTAGGGAAGCCATCCTGGTGGCCCACTCAAGTCTGTTTCACCAAGCTAGGCTTCACAGAGTGTCTGGTTCCCTCCAGGAAAGCCTAGCCTCCCCAACCTTACCCCTAACTAGAGTCTTGGCCCTAATTTTCTTGTGCAACTGAAACATTCCCCCGTCCAAACGGTGTACAAAAAGAAAGTAGGCAAGCTATCCCGATGGCCCACTCAGTCTGTTTCACCAAGCTAGGCTGCACCGAAGCCCAGGATCACGCTTGGGATCCGCAGTCTCCCCAACCCTAACCCTAACTTGAGTTTTTACACAAATTTTCTTGTGCAACTGAAACGATACCGCGTCTTCACAGTGCACAGAAAGCCAGTAGGAAAGCTATCCCGATGGCCCACTCAGTCTGTTTCACCAAGCTAGGCTACACCGAAGCCCAGGATCCCGCCTGGGAAGCCCAGCCTCCCCAACCCAGCCCTCACTTGGGTATTAATCCTAATTTTCCTGTGCAACTGAAACATCCCCTCGTCCATACAGCGTACAAAAAGACAGTAGGCAAGCAATCCTGATGGCCCACTCAGTCTGTTTCACCAGGCTCGGCTTCATCGAGGCCGTAGTTCCTGCCTGGGAAGCCCAGTCTCCCCAACCCTAACCCTAACTTGAGTCTTAACCCTAATTTTCTTGTGTAAGTGAAACATCCTCCCGTCCTTACGGTTTAGAAATAGGCATTAGGCAAGCCATCCCGATTGCCAACTCAATCTGTTCCACCAAGCTAGCCTTCACAGAGGGCCTGGTTCCTGCCTGGGAAGCCCGGTCTCACCAACCCTAACCCTAACTTGAGTCTTCTTAACCCTAATTTTCTTGTGCAAGTGAAACATCCCCCCGTCCATACGGTTTAGAAAAAGTCAGTAGGCAAGCGAACCCGATTGCCAACTCAATCTGTTCCACCAAACTAGCCTTCACAGAGGCCCTGGTTCCTGCCTGGGAAGCACAGTCTCCCCAACCCAGCCCTCACTTGGGTATTAATCCTAATTTTCCTGTGCAACTGAAACATCCCCTCGTCCATACAGCGTACAAAAAGACAGTAGGCAAGCAATCCTGATGGCCCACTCAGTCTGTTTCACCAGGCTCGGCTTCATCGAGGCCGTAGTTCCTGCCTGGGCAGCCCTGCCTCCATAACCCTAACCCTAATTTGGGTTTTAATGCTAATGTTCTTCTGCAATGGAAACATCCCCCCATGGATACGGTGTATTAAAACGGAGTAGGGAAGCCATCCTGGTGGCCCACTCAAGTCTGTTTAACCAAGCTAGGCTTCACAGAGGGTCTGGTTCCCTCCAGGAAGGCCTGGCCTCCCCAACCTTACCCCTAACTAGAGTCTTGGCCCTAATTTTCTTGTGCAACTGAAACATTCCCCCGTCCAAACGGTGTACAAAAGGAAAGTAGGCAAGCTATCCCGATGGCCCACTCAGTCTTTTTCACCAAGCTGGGCTGCACCGAAGCCCAGGATCACGTTTGGGATCCGCAGTCTCCCCAACCCTAACCCTAACTTGAGTTTTTACACAAATTTTCTTGTGCAACTGAAACGATACCGCGTCCTCACAGTGCACAGAAAGCCAGTAGGAAAGCTATCCCGATGGCCCACTCAGTCTGTTTCACCAAGCTAGGCTACACCGAAGCCCAGGATCCCGCCTGGGAAGCCCAGCCTCCATAACCCTAACCCTAATTTGGGTCTTAATGCTAAGGTACTTCTGCAACGGGAACATCCCCCCATGGACACGATGTACTAAAACGGAGTAGGGAAGCCATCCTGGTGGCCCACTCAAGTCTGTTTCACCAAGCTAGGCTTCACAGAGGGTCTGGTTCCCTCCAGGGAAGCCTAGCCTCCCCAACCTTAACCCTAACTAGAGTCTTGGCCCTAATTTTCTTGTGCAACTGAAAAATTCCCCCGTCCAAACGGTGTACAAAAGGAAAGTAGGCAAGCTATCCCGATGGCCCACTCAGTCTTTTTCACCAAGCTGGGCTGCACCGAAGCCCAGGATTACGCTTGGGATCCGCAGTCTCCCCAACCCTAACCCTAACTTGAGTTTTTACACAAATTTTCTTGTGCAACTGAAATGATACCCTTTCCTTACAGTGCACAGAAAGCCAGAAGGAAAGCTATCCCGATGGCCCACTCAGTCTGTTTCACCAAGCTAGGCTACACCGAAAGCCAGGATCCCGCCTGGGAAGCCCAGTCTCCCCAACCCTAACCCTAACTTGAGTCTTAACCCTAATTTTCTTGTGTAAGTGAAACATCCTCCCGTCCTTACGGTTTAGAAAAAGGCAGTAGGCAAGCCATCCTGATTGCCAACTCAATCTGTTCCACCAAGCTAGCCTTCACAGAGGCCCTGGTTCCTGCCTGGGAAGCCCGGTCTCACCAACCCTAACCCTAACTTGAGTCTTCTTAACCCTAATTTTCTTGTGCAAGTGAAACATCCCCCCGTCCATACGGTTTAGAAAAATTCAGTAGGCAAGCGAACCCGATTGCCAACTCAATCTGTTCCACCAAGCTAGCCTTCACAGAGGCCCTGGTTCCTGCCTGGGAAGCACAGTCTCCCCAACCCAGCCCTCACTTGGGTATTAATCCTAATTTTCCTGTGCAACTGAAACATCCCCTCGTCCATACAGCGTACAAAAAGACAGTAGGCATGCAATCCTGATGGCCCACTCAATCTGTTTCACCAGGCTCGGCTTCATCGAGGCCGTAGTTCCTGCCTGGGAAGCCCTGCCTCCATAACCCTAACCCTAATTTGGGTTTTAATGCTAATGTTCTTCTGCAATGGAAACATCCCCCCATGGATACGGTGTATTAAAACGGAGTAGGGAAGCCATCCTGGTGGCCCACTCAAGTCTGTTTCACCAAGCTAGGCTTCACAGAGTGTCTGGTTCCCTCCAGGAAAGCCTAGCCTCCCCAACCTTACCCCTAACTAGAGTCTTGGCCCTAATTTTCTTGTGCAACTGAAACATTCCCCCGTCCAAACGGTGTACAAAAAGAAAGTAGGCAAGCTATCCCGATGGCCCACTCAGTCTGTTTCACCAAGCTAGGCTGCACCGAAGCCCAGGATCACGCTTGGGATCCGCAGTCTCCCCAACCCTAACCCTAACTTGAGTTTTTACACAAATTTTCTTGTGCAACTGAAACGATACCGCGTCTTCACAGTGCACAGAAAGCCAGTAGGAAAGCTATCCCGATGGCCCACTCAGTCTGTTTCACCAAGCTAGGCTACACCGAAGCCCAGGATCCCGCCTGGGAAGCCCAGCCTCCCCAACCCAGCCCTCACTTGGGTATTAATCCTAATTTTCCTGTGCAACTGAAACATCCCCTCGTCCATACAGCGTACAAAAAGACAGTAGGCAAGCAATCCTGATGGCCCACTCAGTCTGTTTCACCAGGCTCGGCTTCATCGAGGCCGTAGTTCCTGCCTGGGAAGCCCAGTCTCCCCAACCCTAACCCTAACTTGAGTCTTAACCCTAATTTTCTTGTGTAAGTGAAACATCCTCCCGTCCTTACGGTTTAGAAATAGGCATTAGGCAAGCCATCCCGATTGCCAACTCAATCTGTTCCACCAAGCTAGCCTTCACAGAGGGCCTGGTTCCTGCCTGGGAAGCCCGGTCTCACCAACCCTAACCCTAACTTGAGTCTTCTTAACCCTAATTTTCTTGTGCAAGTGAAACATCCCCCCGTCCATACGGTTTAGAAAAAGTCAGTAGGCAAGCGAACCCGATTGCCAACTCAATCTGTTCCACCAAACTAGCCTTCACAGAGGCCCTGGTTCCTGCCTGGGAAGCACAGTCTCCCCAACCCAGCCCTCACTTGGGTATTAATCCTAATTTTCCTGTGCAACTGAAACATCCCCTCGTCCATACAGCGTACAAAAAGACAGTAGGCAAGCAATCCTGATGGCCCACTCAGTCTGTTTCACCAGGCTCGGCTTCATCGAGGCCGTAGTTCCTGCCTGGGCAGCCCTGCCTCCATAACCCTAACCCTAATTTGGGTTTTAATGCTAATGTTCTTCTGCAATGGAAACATCCCCCCATGGATTACGGTGTATTAAAACGGAGTAGGGAAGCCATCCTGGTGGCCCACTCAAGTCTGTTTCACCAAGCTAGGCTTCACAGAGGGTCTGGTTCCCTCCAGGAAGGCCTGGCCTCCCCAACCTTACCCCTAACTAGAGTCTTGGCCCTAATTTTCTTGTGCAACTGAAACATTCCCCCGTCCAAACGGTGTACAAAAGGAAAGTAGGCAAGCTATCCCGATGGCCCACTCAGTCTTTTTCACCAAGCTGGGCTGCACCGAAGCCCAGGATCACGTTTGGGATCCGCAGTCTCCCCAACCCTAACCCTAACTTGAGTTTTTACACAAATTTTCTTGTGCAACTGAAACGATACCGCGTCCTCACAGTGCACAGAAAGCCAGTAGGAAAGCTATCCCGATGGCCCACTCAGTCTGTTTCACCAAGCTAGGCTACACCGAAGCCCAGGATCCCGCCTGGGAAGCCCAGCCTCCATAACCCTAACCCTAATTTGGGTCTTAATGCTAAGGTACTTCTGCAACGGGAACATCCCCCCATGGACACGATGTACTAAAACGGAGTAGGGAAGCCATCCTGGTGGCCCACTCAAGTCTGTTTCACCAAGCTAGGCTTCACAGAGGGTCTGGTTCCCTCCAGGGAAGCCTAGCCTCC
Organism: Heloderma suspectum; assembly: GCF_057233095.1. Lineage (NCBI taxonomy): Eukaryota > Metazoa > Chordata > Lepidosauria > Squamata > Helodermatidae > Heloderma > Heloderma suspectum. The sequence goes on from NC_139459.1 coordinate 145,585,992, forward strand.
CCAACCTTAACCCTAACTAGAGTCTTGGCCCTAATTTTCTTGTGCAACTGAAAAATTCCCCCGTCCAAACGGTGTACAAAAGGAAAGTAGGCAAGCTATCCCGATGGCCCACTCAGTCTTTTTCACCAAGCTGGGCTGCACCGAAGCCCAGGATTACGCTTGGGATCCGCAGTCTCCCCAACCCTAACCCTAACTTGAGTTTTTACACAAATTTTCTTGTGCAACTGAAATGATACCCTTTCCTTACAGTGCACAGAAAGCCAGAAGGAAAGCTATCCCGATGGCCCACTCAGTCTGTTTCACCAAGCTAGGCTACACCGAAAGCCAGGATCCCGCCTGGGAAGCCCAGTCTCCCCAACCCTAACCCTAACTTGAGTCTTAACCCTAATTTTCTTGTGTAAGTGAAACATCCTCCCGTCCTTACGGTTTAGAAAAAGGCAGTAGGCAAGCCATCCTGATTGCCAACTCAATCTGTTCCACCAAGCTAGCCTTCACAGAGGCCCTGGTTCCTGCCTGGGAAGCCCGGTCTCACCAACCCTAACCCTAACTTGAGTCTTCTTAACCCTAATTTTCTTGTGCAAGTGAAACATCCCCCCGTCCATACGGTTTAGAAAAATTCAGTAGGCAAGCGAACCCGATTGCCAACTCAATCTGTTCCACCAAGCTAGCCTTCACAGAGGCCCTGGTTCCTGCCTGGGAAGCACAGTCTCCCCAACCCAGCCCTCACTTGGGTATTAATCCTAATTTTCCTGTGCAACTGAAACATCCCCTCGTCCATACAGCGTACAAAAAGACAGTAGGCATGCAATCCTGATGGCCCACTCAATCTGTTTCACCAGGCTCGGCTTCATCGAGGCCGTAGTTCCTGCCTGGGAAGCCCTGCCTCCATAACCCTAACCCTAATTTGGGTTTTAATGCTAATGTTCTTCTGCAATGGAAACATCCCCCCATGGATACGGTGTATTAAAACGGAGTAGGGAAGCCATCCTGGTGGCCCACTCAAGTCTGTTTCACCAAGCTAGGCTTCACAGAGTGTCTGGTTCCCTCCAGGAAAGCCTAGCCTCCCCAACCTTACCCCTAACTAGAGTCTTGGCCCTAATTTTCTTGTGCAACTGAAACATTCCCCCGTCCAAACGGTGTACAAAAAGAAAGTAGGCAAGCTATCCCGATGGCCCACTCAGTCTGTTTCACCAAGCTAGGCTGCACCGAAGCCCAGGATCACGCTTGGGATCCGCAGTCTCCCCAACCCTAACCCTAACTTGAGTTTTTACACAAATTTTCTTGTGCAACTGAAACGATACCGCGTCTTCACAGTGCACAGAAAGCCAGTAGGAAAGCTATCCCGATGGCCCACTCAGTCTGTTTCACCAAGCTAGGCTACACCGAAGCCCAGGATCCCGCCTGGGAAGCCCAGCCTCCCCAACCCAGCCCTCACTTGGGTATTAATCCTAATTTTCCTGTGCAACTGAAACATCCCCTCGTCCATACAGCGTACAAAAAGACAGTAGGCAAGCAATCCTGATGGCCCACTCAGTCTGTTTCACCAGGCTCGGCTTCATCGAGGCCGTAGTTCCTGCCTGGGAAGCCCAGTCTCCCCAACCCTAACCCTAACTTGAGTCTTAACCCTAATTTTCTTGTGTAAGTGAAACATCCTCCCGTCCTTACGGTTTAGAAATAGGCATTAGGCAAGCCATCCCGATTGCCAACTCAATCTGTTCCACCAAGCTAGCCTTCACAGAGGGCCTGGTTCCTGCCTGGGAAGCCCGGTCTCACCAACCCTAACCCTAACTTGAGTCTTCTTAACCCTAATTTTCTTGTGCAAGTGAAACATCCCCCCGTCCATACGGTTTAGAAAAAGTCAGTAGGCAAGCGAACCCGATTGCCAACTCAATCTGTTCCACCAAACTAGCCTTCACAGAGGCCCTGGTTCCTGCCTGGGAAGCACAGTCTCCCCAACCCAGCCCTCACTTGGGTATTAATCCTAATTTTCCTGTGCAACTGAAACATCCCCTCGTCCATACAGCGTACAAAAAGACAGTAGGCAAGCAATCCTGATGGCCCACTCAGTCTGTTTCACCAGGCTCGGCTTCATCGAGGCCGTAGTTCCTGCCTGGGCAGCCCTGCCTCCATAACCCTAACCCTAATTTGGGTTTTAATGCTAATGTTCTTCTGCAATGGAAACATCCCCCCATGGATTACGGTGTATTAAAACGGAGTAGGGAAGCCATCCTGGTGGCCCACTCAAGTCTGTTTCACCAAGCTAGGCTTCACAGAGGGTCTGGTTCCCTCCAGGAAGGCCTGGCCTCCCCAACCTTACCCCTAACTAGAGTCTTGGCCCTAATTTTCTTGTGCAACTGAAACATTCCCCCGTCCAAACGGTGTACAAAAGGAAAGTAGGCAAGCTATCCCGATGGCCCACTCAGTCTTTTTCACCAAGCTGGGCTGCACCGAAGCCCAGGATCACGTTTGGGATCCGCAGTCTCCCCAACCCTAACCCTAACTTGAGTTTTTACACAAATTTTCTTGTGCAACTGAAACGATACCGCGTCCTCACAGTGCACAGAAAGCCAGTAGGAAAGCTATCCCGATGGCCCACTCAGTCTGTTTCACCAAGCTAGGCTACACCGAAGCCCAGGATCCCGCCTGGGAAGCCCAGCCTCCATAACCCTAACCCTAATTTGGGTCTTAATGCTAAGGTACTTCTGCAACGGGAACATCCCCCCATGGACACGATGTACTAAAACGGAGTAGGGAAGCCATCCTGGTGGCCCACTCAAGTCTGTTTCACCAAGCTAGGCTTCACAGAGGGTCTGGTTCCCTCCAGGGAAGCCTAGCCTCCCCAACCTTAACCCTAACTAGAGTCTTGGCCCTAATTTTCTTGTGCAACTGAAAAATTCCCCCGTCCAAACGGTGTACAAAAGGAAAGTAGGCAAGCTATCCCGATGGCCCACTCAGTCTTTTTCACCAAGCTGGGCTGCACCGAAGCCCAGGATTACGCTTGGGATCCGCAGTCTCCCCAACCCTAACCCTAACTTGAGTTTTTACACAAATTTTCTTGTGCAACTGAAATGATACCCTTTCCTTACAGTGCACAGAAAGCCAGAAGGAAAGCTATCCCGATGGCCCACTCAGTCTGTTTCACCAAGCTAGGCTACACCGAAAGCCAGGATCCCGCCTGGGAAGCCCAGTCTCCCCAACCCTAACCCTAACTTGAGTCTTAACCCTAATTTTCTTGTGTAAGTGAAACATCCTCCCGTCCTTACGGTTTAGAAAAAGGCAGTAGGCAAGCCATCCTGATTGCCAACTCAATCTGTTCCACCAAGCTAGCCTTCACAGAGGCCCTGGTTCCTGCCTGGGAAGCCCGGTCTCACCAACCCTAACCCTAACTTGAGTCTTCTTAACCCTAATTTTCTTGTGCAAGTGAAACATCCCCCCGTCCATACGGTTTAGAAAAATTCAGTAGGCAAGCGAACCCGATTGCCAACTCAATCTGTTCCACCAAGCTAGCCTTCACAGAGGCCCTGGTTCCTGCCTGGGAAGCACAGTCTCCCCAACCCAGCCCTCACTTGGGTATTAATCCTAATTTTCCTGTGCAACTGAAACATCCCCTCGTCCATACAGCGTACAAAAAGACAGTAGGCATGCAATCCTGATGGCCCACTCAATCTGTTTCACCAGGCTCGGCTTCATCGAGGCCGTAGTTCCTGCCTGGGAAGCCCTGCCTCCATAACCCTAACCCTAATTTGGGTTTTAATGCTAATGTTCTTCTGCAATGGAAACATCCCCCCATGGATACGGTGTATTAAAACGGAGTAGGGAAGCCATCCTGGTGGCCCACTCAAGTCTGTTTCACCAAGCTAGGCTTCACAGAGTGTCTGGTTCCCTCCAGGAAAGCCTAGCCTCCCCAACCTTACCCCTAACTAGAGTCTTGGCCCTAATTTTCTTGTGCAACTGAAACATTCCCCCGTCCAAACGGTGTACAAAAAGAAAGTAGGCAAGCTATCCCGATGGCCCACTCAGTCTGTTTCACCAAGCTAGGCTGCACCGAAGCCCAGGATCACGCTTGGGATCCGCAGTCTCCCCAACCCTAACCCTAACTTGAGTTTTTACACAAATTTTCTTGTGCAACTGAAACGATACCGCGTCTTCACAGTGCACAGAAAGCCAGTAGGAAAGCTATCCCGATGGCCCACTCAGTCTGTTTCACCAAGCTAGGCTACACCGAAGCCCAGGATCCCGCCTGGGAAGCCCAGCCTCCCCAACCCAGCCCTCACTTGGGTATTAATCCTAATTTTCCTGTGCAACTGAAACATCCCCTCGTCCATACAGCGTACAAAAAGACAGTAGGCAAGCAATCCTGATGGCCCACTCAGTCTGTTTCACCAGGCTCGGCTTCATCGAGGCCGTAGTTCCTGCCTGGGAAGCCCAGTCTCCCCAACCCTAACCCTAACTTGAGTCTTAACCCTAATTTTCTTGTGTAAGTGAAACATCCTCCCGTCCTTACGGTTTAGAAATAGGCATTAGGCAAGCCATCCCGATTGCCAACTCAATCTGTTCCACCAAGCTAGCCTTCACAGAGGGCCTGGTTCCTGCCTGGGAAGCCCGGTCTCACCAACCCTAACCCTAACTTGAGTCTTCTTAACCCTAATTTTCTTGTGCAAGTGAAACATCCCCCCGTCCATACGGTTTAGAAAAAGTCAGTAGGCAAGCGAACCCGATTGCCAACTCAATCTGTTCCACCAAACTAGCCTTCACAGAGGCCCTGGTTCCTGCCTGGGAAGCACAGTCTCCCCAACCCAGCCCTCACTTGGGTATTAATCCTAATTTTCCTGTGCAACTGAAACATCCCCTCGTCCATACAGCGTACAAAAAGACAGTAGGCAAGCAATCCTGATGGCCCACTCAGTCTGTTTCACCAGGCTCGGCTTCATCGAGGCCGTAGTTCCTGCCTGGGCAGCCCTGCCTCCATAACCCTAACCCTAATTTGGGTTTTAATGCTAATGTTCTTCTGCAATGGAAACATCCCCCCATGGATACGGTGTATTAAAACGGAGTAGGGAAGCCATCCTGGTGGCCCACTCAAGTCTGTTTCACCAAGCTAGGCTTCACAGAGGGTCTGGTTCCCTCCAGGAAGGCCTGGCCTCCCCAACCTTACCCCTAACTAGAGTCTTGGCCCTAATTTTCTTGTGCAACTGAAACATTCCCCCGTCCAAACGGTGTACAAAAGGAAAGTAGGCAAGCTATCCCGATGGCCCACTCAGTCTTTTTCACCAAGCTGGGCTGCACCGAAGCCCAGGATCACGTTTGGGATCCGCAGTCTCCCCAACCCTAACCCTAACTTGAGTTTTTACACAAATTTTCTTGTGCAACTGAAACGATACCGCGTCCTCACAGTGCACAGAAAGCCAGTAGGAAAGCTATCCCGATGGCCCACTCAGTCTGTTTCACCAAGCTAGGCTACACCGAAGCCCAGGATCCCGCCTGGGAAGCCCAGCCTCCATAACCCTAACCCTAATTTGGGTCTTAATGCTAAGGTACTTCTGCAACGGGAACATCCCCCCATGGACACGATGTACTAAAACGGAGTAGGGAAGCCATCCTGGTGGCCCACTCAAGTCTGTTTCACCAAGCTAGGCTTCACAGAGGGTCTGGTTCCCTCCAGGGAAGCCTAGCCTCCCCAACCTTAACCCTAACTAGAGTCTTGGCCCTAATTTTCTTGTGCAACTGAAAAATTCCCCCGTCCAAACGGTGTACAAAAGGAAAGTAGGCAAGCTATCCCGATGGCCCACTCAGTCTTTTTCACCAAGCTGGGCTGCACCGAAGCCCAGGATTACGCTTGGGATCCGCAGTCTCCCCAACCCTAACCCTAACTTGAGTTTTTACACAAATTTTCTTGTGCAACTGAAATGATACCCTTTCCTTACAGTGCACAGAAAGCCAGAAGGAAAGCTATCCCGATGGCCCACTCAGTCTGTTTCACCAAGCTAGGCTACACCGAAAGCCAGGATCCCGCCTGGGAAGCCCAGTCTCCCCAACCCTAACCCTAACTTGAGTCTTAACCCTAATTTTCTTGTGTAAGTGAAACATCCTCCCGTCCTTACGGTTTAGAAAAAGGCAGTAGGCAAGCCATCCTGATTGCCAACTCAATCTGTTCCACCAAGCTAGCCTTCACAGAGGCCCTGGTTCCTGCCTGGGAAGCCCGGTCTCACCAACCCTAACCCTAACTTGAGTCTTCTTAACCCTAATTTTCTTGTGCAAGTGAAACATCCCCCCGTCCATACGGTTTAGAAAAAGTCAGTAGGCAAGCGAACCCGATTGCCAACTCAATCTGTTCCACCAAGCTAGCCTTCACAGAGGCCCTGGTTCCTGCCTGGGAAGCACAGTCTCCCCAACCCAGCCCTCACTTGGGTATTAATCCTAATTTTCCTGTGCAACTGAAACATCCCCTCGTCCATACAGCGTACAAAAAGACAGTAGGCATGCAATCCTGATGGCCCACTCAATCTGTTTCACCAGGCTCGGCTTCATCGAGGCCGTAGTTCCTGCCTGGGAAGCCCTGCCTCCATAACCCTAACCCTAATTTGGGTTTTAATGCTAATGTTCTTCTGCAATGGAAACATCCCCCCATGGATACGGTGTATTAAAACGGAGTAGGGAAGCCATCCTGGTGGCCCACTCAAGTCTGTTTCACCAAGCTAGGCTTCACAGAGTGTCTGGTTCCCTCCAGGAAAGCCTAGCCTCCCCAACCTTACCCCTAACTAGAGTCTTGGCCCTAATTTTCTTGTGCAACTGAAACATTCCCCCGTCCAAACGGTGTACAAAAAGAAAGTAGGCAAGCTATCCCGATGGCCCACTCAGTCTGTTTCACCAAGCTAGGCTGCACCGAAGCCCAGGATCACGCTTGGGATCCGCAGTCTCCCCAACCCTAACCCTAACTTGAGTTTTTACACAAATTTTCTTGTGCAACTGAAACGATACCGCGTCTTCACAGTGCACAGAAAGCCAGTAGGAAAGCTATCCCGATGGCCCACTCAGTCTGTTTCACCAAGCTAGGCTACACCGAAGCCCAGGATCCCGCCTGGGAAGCCCAGCCTCCCCAACCCAGCCCTCACTTGGGTATTAATCCTAATTTTCCTGTGCAACTGAAACATCCCCTCGTCCATACAGCGTACAAAAAGACAGTAGGCAAGCAATCCTGATGGCCCACTCAGTCGGTTTCACCAGGCTCGGCTTCATCGAGGCCGTAGTTCCTGCCTGGGAAGCCCAGTCTCCCCAACCCTAACCCTAACTTGAGTCTTAACCCTAATTTTCTTGTGTAAGTGAAACATCCTCCCGTCCTTACGGTTTAGAAATAGGCATTAGGCAAGCCATCCCGATTGCCAACTCAATCTGTTCCACCAAGCTAGCCTTCACAGAGGGCCTGGTTCCTGCCTGGGAAGCCCGGTCTCACCAACCCTAACCCTAACTTGAGTCTTCTTAACCCTAATTTTCTTGTGCAAGTGAAACATCCCCCCGTCCATACGGTTTAGAAAAAGTCAGTAGGCAAGCGAACCCGATTGCCAACTCAATCTGTTCCACCAAACTAGCCTTCACAGAGGCCCTGGTTCCTGCCTGGGAAGCACAGTCTCCCCAACCCAGCCCTCACTTGGGTATTAATCCTAATTTTCCTGTGCAACTGAAACATCCCCTCGTCCATACAGCGTACAAAAAGACAGTAGGCAAGCAATCCTGATGGCCCACTCAGTCTGTTTCACCAGGCTCGGCTTCATCGAGGCCGTAGTTCCTGCCTGGGCAGCCCTGCCTCCATAACCCTAACCCTAATTTGGGTTTTAATGCTAATGTTCTTCTGCAATGGAAACATCCCCCCATGGATACGGTGTATTAAAACGGAGTAGGGAAGCCATCCTGGTGGCCCACTCAAGTCTGTTTCACCAAGCTAGGCTTCACAGAGGGTCTGGTTCCCTCCAGGAAGGCCTGGCCTCCCCAACCTTACCCCTAACTAGAGTCTTGGCCCTAATTTTCTTGTGCAACTGAAACATTCCCCCGTCCAAACGGTGTACAAAAGGAAAGTAGGCAAGCTATCCCGATGGCCCACTCAGTCTTTTTCACCAAGCTGGGCTGCACCGAAGCCCAGGATCACGTTTGGGATCCGCAGTCTCCCCAACCCTAACCCTAACTTGAGTTTTTACACAAATTTTCTTGTGCAACTGAAACGATACCGCGTCCTCACAGTGCACAGAAAGCCAGTAGGAAAGCTATCCCGATGGCCCACTCAGTCTGTTTCACCAAGCTAGGCTACACCGAAGCCCAGGATCCCGCCTGGGAAGCCCAGCCTCCATAACCCTAACCCTAATTTGGGTCTTAATGCTAAGGTACTTCTGCAACGGGAACATCCCCCCATGGACACGATGTACTAAAACGGAGTAGGGAAGCCATCCTGGTGGCCCACTCAAGTCTGTTTCACCAAGCTAGGCTTCACAGAGGGTCTGGTTCCCTCCAGGGAAGCCTAGCCTCCCCAACCTTAACCCTAACTAGAGTCTTGGCCCTAATTTTCTTGTGCAACTGAAAAATTCCCCCGTCCAAACGGTGTACAAAAGGAAAGTAGGCAAGCTATCCCGATGGCCCACTCAGTCTTTTTCACCAAGCTGGGCTGCACCGAAGCCCAGGATTACGCTTGGGATCCGCAGTCTCCCCAACCCTAACCCTAACTTGAGTTTTTACACAAATTTTCTTGTGCAACTGAAATGATACCCTTTCCTTACAGTGCACAGAAAGCCAGAAGGAAAGCTATCCCGATGGCCCACTCAGTCTGTTTCACCAAGCTAGGCTACACCGAAGGCCAGGATCCCGCATGGGAAGCCCAGTCTCCCCAACCCTAACCCTAACTTGAGTCTTAACCCTAATTTTCTTGTGTAAGTGAAACATCCTCCCGTCCTTACGGTTTAGAAAAAGGCAGTAGGCAAGCCATCCTGATTGCCAACTCAATCTGTTCCACCAAGCTAGCCTTCACAGAGGCCCTGGTTCCTGCCTGGGAAGCCCGGTCTCACCAACCCTAACCCTAACTTGAGGCTTCTTAACCCTAATTTTCTTGTGCAAGTGAAACATCCCCCCGTCCATACGGTTTAGAAAAATTCAGTAGGCAAGCGAACCCGATTGCCAACTCAATCTGTTCCACCAAGCTAGCCTTCACAGAGGCCCTGGTTCCTGCCTGGGAAGCACAGTCTCCCCAACCCAGCCCTCACTTGGGTATTAATCCTAATTTTCCTGTGCAACTGAAACATCCCCTCGTCCATACAGCGTACAAAAAGACAGTAGGCATGCAATCCTGATGGCCCACTCAATCTGTTTCACCAGGCTCGGCTTCATCGAGGCCGTAGTATCTGCCTGGGAAGCCCTGCCTCCATAACCCTAACCCTAATTTGGGTTTTAATGCTAATGTTCTTCTGCAATGGAAACATCCCCCCATGGATACGGTGTATTAAAACGGAGTAGGGAAGCCATCCTGGTGGCCCACTCAAGTCTGTTTCACCAAGCTAGGCTTCACAGAGTGTCTGGTTCCCTCCAGGAAAGCCTAGCCTCCCCAACCTTACCCCTAACTAGAGTCTTGGCCCTAATTTTCTTGTGCAACTGAAACATTCCCCCGTCCAAACGGTGTACAAAAAGAAAGTAGGCAAGCTATCCCGATGGCCCACTCAGTCTGTTTCACCAAGCTAGGCTGCACCGAAGCCCAGGATCACGCTTGGGATCCGCAGTCTCCCCAACCCTAACCCTAACTTGAGTTTTTACACAAATTTTCTTGTGCAACTGAAACGATACCGCGTCTTCACAGTGCACAGAAAGCCAGTAGGAAAGCTATCCCGATGGCCCACTCAGTCTGTTTCACCAAGCTAGGCTACACCGAAGCCCAGGATCCCGCCTGGGAAGCCCAGCCTCCCCAACCCAGCCCTCATTTGGGTATTAATCCTAATTTTCCTGTGCAACTGAAACATCCCCTCGTCCATACAGCGTACAAAAAGACAGTAGGCAAGCAATCCTGATGGCCCACTCAGTCTGTTTCACCAGGCTCGGCTTCATCGAGGCCGTAGTTCCTGCCTGGGTAGCCCAGTCTCCCCAACCCTAACCCTAACTTGAGTCTTAACCCTAATTTTCTTGTGTAAGTGAAACATCCTCCCATTCTTACGGTTTAGAAAAAGGCATTAGGCAAGCCATCCCGATTGCCAACTCAATCTGTTCCACCAAGCTAGCCTTCACAGAGGGCCTGGTTCCTGCCTGGGAAGCCCGGTCTCACCAACCCTAACCCTAACTTGAGTCTTCTTAACCCTAATTTTCTTGTGCAAGTGAAACATCCCCCCGTCCTTACGGTTTAGAAAAAGTCAGTAGGCAAGCGAACCCGATTGCCAACTCAATCTGTTCCACCAAACTAGCCTTCACAGAGGCCCTGGTTCCTGCCTGGGAAGCACAGTCTCCCCAACCCAGCCCTCACTTGGGTATTAATCCTAATTTTCCTGTGCAACTGAAACATCCCCTCGTCCATACTGCGTACAAAAAGACAGTAGGCAAGCAATCCTGATGGCCCACTCAGTCTGTTTCACCAGGCTCGGCTTCATCGAGGCCGTAGTTCCTGCCTGGGCAGCCCTGCCTCCATAACCCTAACCCTAATTTGGGTTTTAATGCTAATGTTCTTCTGCAATGGAAACATCCCCCCATGGATACGGTGTATTAAAACGGAGTAGGGAAGCCATCCTGGTGGCCCACTCAAGTCTGTTTCACCAAGCTAGGCTTCACAGAGGGTCTGGTTCCCTCCAGGAAGGCCTGGCCTCCCCAACCTTACCCCTAACTAGAGTCTTGGCCCTAATTTTCTTGTGCAACTGAAACATTCCCCCGTCCAAACGGTGTACAAAAGGAAAGTAGGCAAGCTATCCCGATGGCCCACTCAGTCTTTTTCACCAAGCTGGGCTGCACCGAAGCCCAGGATCACGTTTGGGATCCGCAGTCTCCCCAACCCTAACCCTAACTTGAGTTTTTACACAAATTTTCTTCTGCAACTGAAACGATACCGCGTCCTCACAGTGCACAGAAAGCCAGTAGGAAAGCTATCCCGATGGCCCACTCAGTCTGTTTCACCAAGCTAGCCTACACCGAAGCCCAGGATCCCGCCTGGGAAGCCCAGCCTCCATAACCTTAACCCTAATTTGGGTCTTAATGCTAATGTACTTCTGCAACGGGAACATCCCCCCATGGACACGATGTACTAAAACGGAGTAGGGAAGCCATCCTGGTGGCCCACTCAAGTCTGTTTCACCAAGCTAGGCTTCACAGAGGGTCTGGTTCCCTCCAGGGAAGCCTAGCCTCCCCAACCTTAACCCTAACTAGAGTCTTGGCCCTAATTTTCTTGTGCAACTGAAAAATTCCCCCGTCCAAACGGTGTACAAAAGGAAAGTAGGCAAGCTATCCCGATGGCCCACTCAGTCTTTTTCACCAAGCTGGGCTGCACCGAAGCCCAGGATTAGGCTTGGGATCCGCAGTCTCCCCAACCCTAACCCTAACTTGAGTTTTTACACAAATTTTCTTGTGCAACTGAAATGATACCCTTTCCTTACAGTGCACAGAAAGCCAGAAGGAAAGCTATCCCGATGGCCCACTCAGTCTGTTTCACCAAGCTAGGCTACACCGAAGGCCAGGATCCCGCCTGGGAAGCCCAGTCTCCCCAACCCTAACCCTAACTTGAGTCTTAACCCTAATTTTCTTGTGTAAGTGAAACATCCTCCCGTCCTTACGGTTTAGAAAAAGGCAGTAGGCAAGCCATCCTGATTGCCAACTCAATCTGTTCCACCAAGCTAGCCTTCACAGAGGCCCTGGTTCCTGCCTGGGAAGCCCGGTCTCACCAACCCTAACCCTAACTTGAGTCTTCTTAACCCTAATTTTCTTGTGCAAGTGAAACATCCCCCCGTCCATACGGTTTAGAAAAATTCAGTAGGCAAGCGAACCCGATTGCCAACTCAATCTGTTCCACCAAGCTAGCCTTCACAGAGGCCCTGGTTCCTGCCTGGGAAGCACAGTCTCCCCAACCCAGCCCTCACTTGGGTATTAATCCTAATTTTCCTGTGCAACTGAAACATCCCCTCGTCCATACAGCGTACAAAAAGACAGTAGGCATGCAATCCTGATGGCCCACTCAATCTGTTTCACCAGGCTCGGCTTCATCGAGGCCGTAGTTCCTGCCTGGGAAGCCCTGCCTCCATAACCCTAACCCTAATTTGGGTTTTTATGCTAATGTTCTTCTGCAATGGAAACATCCCCCCATGGATACGGTGTATTAAAACGGAGTAGGGAAGCCATCCTGGTGGCCCACTCAAGTCTGTTTCACCAAGCTAGGCTTCACAGAGTGTCTGGTTCCCTCCAGGAAAGCCTAGCCTCCCCAACCTTACCCCTAACTAGAGTCTTGGCCCTAATTTTCTTGTGCAACTGAAACATTCCCCCGTCCAAACGGTGTACAAAAAGAAAGTAGGCAAGCTATCCCGATGGCCCACTCAGTCTGTTTCACCAAGCTAGGCTGCACCGAAGCCCAGGATCACGCTTGGGATCCGCAGTCTCCCCAACCCTAACCCTAACTTGAGTTTTTACACAAATTTTCTTGTGCAACTGAAACGATACCGCGTCTTCACAGTGCACAGAAAGCCAGTAGGAAAGCTATCCCGATGGCCCACTCAGTCTGTTTCACCAAGCTAGGCTACACCGAAGCCCAGGATCCCGCCTGGGAAGCCCAGCCTCCCCAACCCAGCCCTCACTTGGGTATTAATCCTAATTTTCCTGTGCAACTGAAACATCCCCTCGTCCATACAGCGTACAAAAAGACAGTAGGCAAGCAATCCTGATGGCCCACTCAGTCTGTTTCACCAGGCTCGGCTTCATCGAGGCCGTAGTTCCTGCCTGGGAAGCCCAGTCTCCCCAACCCTAACCCTAACTTGAGTCTTAACCCTAATTTTCTTGTGTAAGTGAAACATCCTCCCGTCCATACGGTTTAGAAATAGGCATTAGGCAAGCCATCCCGATTGCCAACTCAATCTGTTCCACCAAGCTAGCCTTCACAGAGGGCCTGGTTCCTGCCTGGGAAGCCCGGTCTCACCAACCCTAACCCTAACTTGAGTCTTCTTAACCCTAATTTTCTTGTGCAAGTGAAACATCCCCCCGTCCATACGGTTTAGAAAAAGTCAGTAGGCAAGCGAACCCGATTGCCAACTCAATCTGTTCCACCAAACTAGCCTTCACAGAGGCCCTGGTTCCTGCCTGGGAAGCACAGTCTCCCCAACCCAGCCCTCACTTGGGTATTAATCCTAATTTTCCTGTGCAACTGAAACATCCCCTCGTCCATACAGCGTACAAAAAGACAGTAGGCAAGCAATCCTGATGGCCCACTCAGTCTGTTTCACCAGGCTCGGCTTCATCGAGGCCGTAGTTCCTGCCTGGGCAGCCCTGCCTCCATAACCCTAACCCTAATTTGGGTTTTAATGCTAATGTTCTTCTGCAATGGAAACATCCCCCCATGGATACGGTGTATTAAAACGGAGTAGGGAAGCCATCCTGGTGGCCCACTCAAGTCTGTTTAACCAAGCTAGGCTTCACAGAGGGTCTGGTTCCCTCCAGGAAGGCCTGGCCTCCCCAACCTTACCCCTAACTAGAGTCTTGGCCCTAATTTTCTTGTGCAACTGAAACATTCCCCCGTCCAAACGGTGTACAAAAGGAAAGTAGGCAAGCTATCCCGATGGCCCACTCAGTCTTTTTCACCAAGCTGGGCTGCACCGAAGCCCAGGATCACGTTTGGGATCCGCAGTCTCCCCAACCCTAACCCTAACTTGAGTTTTTACACAAATTTTCTTGTGCAACTGAAACGATACCGCGTCCTCACAGTGCACAGAAAGCCAGTAGGAAAGCTATCCCGATGGCCCACTCAGTCTGTTTCACCAAGCTAGGCTACACCGAAGCCCAGGATCCCGCCTGGGAAGCCCAGCCTCCATAACCCTAACCCTAATTTGGGTCTTAATGCTAAGGTACTTCTGCAACGGGAACATCCCCCCATGGACACGATGTACTAAAACGGAGTAGGGAAGCCATCCTGGTGGCCCACTCAAGTCTGTTTCACCAAGCTAGGCTTCACAGAGGGTCTGGTTCCCTCCAGGGAAGCCTAGCCTCCCCAACCTTAACCCTAACTAGAGTCTTGGCCCTAATTTTCTTGTGCAACTGAAAAATTCCCCCGTCCAAACGGTGTACAAAAGGAAAGTAGGCAAGCTATCCCGATGGCCCACTCAGTCTTTTTCACCAAGCTGGGCTGCACCGAAGCCCAGGATTACGCTTGGGATCCGCAGTCTCCCCAACCCTAACCCTAACTTGAGTTTTTACACAAATTTTCTTGTGCAACTGAAATGATACCCTTTCCTTACAGTGCACAGAAAGCCAGAAGGAAAGCTATCCCGATGGCCCACTCAGTCTGTTTCACCAAGCTAGGCTACACCGAAAGCCAGGATCCCGCCTGGGAAGCCCAGTCTCCCCAACCCTAACCCTAACTTGAGTCTTAACCCTAATTTTCTTGTGTAAGTGAAACATCCTCCCGTCCTTACGGTTTAGAAAAAGGCAGTAGGCAAGCCATCCTGATTGCCAACTCAATCTGTTCCACCAAGCTAGCCTTCACAGAGGCCCTGGTTCCTGCCTGGGAAGCCCGGTCTCACCAACCCTAACCCTAACTTGAGTCTTCTTAACCCTAATTTTCTTGTGCAAGTGAAACATCCCCCCATCCATACGGTTTAGAAAAATTCAGTAGGCAAGCGAACCCGATTGCCAACTCAATCTGTTCCACCAAGCTAGCCTTCACAGAGGCCCTGGTTCCTGCCTGGGAAGCACAGTCTCCCCAACCCAGCCCTCACTTGGGTATTAATCCTAATTTTCCTGTGCAACTGAAACATCCCCTCGTCCATACAGCGTACAAAAAGACAGTAGGCATGCAATCCTGATGGCCCACTCAATCTGTTTCACCAGGCTCGGCTTCATCGAGGCCGTAGTTCCTGCCTGGGAAGCCCTGCCTCCATAACCCTAACCCTAATTTGGGTTTTAATGCTAATGTTCTTCTGCAATGGAAACATCCCCCCATGGATACGGTGTATTAAAACGGAGTAGGGAAGCCATCCTGGTGGCCCACTCAAGTCTGTTTCACCAAGCTAGGCTTCACAGAGTGTCTGGTTCCCTCCAGGAAAGCCTAGCCTCCCCAACCTTACCCCTAACTAGAGTCTTGGCCCTAATTTTCTTGTGCAACTGAAACATTCCCCCGTCCAAACGGTGTACAAAAAGAAAGTAGGCAAGCTATCCCGATGGCCCACTCAGTCTGTTTCACCAAGCTAGGCTGCACCGAAGCCCAGGATCACGCTTGGGATCCGCAGTCTCCCCAACCCTAACCCTAACTTGAGTTTTTACACAAATTTTCTTGTGCAACTGAAACGATACCGCGTCTTCACAGTGCACAGAAAGCCAGTAGGAAAGCTATCCCGATGGCCCACTCAGTCTGTTTCACCAAGCTAGGCTACACCGAAGCCCAGGATCCCGCCTGGGAAGCCCAGCCTCCCCAACCCAGCCCTCACTTGGGTATTAATCCTAATTTTCCTGTGCAACTGAAACATCCCCTCGTCCATACAGCGTACAAAAAGACAGTAGGCAAGCAATCCTGATGGCCCACTCAGTCGGTTTCACCAGGCTCGGCTTCATCGAGGCCGTAGTTCCTGCCTGGGAAGCCCAGTCTCCCCAACCCTAACCCTAACTTGAGTCTTAACCCTAATTTTCTTGTGTAAGTGAAACATCCTCCCGTCCTTACGGTTTAGAAATAGGCATTAGGCAAGCCATCCCGATTGCCAACTCAATCTGTTCCACCAAGCTAGCCTTCACAGAGGGCCTGGTTCCTGCCTGGGAAGCCCGGTCTCACCAACCCTAACCCTAACTTGAGTCTTCTTAACCCTAATTTTCTTGTGCAAGTGAAACATCCCCCCGTCCATACGGTTTAGAAAAAGTCAGTAGGCAAGCGAACCCGATTGCCAACTCAATCTGTTCCACCAAACTAGCCTTCACAGAGGCCCTGGTTCCTGCCTGGGAAGCACAGTCTCCCCAACCCAGCCCTCACTTGGGTATTAATCCTAATTTTCCTGTGCAACTGAAACATCCCCTCGTCCATACAGCGTACAAAAAGACAGTAGGCAAGCAATCCTGATGGCCCACTCAGTCTGTTTCACCAGGCTCGGCTTCATCGAGGCCGTAGTTCCTGCCTGGGCAGCCCTGCCTCCATAACCCTAACCCTAATTTGGGTTTTAATGCTAATGTTCTTCTGCAATGGAAACATCCCCCCATGGATACGGTGTATTAAAACGGAGTAGGGAAGCCATCCTGGTGGCCCACTCAAGTCTGTTTCACCAAGCTAGGCTTCACAGAGGGTCTGGTTCCCTCCAGGAAGGCCTGGCCTCCCCAACCTTACCCCTAACTAGAGTCTTGGCCCTAATTTTCTTGTGCAACTGAAACATTCCCCCGTCCAAACGGTGTACAAAAGGAAAGTAGGCAAGCTATCCCGATGGCCCACTCAGTCTTTTTCACCAAGCTGGGCTGCACCGAAGCCCAGGATCACGTTTGGGATCCGCAGTCTCCCCAACCCTAACCCTAACTTGAGTTTTTACACAAATTTTCTTGTGCAACTGAAACGATACCGCGTCCTCACAGTGCACAGAAAGCCAGTAGGAAAGCTATCCCGATGGCCCACTCAGTCTGTTTCACCAAGCTAGGCTACACCGAAGCCCAGGATCCCGCCTGGGAAGCCCAGCCTCCATAACCCTAACCCTAATTTGGGTCTTAATGCTAAGGTACTTCTGCAACGGGAACATCCCCCCATGGACACGATGTACTAAAACGGAGTAGGGAAGCCATCCTGGTGGCCCACTCAAGTCTGTTTCACCAAGCTAGGCTTCACAGAGGGTCTGGTTCCCTCCAGGGAAGCCTAGCCTCCCCAACCTTAACCCTAACTAGAGTCTTGGCCCTAATTTTCTTGTGCAACTGAAAAATTCCCCCGTCCAAACGGTGTACAAAAGGAAAGTAGGCAAGCTATCCCGATGGCCCACTCAGTCTTTTTCACCAAGCTGGGCTGCACCGAAGCCCAGGATTACGCTTGGGATCCGCAGTCTCCCCAACCCTAACCCTAACTTGAGTTTTTACACAAATTTTCTTGTGCAACTGAAATGATACCCTTTCCTTACAGTGCACAGAAAGCCAGAAGGAAAGCTATCCCGATGGCCCACTCAGTCTGTTTCACCAAGCTAGGCTACACCGAAGGCCAGGATCCCGCCTGGGAAGCCCAGTCTCCCCAACCCTAACCCTAACTTGAGTCTTAACCCTAATTTTCTTGTGTAAGTGAAACATCCTCCCGTCCTTACGGTTTAGAAAAAGGCAGTAGGCAAGCCATCCTGATTGCCAACTCAATCTGTTCCACCAAGCTAGCCTTCACAGAGGCCCTGGTTCCTGCCTGGGAAGCCCGGTCTCACCAACCCTAACCCTAACTTGAGTCTTCTTAACCCTAATTTTCTTGTGCAAGTGAAACATCCCCCCGTCCATACGGTTTAGAAAAATTCAGTAGGCAAGCGAACCCGATTGCCAACTCAATCTGTTCCACCAAGCTAGCCTTCACAGAGGCCCTGGTTCCTGCCTGGGAAGCACAGTCTCCCCAACCCAGCCCTCACTTGGGTATTAATCCTAATTTTCCTGTGCAACTGAAACATCCCCTCGTCCATACAGCGTACAAAAAGACAGTAGGCATGCAATCCTGATGGCCCACTCAATCTGTTTCACCAGGCTCGGCTTCATCGAGGCCGTAGTATCTGCCTGGGAAGCCCTGCCTCCATAACCCTAACCCTAATTTGGGTTTTAATGCTAATGTTCTTCTGCAATGGAAACATCCCCCCATGGATACGGTGTATTAAAACGGAGTAGGGAAGCCATCCTGGTGGCCCACTCAAGTCTGTTTCACCAAGCTAGGCTTCACAGAGTGTCTGGTTCCCTCCAGGAAAGCCTAGCCTCCCCAACCTTACCCCTAACTAGAGTCTTGGCCCTAATTTTCTTGTGCAACTGAAACATTCCCCCGTCCAAACGGTGTACAAAAAGAAAGTAGGCAAGCTATCCCGATGGCCCACTCAGTCTGTTTCACCAAGCTAGGCTGCACCGAAGCCCAGGATCACGCTTGGGATCCGCAGTCTCCCCAACCCTAACCCTAACTTGAGTTTTTACACAAATTTTCTTGTGCAACTGAAATGATACCGCGTCTTCACAGTGCACAGAAAGCCAGTAGGAAAGCTATCCCGATGGCCCACTCAGTCTGTTTCACCAAGCTAGGCTACACCGAAGCCCAGGATCCCGCCTGGGAAGCCCAGCCTCCCCAACCCAGCCCTCATTTGGGTATTAATCCTAATTTTCCTGTGCAACTGAAACATCCCCTCGTCCATACAGCGTACAAAAAGACAGTAGGCAAGCAATCCTGATGGCCCACTCAGTCTGTTTCACCAGGCTCGGCTTCATCGAGGCCGTAGTTCCTGCCTGGGTAGCCCAGTCTCCCCAACCCTAACCCTAACTTGAGTCTTAACCCTAATTTTCTTGTGTAAGTGAAACATCCTCCCATTCTTACGGTTTAGAAAAAGGCATTAGGCAAGCCATCCCGATTGCCAACTCAATCTGTTCCACCAAGCTAGCCTTCACAGAGGGCCTGGTTCCTGCCTGGGAAGCCCGGTCTCACCAACCCTAACCCTAACTTGAGTCTTCTTAACCCTAATTTTCTTGTGCAAGTGAAACATCCCCCCGTCCTTACGGTTTAGAAAAAGTCAGTAGGCAAGCGAACCCGATTGCCAACTCAATCTGTTCCACCAAACTAGCCTTCACAGAGGCCCTGGTTCCTGCCTGGGAAGCACAGTCTCCCCAACCCAGCCCTCACTTGGGTATTAATCCTAATTTTCCTGTGCAACTGAAACATCCCCTCGTCCATACTGCGTACAAAAAGACAGTAGGCAAGCAATCCTGATGGCCCACTCAGTCTGTTTCACCAGGCTCGGCTTCATCGAGGCCGTAGTTCCTGCCTGGGCAGCCCTGCCTCCATAACCCTAACCCTAATTTGGGTTTTAATGCTAATGTTCTTCTGCAATGGAAACATCCCCCCATGGATACGGTGTATTAAAACGGAGTAGGGAAGCCATCCTGGTGGCCCACTCAAGTCTGTTTCACCAAGCTAGGCTTCACAGAGGGTCTGGTTCCCTCCAGGAAGGCCTGGCCTCCCCAACCTTACCCCTAACTAGAGTCTTGGCCCTAATTTTCTTGTGCAACTGAAACATTCCCCCGTCCAAACGGTGTACAAAAGGAAAGTAGGCAAGCTATCCCGATGGCCCACTCAGTCTTTTTCACCAAGCTGGGCTGCACCGAAGCCCAGGATCACGTTTGGGATCCGCAGTCTCCCCAACCCTAACCCTAACTTGAGTTTTTACACAAATTTTCTTCTGCAACTGAAACGATACCGCGTCCTCACAGTGCACAGAAAGCCAGTAGGAAAGCTATCCCGATGGCCCACTCAGTCTGTTTCACCAAGCTAGCCTACACCGAAGCCCAGGATCCCGCCTGGGAAGCCCAGCCTCCATAACCTTAACCCTAATTTGGGTCTTAATGCTAATGTACTTCTGCAACGGGAACATCCCCCCATGGACACGATGTACTAAAACGGAGTAGGGAAGCCATCCTGGTGGCCCACTCAAGTCTGTTTCACCAAGCTAGGCTTCACAGAGGGTCTGGTTCCCTCCAGGGAAGCCTAGCCTCCCCAACCTTAACCCTAACTAGAGTCTTGGCCCTAATTTTCTTGTGCAACTGAAAAATTCCCCCGTCCAAACGGTGTACAAAAGGAAAGTAGGCAAGCTATCCCGATGGCCCACTCAGTCTTTTTCACCAAGCTGGGCTGCACCGAAGCCCAGGATTAGGCTTGGGATCCGCAGTCTCCCCAACCCTAACCCTAACTTGAGTTTTTACACAAATTTTCTTGTGCAACTGAAATGATACCCTTTCCTTACAGTGCACAGAAAGCCAGAAGGAAAGCTATCCCGATGGCCCACTCAGTCTGTTTCACCAAGCTAGGCTACACCGAAGGCCAGGATCCCGCCTGGGAAGCCCAGTCTCCCCAACCCTAACCCTAACTTGAGTCTTAACCCTAATTTTCTTGTGTAAGTGAAACATCCTCCCGTCCTTACGGTTTAGAAAAAGGCAGTAGGCAAGCCATCCTGATTGCCAACTCAATCTGTTCCACCAAGCTAGCCTTCACAGAGGCCCTGGTTCCTGCCTGGGAAGCCCGGTCTCACCAACCCTAACCCTAACTTGAGTCTTCTTAACCCTAATTTTCTTGTGCAAGTGAAACATCCCCCCGTCCATACGGTTTAGAAAAATTCAGTAGGCAAGCGAACCCGATTGCCAACTCAATCTGTTCCACCAAGCTAGCCTTCACAGAGGCCCTGGTTCCTGCCTGGGAAGCACAGTCTCCCCAACCCAGCCCTCACTTGGGTATTAATCCTAATTTTCCTGTGCAACTGAAACATCCCCTCGTCCATACAGCGTACAAAAAGACAGTAGGCATGCAATCCTGATGGCCCACTCAATCTGTTTCACCAGGCTCGGCTTCATCGAGGCCGTAGTTCCTGCCTGGGAAGCCCTGCCTCCATAACCCTAACCCTAATTTGGGTTTTTATGCTAATGTTCTTCTGCAATGGAAACATCCCCCCATGGATACGGTGTATTAAAACGGAGTAGGGAAGCCATCCTGGTGGCCCACTCAAGTCTGTTTCACCAAGCTAGGCTTCACAGAGTGTCTGGTTCCCTCCAGGAAAGCCTAGCCTCCCCAACCTTACCCCTAACTAGAGTCTTGGCCCTAATTTTCTTGTGCAACTGAAACATTCCCCCGTCCAAACGGTGTACAAAAAGAAAGTAGGCAAGCTATCCCGATGGCCCACTCAGTCTGTTTCACCAAGCTAGGCTGCACCGAAGCCCAGGATCACGCTTGGGATCCGCAGTCTCCCCAACCCTAACCCTAACTTGAGTTTTTACACAAATTTTCTTGTGCAACTGAAACGATACCGCGTATTCACAGTGCACAGAAAGCCAGTAGGAAAGCTATCCCGATGGCCCACTCAGTCTGTTTCACCAAGCTAGGCTACACCGAAGCCCAGGATCCCGCCTGGGAAGCCCAGCCTCCCCAACCCAGCCCTCACTTGGGTATTAATCCTAATTTTCCTGTGCAACTGAAACATCCCCTCGTCCATACAGCGTACAAAAAGACAGTAGGCAAGCAATCCTGATGGCCCACTCAGTCTGTTTCACCAGGCTCGGCTTCATCGAGGCCGTAGTTCCTGCCTGGGAAGCCCAGTCTCCCCAACCCTAACCCTAACTTGAGTCTTAACCCTAATTTTCTTGTGTAAGTGAAACATCCTCCCGTCCTTACGGTTTAGAAATAGGCATTAGGCAAGCCATCCCGATTGCCAACTCAATCTGTTCCACCAAGCTAGCCTTCACAGAGGGCCTGGTTCCTGCCTGGGAAGCCCGGTCTCACCAACCCTAACCCTAACTTGAGTCTTCTTAACCCTAATTTTCTTGTGCAAGTGAAACATCCCCCCGTCCATACGGTTTAGAAAAAGTCAGTAGGCAAGCGAACCCGATTGCCAACTCAATCTGTTCCACCAAACTAGCCTTCACAGAGGCCCTGGCTCCTGCCTGGGAAGCACAGTCTCCCCAACCCAGCCCTCACTTGGGTATTAATCCTAATTTTCCTGTGCAACTGAAACATCCCCTCGTCCATACAGCGTACAAAAAGACAGTAGGCAAGCAATCCTGATGGCCCACTCAGTCTGTTTCACCAGGCTCGGCTTCATCGAGGCCGTAGTTCCTGCCTGGGCAGCCCTGCCTCCATAACCCTAACCCTAATTTGGGTTTTAATGCTAATGTTCTTCTGCAATGGAAACATCCCCCCATGGATACGGTGTATTAAAACGGAGTAGGGAAGCCATCCTGGTGGCCCACTCAAGTCTGTTTCACCAAGCTAGGCTTCACAGAGGGTCTGGTTCCCTCCAGGAAGGCCTGGCCTCCCCAACCTTACCCCTAACTAGAGTCTTGGCCCTAATTTTCTTGTGCAACTGAAACATTCCCCCGTCCAAACGGTGTACAAAAGGAAAGTAGGCAAGCTATCCCGATGGCCCACTCAGTCTTTTTCACCAAGCTGGGCTGCACCGAAGCCCAGGATCACGTTTGGGATCCGCAGTCTCCCCAACCCTAACCCTAACTTGAGTTTTTACACAAATTTTCTTGTGCAACTGAAACGATACCGCGTCCTCACAGTGCACAGAAAGCCAGTAGGAAAGCTATCCCGATGGCCCACTCAGTCTGTTTCACCAAGCTAGGCTACACCGAAGCCCAGGATCCCGCCTGGGAAGCCCAGCCTCCATAACCCTAACCCTAATTTGGGTCTTAATGCTAAGGTACTTCTGCAACGGGAACATCCCCCCATGGACACGATGTACTAAAACGGAGTAGGGAAGCCATCCTGGTGGCCCACTCAAGTCTGTTTCACCAAGCTAGGCTTCACAGAGGGTCTGGTTCCCTCCAGGGAAGCCTAGCCTCCCCAACCTTAACCCTAACTAGAGTCTTGGCCCTAATTTTCTTGTGCAACTGAAAAATTCCCCCGTCCAAACGGTGTACAAAAGGAAAGTAGGCAAGCTATCCCGATGGCCCACTCAGTCTTTTTCACCAAGCTGGGCTGCACCGAAGCCCAGGATTACGCTTGGGATCCGCAGTCTCCCCAACCCTAACCCTAACTTGAGTTTTTACACAAATTTTCTTGTGCAACTGAAATGATACCCTTTCCTTACAGTGCACAGAAAGCCAGAAGGAAAGCTATCCCGATGGCCCACTCAGTCTGTTTCACCAAGCTAGGCTACACCGAAGGCCAGGATCCCGCCTGGGAAGCCCAGTCTCCCCAACCCTAACCCTAACTTGAGTCTTAACCCTAATTTTCTTGTGTAAGTGAAACATCCTCCCGTCCTTACGGTTTAGAAAAAGGCAGTAGGCAAGCCATCCTGATTGCCAACTCAATCTGTTCCACCAAGCTAGCCTTCACAGAGGCCCTGGTTCCTGCCTGGGAAGCCCGGTCTCACCAACCCTAACCCTAACTTGAGTCTTCTTAACCCTAATTTTCTTGTGCAAGTGAAACATCCCCCCGTCCATACGGTTTAGAAAAATTCAGTAGGCAAGCGAACCCGATTGCCAACTCAATCTGTTCCACCAAGCTAGCCTTCACAGAGGCCCTGGTTCCTGCCTGGGAAGCACAGTCTCCCCAACCCAGCCCTCACTTGGGTATTAATCCTAATTTTCCTGTGCAACTGAAACATCCCCTCGTCCATACAGCGTACAAAAAGACAGTAGGCATGCAATCCTGATGGCCCAAAAATCTGTTTCACCAGGCTCGGCTTCATCGAGGCCGTAGTTCCTGCCTGGGAAGCCCTGCCTCCATAACCCTAACCCTAATTTGGGTTTTAATGCTAATGTTCTTCTGCAATGGAAACATCCCCCCATGGATACGGTGTATTAAAACGGAGTAGGGAAGCCATCCTGGTGGCCCACTCAAGTCTGTTTCACCAAGCTAGGCTTCACAGAGTGTCTGGTTCCCTCCAGGAAAGCCTAGCCTCCCCAACCTTACCCCTAACTAGAGTCTTGGCCCTAATTTTCTTGTGCAACTGAAACATTCCCCCGTCCAAACGGTGTACAAAAAGAAAGTAGGCAAGCTATCCCGATGGCCCACTCAGTCTGTTTCACCAAGCTAGGCTGCACCGAAGCCCAGGATCACGCTTGGGATCCGCAGTCTCCCCAACCCTAACCCTAACTTGAGTTTTTACACAAATTTTCTTGTGCAACTGAAACGATACCGCGTCTTCACAGTGCACAGAAAGCCAGTAGGAAAGCTATCCCGATGGCCCACTCAGTCTGTTTCACCAAGCTAGGCTACACCGAAGCCCAGGATCCCGCCTGGGAAGCCCAGCCTCCCCAACCCAGCCCTCACTTGGGTATTAATCCTAATTTTCCTGTGCAACTGAAACATCCCCTCGTCCATACAGCGTACAAAAAGACAGTAGGCAAGCAATCCTGATGGCCCACTCAGTCGGTTTCACCAGGCTCGGCTTCATCGAGGCCGTAGTTCCTGCCTGGGAAGCCCAGTCTCCCCAACCCTAACCCTAACTTGAGTCTTAACCCTAATTTTCTTGTGTAAGTGAAACATCCTCCCGTCCTTACGGTTTAGAAATAGGCATTAGGCAAGCCATCCCGATTGCCAACTCAATCTGTTCCACCAAGCTAGCCTTCACAGAGGGCCTGGTTCCTGCCTGGGAAGCCCGGTCTCACCAACCCTAACCCTAACTTGAGTCTTCTTAACCCTAATTTTCTTGTGCAAGTGAAACATCCCCCCGTCCATACGGTTTAGAAAAAGTCAGTAGGCAAGCGAACCCGATTGCCAACTCAATCTGTTCCACCAAACTAGCCTTCACAGAGGCCCTGGTTCCTGCCTGGGAAGCACAGTCTCCCCAACCCAGCCCTCACTTGGGTATTAATCCTAATTTTCCTGTGCAACTGAAACATCCCCTCGTCCATACAGCGTACAAAAAGACAGTAGGCAAGCAATCCTGATGGCCCACTCAGTCTGTTTCACCAGGCTCGGCTTCATCGAGGCCGTAGTTCCTGCCTGGGCAGCCCTGCCTCCATAACCCTAACCCTAATTTGGGTTTTAATGCTAATGTTCTTCTGCAATGGAAACATCCCCCCATGGATTACGGTGTATTAAAACGGAGTAGGGAAGCCATCCTGGTGGCCCACTCAAGTCTGTTTCACCAAGCTAGGCTTCACAGAGGGTCTGGTTCCCTCCAGGAAGGCCTGGCCTCCCCAACCTTACCCCTAACTAGAGTCTTGGCCCTAATTTTCTTGTGCAACTGAAACATTCCCCCGTCCAAACGGTGTACAAAAGGAAAGTAGGCAAGCTATCCCGATGGCCCACTCAGTCTTTTTCACCAAGCTGGGCTGCACCGAAGCCCAGGATCACGTTTGGGATCCGCAGTCTCCCCAACCCTAACCCTAACTTGAGTTTTTACACAAATTTTCTTGTGCAACTGAAACGATACCGCGTCCTCACAGTGCACAGAAAGCCAGTAGGAAAGCTATCCCGATGGCCCACTCAGTCTGTTTCACCAAGCTAGGCTACACCGAAGCCCAGGATCCCGCCTGGGAAGCCCAGCCTCCATAACCCTAACCCTAATTTGGGTCTTAATGCTAAGGTACTTCTGCAACGGGAACATCCCCCCATGGACACGATGTACTAAAACGGAGTAGGGAAGCCATCCTGGTGGCCCACTCAAGTCTGTTTCACCAAGCTAGGCTTCACAGAGGGTCTGGTTCCCTCCAGGGAAGCCTAGCCTCCCCAACCTTAACCCTAACTAGAGTCTTGGCCCTAATTTTCTTGTGCAACTGAAAAATTCCCCCGTCCAAACGGTGTACAAAAGGAAAGTAGGCAAGCTATCCCGATGGCCCACTCAGTCTTTTTCACCAAGCTGGGCTGCACCGAAGCCCAGGATTACGCTTGGGATCCGCAGTCTCCCCAACCCTAACCCTAACTTGAGTTTTTACACAAATTTTCTTGTGCAACTGAAATGATACCCTTTCCTTACAGTGCACAGAAAGCCAGAAGGAAAGCTATCCCGATGGCCCACTCAGTCTGTTTCACCAAGCTAGGCTACACCGAAGGCCAGGATCCCGCCTGGGAAGCCCAGTCTCCCCAACCCTAACCCTAACTTGAGTCTTAACCCTAATTTTCTTGTGTAAGTGAAACATCCTCCCGTCCTTACGGTTTAGAAAAAGGCAGTAGGCAAGCCATCCTGATTGCCAACTCAATCTGTTCCACCAAGCTAGCCTTCACAGAGGCCCTGGTTCCTGCCTGGGAAGCCCGGTCTCACCAACCCTAACCCTAACTTGAGTCTTCTTAACCCTAATTTTCTTGTGCAAGTGAAACATCCCCCCGTCCATACGGTTTAGAAAAATTCAGTAGGCAAGCGAACCCGATTGCCAACTCAATCTGTTCCACCAAGCTAGCCTTCACAGAGGCCCTGGTTCCTGCCTGGGAAGCACAGTCTCCCCAACCCAGCCCTCACTTGGGTATTAATCCTAATTTTCCTGTGCAACTGAAACATCCCCTCGTCCATACAGCGTACAAAAAGACAGTAGGCATGCAATCCTGATGGCCCACTCAATCTGTTTCACCAGGCTCGGCTTCATCGAGGCCGTAGTATCTGCCTGGGAAGCCCTGCCTCCATAACCCTAACCCTAATTTGGGTTTTAATGCTAATGTTCTTCTGCAATGGAAACATCCCCCCATGGATACGGTGTATTAAAACGGAGTAGGGAAGCCATCCTGGTGGCCCACTCAAGTCTGTTTCACCAAGCTAGGCTTCACAGAGTGTCTGGTTCCCTCCAGGAAAGCCTAGCCTCCCCAACCTTACCCCTAACTAGAGTCTTGGCCCTAATTTTCTTGTGCAACTGAAACATTCCCCCGTCCAAACGGTGTACAAAAAGAAAGTAGGCAAGCTATCCCGATGGCCCACTCAGTCTGTTTCACCAAGCTAGGCTGCACCGAAGCCCAGGATCACGCTTGGGATCCGCAGTCTCCCCAACCCTAACCCTAACTTGAGTTTTTACACAAATTTTCTTGTGCAACTGAAACGATACCGCGTCTTCACAGTGCACAGAAAGCCAGTAGGAAAGCTATCCCGATGGCCCACTCAGTCTGTTTCACCAAGCTAGGCTACACCGAAGCCCAGGATCCCGCCTGGGAAGCCCAGCCTCCCCAACCCAGCCCTCATTTGGGTATTAATCCTAATTTTCCTGTGCAACTGAAACATCCCCTCGTCCATACAGCGTACAAAAAGACAGTAGGCAAGCAATCCTGATGGCCCACTCAGTCTGTTTCACCAGGCTCGGCTTCATCGAGGCCGTAGTTCCTGCCTGGGTAGCCCAGTCTCCCCAACCCTAACCCTAACTTGAGTCTTAACCCTAATTTTCTTGTGTAAGTGAAACATCCTCCCGTCCCTACGGTTTAGAAATAGGCATTAGGCAAGCCATCCCGATTGCCAACTCAATCTGTTCCACCAAGCTAGCCTTCACAGAGGGCCTGGTTCCTGCCTGGGAAGCCCGGTCTCACCAACCCTAACCCTAACTTGAGTCTTCTTAACCCTAATTTTCTAGTGCAAGTGAAACATCCCCCCGTCCATACGGTTTAGAAAAAGTCAGTAGGCAAGCGAACCCGATTGCCAACTCAATGTGTTCCACCAAACTAGCCTTCACAGAGGCCCTGGTTCCTGCCTGGGAAGCACAGTCTCCCCAACCCAGCCCTCACTTTGGTATTAATCCTAATTTTCCTGTGCAACTGAAACATCCCCTCGTCCATACAGCGTACAAAAAGACAGTAGGCAAGCAATCCTGATGGCCCACTCAGTCTGTTTCACCAGGCTCGGCTTCATCGAGGCCGTAGTTCCTGCCTGGGCAGCCCTGCCTCCATAACCCTAACCCTAATTTGGGTTTTAATGCTAATGTTCTTCTGCAATGGAAACATCCCCCCATGGATACGGTGTATTAAAACGGAGTAGGGAAGCCATCCTGGTGGCCCACTCAAGTCTGTTTCACCAAGCTAGGCTTCACAGAGGGTCTGGTTCCCTCCAGGAAGGCCTGGCCTCCCCAACCTTACCCCTAACTAGAGTCTTGGCCCTAATTTTCTTGTGCAACTGAAACATTCCCCCGTCCAAACGGTGTACAAAAGGAAAGTAGGCAAGCTATCCCGATGGCCCACTCAGTCTTTTTCACCAAGCTGGGCTGCACCGAAGCCCAGGATCACGTTTGGGATCCGCAGTCTCCCCAACCCTAACCCTAACTTGAGTTTTTACACAAATTTTCTTGTGCAACTGAAACGATACCGCGTCCTCACAGTGCACAGAAAGCCAGTAGGAAAGCTATCCCGATGGCCCACTCAGTCTGTTTCACCAAGCTAGGCTACACCGAAGCCCAGGATCCCGCCTGGGAAGCCCAGCCTCCATAACCCTAACCCTAATTTGGGTCTTAATGCTAAGGTACTTCTGCAACGGGAACATCCCCCCATGGACACGATGTACTAAAACGGAGTAGGGAAGCCATCCTGGTGGCCCACTCAAGTCTGTTTCACCAAGCTAGGCTTCACAGAGGGTCTGGTTCCCTCCAGGGAAGCCTAGCCTCCCCAACCTTTCCCCTAACTAGAGTCTTGGCCCTTAATTTTCTTGTGCAACTGAAACATTCCCCCGTCCAAACGGTGTACAAAAAGAAAGTAGGCAAGCTATCCCGATGGCCCACTCAGTCTGTTTCACCAAGCTAGGCTGCACCGAAGCCCAGGATCACGCTTGGGATCCGCAGTCTCCCCAACCCTAACCCTAACTTGAGTTTTAACACAAATTTTCTTGTGCAACTGAAACTATACCCCGTCCTTACAGTGCACAGAAAGACAGTAGGAAAGCTATCCCGATGGCCCACTCAGTCTGTTTTACCAAGCTAGGCTACACCGACGCCCAGGATCCCGCCTGGGAAGCCCAGTCTCCCCAACCCTAACCCTAACTTGAGTCTTAACCCTAATTTTCTTGTGCAAGTGAAACATCCTCCCGTCCTTACGGTTTAGAAAAAGTCAGTAGGCAAGCCATCACGATTGCCAACTCAATCTGTTCCACCAAGCTAGCCTTCACAGAGGCCCTGGTTGCTGCCTGGGAAGCCCGGACTCACCAACCCTAACCCTAACTTGAGTCTTCTTAACCCTAATTTTCTTGTGCAAGTGAAACATTCCCCCTTCCATACGGTTTAGAAAAAGTCAGTAGGCAAGCCATCCCGATTGCCAACTCAATCTGTTCCACCAAACTAGCCTTCACAGAGGCCCTGGTTGCTGCCTGGGAAGCACAGTCTCCCCAACCCAGCCCTAACTTGGGTATTAATCCTAATTTTCCTGTGCAACTGAAACATCCCCTCGTCCATACAGCGTACAAAAAGACAGTAGGCAAGCTATCCCGATGGCCCACTCAGTCTCTTTCACCAAGCTAGGCTACACCGACGCCCAGGATCCCGCCTGGGAAGCCCAGTCTCCCCAACCCTGACCCTAACTTGAGTCTTAACCCTAATTTTCTCGTACGAGTGAAACATCCTCCCGTCCTTACGGTTTAGAAAAAGTCAGTAGGCAAGCCGTCCCGATTGCCAACTCAATCTGTTTCACCAAGCTAGCCTTCACAGAGGCCCTGGTTCCTGACTGGGAAGCCCGGTCTCACCAACCCTATCCCTAACTTGAGGCTTCTTAACCCTAATTTTCTTGTGCAAGTGAAACATCCCCCCGTCCATACGGTTTAGAAAAAGTCAGTAGGCAAGCGAACCCGATTGCCAACTCAATCTGTTCCAACAAGCTAGCCTTCACAGACGCCCTGGTTGCTGCCTGGGAAGCACAGTCTCCCCAACCCAGCCCTCACTTGGGTATTAATCCTAATTTTCCTGTGCAACTGAAACATCCCCTCGTCCATACAGCATACAAAAAGACAGTAGGCAAGCAATCCTGATGGCCCACTCAGTCTGTTTCACCAGGCTCGGCTTCATCGAGGCCGTAGTTCCTGCCTGGGAATCCTAGCCTCCATAACCATAACCGTAATTTGGGTGTTAATGCTAATGTTCTTCTGCAATGGAAACATCCCCCCATGGACACGATGTACTAAAACGGAGTAGGGAAGCCATCCTGGTGGCCCACTCCAGTCTGTTTCACCAAGCTAGGCTTCACAGAGGGTCTGGTTCCTTCCAGGGAAGCCTAGCCTCCCCAACCTTAACCCTAACTAGAGTCTTGGCCCTAATTTTCTTGTGCAACTGAAACATTCCCCCGTCCAAACGGTGTACAAAAAGAAAGTAGGCAAGCTATCCCGATGGCCCACTCAGTCTTTATCACCAAGCTAGGCTGCACCGACGCCCAGGAACATGCTTGGGATCCACAGTCTCCCCAACCCTAACCCTAACTTGAGTTTTAACACAAATTTTCTTGTGCAACTGAAACGATACCCCGTCCTTACAGTGCACAGAAAGCCAGTAGGAAAGCTATCCCGATGGCCCACTCAGTCTGTTTCACCAAGCTAGGCTACACCGAAGCCCAGGATCCCGCCTGGGAAGCCCAGTCTCCCCAACCCTAACCCTAACTTGCGTCTTAACCCTAATTTTCTTGTCCAAGTGAAACATCCCTCCGTCCATACGGTTTAGAAAAAGTTAGTAGGCAAGCCATCCCGATTGCCAACTCAATCTGTTCCACCAAGCTAGCCTTCACAGAGGCCCTGGTTGCTGCCTGGGAAGCACAGTCTCCCCAACCCAGCACTAACTAGGGTATTAATCCTAATTTTCCTGTGCAACTGAAACATCCCCTCGTCCATACAGCGTACAAAAAGACAGTAGGCAAGCAATCCTGATGGCCCACTCAGTCTGTTTCACCAGGCTCGGCTTCATCGAGGCCGTAGTTCTTGCCTGGGAAGCCCAGCCTCCATAACCCTAACCCTAATTTGGGTCTTAGTGCTAATGTTCTTCTGCAATGGAAACATCCCCCCATGGATACGGTGTACTAAAACGGAGTAGGGAAGCCATCCTGGTGGCCCACTCAAGTCTGTTTCACCATGCTAGGCTTCACAGAGGGTCTGGTTCCCTCCAGGGAAGCCTAGCCTCCCCAACCTTACCCCTAACTAGAGTCTTGGCCCTAATTTTCTTGTGCAACTGAAACATTCCCCCGTCCAAACGGTGAACAAAAAGAAAGTAGGCAAGCTATCCCGATGCCCCACTCAGTCTGTTTCACCAAGCTAGGCTGCACCGAAGCCCAGGATCACGCTTGGGATCCGCAGTCTCCCCAACCCTAACCCTAACTTGAGTTTTAACACAAATTTTCTTGTGCAAGTGAAACATCCCCCCGTCCATACTGTTTAGAAAAAGTCAGTAGGCAAGCCATCCCGATTGCCAACTCAATGTGTTCCACCAAGCTAGCCTTCACAGAGGCCCTGGTTGCTACCTGGGAAGCACAGTCTCCCCAACCCAGCCCTAACTTGAGTCTTCTTAACCCTAATTTCCTTGTGCAAGTGAAACATCCCCCCGTCCATACGGTTTAGAAAAAGTGAGTAGGCAAGCCATCCCGATTGCCAACTCAATCTGTTCCAACAAGCTAGCCTTCACAGAGGCCCTGGTTCCTGCCTGGGAAGCACAGTCTCCACAACCCAGCCCTCACTTGGGTATTAATCCTAATTTTCCTGTGCAACTGAAACATCCCCTCGTCCATACAGCGTACAAAAAGACAGTAGGCAAGCAATCCTGATAGCCCACTCAGTCTGTTTCACCAGGCTCGGCTTCATCGAGGCCGTAGTTCCTGCCTGGGAAGCCCAGCCTCCATAACCCTAACCCTAATTTGGGTGTTAATGCTAATGTTCTTCTGCAATGGAAACATCCCCCCATGGATAAGGTCTACTAAAATTGAGTAGGGATGCCATCCTGGTGGCCCACTCCAGTCTGTTTCACCAAGCTAGGCTTCACAGAGGGTCTGGTTCCCTCCAGGGAAGCCTAGCCTCCCCAACCTTACCCCTAACTAGAGTCTTGGCCCTAATTTTCTTGTGCAACTGAAACATACCCCGAACAAACGGTGTACAAAAAGAAAGTAGGCAAGCTATCCCGATGGCCCACTCAGTCTGTTTCACCAAGCTAGGCTACACCGAAGCCCAGGATCCCGCCTGGGAAGCCCAGTCTCCCCAACCCTAACCCTAACTTGAGTCTTAACCCTAATTTTCTTGTGCAAGTGAAACATCCCTCCGTCCATCCGGTTTAGAAAAAGTAAGTAGGCAAGCCATCCCGATTGCCAACTCAATCTGTTCCAACAAGCTAGCCTTCACAGAGGCCCTGGTTGCTGCCTGGGAAGCACAGTCTCCCCAACCCAGCCCTCACTTGGGTATTAATCCTAATTTTCCTGTGCAACTGAAACATCCCCTCGTCCATACAGCGTACAAAAAGACAGTAGGCAAGCAATCCTGATGGCCCACTCAGTCTGTTTCACCAGGCTCGGCTTCATCGAGTCCGTAGTTCCTGCCTGGGAAGCCCAGCCTCCATAACCCTAACCCTAATTTGGGTCTTAATGCTAATATTCTTCTGCAATGGAAACATCCCCCCATGGATACGGTGTACTAAAACGGAGTAGGGAAGCCATCCTGTTGGGCCACTCAAGTCTATTTCACCAAGCTAGGCTTCACAGAGGGTCTGGTTCCCTCCAGGGAAGCCTAGCCTCCCCAACCTTACCCCTAACTAGAGTCTTGGCCCTAATTTTCTTGTGCAACTGAAACATTCCCCCGTCCAAACGGTGCACAAAAAGAAAGTAGGCAAGCTATCCCGATGGCCCACTCAGTCTGTTTCACCAAGCTAGGCTGCACCGAAGCCCAGGATCACGCTTGGGATCCGCAGTCTCCCCAACCCTAACCCTAACTTGAGTTTTAACACAAATTTTCTTGTGCAACTGAAACGATACCCCGTCCTTACAGTGCACAGAAAGCCAGTAGGAAAGCTATCCCGATGGCCCACTCAGTCTGTTTCACCAAGCTAGGCTGCACCGAAGCCCAGGATCCCGCCTGGGAAGCCCAGTCTCCCCAACCCTAACCCTAACTTGAGTCTTAACCCTAATTTTCTTGTGCAAGTGAAACATCCCCCCGTCCATACGGTTTAGAAAAAGTCAGTAGGCAAGCCATCCCGACTGCCAACTCAATCTGTTCCACCAAGCTAGCCTTCACAGAGGCCCTGGTTGCTGCCTGGGAAGCACAGTCTCCCCAACCCAGCCCTAACTTGGGTATTAATCCTAATTTTCCTGTGCAACTGAAACATCCCCTCGTCCATACAGCGTACAAAAAGACAGTAGGCAAGCAATCCTGATGGCCCACTCAGTCTGTTTCACCAGGCTCGGCTTCATCGAGGCCGTAGTTCCTGCCTGGGAAGCCCAGCCTCCATAACCCTAACCCTAATTTGGGTCTTAATGCTAATGTTCTTCTGCAATGGAAACATCCCCCCATGGATACGGTGTACTAAAACGGAGTAGGGAAGCCATCCTGGTGGCCCATTCCAGTCTGTTTCACCAAGCTAGGCTTCACAGAGGGTCTGGTTCCCTCCAGGGAAGCCTAGCCTCCCCAACCTTACCCCTAACTAGAGTCTTGGCCCTAATTTTCTTGTGCAACTGAAACATTCCCCTGTCCAAACGGTGTACAAAAAGAAAGTAGGCAAGCTATCCCGATGGCCCACTCAGTCTTTTTCACCAAGCTAGGCTGCACTGAAGCCCAGGATCACGCTTCGGATCCGCAGTCTCCCCAACACTAACCCTAACTTGAATTTTTACACAAATTTTCTTGTGCAACTGAAACGATACCCCGTCCTTACAGTGCACAGAAAGACAGTAGGAAAGCTATCCCGATGGCCCACTCAGTCTGTTTCACCAAGCTAGGCTACACCGAAGCCCAGGATCCCGCCTGGGAAGCCCAGTCTCCCCAACCCTAACCCTAACTTGAGTCTTAACCCTAATTTTCTTGTGCAAGTGAAACATCCCTCCGTCCATACGGTTTAGAAAAAGTCAGTAGGCAAGCCATCCCGATTGCCAACTCAATCTGTTCCAACAAGCTAGCCTTCACAGAGGCCCTGGATGCTGCCTGGGAAGCACAGTCTCCCCAACCCAGCCCTCACTTGGGTATTAATCCTAATTTTCCTGTGCAACTGAAACATCCCCTCGTCCATACAGCGTACAAAAAGACAGTAGGCAAGCAATCCTGATGGCCCACTCAGTCTGTTTCACCAGGCTCGGCTTCATCGAGTCCGTAGTTCCTGCCTGGGAAGCCCAGCCTCCATAACCCTAACCCTAATTTGGGTCTTAATGCTAATATTCTTCTGCAATGGAAACATCCCCCCATGGATACGGTGTACTAAAACGGAGTAGGGAAGCCATCCTGTTGGGCCACTCAAGTCTATTTCACCAAGCTAGGCTTCACAGAGGGTCTGGTTCCCTCCAGGGAAGCCTAGCCTCCCCAACCTTACCCCTAACTAGAGTCTTGGCCCTAATTTTCTTGTGCAACTGAAACATTCCCCCGTCCAAACGGTGTACAAAAAGAAAGTAGGCAAGCTATCCTGATGGCCCACTCAGTCTGTTTCACCAAGCTAGGCTGCACCGAAGCCCAGGATCACGCTTGGGATCCGCAGTCTCCCCAACCCTAACCCTAACTTGAGTTTTAACACAAATTTTCTTGTGCAACTGAAACGATACCCCGTCCTTACAGTGCACAGAAAGCCAGTAGGCAAGCTATCCCGATGGCCCACTCAGTCTGTTTCACCAAGCTAGGCTACACCGACACCCAGGATCCCACCTGGGAAGCCCAGTCTCCCCAACCCTAACCCTAACTTGAGTCTTAACCCTAATTTTCTTGTGCAAATGAAACATCCCCCCGTCCATACGGTTTAGAAAAAGTCAGTAGGCAAGCCATCCCGATTGCCAACTCAATGTGTTCCACCAAGCTAGCCTTCACAGAGGCCCTGGTTGCTACCTGGGAAGCACAGTCTCCCCAACCCAGCCCTAACTTGAGTCTTCTTAACCCTAATTTTCTTGTGCAAGTGAAACATCCCCCCGTCCATATGGTTTAGAAAAAGTCAGTAGGCAAGCGAACCCGATTGCCAACTCAATCTGTTCCAACAAGCTAGCCTTCACAGAGGCCCTGGTTCCTGCCTGGGAAGCACAGTCTCCACAACCCAGCCCTCACTTGGGTATTAATCCTAATTTTCCTGTGCAACTGAAACATCCCCTCGTCCATACAGCGTACAAAAAGACAGTAGGCAAGCAATCCTGATGGCCCACTCAGTCTGTTTCACCAGGCTCGGCTTCATCGAGTCCGTAGTTCCTGCCTGGGAAGCCCAGCCTCCATAACCCTAACGCTAATTTGGGTGTTAATGCTAATGTTCTTCTGCAATGGAAACATCCCCCCATGGATACGGTGTACTAAAACGGAGTAGGGAAGCCATCCTGGTGGCCCACTCAAGTCTGTTTCACCAAGCTAGGCTTCACAGAAGGTCTGGTTCCCTCCAGGGAAGCCTAGACTCCCCAACCTTACCCCTAACTAGATTCTTGGCCCTAATTTTCTTGTGCAACTGAAACATTCCCCCGTCCAAACGGTGTACAAAAAGAAAGTAGGCAAGCTATCCCGATGGCCCACTCAGTCTGTTTCACCAAGCTAGGCTGCACCGAAGCCCAGGATCACGCTTGGGATCCGCAGTCTCCCCAACCCTAACCCTAACTTGAGTTTTAACACAAATTTTCTTGTGCAACTGAAACGATACCCCGTCCTTACAGTGCACAGAAAGCCAGTAGGCAAGCTATCCCGATGGCCCACTCAGTCTGTTTCACCAAGCTAGGCTACACCGACGCCCAGGATCCCACCTGGGAAGCCCAGTCTCCCCAACCCTAACCCTAACTTGAGTCTTAACCCTAATTTTCTTGTGCAAGTGAAACATCCCCCCGTCCATACGGTTTAGAAAAAGTCAGTAGGCAAGCGAACCCGATTGCCAACTCAATCTGTTCCAACAAGCTAGCCTTCACAGAGGCCCTGGTTCCTGCCAGGGAAGCACAGTCTCCCCAACCCAGCCCTAACTTGAGTCTTCTTAACCCTAATTTTCTTGTGCAAGTGAAACATCCCCCCGTCCGTACGGTTTAGAAAAAGTCAGTAGGCAAGCGAACCCGATTGCCAACTCAATCTGTTCCAACAAGCTAGCCTTCACAGAGGCCCTGGTTCCTGCCTGGGAAGCACAGTCTCCACAACCCAGCCCTCACTTGGGTATTAATCCTAATTTTCCTGTGCAACTGAAACATCCCCTCGTCCATACAGCGTACAAAAAGACAGTAGGCAAGCAATCCTGATGGCCCACTCAGTCTGTTTCACCAGGCTCGGCTTCATCGAGTCCGTAGTTCCTGCCTGGGAAGCCCAGCCTCCATAACCCTAACCCTAATTTGGGTCTTAATGCTAATATTCTTCTGCAATGGAAACATCCCCCCATGGATACGGTGTACTAAAACGGAGTAGGGAAGCCATCCTGTTGGGCCACTCAAGTCTATTTCACCAAGCTAGGCTTCACAGAGGGTCTGGTTCCCTCCAGGGAAGCCTAGCCTCCCCAACCTTACCCCTAACTAGAGTCTTGGCCCTAATTTTCTTGTGCAACTGAAACATTCCCCCGTCCAAACGGTGTACAAAAAGAAAGTAGGCAAGCTATCCCGATGGCCCACTCAGTCTGTTTCACCAAGCTAGGCTGCACCGAAGCCCAGGATCACGCTTGGGATCCGCAGTCTCCCCAACCCTAACCCTAACTTGAGTTTTAACACAAATTTTCTTGTGCAACTGAAACGATACCCCGTCCTTACCGTGCACAGAAAGCCAGTAGGCAAGCTATCCCGATGGCCCACTCAGTCTGTTTCACCAAGCTAGGCTACACCGACGCCCAGGATCCCACCTGGGAAGCCCAGTCTCCCCAACCCTAACCCTAACTTTAGTCTTAACCCTAATTTTCTTGTGCAAATGAAACATCCCCCCGTCCATACGGTTTAGAAAAAGTCAGTAGGCAAGCCATCCCGATTGCCAACTCAATGTGTTCCACCAAGCTAGCCTTCACAGAGGCCCTGGTTGCTACCTGGGAAGCACAGTCTCCCCAACCCAGCCCTAACTTGAGTCTTCTTAACCCTAATTTTCTTGTGCAAGTGAAACATCCCCCCGTCCATACGGTTTAGAAAAAGTCAGTAGGCAAGCGAACCCGATTGCCAACTCAATCTGTTCCAACAAGCTAGCCTTCACAGAGGCCCTGGTTCCTGCCTGGGAAGCACAGTCTCCACAACCCAGCCCTCACTTGGGTATTAATCCTAATTTTCCTGTGCAACTGAAACATCCCCTCGTCCATACAGCGTACAAAAAGACAGTAGGCAAGCAATCCTGATGGCCCACTCAGTCTGTTTCACCAGGCTCGGCTTCATCGAGTCCGTAGTTCCTGCCTGGGAAGCCCAGCCTCCATAACCCTAACGCTAATTTGGGTGTTAATGCTAATGTTCTTCTGCAATGGAAACATCCCCCCATGGATACGGTGTACTAAAACGGAGTAGGGAAGCCATCCTGGTGGCCCACTCAAGTCTGTTTCACCAAGCTAGGCTTCACAGAAGGTCTGGTTCCCTCCAGGGAAGCCTAGACTCCCCAACCTTACCCCTAACTAGAGTCTTGGCCCTAATTTTCTTGTGCAACTGAAACATTCCCCCGTCCAAACGGTGTACAAAAAGAAAGTAGGCAAGCTATCCCGATGGCCCACTCAGTCTGTTTCACCAAGCTAGGCTGCACCGAAGCCCAGGATCACGCTTGGGATCCGCAGTCTCCCCAACCCTAACCGTAACTTGAGTTTTAACACAAATTTTCTTGTGCAACTGAAACGATACCCCGTCCTTACAGTGCACAGAAAGCCAGTAGGCAAGCTATCCCGATGGCCCACTCAGTCTGTTTCACCAAGCTAGGCTACACCGACGCCCAGGATCCCACCTGGGAAGCCCAGTCTCCCCAACCCTAACCCTAACTTGAGTCTTAACCCTAATTTTCTTGTGCAAGTGAAACATCCCCCCGTCCATACGGTTTAGAAAAAGTCAGTAGGCAAGCGAACCCGATTGCCAACTCAATCTGTTCCAACAAGCTAGCCTTCACAGAGGCCCTGGTTCCTGCCTGGGAAGCACAGTCTCCACAACCCAGCCCTCACTTGGGTATTAATCCTAATTTTCCTGTGCAACTGAAACATCCCCTCGTCCATACAGCGTACAAAAAGACAGTAGGCAAGCAATCCGGATGGCCCACTCAGTCTGTTTCACCAGGCTCGGCTTCATCGAGGCCGTAGTTCCTGCCTGGGAAGCCCAGCCTCCATAAACCTAACCCTAATTTGGGTGTTAATGCTAATGTTCTTCTGCAATGGAAAAATCCCCCCATGGATACGGTGTACTAAAACGGAGTAGGGAAGCCATCCTGGTGGCCCACTCAAGTCTGTTTCACCAAGCTAGGCTTCACAGAAGGTCTCGTTCCCTCCAGGGAAGCCTAGACTCCCCAACCTTACCCCTAACTAGAGTCTTGGCCCTAATTTTCTTGTCAACTGAAACATTCCCCCGTCCAAACGGTGTACAAAAAGAAAGTAGGCAAGCTATCCCGATGGCCCACTCAGTCTGTTTCACCAAGCTAGGCTGCACCGAAGCCCAGGATCACGCTTGGGATCCGCAGTCTCCCCAACCCTAACCCTTACTTGAGTTTTAACACAAATTTT
Organism: Heloderma suspectum; assembly: GCF_057233095.1. Taxonomy (NCBI): domain Eukaryota; kingdom Metazoa; phylum Chordata; class Lepidosauria; order Squamata; family Helodermatidae; genus Heloderma; species Heloderma suspectum. Next base: position 145,624,512 of record NC_139459.1, read on the forward strand.
CTTGTGCAACTGAAACGATACCCCGTCCTTACAGTGCACAGAAAGCCAGTAGGCAAGCTATCCCGATGGCCCACTCAGTCTGTTTCACCAAGCTAGGCTACACCGACTCCCAGGATCCCACCTGGGAAGCCCAGTCTCCCCAACCCTAACCCTAACTTGAGTCTTAACCCTAATTTTCTTGTGCAAATGAAACATCCCCCCGTCCATACGGTTTAGAAAAAGTCAGTAGGCAAGCCATCCCGATTGCCAACTCAATGTGTTCCACCAAGCTAGCCTTCACAGAGGCCCTGGTTGCTACCTGGGAAGCACAGTCTCCCCAACCCAGCCCTAACTTGAGTCTTCTTAACCCTAATTTTCTTGTGCAAGTGAAACATCCCCCCGTCCATACGGTTTAGAAAAAGTCAGTAGGCAAGCGAACCCGATTGCCAACTGAATCTGTTCCAACAAGCTAGCCTTCACAGAGGCCCTGGTTCCTGCCTGGGAAGCACAGTCTCCACAACCCAGCCCTCACTTGGGTATTAATCCTAATTTTCCTGTGCAACTGAAACATCCCCTCGTCCATACAGCGTACAAAAAGACAGTAGGCAAGCAATCCTGATGGCCCACTCAGTCTGTTTCACCAGGCTCGGCTTCATCGAGTCCGTAGTTCCTGCCTGGGAAGCCCAGCCTCCATAACCCTAACCCTAATTTGGGTGTTAATGCTAATGTTCTTCTGCAATGGAAACATCCCCCCATGGATAAGGTGTACTAAAACGGAGTAGGGAAGCCATCCTGGTGGCCCACTCAAGTCTGTTTCACCAAGCTAGGCTTCACAGAAGGTCTGGTTCCCTCCAGGGAAGCCTAGACTCCCCAACCTTACCCCTAACTAGAGTCTTGGCCCTAATTTTCTTGTCAACTGAAACATTCCCCCGTCCAAACGGTGTACAAAAAGAAAGTAGGCAAGCTATCCCGATGGCCCACTCAGTCTGTTTCACCAAGCTAGGCTGCACCGAAGCCCAGGATCACGCTTGGGATCCGCAGTCTCCCCAACCCTAACCCTAACTTGAGTTTTAACACAAATTTTCTTGTGCAACTGAAACGATACCCCGTCCTTACAGTGCACAGAAAGCCAGTAGGCAAGCTATCCCGATGGCCCACTCAGTCTGTTTCACCAAGCTAGGCTACACCGACGCCCAGGATCCCACCTGGGAAGCCCAGTCTCCCCAACCCTAACCCTAACTTGAGTCTTAACCCTAATCTTCTTGTGCAAGTGAAACATCCCCCCGTCCATACGGTTTAGAAAAAGTCAGTAGGCAAGCGAACCCGATTGCCAACTCAATCTGTTCCAACAAGCTAGCCTTCACAGAGGCCCTGGTTCCTGCCTGGGAAGCACAGTCTCCACAACCCAGCCCTCACTTGGGTATTAATCCTAATTTTCCTGTGCAACTGAAACATCCCCTCGTCCATACAGTGTACAAAAAGACAGTAGGCAAGCAATCCCGATGCCCACTCAGTCTGTTTCACCAGGCTCGGCTTCATCGAGGCCGTAGTTCCTTCCTGGGAAGCCCAGCCTCCATAACCCTAACCCTAATTTGGGTGTTAATGCTAATGTTCTTCTGCAATGGAAACATCCCCCCATGGATAAGGTGTACTAAAACGGAGTAGGGAAGCCATCCTGGTGGCCCACTCAAGTCTGTTTCACCAAGCTAGGCTTCACAGAAGGTCTGGTTCCCTCCAGGGAAGCCTAGACTCCCCAACCTTACCCCTAACTAGAGTCTTGGCCCTCATTTTCTTGTCAACTGAAACATTCCCCCGTCCAAACGGTGTACAAAAAGAAAGTAGGCAAGCTATCCCGATGGCCCACTCAGTCTGTTTCACCAAGCTAGGCTGCACCGAAGCCCAGGATCACGCTTGGGATCCGCAGTCTCCCCAACCCTAACCGTAAATTGAGTTTTAACACAAACTTTCTTGTGCAACTAAAACGATACCCCGTCCTTACAGTGCACAGAAAGCCAGTAGGCAAGCTATCCCGATGGCCCACTCAGTCTGTTTCACCAAGCTAGGCTACACCGACGCCCAGGATCCCACCTGGGAAGCCCAGTCTCCCCAACCCTAACCCTAACTTGAGTCTTAACCCTAATTTTCTTGTGCAAGTGAAACATCCCTCCGTCCATACGGTTTAGAAAAAGTCAGTAGGCAAGCCATACCGATTGCCATCTCAATCTGTTCCACCAAGCTAGCCTTCACAAAGGCCCTGGTTGCTGCCTGGGAAGCACAGTCTCCCCAACCCAGCCCTAACTTGGGTATTAATCCTAATTTTCCTGTGCAACTGAAACATCCCCTCGTCCATGCACCGTACAAAAAGACAGTAGGCAAGCCATCCCGATTGCCAACTCAATGTGTTCCACCAAGCTAGCCTTCACAGAGGCCCTGGTTGCTACCTGGGAAGCACAGTCTCCCCAACCTAGCCCTAACTTGAGTCTTCTTAACCCTAATTTTCTTGTGCAAGTGAAACATCCCCCCGTCCATACGGTTTAGAAAAAGTCAGTAGGCAAGCGAACCCGATTGCCAACTCAATCTGTTCCAACAAGCTAGCCTTCACAGAGGCCCTGGTTGCTGCCTGGGAAGCACAGTCTCCCCAACCCAGCCCTAATTTGGGTATTAATCCTAATTTTCCTGTGCAACTGAAACATCCCCTCATCCATACAGCGTACAAAAAGACAGTAGGCAAGCAATCCTGATGGCCCACTCAGTCTGTTTCACCAGGCTCGGCTTCATCGAGGCCGTAGTTCCTGCCTGGGAAGCCCTGCCTCCATAACCCTAACCCTAATTTGGGTGTTAATGCTAATGTTCTTCTGCAATGGAAACATCCCCCCATGGATACGGTGTACTAAAACGAAGTAGGGAAGCCATCCTGGTGGCCCACTCCAGTCTGTTTCACCAAGCTAGGCTTCACAGAGGATCTTGTTCCCTCCAGGGAAGCCTAGCCTCCCCAACCTTACCCCTAACTAGAGTCTTGGCCCTAATTTTCTTGTGCAACTGAAACATTCCCCTGTCCAAACGGTGTACAAAAAGAAAGTAGGCAAGCTATCCCGATGGCCCACTCAGTCTTTTTCACCAAGCTAGGCTGCACCGAAGCCCAGGATCACGCTTCGGATCCGCAGTCTCCCCAACCCTAACCCTAACTTGAGTTTTTACACAAATTTTCTTGTGCAACTGAAACGATACCCCGTCCTTACAGTGCACAGAAAGCCAGTAGGAAAGCTATCCCGATGGCCCACTCAGTCTGTTTCACCAAGCTAGGCTACACCGAAGCCCAGGATCCCGCCTGGGAAGCCCAGTCTCCCCAACCCTAACCCTAACTTGAGTCTTAACCCTAATTTTCTTGTGCAAGTGAAACATCCCTCCGTCCATACGGTTTAGAAAAAGTCAGTAGGCAAGCCATCCCGATTGCCAACTCAATCTGTTCCACCAAGCTAGCCTTCACAGAGGCCCTGGTTGCTGCCTGGGAAGCACAGTCTCCCCAACCCAGCCCTCACTTGGGTATTAATCCTAATTTTCCTGTGCAACTGAAACATCCCCTTGTCCATACAGCGTACAAAAAGACAGTAGGCAAGCAATCCTGATGGCCCACTCAGTCTGTTTCACCAGGCTCGGCTTCATCGAGTCCGTAGTTCCTGCCTGGGAAGCCCAGCCTCCATAACCCTAACGCTAATTTGGGTGTTAATGCTAATGTTCTTCTGCAATGGAAACATCCCCCCATGGATAAGGTGTACTAAAACGGAGTAGGGAAGCCATCCTGGTGGCCCACTCAAGTCTGTTTCACCAAGCTAGGCTTCACAGAAGGTCTGGTTCCCTCCAGTGAAGCCTAGACTCCCCAACCTTACCCCTAACTAGAGTCTTGGCCCTAATTTTCTTGTCAACTGAAACATTCCCCCGTCCAAACGGTGTACAAAAAGAAAGTAGGCAAGCTATCCCGATGGCCCACTCAGTCTGTTTCACCAAGCTAGGCTGCACCGAAGCCCAGGATCACGCTTGGGATCCGCAGTCTCCCCAACCCTAACCGTAACTTGAGTTTTAACACAAATTTTCTTGTGCAACTGAAACGATACCCCGTCCTTACAGTGCACAGAAAGCCAGTAGGCAAGCTATCCCGATGGCCCACTCAGTCTGTTTCACCAAGCTAGGCTACACCGACGCCCAGGATCCCACCTGGGAAGCCCAGTGTCCACAACCCAGCCCTAACTTGAGTCTTCTTAACCCTAATTTTCTTGTGCAAGTGAAACATCCCCCCGTCCATACGGTTTAGAAAAAGTCAGTAGGCAAGCGAACCCGATTGCCAACTCAATCTGTTCCAACAAGCTAGCCTTCACAGAGGCCCTGGTTCCTGCCTGGGAAGCACAGTCTCCACAACCCAGCAATCACTTGGGTATTAATCCTAATTTTCCAGTGCAACTGAAACATCCCCTCGTCCATACAGCGTACAAAAAGACAGTAGGCAAGCAATCCTGATGGCCCACTCAGTCTGTTTCACCAGGTTCGGCTTCATCGAGGCCGTAGTTCCTGCCTGGGAAGCCCAGCCTCCATAACCCTAACCCTAACTTGGGTGTTAATGCTAATGTTCTTCTGCAATGGAAACATCCCCCCATGGATACGGTGTACTAAAACGGAGTAGGGAAGCCATCCTGGTGGCCCACTCAAGTCTGTTTCACCAAGCTATGCTTCACAGAAGGTCTGGTTCCCTCCAGGGAAGCCTAGACTCCCCAACCTTACCCCTAACTAGAGTCTTGGCCCTAATTTTCTTGTCAACTGAAACATTCCCCCATCCAAACGGTGTACAAAAAGAAAGTAGGCAAGCTATCCCGATGGCCCACTCAGTCTGTTTCACCAAGCTAGGCTGCACCGAAGCCCAGGATCACGCTTGGGATCCGCAGTCTCCCCAACCCTAACCATTACTTGAGTTTTAACACAAATTTTCTTGTGCAACTGAAATGATACCCCGTCCTTACAGTGCACAGAAAGCCAGTAGGAAAGCTATCCCGATGGCCCACTCAGTCTTTTTCACCAAGCTAGGCTACACCGACGCCCATGATCCCGCCTGGGAAGCCCAGTCTCCCCAACCCTAACCCTAACTTGAGTCTTAACCCTAATTTTCTTGTGCAAGTGAAACATCACTCCGTCCATACGGTTTAGAAAAAGTCAGTAGGCAAGCCATCCCGACTGCCAACTCAATCTGTTCCACCAAGCTAGCCTTCACAGAGGCCCTGGTTGCTGCCTGGGAAGCACAGTCTCCCCAACCCAGCCCTAACTTGGGTATTAATCCTAATTTTCCTGTGCAACTGAAACATCCCCTCGTCCATACAGCGTACAAAAAGACAGTAGGCAAGCAATCCTGATGGCCCACTCAGTCTGTTTCACCAGGCTCGGCTTCATCGAGGCCGTAGTTCCTGCCTGGGAAGCCCAGCCTCCATAACCCTAACCCTAATTTTGGTCTTAATGCTAATGTTCTTCTGCAATGGAAACATCCCCCCATGGACACGGTGTACTAAAACGGAGTAGGGAAGCCATCCTCGTGGCCCATTCCAGTCTGTTTCACCAAGCTAGGCTTCACAGAGGGTCTGGTTCCCTCCAGGGAAGCCTAGCCTCCCCAACCTTACCCCTAACTAGAGTCTTGGCCCTAATTTTCTTGTGCAACTGAAACATTCCCCTGTCCAAACGGTGTACAAAAAGAAAGTAGGCAAGCTATCCCGATGGCCCACTCAGTCTTTTTCACCAAGCTAGGCTGCACCGAAGCCCAGGATCACGCTTCGGATCCGCAGTCTCCCCAACCCTAACCCTAACTTGAATTTTTACACAAATTTTCTTGTGCAACTGAAACGATACCCCGTCCTTACAGTGCACAGAAAGCCAGTAGGCAAGCTATCCCGATGGCCCACTCAGTCTTTTTCACCAAGCTAGGCTACACCGACGCCCATGATCCCGCCTGGGAAGCCCAGTCTCCCCAACCCTAACCCTAACTTGAGTCTTAACCCTAATTTTCTTGTGCAAGTGAAACATCCCCCCGTCCATACGGTTTAGAAAAAGTCAGTAGGCAAGCGAACCCGATTGCCAACTCAATCTGTTCCAACAAGCTAGCCTTCACAGAGGCCCTGGTTCCTGCCTGGGAAGCACAGTCTCCACAACCCAGCCCTCACTTGGGTATTAATCCTAATTTTCCTGTGCAACTGAAACATCCCCTCGTCCATACAGCGTACAAAAAGACAGTAGGCAAGCAATCCGGATGGCCCACTCAGTCTGTTTCACCAGGCTCGGCTTCATCGAGGCCGTAGTTCCTGCCTGGGAAGCCCAGCCTCCATAAACCTAACCCTAATTTGGGTGTTAATGCTAATGTTCTTCTGCAATGGAAAAATCCCCCCATGGATACGGTGTACTAAAACGGAGTAGGGAAGCCATCCTGGTGGCCCACTCAAGTCTGTTTCACCAAGCTAGGCTTCACAGAAGGTCTCGTTCCCTCCAGGGAAGCCTAGACTCCCCAACCTTACCCCTAACTAGAGTCTTGGCCCTAATTTTCTTGTCAACTGAAACATTCCCCCGTCCAAACGGTGTACAAAAAGAAAGTAGGCAAGCTATCCCGATGGCCCACTCAGTCTGTTTCACCAAGCTAGGCTGCACCGAAGCCCAGGATCACGCTTGGGATCCGCAGTCTCCCCAACCCTAACCCTTACTTGAGTTTTAACACAAATTTTCTTGTGCAACTGAAACGATACCCCGTCCTTACAGTGCACAGAAAGCCAGTAGGCAAGCTATCCCGATGGCCCACTCAGTCTGTTTCACCAAGCTAGGCTACACCGACTCCCAGGATCCCACCTGGGAAGCCCAGTCTCCCCAACCCTAACCCTAACTTGAGTCTTAACCCTAATTTTCTTGTGCAAATGAAACATCCCCCCGTCCATACGGTTTAGAAAAAGTCAGTAGGCAAGCCATCCCGATTGCCAACTCAATGTGTTCCACCAAGCTAGCCTTCACAGAGGCCCTGGTTGCTACCTGGGAAGCACAGTCTCCCCAACCCAGCCCTAACTTGAGTCTTCTTAACCCTAATTTTCTTGTGCAAGTGAAACATCCCCCCGTCCATACGGTTTAGAAAAAGTCAGTAGGCAAGCGAACCCGATTGCCAACTGAATCTGTTCCAACAAGCTAGCCTTCACAGAGGCCCTGGTTCCTGCCTGGGAAGCACAGTCTCCACAACCCAGCCCTCACTTGGGTATTAATCCTAATTTTCCTGTGCAACTGAAACATCCCCTCGTCCATACAGCGTACAAAAAGACAGTAGGCAAGCAATCCTGATGGCCCACTCAGTCTGTTTCACCAGGCTCGGCTTCATCGAGTCCGTAGTTCCTGCCTGGGAAGCCCAGCCTCCATAACCCTAACGCTAATTTGGGTGTTAATGCTAATGTTCTTCTGCAATGGAAACATCCCCCCATGGATAAGGTGTACTAAAACGGAGTAGGGAAGCCATCCTGGTGGCCCACTCAAGTCTGTTTCACCAAGCTAGGCTTCACAGAAGGTCTGGTTCCCTCCAGGGAAGCCTAGACTCCCCAACCTTACCCCTAACTAGAGTCTTGGCCCTAATTTTCTTGTCAACTGAAACATTCCCCCGTCCAAACGGTGTACAAAAAGAAAGTAGGCAAGCTATCCCGATGGCCCACTCAGTCTGTTTCACCAAGCTAGGCTGCACCGAAGCCCAGGATCACGCTTGGGATCCGCAGTCTCCCCAACCCTAACCCTAACTTGAGTTTTAACACAAATTTTCTTGTGCAACTGAAACGATACCCCGTCCTTACAGTGCACAGAAAGCCAGTAGGCAAGCTATCCCGATGGCCCACTCAGTCTGTTTCACCAAGCTAGGCTACACCGACGCCCAGGATCCCACCTGGGAAGCCCAGTCTCCCCAACCCTAACCCTAACTTGAGTCTTAACCCTAATCTTCTTGTGCAAGTGAAACATCCCCCCGTCCATACGGTTTAGAAAAAGTCAGTAGGCAAGCGAACCCGATTGCCAACTCAATCTGTTCCAACAAGCTAGCCTTCACAGAGGCCCTGGTTCCTGCCTGGGAAGCACAGTCTCCACAACCCAGCCCTCACTTGGGTATTAATCCTAATTTTCCTGTGCAACTGAAACATCCCCTCGTCCATACAGTGTACAAAAAGACAGTAGGCAAGCAATCCCGATGCCCACTCAGTCTGTTTCACCAGGCTCGGCTTCATCGAGGCCGTAGTTCCTTCCTGGGAAGCCCAGCCTCCATAACCCTAACCCTAATTTGGGTGTTAATGCTAATGTTCTTCTGCAATGGAAACATCCCCCCATGGATAAGGTGTACTAAAACGGAGTAGGGAAGCCATCCTGGTGGCCCACTCAAGTCTGTTTCACCAAGCTAGGCTTCACAGAAGGTCTGGTTCCCTCCAGGGAAGCCTAGACTCCCCAACCTTACCCCTAACTAGAGTCTTGGCCCTCATTTTCTTGTCAACTGAAACATTCCCCCGTCCAAACGGTGTACAAAAAGAAAGTAGGCAAGCTATCCCGATGGCCCACTCAGTCTGTTTCACCAAGCTAGGCTGCACCGAAGCCCAGGATCACGCTTGGGATCCGCAGTCTCCCCAACCCTAACCGTAAATTGAGTTTTAACACAAACTTTCTTGTGCAACTAAAACGATACCCCGTCCTTACAGTGCACAGAAAGCCAGTAGGCAAGCTATCCCGATGGCCCACTCAGTCTGTTTCACCAAGCTAGGCTACACCGACGCCCAGGATCCCACCTGGGAAGCCCAGTCTCCCCAACCCTAACCCTAACTTGAGTCTTAACCCTAATTTTCTTGTGCAAGTGAAACATCCCTCCGTCCATACGGTTTAGAAAAAGTCAGTAGGCAAGCCATACCGATTGCCATCTCAATCTGTTCCACCAAGCTAGCCTTCACAAAGGCCCTGGTTGCTGCCTGGGAAGCACAGTCTCCCCAACCCAGCCCTAACTTGGGTATTAATCCTAATTTTCCTGTGCAACTGAAACATCCCCTCGTCCATGCACCGTACAAAAAGACAGTAGGCAAGCCATCCCGATTGCCAACTCAATGTGTTCCACCAAGCTAGCCTTCACAGAGGCCCTGGTTGCTACCTGGGAAGCACAGTCTCCCCAACCTAGCCCTAACTTGAGTCTTCTTAACCCTAATTTTCTTGTGCAAGTGAAACATCCCCCCGTCCATACGGTTTAGAAAAAGTCAGTAGGCAAGCGAACCCGATTGCCAACTCAATCTGTTCCAACAAGCTAGCCTTCACAGAGGCCCTGGTTGCTGCCTGGGAAGCACAGTCTCCCCAACCCAGCCCTAACTTGAGTCTTCTTAACCCTAATTCCTTTGTGCAAGTGAAACATCCCCCCGTCCATACGGTTTAGAAAAAGTGAGTAGGCAAGCCATCCCGATTGCCAACTCAATCTGTTCCACCAAGCTATCCTTCACAGAGGCCCTGCTTCCTGCCTGGGAAGCCCGGTCTCCCCAACCCTAACCCTAACTTGAGCCTTCTTAACCCTAATTTTCTTGTGCAAGTGAAACATCCCCCTGTCCATACGGTTTAGAAAAAGTCAGTAGGAAAGCGAACCCGATTGCCAACTCAATCTGTTCCACCAAGCTAGCCTTCACGGAGGACCTGGTTGCTGCCTGGGAAGCACAGTCTCCCCAACCCAGCCCTACCTTGGGTATTAATCCTAATTTTCCTGTGCAACTGAAACATCCCCTCATCCATACAGCGTACAAAAAGGCAGTAGGCAAGCAATCCTGATGGCCCACTCAGTCTGTTTCACCAGGCTCGGCTTCATCGAGGCCGTAGTTCCTGCCTGGGAAGCCCAGCCTCCATAACCCTAACCCTAATTTGGGTTTTAATGCTAATGTTCTTCTGCAATGGAAACATCCCCCCATGGATACGGTGTATTAAAACGGAGTAGGGAAGCCATCCTGGTGGCCCACTCAAGTCTGTTTCACCAAGCTAGGCTTCACAGAGGGTCTGGTTCCCTCCAGGAAAGCCTAGCCTCCCCAAACTTACCCCTAACTAGAGTCTTGGCCCTAATTTTCTTGTGCAACTGAAACATTCCCCCGTCCAAACGGTGTACAAAAAGAAAGTAGGCAAGCTATCCCGATGGCCCACTCAGTCTGTTTCACCAAGCTAGGCTGCACCGAAGCCCAGGATCACGCTTGGGATCCGCAGTCTCCCCAACCCTAACCCTAACTTGAGTTTTTACACAAATTTTCTTGTGCAACTGAAACGATACCGCGTCCTCACAGTGCACAGAAAGCCAGTAGGAAAGCTATCCCGATGGCCCACTCAGTCTGTTTCACCAAGCCAGGCTACACCGAAGCCCAGGATCCCGCCTGGGAAGCCCAGCCTCCATAACCCTAACCCTAATTTGGGTCTTAATGCTAATGTACTTCTGCAACGGGAACATCCCCCCATGGACACGATGTAATAAAACGGAGTAGGGAAGCCATCCTGGTGGCCAACACAAGTCTGTTTCACCAAGCTAGGCTTCACAGAGGGTCTGGTTCCCTCCAGGGAAGCCTAGCCTCCCCAACCTTAACCCTAACTAGAGTCTTGTCCCTAATTTTCTTGTGCAACTGAAACATTCCCCCGTCCAAACGGTGTACAAAAAGAAAGTAGGCAAGCTATCCCGATGGCCCACTCAGTCTTTTTCACCAAGCTAGGCTGCACCGAAGCCCAGGATCACGCTTGGGATCCGCAGTCTCCCCAACCCTAACCCTAACTTGAGTTTTAACACAAATTTTCTTGTGCAACTGAAACGATACCCCGTCCTTACAGTGCACAGAAAGCCAGTAGGCAAGCTATCCCGATGGCCCACTCAGTCTGTTTCACCAAGCTAGGCTACACCGACTCCCAGGATCCCACCTGGGAAGCCCAGTCTCCCCAACCCTAACCCTAACTTGAGTCTTAACCCTAATTTTCTAGTGCAAATGAAACATCCCCCCGTCCATACGGTTTAGAAAAAGTCAGTAGGCAAGCCATCCCGACTGCCAACTCAATGTGTTCCACCAAGCTAGCCTTCACAGAGGCCCTGGTTGCTACCTGGGAAGCACAGTCTCCCCAACCCAGCCCTAACTTGAGTCTTCTTAACCCTAATTTTCTTGTGCAAGTGAAACATCCCCCCGTCCATACGGTTTAGAAAAAGTCAGTAGGCAAGCGAACCCGATTGCCAACTCAATCTGTTCCAACAAGCTAGCCTTCACAGAGGCCCTGGTTCCTGCCTGGGAAGCACAGTCTCCACAACCCAGCCCTCACTTGGGTATTAATCCTAATTTTCCTGTGCAACTGAAACATCCCCTCGTCCATACAGTGTACAAAAAGACAGTAGGCAAGCAATCCCAATGCCCACTCAGTCTGTTTCACCAGGCTCGGCTTCATCGAGACCGTAGTTCCTTCCTGGGAAGCCCAGCCTCCATAACCCTAACCCTAATTTGGGTGTTAATGCTAATGTTCTTCTGCAATGGAAACATCCCCCCATGGATAAGGTGTACTAAAACGGAGTAGGGAAGCCATCCTGGTGGCCCACTCAAGTCTGTTTCACCAAGCTAGGCTTCACAGAAGGTCTGGTTCCCTCCAGGGAAGCCTAGACTCCCCAACCTTACCCCTAACTAGAGTCTTGGCCCTAATTTTCTTGTCAACTGAAACATTCCCCCGTCCAAACGGTGTACAAAAAGAAAGTAGGCAAGCTATCCCGATGGCCCACTCAGTCTGTTTCACCAAGCTAGGCTGCACCGAAGCCCAGGATCACGCTTGGGATCCGCAGTCTCCCCAACCCTAACCGTAAATTGAGTTTTAACACAAACTTTCTTGTGCAACTAAAACGATACCCCGTCCTTACAGTGCACAGAAAGCCAGTAGGCAAGCTATCCCGATGGCCCACTCAGTCTGTTTCACCAAGCTAGGCTACACCGACGCCCAGGATCCCACCTGGGAAGCCCAGTCTCCCCAACCCTAACCCTAACTTGAGTCTTAACCCTAATTTTCTTGTGCAAGTGAAACATCCCTCCGTCCATACGGTTTAGAAAAAGTCAGTAGGCAAGCCATCCCGATTGCCAACTCAATCTGTTCCACCAAGCTAGCCTTCACAAAGGCCCTGGTTGCTGCCTGGGAAGCACAGTCTCCCCAACCCAGCCCTAACTTGGGTATTAATCCTAATTTTCCTGCGCAACTGAAACATCCCCTCGTCCATGCACCGTACAAAAAGACAGTAGGCAAGCCATCCCGATTGCCAACTCAATGTGTTCCACCAAGCTAGCCTTCACAGAGGCCCTGGTTGCTACCTGGGAAGCACAGTCTCCCCAACCCAGCCCTAACTTGAGTCTTCTTAACCCTAATTTTCTTGTGCAAGTGAAACATCCCCCCGTCCATACGGTTTAGAAAAAGTCAGTAGGCAAGCCGTCCCGATTGCCAAGTCAATGTGTTCCACCAAGCTAGCCTTCACAGAGGCCCTGGTTGCTACCTGGGAAGCACAGTCTCCCCAACCCAGCCCTAAGTTGAGTCTTCTTAACCCTAATTTCTTTGTGCAAGTGAAACATCCCCCCGTCCATACGGTTTAGAAAAAGTGAGTAGGCAAGCCATCCCGATTGCCAACTCAATCTGTTCCACCAAGCTATCCTTCACAGAGGCCCTGCTTCCTGCCTGGGAAGCCCGGTCTCACCAACCCTAAACCTAACTTGAGCCTTCTTAACCCTAATTTTCTTGTGCAAGTGAAACATCCCCCTGTCCATACGGTTTAGAAAAAGTCAGTAGGAAAGCGAACCCGATTGCCAACTCAATCTGTTCCACCAAGCTAGCCTTCACGGAGGACCTGGTTGCTGCCTGGGAAGCACAGTCTCCCCAACCCAGCCCTACCTTGGGTATTAATCCTAATTTTCCTGTGCAACTGAAACATCCCCTCATCCATACAGCGTACAAAAAGAAAGTAGGCAAGCAATCCTGATGGCCCACTCAGTCTGTTTCACCAGGCTCGGCTTCATCGAGGCCGTAGTTCCTGCCTGGGAAGCCCAGCCTCCATAACCCTAACCCTAATTTGGGTTTTAATGCTAATGTTCTTCTGCAATGGAAACATCCCCCCATGGATACGGTGTATTAAAACGGAGTAGGGAAGCCATCCTGGTGGCCCACTCAAGTCTGTTTCACCAAGCTAGGCTTCACAGAGGGTCTGGTTCCCTCCAGGAAAGCCTAGCCTCCCCAAACTTACCCCTAACTAGAGTCTTGGCCCTAATTTTCTTGTGCAACTGAAACATTCCCCCGTCCAAACGGTGTACAAAAAGAAAGTAGGCAAGCTATCCCGATGGCCCACTCAGTCTGTTTCACCAAGCTAGGCTGCACCGAAGCCCAGGATCACGCTTGGGATCCGCAGTCTCCCCAACCCTAACCCTAACTTGAGTTTTTACACAAATTTTCTTGTGCAACTGAAACGATACCGCGTCCTCACAGTGCACAGAAAGCCAGTAGGAAAGCTATCCCGATGGCCCACTCAGTCTGTTTCACCAAGCCAGGCTACACCGAAGCCCAGGATCCCGCCTGGGAAGCCCAGCCTCCATAACCCTAACCCTAATTTGGGTCTTAATGCTAATGTACTTCTGCAACGGGAACATCCCCCCATGGACACGATGTAATAAAACGGAGTAGGGAAGCCATCCTGGTGGCCAACACAAGTCTGTTTCACCAAGCTAGGCTTCACAGAGGGTCTGGTTCCCTCCAGGGAAGCCTAGCCTCCCCAACCTTAACCCTAACTAGAGTCTTGTCCCTAATTTTCTTGTGCAACTGAAACATTCCCCCGTCCAAACGGTGTACAAAAAGAAAGTAGGCAAGCTATCCCGATGGCCCACTCAGTCTTTTTCACCAAGCTAGGCTGCACCGAAGCCCAGGATCACGCTTGGGATCCGCAGTCTCCCCAACCCTAACCCTAACTTGAGTTTTAACACAAATTTTCTTGTGCAACTGAAACGATACCCCGTCCTTACAGTGCACAGAAAGCCAGTAGGAAAGCTATCCCGATGGCCCACTCAGTCTGTTTCACCAAGCTAGGCTACACCGAAGCCCAGGATCCCGCCTGGGAAGCCCAGTCTCCCCAACCCTAACCCTAACTTGAGTCTTAACCCTAATTTTCTTGTGTAAGTGAAACACCCTCCCGTCCTTACGGTTTAGAAAAAGGCAGTAGGCAAGCCATCCCGATTGCCAACACAATCTGTTCCACCAAGCTAGCCTTCACAGAGGCCCTGCTTCCTGCCTGGGAAGCCCGGTCTCACCAACCCTAACCCTAACTTGAGTCTTTTTAACCCTAATTTTCTTGTGCTAGTGAAACCTCCCCCCGTCCATACGGTTTAGAAAAAGTCAGTAGGCAAGCGAACCCGATTGCCAACTCAATCTGTTCCACCAAACTAGCCTTCACAGAGGCCCTGGTTCCTGCCTGGGAAGCACAGTCTCCCCAACCCAGCCCTCACTTGGGTATTAATCCTAATTTTCCTGTGCAACTGAAACATCCCCTTGTCCATACAGCGTACAAAAAGACAGTAGGCAAGCAATCCTGATGGCCCACTCAGTCTGTTTCACCAGGCTCGGCTTCATTGAGGCCGTAGTTCCTGCCTGGGCAGCCCTGCCTCCATAACCCTAACCCTAATTTGGGTTTAAATGCTAATGTTCTTCTGCAATGGAAACATCCCCCCATGGATACGGTGTATTAAAACGGAGTAGGGAAGCCATCCTGGTGGCCCACTCAAGTCTGTTTCACCAAGCTAGGCTTCACAGAGGGTCTGGTTTCCTCCAGGAAGGCCTAGCCTCCCCAACCTTACCCCTAACTAGAGTCTTGGCCCTAATTTTCTTGTGCAACTGAAACATTCCCCCGTCCAAACGGTGTACAAAAGGAAAGTAGGCAAGCTATCCCGATGGCCCACTCAGTCTGTTTCACCAAGCTAGGCTGCACCGAAGCCCAGGATCACGCTTGGGATCCGCAGTCTCCCCAACCCTAACCCTAACTTGAGTTTTTACACAAATTTTCTTGTGCAACTGAAACGATACCGCGTCCTCACAGTGCACAGAAAGCCAGTAGGAAAGCTATCCCGATGGCCCACTCAGTCTGTTTCACCAAGCTAGGCTACACCGAAGCCCAGGATCCCGCCTGGGAAGCCCAGCCTCCATAACCCTAACCCTAATTTGGGTCTTAATGCTAATGTACTTCTGCAACGGGAACATCCCCCCATGGACACGATGTAATAAAACGGAGTAGGGAAGCCATCCTGGTGGCCAACACAAGTCTGTTTCACCAAGCTAGGCTTCACAGAGGGTCTGCTTCCCTCCAGGGAAGCCTAGCCTCCCCAACCTTAACCCTAACTAGAGTCTTGTCCCTAATTTTCTTGTGCAACTGAAACATTCCCCCGTCCAAACGGTGTACAAAAAGAAAGTAGGCAAGCTATCCCGATGGCCCACTCAGTCTTTTTCACCAAGCTAGGCTGCACCGAAGCCCAGGATCACGCTTGGGATCCGCAGTCTCCCCAACCCTAACCCTAACTTGAGTTTTAACACAAATTTTCTTGTGCAACTGAAACGATACCCCGTCCTTACAGTGCACAGAAAGCCAGTAGGAAAGCTATCCCGATGGCCCACTCAGTCTGTTTCACCAAGCTAGGCTACACCGAAGCCCAGGATCCCGCCTGGGAAGCCCAGTCTCCCCAACCCTAACCCTAACTTGAGTCTTAACCCTAATTTTCTTGTGTAAGTGAAACACCCTCCCGTCCTTACGGTTTAGAAAAAGGCAGTAGGCAAGCCATCCCGATTGCCAACACAATCTGTTCCACCAAGCTAGCCTTCACAGAGGCCCTGCTTCCTGCCTGGGAAGCCCGGTCTCACCAACCCTAACCCTAACTTGAGTCTTTTTAACCCTAATTTTCTTGTGCTATTGAAACCTCCCCCCGTCCATACGGTTTAGAAAAAGTCAGTAGGCAAGCGAACCCGATTGCCAACTCAATCTGTTCCACCAAACTAGCCTTCACAGAGGCCCTGGTTCCTGCCTGGGAAGCACAGTCTCCCCAACCCAGCCCTAACTTGGGTATTAATCCTAATTTTCCTGTGCAACTGAAACATCCCCTTGTCCATACAGCGTACAAAAAGACAGTAGGCAAGCAATCCTGATGGCCCACTCAGTCTGTTTCACCAGGCTCGGCTTCATTGAGGCCGTAGTTCCTGCCTGGGCAGCCCTGCCTCCATAACCCTAACCCTAATTTGGGTTTTAATGCTAATGTTCTTCTGCAATGGAAACATCCCCCCATGGATACGGTGTATTAAAACGGAGTAGGGAAGCCATCCTGGTGGCCCACTCAAGTCTGTTTCACCAAGCTAGGCTTCACAGAGGGTCTGGTTTCCTCCAGGAAGGCCTAGCCTCCCCAACCTTACCCCTAACTAGAGTCTTGGCCCTAATTTTCTTGTGCAACTGAAACATTCCCCCGTCCAAACGGTGTACAAAAGGAAAGTAGGCAAGCTATCCCGATGGCCCACTCAGTCTTTTTCACCAAGCTGGGCTTCACCGAAGCCCAGGATCACGTTTGGGATCCGCAGTCTCCCCAACCCTAACCCTAACTTGAGTTTTTACACAAATTTTCTTGTGCAACTGAAACGATACCGCGTCCTCACAGTGCACAGAAAGCCAGTAGGAAAGCTATCCCGATGGCCCACTCAGTCTGTTTCACCAAGCTAGGCTACACCGAAGCCCAGGATCCCGCCTGGGAAGCCCAGCCTCCATAACCCTAACCCTAATTTGGGTCTTAATGCTAATGTACTTCTGCAACGGGAACATCCCCCCATGGACACGATGTACTAAAACGGAGTAGGGAAGCCATCCTGGTGGCCCACTCAAGTCTGTTTCACCAAGCTAGGCTTCACAAAGGGTCTGGTTCCCTCCAGGGAAGCCTAGCCTCCCCAACCTTAACCCTAACTAGAGTCTTGGCCCTAATTTTCTTGTGCAACTGAAAAATTCCCCTGTCCAAACGGTGTACAAAAGGAAAGTAGGCAAGCTATCCCGATGGCCCACTCAGTCTTTTTCACCAAGCTGGGCTGCACCGAAGCCCAGGATTACGCTTGGGATCCGCAGTCTCCCCAACCCTAACCCTAACTTGAGTTTTTACACAAATTTTCTTGTGCAACTGAAATGATACCCTTTCCTTACAGTGCACAGAAAGCCAGAAGGAAAGCTAACCCGATGGCCCACTCAGTCTGTTTCACCAAGCTAGGCTACACCGAAGGCCAGGATCCCGCCTGGGAAGCCCAGTCTCCCCAACCCTAACCCTAACTTGAGTCTTAACCCTAATTTTCTTGTGTAAGTGAAACATCCTCCCGTCCTTACGGTTTAGAAAAAGGCAGTAGGCAAGCCATCCTGATTGCCAACTCAATCTGTTCCACCAAGCTAGCCTTCACAGAGGCCCTGGTTCCTGCCTGGGAAGCCCGGTCTCACCAACCCTAACCCTAACTTGAGTCTTCTTAACCCTAATTTTCTTGTGCAAGTGAAACATCCCCCCGTCCATACGGTTTAGAAAAATTCAGTAGGCAAGCGAACCCGATTGCCAACTCAATCTGTTCCACCAAGCTAGCCTTCACAGAGGCCCTGGTTCCTGCCTGGGAAGCACAGTCTCCCCAACCCAGCCCTCACTTGGGTATTAATCCTAATTTTCCTGTGCAACTGAAACATCCCCTCATCCATACAGCGTACAAAAAGACAGTAGGCAAGCAATCCTGATGGCCCACTCGGTCTGTTTCACCAGGCTCGGCTTCATCGAGGCCGTAGTTCCTGCCTGGGAAGCCCAGCCTCCATAACCCTATCCCTAATTTGGGTCTTAATGCTAACATTCTTCTGCAATGGAAATATCCCCCCATGGATACGGTGTACTAAAACGGAGTAGGGAAGCCATCCTGGTGGCCCACTCAAGTCTGTTTCACCAAGCTAGGCTTCACAGAGGGTCTGGTTCCCTCCAGAGAAGCCTAGCCTCCCCAACCTTTCCCCTAACTAGAGTCTTGGCCCTAATTTTCTTGAGCAACTGAAACATTCCCCCGTCCAAACGGTGTACAAAAAGAAAGTAGGCAAGCTATCCCGATGGCCCACTCAGTCGTTTTCACCAAGCTAGGCTGGACCGAAGCCCAGGATCACGCTTGGGATCCGCAGTCTCCCCAACCCTAACCCTAACTTGAGTTTTAACACAAATTTTCTTGTGCAACTGAAACAATACCCCGTCCTTACAGTGCACAGAAAGCCAGTAGGAAAGATATCCCGATGGCCCACTCAGTCTGTTTCACCAAGCTAGGCTACACCGAAGCCCAGGATCCCGCCTGGGAAGCCCAGTCTCCCCAACCCTAACCCTAACTTGAGTCTTAACCCTAATTTTCTTGTGTAAGTGAAACATCCTCCCATTCTTACGGTTTAGAAAAAGGCATTAGGCAAGCCATCCCGATTGCCAACTCAATCTGTTCCACCAAGCTAGCCTTCACAGAGGGCCTGGTTCCTGCCTGGGAAGCCCGGTCTCACCAACCCTAACCCTAACTTGAGTCTTCTTAACCCTAATTTTCTTGTGCAAGTGAAACATCCCCCCGTCCATACGGTTTAGAAAAAGTCAGTAGGCAAGCGAACCCGATTGCCAACTCAATCTGTTCCACCGAACTAGCCTTCACAGAGGCCCTGGTTCCTGCCTGGGAAGCACAGTCTCCCCAACCCAGCCCTCACTTGGGTATTAATCCTAATTTTCCTGTGCAACTGAAACATCCCCTCGTCCATACAGCGTACAAAAAGACAGTAGGCAAGCAATCCTGATGGCCCACTCAGTCTGTTTCACCAGGCTCGGCTTCATCGAGGCCGTAGTTCCTGCCTGGGCAGCCCTGCCTCCATAACCCTAACCCTAATTTGGGTTTTAATGCTAATGTTCTTCTGCAATGGAAACATCCCCCCATGGATACGGTGTATTAAAACGGAGTAGGGAAGCCATCCTGGTGGCCCACTCAAGTCTGTTTCACCAAGCTAGGCTTCACAGAGGGTCTGGTTCCCTCCAGGAAGGCCTGGCCTCCCCAACCTTACCCCTAACTAGAGTCTTGGCCCTAATTTTCTTGTGCAACTGAAACATTCCCCCGTCCAAACGGTGTACAAAAGGAAAGTAGGCAAGCTATCCCGATGGCCCACTCAGTCTGTTTCACCAAGCTAGGCTGCACCGAAGCCCAGGATCACGCTTGGGATCCGCAGTCTCCCCAACCCTAACCCTTACTTGAGTTTTAACACAAATTTTCTTGTGCAACTGAAATGATACCCCGTCCTTACAGTGCACAGAAAGCCAGTAGGAAAGCTATCCCGATGGCCCACTCAGTCTGTTTCACCAAGCTAGGCTACACCGACGCCCATGATCCCGCCTCGGAAGCCCAGTCTCCCCAACCCTAACCCTAACTTGAGTCTTAACCCTAATTTTCTTGTGCAAGTGAAACATCACTCCGTCCATACGGTTTAGAAAAAGTCAGTAGGCAAGCCATCCCGACTGCCAACTCAATCTGTTCCACCAAGCTAGCCTTCACAGAGGCCCTGGTTGCTGCCTGGGAAGCACAGTCTCCCCAACCCAGCCCTAACTTGGGTATTAATCCTAATTTTCCTGTGCAACAGAAACATCCCCTCGTCCATACAGCGTACAAAATGACAGTAGGCAAGCAATCCTGATGGCCCACTCAGTCTGTTTCACCAGGCTCGGCTTCATCGAGGCCGTAGTTCCTGCCTGGGAAGCCCAGCCTCCATAACCCTAACCCTAATTTGGGTCTTAATGCTAATGTTCTTCTGCAATGGAAACATCCCCCCATCGATACGGTGTACTACAACGGAGTAGGGAAGCCATCCTGGTGGCCCATTCCAGTCTGTTTCACCAAGCTAGGCTTCACAGAGGGTCTGGTTCCCTCCAGGGAAGCCTAGCCTCCCCAACCTTACCCCTAACTAGAGTCTTGGCCCTAATTTTCTTGTGCAACTGAAACATTCCCCTGTCCAAACGGTGTACAAAAAGAAAGTAGGCCAGCTATCCCGATGGCCCACTCAGTCTTTTTCACCAAGCTAGGCTGCACCGAAGCCCAGGATCACGCTTCGGATCCGCAGTCTCCCCAACCCTAACCCTAACTTGAATTTTTACACAAATTTTCTTGTGCAACTGAAACGATACCCCGTCCTTACAGTGCACAGAAAGACAGTAGGAAAGCTATCCCGATGGCCCACTCAGTCTGTTTCACCAAGCTAGGCTACACCGAAGCCCAGGATCCCGCCTGGGAAGCCCAGTCTCCCCAACCCTAACCCTAAATTGAGTCTTAACCCTAATTTTCTTGTGCAAGTGAAACATCCCTCCGTCCATACGGTTTAGAAAAAGTCAGTAGGCAAGCCATCCCGATTGCCAACTCAATCTGTTCCACCAAGCTAGCCTTCACAGAGGCCCTGGTTGCTGCCTGGGAAGCACAGTCTCCCCAACCCAGCCCTAACTTGGGTATTAATCCTAATTTTCCTGTGCAACTGAAACATCCCCTCGTCCATGCACCGTACAAAAAGACAGTAGGCAAGCCATCCCGATTGCCAACTCAATGTGTTCCACCAAGCTAGCCTTCACAGAGGCCCTGGTTGCTACCTGGGAAGCACAGTCTCCCCAACCCAGCCCTAACTTGAGTCTTCTTAACCCTAATTTTCTTGTGCAAGTGAAACATCCCCCCGTCCATACGGTTTAGAAAAAGTCAGTAGGCAAGCGAACCTGATTGCCAACTCAATCTGTTCCAACAAGCTAGCCTTCACAGAGGCCCTGGTTCCTGCCTGGGAAGCACAGTCTCCACAACCCAGCCCTCACTTGGGTATTAATCCTAATTTTCCAGTGCAACTGAAACATCCCCTCGTCCATACAGCTTCCAAAAAGACAGTAGGCAAGCAATCCTGATGGCCCACTCAGTCTGTTTCACCAGGTTCGGCTTCATCGAGGCCGTAGTTCCTGCCTGGGAAGCCCAGCCTCCATAACCCTAACCCTAACTTGGGTGTTAATGCTAATGTTCTTCTGCAATGGAAACATCCCCCCATGGATACGGTGTACTAAAACGGAGGAGGGGAGCCATCCTGGTGGCCCACTCAAGTCTGTTTCACCAAGCTAGGCTTCACAGAAGGTCTGGTTCCCTCCAGGGAAGCCTAGACTCCCCAACCTTACCCCTAACTAGAGTCTTGGCCCTAATTTTCTTGTCAACTGAAACATTCCCCCATCCAAACAGTGTACAAAAAGAAAGTAGGCAAGCTATCCCGATGGCCCACTCAGTCTGTTTCACCAAGCTAGGCTGCACCGAAGCCCAGGATCACGCTTGGGATCCGCAGTCTCCCCAACCCTAACCCTTACTTGAGTTTTAACACAAATTTTCTTGTGCAACTGAAATGATACCCCGTCCTTACAGTGCACAGAAAGCCAGTAGGAAAGCTATCCCGATGGCCCACTCAGTCTGTTTCACCAAGCTAGGCTACACCGACGCCCATGATCCCGCCTGGGAAGCCCAGTCTCCCCAACCCTAACCCTAACTTGAGTCTTAACCCTAATTTTCTTGTGCAAGTGAAACATCACTCCGTCCATACGGTTTAGAAAAAGTCAGTAGGCAAGCCATCCCGACTGCCAACTCAATCTGTTCCACCAAGCTAGCCTTCACAGAGGCCCTGGTTGCTGCCTGGGAAGCACAGTCTCCCCAACCCAGCCCTAACTTGGGTATTAATCCTAATTTTCCTGTGCAACAGAAACATCCCCTCGTCCATACAGCGTACAAAACGACAGTAGGCAAGCAATCCTGATGGCCCACTCAGTCTGTTTCACCAGGCTCGGCTTCATCGAGGCCGTAGTTCCTGCCTGGGAAGCCCAGCCTCCATAACCCTAACCCTAATTTGGGTCTTAATGCTAATGTTCTTCTGCAATGGAAACATCCCCCCATCGATACGGTGTACTAAAACGGAGTAGGGAAGCCATCCTGGTGGCCCATTCCAGTCTGTTTCACCAAGCTAGGCTTCACAGAGGGTCTGGTTCCCTCCAGGGAAGCCTAGCCTCCCCAACCTTACCCCTAACTAGAGTCTTGGCCCTAATTTTCTTGTGCAACTGAAACATTCCCCTGTCCAAACGGTGTACAAAAAGAAAGTAGGCCAGCCATCCCGATGGCCCACTCAGTCTTTTTCACCAAGCTAGGCTGCACCGAAGCCCAGGATCACGCTTCGGATCCGCAGTCTCCCCAACCCTAAACCTAACTTGAATTTTTACACAAATTTTCTTGTGCAACTGAAACGATACCCCGTCCTTACAGTGCACAGAAAGACAGTAGGAAAGCTATCCCGATGGCCCACTCAGTCTGTTTCACCAAGCTAGGCTACACCGAAGCCCAGGATCCCGCCTGGGAAGCCCAGTCTCCCCAACCCTAACCCTAACTTGAGTCTTAACCCTAATTTTCTTGTGCAAGTGAAACATCCCTCCGTCCATACGGTTTAGAAAAAGTCAGTAGGCAAGCCATCCCGATTGCCAACTCAATCTGTTCCACCAAGCTAGCCTTCACAGAGGCCCTGGTTGCTGCCTGGGAAGCACAGTCTCCCCAACCCAGCCCTCACTTGGGTATTAATCCTAATTTTCCTGTGCAACTGAAACATCCCCTCGTCCATACAGCGTACAAAAAGACAGTAGGCAAGCAATCCTGATGGCCCACTCAGTCTGTTTCACCAGGCTCGGCTTCATCGAGTCCGTAGTTCCTGCCTGGGAAGCCCAGCCTCCATAACCCTAACCCTAATTTGGGTCTTAATGCTAATATTCTTCTGCAATGGAAACATCCCCCCATGGATACGGTGTACTAAAACGGAGTAGGGAAGCCATCCTGTTGGGCCACTGAAGTCTATTTCACCAAGCTAGGCTTCACAGAAGGTCTGGTTCCCTCCAGGGAAGCCTAGCCTCCCCAACCTTACCCCTAACTAGAGTCTTGGCCCTAATTTTCTTGTGCAACTGAAACATTCCCCCGTCCAAACGGTGTACAAAAAGAAAGTAGGCAAGCTATCCCGATGGCCCACTCAGTCTTTTTCACCAAGCTAGGCTGCACCGAAGCCCACGATCACGCTTCGGATCCGCAGTCTCCCCAACCCTAACCCTAACTTGAATTTTTACACAAATTTTCTTGTGCAACTGAAACGATACCCCGTCCTTACAGTGCACAGAAAGACAGTAGGAAAGCTATCCCGATGGCCCACTCAGTCTGTTTCACCAAGCTAGGCTACACCGAAGCCCAGGATCCCGCCTGGGAAGCCCAGTCTCCCCAACCCTAACCCTAACTTGAGTCTTAACCCTAATTTTCTTGTGCAAGTGAAACATCCCTCCGTCCATACGGTTTAGAAAAAGTCAGTAGGCAAGCCATCCCGATTGCCAACTCAATGTGTTCCACCAAGCTAGCCTTCACAGAGGCCCTGGTTGCTGCCTGGGAAGCACAGTCTCCCCAACCCAGCCCTCACTTGGGTATTAATCCTAATTTTCCTGTGCAACTGAAACATCCCCTCGTCCATACAGCGTACAAAAAGACAGTAGGCAAGCAATCCTGATGGCCCACTCAGTCTGTTTCACCAGGCTCGGCTTCATCGAGTCCGTAGTTCCTGCCTGGGAAGCCCAGCCTCCATAACCCTAACCCTAATTTGGGTCTTAATGCTAATATTCTTCTGCAATGGAAACATCCCCCCATGGATACGGTGTACTAAAACGGAGGAGGGAAGCCATCCTGTTGGGCCCCTCAAGTCTATTTCACCAAGCTAGGCTTCACAGAAGGTCTGGTTCCCTCCAGGGAAGCCTAGCCTCCCCAACCTTACCCCTAACTAGAGTCTTGGCCCTAATTTTCTTGTGCAACTGAAACATTCCCCCGTCCAAACGGTGTACAAAAAGAAAGTAGGCAAGCTATCCCGATGGCCCACTCAGTCTTTTTCACCAAGCTAGGCTGCACCGAAGCCCAGGATCACGCTTCGGATCCGCAGTCTCCCCAACCCTAACCCTAACTTGAATTTTTACACAAATTTTCTTGTGCAACTGAAACGATACCCCGTCCTTACAGTGCACAGAAAGACAGTAGGAAAGCTATCCCGATGGCCCACTCAGTCTGTTTCACCAAGCTAGGCTACACCGAAGCCCAGGATCCCGCCTGGGAAGCCCAGTCTCCCCAACCCTAACCCTAACTTGAGTCTTAACCCTAATTTTCTTGTGCAAGTGAAACATCCCTCCGTCCATACGGTTTAGAAAAAGTCAGTAGGCAAGCCATCCCGATTGCCAACTCAATCTGTTCCACCAAGCTAGCCTTCACAGAGGCCCTGGTTGCTGCCTGGGAAGCACAGTCTCCCCAACCCAGCCCTCACTTGGGTATTAATCCTAATTTTCCTGTGCAACTGAAACATCCCCTCGTCCATACAGCGTACAAAAAGACAGTAGGCAAGCAATCCTGATGGCTCACTCAGTCTGTTTCACCAGGCTCGGCTTCATCGAGGCCGTAGTTCCTGCCTGGGAAGCCCAGCCTCCATAACCCTAACCCTAATTTGGGTCTTAATGCTAATATTCTTCTGCAATGGAAACATCCCCCCATGGATACGGTGTACTAAAACGGAGGAGGGAAGCCATCCTGTTGGGCCACTCAAGTCTATTTCACCAAGCTAGGCTTCACAGAAGGTCTGGTTCCCTCCAGGGAAGCCTAGCCTCCCCAACCTTACCCCTAACTAGAGTCTTGGCCCTAATTTTCTTGTGCAACTGAAACATTCCCCCGTCCAAACGGTGTACAAAAAGAAAGTAGGCAAGCTATCCCGATGGCCCACTCAGTCTTTTTCACCAAGCTAGGCTGCCCCGAAGCCCACGATCACGCTTCGGATCCGCAGTCTCCCCAACCCTAACCCTAACTTGAATTTTTACACAAATTTTCTTGTGCAACTGAAACGATACCCCGTCCTTACAGTGCACAGAAAGACAGTAGGAAAGCTATCCCGATGGCCCACTCAGTGTTTTTCACCAAGCTAGGCTACACCGAAGCCCAGGATCCCGCCTGGGAAGCCCAGTCTCCCCAACCCTAACCCTAACTTGAGTCTTAACCCTAATTTTCTTGTGCAAGTGAAACATCCCTCCGTCCATACGGTTTAGAAAAAGTCAGTAGGCAAGCCATCCCGATTGCCAACTCAATCTGTTCCACCAAGCTAGCCTTCACAGAGGCCCTGGTTGCTGCCTGGGAAGCACAGTCTCCCCAACCCAGCCCTCACTTGGGTATTAATCCTAATTTTCCTGTGCAACTGAAACATCCCCTCGTCCATACAGCGTACAAAAAGACAGTAGGCAAGCAATCCTGATGGCCCACTCAGTCTGTTTCACCAGGCTCGGCTTCATCGAGTCCGTAGTTCCTGCCTGGGAAGCCCAGCCTCCATAACCCTAACCCTAATTTGGGTCTTAATGCTAATATTCTTCTGCAATGGAAACATCCCCCCATGGATACGGTGTACTAAAACGGAGGAGGGAAGCCATCCTGTTGGGCCACTCAAGTCTATTTCACCAAGCTAGGCTTCACAGAAGGTCTGGTTCCCTCCAGGGAAGCCTAGCCTCCCCAACCTTACCCCTAACTAGAGTCTTGGCCCTAATTTTCTTGTGCAACTGAAACATTCCCCCGTCCAAACGGTGTACAAAAAGAAAGTAGGCAAGCTATCCCGATGGCCCACTCAGTCTGTTTCACCAAGCTAGGCTGCACCGAAGCCCAGGATCACGCTTGGGATCCGCAGTCTCCCCAACCCTAACCCTAACTTGAGATTTAACACAAATTTTCTTGTGCAACTGAAACGATACCCCGTCCTTACAGTGCACAGAAAGCCAGTAGGAAAGCTATCCCGATGGCCCACTCAGTCTGTTTCACCAAGCTAGGCTGCACCGAAGCCCAGGATCCCGCCTGGGAAGCCCAGTCTCCCCAACCCTAACCCTAACTTGAGTCTTAACCCTAATTTTCTTGTGCAAATGAAACATCCCCCCGTCCATACGGTTTAGAAAAAGTCAGTAGGCAAGCCATCCCGATTGCCAACTCAATCTGTTCCACCAAGCTAGCCTTCACAGAGGCCCTGGTTGCTACCTGGGAAGCACAGTCTCCCCAACCCAGCCCTAACTTGAGTCTTCTCAACCCTAATTTTCTTGTGCAAGTGAAACATCCCCCCGTCCATACGGTTTAGAAAAAGTCAGTAGGCAAGCGAACCCGATTGCCAACTCAATCTGTTCCAACAACCTAGCCTTCACAGAGGCCCTGGTTCCTGCCTGGGAAGCACAGTCTCCACAACCCAGCCCTCACTTGGGTATTAATCCTAATTTTCCAGTGCAACTGAAACATCCCCTCGTCCATACAGCGTACAAAAAGACAGTAGGCAAGCAATCCTGATGGCCCACTCAGTCTGTTTCACCAGGTTCGGCTTCATCGAGGCCGTAGTTCCTGCCTGGGAAGCCCAGCCTCCATAACCCTAACCCTAACTTGGGTGTTAATGTTAATGTTCTTCTGCAATGGAAACATCCCCCCATGGATACGGTGTACTAAAACGGAGTAGGGAAGCCATCCTGGTGGCCCATTCCAGTCTGTTTCACCAAGCTAGGCTTCACAGAAGGTCTGGTTCCCTCCAGGGAAGCCTAGACTCCCCAACCTTACCCCTAACTAGAGTCTTGGCCCTAATTTTCTTGTGCAACTGAAACATTCCCCTGTCCAAACGGTGTACAAAAAGAAAGTAGGCAAGCTATCCCGATGGCCCACTCAGTCTTTTTCACCAAGCTAGGCTGCACCGAAGCCCAGGATCACGCTTCGGATCCGCAGTCTCCCCAACCCTAACCCTAACTTGAATTTTTACACAAATTTTCTTGTGCAACTGAAACGATACCCCGTCCTTACAGTGCACAGAAAGCCAGTAGGAAAGCTATCCCGATGGCCCACTCAGTCTGTTTCACCAAGCTAGGCTGCACCGAAGCCCAGGATCCCGCCTGGGAAGCCCATTCTCCCCAACCCTAACCCTAACTTGAGTCTTAACCCTAATTTTCTTGTGCAAATGAAACATCCCCCCGTCCATACGGTTTAGAAAAAGTCAGTAGGCAAGCCATCCCGATTGCCAACTCAATCTGTTCCACCAAGCTAGCCTTCACAGAGGCCCTGGTTGCTGCCTGGGAAGCACAGTCTCCCCAACCCAGCCCTAACTTGGGTATTAATCCTAATTTTCCTGTGCAACTGAAACATCCCCTCGTCCATGCACCGTACAAAAAGACAGTAGGCAAGCCATCCCGATTGCCAACTCAATGTGTTCCACCAAGCTAGCCTTCACAGAGGCCCTGGTTGCTACCTGGGAAGCACAGTCTCCCCAACCCAGCCCTAACTTGAGTCTTCTTAACCCTAATTTTCTTGTGCAAGTGAAACATCCCCCCGTCCATACGGTTTAGAAAAAGTCAGTAGGCAAGCGAACCTGATTGCCAACTCAATCTGTTCCAACAAGCTAGCCTTCACAGAGGCCCTGGTTCCTGCCTGGGAAGCACAGTCTCCACAACCCAGCCCTCACTTGGGTATTAATCCTAATTTTCCAGTGCAACTGAAACATCCCCTCGTCCATACAGCTTCCAAAAAGACAGTAGGCAAGCAATCCTGATGGCCCACTCAGTCTGTTTCACCAGGTTCGGCTTCATCGAGGCCGTAGTTCCTGCCTGGGAAGCCCAGCCTCCATAACCCTAACCCTAACTTGGGTGTTAATGCTAATGTTCTTCTGCAATGGAAACATCCCCCCATGGATACGGTGTACTAAAACGGAGGAGGGAAGCCATCCTGGTGGCCCACTCAAGTCTGTTTCACCAAGCTAGGCTTCACAGAAGGTCTGGTTCCCTCCAGGGAAGCCTAGACTCCCCAACCTTACCCCTAACTAGAGTCTTGGCCCTAATTTTCTTGTCAACTGAAACATTCCCCCATCCAAACAGTGTACAAAAAGAAAGTAGGCAAGCTATCCCGATGGCCCACTCAGTCTGTTTCACCAAGCTAGGCTGCACCGAAGCCCAGGATCACGCTTGGGATCCGCAGTCTCCCCAACCCTAACCCTTACTTCAGTTTTAACACAAATTTTCTTGTGCAACTGAAATGATACCCCGTCCTTACAGTGCACAGAAAGCCAGTAGGAAAGCTATCCCGATGGCCCACTCAGTCTGTTTCACCAAGCTAGGCTACACCGACGCCCATGATCCCGCCTGGGAAGCCCAGTCTCCCCAACCCTAACCCTAACTTGAGTCTTAACCCTAATTTTCTTGTGCAAGTGAAACATCACTCCGTCCATACGGTTTAGAAAAAGTCAGTAGGCAAGCCATCCCGACTGCCAACTCAATCTGTTCCACCAAGCTAGCCTTCACAGAGGCCCTGGTTGCTGCCTGGGAAGCACAGTCTCCCCAACCCAGCCCTAACTTGGGTATTAATCCTAATTTTCCTGTGCAACAGAAACATCCCCTCGTCCATACAGCGTACAAAATGACAGTAGGCAAGCAATCCTGATGGCCCACTCAGTCTGTTTCACCAGGCTCGGCTTCATCGAGGCCGTAGTTCCTGCCTGGGAAGCCCAGCCTCCATAACCCTAACCCTAATTTGGGTCTTAATGCTAATGTTCTTCTGCAATGGAAACATCCCCCCATCGATACGGTGTACTAAAACGGAGTAGGGAAGCCATCCTGGTGGCCCATTCCAGTCTGTTTCACCAAGCTAGGCTTCACAGAGGGTCTGGTTCCCTCCAGGGAAGCCTAGCCTCCCCAACCTTACCCCTAACTAGAGTCTTGGCCCTAATTTTCTTGTGCAACTGAAACATTCCCCTGTCCAAACGGTGTACAAAAAGAAAGTAGGCCAGCCATCCCGATGGCCCACTCAGTCTTTTTCACCAAGCTAGGCTGCACCGAAGCCCAGGATCACGCTTCGGATCCGCAGTCTCCCCAACCCTAACCCTAACTTGAATTTTTACACAAATTTTCTTGTGCAACTGAAACGATACCCCGTCCTTACAGTGCACAGAAAGACAGTAGGAAAGCTATCCCGATGGCCCACTCAGTCTGTTTCACCAAGCTAGGCTACACCGAAGCCCAGGATCCCG
Source organism: Heloderma suspectum (assembly GCF_057233095.1). NCBI lineage: Eukaryota > Metazoa > Chordata > Lepidosauria > Squamata > Helodermatidae > Heloderma > Heloderma suspectum. Next base: position 145,653,688 of record NC_139459.1, read on the forward strand.
CCTGGGAAGCCCAGTCTCCCCAACCCTAACCCTAACTTGAGTCTTAACCCTAATTTTCTTGTGTAAGTGAAACATCCCTCCGTCCATACGGTTTAGAAAAAGTCAGTAGGCAAGCCATCCCGATTGCCAACTCAATCTGTTCCACCAAGCTAGCCTTCACAGAGGCCCTGGTTGCTGCCTGGGAAGCACAGTCTCCCCAACCCAGCCCTCACTTGGGTATTAATCCTAATTTTCCTGTGCAACTGAAACATCCCCTCGTCCATACAGCGTACAAAAAGACAGTAGGCAAGCAATCCTGATGGCTCACTCAGTCTGTTTCACCAGGCTCGGCTTCATCGAGTCCGTAGTTCCTGCCTGGGAAGCCCAGCCTCCATAACCCTAACCCTAATTTGGGTCTTAATGCTAATATTCTTCTGCAATGGAAACATCCCCCCATGGATACGGTGTACTAAAACGGAGTAGGGAAGCCATCCTGTTGGGCCACTGAAGTCTATTTCACCAAGCTAGGCTTCACAGAAGGTCTGGTTCCCTCCAGGGAAGCCTAGCCTCCCCAACCTTACCCCTAACTAGAGTCTTGGCCCTAATTTTCTTGTGCAACTGAAACATTCCCCCGTCCAAACGGTGTACAAAAAGAAAGTAGGCAAGCTATCCCGATGGCCCACTCAGTCTTTTTCACCAAGCTAGGCTGCACCGAAGCCCAGGATCACGCTTCGGATCCGCAGTCTCCCCAACCCTAACCCTAACTTGAATTTTTACACAAATTTTCTTGTGCAACTGAAACGATACCCCGTCCTTACAGTGCACAGAAAGACAGTAGGAAAGCTATCCCGATGGCCCACTCAGTCTGTTTCACCAAGCTAGGCTACACCGAAGCCCAGGATCCCGCCTGGGAAGCCCAGTCTCCCCAACCCTAACCCTAACTTGAGTCTTAACCCTAATTTTCTTGTGCAAGTGAAACATCCCTCCGTCCATACGGTTTAGAAAAAGTCAGTAGGCAAGCCATCCCGATTGCCAACTCAATGTGTTCCACCAAGCTAGCCTTCACAGAGGCCCTGGTTGCTGCCTGGGAAGCACAGTCTCCCCAACCCAGCCCTCACTTGGGTATTAATCCTAATTTTCCTGTGCAACTGAAACATCCCCTCGTCCATACAGCGTACAAAAAGACAGTAGGCAAGCAATCCTGATGGCCCACTCAGTCTGTTTCACCAGGCTCGGCTTCATCGAGTCCGTAGTTCCTGCCTGGGAAGCCCAGCCTCCATAACCCTAACCCTAATTTGGGTCTTAATGCTAATATTCTTCTGCAATGGAAACATCCCCCCATGGATACGGTGTACTAAAACGGAGGAGGGAAGCCATCCTGTTGGGCCCCTCAAGTCTATTTCACCAAGCTAGGCTTCACAGAAGGTCTGGTTCCCTCCAGGGAAGCCTAGCCTCCCCAACCTTACCCCTAACTAGAGTCTTGGCCCTAATTTTCTTGTGCAACTGAAACATTCCCCCGTCCAAACGGTGTACAAAAAGAAAGTAGGCAAGCTATCCCGATGGCCCACTCAGTCTTTTTCACCAAGCTAGGCTGCACCGAAGCCCAGGATCACGCTTCGGATCCGCAGTCTCCCCAACCCTAACCCTAACTTGAATTTTTACACAAATTTTCTTGTGCAACTGAAACGATACCCCGTCCTTACAGTGCACAGAAAGACAGTAGGAAAGCTATCCCGATGGCCCACTCAGTCTGTTTCACCAAGCTAGGCTACACCGAAGCCCAGGATCCCGCCTGGGAAGCCCAGTCTCCCCAACCCTAACCCTAACTTGAGTCTTAACCCTAATTTTCTTGTGCAAGTGAAACATCCCTCCGTCCATACGGTTTAGAAAAAGTCAGTAGGCAAGCCATCCCGATTGCCAACTCAATCTGTTCCACCAAGCTAGCCTTCACAGAGGCCCTGGTTGCTGCCTGGGAAGCACAGTCTCCCCAACCCAGCCCTCACTTGGGTATTAATCCTAATTTTCCTGTGCAACTGAAACATCCCCTCGTCCATACAGCGTACAAAAAGACAGTAGGCAAGCAATCCTGATGGCTCACTCAGTCTGTTTCACCAGGCTCGGCTTCATCGAGGCCGTAGTTCCTGCCTGGGAAGCCCAGCCTCCATAACCCTAACCCTAATTTGGGTCTTAATGCTAATATTCTTCTGCAATGGAAACATCCCCCCATGGATACGGTGTACTAAAACGGAGTAGGGAAGCCATCCTGTTGGGCCACTCAAGTCTATTTCACCAAGCTAGGCTTCACAGAAGGTCTGGTTCCCTCCAGGGAAGCCTAGCCTCCCCAACCTTACCCCTAACTAGAGTCTTGGCCCTAATTTTCTTGTGCAACTGAAACATTCCCCTGTCCAAACGGTGTACAAAAAGAAAGTAGGCCAGCCATCCCGATGGCCCACTCAGTATTTTTCACCAAGCTAGGCTGCACCGAAGCCCAGGATCACGCTTCGGATCCGCAGTCTCCCCAACCCTAACCCTAACTTGAATTTTTACACAAATTTTCTTGTGCAACTGAAACGATACCCCGTCCTTACAGTGCACAGAAAGACAGTAGGAAAGCTATCCCGATGGCCCACTCAGTCTGTTTCACCAAGCTAGGCTACACCGAAGCCCAGGATCCCGCCTGGGAAGCCCAGTCTCCCCAAACCTAACCCTAACTTGAGCCTAAACCCTAATTTTCTTGTGCAAGTGAAACATCCCTCCGTCCATACGGTTTAGAAAAAGTCAGTAGGCAAGCCATCCCGATTGCCAACTCAATCTGTTCCACCAAGCTAGCCTTCACAGAGGCCCTGGTTGCTGCCTGGGAAGCACAGTCTCCCCAACCCAGCCCTCACTTGGGTATTAATCCTAATTTTCCTGTGCAACTGAAACATCCCCTCGTCCATACAGCGTACAAAAAGACAGTAGGCAAGCAATCCTGATGGCTCACTCAGTCTGTTTCACCAGGCTCGGCTTCATCGAGTCCGTAGTTCCTGCCTGGGAAGCCCAGCCTCCATAACCCTAACCCTAATTTGGGTCTTAATGCTAATATTCTTCTGCAATGGAAACATCCCCCCATGGATACGGTGTACTAAAACGGAGTAGGGAAGCCATCCTGTTGGGCCACTGAAGTCTATTTCACCAAGCTAGGCTTCACAGAAGGTCTGGTTCCCTCCAGGGAAGCCTAGCCTCACCAACCTTACCCCTAACTAGAGTCTTGGCCCTAATTTTCTTGTGCAACTGAAACATTCCCCCGTCCAAACGGTGTACAAAAAGAAAGTAGGCAAGCTATCCCGATGGCCCACTCAGTCTTTTTCACCAAGCTAGGCTGCACCGAAGCCCAGGATCACGCTTCGGATCCGCAGTCTCCCCAACCCTAACCCTAACTTGAATTTTTACACAAATTTTCTTGTGCAACTGAAACGATACCCCGTCCTTACAGTGCACAGAAAGACAGTAGGAAAGCTATCCCGATGGCCCACTCAGTCTGTTTCACCAAGCTAGGCTACACCGAAGCCCAGGATCCCGCCTGGGAAGCCCAGTCTCCCCAACCCTAACCCTAACTTGAGTCTTAACCCTAATTTTCTTGTGCAAGTGAAACATCCCTCCGTCCATACGGTTTAGAAAAAGTCAGTAGGCAAGCCATCCCGATTGCCAACTCAATGTGTTCCACCAAGCTAGCCTTCACAGAGGCCCTGGTTGCTGCCTGGGAAGCACAGTCTCCCCAACCCAGCCCTCACTTGGGTATTAATCCTAATTTTCCTGTGCAACTGAAACATCCCCTCGTCCATACAGCGTACAAAAAGACAGTAGGCAAGCAATCCTGATGGCCCACTCAGTCTGTTTCACCAGGCTCGGCTTCATCGAGTCCGTAGTTCCTGCCTGGGAAGCCCAGCCTCCATAACCCTAACCCTAATTTGGGTCTTAATGCTAATATTCTTCTGCAATGGAAACATCCCCCCATGGATACGGTGTACTAAAACGGAGGAGGGAAGCCATCCTGTTGGGCCCCTCAAGTCTATTTCACCAAGCTAGGCTTCACAGAAGGTCTGGTTCCCTCCAGGGAAGCCTAGCCTCCCCAACCTTACCCCTAACTAGAGTCTTGGCCCTAATTTTCTTGTGCAACTGAAACATTCCCCCGTCCAAACGGTGTACAAAAAGAAAGTAGGCAAGCTATCCCGATGGCCCACTCAGTCTTTTTCACCAAGCTAGGCTGCACCGAAGCCCAGGATCACGCTTCGGATCCGCAGTCTCCCCAACCCTAACCCTAACTTGAATTTTTACACAAATTTTCTTGTGCAACTGAAACGATACCCCGTCCTTACAGTGCACAGAAAGACAGTAGGAAAGCTATCCCGATGGCCCACTCAGTCTGTTTCACCAAGCTAGGCTACACCGAAGCCCAGGATCCCGCCTGGGAAGCCCAGTCTCCCCAACCCTAACCCTAACTTGAGTCTTAACCCTAATTTTCTTGTGCAAGTGAAACATCCCTCCGTCCATACGGTTTAGAAAAAGTCAGTAGGCAAGCCATCCCGATTGCCAACTCAATCTGTTCCACCAAGCTAGCCTTCACAGAGGCCCTGGTTGCTGCCTGGGAAGCACAGTCTCCCCAACCCAGCCCTCACTTGGGTATTAATCCTAATTTTCCTGTGCAACTGAAACATCCCCTCGTCCATACAGCGTACAAAAAGACAGTAGGCAAGCAATCCTGATGGCTCACTCAGTCTGTTTCACCAGGCTCGGCTTCATCGAGGCCGTAGTTCCTGCCTGGGAAGCCCAGCCTCCATAACCCTAACCCTAATTTGGGTCTTAATGCTAATATTCTTCTGCAATGGAAACATCCCCCCATGGATACGGTGTACTAAAACGGAGTAGGGAAGCCATCCTGTTGGGCCACTCAAGTCTATTTCACCAAGCTAGGCTTCACAGAAGGTCTGGTTCCCTCCAGGGAAGCCTAGCCTCCCCAACCTTACCCCTAACTAGAGTCTTGGCCCTAATTTTCTTGTGCAACTGAAACATTCCCCCGTCCAAACGGTGTACAAAAAGAAAGTAGGCAAGCTATCCCGATGGCCCACTCAGTCTTTTTCACCAAGCTAGGCTGCCCCGAAGCCCACGATCACGCTTCGGATCCGCAGTCTCCCCAACCCTAACCCTAACTTGAATTTTTACACAAATTTTCTTGTGCAACTGAAACGATACCCCGTCCTTACAGTGCACAGAAAGCCAGTAGGAAAGCTATCCCGATGGCCCACTCAGTGTTTTTCACCAAGCTAGGCTACACCGAAGCCCAGGATCCCGCCTGGGAAGCCCAGTCTCCCCAACCCTAACCCTAACTTGAGTCTTAACCCTAATTTTCTTGTGCAAGTGAAACATCCCTCCGTCCATACGGTTTAGAAAAAGTCAGTAGGCAAGCCATCCCGATTGCCAACTCAATCTGTTCCACCAAGCTAGCCTTCACAGAGGCCCTGGTTGCTGCCTGGGAAGCACAGTCTCCCCAACTCAGCCCTCACTTGGGTATTAATCCTAATTTTCCTGTGCAACTGAAACATCCCCTCGTCCATACAGCGTACAAAAAGACAGTAGGCAAGCAATCCTGATGGCCCACTCAGTCTGTTTCACCAGGCTCGGCTTCATCGAGTCCGTAGTTCCTGCCTGGGAAGCCCAGCCTCCATAACCCTAACCCTAATTTGGGTCTTAATGCTAATATTCTTCTGCAATGGAAACATCCCCCCCTGGATACGGTGTACTAAAACGGAGGAGGGAAGCCATCCTGTTGGGCCACTCAAGTCTATTTCACCAAGCTAGGCTTCACAGAAGGTCTGGTTCCCTCCAGGGAAGCCTAGCCTCCCCAACCTTACCCCTAACTAGAGTCTTGGCCCTAATTTTCTTGTGCAACTGAAACATTCCCCCGTCCAAACGGTGTACAAAAAGAAAGTAGGCAAGCTATCCCGATGGCCCACTCAGTCTGTTTCACCAAGCTAGGCTGCACCGAAGCCCAGGATCACGCTTGGGATCCGCAGTCTCCCCAACCCTAACCCTAACTTGAGTTTTAACACAAATTTTCTTGTGCAACTGAAACGATACCCCGTCCTTACAGTGCACAGAAAGCCAGTAGGAAAGCTATCCCGATGGCCCACTCAGTCTGTTTCACGAAGCTAGGCTGCACCGAAGCCCAGGATCCCGCCTGGGAAGCCCAGTCTCCCCAACCCTAACCCTAACTTGAGTCTTAACCCTAATTTTCTTGTGCAAATGAAACATCCCCCCGTCCATACGGTTTAGAAAAAGTCAGTAGGCAAGCCATCCCGATTGCCAACTCAATCTGTTCCACCAAGCTAGCCTTCACAGAGGCCCTGGTTGCTACCTGGGAAGCACAGTCTCCCCAACCCAGCCCTAACTTGAGTCTTCTCAACCCTAATTTTCTTGTGCAAGTGAAACATCCCCCCGTCCATACGGTTTAGAAAAAGTCAGTAGGCAAGCGAACCCGATTGCCAACTCAATCTGTTCCAACAACCTAGCCTTCACAGAGGCCCTGGTTCCTGCCTGGGAAGCACAGTCTCCACAACCCAGCCCTCACTTGGGTATTAATCCTAATTTTCCAGTGCAACTGAAACATCCCCTCGTCCATACAGCGTACAAAAAGACAGTAGGCAAGCAATCCTGATGGCCCACTCAGTCTGTTTCACCAGGTTCGGCTTCATCGAGGCCGTAGTTCCTGCCTGGGAAGCCCAGCCTCCATAACCCTAACCCTAACTTGGGTGTTAATGTTAATGTTCTTCTGCAATGGAAACATCCCCCCATGGATACGGTGTACTAAAACGGAGTAGGGAAGCCATCCTGGTGGCCCACTCAAGTCTGTTTCACCAAGCTAGGCTTCACAGAAGGTCTGGTTCCCTCCAGGGAAGCCTAGACTCCCCAACCTTACCCCTAACTAGAGACTTGGCCCTAATTTTCTTGTCAACTGAAACATTCCCCCATCCAAACGGTGTACAAAAAGAAAGTAGGCAAGCTATCCCGATGGCCCACTCAGTCTGTTTCACCAAGCTAGGCTGCACCGAAGCCCAGGATCACGCTTGGGATCCGCAGTCTCCCCAACCCTAACCCTTACTTGAGTTTTAACACAAATTTTCTTGTGCAACTGAAATGATACCCGGTCCTTACAGTGCACAGAAAGCCAGTAGGAAAGCTATCCCGATGGCCCACTCAGTCTGTTTCACCAAGCTAGGCTGCACCGAAGCCCAGGATCCCGCCTGGGAAGCCCATTCTCCCCAACCCTAACCCTAACTTGAGTCTTAACCCTAATTTTCTTGTGCAAATGAAACATCCCCCCGTCCATACGGTTTAGAAAAAGTCAGTAGGCAAGCCATCCCGATTGCCAACTCAATCTGTTCCACCAAGCTAGCCTTCACAGAGGCCCTGGTTGCTACCTGGGAAGCACAGTCTCCCCAACCCAGCCCTAACTTGAGTCTTCTCAACCCTAATTTTCTTGTGCAAGTGAAACATCCCCCCGTCCATACGGTTTAGAAAAAGTCAGTAGGCAAGCGAACCCGATTGCCAACTCAATCTGTTCCAACAACCTAGCCTTCACAGAGGCCCTGGTTCCTGCCTGGGAAGCACAGTCTCCACAACCCAGCCCTCACTTGGGTATTAATCCTAATTTTCCTGTGCAACTGAAACATCCCCTCGTCCATACAGCGTACAAAAAGACAGTAGGCAAGCAATCCTGATGGCCCACTCAGTCTGTTTCACCAGGTTCGGCTTCATCGAGGCCGTAGTTCCTGCCTGGGAAGCCCAGCCTCCATAACCCTAACCCTAACTTGGGTGTTAATGTTAATGTTCTTCTGCAATGGAAACATCCCCCCATGGATACGGTGTACTAAAACGGAGTAGGGAAGCCATCCTGGTGGCCCACTCAAGTCTGTTTCACCAAGCTAGGCTTCACAGAAGGTCTGGTTCCCTCCAGGGAAGCCTAGACTCCCCAACCTTACCCCTAACTAGAGTCTTGGCCCTAATTTTCTTGTCAACTGAAACATTCCCCCATCCAAACGGTGTACAAAAAGAAAGTAGGCAAGCTATCCCGATGGCCCACTCAGTCTGTTTCACCAAGCTAGTCTGCACCGAAGCCCAGGATCACGCTTGGGATCCGCAGTCTCCCCAACCCTAACCCTTACTTGAGTTTTAACACAAATTTTCTTGTGCAACTGAAATGATACCCCGTCCTTACAGTGCACAGAAAGCCAATAGGAAAGCTATCCCGATGGCCCACTCAGTCTGTTTCACCAAGCTAGGCTACACCGACGCCCATGATCCCGCCTGGGAAGCCCAGTCTCCCCAACCCTAACCCTAACTTGAGTCTTAACCCTAATTTTCTTGTGCAAGTGAAACTTCCCTCCGTCCATACGGTTTAGAAAAAGTCAGTAGGCAAGCCATCCCGATTGCCAACTCAATCTGTTCCAACAAGCTAGCCTTCACAGAGGCCCTGGTTGCTGCCTGGGAAGCACAGTCTCCCCAACCCAGCCCTCACTTGGGTATTAATCCTAATTTTCCTGTGCAACTGAAACATCCCCTCGTCCATACAGCGTACAAAAAGACAGTAGGCAAGCAATCCTGATGGCCCACTCAGTCTGTTTCACCAGGCTCGGCTTCATCGAGGCCGTAGTTCCTGCCTGGGAAGCCCAGCCTCCATAACCCTAACCCTAATTTGGGTCTTAATGCTAAAGTTCTTCTGCAATGGAAACATCCCCCCATTGATACGGTGTACTAAAACGGAGTAGGGAAGCCATCCTGGTGGCCCATTCCAGTCTGTTTCACCAAGCTAGGCTTCACAGAGGGTCTGGTTCCCTCCAGGGAAGCCTAGCCTCCCCAACCTTACCCCTAACTAGAGTCTTGGCCCTAATTTTCTTGTGCAACTGAAACATTCCCCTGTCCAAACGGTGTACAAAAAGAAAGTAGGCAAGCTATCCCGATGGCCCACTCAGTCTTTTTCACCAAGCTAGGCTGCACCGAAGCCCAGGATCACGCTTGGGATCCGCAGTCTCCCCAACCCTAACCCTAACTTGAATTTTTACACAAATTTTCTTGTGCAACTGAAACGATACCCCGTCCTTACAGTGCACAGAAAGACAGTAGGAAAGCTATCCCGATGGCCCACTCAGTCTGTTTCACCAAGCTAGGCTACACCGAAGCCCAGGATCCCTCCTGGGAATCCCAGTCTCCCGAACCCTAACCCTAACTTGAGTCTTAACCCTAATTTTCTTGTGCAAGTGAAACATCCCTCCGTCCATACGGTTTAGAAAAAGTCAGTAGGCAAGCCATCCCGATTGCCAACTCAATCTGTTCCAACAAGCTAGCCTTCACAGAGGCCCTGGTTGCTGCCTGGGAAGCACAGTCTCCCCAACCCAGCCCTCACTTGGGTATTAATCCTAATTTTCCTGTGCAACGGAAACATCCCCTCGTCCATACAGCGTACAAAAAGACAGTAGGCAAGCAATCCTGATGGCCCACTCAGTCTGTTTCACCAGGCTCGGCTTCATCGAGGCCGTAGTTCCTGCCTGGGAAGCCCAGCCTCCATAACCCTAACCCTAATTTGGGTCTTAATGCTAAAGTTCTTCTGCAATGGAAACATCCCCCCATTGATACGGTGTACTAAAACGGAGTAGGGAAGCCATCCTGGTGGCCCATTCCAGTCTGTTTCACCAAGCTAGGCTTCACAGAGGGTCTGGTTCCCTCCAGGGAAGCCTAGCCTCCCCAACCTTACCCCTAACTAGAGTCTTGGCCCTAATTTTCTTGTGCAACTGAAACATTCCCCTGTCCAAACGGTGTACAAAAAGAAAGTAGGCAAGCTATCCCGATGGCCCACTCAGTCTTTTTCACCAAGCTAGGCTGCACCGAAGCCCAGGATCACGCTTGGGATCCGCAGTCTCCCCAACCCTAACCCTAACTTGAATTTTTACACAAATTTTCTTGTGCAACTGAAACGATACCCCGTCCTTACAGTGCACAGAAAGACAGTAGGAAAGCTATCCCGATGGCCCACTCAGTCTGTTTCACCAAGCTAGGCTACACCGAAGCCCAGGATCCCGCCTGGGAATCCCAGTCTCCCGAACCCTAACCCTAACTTGAGTCTTAACCCTAATTTTCTTGTGCAAGTGAAACATCCCTCCGTCCATACGGTTTAGAAAAAGTCAGTAGGCAAGCCATCCCGATTGCCAACTCAATCTGTTCCACCAAGCTAGCCTTCACAGAGGCCCTGGTTGCTGCCTGGGAAGCACAGTCTCCCCAACCCAGCCCTCACTTGGGTATTAATCCTAATTTTCCTGTGCAACTGAAACATCCCCTCGTCCATACAGCGTACAAAAAGACAGTAGGCAAGCAATCCTGATGGCCCACTCAGTCTGTTTCACCAGGCTCGGCTTCATCGAGTCCGTAGTTCCTGCCTGGGAAGCCCAGCCTCCATAACCCTAACCCTAATTTGGGTCTTAATGCTAATATTCTTCTGCAATGGATACATCCCCCCATGGATACGGTGTACTAAAACGTAGTAGGGAAGCCATCCTGTTGGGCCACTCAAGTCTATTTCACCAAGCTAGGCTTCACAGAAGGTCTGGTTCCCTCCAGGGAAGCCTAGCCTCCCCAACCTTACCCCTAACTAGAGTCTTGGCCCTAATTTTCTTGTGCAACTGAAACATTCCCCCGTCCAAACGGTGTACAAAAAGAAAGTAGGCAAGCTATCCCGATGGCCCACTCAGTCTGTTTCACCAAGCTAGGCTGCACCGAAGCCCAGGATCACGCTTGGGATCCGCAGTCTCCCCAACCCTAACCCTAACTTGAGTTTTAACACAAATTTTCTTGTGCAACTGAAACGATACCCCGTCCTTACAGTGCACAGAAAGCCAGTAGGAAAGCTATCCCGATGGCCCACTCAGTCTGTTTCACCAAGCTAGGCTGCACCGAAGCCCAGGATCCCGCCTGGGAAGCCCAGTCTCCCCAACCCTAACCCTAACTTGAGTCTTAACCCTAATTTTCTTGTGCAAGTGAAACATCCCCCCGTCCATACGGTTTAGAAAAAGTCAGTAGGCAAGCCATCCCGATTGCCAACTCAATGTGTTCCACCAAGCTAGCCTTCACAGAGGCCCTGGTTGCTACCTGGGAAGCACAGTCTCCCCAACCCAGCCCTAACTTGAGTCTTCTCAACCCTAATTTTCTTCTGCAAGTGAAACATCCCCCCGTCCATACGGTTTAGAAAAAGTCAGTAGGCAAGCGAACCCGATTGCCAACTCAATCTGTTCCAACAAGCTAGCCTTCACAGAGGCCCTGGTTCCTGCCTGGGAAGCACAGTCTCGACAACCCAGCCCTCACTTGGGCATTAATCCTAATTTTCCTGTGCAACTGAAACATCCCCTCGTCCATACAGCGTACAAAAAGACAGTAGGCAAGCAATCCTGATGGCCCACTCAGTCTGTTTCACCAGGCTCGGCTTCATCGAGGACGTAGTTCCTGCCTGGGAAGCCCAGCCTCCATAACCCTAACCCTAATTTGGGTCTTAATGCTAATGTTCTTCTGCAATGGAAACATCCCCCCATGGATACGGTGTACTAAAACGGAGTAGGGAAGCCATCCTGGTGGCCCACTCAAGTCTGTTTCACCAAGCTAGGCTTCACAGAGGGTCTGGTTCCCTCCAGGGAAGCCTAGCCTCCCCAACCTTACCCCTAACTAGAGTCTTGGCCCTAATTTTCTTGTGCAACTGAAAAATTCCCCCGACCAAACGGTGTACAAAAAGAAAGTAGGCAAGCTATCCCGATGGCCCACTCAGTCTGTTTCACCAAGCTAGGCTGCACCGAAGCCCAGGATCACGCTTGGGATCCGCAGTCTCCCCAACCCTAACCCTAACTTGAGTTTTAACACAAATTTTCTTGTGCAACTGAAACGATACCCCGTCCTTACAGTGCACAGAAAGCCAGTAGGAAAGCTATCCCGATGGCCCACTCAGTCTGTTTCACCAAGCTAGGCTACAGCGAAGCCCAGGATCTCGCCTGGGAAGCCCAGTCTCCCCAACCCTGACCCTAACTTGAGTCTTAACCCTAATTTTCTTGTGCAAGTGAAACAACCCCCCGTCCATACGGTTTAGAAAAAGTCAGTAGGCAAGCCATCCCGATTGCCAACTCAATCTGTTCCACCAAGCTAGCCTTCACAAAGGCCCTGGTTGCTGCCTGGGAAGCACAGTCTCCCCAACCCAGCCCTAACTTGGGTATTAATCCTAATTTTCCTGTGCAACTGAAACATCCCCTCGTCCATGCACCGTACAAAAAGACAGTAGGCAAGCCATCCCGATTGCCAACTCAATGTGTTCCACCAAGCTAGCCTTCACAGAGGCCCTGGTTGTTCCCTGGGAAGCACAGTCTCCCCAACCCAGCCCTAACTTGAGTCTTCTTAACCCTAATTTTCTTGTGCAAGTGAAACATCCCCCCGTCCATACGGTTTAGAAAAAGTCAGTAGGCAAGCGAACCCGATTGCCAACTCAATCTGTTCCAACAAGCTAGCCTTCACAGAGGCCCTGGTTCCTGCCTGGGAAGCACAGTCTCTACAACCCAGCCCTCACTTGGGTATTAATCCTAATTTTCCTGTGCAACTGAAACATCCCCTCGTCCATACAGCGTACAAAAAGACAGTAGGCAAGCAATCCTGATGGCCCACTCAGTCTGTTTCACCAGGCTCGGCTTCATCGAGTCCGTAGTTCCTGCCTGGGAAGCACAGCCTCCATAACCCTAACGCTAATTTGGGTATTAATGCTAATGTTCTTCTGCAATGGAAACATCCCCCCATGGATAAGGTGTACTAAAACGGAGTAGGGAAGCCATCCTGGTGGCCCACTCAAGTCTGTTTCACCAAGCTAGGCTTCACAGAAGGTCTGGTTCCCTCCAGGGAAGCCTAGACTCCCCAACCTTACCCCTAACTAGAGTCTTGGCCCTAATTTTCTTGTCAACTGAAACATTCCCCCGTCCAAATGGTGTACAAAAAGAAAGTAGGCAAGCTATCCCGATGGCCCACTCAGTCTGTTTCACCAAGCTAGGCTGCACCGAAGCCCAGGATCACGCTTGGGATCCGCAGTCTCCCCAACCCTAACCGTAACTTGAGTTTTAACACAAATTTTCTTGTGCAACTGAAACGATACCCCGTCCTTACAGTGCACAGAAAGCCAGTAGGCAAGCTATCCCGATGGCCCACTCAGTCTGTTTCACCAAGCTAGGCTACACCGACGCCCATGATCCCACCTGGGAAGCCCAGTCTCCCCAACCCTAACCCTAACTTGAGTCTTAACCCTAATTTTCTTGTGCAAGTGAAACATCCCCCCGTCCATACGGTTTAGAAAAAGTCAGTAGGCAAGCGAACCCGATTGCCAACTCAATCTGTTCCAACAAGCTAGCCTTCACAGTGGCCCTGGTTCCTGCCTGGGAAGCACAGTCTCCACAACCCAGCCCTCACTTGGGTATTAATCCTAATTTTCCTGTGCAACTGAAACATCCCCTCATCCATACAGCGTACAAAAAGACAGTAGGCAAGCAATCCGGATGGCCCACTCAGTCTGTTTCACCAGGCTCGGCTTCATCGAGGCCGTAGTTCCTGCCTGGGAAGCCCAGCCTCCATAACCCTAACCCTAATTTGGGTGTTAATGCTAATGTTCTTCTGCAATGGAAACATCCCCCCATGGATAAGGTGTACTAAAACGGAGTAGGGAAGCCATCCTGGTGGCCCACTCAAGTCTGTTTCACCAAGCTAGGCTTCACAGAAGGTCTGGTTCCCTCCAGGGAAGCCTAGACTCCCCAACCTTACCCCTAACTAGAGTCTTGGCCCTAATTTTCTTGTCAACTGAAACATTCCCCCGTCCAAACGGTGTACAAAAAGAAAGTAGGCAAGCTATCCCGATGGCCCACTCAGTCTGTTTCACCAAGCTAGGCTGCACCGAAGCCCAGGATCACGCTTGGGATCCGCAGTCTCCCCAACCCTAACCGTAACTTGAGTTTTAACACAAATTTTCTTGTGCAACTGAAACGATACCCCGTCCTTACAGTGCACAGAAAGCCAGTAGGCAAGCTATCCCGATGGCCCACTCAGTCTGTTTCAGCAAGCTAGGCTACACCGACGCCCAGGATCCCACCTGGGAAGCCCGGTCTCCCCAACCCTAACCCTAACTTGAGTCTTAACCCTAATTTTCTTGTGCAAATGAAACATCCTCCCGTCCATACGGTTTAGAAAAAGTCAGTAGGCAAGCCATCCCGATTGCCAACTCAATGTGTTCCACCAAGCTAGCCTTCACAGAGGCCCTGGTTGCTACCTGGGAAGCACAGTCTCCCCAACCCAGCCCTAACTTGAGTCTTCTTAACCCTAATTTTCTTGTGCAAGTGAAACATCCCCCCGTCCATACGGTTTAGAAAAAGTCAGTAGGCAAGCGAACCCGATTGCCAACTCAATCTGTTCCAACAAGCTAGCCTTCACAGAGGCCCTGGTTCCTGCCTGGGAAGCACAGTCTCCACAACCCAGCCCTCACTTGGGTATTAATCCTAATTTTCCTGTGCAACTGAAACATCCCCTCGTCCATACAGCGTACAAAAAGACAGTAGGCAAGCAATCCGGATGGCCCACTCAGTCTGTTTCACCAGGCTCGGCTTCATCGAGGCCGTAGTTCCTGCCTGGGAAGCCCAGCCTCCATAACCCTAACCCTAATTTGGGTGTTAATGCTAATGTTCTTCTGCAATGGAAACATCCCCCCATGGATAAGGTGTACTAAAACGGAGTAGGGAAGCCATCCTGGTGGCCCACTCAAGTCTGTTTCACCAAGCTAGGCTTCACAGAAGGTCTGGTTCCCTCCAGGGAAGCCTAGACTCCCCAACCTTACCCCTAACTAGAGTCTTGGCCCTAATTTTCTTGTCAACTGAAACATTCCCCCGTCCAAACGGTGTACAAAAAGAAAGTAGGCAAGCTATCCCGATGGCCCACTCAGTCTGTTTCACCAAGCTAGGCTGCACCGAAGCCCAGGATCACGCTTGGGATCCGCAGTCTCCCCAACCCTAACCGTAACTTGAGTTTTAACACAAATTTTCTTGTGCAACTGAAACGATACCCCGTCCTTACAGTGCACAGAAAGCCAGTAGGCAAGCTATCCCGATGGCCCACTCAGTCTGTTTCACCAAGCTAGGCTACACCGACGCCCAGGATCCCACCTGGGAAGCCCGGTCTCCCCAACCCTAACCCTAACTTGAGTCTTAACCCTAATTTTCTTGTGCAAATGAAACATCCTCCCGTCCATACGGTTTAGAAAAAGTCAGTAGGCAAGCCATCCCGATTGCCAACTCAATGTGTTCCACCAAGCTAGCCTTCACAGAGGCCCTGGTTGCTACCTGGGAAGCACAGTCTCCCCAACCCAGCCCTAACTTGAGTCTTCTTAACCCTAATTTTCTTGTGCAAGTGAAACATCCCCCCGTCCATACGGTTTAGAAAAAGTCAGTAGGCAAGCGAACCCGATTGCCAACTCAATCTGTTCCAACAAGCTAGCCTTCACAGAGGCCCTGGTTCCTGCCTGGGAAGCACAGTCTCCACAACCCAGCCCTCACTTGGGTATTAATCCTAATTTTCCTGTGCAACTGAAACATCCCCTCGTCCATACAGTGTACAAAAAGACAGTAGGCAAGCAATCCTGATGGCCCACTCAGTCTGTTTCACCAGGCTCGGCTTCATCGAGGCCGTAGTTCTTGCCTGGGAAGCCCAGCCTCCATAACCCTAACCCTAATTTGGGTCTTAGTGCTAATGTTCTTCTGCAATGGAAACATCCCCCCATGGATACGGTGTACTAAAACGGAGTAGGGAAGCCATCCTGGTGGCCCACTCAAGTCTGTTTCACTAAGCTAGGCTTCACAGAGGGTCTGGTTCCCTCCAGGGAAGCCTAGCCTCCCCAACCTTACCCCTAACTAGAGTCTTGGCCCTAATTTTCTTGTGCAACTGAAACATTCCCCCGTCCAAACGGTGAACAAAAAGAAAGTAGGCAAGCTATCCTGATGCCCCACTTAGTCTGTTTCACCAAGCTAGGCTGCACCGAAGCCCAGGATCACGCTTGGGATCCGCAGTCTCCCCAACCCTAACCCTAACTTGAGTTTTAACACAAATTTTCTTGTGCAAGTGAAACATCCCCCCGTCCATACGGTTTAGAAAAAGTCAGTAGGCAAGCCATCCCGATTGCCAACTCAATATGTTCCACCAAACTAGCCTTCACAGAGGCCCTGGTTGCTGCCTGGGAAGCACAGTCTCCCCAACCCAGCCCTAACTTGGGTATTAATCCTAATTTTCCTGTGCAACTGAAACATCCCCTCGTCCATACAGCGTACAAAAAGACAGTAGGCAAGCTATCCCGATGGCCCACTCAGTCTCTTTCACCAAGCTAGGCTACACCGACGCCCAGGATCCCGCCTGGGAAGCCCAGTCTCCCCAACCCTGACCCTAACTTGAGTCTTAACCCTAATTTTCTCGTGCAAGTGAAACATCCTCCCGTCCTTACGGTTTAGAAAAAGTCAGTAGGCAAGCCATCCCGATTGCCAACTCAATCTGTTTCACCAAGCTAGCCTTCACAGAGGCCCTGGTTCCTGCCTGGGAAGCCCGGTCTCACCAACCCTATCCCTAACTTGAGGCTTCTTAACCCTAATTTTCTTGTGCAAGTGAAACATCCCCCCGTCCATACGGTTTAGAAAAAGTCAGTAGGCAAGCGAACCCGATTGCCAACTCAATCTGTTCCAACAAGCTAGCCTTCACAGACGCCCTGGTTGCTGCCTGGGAAGCACAGTCTCCCCAACCAAGCCCTCACTTGGGTATTAATCCTAATTTTCCTGTGCAACTGAAACATCCCCTCGTCCATACAGCATACAAAAAGACAGTAGTCAAGCAGTCCTGATGGCCCACTCAGTCTGTTTCACCAAGCTAGGCTACACCGACGCCCAGGATCCCGCCTGGGAAGCCCAGTCTCCCCAACCCTAACCCTAACTTGCATCTTAACTCTAATTTTCTTGTGCAAGTGAAACATCCCTCCGTCCATACTGTTTAGAAAAAGTCAGTAGGCAAGCCATCCCGATTGCCAACTCAATCTGTTCCACCAAGCTAGCCTTCACAGAGGCCCTGGTTGCTGCCTGGGAAGCACAGTCTCCCCATCCCAGCCCTAACTAGGGTATTAATCCTAATTTTCCTGTGCAACTGAAACATCCCCTCGTCCATACAGCGTACAAAAAGACAGTAGGCAAGCAATCCTGATGGCCCACTCAGTCTGTTTCACCAGGCTCGGCTTCATCGAGGCCGTAGTTCCTGCCTGGGAAGCCCAGCCTCCATAACCCTAACCCTAATTTGGGTGTTAATGCTAATGTTCTTCTGCAATGAAAACATCCCCCCATGGATACGGTGTACTAAAACGGAGTAGGGAAGCCATCCTCGTGGCCCAATCAAGTCTGTTTCACCAAGCTAGGCTTCACAGAGGGTGTGGTTCCCTCCAGGGAAGCCTAGCCTCCCCAACCTTACCCCTAACTAGAGTCTTGGCCCTAATTTTCTTGTGCAACTGAAACATTCCCCCGTCCAAACGGTGTACAAAAAGAAAGTAGGCAAGCTATCCCGATGCCCCACTCAGTCTGTTTCACCAAGCTAGGCTGCACCAAAGCCCAGGATCACGCTTGGGATCCGCAGTCTACCCAACCCTAACCCTAACTTGAGTTTTAACACAAATTTTCTTGTGCAACTGAAACGATACCCCGTCCTTACAGTGCACAGAAAGCCAGTAGGAAAGCTATCCCGATGGCCCACTCAGTCTGTTTCACCAAGCTAGGCTACACCGACGCCCAGGATCCCGCCTGGGAAGCCCAGTCTCCCCAACCCTAACCCTAACTTGAGTCTTAACCCTAATTTTCTTGTGCAAGTGAAACATCCCTCCGTCCATACGGTTTAGAAAAAGTCAGTAGGCAAGCCATCCCGATTGCCAACTCAATCTGTTCCACCAAGCTAGCCTTCACAGAGGCCCTGGTTGCTTCCTGGGAAGCACAGTCTCCCCACCCCAGCCCTAGCTTGGGTATTAATCCTAATTTTCCTGTGCAACTGAAACATCCCCTCGTCCATACAGCGTACAAAAAGACAGTAGGCAAGCAATCCTGATGGCCCACTCAGTCTGTTTCACCAGGCTCGGCTTCATCGAGGCCGTAGTTCCTGCCTGGGAAGCCCAGCCTCCATAACCCTAACCCTAATTTGGGTCTTAATGCTAATGTTCTTCTGCAATGGAAACATCCCCCCATGGATACGGTGTACTAAAACGGAGTAGGGAAGCCTTCCTGGTGGCCCACTCCAGTCTGTTTCACCAAGCTAGGCTTCACAGAGGGTCTGGTTCCCTCCAGGGAAGCCTAGCCTCCCCAACCTTACCCCTAACTAGAGTCTTGGCCCTAATTTTCTTGTGCAACTGAAACATACCCCGAACAAACGGTGTACAAAAAGAAAGTAGGCAAGCTATCCCGATGCCCCACTCAGTCTGTTTCACCAAGCTAGGCTGCACCGAAGCCCAGGATCACGCTTGGGATCCGCAGTCTCCCCAACCCTAACCCTAACTTGAATTTTTACACAAATTTTCTTGTGCAACTGAAACGATACCCCGTCCTTACAGTGCACAGAAAGCCAGTAGGAAAGCTATCCCGATGGCCCACTCAGTCTGTTTCACCAAGCTAGGCTACACCGAAGCCCAGGATCCCGCCTGGGAAGCCCAGTCTCCCCAACCCTAACCCTAACTTGAGTCTTAACCCTAATTTTCTTGTGCAAATGAAACATCCCTCCGTCCATCCGGTTTAGAAAAAGTCAGTAGGCAAGCCATCCCGATTGCCAACTCAATCTGTTCCAACAAGCTAGCCTTCACAGAGGCCCTGGTTGCTGCCTGGGAAGCACAGTCTCCCCAACCCAGCCCTCACTTGGGTATTAATCCTAATTTTCCTGTGCAACTGAAACATCCCCTCGTCCATACAGCGTACAAAAAGACAATAGGCAAGCAATCCTGATGGCCCACTCAGTCTGTTTCACCAGGCTCGGCTTCATCGAGGCCGTAGTTCCTGCCTGGGAAGCCCAGCCTCCATAACCCTAACCCTAATTTGGGTCTTAATGCTAATATTCTTCTGCAATGGAAACATCCCCCCATGGATACGGTGTACTAAAACGGAGTAGGGAAGCCATCCTGTTGGGCCACTCAAGTCTATTTCACCAAGCTAGGCTTCACAGAGGGTCTGGTTCCCTCCAGGGAAGCCTAGCCTCCCCAACCTTACCCCTAACTAGAGTCTTGGCCCTAATTTTCTTGTGCAACTGAAACATTCCCCCGTCCAAACGGTGTACAAAAAGAAAGTAGGCAAGCTATCCCGATGGCCCACTCAGTCTGTTTCACCAAGCTAGGCTGCACCGAAGCCCAGGATCCCGCCTGGGAAGCCCAGTCTCCCCAACCCTAACCCTAACTTGAGTCTTAACCCTAATTTTCTTGTGCAAGTGAAACATCCCCCCATCCATACGGTTTAGAAAAAGTCAGTAGGCAAGCCATCCCGACTGCCAACTCAATCTGTTCCACCAAGCTAGCCTTCACAGAGGCCCTGGTTGCTGCCTGGGAAGCACAGTCTCCCCAACCCAGCCCTAACTTGGGTATTAATCCTAATTTTCCTGTGCAACTGAAACATCCCCTCGTCCATACAGCGTACGAAAAGACAGTAGGCAAGCAATCCTGATGGCCCACTCAGTCTGTTTCACCAGGCTCGGCTTCATCGAGGCCGTAGTTCCTGCCTGGGAAGCCCAGCCTCCATAACCCTAACCCTAATTTGGGTCTTAATGCTAATGTTCTTCTGCAATGGAAACATCCCCCCATGGATACGGTGTACTAAAACGGAGTAGGGAAGCCATCCTGGTGGCCCATTCCAGTCTGTTTCACCAAGCTAGGCTTCACAGAGGGTCTGGTTCCCTCCAGGGAAGCCTAGCCTCCCCAACCTTACCCCTAACTAGAGTCTTGGCCCTAATTTTCTTGTGCAACTGAAACATTCCCCTGTCCAAACGGTGTACAAAAAGAAAGTAGGCAAGCTATCCCGATGGCCCACTCAGTCTTTTTCACCAAGCTAGGCTGCACCGAAGCCCAGGATCACGCTTCGGATCCGCAGTCTCCCCAACCCTAACCCTAACTTGAATTTTTACACAAATTTTCTTGTGCAACTGAAACGATACCCCGTCCTTACAGTGCACAGAAAGACAGTAGGAAAGCTATCCCGATGGCCCACTCAGTCTGTTTCACCAAGCTAGGCTACACCGAAGCCCAGGATCCCGCCTGGGAAGCCCAGTCTCCCCAACCCTAACCCTAACTTGAGTCTTAACCCTAATTTTCTTGTGCAAGTGAAACATCCCTCCGTCCATACGGTTTAGAAAAAGTCAGTAGGCAAGCCATCCCGATTGCCAACTCAATCTGTTCCAACAAGCTAGCCTTCACAGAGTCCCTGGTTGCTGCCTGGGAAGCACAGTCTCCCCAACCCAGCCCTCACTTGGGTATTAATCCTAATTTTCCTGTGCAACTGAAACATCCCCTCGTCCATACAGCGTACAAAAAGACAGTAGGCAAGCAATCCTGATGGCCCACTCAGTCTGTTTCACCAGGCTCGGCTTCATCGAGTCCGTAGTTCCTGCCTGGGAAGCCCAGCCTCCATAACCCTAACGCTAATTTGGGTGTTAATGCTAATGTTCTTCTGCAATGGAAACATCCCCCCATGGATACGGTGTACTAAAACGGAGTACGGAAGCCATCCTGGTGGCCCACTCAAGTCTGTTTCACCAAGCTAGGCTTCACAGAAGGTCTGGTTCCCTCCAGGGAAGCCTAGACTCCCCAACCTTACCCCTAACTAGAGTCTTGGCCCTAATTTTCTTGTCAACTGAAACATTCCCCCGTCCAAACGGTGTACAAAAAGAAAGTAGGCAAGCTATCCCGATGGCCCACTCAGTCTGTTTCACCAAGCTAGGCTGCACCGAAGCCCAGGATCACGCTTGGGATCCGCAGTCTCCCCAACCCTAACCGTAACTTGAGTTTTAACACAAATTTTCTTGTGCAACTGAAACGATACCCCGTCCTTACAGTGCACAGAAAGCCAGTAGGCAAGCTATCCCGATGGCCCACTCAGTCTGTTTCACCAAGCTAGGCTACACCGACGCCCAGGATCCCACCTGGGAAGCCCAGTCTCCCCAACCCTAACCCTAACTTGAGTCTTAACCCTAATTTTCTTGTGCAAGTGAAACATCCCCCCGTCCATACGGTTTAGAAAAAGTCAGTAGGCAAGCGAACCCGATTGCCAACTCAATCTGTTCCAACAAGCTAGCCTTCACAGAGGCCCTGGTTCCTGCCTGGGAAGCACAGTCTCCACAACCCAGCCCTAACTTGAGTCTTCTTAACCCTAATTTTCTTGTGCAAGTGAAACATCCCCCCGTCCATACGGTTTAGAAAAAGTCAGTAGGCAAGCGAACCCGATTGCCAACTCAATCTGTTCCAACAAGCTAGCCTTCACAGAGGCCCTGGTTCCTGCCTGGGAAGCACAGTCTCCACAACCCAGCCCTCACTTGGGTATTAATCCTAATTTTCCAGTGCAACTGAAACATCCCCTCGTCCATACAGCGTACAAAAAGACAGTAGGCAAGCAATCCTGATGGCCCACTCAGTCTGTTTCACCAGGTTCGGCTTCATCGAGGCCGTAGTTCCTGCCTGGGAAGCCCAGGCTCCATAACCCTAACCCTAACTTGGGTGTTAATGCTAATGTTCTTCTGCAATGGAAACATCCCCCCATGGATACGGTGTACTAAAACGGAGTAGGGAAGCCATCCTGGTGGCCCACTCAAGTCTGTTTCACCAAGCTATGCTTCACAGAAGGTCTGGTTCCCTCCAGGGAAGCCTAGACACCCCAACCTTACCCCTAACTAGAGTCTTGGCCCTAATTTTCTTGTCAACTGAAACATTCCCCCATCCAAACGGTGTACAAAAAGAAAGTAGGCAAGCTATCCCGATGGCCCACTCAGTCTGTTTCACCAAGCTAGGCTGCACCGAAGCCCAGGATCACGCTTGGGATCCGCAGTCTCCCCAACCCTAACCCTTACTTGAGTTTTAACACAAATTTTCTTGTGCAACTGAAATGATACCCCGTCCTTACAGTGCACAGAAAGCCAGTAGGAAAGCTATCCCGATGGCCCACTCAGTCTTTTTCACCAAGCTAGGCTACACCGACGCCCATGATCCCGCCTGGGAAGCCCAGTCTCCCCAACCCTAACCCTAACTTGAGTCTTAACCCTAATTTTCTTGTGCAAGTGAAACATCACTCCGTCCATACGGTTTAGAAAAAGTCAGTAGGCAAGCCATCCCGACTGCCAACTCAATCTGTTCCACCAAGCTAGCCTTCACAGAGGCCCTGGTTGCTGCCTGGGAAGCACAGTCTCCCCAACCCAGCCCTAACTTGGGTATTAATCCTAATTTTCCTGTGCAACTGAAACATCCCCTCGTCCATACAGCGTACAAAAAGACAGTAGGCAAGCAATCCTGATGGCCCACTCAGTCTGTTTCACCAGGCTCGGCTTCATCGAGGCCATAGTTCCTGCCTGGGAAGCCCAGCCTCCATAACCCTAACCCTAATTTGGGTGTTAATGCTAATGTTCTTCTGCAATGGAAACATCCCCCCATGGATACGGTGTACTAAAACGGAGTAGGGAAGCCATCCTGGTGGCCCATTCCAGTCTGTTTCACCAAGCTAGGCTTCACAGAGGGTCTGGTTCCCTCCAGGGAAGCCTAGCCTCCCCAACCTTACCCCTAACTAGAGTCTTGGCCCTAATTTTCTTGTGCAACTGAAACATTCCCCTGTCCAAACGGTGTACAAAAAGAAAGTAGGCAAGCTATCCCGATAGCCCACTCAGACTTTTTCACCAAGCTAGGCTGCACCGAAGCCCAGGATCACGCTTCGGATCCGCAGTCTCCCCAACCCTAACCCTAACTTGAATTTTTACACAAATTTTCTTGTGCAACTGAAACGATACCCCGTCCTTACAGTGCACAGAAAGACAGTAGGAAAGCTATCCCGATGGCCCACTCAGTCTGTTTCACCAAGCTAGGCTACACCGAAGCCCAGGATCCCGCCTGGGAAGCCCAGTCTCCCCAACCCTAACCCTAACTTGAGTCTTAACCCTAATTTTCTTGTGCAAGTGAAACATCCCTCCGTCCATACGGTTTAGAAAAAGTCAGTAGGCAAGCCATCCCGATTGCCAACTCAATCTGTTCCAACAAGCTAGCCTTCACAGAGGCCCTGGTTGCTGCCAGGGAAGCACAGTCTCCCCAACCCAGCCCTCACTTGGGTATTAATCCTAATTTTCCTGTGCAACTGAAACATCCCCTCGTCCATACAGCGTACAAAAAGACAGTAGGCAAGCAATCCTGATGGCCCACTCAGTCTGTTTCACCAGGCTCGGCTTCATCGAGTCCGTAGTTCCTGCCTGGGAAGCCCAGCCTCCATAACCCTAACCCTAATTTGGGTCTTAATGCTAATATTCTTCTGCAATGGAAACATCCCCCCATGGATACGGTGTACTAAAACGGAGTAGGGAAGCCATCCTGTTGGGCCACTCAAGTCTATTTCACCAAGCTAGGCTTCACAGAGGCCCTGGTTGCTACCTGGGAAGCACAGTCTCCCCAACCCAGCCCTAACTTGAGTCTTCTTAACCCTAATTTTCTTGTGCAAGTGAAACATCCCCCCGTCCATACGGTTTAGAAAAAGTCAGTAGGCAAGCGAACCCGATTGCCAACTCAATCTGTTCCAACAAGCTAGCCTTCACAGAGGCCCTGGTTCCTGCCTGGGAAGCACAGTCTCCACAACCCAGCCCTCACTTGGGTATTAATCCTAATTTTCCTGTGCAACTGAAACATCCCCTCGTCCATACAGTGTACAAAAAGACAGTAGGCAAGCAATCCTGATGGCCCACTCAGTCTGTTTCACCAGGCTCGGCTTCATCGAGGCCGTAGTTCTTGCCTGGGAAGCCCAGCCTCCATAACCCTAACCCTAATTTGGGTCTTAGTGCTAATGTTCTTCTGCAATGGAAACATCCCCCCATGGATACGGTGT
This sequence comes from Heloderma suspectum, assembly GCF_057233095.1. NCBI lineage: Eukaryota > Metazoa > Chordata > Lepidosauria > Squamata > Helodermatidae > Heloderma > Heloderma suspectum. The sequence goes on from NC_139459.1 coordinate 145,677,861, forward strand.
ACTAAAACGGAGTAGGGAAGCCATCCTGGTGGCCCACTCAAGTCTGTTTCACTAAGCTAGGCTTCACAGAGGGTCTGGTTCCCTCCAGGGAAGCCTAGCCTCCCCAACCTTACCCCTAACTAGAGTCTTGGCCCTAATTTTCTTGTGCAACTGAAACATTCCCCCGTCCAAACGGTGAACAAAAAGAAAGTAGGCAAGCTATCCTGATGCCCCACTCAGTCTGTTTCACCAAGCTAGGCTGCACCGAAGCCCAGGATCACGCTTGGGATCCGCAGTCTCCCCAACCCTAACCCTAACTTGAGTTTTAACACAAATTTTCTTGTGCAAGTGAAACATCCCCCCGTCCATACGGTTTAGAAAAAGTCAGTAGGCAAGCCATCCCGATTGCCAACTCAATCTGTTCCACCAAACTAGCCTTCACAGAGGCCCTGGTTGCTGCCTGGGAAGCACAGTCTCACCAACCCAGCCCTAACTTGGGTATTAATCCTAATTTTCCTGTGCAACTGAAACATCCCCTCGTCCATACAGCGTACAAAAAGAAAGTAGGCAAGCTATCCTGATGCCCCACTCAGTCTCTTTCACCAAGCTAGGCTACACCGACGCCCAGGATCCCGCCTGGGAAGCCCAGTCTCCCCAACCCTGACCCTAACTTGAGTCTTAACCCTAATTTTCTCGTGCAAGTGAAACATCCTCCCGTCCTTACGGTTTAGAAAAAGTCAGTAGGCAAGCCATCCCGATTGCCAACTCAATCTGTTTCACCAAGCTAGCCTTCACAGAGGCCCTGGTTCCTGCCTGGGAAGCCCGGTCTCACCAACCCTATCCCTAACTTGAGGCTTCTTAACCCTAATTTTCTTGTGCAAGTGAAACATCCCCCCGTCCATACGGTTTAGAAAAAGTCAGTAGGCAAGCGAACCCGATTGCCAACTCAATCTGTTCCAACAAGCTAGCCTTCACAGACGCCCTGGTTGCTGCCTGGGAAGCACAGTCTCCCCAACCAAGCCCTCACTTGGGTATTAATCCTAATTTTCCTGTGCAACTGAAACATCCCCTCGTCCATACAGCATACAAAAAGACAGTAGTCAAGCAGTCCTGATGGCCCACTCAGTCTGTTTCACCAAGCTAGGCTACACCGACGCCCAGGATCCCGCCTGGGAAGCCCAGTCTCCCCAACCCTAACCCTAACTTGCATCTTAACTCTAATTTTCTTGTGCAAGTGAAACATCCCTCCGTCCATACTGTTTAGAAAAAGTCAGTAGGCAAGCCATCCCGATTGCCAACTCAATCTGTTCCACCAAGCTAGCCTTCACAGAGGCCCTGGTTGCTGCCTGGGAAGCACAGTCTCCCCATCCCAGCCCTAACTAGGGTATTAATCCTAATTTTCCTGTGCAACTGAAACATCCCCTCGTCCATACAGCGTACAAAAAGACAGTAGGCAAGCAATCCTGATGGCCCACTCAGTCTGTTTCACCAGGCTCGGCTTCATCGAGGCCGTAGTTCCTGCCTGGGAAGCCCAGCCTCCATAACCCTAACCCTAATTTGGGTGTTAATGCTAATGTTCTTCTGCAATGAAAACATCCCCCCATGGATACGGTGTACTAAAACGGAGTAGGGAAGCCATCCTCGTGGCCCAATCAAGTCTGTTTCACCAAGCTAGGCTTCACAGAGGGTGTGGTTCCCTCCAGGGAAGCCTAGCCTCCCCAACCTTACCCCTAACTAGAGTCTTGGCCCTAATTTTCTTGTGCAACTGAAACATTCCCCCGTCCAAACGGTGTACAAAAAGAAAGTAGGCAAGCTATCCCGATGCCCCACTCAGTCTGTTTCACCAAGCTAGGCTGCACCAAAGCCCAGGATCACGCTTGGGATCCGCAGTCTACCCAACCCTAACCCTAACTTGAGTTTTAACACAAATTTTCTTGTGCAACTGAAACGATACCCCGTCCTTACAGTGCACAGAAAGCCAGTAGGAAAGCTATCCCGATGGCCCACTCAGTCTGTTTCACCAAGCTAGGCTACAGCGAAGCCCAGGATCCCGCCAGGGAAGCCCAGTCTCCCCAACCCTGACCCTAACTTGAGGCTTAACCCTAATTTTCTTGTGCAAGTGAAACATCCTCCCGTCCTTACGGTTTAGAAAAAGTCAGTAGGCAAGCCACCCGATTGCCAACTCAATCTGTTCCACCAAGCTAGCCTTCACAGAGGCCCTGGTTGCTGCCTGGGAAGCCCGGTCTCACCAACCCTAACCCTAACTTGAGTCTTCTTAACCCTAATTTTCTTGTGCAAGTGAAACATCCCCCCTTCCATACGGTTTAGAAAAAGTCAGTAGGCAAGCCATCCCGATTGCCAACTCAATCTGTTCCACCAAGCTAGCCTTCACAGAGGCCCTGGTTGCTGCCTGGGAAGCACAGTCTCCCCAACCCAGCCCTAACTTGGGTATTAATCCTAATTTTCCTGTGCAACTGAAACATCCCCTCATCCATACAATGTACAAAAAGACAGTAGGCAAGCTATTCCGATGGCCCACTCAGTCTCTTTCACCAAGCTAGGCTACACCGAAGCCCAGGATCCCGCCTGGGAAGCCCAGTCTCCCCAACCCTGACCCTAACTTGAGTCTTAACCCTAATTTTCTTGTGCAAGTGAAACATCCTCCCGTCCTTACTGTTTAGAAAAAGTCAGTAGGCAAGCCATCCCGATTGCCAACTCAATCTGTTCCACCAAGCTAGCCTTCACAGAGGCCCTGGTTCCTGACTGGGAAGCCCGGTCTCACCAACCCTAACCCTAACTTGAGTCTTCTTAACCCTAATTTTCTTGTGCAAGTGAAACATCCCCCCGTCCATACGGTTTAGAAAAAGTCAGTAGGCAAGCGAACCCGATTGCCAACTCAATCTGTTCCAACAAGCTAGCCTTCACAGACGCCCTGGTTGCTGCCTGGGAAGCACAGTCTCCCCAACCCAGCCCTCACTTGGGTATTAATCCTAATTTTTCTGTGCAACTGAAACATCCCTTCGTCCATACAGCATACAAAAAGACAGTAGGCAAGCAATCCTGATGGCCCACTCAGTCTGTTTCACCAGGCTCGGCTTCATCGAGGCCGTAGTTCCTGCCTGGGAAGCCTAGCCTCCATAACCCTAACCCTAATTTGGGTGTTAATGCTAATGTTCTTCTGCAATGGAAACATCCCCCCATGGACACGATGTACTAAAACGGAGTAGGGAAGCCATCCTGGTGGCCCACTCCAGTCTGTTTCACCAAGCTAGGCTTCACAGAGGGTCTGGTTTCCTCCAGGGAAGCCTAGCCTCCCCAACCTTAACCCTAACTAGAGTCTTGGCCCTAATTTTCTTGTGCAACTGAAACATTCCCCCGTCCAAACGGTGTACAAAAAGAAAGTAGGCAAGCTATCCCGATGGCCCACTCAGTCTTTATCACCAAGCTAGGCTGCACCGACGCCCAGGAACATGCTTGGGATCCACAGTCTCCCCAACCCTAACCCTAACTTGAGTTTTAACACAAATTTTCTTGTGCAACTGAAACGATACCCCGTCCTTACAGTGCACAGAAAGCCAGTAGGAAAGCTATCCCGATGGCCCACTCAGTGTGTTTCACCAAGCTAGGCTACACCGAAGCCCAGGATCCCGCCTGGGAAGCCCAGTCCCCCCAACCCTAACCCTAACTTGCGTCTTAACCCTAATTTTCTTGTCCAAGTGAAACATCCCTCCGTCCATACGGTTTAGATAAAGTTAGTAGGCAAGCCATCCCGATTGCCAACTCAATCTGTTCCACCAAGCTAGCCTTCACAGAGGCCCTGGTTGCTGCCTGGGAAGCACAGTCTCCCCAACCCAGCCCTAACTAGGGTATTAATCCTAATTTTCCTGTGCAACTGAAACATCCCCTCGTCCATACAGCGTACAAAAAGACAGTAGGCAAGCAATCCTGATGGCCCACTCAGTCTGTTTCACCAGGCTCGGCTTCATCGAGGCCGTAGTTCTTGCCTGGGAAGCCCAGCCTCCATAACCCTAACCCTAATTTGGGTCTTAGTGCTAATGTTCTTCTGCAATGGAAACATCCCCCCATGGATACGGTGTACTAAAACGGAGTAGGGAAGCCATCCTGGTGGCCCACTCAAGTCTGTTTCACCATGCTAGGCTTCACAGAGTGTCTGGTTCCCTCCAGGGAAGCCTAGCCTCCCCAACCTTACCCCTAACTAGAGTCTTGGCCCTAATTTTCTTGTGCAACTGAAACATTCCCCCGTCCAAACGGTGAACAAAAAGAAAGTAGGCAAGCTATCCCGATGCCCCACTCAGTCTGTTTCACCAAGCTAGGCTGCACCGAAGCCCAGGATCACGCTTGGGATCCGCAGTCTCCCCAACCCTAACCCTAACTTGAGTTTTAACACAAATTTTCTTGTGCAAGTGAAACATCCCCCCGTCCATACTGTTTAGAAAAAGTCAGTAGGCAAGCCATCCCGATTGCCAACTCAATGTGTTCCACCAAGCTAGCCTTCACAGAGGCCCTGGTTGCTACCTGGGAAGCACAGTCTCCCCAACCCAGCCCTAACTTGAGTCTTCTTAACCCTAATTTCCTTGTGCAAGTGAAACATTCCCCCGTCCATACGGTTTAGAAAAAGTGAGTAGGCAAGCCATCCCGATTGCCAACTCAATCTGTTCCACCAAGCTAGCCTTCACAGAGGCCCTGGTTCCTGCCTGGGAAGCACAGTCTCCACAACCCAGCCCTCACTTGGGCATTAATCCTAATTTTCCTGTGCAACTGAAACATCCCCTCGTCCATACAGCGTACAAAAAGACAGTAGGCAAGCAATCCTGATGGCCCACTCAGTCTGTTTCACCAGGCTCGGCTTCATCGAGGCCGTAGTTCCTGCCTGGGAAGCCCAGCCTCCATAACCCTAACCCTAATTTGGGTCTTAATGCTAATGTTCTTCTGCAATGGAAACATCCCCCCATGGATACGGTGTACTAAAACGGAGTAGGGAAGCCATCCTGGTGGCCCAATCCAGTCTGTTTCACCAAGCTAGGCTTCACAGAGGGTCTGGTTCCCTCCAGGGAAGCCTAGCCTCCCCAACCTTACCCCTAACTAGAGTCTTGGCCCTAATTTTCTTGTGCAACTGAAACATACCCCGAACAAACGGTGTACAAAAAGAAAGTAGGCAAGCTATCCCGATGCCCCACTCAGTCTGTTTCACCAAGCTAGGCTGCACCGAAGCCCAGGATCACGCTTCGGATCCGCAGTCTCCCCAACCCTAACCCTAACTTGAATTTTTACACAAATTTTCTTGTGCAACTGAAACGATACCCCGTCCTTACAGTGCACAGAAAGCCAGTAGGAAAGCTATCCCGATGGCCCACTCAGTCTGTTTCACCAAGCTAGGCTACACCGAAGCCCAGGATCCCGCCTGGGAAGCCCAGTCTCCCCAACCCTAACCCTAACTTGAGTCTTAACCCTAATTTTCTTGTGCAAATGAAACATCCCTCCGTCCATCCGGTTTAGAAAAAGTCAGTAGGCAAGCCATCCCGATTGCCAACTCAATCTGTTCCAACAAGCTAGCCTTCACAGAGGCCCTGGTTGCTGCCTGGGAAGCACAGTCTCCCCAACCCAGCCCTCACTTGGGTATTAATCCTAATTTTCCTGTGCAACTGAAACATCCCCTCGTCCATACAGCGTACAAAAAGACAGTAGGCAAGCAATCCTGATGGCCCACTCAGTCTGTTTCACCAGGCTCGGCTTCATCGAGGCCGTAGTTCCTGCCTGGGAAGCCCAGCCTCCATAACCCTAACCCTAATTTGGGTCTTAATGCTAATGTTCTTCTGCAATGGAAACATCCCCCCATGGATACGGTGTACTAAAACGGAGTAGGGAAGCCATCCTGGTGGCCCATTCCAGTCTGTTTCACCAAGCTAGGCTTCACAGAGGGTCTGGTTCCCTCCAGGGAAGCCTAGCCTCCCCAACCTTACCCCTAACTAGAGTCTTGGCCCTAATTTTCTTGTGCAACTGAAACATTCCCCTGTCCAAACGGTGTACAAAAAGAAAGTAGGCAAGCTATCCCGATGGCCCACTCAGTCTTTTTCACCAAGCTAGGCTGCACCGAAGCCCAGGATCACGCTTCGGATCCGCAGTCTCCCCAACCCTAACCCTAACTTGAATTTTTACACAAATTTTCTTGTGCAACTGAAACGATACCCCGTCCTTACAGTGCACAGAAAGACAGTAGGAAAGCTATCCCGATGGCCCACTCAGTCTGTTTCACCAAGCTAGGCTACACCGAAGCCCAGGATCCCGCCTGGGAAGCCCAGTCTCCCCAACCCTAACCCTAACTTGAGTCTTAACCCTAATTTTCTTGTGCAAGTGAAACATCCCTCCGTCCATACGGTTTAGAAAAAGTCAGTAGGCAAGCCATCCCGATTGCCAACTCAATCTGTTCCAACAAGCTAGCCTTCACAGAGGCCCTGGTTGCTGCCTGGGAAGCACAGTCTCCCCAACCCAGCCCTCACTTGGGTATTAATCCTAATTTTCCTGTGCAACTGAAACATCCCCTCGTCCATACAGCGTACAAAAAGACAGTAGGCAAGCAATCCTGATGGCCCACTCAGTCTGTTTCACCAGGCTCGGCTTCATCGAGTCCGTAGTTCCTGCCTGGGAAGCCCAGCCTCCATAACCCTAACCCTAATTTGGGTCTTAATGCTAATATTCTTCTGCAATGGAAACATCCCCCCATGGAAACGGTGTACTAAAACGGAGTAGGGAAGCCATCCTGTTGGGCCACTCAAGTCTATTTCACCAAGCTAGGCTTCACAGAGGGTCTGGTTCCCTCCAGGGAAGCCTAGCCTCCCCAACCTTACCCCTAACTAGAGTCTTGGCCCTAATTTTCTTGTGCAACTGAAACATTCCCCCGTCCAAACGGTGTACAAAAAGAAAGTAGGCAAGCTATCCTGATGGCCCACTCAGTCTGTTTCACCAAGCTAGGCTGCACCGAAGCCCAGGATCACGCTTGGGATCCGCAGTCTCCCCAACCCAGCCCTAACTTGAGTCTTCTTAACCCTAATTTTCTTGTGCAAGTGAAACATCCCCCCGTCCATACGGTTTAGAAGAAGTCAGTAGGCAAGCGAACCCGATTCCCAACTCAATCTGTTCCAACAAGCTAGCCTTCACAGAGGCCCTTGTTCCTGCCTGGGAAGCACAGTCTCCACAAACCAGCCCTCACTTGGGTATTAATCCTAATTTTCCTGTGCAACTGAAACATCCCCTCGTCCATACAGCGTACAAAAAGACAGTAGGCAAGCAATCCTGATGGCCCACTCAGTCTGTTTCACCAGGCTCGGCTTCATCGAGTCCGTAGTTCCTGCCTGGGAAGCCCAGCCTCCATAACCCTAACGCTAATTTGGGTGTTAATGCTAATGTTCTTCTGCAATGGAAACATCCCCCCATGGATACGGTGTACTAAAACGGAGTAGGGAAGCCATCCTGGTGGCCCACTCAAGTCTGTTTCACCAAGCTAGGCTTCACAGAAGGTCTGGTTCCCTCCAGGGAAGCCTAGACTCCTCAACCTTACCCCTAACTAGAGTCTTGGCCCTAATTTTCTTGTCAACTGAAACATTCCCCCGTCCAAACGGTGTACAAAAAGAAAGTAGGCAAGCTATCCCGATGGCCCACTCAGTCTGTTTCACCAAGCTAGGCTGCACCGAAGCCCAGGATCACGCTTGGGATCCGCAGTCTCCCCAACCCTAACCGTAACTTGAGTTTTAACACAAATTTTCTTGTGCAACTGAAACGATACCCCGTCCTTACAGTGCACAGAAAGCCAGTAGGCAAGCTATCCCGATGGCCCACTCAGTCTGTTTCACCAAGCTAGGCTACACCGACGCCCAGGATCCCACCTGGGAAGCCCAGTCTCCCCAACCCTAACCCTAACTTGAGTCTTAACCCTAATTTTCTTGTGCAAGTGAAACATCCCCCCGTCCATACGGTTTAGAAAAAGTCAGTAGGCAAGCGAACCCGATTGCCAACTCAATCTGTTCCAACAAGCTAGCCTTCACAGAGGCCCTGGTTCCTGCCTGGGAAGCACAGTCTCCACAACCCAGCCCTAACTTGAGTCTTCTTAACCCTAATTTTCTTGTGCAAGTGAAACATCCCCCCGTCCATACGGTTTAGAAAAAGTCAGTAGGCAAGCGAACCCGATTGCCAACTCAATCTGTTCCAACAAGCTAGCCTTCACAGAGGCCCTGGTTCCTGCCTGGGAAGCACAGTCTCCACAACCCAGCCCTCACTTGGGTATTAATCCTAATTTTCCAGTGCAACTGAAACATCCCCTCGTCCATACAGCGTACAAAAAGACAGTAGGCAAGCAATCCTGATGGCCCACTCAGTCTGTTTCACCAGGTTCGGCTTCATCGAGGCCGTAGTTCCTGCCTGGGAAGCCCAGGCTCCATAACCCTAACCCTAACTTGGGTGTTAATGCTAATGTTCTTCTGCAATGGAAACATCCCCCCATGGATACGGTGTACTAAAACGGAGTAGGGAAGCCATCCTGGTGGCCCACTCAAGTCTGTTTCACCAAGCTATGCTTCACAGAAGGTCTGGTTCCCTCCAGGGAAGCCTAGACTCCCCAACCTTACCCCTAACTAGAGTCTTGGCCCTAATTTTCTTGTCAACTGAAACATTCCCCCATCCAAACGCTGTACAAAAAGAAAGTAGGCAAGCTATCCCGATGGCCCACTCAGTCTGTTTCACCAAGCTAGGCTGCACCGAAGCCCAGGATCACGCTTGGGATCCGCAGTCTCCCCAACCCTAACCCTTACTTGAGTTTTAACACAAATTTTCTTGTGCAACTGAAATGATACCCCGTCCTTACAGTGCACAGAAAGCCAGTAGGAAAGCTATCCCGATGGCCCACTCAGTCTTTTTCACCAAGCTAGGCTACACCGACGCCCATGATCCCGCCTGGGAAGCCCAGTCTCCCCAACCCTAACCCTAACTTGAGTCTTAACCCTAATTTTCTTGTGCAAGTGAAACATCACTCCGTCCATACGGTTTAGAAAAAGTCAGTAGGCAAGCCATCCCGACTGCCAACTCAATCTGTTCCACCAAGCTAGCCTTCACAGAGGCCCTGGTTGCTGCCTGGGAAGCACAGTCTCCCCAACCCAGCCCTAACTTGGGTATTAATCCTAATTTTCCTGTGCAACTGAAACATCCCCTCGTCCATACAGCGTACAAAAAGACAGTAGGCAAGCAATCCGGATGGCCCACTCAGTCTGTTTCACCAGGCTCGGCTTCATCGAGGCCATAGTTCCTGCCTGGGAAGCCCAGCCTCCATAACCCTAACCCTAATTTGGGTCTTAATGCTAATGTTCTTCTGCAATGGAAACATCCCCCCATGGATACGGTGTACTAAAACGGAGTAGGGAAGCCATCCTGGTGGCCCATTCCAGTCTGTTTCACCAAGCTAGGCTTCACAGAGGGTCTGGTTCCCTCCAGGGAAGCCTAGCCTCCCCAACCTTACCCCTAACTAGAGTCTTGGCCCTAATTTTCTTGTGCAACTGAAACATTCCCCTGTCCAAACGGTGTACAAAAAGAAAGTAGGCAAGCTATCCCGATGGCCCACTCAGTCTTTTTCACCAAGCTAGGCTGCACCGAAGCCCAGGATCACGCTTGGGATCCGCAGTCTCCCCAACCCTAACCCTAACTTGAATTTTTACACAAATTTTCTTGTGCAACTGAAACGATACCCCGTCCTTACAGTGCACAGAAAGACAGTAGGAAAGCTATCCCGATGGCCCACTCAGTCTGTTTCACCAAGCTAGGCTACACCGAAGCCCAGGATCCCGCCTGGGAAGCCCAGTCTCCCCAACCCTAACCCTAACTTGAGTCTTAACCCTAATTTTCTTGTGCAAGTGAAACATCCCTCCGTCCATACGGTTTAGAAAAAGTCAGTAGGCAAGCCATCCCGATTGCCAACTCAATCTGTTCCAACAAGCTAGCCTTCACAGAGGCCCTGGTTGCTGCCTGGGAAGCACAGTCTCCCCAACCCAGCCCTCACTTGGGTATTAATCCTAATTTTCCTGTGCAACTGAAACATCCCCTCGTCCATACAGCGTACAAAAAGACAGTAGGCAAGCAATCCTGATGGCCCACTCAGTCTGTTTCACCAGGCTCGGCTTCATCGAGTCCGTAGTTCCTGCCTGGGAAGCCCAGCCTCCATAACCCTAACCCTAATTTGGGTCTTAATGCTAATATTCTTCTGCAATGGAAACATCCCCCCATGGAAACGGTGTACTAAAACGGAGTAGGGAAGCCATCCTGTTGGGCCACTCAAGTCTATTTCACCAAGCTAGGCTTCACAGAGGGTCTGGTTCCCTCCAGGGAAGCCTAGCCTCCCCAACCTTACCCCTAACTAGAGTCTTGGCCCTAATTTTCTTGTGCAACTGAAACATTCCCCCGTCCAAACGGTGTACAAAAAGAAAGTAGGCAAGCTATCCTGATGGCCCACTCAGTCTGTTTCACCAAGCTAGGCTGCACCGAAGCCCAGGATCACGCTTGGGATCCGCAGTCTCCCCAACCCTAACCCTAACTTGAGTTTTAACACAAATTTTCTTGTGCAACTGAAACGATACCCCGTCCTTAAAGTGCACAGAAAGCCAGTAGGCAAGCTATCCCGATGGCCCACTCAGTCTGTTTCACCAAGCTAGGCTACACCGACGCCCAGGATCCCACCTGGGAAGCCCAGTCTCCCCAACCCTAACCCTAACTTGAGTCTTAACCCTAATTTTCTTGTGCAAATGAAACATCCCCCCGTCCATACGGTTTAGAAAAAGTCAGTAGGCAAGCCATCCCGATTGCCAACTCAATGTGTTCCACCAAGCTAGCCTTCACAGAGGCCCTGGTTGCTACCTGGGAAGCACAGTCTCCCCAACCCAGCCCTAACTTGAGTCTTCTTAACCCTAATTGTCTTGTGCAAGTGAAACATCCCCCCGTCCATACGGTTTAGAAGAAGTCAGTAGGCAAGCGAACCCGATTCCCAACTCAATCTGTTCCAACAAGCTAGCCTTCACAGAGGCCCTTGTTCCTGCCTGGGAAGCACAGTCTCCACAAACCAGCCCTCACTTGGGTATTAATCCTAATTTTCCTGTGCAACTGAAACATCCCCTCGTCCATACAATGTACAAAAAGACAGTAGGCAAGCTATTCCGATGGCCCACTCAGTCTCTTTCACCAAGCTAGGCTACACCGAAGCCCAGGATCCCGCCTGGGAAGCCCAGTCTCCCCAACCCTGACCCTAACTTGAGTCTTAACCCTAATTTTCTTGTGCAAGTGAAACATCCCCCCGTCCATACGGTTTAGAAAAAGTCAGTAGGCAAGCGAACCCGATTGCCAACTCAATCTGTTCCAACAAGCTAGCCTTCACAGACGCCCTGGTTGCTGCCTGGGAAGCACAGTCTCCCCAACCCAGCCCTCACTTGGGTATTAATCCTAATTTTTCTGTGCAACTGAAACATCCCTTCGTCCATACAGCATACAAAAAGACAGTAGGCAAGCAATCCTGATGGCCCACTCAGTCTGTTTCACCAGGCTCGGCTTCATCGAGGCCGTAGTTCCTGCCTGGGAAGCCTAGCCTCCATAACCCTAACCCTAATTTGGGTGTTAATGCTAATGTTCTTCTGCAATGGAAACATCCCCCCATGGACACGATGTACTAAAACGGAGTAGGGAAGCCATCCTGGTGGCCCACTCCAGTCTGTTTCACCAAGCTAGGCTTCACAGAGGGTCTGGTTCCCTCCAGGGAAGCCTAGCCTCCCCAACCTTAACCCTAACTAGAGTCTTGGCCCTAATTTTCTTGTGCAACTGAAACATTCCCCCGTCCAAACGGTGTACAAAAAGAAAGTAGGCAAGCTATCCTGATGGCCCACTCAGTCTTTATCACCAAGCTAGGCTGCACCGACGCCCAGGAAAATGCTTGGGATCCACAGTCTCCCCAACCCTAACCCTAACTTGAGTTTTAACACAAATTTTAATGTGCAACTGAAACGATACCCCGTCCTTACAGTGCACAGAAAGCCAGTAGGAAAGCTATCCCGATGGCCCACTCAGTGTGTTTCACCAAGCTAGGCTACACCGAAGCCCAGGATCCCGCCTGGGAAGCCCAGTCCCCCCAACCCTAACCCTAACTTGCGTCTTAACCCTAATTTTCTTGTCCAAGTGAAACATCCCTCCGTCCATACGGTTTAGATAAAGTTAGTAGGCAAGCCATCCCGATTGCCAACTCAATCTGTTCCACCAAGCTAGCCTTCACAGAGGCCCTGGTTGCTGCCTGGGAAGCACAGTCTCCCCAACCCAGCCCTAACTAGGGTATTAATCCTAATTTTCCTGTGCAACTGAAACATCCCCTCGTCCATACAGCGTACAAAAAGACATTAGGCAAGCAATCCTGATGGCCCACTCAGTCTGTTTCACCAGGCTCGGCTTCATCGAGGCCGTAGTTCTTGCCTGGGAAGCCCCGCCTCCATAACCCTAACCCTAATTTGGGTCTTAGTGCTAATGTTCTTCTGCAATGGAAACATCCCCCCATGGATACGGTGTACTAAAACGGAGTAGGGAAGCCATCCTGGTGGCCCACTCAAGTCTGTTTCACCATGCTAGGCTTCACAGAGTGTCTGGTTCCCTCCAGGGAAGCCTAGCCTCCCCAACCTTACCCCTAACTAGAGTCTTGGCCCTAATTTTCTTGTGCAACTGAAACATTCCCCCGTCCAAACGGTGAACAAAAAGAAAGTAGGCAAGCTATCCCGACGCCCCACTCAGTCTGTTTCACCAAGCTAGGCTGCACCGAAGCCCAGGATCACGCTTGGGATCCGCAGTCTCCCCAACCCTAACCCTAACTTGAGTTTTAACACAAATTTTCTTGTGCAAGTGTAACATCCCCCCGTCCATACTGTTTAGAAAAAGTCAGTAGGCAAGCCATCCCGATTGCCAACTCAATGTGTTCCACCAAGCTAGCCTTCACAGAGGCCCTGGTTGCTACCTGGGAAGCACAGTCGCCCCAACCCAGCCCTAACTTGAGTCTTCTTAACCCTAATTTCCTTGTGCAAGTGAAACATCCCCCCGTCCATACGGTTTAGAAAAAGTGAGTAGGCAAGCCATCCCGATTGCCAACTCAATCTGTTCCAACAAGCTAGCCTTCACAGAGGCCCTGGTTCCTGCCTGGGAAGCACAGTCTCCACAACCCAGCCCTCACTTGGGTATTAATCCTAATTTTCCTGTGCAACTGAAACATCCCCTCGTCCATACAGCGTACAAAAAGACAGTAGGCAAGCAATCCTGATAGCCCACTCAGTCTGTTTCACCAGGCTCGGCTTCATCGAGGCCGTAGTTCCTGCCTGGGAAGCCCAGCCTCCATAACCCTAACCCTAATTTGGGTGTTAATGCTAATGTTCTTCTGCAATGGAAACATCCCCCCATGGATAAGGTGTACTAAAATTGAGTAGGGATGCCATCCTGGTGGCCCACTCCAGTCTGTTTCACCAAGCTAGGCTTCACAGAGGGTCTGGTTCCCTCCAGGGAAGCCTAGCCTCCCCAACCTTACCCCTAACTAGAGTCTTGGCCCTAATTTTCTTGTGCAACTGAAACATTCCCCCGTCCAAACGGTGAACAAAAAGAAAGTAGGCAAGCTATCCCGACGCCCCACTCAGTCTGTTTCACCAAGCTAGGCTGCACCGAAGCCCAGGATCACGCTTGGGATCCGCAGTCTCCCCAACCCTAACCCTAACTTGAGTTTTAACACAAATTTTCTTGTGCAACTGAAACGATACCCCGTCCTTACAGTGCACAGAAAGCCAGTAGGAAAGCTATCCCGATGGCCCACTCAGTCTGTTTCACCAAGCTAGGCTACACCGACGCCCAGGATCCCGCCTGGGAAGCCCAGTCTCCCCAACCCTAACCCTAACTTGAGTCTTAACCCTAATTTTCTTGTGCAAGTGAAACATCCCTCCGTCCATACGGTTTAGAAAAAGTCAGTAGGCAAGCCATCCCGATTGCCAACTCAATCTGTTCCACCAAGCTAGCCTTCACAGAGGCCCTGGTTGCTTCCTGGGAAGCACAGTCTCCACAACCCAGCCCTCACTTGGGCATTAATCCTAATTTTCCTGTGCAACTGAAACATCCCCTCGTCCATACAGCGTACAAAAAGACAGTAGGCAAGCAATCCTGATGGCCCACTCAGTCTGTTTCACCAGGCTCGGCTTCATCGAGGCCGTAGTTCCTGCCTGGGAAGCCCAGCCTCCATAACCCTAACCCTAATTTGGGTCTTAATGCTAATGTTCTTCTGCAATGGAAACATCCCCCCATGGATACGGTGTACTAAAACGGAGTAGGGAAGCCATCCTGGTGGCCCACTCCAGTCTGTTTCACCAAGCTAGGCTTCACAGAGGGTCTGGTTCCCTCCAGGGAAGCCTAGCCTCCCCAACCTTACCCCTAACTAGAGTCTTGGCCCTAATTTTCTTGTGCAACTGAAACATACCCCGAACAAACGGTGTACAAAAAGAAAGTAGGCAAGCTATCCCGATGCCCCACTCAGTCTGTTTCACCAAGCTAGGCTGCACCGAAGCCCAGGATCACGCTTCGGATCCGCAGTCTCCCCAACCCTAACCCTAACTTGAATTTTTACACAAATTTTCTTGTGCAACTGAAACGATACCCCGTCCTTACAGTGCACAGAAAGCCAGTAGGAAAGCTATCCCGATGGCCCACTCAGTCTGTTTCACCAAGCTAGGCTACACCGAAGCCCAGGATCCCGCCTGGGAAGCCCAGTCTCCCCAACCCTAACCCTAACTTGAGTCTTAACCCTAATTTTCTTGTGCAAATGAAACATCCCTCCGTCCATCCGGTTAAGAAAAAGACAGTAGGCAAGCCATCCCGATTGCCAACTCAATCTGTTCCAACAAGCTAGCCTTCACAGAGGCCCTGGTTGCTGCCTGGGAAGCACAGTCTCCCCAACCCAGCCCTCACTTGGGTATTAATCCTAATTTTGCTGTGCAACTGAAACATCCCCTCGTCCATACAGCGTACAAAAAGACAGTAGGCAAGCAATCCTGATGGCCCACTCAGTCTGTTTCACCAGGCTCGGCTTCATCGAGGCCGTAGTTCCTGCCTGGGAAGCCCAGCCTCCATAACCCTAACCCTAATTTGGGTCTTAATGCTAATATTCTTCTGCAATGGAAACATCCCCCCATGGATACGGTGTACTAAAACGGAGTAGGGAAGCCATCCTGTTGGGCCACTCAAGTCTATTTCACCAAGCTAGGCTTCACAGAGGGTCTGGTTCCCTCCAGGGAAGCCTAGCCTCCCCAACCTTACCCCTAACTAGAGTCTTGGCCCTAATTTTCTTGTGCAACTGAAACATTCCCCCGTCCAAACGGTGTACAAAAAGAAAGTAGGCAAGCTATCCCGATGGCCCACTCAGTCTGTTTCACCAAGCTAGGCTGCACCGAAGCCCAGGATCACGCTTGGGATCCGCAGTCTCCCCAACCCTAACCCTAACTTGAGTTTTAACACAAATTTTCTTGTGCAACTGAAACGATACCCCGTCCTTACAGTGCACAGAAAGCCAGTAGGAAAGCTATCCCGATGGCCCACTCAGTCTGTTTCACCAAGCTAGGCTGCACCGAAGCCCAGGATCCCGCCTGGGAAGCCCAGTCTCCCCAACCCTAACCCTAACTTGAGTCTTAACCCTAATTTTCTTGTGCAAGTGAAACATCCCCCCGTCCATACGGTTTAGAAAAAGTCAGTAGGCAAGCCATCCCGACTGCCAACTCAATCTGTTCCACCAAGCTAGCCTTCACAGAGGCCCTGGTTGCTGCCTGGGAAGCACAGTCTCCCCAACCCAGCCCTAACTTGGGTATTAATCCTAATTTTCCTGTGCAACTGAAACATCCCCTCGTCCATACAGCGTACAAAAAGACAGTAGGCAAGCAATCCTGATGGCCCACTCAGTCTGTTTCACCAGGCTCGGCTTCATCGAGGCCGTAGTTCCTGCCTGGGAAGCCCAGCCTCCATAACCCTAACCCTAATTTGGGTCTTAATGCTAATGTTCTTCTGCAATGGAAACATCCCCCCATGGATACGGTGTACTAAAACGGAGTAGGGAAGCCATCCTGGTGGCCCATTCCAGTCTGTTTCACCAAGCTAGGCTTCACAGAGGGTCTGGTTCCCTCCAGGGAAGCCTAGCCTCCCCAACCTTACCCCTAACTAGAGTCTTGGCCCTAATTTTCTTGTGCAACTGAAACATTCCCCCGTCCAAACGGTGTACAAAAAGAAAGTAGGCAAGCTATCCCGATGGCCCACTCAGTCTTTTTCACCAAGCTAGGCTGCACCGAAGCCCAGGATCATGCTTCGGATCCGCAGTCTCCCCAACCCTAACCCTAACTTGAATTTTTACACAAATTTTCTTGTGCAACTGAAACGATACCCCGTCCTTACAGTGCACAGAAAGACAGTAGGAAAGCTATCCCGATGGCCCACTCAGTCTGTTTCACCAAGCTAGGCTACACCGAACCCCAGGATCCCGCCTGGGAAGCCCAGTCTCCCCAACCCTAACCCTAACTTGAGTCTTAACCCTAATTTTCTTGTGCAAGTGAAACATCCCTCCGTCCATACGGTTTAGAAAAAGTCAGTAGGCAAGCCATCCCGATTGCCAACTCAATCTGTTCCAACAAGCTAGCCTTCACAGAGGCCCTGGTTGCTGCCTGGGAAGCACAGTCTCCCCAACCCAGCCCTCACTTGGGTATTAATCCTAATTTTCCTGTGCAACTGAAACATCCCCTCGTCCATACAGCGTACAAAAAGACAGTAGGCAAGCAATCCTGATGGCCCACTCAGTCTGTTTCACCAGGCTCGGCTTCATCGAGTCCGTAGTTCCTGCCTGGGAAGCCCAGCCTCCATAACCCTAACCCTAATTTGGGTCTTAATGCTAATATTCTTCTGCAATGGAAACATCCCCCCATGGAAACGGTGTACTAAAACGGAGTAGGGAAGCCATCCTGTTGGGCCACTCAAGTCTATTTCACCAAGCTAGGCTTCACAGAGGGTCTGGTTCCCTCCAGGGAAGCCTAGCCTCCCCAACCTTACCCCTAACTAGAGTCTTGGCCCTAATTTTCTTGTGCAACTGAAACATTCCCCCGTCCAAACGGTGTACAAAAAGAAAGTAGGCAAGCTATCCTGATGGCCCACTCAGTCTGTTTCACCAAGCTAGGCTGCACCGAAGCCCAGGATCACGCTTGGGATCCGCAGTCTCCCCAACCCTAACCCTAACTTGAGTTTTAACACAAATTTTCTTGTGCAACTGAAACGATACCCCGTCCTTACAGTGCACAGAAAGCCAGTAGGCAAGCTATCCCGATGGCCCACTCAGTCTGTTTCACCAAGCTAGGCTACACCGACGCCCAGGATCCCACTTGGGAAGCCCAGTCTCCCCAACCCTAACCCTAACTTGAGTCTTAACCCTAATTTTCTTGTGCAAATGAAACATCCCCCCGTCCATACGGTTTAGAAAAAGTCAGTAGGCAAGCCATCCCGATTGCCAACTCAATGTGTTCCACCAAGCTAGCCTTCACAGAGGCCCTGGTTGCTACCTGGGAAGCACAGTCTCCCCAACCCAGCCCTAACTTGAGTCTTCTTAACCCTAATTTTCTTGTGCAAGTGAAACATCCCCCCGTCCATACGGTTTAGAAGAAGTCAGTAGGCAAGCGAACCCGATTCCCAACTCAATCTGTTCCAACAAGCTAGCCTTCACAGAGGCCCTTGTTCCTGCCTGGGAAGCACAGTCTCCACAAACCAGCCCTCACTTGGGTATTAATCCTAATTTTCCTCTGCAACTGAAACATCCCCTCGTCCATACAGCGTACAAAAAGACAGTAGGAAAGCAATCCTGATGGCCCACTCAGTCTGTTTCACCAGGCTCGGCTTCATCGAGTCCGTAGTTCCTGCCTGGGAAGCCCAGCCTCCATAACCCTAACGCTAATTTGGGTGTTAATGCTAATGTTCTTCTGCAATGGAAACATTCCCCCATGGATACGGTGTACTAAAACGGAGTAGGGAAGCCATCCTGGTGGCCCACTCAAGTCTGTTTCACCAAGCTAGGCTTCACAGAAGGTCTGGTTCCCTCCAGGGAAGCCTAGCCTCCCCAACCTTACCCCTAACTAGAGTCTTGGCCCTAATTTTCTTGTCAACTGAAACATTCCCCCGTCCAAACGGTGTACAAAAAGAAAGTAGGCAAGCTATCCCGATGGCCCACTCAGTCTGTTTCACCAAGCTAGGCTGCACCGAAGCCCAGGATCACGCTTGGGATCCGCAGTCTCCCCAACCCTAACCGTAACTTGAGTTTTAACACAAATTTTCTTGTGCAACTGAAACGATACCCCGTCCTTACAGTGCACAGAAAGCCAGTAGGCAAGCTATCCCGATGGCCCACTCAGTCTGTTTCACCAAGCTAGGCTACACCGACGCCCAGGATCCCACCTGGGAAGCCCAGTCTCCCCAACCCTAACCCTAACTTGAGTCTTAACCCTAATTTTCTTGTGCAAGTGAAACATCCCCCCGTCCATACGGTTTAGAAAAAGTCAGTAGGCAAGCGAACCCGATTGCCAACTCAATCTGTTCCAACAAGCTAGCCTTCACAGAGGCCCTGGTTCCTGCCTGGGAAGCACAGTCTCCACAACCCAGCCCTAACTTGAGTCTTCTTAACCCTAATTTTCTTGTGCAAGTGAAACATCCCCCCGTCCATACGGTTTAGAAAAAGTCAGTAGGCAAGCGAACCCGATTGCCAACTCAATCTGTTCCAACAAGCTAGCCTTCACAGAGGCCCTGGTTCCTGCCTGGGAAGCACAGTCTCCACAACCCAGCCCTCACTTGGGTATTAATCCTAATTTTCCAGTGCAACTGAAACATCCCCTCGTCCATACAGCGTACAAAAAGACAGTAGGCAAGCAATCCTGATGGCCCACTCAGTCTGTTTCACCAGGTTCGGCTTCATCGAGGCCGTAGTTCCTGCCTGGGAAGCCCAGGCTCCATAACCCTAACCCTAACTTGGGTGTTAATGCTAATGTTCTTCTGCAATGGAAACATCCCCCCATGGATACGGTGTACTAAAACGGAGTAGGGAAGCCATCCTGGTGGCCCACTCAAGTCTGTTTCACCAAGCTATGCTTCACAGAAGGTCTGGTCCCCTCCAGGGAAGCCTAGACTCCCCAACCTTACCCCTAACTAGAGTCTTGGCCCTAATTTTCTTGTCAACTGAAACATTCCCCCATCCAAACGGTGTACAAAAAGAAAGTAGGCAAGCTATCCCGATGGCCCACTCAGTCTGTTTCACCAAGCTAGGCTGCACCGAAGCCCAGGATCACGCTTGGGATCCGCAGTCTCCCCAACCCTAACCCTTACTTGAGTTTTAACACAAATTTTCTTGTGCAACTGAAATGATACCCCGTCCTTACAGTGCACAGAAAGCCAGTAGGAAAGCTATCCCGATGGCCCACTCAGTCTTTTTCACCAAGCTAGGCTACACCGACGCCCATGATCCCGCCTGGGAAGCCCAGTCTCCCCAACCCTAACCCTAACTTGAGTCTTAACCCTAATTTTCTTGTGCAAGTGAAACATCACTCCGTCCATACGGTTTAGAAAAAGTCAGTAGGCAAGCCATCCCGACTGCCAACTCAATCTGTTCCACCAAGCTAGCCTTCACAGAGGCCCTGGTTGCTGCCTGGGAAGCACAGTCTCCCCAACCCAGCCCTAACTTGGGTATTAATCCTAATTTTCCTGTGCAACTGAAACATCCCCTCGTCCATACAGCGTACAAAAAGACAGTAGGCAAGCAATCCTGATGGCCCACTCAGTCTGTTTCACCAGGCTCGGCTTCATCGAGGCCATAGTTCCTGCCTGGGAAGCCCAGCCTCCATAACCCTAACCCTAATTTGGGTCTTAATGCTAATGTTCTTCTGCAATGGAAACATCCCCCCATGGATACGGTGTACTAAAACGGAGTAGGGAAGCCATCCTGTTGGGCCACTCAAGTCTATTTCACCAAGCTAGGCTTCACAGAGGGTCTGGTTCCCTCCAGGGAAGCCTAGACTCCCCAACCTTACCCCTAACTAGAGTCTTGGCCCTAATTTTCTTGTGCAACTGAAACATTCCCCCGTCCAAACGGTGTACAAAAAGAAAGTAGGCAAGCTATCCTGATGGCCCACTCAGTCTGTTTCACCAAGCTAGGCTGCACCGAAGCCCAGGATCACGCTTGGGATCCGCAGTCTCCCCAACCCTAACCCTAACTTGAGTTTTAACACAAATTTTCTTGTGCAACTGAAACGATACCCCGTCCTTACAGTGCACAGAAAGCCAGTAGGCAAGCTATCCCGATGGCCCACTCAGTCTGTTTCACCAAGCTAGGCTACACCGACGCCCAGGATCCCACCTGGGAAGCCCAGTCTCCCCAACCCTAACCCTAACTTGAGTCTTAACCCTAATTTTCTTGTGCAAATGAAACATCCCCCCGTCCATACGGTTTAGAAAAAGTCAGTAGGCAAGCCATCCCGATTGCCAACTCAATGTGTTCCACCAAGCTAGCCTTCACAGAGGCCCTGGTTGCTACCTGGGAAGCACAGTCTCCCCAACCCAGCCCTAACTTGAGTCTTCTTAACCCTAATTTTCTTGTGCAAGTGAAACATCCCCCCGTCCATACGGTTTAGAAGAAGTCAGTAGGCAAGCGAACCCGATTGCCAACTCAATCTGTTCCAACAAGCTAGCCTTCACAGAGGCCCTTGTTCCTGCCTGGGAAGCACAGTCTCCACAAACCAGCCCTCACTTGGGTATTAATCCTAATTTTCCTGTGCAACTGAAACATCCCCTCGTCCATACAGCGTACAAAAAGACAGTAGGCAAGCAATCCTGATGGCCCACTCAGTCTGTTTCACCAGGCTCGGCTTCATCGAGTCCGTAGTTCCTGCCTGGGAAGCCCAGCCTCCATAACCCTAACGCTAATTTGGGTGTTAATGCTAATGTTCTTCTGCAATGGAAACATCCCCCCATGGATACGGTGTACTAAAACGGAGTAGGGAAGCCATCCTGGTGGCCCACTCAAGTCTGTTTCACCAAGCTAGGCTTCACAGAAGGTCTGGTTCCCTCCAGGGAAGCCTAGACTCCCCAACCTTACCCCTAACTAGAGTCTTGGCCCTAATTTTCTTGTCAACTGAAACATTCCCCCGTCCAAACGGTGTACAAAAAGAAAGTAGGCAAGCTATCCCGATGGCCCACTCAGTCTGTTTCACCAAGCTAGGCTGCACCGAAGCCCAGGATCACGCTTGGGATCCGCAGTCTCCCCAACCCTAACCCTAACTTGAGTTTTAACACAAATTTTCTTGTGCAACTGAAACGATACCCCGTCCTTACAGTGCACAGAAAGCCAGTAGGAAAGCTATCCCGATGGCCCACTCAGTCTGTTTCACCAAGCTAGGCTGCACCGAAGCCCAGGATCCCGCCTGGGAAGCCCAGTCTCCCCAACCCTAACCCTAACTTGAGTTTTAACACAAATTTTCTTGTGCAACTGAAACGATACCCCGTCCTTACAGTGCACAGAAAGCCAGTAGGAAAGCTATCCCGATGGCCCACTCAGTCTGTTTCACCAAGCTAGGCTGCACCGAAGCCCAGGATCCCGCCTGGGAAGCCCAGTCTCCCCAACCCTAACCCTAACTTGAGTCTTAACCCTAATTTTCTTGTGCAAGTGAAACATCCCCCCGTCCATACGGTTTAGAAAAAGTCAGTAGGCAAGCCATCCCGACTGCCAACTCAATCTGTTCCACCAAGCTAGCCTTCACAGAGGCCCTGGTTGCTGCCTGGGAAGCACAGTCTCCCCAACCCAGCCCTAACTTGGGTATTAATCCTAATTTTCCTGTGCAACTGAAACATCCCCTCGTCCATACAGCGTACAAAAAGACAGTAGGCAAGCAATCCTGATGGCCCACTCAGTCTGTTTCACCAGGCTCGGCTTCATCGAGGCCGTAGTTCCTGCCTGGGAAGCCCAGCCTCCATAACCCTAACCCTAATTTGGGTGTTAATGCTAATGTTCTTCTGCAATGGAAACATCCCCCCATGGATACGGTGTACTAAAACGGAGTAGGGAAGCCATCCTGGTGGCCCATTCCAGTCTGTTTCACCAAGCTAGGCTTCACAGAGGGTCTGGTTCCCTCCAGGGAAGCCTAGCCTCCCCAACCTTACCCCTAACTAGAGTCTTGGCCCTAATTTTCTTGTGCAACTGAAACATTCCCCTGTCCAAACGGTGTACAAAAAGAAAGTAGGCAAGCTATCCCGATGGCCCACTCAGTCTTTTTCACCAAGCTAGGCTGCACCGAAGCCCAGGATCACGCTTCGGATCCGCAGTCTCCCCAACCCTAACCCTAACTTGAATTTTTACACAAATTTTCTTGTGCAACTGAAACGATACCCCGTCCTTACAGTGCACAGAAAGACAGTAGGAAAGCTATCCCGATGGCCCACTCAGTCTGTTTCACCAAGCTAGGCTACACCGAAGCCCAGGATCCCGCCTGGGAAGCCCAGTCTCCCCAACCCTAACCCTAACTTGAGTCTTAACCCTAATTTTCTTGTGCAAGTGAAACATCCCTCCGTCCATACGGTTTAGAAAAAGTCAGTAGGCAAGCCATCCCGATTGCCAACTCAATCTGTTCCAACAAGCTAGCCTTCACAGAGGCCCTGGTTGCTGCCTGGGAAGCACAGTCTCCCCAACCCAGCCCTCACTTGGGTATTAATCCTAATTTTCCTGTGCAACTGAAACATCCCCTCGTCCATACAGCGTACAAAAAGACAGTAGGCAAGCTATCCCGATGGCCCACTCAGTCTGTTTCACCAAGCTAGGCTACACCGACGCCCAGGATCCCACCTGGGAAGCCCAGTCTCCCCAACCCTAACCCTAACTTGAGTCTTAACCCTAATTTTCTTGTGCAAGTGAAACATCCCCCCGTCCATACGGTTTAGAAAAAGTCAGTAGGCAAGCGAACCCGATTGCCAACTCAATCTGTTCCAACAAGCTAGCCTTCACAGAGGCCCTGGTTCCTGCCTGGGAAGCACAGTCTCCACAACCCAGCCCTAACTTGAGTCTTCTTAACCCTAATTTTCTTGTGCAAGTGAAACATCCCCCCGTCCATACGGTTTAGAAAAAGTCAGTAGGCAAGCGAACCCGATTGCCAACTCAATCTGTTCCAACAAGCTAGCCTTCACAGAGGCCCTGGTTCCTGCCTGGGAAGCACAGTCTCCACAACCCAGCCCTCACTTGGGTATTAATCCTAATTTTCCAGTGCAACTGAAACATCCCCTCGTCCATACAGCGTACAAAAAGACAGTAGGCAAGCAATCCTGAATGGCCCACTCAGTCTGTTTCACCAGGTTCGGCTTCATCGAGGCCGTAGTTCCTGCCTGGGAAGCCCAGCCTCCATAACCCTAACCCTAACTTGGGTGTTAATGCTAATGTTCTTCTGCAATGGAAACATCCCCCCATGGATACGGTGTACTAAAACGGAGTAGGGAAGCCATCCTGGTGGCCCACTCAAGTCTGTTTCACCAAGCTATGCTTCACAGAAGGTCTGGTTCCCTCCAGGGAAGCCTAGACTCCCCAACCTTACCCCTAACTAGAGTCTTGGCCCTAATTTTCTTGTCAACTGAAACATTCCCCCATCCAAACGGTGTACAAAAAGAAAGTAGGCAAGCTATCCCGATGGCCCACTCAGTCTGTTTCACCAAGCTAGGCTGCACCGAAGCCCAGGATCCCGCCTGGGAAGCCCAGTCTCCCCAACCCTAACCCTAACTTGAGTCTTAACCCTAATTTTCTTGTGCAAGTGAAACATCCCCCCGTCCATACGGTTTAGAAAAAGTCAGTAGGCAAGCCATCCCGACTGCCAACTCAATCTGTTCCACCAAGCTAGCCTTCACAGAGGCCCTGGTTGCTGCCTGGGAAGCACAGTCTCCCCAACCCAGCCCTAACTTGGGTATTAATCCTAATTTTCCTGTGCAACTGAAACATCCCCTCGTCCATACAGCGTACAAAAAGACAGTAGGCAAGCAATCCTGATGGCCCACTCAGTCTGTTTCACCAGGCTCGGCTTCATCGAGGCCGTAGTTCCTGCCTGGGAAGCCCAGCCTCCATAACCCTAACCCTAATTTGGGTGTTAATGCTAATGTTCTTCTGCAATGGAAACATCCCCCCATGGATACGGTGTACTAAAACGGAGTAGGGAAGCCATCCTGGTGGCCCATTCCAGTCTGTTTCACCAAGCTAGGCTTCACAGAGGGTCTGGTTCCCTCCAGGGAAGCCTAGCCTCCCCAACCTTACCCCTAACTAGAGTCTTGGCCCTAATTTTCTTGTGCAACTGAAACATTCCCCTGTCCAAACGGTGTACAAAAAGAAAGTAGGCAAGCTATCCCGATGGCCCACTCAGTCTTTTTCACCAAGCTAGGCTGCACCGAAGCCCAGGATCACGCTTGGGATCCGCAGTCTCCCCAACCCTAACCCTAACTTGAGTTTTAACACAAATTTTCTTGTGCAACTGAAACGATACCCCGTCCTTACAGTGCACAGAAAGCCAGTAGGAAAGCTATCCCGATGGCCCACTCAGTCTGTTTCACCAAGCTAGGCTGCACCGAAGCCCAGGATCCCGCCTGGGAAGCCCAGTCTCCCCAACCCTAACCCTAACTTGAGTCTTAACCCTAATTTTCTTGTGCAAGTGAAACATCCCCCCGTCCATACGGTTTAGAAAAAGTCAGTAGGCAAGCCATCCCGACTGCCAACTCAATCTGTTCCACCAAGCTAGCCTTCACAGAGGCCCTGGTTGCTGCCTGGGAAGCACAGTCTCCCCAACCCAGCCCTAACTTGGGTATTAATCCTAATTTTCCTGTGCAACTGAAACATCCCCTCGTCCATACAGCGTACAAAAAGACAGTAGGCAAGCAATCCTGATGGCCCACTCAGTCTGTTTCACCAGGCTCGGCTTCATCGAGGCCGTAGTTCCTGCCTGGGAAGCCCAGCCTCCATAACCCTAACCCTAATTTGGGTCTTAATGCTAATGTTCTTCTGCAATGGAAACATCCCCCCATGGATACGGTGTACTAAAACGGAGTAGGGAAGCCATCCTGGTGGCCCATTCCAGTCTGTTTCACCAAGCTAGGCTTCACAGAGGGTCTGGTTCCCTCCAGGGAAGCCTAGCCTCCCCAACCTTACCCCTAACTAGAGTCTTGGCCCTAATTTTCTTGTGCAACTGAAACATTCCCCCGTCCAAACGGTGTACAAAAAGAAAGTAGGCAAGCTATCCCGATGGCCCACTCAGTCTTTTTCACCAAGCTAGGCTGCACCGAAGCCCAGGATCATGCTTCGGATCCGCAGTCTCCCCAACCCTAACCCTAACTTGAATTTTTACACAAATTTTCTTGTGCAACTGAAACGATACCCCGTCCTTACAGTGCACAGAAAGACAGTAGGAAAGCTATCCCGATGGCCCACTCAGTCTGTTTCACCAAGCTAGGCTACACCGAACCCCAGGATCCCGCCTGGGAAGCCCAGTCTCCCCAACCCTAACCCTAACTTGAGTCTTAACCCTAATTTTCTTGTGCAAGTGAAACATCCCTCCGTCCATACGGTTTAGAAAAAGTCAGTAGGCAAGCCATCCCGATTGCCAACTCAATCTGTTCCAACAAGCTAGCCTTCACAGAGGCCCTGGTTGCTGCCTGGGAAGCACAGTCTCCCCAACCCAGCCCTCACTTGGGTATTAATCCTAATTTTCCTGTGCAACTGAAACATCCCCTCGTCCATACAGCGTACAAAAAGACAGTAGGCAAGCAATCCTGATGGCCCACTCAGTCTGTTTCACCAGGCTCGGCTTCATCGAGTCCGTAGTTCCTGCCTGGGAAGCCCAGCCTCCATAACCCTAACCCTAATTTGGGTCTTAATGCTAATATTCTTCTGCAATGGAAACATCCCCCCATGGAAACGGTGTACTAAAACGGAGTAGGGAAGCCATCCTGTTGGGCCACTCAAGTCTATTTCACCAAGCTAGGCTTCACAGAGGGTCTGGTTCCCTCCAGGGAAGCCTAGCCTCCCCAACCTTACCCCTAACTAGAGTCTTGGCCCTAATTTTCTTGTGCAACTGAAACATTCCCCCGTCCAAACGGTGTACAAAAAGAAAGTAGGCAAGCTATCCTGATGGCCCACTCAGTCTGTTTCACCAAGCTAGGCTGCACCGAAGCCCAGGATCACGCTTGGGATCCGCAGTCTCCCCAACCCTAACCCTAACTTGAGTTTTAACACAAATTTTCTTGTGCAACTGAAACGATACCCCGTCCTTACAGTGCACAGAAAGCCAGTAGGCAAGCTATCCCGATGGCCCACTCAGTCTGTTTCACCAAGCTAGGCTACACCGACGCCCAGGATCCCACTTGGGAAGCCCAGTCTCCCCAACCCTAACCCTAACTTGAGTCTTAACCCTAATTTTCTTGTGCAAATGAAACATCCCCCCGTCCATACGGTTTAGAAAAAGTCAGTAGGCAAGCCATCCCGATTGCCAACTCAATGTGTTCCACCAAGCTAGCCTTCACAGAGGCCCTGGTTGCTACCTGGGAAGCACAGTCTCCCCAACCCAGCCCTAACTTGAGTCTTCTTAACCCTAATTTTCTTGTGCAAGTGAAACATCCCCCCGTCCATACGGTTTAGAAGAAGTCAGTAGGCAAGCGAACCCGATTCCCAACTCAATCTGTTCCAACAAGCTAGCCTTCACAGAGGCCCTTGTTCCTGCCTGGGAAGCACAGTCTCCACAAACCAGCCCTCACTTGGGTATTAATCCTAATTTTCCTCTGCAACTGAAACATCCCCTCGTCCATACAGCGTACAAAAAGACAGTAGGCAAGCAATCCTGATGGCCCACTCAGTCTGTTTCACCAGGCTCGGCTTCATCGAGTCCGTAGTTCCTGCCTGGGAAGCCCAGCCTCCATAACCCTAACGCTAATTTGGGTGTTAATGCTAATGTTCTTCTGCAATGGAAACATTCCCCCATGGATACGGTGTACTAAAACGGAGTAGGGAAGCCATCCTGGTGGCCCACTCAAGTCTGTTTCACCAAGCTAGGCTTCACAGAAGGTCTGGTTCCCTCCAGGGAAGCCTAGCCTCCCCAACCTTACCCCTAACTAGAGTCTTGGCCCTAATTTTCTTGTCAACTGAAACATTCCCCCGTCCAAACGGTGTACAAAAAGAAAGTAGGCAAGCTATCCCGATGGCCCACTCAGTCTGTTTCACCAAGCTAGGCTGCACCGAAGCCCAGGATCACGCTTGGGATCCGCAGTCTCCCCAACCCTAACCGTAACTTGAGTTTTAACACAAATTTTCTTGTGCAACTGAAACGATACCCCGTCCTTACAGTGCACAGAAAGCCAGTAGGCAAGCTATCCCGATGGCCCACTCAGTCTGTTTCACCAAGCTAGGCTACACCGACGCCCAGGATCCCACCTGGGAAGCCCAGTCTCCCCAACCCTAACCCTAACTTGAGTCTTAACCCTAATTTTCTTGTGCAAGTGAAACATCCCCCCGTCCATACGGTTTAGAAAAAGTCAGTAGGCAAGCGAACCCGATTGCCAACTCAATCTGTTCCAACAAGCTAGCCTTCACAGAGGCCCTGGTTCCTGCCTGGGAAGCACAGTCTCCACAACCCAGCCCTAACTTGAGTCTTCTTAACCCTAATTTTCTTGTGCAAGTGAAACATCCCCCCGTCCATACGGTTTAGAAAAAGTCAGTAGGCAAGCGAACCCGATTGCCAACTCAATCTGTTCCAACAAGCTAGCCTTCACAGAGGCCCTGGTTCCTGCCTGGGAAGCACAGTCTCCACAACCCAGCCCTCACTTGGGTATTAATCCTAATTTTCCAGTGCAACTGAAACATCCCCTCGTCCATACAGCGTACAAAAAGACAGTAGGCAAGCAATCCTGATGGCCCACTCAGTCTGTTTCACCAGGTTCGGCTTCATCGAGGCCGTAGTTCCTGCCTGGGAAGCCCAGGCTCCATAACCCTAACCCTAACTTGGGTGTTAATGCTAATGTTCTTCTGCAATGGAAACATCCCCCCATGGATACGGTGTACTAAAACGGAGTAGGGAAGCCATCCTGGTGGCCCACTCAAGTCTGTTTCACCAAGCTATGCTTCACAGAAGGTCTGGTCCCCTCCAGGGAAGCCTAGACTCCCCAACCTTACCCCTAACTAGAGTCTTGGCCCTAATTTTCTTGTCAACTGAAACATTCCCCCATCCAAACGGTGTACAAAAAGAAAGTAGGCAAGCTATCCCGATGGCCCACTCAGTCTGTTTCACCAAGCTAGGCTGCACCGAAGCCCAGGATCACGCTTGGGATCCGCAGTCTCCCCAACCCTAACCCTTACTTGAGTTTTAACACAAATTTTCTTGTGCAACTGAAATGATACCCCGTCCTTACAGTGCACAGAAAGCCAGTAGGAAAGCTATCCCGATGGCCCACTCAGTCTTTTTCACCAAGCTAGGCTACACCGACGCCCATGATCCCGCCTGGGAAGCCCAGTCTCCCCAACCCTAACCCTAACTTGAGTCTTAACCCTAATTTTCTTGTGCAAGTGAAACATCACTCCGTCCATACGGTTTAGAAAAAGTCAGTAGGCAAGCCATCCCGACTGCCAACTCAATCTGTTCCACCAAGCTAGCCTTCACAGAGGCCCTGGTTGCTGCCTGGGAAGCACAGTCTCCCCAACCCAGCCCTAACTTGGGTATTAATCCTAATTTTCCTGTGCAACTGAAACATCCCCTCGTCCATACAGCGTACAAAAAGACAGTAGGCAAGCAATCCTGATGGCCCACTCAGTCTGTTTCACCAGGCTCGGCTTCATCGAGGCCATAGTTCCTGCCTGGGAAGCCCAGCCTCCATAACCCTAACCCTAATTTGGGTCTTAATGCTAATGTTCTTCTGCAATGGAAACATCCCCCCATGGATACGGTGTACTAAAACGGAGTAGGGAAGCCATCCTGTTGGGCCACTCAAGTCTATTTCACCAAGCTAGGCTTCACAGAGGGTCTGGTTCCCTCCAGGGAAGCCTAGACTCCCCAACCTTACCCCTAACTAGAGTCTTGGCCCTAATTTTCTTGTGCAACTGAAACATTCCCCCGTCCAAACGGTGTACAAAAAGAAAGTAGGCAAGCTATCCTGATGGCCCACTCAGTCTGTTTCACCAAGCTAGGCTGCACCGAAGCCCAGGATCACGCTTGGGATCCGCAGTCTCCCCAACCCTAACCCTAACTTGAGTTTTAACACAAATTTTCTTGTGCAACTGAAACGATACCCCGTCCTTACAGTGCACAGAAAGCCAGTAGGCAAGCTATCCCGATGGCCCACTCAGTCTGTTTCACCAAGCTAGGCTACACCGACGCCCAGGATCCCACCTGGGAAGCCCAGTCTCCCCAACCCTAACCCTAACTTGAGTCTTAACCCTAATTTTCTTGTGCAAATGAAACATCCCCCCGTCCATACGGTTTAGAAAAAGTCAGTAGGCAAGCCATCCCGATTGCCAACTCAATGTGTTCCACCAAGCTAGCCTTCACAGAGGCCCTGGTTGCTACCTGGGAAGCACAGTCTCCCCAACCCAGCCCTAACTTGAGTCTTCTTAACCCTAATTTTCTTGTGCAAGTGAAACATCCCCCCGTCCATACGGTTTAGAAGAAGTCAGTAGGCAAGCGAACCCGATTGCCAACTCAATCTGTTCCAACAAGCTAGCCTTCACAGAGGCCCTTGTTCCTGCCTGGGAAGCACAGTCTCCACAAACCAGCCCTCACTTGGGTATTAATCCTAATTTTCCTGTGCAACTGAAACATCCCCTCGTCCATACAGCGTACAAAAAGACAGTAGGCAAGCAATCCTGATGGCCCACTCAGTCTGTTTCACCAGGCTCGGCTTCATCGAGTCCGTAGTTCCTGCCTGGGAAGCCCAGCCTCCATAACCCTAACGCTAATTTGGGTGTTAATGCTAATGTTCTTCTGCAATGGAAACATCCCCCCATGGATACGGTGTACTAAAACGGAGTAGGGAAGCCATCCTGGTGGCCCACTCAAGTCTGTTTCACCAAGCTAGGCTTCACAGAAGGTCTGGTTCCCTCCAGGGAAGCCTAGACTCCCCAACCTTACCCCTAACTAGAGTCTTGGCCCTAATTTTCTTGTCAACTGAAACATTCCCCCGTCCAAACGGTGTACAAAAAGAAAGTAGGCAAGCTATCCCGATGGCCCACTCAGTCTGTTTCACCAAGCTAGGCTGCACCGAAGCCCAGGATCACGCTTGGGATCCGCAGTCTCCCCAACCCTAACCCTAACTTGAGTTTTAACACAAATTTTCTTGTGCAACTGAAACGATACCCCGTCCTTACAGTGCACAGAAAGCCAGTAGGAAAGCTATCCCGATGGCCCACTCAGTCTGTTTCACCAAGCTAGGCTGCACCGAAGCCCAGGATCCCGCCTGGGAAGCCCAGTCTCCCCAACCCTAACCCTAACTTGAGTTTTAACACAAATTTTCTTGTGCAACTGAAACGATACCCCGTCCTTACAGTGCACAGAAAGCCAGTAGGAAAGCTATCCCGATGGCCCACTCAGTCTGTTTCACCAAGCTAGGCTGCACCGAAGCCCAGGATCCCGCCTGGGAAGCCCAGTCTCCCCAACCCTAACCCTAACTTGAGTCTTAACCCTAATTTTCTTGTGCAAGTGAAACATCCCCCCGTCCATACGGTTTAGAAAAAGTCAGTAGGCAAGCCATCCCGACTGCCAACTCAATCTGTTCCACCAAGCTAGCCTTCACAGAGGCCCTGGTTGCTGCCTGGGAAGCACAGTCTCCCCAACCCAGCCCTAACTTGGGTATTAATCCTAATTTTCCTGTGCAACTGAAACATCCCCTCGTCCATACAGCGTACAAAAAGACAGTAGGCAAGCAATCCTGATGGCCCACTCAGTCTGTTTCACCAGGCTCGGCTTCATCGAGGCCGTAGTTCCTGCCTGGGAAGCCCAGCCTCCATAACCCTAACCCTAATTTGGGTGTTAATGCTAATGTTCTTCTGCAATGGAAACATCCCCCCATGGATACGGTGTACTAAAACGGAGTAGGGAAGCCATCCTGGTGGCCCATTCCAGTCTGTTTCACCAAGCTAGGCTTCACAGAGGGTCTGGTTCCCTCCAGGGAAGCCTAGCCTCCCCAACCTTACCCCTAACTAGAGTCTTGGCCCTAATTTTCTTGTGCAACTGAAACATTCCCCTGTCCAAACGGTGTACAAAAAGAAAGTAGGCAAGCTATCCCGATGGCCCACTCAGTCTTTTTCACCAAGCTAGGCTGCACCGAAGCCCAGGATCACGCTTCGGATCCGCAGTCTCCCCAACCCTAACCCTAACTTGAATTTTTACACAAATTTTCTTGTGCAACTGAAACGATACCCCGTCCTTACAGTGCACAGAAAGACAGTAGGAAAGCTATCCCGATGGCCCACTCAGTCTGTTTCACCAAGCTAGGCTACACCGAAGCCCAGGATCCCGCCTGGGAAGCCCAGTCTCCCCAACCCTAACCCTAACTTGAGTCTTAACCCTAATTTTCTTGTGCAAGTGAAACATCCCTCCGTCCATACGGTTTAGAAAAAGTCAGTAGGCAAGCCATCCCGATTGCCAACTCAATCTGTTCCAACAAGCTAGCCTTCACAGAGGCCCTGGTTGCTGCCTGGGAAGCACAGTCTCCCCAACCCAGCCCTCACTTGGGTATTAATCCTAATTTTCCTGTGCAACTGAAACATCCCCTCGTCCATACAGCGTACAAAAAGACAGTAGGCAAGCTATCCCGATGGCCCACTCAGTCTGTTTCACCAAGCTAGGCTACACCGACGCCCAGGATCCCACCTGGGAAGCCCAGTCTCCCCAACCCTAACCCTAACTTGAGTCTTAACCCTAATTTTCTTGTGCAAATGAAACATCCCCCCGTCCATACGGTTTAGAAAAAGTCAGTAGGCAAGCCATCCCGATTGCCAACTCAATGTGTTCCACCAAGCTAGCCTTCACAGAGGCCCTGGTTGCTACCTGGGAAGCACAGTCGCCCCAACCCAGCCCTAACTTGAGTCTTCTTAACCCTAATTTTCTTGTCCAAGTGAAACATCCCCCCGTCCATACGGTTTAGAAAAAGTCAGTAGGCAAGCGAACCCGATTGCCAACTCAATCTGTTCCAACAAGCTAGCCTTCACAGAGGCCCTGGTTTCTGCCTGGGAAGCACAGTCTCCACAACCCAGCCCTCACTTGGGTATTAATCCTAATTTTCCTGTGCAACTGAAACATCCCCTCGTCCATACAGCGTACAAAAAGACAGTAGGCAAGCAATCCTGATGGCCCACTCAGTCTGTTTCACCAGGCTCGGCTTCATCGAGTCCGTAGTTCCTGCCTGGGAAGCCCAGCCTCCATAACCCTAACGCTAATTTGGGTGTTAATGCTAATGTTCTTCTGCAATGGAAACATCCCCCCATGGATACGGTGTACTAAAACGGAGTAGGGAAGCCATCCTGGTGGCCCACTCAAGTCTGTTTCACCAAGCTAGGCTTCACAGAAGGTCTGGTTCCCTCCAGGGAAGCCTAGACTCCCCAACCTTACCCCTAAATAGAGTCTTGGCCCTAATTTTCTTGTCAACTGAAACATTCCCCCGTCCAAACGGTGTACAAAAAGAAAGTAGGCAAGCTATCCCGATGGCCCACTCAGTCTGTTTCACCAAGCTAGGCTGCACCGAAGCCCAGGATCACGCTTGGGATCCGCAGTCTCCCCAACCCTAACCGTAACTTGAGTTTTAACACAAATTTTCTTGTGCAACTGAAACGATACCCCGTCCTTACAGTGCACAGAAAGCCAGTAGGCAAGCTATCCCGATGGCCCACTCAGTCTGTTTCACCAAGCTAGGCTACACCGACGCCCAGGATCCCACCTGGGAAGCCCAGTCTCCCCAACCCTAACCCTAACTTGAGTCTTAACCCTAATTTTCTTGTGCAAGTGAAACATCCCCCCGTCCATACGGTTTAGAAAAAGTCAGTAGGCAAGCGAACCCGATTGCCAACTCAATCTGTTCCAACAAGCTAGCCTTCACAGAGGCCCTGGTTCCTGCCTGGGAAGCACAGTCTCCACAACCCAGCCCTAACTTGAGTCTTCTTAACCCTAATTTTCTTGTGCAAGTGAAACATCCCCCCGTCCATACGGTTTAGAAAAAGTCAGTAGGCAAGCGAACCCGATTGCCAACTCAATCTGTTCCAACAAGCTAGCCTTCACAGAGGCCCTGGTTCCTGCCTGGGAAGCACAGTCTCCACAACCCAGCCCTCACTTGGGTATTAATCCTAATTTTCCAGTGCAACTGAAACATCCCCTCGTCCATACAGCGTACAAAAAGACAGTAGGCAAGCAATCCTGAATGGCCCACTCAGTCTGTTTCACCAGGTTCGGCTTCATCGAGGCCGTAGTTCCTGCCTGGGAAGCCCAGCCTCCATAACCCTAACCCTAACTTGGGTGTTAATGCTAATGTTCTTCTGCAATGGAAACATCCCCCCATGGATACGGTGTACTAAAACGGAGTAGGGAAGCCATCCTGGTGGCCCACTCAAGTCTGTTTCACCAAGCTATGCTTCACAGAAGGTCTGGTTCCCTCCAGGGAAGCCTAGACTCCCCAACCTTACCCCTAACTAGAGTCTTGGCCCTAATTTTCTTGTCAACTGAAACATTCCCCCATCCAAACGGTGTACAAAAAGAAAGTAGGCAAGCTATCCCGATGGCCCACTCAGTCTGTTTCACCAAGCTAGGCTGCACCGAAGCCCAGGATCCCGCCTGGGAAGCCCAGTCTCCCCAACCCTAACCCTAACTTGAGTTTTAACACAAATTTTCTTGTGCAACTGAAACGATACCCCGTCCTTACAGTGCACAGAAAGCCAGTAGGAAAGCTATCCCGATGGCCCACTCAGTCTGTTTCACCAAGCTAGGCTGCACCGAAGCCCAGGATCCCGCCTGGGAAGCCCAGTCTCCCCAACCCTAACCCTAACTTGAGTCTTAACCCTAATTTTCTTGTGCAAGTGAAACATCCCCCCGTCCATACGGTTTAGAAAAAGTCAGTAGGCAAGCCATCCCGACTGCCAACTCAATCTGTTCCACCAAGCTAGCCTTCACAGAGGCCCTGGTTGCTGCCTGGGAAGCACAGTCTCCCCAACCCAGCCCTAACTTGGGTATTAATCCTAATTTTCCTGTGCAACTGAAACATCCCCTCGTCCATACAGCGTACAAAAAGACAGTAGGCAAGCAATCCTGATGGCCCACTCAGTCTGTTTCACCAGGCTCGGCTTCATCGAGGCCGTAGTTCCTGCCTGGGAAGCCCAGCCTCCATAACCCTAACCCTAATTTGGGTCTTAATGCTAATGTTCTTCTGCAATGGAAACATCCCCCCATGGATACGGTGTACTAAAACGGAGTAGGGAAGCCATCCTGGTGGCCCATTCCAGTCTGTTTCACCAAGCTAGGCTTCACAGAGGGTCTGGTTCCCTCCAGGGAAGCCTTGCCTCCCCAACCTTACCCCTAACTAGAGTCTTGGCCCTAATTTTCTTGTGCAACTGAAACATTCCCCTGTCCAAACGGTGTACAAAAAGAAAGTAGGCAAGCTATCCCGATGGCCCACTCAGTCTTTTTCACCAAGCTAGGCTGCACCGAAGCCCAGGATCACGCTTCGGATCCGCAGTCTCCCCAACCCTAACCCTAACTTGAATTTTTACACAAATTTTCTTGTGCAACTGAAACGATACCCCGTCCTTACAGTGCACAGAAAGACAGTAGGAAAGCTATCCCGATGGCCCACTCAGTCTGTTTCACCAAGCTAGGCTACACCGAAGCCCAGGATCCCGCCTGGGAAGCCCAGTCTCCCCAACCCTAACCCTAACTTGAGTCTTAACCCTAATTTTCTTGTGCAAGTGAAACATCCCTCCGTCCATACGGTTTAGAAAAAGTCAGTAGGCAAGCCATCCCGATTGCCAACTCAATCTGTTCCACCAAGCTAGCCTTCACAGAGGCCCTGGTTGCTGCCTGGGAAGCACAGTCTCCCCAACCCAGCCCTCACTTGGGTATTAATCCTAATTTTCCTGTGCAACTGAAACATCCCCTTGTCCATACAGCGTACAAAAAGACAGTAGGCAAGCAATCCTGATGGCCCACTCAGTCTGTTTCACCAGGCTCGGCTTCATCGAGTCCGTAGTTCCTGCCTGGGAAGCCCAGCCTCCATAACCCTAACCCTAATTTGGGTCTTAATGCTAATATTCTTCTGCAATGGAAACATCCCCCCATGGATACGGTGTACTAAAACGGAGTAGGGAAGCCATCCTGTTGGGCCACTCAAGTCTAATTCACCAAGCTAGGCTTCACAGAGGGTCTGGTTCCCTGCAGGGAAGCCTAGCCTCCCCAACCTTACCCCTAACTAGAGTCTTGGCCCTAATTTTCTTGTGCAACTGAAACATTCCCCCGTCCAAACGGTGTACAAAAAGAAAGTAGGCAAGCTATCCTGATGGCCCACTCAGTCTGTTTCACCAAGCTAGGCTGCACCGAAGCCCAGGATCACGCTTGGGATCCGCAGTCTCCCCAACCCTAACCCTAACTTGAGTTTTAACACAAATTTTCTTGTGCAACTGAAACGATACCCCGTCCTTACAGTGCACAGAAAGCCAGTAGGAAAGCTATCCCGATGGCCCACTCAGTCTGTTTCACCAAGCTAGGCTACACCGAAGCCCAGGATCCCGCCTGCGAAGCCCAGTCTCCCCAACCCTAACCCTAACTTGAGTCTTAACCCTAATTTTCTTGTGCAAGTGAAACATCCCTCCGTCCATCCGGTTTAGAAAAAGTCAGTAGGCAAGCCATCCCGATTGCCAACTCAATGTGTTCCACCAAGCTAGCCTTCACAGAGGCCCTGGTTGCTGCCTGGGAAGCACAGTCTCCCCAACCCAGCCCTCACTTGGGTATTAATCCTAATTTTCCTGTGCAACTGAAACATCCCCTCGTCCATACAGCGTACAAAAAGACAGTAGGCAAGCAATCCTGATGGCCCACTCAGTCTGTTTCACCAGGCTCGGCTTCATCGAGTCCGTAGTTCCTGCCTGGGAAGCCCAGCCTCCATAACCCTAACCCTAATTTGGGTCTTAATGCTAATATTCTTCTGCAATGGAAACATCCCCCCATGGATACGGTGTACTAAAACGGAGTAGGGAAGCCATCCTGTTGGGCCACTCAAGTCTATTTCACCAAGCTAGGCTTCACAGAGGGTCTGGTTCCCTCCAGGGAAGCCTAGCCTCCCCAACCTTACCCCTAACTAGAGTCTTGGCCCTAATTTTCTTGTGCAACTGAAACATTCCCCCATCCAAACGGTGTACAAAAAGAAAGTAGGCAAGCTATCCCGATGGCCCACTCAGTCTGTTTCACCAAGCTAGGCTGCACCGAAGCCCAGGATCACGCTTGGGATCCGCAGTCTCCCCAACCCTAACCCTAACTTGAGTTTTAACACAAATTTTCTTGTGCAACTGAAACGATACCCCGTCCTTACAGTGCACAGAAAGCCAGTAGGAAAGCTATCCCGATGGCCCACTCAGTCTGTTTCACCAAGCTAGGCTGCACCGAAGCCCAGGATCCCGCCTGGGAAGCCCAGTCTCCCCAAGCCTAACCCTAACTTGAGTTTTAACACAAATTTTCTTGTGCAACTGAAACGATACCCCGTCCTTACAGTGCAGAGAAAGCCAGTAGGAAAGCTATCCCGATGGCCCACTCAGTCTGTTTCACCAAGCTAGGCTGCACCGAAGCCCAGGATCCCGCCTGGGAAGCCCAGTCTCCCCAACCCTAACCCTAACTTGAGTCTTAACCCTAATTTTCTTGTGCAAGTGAAACATCCCCCCGTCCATACGGTTTAGAAAAAGTCAGTAGGCAAGCCATCCCGACTGCCAACTCAATCTGTTCCACCAAGCTAGCCTTCACAGAGGCCCTGGTTGCTGCCTGGGAAGCACAGTCTCCCCAACCCAGCCCTAACTTGGGTATTAATCCTAATTTTCCTGTGCAAGTGAAACATCCCCTCGTCCATACAGCGTACAAAAAGACAGTAGGCAAGCAATCCTGATGGCCCACTCAGTCTGTTTCACCAGGCTCGGCTTCATCGAGGCCGTAGTTCCTGCCTGGGAAGCCCAGCCTCCATAACCCTAACCCTAATTTGGGTCTTAATGCTAATGTTCTTCTGCAATGGAAACATCCCCCCATGGATACGGTGTACTAAAACGGAGTAGGGAAGCCATCCTGGTGGCCCATTCCAGTCTGTTTCACCAAGCTAGGCTTCACAGAGGGTCTGGTTCCCTGCAGGGAAGCCTAGCCTCCCCAACCTTACCCCTAACTAGAGTCTTGGCCCTAATTTTCTTGTGCAACTGAAACATTCCCCTGTCCAAACGGTGTACAAAAAGAAAGTAGGCAAGCTATCCCGATGGCCCACTCAGTCTTTTTCACCAAGCTAGGCTGCACCGAAGCCCAGGATCACGCTTCGGATCCGCAGTCTCCCCAACCCTAACCCTAACTTGAATTTTTACACAAATTTTCTTGTGCAACTGAAACGATACCCCGTCCTTACAGTGCACAGAAAGACAGTAGGAAAGCTATCCCGATGGCCCACTCAGTCTGTTTCACCAAGCTAGGCTACACCGAAGCCCAGGATCCCGCCTGGGAAGCCCAGTCTCCCCAACCCTAACCCTAACTTGAGTCTTAACCCTAATTTTCTTGTGCAAGTGAAACATCCCTCCGTCCATACGGTTTAGAAAAAGTCAGTAGGCAAGCCATCCCGATTGCCAACTCAATCTGTTCCAACAAGCTAGCCTTCACAGAGGCCCTGGTTGCTGCCTGGGAAGCACAGTCTCCCCAACTCAGCCCTCACTTGGGTATTAATCCTAATTTTCCTGTGCAACTGAAACATCCCCTCGTCCATACAGCGTACAAAAAGACAGTAGGCAAGCAATCCTGATGGCCCACTCAGTCTGTTTCACCAGGCTCGGCTTCATCGAGTCCGTAGTTCCTGCCTGGGAAGCCCAGCCTCCATAACCCTAACCCTAATTTGGGTCTTAATGCTAATATTCTTCTGCAATGGAAACATCCCCCCATGGATACGGTGTACTAAAACGGAGTAGGGAAGCCATCCTGTTGGGCCACTCAAGTCTATTTCACCAAGCTAGGCTTCACAGAGGGTCTGGTTCCCTGCAGGGAAGCCTAGCCTCCCCAACCTTACCCCTAACTAGAGTCTTGGCCCTAATTTTCTTGTGCAACTGAAACATTCCCCCGTCCAAACGGTGTACAAAAAGAAAGTAGGCAAGCTATCCTGATGGCCCACTCAGTCTGTTTCACCAAGCTAGGCTGCACCGAAGCCCAGGATCACGCTTGGGATCCGCAGTCTCCCCAACCCTAACCCTAACTTGAGTTTTAACACAAATTTTCTTGTGCAACTGAAACGATACCCCGTCCTTACAGTGCACAGAAAGCCAGTAGGAAAGCTATCCCGATGGCCCACTCAGTCTGTTTCACCAAGCTAGGCTACACCGAAGCCCAGGATCCCGCCTGGGAAGCCCAGTCTCCCCAACCCTAACCCTAACTTGAGTCTTAACCCTAATTTTCTTGTGCAAGTGAAACATCCCTCCGTCCATCCGGTTTAGAAAAAGTCAGTAGGCAAGCCATCCCGATTGCCAACTCAATGTGTTCCACCAAGCTAGCCTTCACAGAGGCCCTGGTTGCTGCCTGGGAAGCACAGTCTCCCCAACCCAGCCCTCACTTGGGTATTAATCCTAATTTTCCTGTGCAACTGAAACATCCCCTCGTCC
This sequence comes from Heloderma suspectum, assembly GCF_057233095.1. Classification (NCBI taxonomy): domain Eukaryota; kingdom Metazoa; phylum Chordata; class Lepidosauria; order Squamata; family Helodermatidae; genus Heloderma; species Heloderma suspectum. The sequence continues at coordinate 145,716,811 of NC_139459.1, forward strand.
ATACAGCGTACAAAAAGACAGTAGGCAAGCAATCCTGATGGCCCACTCAGTCTGTTTCACCAGGCTCGGCTTCATCGAGGCCGTAGTTCCTGCCTGGGAAGCCCAGCCTCCATAACCCTAACCCTAATTTGGGTCTTAATGCTAATATTCTTCTGCAATGGAAACATCCCCCCATGGATACGGTGTACTAAAACGGAGTAGGGAAGCCATCCTGTTGGGCCACTCAAGTCTATTTCACCAAGCTAGGCTTCACAGAGGGTCTGGTTCCCTCCAGGGAAGCCTAGCCTCCCCAACCTTACCCCTAACTAGAGTCTTGGCCCTAATTTTCTTGTGCAACTGAAACATTCCCCCGTCCAAACGGTGTACAAAAAGAAAGTAGGCAAGCTATCCCGATGGCCCACTCAGTCTGTTTCACCAAGCTAGGCTGCACCGAAGCCCAGGATCACGCTTGGGATCCGCAGTCTCCCCAACCCTAACCCTAACTTGAGTTTTAACACAAATTTTCTTGTGCAACTGAAACGATACCCCGTCCTTACAGTGCACAGAAAGCCAGTAGGAAAGCTATCCCGATGGCCCACTCAGTCTGTTTCACCAAGCTAGGCTGCACCGAAGCCCAGGATCCCGCCTGGGAAGCCCAGTCTCCCCAACCCTAACCCTAACTTGAGTTTTAACACAAATTTTCTTGTGCAACTGAAACGATACCCCGTCCTTACAGTGCACAGAAAGCCAGTAGGAAAGCTATCCCGATGGCCCACTCAGTCTGTTTCACCAAGCTAGGCTGCACCGAAGCCCAGGATCCCGCCTGGGAAGCCCAGTCTCCCCAACCCTAACCCTAACTTGAGTCTTAACCCTAATTTTCTTGTGCAAGTGAAACATCCCCCCGTCCATACGGTTTAGAAAAAGTCAGTAGGCAAGCCATCCCGACTGCCAACTCAATCTGTTCCACCAAGCTAGCCTTCACAGAGGCCCTGGTTGCTGCCTGGGAAGCACAGTCTCCCCAACCCAGCCCTAACTTGGGTATTAATCCTAATTTTCCTGTGCAACTGAAACATCCCCTCGTCCATACAGCGTACAAAAAGACAGTAGGCAAGCAATCCTGATGGCCCACTCAGTCTGTTTCACCAGGCTCGGCTTCATCGAGGCCGTAGTTCCTGCCTGGGAAGCCCAGCCTCCATAACCCTAACCCTAATTTGGGTCTTAATGCTAATGTTCTTCTGCAATGGAAACATCCCCCCATGGATACGGTGTACTAAAACGGAGTAGGGAAGCCATCCTGGTGGCCCATTCCAGTCTGTTTCACCAAGCTAGGCTTCACAGAGGGTCTGGTTCCCTCCAGGGAAGCCTAGCCTCCCCAACCTTACCCCTAACTAGAGTCTTGGCCCTAATTTTCTTGTGCAACTGAAACATTCCCCTGTCCAAACGGTGTACAAAAAGAAAGTAGGCAAGCTATCCCGATGGCCCACTCAGTCTTTTTCACCAAGCTAGGCTGCACCGAAGCCCAGGATCACGCTTCGGATCCGCAGTCTCCCCAACCCTAACCCTAACTTGAATTTTTACACAAATTTTCTTGTGCAACTGAAACGATACCCCGTCCTTACAGTGCACAGAAAGACAGTAGGAAAGCTATCCCGATGGCCCACTCAGTCTGTTTCACCAAGCTAGGCTACACCGAAGCCCAGGATCCCGCCTGGGAAGCCCAGTCTCCCCAACCCTAACCCTAACTTGAGTCTTAACCCTAATTTTCTTGTGCAAGTGAAACATCCCTCCGTCCATACGGTTTAGAAAAAGTCAGTAGGCAAGCCATCCCGATTGCCAACTCAATCTGTTCCAACAAGCTAGCCTTCACAGAGGCCCTGGTTGCTGCCTGGGAAGCACAGTCTCCCCAACCCAGCCCTCACTTGGGTATTAATCCTAATTTTCCTGTGCAACTGAAACATCCCCTCGTCCATACAGCGTACAAAAAGACAGTAGGCAAGCTATCCCGATGGCCCACTCAGTCTGTTTCACCAAGCTAGGCTACACCGACGCCCAGGATCCCACCTGGGAAGCTCAGTCTCCCCAACCCTAACCCTAACTTGAGTCTTAACCCTAATTTTCTTGTGCAAATGAAACATCCCCCCGTCCATACGGTTTAGAAAAAGTCAGTAGGCAAGCCATCCCGATTGCCAACTCAATGTGTTCCACCAAGCTAGCCTTCACAGAGGCCCTGGTTGCTACCTGGGAAGCACAGTCTCCCCAACCCAGCCCTAACTTGAGTCTTCTTAACCCTAATTTTCTTGTCCAAGTGAAACATCCCCCCGTCCATACGGTTTAGAAAAAGTCAGTAGGCAAGCGAACCCGATTGCCAACTCAATCTGTTCCAACAAGCTAGCCTTCACAGAGGCCCTGGTTTCTGCCTGGGAAGCACAGTCTCCACAACCCAGCCCTCACTTGGGTATTAATCCTAATTTTCCTGTGCAACTGAAACATCCCCTCGTCCATACAGCGTACAAAAAGACAGTAGGCAAGCAATCCTGATGGCCCACTCAGTCTGTTTCACCAGGCTCGGCTTCATCGAGTCCGTAGTTCCTGCCTGGGAAGCCCAGCCTCCATAACCCTAACGCTAATTTGGGTGTTAATGCTAATGTTCTTCTGCAATGGAAACATCCCCCCATGGATACGGTGTACTAAAACGGAGTAGGGAAGCCATCCTGGTGGCCCACTCAAGTCTGTTTCACCAAGCTAGGCTTCACAGAAGGTCTGGTTCCCTCCAGGGAAGCCTAGACTCCCCAACCTTACCCCTAACTAGAGTCTTGGCCCTAATTTTCTTGTCAACTGAAACATTCCCCCGTCCAAACGGTGTACAAAAAGAAAGTAGGCAAGCTATCCCGATGGCCCACTCAGTCTGTTTCACCAAGCTAGGCTGCACCGAAGCCCAGGATCACGCTTGGGATCCGCAGTCTCCCCAACCCTAACCGTAACTTGAGTTTTAACACAAATTTTCTTGTGCAACTGAAACGATACCCCGTCCTTACAGTGCACAGAAAGCCAGTAGGCAAGCTATCCCGATGGCCCACTCAGTCTGTTTCACCAAGCTAGGCTACACCGACGCCCAGGATCCCACCTGGGAAGCCCAGTCTCCCCAACCCTAACCCTAACTTGAGTCTTAACCCTAATTTTCTTGTGCAAGTGAAACATCCCCCCGTCCATACGGTTTAGAAAAAGTCAGTAGGCAAGCGAACCCGATTGCCAACTCAATCTGTTCCAACAAGCTAGCCTTCACAGAGGCCCTGGTTCCTGCCTGGGAAGCACAGTCTCCACAACCCAGCCCTAACTTGAGTCTTCTTAACCCTAATTTTCTTGTGCAAGTGAAACATCCCCCCGTCCATACGGTTTAGAAAAAGTCAGTAGGCAAGCGAACCCGATTGCCAACTCAATCTGTTCCAACAAGCTAGCCTTCACAGAGGCCCTGGTTCCTGCCTGGGAAGCACAGTCTCCACAACCCAGCCCTCACTTGGGTATTAATCCTAATTTTCCAGTGCAACTGAAACATCCCCTCGTCCATACAGCGTACAAAAAGACAGTAGGCAAGCAATCCTGAATGGCCCACTCAGTCTGTTTCACCAGGTTCGGCTTCATCGAGGCCGTAGTTCCTGCCTGGGAAGCCCAGCCTCCATAACCCTAACCCTAACTTGGGTGTTAATGCTAATGTTCTTCTGCAATGGAAACATCCCCCCATGGATACGGTGTACTAAAACGGAGTAGGGAAGCCATCCTGGTGGCCCACTCAAGTCTGTTTCACCAAGCTATGCTTCACAGAAGGTCTGGTTCCCTCCAGGGAAGCCTAGACTCCCCAACCTTACCCCTAACTAGAGTCTTGGCCCTAATTTTCTTGTCAACTGAAACATTCCCCCATCCAAACGGTGTACAAAAAGAAAGTAGGCAAGCTATCCCGATGGCCCACTCAGTCTGTTTCACCAAGCTAGGCTGCACCGAAGCCCAGGATCCCGCCTGGGAAGCCCAGTCTCCCCAACCCTAACCCTAACTTGAGTTTTAACACAAATTTTCTTGTGCAACTGAAACGATACCCCGTCCTTACAGTGCACAGAAAGCCAGTAGGAAAGCTATCCCGATGGCCCACTCAGTCTGTTTCACCAAGCTAGGCTGCACCGAAGCCCAGGATCCCGCCTGGGAAGCCCAGTCTCCCCAACCCTAACCCTAACTTGAGTCTTAACCCTAATTTTCTTGTGCAAGTGAAACATCCCCCCGTCCATACGGTTTAGAAAAAGTCAGTAGGCAAGCCATCCCGACTGCCAACTCAATCTGTTCCACCAAGCTAGCCTTCACAGAGGCCCTGGTTGCTGCCTGGGAAGCACAGTCTCCCCAACCCAGCCCTAACTTGGGTATTAATCCTAATTTTCCTGTGCAACTGAAACATCCCCTCGTCCATACAGCGTACAAAAAGACAGTAGGCAAGCAATCCTGATGGCCCACTCAGTCTGTTTCACCAGGCTCGGCTTCATCGAGGCCGTAGTTCCTGCCTGGGAAGCCCAGCCTCCATAACCCTAACCCTAATTTGGGTCTTAATGCTAATGTTCTTCTGCAATGGAAACATCCCCCCATGGATACGGTGTACTAAAACGGAGTAGGGAAGCCATCCTGGTGGCCCATTCCAGTCTGTTTCACCAAGCTAGGCTTCACAGAGGGTCTGGTTCCCTCCAGGGAAGCCTAGCCTCCCCAACCTTACCCCTAACTAGAGTCTTGGCCCTAATTTTCTTGTGCAACTGAAACATTCCCCTGTCCAAACGGTGTACAAAAAGAAAGTAGGCAAGCTATCCCGATGGCCCACTCAGTCTTTTTCACCAAGCTAGGCTGCACCGAAGCCCAGGATCACGCTTCGGATCCGCAGTCTCCCCAACCCTAACCCTAACTTGAATTTTTACACAAATTTTCTTGTGCAACTGAAACGATACCCCGTCCTTACAGTGCACAGAAAGACAGTAGGAAAGCTATCCCGATGGCCCACTCAGTCTGTTTCACCAAGCTAGGCTGCACCGAAGCCCAGGATCCCGCCTGGGAAGCCCAGTCTCCCCAACCCTAACCCTAACTTGAGTCTTAACCCTAATTTTCTTGTGCAAGTGAAACATCCCTCCGTCCATACGGTTTAGAAAAAGTCAGTAGGCAAGCCATCCCGATTGCCAACTCAATCTGTTCCACCAAGCTAGCCTTCACAGAGGCCCTGGTTGCTGCCTGGGAAGCACAGTCTCCCCAACCCAGCCCTCACTTGGGTATTAATCCTAATTTTCCTGTGCAACTGAAACATCCCCTTGTCCATACAGCGTACAAAAAGACAGTAGGCAAGCAATCCTGATGGCCCACTCAGTCTGTTTCACCAGGCTCGGCTTCATCGAGTCCGTAGTTCCTGCCTGGGAAGCCCAGCCTCCATAACCCTAACCCTAATTTGGGTCTTAATGCTAATATTCTTCTGCAATGGAAACATCCCCCCATGGATACGGTGTACTAAAACGGAGTAGGGAAGCCATCCTGTTGGGCCACTCAAGTCTATTTCACCAAGCTAGGCTTCACAGAGGGTCTGGTTCCCTGCAGGGAAGCCTAGCCTCCCCAACCTTACCCCTAACTAGAGTCTTGGCCCTAATTTTCTTGTGCAACTGAAACATTCCCCCGTCCAAACGGTGTACAAAAAGAAAGTAGGCAAGCTATCCTGATGGCCCACTCAGTCTGTTTCACCAAGCTAGGCTGCACCGAAGCCCAGGATCACGCTTGGGATCCGCAGTCTCCCCAACCCTAACCCTAACTTGAGTTTTAACACAAATTTTCTTGTGCAACTGAAACGATACCCCGTCCTTACAGTGCACAGAAAGCCAGTAGGAAAGCTATCCCGATGGCCCACTCAGTCTGTTTCACCAAGCTAGGCTACACCGAAGCCCAGGATCCCGCCTGGGAAGCCCAGTCTCCCCAACCCTAACCCTAACTTGAGTCTTAACCCTAATTTTCTTGTGCAAGTGAAACATCCCTCCGTCCATCCGGTTTAGAAAAAGTCAGTAGGCAAGCGAACCCGATTGCCAACTCAATCTGTTCCAACAAGCTAGCCTTCACAGAGGCCCTGGTTCCTGCCTGGGAAGCACAGTCTCCACAACCCAGCCCTAACTTGAGTCTTCTTAACCCTAATTTTCTTGTGCAAGTGAAACATCCCCCCGTCCATACGGTTTAGAAAAAGTCAGTAGGCAAGCGAACCCGATTGCCAACTCAATCTGTTCCAACAAGCTAGCCTTCACAGAGGCCCTGGTTCCTGCCTGGGAAGCACAGTCTCCACAACCCAGCCCTCACTTGGGTATTAATCCTAATTTTCCAGTGCAACTGAAACATCCCCTCGTCCATACAGCGTACAAAAAGACAGTAGGCAAGCAATCCTAAATGGCCCACTCAGTCTGTTTCACCAGGTTCGGCTTCATCGAGGCCGTAGTTCCTGCCTGGGAAGCCCAGCCTCCATAACCCTAACCCTAACTTGGGTGTTAATGCTAATGTTCTTCTGCAATGGAAACATCCCCCCATGGATACGGTGTACTAAAACGGAGTAGGGAAGCCATCCTGGTGGCCCACTCAAGTCTGTTTCACCAAGCTATGCTTCACAGAAGGTCTGGTTCCCTCCAGGGAAGCCTAGACTCCCCAACCTTACCCCTAACTAGAGTCTTGGCCCTAATTTTCTTGTCAACTGAAACATTCCCCCGTCCAAACGGTGTACAAAAAGAAAGTAGGCAAGCTATCCCGATGGCCCACTCAGTCTGTTTCACCAAGCTAGGCTGCACCGAAGCCCAGGATCACGCTTGGGATCCGCAGTCTCCCCAACCCTAACCCTTACTTGAGTTTTAACACAAATTTTCTTGTGCAACTGAAATGATACCCCGTCCTTACAGTGCACAGAAAGCCAGTAGGAAAGCTATCCCGATGGCCCACTCAGTCTTTTTCACCAAGCTAGGCTACACCGACGCCCATGATCCCGCCTGGGAAGCCCAGTCTCCCCAACCCTAACCCTAACTTGAGTCTTAACCCTAATTTTCTTGTGCAAGTGAAACATCCCTCCGTCCATACGGTTTAGAAAAAGTCAGTAGGCAAGCCATCCCGACTGCCAACTCAATCTGTTCCACCAAGCTAGCCTTCACAGAGGCCCTGGTTGCTGCCTGGGAAGCACAGTCTCCCCAACCCAGCCCTAACTTGGGTATTAATCCTAATTTTCCTGTGCAACTGAAACATCCCCTCGTCCATACAGCGTACAAAAAGACAGTAGGCAAGCAATCCTGATGGCCCACTCAGTCTGTTTCACCAGGCTCGGCTTCATCGAGGCCATAGTTCCTGCCTGGGAAGCCCAGCCTCCATAACCCTAACCCTAATTTGGGGCTTAATGCTAATGTTCTTCTGCAATGGAAACATCCCCCCATGGATACGGTGTACTAAAACGGAGTAGGGAAGCCATCCTGGTGGCCCATTCCAGTCTGTTTCACCAAGCTAGGCTTCACAGAGGGTCTGGTTCCCTCCAGGGAAGCCTAGCCTCCCCAACCTTACCCCTAACTAGAGTCTTGGCCCTAATTTTCTTGTGCAACTGAAACATTCCCCTGTCCAAACGGTGTACAAAAAGAAAGTAGGCAAGCTATCCCGATGTCCCACTCAGTCTTTTTCACCAAGCTAGGCTGCACCGAAGCCCAGGATCACGCTTCGGATCCGCAGTCTCCCCAACCCTAACCCTAACTTGAATTTTTACACAAATTTTCTTGTGCAACTGAAACGATACCCCGTCCTTACAGTGCACAGAAAGACAGTAGGAAAGCTATCCCGATGGCCCACTCAGTCTGTTTCACCAAGCTAGGCTACACCGAAGCCCAGGATCCCGCCTGGGAAGCCCAGTCTCCCCAACCCTAACCCTAACTTGAGTCTTAACCCTAATTTTCTTGTGCAAGTGAAACATCCCTCCGTCCATACGGTTTAGAAAAAGTCAGTAGGCAAGCCATCCCGATTGCCAACTCAATCTGTTCCAACAAGCTAGCCTTCACAGAGGCCCTGGTTGCTGCCTGGGAAGCACAGTCTCCCCAACCCAGCCCTCACTTGGGTATTAATCCTAATTTTCCTGTGCAACTGAAACATCCCCTCGTCCATACAGCGTACAAAAAGACAGTAGGCAAGCAATCCTGATGGCCCACTCAGTCTGTTTCACCAGGCTCGGCTTCATCGAGTCCGTAGTTCCTGCCTGGGAAGCCCAGCCTCCATAAACCTAACCCTAATTTGGGTCTTAATGCTAATATTCTTCTGCAATGGAAACATCCCCCCATGGATACGGTGTACTAAAACGGAGTAGGGAAGCCATCCTGTTGGGCCACTAAAGTCTATTTCACCAAGCTAGGCTTCACAGAGGGTCTGGTTCCCTCCAGGGAAGCCTAGCCTCCCCAACCTTACCCCTAACTAGAGTCTTGGCCCTAATTTTCTTGTGCAACTGAAACATTCCCCTGTCCAAACGGTGTACAAAAAGAAAGTAGGCAAGCTATCCCGATGGCCCACTCAGTCTGTTTCACCAAGCTAGGCTGCACCGAAGCCCAGGATCACGCTTGGGATCCGCAGTCTCCCCAACCCTAACCCTAACTTGAGTTTTAACACAAATTTTCTTGTGCAACTGAAACGATACCCCGTCCTTACAGTGCACAGAAAGCCAGTAGGCAAGCTATCCCGATGGCCCACTCAGTCTGTTTCACCAAGCTAGGCTACACCGACGCCCAGGATCCCACCTGGGAAGCCCAGTCTCCCCAACCCTAACCCTAACTTGAGTCTTAACCCTAATTTTCTTGTGCAAATGAAACATCCCCCCGTCCATACGGTTTAGAAAAAGTCAGTAGGCAAGCCATCCCGATTGCCAACTCAATGTGTTCCACCAAGCTAGCCTTCACAGAGGCCCTGGTTGCTACCTGGGAAGCACAGTCTCCCCAACCCAGCCCTAACTTGAGTCTTCTTAACCCTAATTTTCTTGTGCAAGTGAAACATCCCCCCGTCCATACGGTTTAGAAAAAGTCAGTAGGCAAGCGAACCCGATTGCCAACTCAATCTGTTCCAACAAGCTAGCCTTCACAGAGGCCCTGGTTCCTGCCTGGGAAGCACAGTCTCCACAACCCAGCCCTCACTTGGGTATTAATCCTAATTTTCCTGTGCAACTGAAACATCCCCTCGTCCATACAGCGTACAAAAAGACAGTAGGCAAGCAATCCTGATGGCCCACTCAGTCTGTTTCACCAGGCTCGGCTTCATCGAGTCCGTAGTTCCTGCCTGGGAAGCCCAGCCTCCATAACCCTAAAGCTAATTTGGGTGTTAATGCTAATGTTCTTCTGCAATGGAAACATCCCCCCATGGATACGGTGTACTAAAACGGAGTAGGGAAGCCATCCTGGTGGCCCACTCAAGTCTGTTTCACCAAGCTAGGCTTCACAGAAGGTCTGGTTCCCTCCAGGGAAGCCTAGACTCCCCAACCTTACCCCTAACTAGAGTCTTGGCCCTAATTTTCTTGTCAACTGAAACATTCCCCCGTCCAAACGGTGTACAAAAAGAAAGTAGGCAAGCTATCCCGATGGCCCACTCAGTCTGTTTCACCAAGCTAGGCTGCACCGAAGCCCAGGATCACGCTTGGGATCCGCAGTCTCCCCAACCCTAACCGTAACTTGAGTTTTAACACAAATTTTCTTGTGCAACTGAAACGATACCCCGTCCTTACAGTGCACAGAAAGCCAGTAGGCAAGCTATCCCGATGGCCCACTCAGTCTGTTTCACCAAGCTAGGCTACACCGACGCCCAGGATCCCACCTGGGAAGCCCAGTCTCCCCAACCCTAACCCTAACTTGAGTCTTAACCCTAATTTTCTTGTGCAAGTGAAACCTCCCCCCGTCCATACGGTTTAGAAAAAGTCAGTAGGCAAGCGAACCCGATTGCCAACTCAATCTGTTCCAACAAGCTAGCCTTCACAGAGGCCCTGGTTCCTGCCTGGGAAGCACAGTCTCCACAACCCAGCCCTCACTTGGGTATTAATCCTAATTTTCCTGTGCAACTGAAACATCCCCTCGTCCATACAGCGTACAAAAAGACAGTAGGCAAGCAATCCGGATGGCCCACTCAGTCTGTTTCACCAGGCTCGGCTTCATCGAGGCCGTAGTTCCTGCCTGGGAAGCCCAGCCTCCATAAACCTAACCCTAATTTTGGTGTTAATGCTAATGTTCTTCTGCAATGGAAAAATCCCCCCATGGATACGGTGTACTAAAACGGAGTAGGGAAGCCATCCTGGTGGCCCACTCAAGTCTGTTTCACCAAGCTAGGCTTCACAGAAGGTCTCGTTCCCTCCAGGGAAGCCTAGACTCCCCAACTTTACCCCTAACTAGAGTCTTGGCCCTAATTTTCTTGTCAACTGAAACATTCCCCCGTCCAAACGGTGTACAAAAAGAAAGTAGGCAAGCTATCCCGATGGCCCACTCAGTCTGTTTCACCAAGCTAGGCTGCACCGAAGCCCAGGATCACGCTTGGGATCCGCAGTCTCCCCAACCCTAACCCTTACTTGAGTTTTAACACAAATTTTCTTGTGCAACTGAAACGATACCCCGTCCTTACAGTGCACAGAAAGCCAGTAGGCAAGCTATCCCGATGGCCCACGCAGTCTGTTTCACCAAGCTAGGCTACACCGACTCCCAGGATCCCACCTGGGAAGCCCAGTCTCCCCAACCCTAACCCTAACTTGAGTCTTAACCCTAATTTTCTTGTGCAAATGAAACATCCCCCCGTCCATACGGTTTAGAAAAAGTCAGTAGGCAAGCCATCCCGATTGCCAACTCAATGTGTTCCACCAAGCTAGCCTTCACAGAGGCCCTGGTTGCTGCCTGGGAAGCACAGTCTCCCCAACCCAGCCCTAACTTGAGTCTTCTTAACCCTAATTTTCTTGTGCAAGTGAAACATCCCCCCGTCCATACGGTTTAGAAAAAGTCAGTTGGCAAGCGAACCCGATTGCCAACTCAATCTGTTCCAACAAGCTAGCCTTCACAGAGGCCCTGGTTCCTGCCTGGGAAGCACAGTCTCCACAACCCAGCCCTCACTTGGGTATTAATCCTAATTTTCCTGTGCAACTGAAACATCCCCTCGTCCATACAGCGTACAAAAAGACAGTAGGCAAGCAATCCTGATGGCCCACTCAGTCTGTTTCACCAGGCTCGGCTTCATCGAGTCCGTAGTTCCTGCCTGGGAAGCCCAGCCTCCATAACCCTAACGCTAATTTGGGTGTTAATGCTAATGTTCTTCTGCAATGGAAACATCCCCCCATGGATAAGGTGTACTAAAACGGAGTAGGGAAGCCATCCTGGTGGCCCACTCAAGTCTGTTTCACCAAGCTAGGCTTCACAGAAGGTCTGGTTCCCTCCAGGGAAGCCTAGACTCCCCAACCTTACCCCTAACTAGAGTCTTGGCCCTAATTTTCTTGTCAACTGAAACATTCCCCCGTCCAAACGGTGTACAAAAAGAAAGTAGGCAAGCTATCCCGATGGCCCACTCAGTCTGTTTCACCAAGCTAGGCTGCACCGAAGCCCAGGATCACGCTTGGGATCCGCAGTCTCCCCAACCCTAACCCTAACTTGAGTTTTAACACAAATTTTCTTGTGCAACTGAAACGATACCCCGTCCTTACAGTGCACAGAAAGCCAGTAGGCAAGCTATCCCGATGGCCCACTCAGTCTGTTTCACCAAGCTAGGCTACACCGACGCCCAGGATCCCACCTGGGAAGCCCAGTCTCCCCAACCCTAACCCTAACTTGAGTCTTAACCCTAATTTTCTTGTGCAAGTGAAACATCCCCCCGTCCATACGGTTTAGAAAAAGTCAGTAGGCAAGCCATCCCGACTGCCAACTCAATCTGTTCCACCAAGCTAGCCTTCACAGAGGCCCTGGTTGCTGCCTGGGAAGCACAGTCTCCCCAACCCAGCCCTAACTTGGGTATTAATCCTAATTTTCCTGTGCAACTGAAACATCCCCTCGTCCATACAGCGTACAAAAAGACAGTAGGCAAGCAATCCTGATGGCCCACTCAGTCTGTTTCACCAGGCTCGGCTTCATCGAGGCCGTAGTTCCTGCCTGGGAAGCCCAGCCTCCATAACCCTAACCCTAATTTGGGTCTTAATGCTAATGTTCTTCTGCAATGGAAACATCCCCCCATGGATACGGTGTACTAAAACGGAGTAGGGAAGCCATCCTGGTGGCCCATTCCAGTCTGTTTCACCAAGCTAGGCTTCACAGAGGGTCTGGTTCCCTCCAGGGAAGCCTAGCCTCCCCAACCTTACCCCTAACTAGAGTCTTGGCCCTAATTTTCTTGTGCAACTGAAACATTCCCCTGTCCAAACGGTGTACAAAAAGAAAGTAGGCAAGCTATCCCGATGGCCCACTCAGTCTTTTTCACCAAGCTAGGCTGCACCGAAGCCCAGGATCACGCTTCGGATCCGCAGTCTCCCCAACCCTAACCCTAACTTGAATTTTTACACAAATTTTCTTGTGCAACTGAAACGATACCCCGTCCTTACAGTGCACAGAAAGACAGTAGGAAAGCTATCCCGATGGCCCACTCAGTCTGTTTCACCAAGCTAGGCTACACCGAAGCCCAGGATCCCGCCTGGGAAGCCCAGTCTCCCCAACCCTAACCCTAACTTGAGTCTTAACCCTAATTTTCTTGTGCAAGTGAAACATCCCTCCGTCCATACGGTTTAGAAAAAGTCAGTAGGCAAGCCATCCCGATTGCCAACTCAATCTGTTCCAACAAGCTAGCCTTCACAGAGGCCCTGGTTGCTGCCTGGGAAGCACAGTCTCCCCAACCCAGCCCTCACTTGGGTATTAATCCTAATTTTCCTGTGCAACTGAAACATCCCCTCGTCCATACAGCGTACAAAAAGACAGTAGGCAAGCTATCCCGATGGCCCACTCAGTCTGTTTCACCAAGCTAGGCTACACCGACGCCCAGGATCCCACCTGGGAAGCTCAGTCTCCCCAACCCTAACCCTAACTTGAGTCTTAACCCTAATTTTCTTGTGCAAATGAAACATCCCCCCGTCCATACGGTTTAGAAAAAGTCAGTAGGCAAGCCATCCCGATTGCCAACTCAATGTGTTCCACCAAGCTAGCCTTCACAGAGGCCCTGGTTGCTACCTGGGAAGCACAGTCTCCCCAACCCAGCCCTAACTTGAGTCTTCTTAACCCTAATTTTCTTGTCCAAGTGAAACATCCCCCCGTCCATACGGTTTAGAAAAAGTCAGTAGGCAAGCGAACCCGATTGCCAACTCAATCTGTTCCAACAAGCTAGCCTTCACAGAGGCCCTGGTTTCTGCCTGGGAAGCACAGTCTCCACAACCCAGCCCTCACTTGGGTATTAATCCTAATTTTCCTGTGCAACTGAAACATCCCCTCGTCCATACAGCGTACAAAAAGACAGTAGGCAAGCAATCCTGATGGCCCACTCAGTCTGTTTCACCAGGCTCGGCTTCATCGAGTCCGTAGTTCCTGCCTGGGAAGCCCAGCCTCCATAACCCTAACGCTAATTTGGGTGTTAATGCTAATGTTCTTCTGCAATGGAAACATCCCCCCATGGATACGGTGTACTAAAACGGAGTAGGGAAGCCATCCTGGTGGCCCACTCAAGTCTGTTTCACCAAGCTAGGCTTCACAGAAGGTCTGGTTCCCTCCAGGGAAGCCTAGACTCCCCAACCTTACCCCTAACTAGAGTCTTGGCCCTAATTTTCTTGTCAACTGAAACATTCCCCCGTCCAAACGGTGTACAAAAAGAAAGTAGGCAAGCTATCCCGATGGCCCACTCAGTCTGTTTCACCAAGCTAGGCTGCACCGAAGCCCAGGATCACGCTTGGGATCCGCAGTCTCCCCAACCCTAACCGTAACTTGAGTTTTAACACAAATTTTCTTGTGCAACTGAAACGATACCCCGTCCTTACAGTGCACAGAAAGCCAGTAGGCAAGCTATCCCGATGGCCCACTCAGTCTGTTTCACCAAGCTAGGCTACACCGACGCCCAGGATCCCACCTGGGAAGCCCAGTCTCCCCAACCCTAACCCTAACTTGAGTCTTAACCCTAATTTTCTTGTGCAAGTGAAACATCCCCCCGTCCATACGGTTTAGAAAAAGTCAGTAGGCAAGCGAACCCGATTGCCAACACAATCTGTTCCAACAAGCTAGCCTTCACAGAGGCCCTGGTTCCTGCCTGGGAAGCACAGTCTCCACAACCCAGCCCTAACTTGAGTCTTCTTAACCCTAATTTTCTTGTGCAAGTGAAACATCCCCCCGTCCATACGGTTTAGAAAAAGTCAGTAGGCAAGCGAACCCGATTGCCAACTCAATCTGTTCCAACAAGCTAGCCTTCACAGAGGCCCTGGTTCCTGCCTGGGAAGCACAGTCTCCACAACCCAGCCCTCACTTGGGTATTAATCCTAATTTTCCAGTGCAACTGAAACATCCCCTCGTCCATACAGCGTACAAAAAGACAGTAGGCAAGCAATCCTGAATGGCCCACTCAGTCTGTTTCACCAGGTTCGGCTTCATCGAGGCCGTAGTTCCTGCCTGGGAAGCCCAGCCTCCATAACCCTAACCCTAACTTGGGTGTTAATGCTAATGTTCTTCTGCAATGGAAACATCCCCCCATGGATACGGTGTACTAAAACGGAGTAGGGAAGCCATCCTGGTGGCCCACTCAAGTCTGTTTCACCAAGCTATGCTTCACAGAAGGTCTGGTTCCCTCCAGGGAAGCCTAGACTCCCCAACCTTACCCCTAACTAGAGTCTTGGCCCTAATTTTCTTGTCAACTGAAACATTCCCCCATCCAAACGGTGTACAAAAAGAAAGTAGGCAAGCTATCCCGATGGCCCACTCAGTCTGTTTCACCAAGCTAGGCTGCACCGAAGCCCAGGATCCCGCCTGGGAAGCCCAGTCTCCCCAACCCTAACCCTAACTTGAGTTTTAACACAAATTTTCTTGTGCAACTGAAACGATACCCCGTCCTTACAGTGCACAGAAAGCCAGTAGGAAAGCTATCCCGATGGCCCACTCAGTCTGTTTCACCAAGCTAGGCTGCACCGAAGCCCAGGATCCCGCCTGGGAAGCCCAGTCTCCCCAACCCTAACCCTAACTTGAGTCTTAACCCTAATTTTCTTGTGCAAGTGAAACATCCCCCCGTCCATACGGTTTAGAAAAAGTCAGTAGGCAAGCCATCCCGACTGCCAACTCAATCTGTTCCACCAAGCTAGCCTTCACAGAGGCCCTGGTTGCTGCCTGGGAAGCACAGTCTCCCCAACCCAGCCCTAACTTGGGTATTAATCCTAATTTTCCTGTGCAACTGAAACATCCCCTCGTCCATACAGCGTACAAAAAGACAGTAGGCAAGCAATCCTGATGGCCCACTCAGTCTGTTTCACCAGGCTCGGCTTCATCGAGGCCGTAGTTCCTGCCTGGGAAGCCCAGCCTCCATAACCCTAACCCTAATTTGGGTCTTAATGCTAATGTTCTTCTGCAATGGAAACATCCCCCCATGGATACGGTGTACTAAAACGGAGTAGGGAAGCCATCCTGGTGGCCCATTCCAGTCTGTTTCACCAAGCTAGGCTTCACAGAGGGTCTGGTTCCCTCCAGGGAAGCCTAGCCTCCCCAACCTTACCCCTAACTAGAGTCTTGGCCCTAATTTTCTTGTGCAACTGAAACATTCCCCTGTCCAAACGGTGTACAAAAAGAAAGTAGGCAAGCTATCCCGATGGCCCACTCAGTCTTTTTCACCAAGCTAGGCTGCACCGAAGCCCAGGATCACGCTTCGGATCCGCAGTCTCCCCAACCCTAACCCTAACTTGAATTTTTACACAAATTTTCTTGTGCAACTGAAACGATACCCCGTCCTTACAGTGCACAGAAAGACAGTAGGAAAGCTATCCCGATGGCCCACTCAGTCTGTTTCACCAAGCTAGGCTGCACCGAAGCCCAGGCCTGGGAAGCCCAGTCTCCCCAACCCTAACCCTAACTTGAGTCTTAACCCTAATTTTCTTGTGCAAGTGAAACATCCCTCCGTCCATACGGTTTAGAAAAAGTCAGTAGGCAAGCCATCCCGATTGCCAACTCAATCTGTTCCACCAAGCTAGCCTTCACAGAGGCCCTGGTTGCTGCCTGGGAAGCACAGTCTCCCCAACCCAGCCCTCACTTGGGTATTAATCCTAATTTTCCTGTGCAACTGAAACATCCCCTTGTCCATACAGCGTACAAAAAGACAGTAGGCAAGCAATCCTGATGGCCCACTCAGTCTGTTTCACCAGGCTCGGCTTCATCGAGTCCGTAGTTCCTGCCTGGGAAGCCCAGCCTCCATAACCCTAACCCTAATTTGGGTCTTAATGCTAATATTCTTCTGCAATGGAAACATCCCCCCATGGATACGGTGTACTAAAACGGAGTAGGGAAGCCATCCTGTTGGGCCACTCAAGTCTATTTCACCAAGCTAGGCTTCACAGAGGGTCTGGTTCCCTGCAGGGAAGCCTAGCCTCCCCAACCTTACCCCTAACTAGAGTCTTGGCCCTAATTTTCTTGTGCAACTGAAACATTCCCCCGTCCAAACGGTGTACAAAAAGAAAGTAGGCAAGCTATCCTGATGGCCCACTCAGTCTGTTTCACCAAGCTAGGCTGCACCGAAGCCCAGGATCACGCTTGGGATCCGCAGTCTCCCCAACCCTAACCCTAACTTGAGTTTTAACACAAATTTTCTTGTGCAACTGAAACGATACCCCGTCCTTACAGTGCACAGAAAGCCAGTAGGAAAGCTATCCCGATGGCCCACTCAGTCTGTTTCACCAAGCTAGGCTACACCGAAGCCCAGGATCCCGCCTGGGAAGCCCAGTCTCCCCAACCCTAACCCTAACTTGAGTCTTAACCCTAATTTTCTTGTGCAAGTGAAACATCCCTCCGTCCATCCGGTTTAGAAAAAGTCAGTAGGCAAGCGAACCCGATTGCCAACTCAATCTGTTCCAACAAGCTAGCCTTCACAGAGGCCCTGGTTCCTGCCTGGGAAGCACAGTCTCCACAACCCAGCCCTAACTTGAGTCTTCTTAACCCTAATTTTCTTGTGCAAGTGAAACATCCCCCCGTCCATACGGTTTAGAAAAAGTCAGTAGGCAAGCGAACCCGATTGCCAACTCAATCTGTTCCAACAAGCTAGCCTTCACAGAGGCCCTGGTTCCTGCCTGGGAAGCACAGTCTCCACAACCCAGCCCTCACTTGGGTATTAATCCTAATTTTCCAGTGCAACTGAAACATCCCCTCGTCCATACAGCGTACAAAAAGACAGTAGGCAAGCAATCCTAAATGGCCCACTCAGTCTGTTTCACCAGGTTCGGCTTCATCGAGGCCGTAGTTCCTGCCTGGGAAGCCCAGCCTCCATAACCCTAACCCTAACTTGGGTGTTAATGCTAATGTTCTTCTGCAATGGAAACATCCCCCCATGGATACGGTGTACTAAAACGGAGTAGGGAAGCCATCCTGGTGGCCCACTCAAGTCTGTTTCACCAAGCTATGCTTCACAGAAGGTCTGGTTCCCTCCAGGGAAGCCTAGACTCCCCAACCTTACCCCTAACTAGAGTCTTGGCCCTAATTTTCTTGTCAACTGAAACATTCCCCCGTCCAAACGGTGTACAAAAAGAAAGTAGGCAAGCTATCCCGATGGCCCACTCGGTCTGTTTCACCAAGCTAGGCTGCACCGAAGCCCAGGATCACGCTTGGGATCCGCAGTCTCCCCAACCCTAACCCTTACTTGAGTTTTAACACAAATTTTCTTGTGCAACTGAAATGATACCCCGTCCTTACAGTGCACAGAAAGCCAGTAGGAAAGCTATCCCGATGGCCCACTCAGTCTTTTTCACCAAGCTAGGCTACACCGACGCCCATGATCCCGCCTGGGAAGCCCAGTCTCCCCAACCCTAACCCTAACTTGAGTCTTAACCCTAATTTTCTTGTGCAAGTGAAACATCCCTCCGTCCATACGGTTTAGAAAAAGTCAGTAGGCAAGCCATCCCGACTGCCAACTCAATCTGTTCCACCAAGCTAGCCTTCACAGAGGCCCTGGTTGCTGCCTGGGAAGCACAGTCTCCCCAACCCAGCCCTAACTTGGGTATTAATCCTAATTTTCCTGTGCAACTGAAACATCCCCTCGTCCATACAGCGTACAAAAAGACAGTAGGCAAGCAATCCTGATGGCCCACTCAGTCTGTTTCACCAGGCTCGGCTTCATCGAGGCCATAGTTCCTGCCTGGGAAGCCCAGCCTCCATAACCCTAACCCTAATTTGGGGCTTAATGCTAATGTTCTTCTGCAATGGAAACATCCCCCCATGGATACGGTGTACTAAAACGGAGTAGGGAAGCCATCCTGGTGGCCCATTCCAGTCTGTTTCACCAAGCTAGGCTTCACAGAGGGTCTGGTTCCCTCCAGGGAAGCCTAGCCTCCCCAACCTTACCCCTAACTAGAGTCTTGGCCCTAATTTTCTTGTGCAACTGAAACATTCCCCTGTCCAAACGGTGTACAAAAAGAAAGTAGGCAAGCTATCCCGATGTCCCACTCAGTCTTTTTCACCAAGCTAGGCTGCACCGAAGCCCAGGATCACGCTTCGGATCCGCAGTCTCCCCAACCCTAACCCTAACTTGAATTTTTACACAAATTTTCTTGTGCAACTGAAACGATACCCCGTCCTTACAGTGCACAGAAAGACAGTAGGAAAGCTATCCCGATGGCCCACTCAGTCTGTTTCACCAAGCTAGGCTACACCGAAGCCCAGGATCCCGCCTGGGAAGCCCAGTCTCCCCAACCCTAACCCTAACTTGAGTCTTAACCCTAATTTTCTTGTGCAAGTGAAACATCCCTCCGTCCATACGGTTTAGAAAAAGTCAGTAGGCAAGCCATCCCGATTGCCAACTCAATCTGTTCCAACAAGCTAGCCTTCACAGAGGCCCAGGTTGCTGCCTGGGAAGCACAGTCTCCCCAACCCAGCCCTCACTTGGGTATTAATCCTAATTTTCCTGTGCAACTGAAACATCCCCTCGTCCATACAGCGTACAAAAAGACAGTAGGCAAGCAATCCTGATGGCCCACTCAGTCTGTTTCACCAGGCTCGGCTTCATCGAGTCCGTAGTTCCTGCCTGGGAAGCCCAGCCTCCATAAACCTAACCCTAATTTGGGTCTTAATGCTAATATTCTTCTGCAATGGAAACATCCCCCCATGGATACGGTGTACTAAAACGGAGTAGGGAAGCCATCCTGTTGGGCCACTAAAGTCTATTTCACCAAGCTAGGCTTCACAGAGGGTCTGGTTCCCTCCAGGGAAGCCTAGCCTCCCCAACCTTACCCCTAACTAGAGTCTTGGCCCTAATTTTCTTGTGCAACTGAAACATTCCCCCGTCCAAACGGTGTACAAAAAGAAAGTAGGCAAGCTATCCCGATGGCCCACTCAGTCTGTTTCACCAAGCTAGGCTGCACCGAAGCCCAGGATCACGCTTGGGATCCGCAGTCTCCCCAACCCTAACCCTAACTTGAGTTTTAACACAAATTTTCTTGTGCAACTGAAACGATACCCCGTCCTTACAGTGCACAGAAAGCCAGTAGGCAAGCTATCCCGATGGCCCACTCAGTCTGTTTCACCAAGCTAGGCTACACCGAAGCCCAGGATCCTGCCTGGGAAGCCCAGTCTCCCCAACCCTAACCCTAACTTGAGTCTTAACCCTAATTTTCTTGTGCAAGTGAAACATCCCTCCGTCCATCCGGTTTAGAAAAAGTCAGTAGGCAAGCGAACCCGATTGCCAACTCAATCTGTTCCAACAAGCTAGCCTTCACAGAGGCCCTGGTTCCTGCCTGGGAAGCACAGTCTCCACAACCCAGCCCTAACTTGAGTCTTCTTAACCCTAATTTTCTTGTGCAAGTGAAACATCCCCCCGTCCATACGGTTTAGAAAAAGTCAGTAGGCAAGCGAACCCGATTGCCAACTCAATCTGTTCCAACAAGCTAGCCTTCACAGAGGCCCTGGTTCCTGCCTGGGAAGCACAGTCTCCACAACCCAGCCCTCACTTGGGTATTAATCCTAATTTTCCAGTGCAACTGAAACATCCCCTCGTCCATACAGCGTACAAAAAGACAGTAGGCAAGCAATCCTAAATGGCCCACTCAGTCTGTTTCACCAGGTTCGGCTTCATCGAGGCCGTAGTTCCTGCCTGGGAAGCCCAGCCTCCATAACCCTAACCCTAACTTGGGTGTTAATGCTAATGTTCTTCTGCAATGGAAACATCCCCCCATGGATACGGTGTACTAAAACGGAGTAGGGAAGCCATCCTGGTGGCCCACTCAAGTCTGTTTCACCAAGCTATGCTTCACAGAAGGTCTGGTTCCCTCCAGGGAAGCCTAGACTCCCCAACCTTACCCCTAACTAGAGTCTTGGCCCTAATTTTCTTGTCAACTGAAACATTCCCCCGTCCAAACGGTGTACAAAAAGAAAGTAGGCAAGCTATCCCGATGGCCCACTCAGTCTGTTTCACCAAGCTAGGCTGCACCGAAGCCCAGGATCACGCTTGGGATCCGCAGTCTCCCCAACCCTAACCCTTACTTGAGTTTTAACACAAATTTTCTTGTGCAACTGAAATGATACCCCGTCCTTACAGTGCACAGAAAGCCAGTAGGAAAGCTATCCCGATGGCCCACTCAGTCTTTTTCACCAAGCTAGGCTACACCGACGCCCATGATCCCGCCTGGGAAGCCCAGTCTCCCCAACCCTAACCCTAACTTGAGTCTTAACCCTAATTTTCTTGTGCAAGTGAAACATCCCTCCGTCCATACGGTTTAGAAAAAGTCAGTAGGCAAGCCATCCCGACTGCCAACTCAATCTGTTCCACCAAGCTAGCCTTCACAGAGGCCCTGGTTGCTGCCTGGGAAGCACAGTCTCCCCAACCCAGCCCTAACTTGGGTATTAATCCTAATTTTCCTGTGCAACTGAAACATCCCCTCGTCCATACAGCGTACAAAAAGACAGTAGGCAAGCAATCCTGATGGCCCACTCAGTCTGTTTCACCAGGCTCGGCTTCATCGAGGCCATAGTTCCTGCCTGGGAAGCCCAGCCTCCATAACCCTAACCCTAATTTGGGGCTTAATGCTAATGTTCTTCTGCAATGGAAACATCCCCCCATGGATACGGTGTACTAAAACGGAGTAGGGAAGCCATCCTGGTGGCCCATTCCAGTCTGTTTCACCAAGCTAGGCTTCACAGAGGGTCTGGTTCCCTCCAGGGAAGCCTAGCCTCCCCAACCTTACCCCTAACTAGAGTCTTGGCCCTAATTTTCTTGTGCAACTGAAACATTCCCCTGTCCAAACGGTGTACAAAAAGAAAGTAGGCAAGCTATCCCGATGTCCCACTCAGTCTTTTTCACCAAGCTAGGCTGCACCGAAGCCCAGGATCACGCTTCGGATCCGCAGTCTCCCCAACCCTAACCCTAACTTGAATTTTTACACAAATTTTCTTGTGCAACTGAAACGATACCCCGTCCTTACAGTGCACAGAAAGACAGTAGGAAAGCTATCCCGATGGCCCACTCAGTCTGTTTCACCAAGCTAGGCTACACCGAAGCCCAGGATCCCGCCTGGGAAGCCCAGTCTCCCCAACCCTAACCCTAACTTGAGTCTTAACCCTAATTTTCTTGTGCAAGTGAAACATCCCTCCGTCCATACGGTTTAGAAAAAGTCAGTAGGCAAGCCATCCCGATTGCCAACTCAATCTGTTCCAACAAGCTAGCCTTCACAGAGGCCCTGGTTGCTGCCTGGGAAGCACAGTCTCCCCAACCCAGCCCTCACTTGGGTATTAATCCTAATTTTCCTGTGCAACTGAAACATCCCCTCGTCCATACAGCGTACAAAAAGACAGTAGGCAAGCAATCCTGATGGCCCACTCAGTCTGTTTCACCAGGCTCGGCTTCATCGAGTCCGTAGTTCCTGCCTGGGAAGCCCAGCCTCCATAAACCTAACCCTAATTTGGGTCTTAATGCTAATATTCTTCTGCAATGGAAACATCCCCCCATGGATACGGTGTACTAAAACGGAGTAGGGAAGCCATCCTGTTGGGCCACTAAAGTCTATTTCACCAAGCTAGGCTTCACAGAGGGTCTGGTTCCCTCCAGGGAAGCCTAGCCTCCCCAACCTTACCCCTAACTAGAGTCTTGGCCCTAATTTTCTTGTGCAACTGAAACATTCCCCTGTCCAAACGGTGTACAAAAAGAAAGTAGGCAAGCTATCCCGATGGCCCACTCAGTCTGTTTCACCAAGCTAGGCTGCACCGAAGCCCAGGATCACGCTTGGGATCCGCAGTCTCCCCAACCCTAACCCTAACTTGAGTTTTAACACAAATTTTCTTGTGCAACTGAAACGATACCCCGTCCTTACAGTGCACAGAAAGCCAGTAGGCAAGCTATCCCGATGGCCCACTCAGTCTGTTTCACCAAGCTAGGCTACACCGACGCCCAGGATCCCACCTGGGAAGCCCAGTCTCCCCAACCCTAACCCTAACTTGAGTCTTAACCCTAATTTTCTTGTGCAAATGAAACATCCCCCCGTCCATACGGTTTAGAAAAAGTCAGTAGGCAAGCCATCCCGATTGCCAACTCAATGTGTTCCACCAAGCTAGCCTTCACAGAGGCCCTGGTTGCTACCTGGGAAGCACAGTCTCCCCAACCCAGCCCTAACTTGAGTCTTCTTAACCCTAATTTTCTTGTGCAAGTGAAACATCCCCCCGTCCATACGGTTTAGAAAAAGTCAGTAGGCAAGCGAACCCGATTGCCAACTCAATCTGTTCCAACAAGCTAGCCTTCACAGAGGCCCTGGTTCCTGCCTGGGAAGCACAGTCTCCACAACCCAGCCCTCACTTGGGTATTAATCCTAATTTTCCTGTGCAACTGAAACATCCCCTCGTCCATACAGCGTACAAAAAGACAGTAGGCAAGCAATCCTGATGGCCCACTCAGTCTGTTTCACCAGGCTCGGCTTCATCGAGTCCGTAGTTCCTGCCTGGGAAGCCCAGCCTCCATAACCCTAAAGCTAATTTGGGTGTTAATGCTAATGTTCTTCTGCAATGGAAACATCCCCCCATGGATACGGTGTACTAAAACGGAGTAGGGAAGCCATCCTGGTGGCCCACTCAAGTCTGTTTCACCAAGCTAGGCTTCACAGAAGGTCTGGTTCCCTCCAGGGAAGCCTAGACTCCCCAACCTTACCCCTAACTAGAGTCTTGGCCCTAATTTTCTTGTCAACTGAAACATTCCCCCGTCCAAACGGTGTACAAAAAGAAAGTAGGCAAGCTATCCCGATGGCCCACTCAGTCTGTTTCACCAAGCTAGGCTGCACCGAAGCCCAGGATCACGCTTGGGATCCGCAGTCTCCCCAACCCTAACCGTAACTTGAGTTTTAACACAAATTTTCTTGTGCAACTGAAACGATACCCCGTCCTTACAGTGCACAGAAAGCCAGTAGGCAAGCTATCCCGATGGCCCACTCAGTCTGTTTCACCAAGCTAGGCTACACCGACGCCCAGGATCCCACCTGGGAAGCCCAGTCTCCCCAACCCTAACCCTAACTTGAGTCTTAACCCTAATTTTCTTGTGCAAGTGAAACCTCCCCCCGTCCATACGGTTTAGAAAAAGTCAGTAGGCAAGCGAACCCGATTGCCAACTCAATCTGTTCCAACAAGCTAGCCTTCACAGAGGCCCTGGTTCCTGCCTGGGAAGCACAGTCTCCACAACCCAGCCCTCACTTGGGTATTAATCCTAATTTTCCTGTGCAACTGAAACATCCCCTCGTCCATACAGCGTACAAAAAGACAGTAGGCAAGCAATCCGGATGGCCCACTCAGTCTGTTTCACCAGGCTCGGCTTCATCGAGGCCGTAGTTCCTGCCTGGGAAGCCCAGCCTCCATAAACCTAACCCTAATTTTGGTGTTAATGCTAATGTTCTTCTGCAATGGAAAAATCCCCCCATGGATACGGTGTACTAAAACGGAGTAGGGAAGCCATCCTGGTGGCCCACTCAAGTCTGTTTCACCAAGCTAGGCTTCACAGAAGGTCTCGTTCCCTCCAGGGAAGCCTAGACTCCCCAACTTTACCCCTAACTAGAGTCTTGGCCCTAATTTTCTTGTCAACTGAAACATTCCCCCGTCCAAACGGTGTACAAAAAGAAAGTAGGCAAGCTATCCCGATGGCCCACTCAGTCTGTTTCACCAAGCTAGGCTGCACCGAAGCCCAGGATCACGCTTGGGATCCGCAGTCTCCCCAACCCTAACCCTTACTTGAGTTTTAACACAAATTTTCTTGTGCAACTGAAACGATACCCCGTCCTTACAGTGCACAGAAAGCCAGTAGGCAAGCTATCCCGATGGCCCACGCAGTCTGTTTCACCAAGCTAGGCTACACCGACTCCCAGGATCCCACCTGGGAAGCCCAGTCTCCCCAACCCTAACCCTAACTTGAGTCTTAACCCTAATTTTCTTGTGCAAATGAAACATCCCCCCGTCCATACGGTTTAGAAAAAGTCAGTAGGCAAGCCATCCCGATTGCCAACTCAATGTGTTCCACCAAGCTAGCCTTCACAGAGGCCCTGGTTGCTGCCTGGGAAGCACAGTCTCCCCAACCCAGCCCTAACTTGAGTCTTCTTAACCCTAATTTTCTTGTGCAAGTGAAACATCCCCCCGTCCATACGGTTTAGAAAAAGTCAGTTGGCAAGCGAACCCGATTGCCAACTCAATCTGTTCCAACAAGCTAGCCTTCACAGAGGCCCTGGTTCCTGCCTGGGAAGCACAGTCTCCACAACCCAGCCCTCACTTGGGTATTAATCCTAATTTTCCTGTGCAACTGAAACATCCCCTCGTCCATACAGCGTACAAAAAGACAGTAGGCAAGCAATCCTGATGGCCCACTCAGTCTGTTTCACCAGGCTCGGCTTCATCGAGTCCGTAGTTCCTGCCTGGGAAGCCCAGCCTCCATAACCCTAACGCTAATTTGGGTGTTAATGCTAATGTTCTTCTGCAATGGAAACATCCCCCCATGGATAAGGTGTACTAAAACGGAGTAGGGAAGCCATCCTGGTGGCCCACTCAAGTCTGTTTCACCAAGCTAGGCTTCACAGAAGGTCTGGTTCCCTCCAGGGAAGCCTAGACTCCCCAACCTTACCCCTAACTAGAGTCTTGGCCCTAATTTTCTTGTCAACTGAAACATTCCCCCGTCCAAACGGTGTACAAAAAGAAAGTAGGCAAGCTATCCCGATGGCCCACTCAGTCTGTTTCACCAAGCTAGGCTGCACCGAAGCCCAGGATCACGCTTGGGATCCGCAGTCTCCCCAACCCTAACCCTAACTTGAGTTTTAACACAAATTTTCTTGTGCAACTGAAACGATACCCCGTCCTTACAGTGCACAGAAAGCCAGTAGGCAAGCTATCCCGATGGCCCACTCAGTCTGTTTCACCAAGCTAGGCTACACCGACGCCCAGGATCCCACCTGGGAAGCCCAGTCTCCCCAACCCTAACCCTAACTTGAGTCTTAACCCTAATTTTCTTGTGCAAGTGAAACATCCCCCCGTCCATACGGTTTAGAAAAAGTCAGTAGGCAAGCCATCCCGACTGCCAACTCAATCTGTTCCACCAAGCTAGCCTTCACAGAGGCCCTGGTTGCTGCCTGGGAAGCACAGTCTCCCCAACCCAGCCCTAACTTGGGTATTAATCCTAATTTTCCTGTGCAACTGAAACATCCCCTCGTCCATACAGCGTACAAAAAGACAGTAGGCAAGCAATCCTGATGGCCCACTCAGTCTGTTTCACCAGGCTCGGCTTCATCGAGGCCGTAGTTCCTGCCTGGGAAGCCCAGCCTCCATAACCCTAACCCTAATTTGGGTCTTAATGCTAATGTTCTTCTGCAATGGAAACATCCCCCCATGGATACGGTGTACTAAAACGGAGTAGGGAAGCCATCCTGGTGGCCCATTCCAGTCTGTTTCACCAAGCTAGGCTTCACAGAGGGTCTGGTTCCCTCCAGGGAAGCCTAGCCTCCCCAACCTTACCCCTAACTAGAGTCTTGGCCCTAATTTTCTTGTGCAACTGAAACATTCCCCTGTCCAAACGGTGTACAAAAAGAAAGTAGGCAAGCTATCCCGATGGCCCACTCAGTCTTTTTCACCAAGCTAGGCTGCACCGAAGCCCAGGATCACGCTTCGGATCCGCAGTCTCCCCAACCCTAACCCTAACTTGAATTTTTACACAAATTTTCTTGTGCAACTGAAACGATACCCCGTCCTTACAGTGCACAGAAAGACAGTAGGAAAGCTATCCCGATGGCCCACTCAGTCTGTTTCACCAAGCTAGGCTACACCGAAGCCCAGGATCCCGCCTGGGAAGCCCAGTCTCCCCAACCCTAACCCTAACTTGAGTCTTAACCCTAATTTTCTTGTGCAAGTGAAACATCCCTCCGTCCATACGGTTTAGAAAAAGTCAGTAGGCAAGCCATCCCGATTGCCAACTCAATCTGTTCCAACAAGCTAGCCTTCACAGAGGCCCTGGTTGCTGCCTGGGAAGCACAGTCTCCCCAACCCAGCCCTCACTTGGGTATTAATCCTAATTTTCCTGTGCAACTGAAACATCCCCTCGTCCATACAGCGTACAAAAAGACAGTAGGCAAGCTATCCCGATGGCCCACTCAGTCTGTTTCACCAAGCTAGGCTACACCGACGCCCAGGATCCCACCTGGGAAGCTCAGTCTCCCCAACCCTAACCCTAACTTGAGTCTTAACCCTAATTTTCTTGTGCAAATGAAACATCCCCCCGTCCATACGGTTTAGAAAAAGTCAGTAGGCAAGCCATCCCGATTGCCAACTCAATGTGTTCCACCAAGCTAGCCTTCACAGAGGCCCTGGTTGCTACCTGGGAAGCACAGTCTCCCCAACCCAGCCCTAACTTGAGTCTTCTTAACCCTAATTTTCTTGTCCAAGTGAAACATCCCCCCGTCCATACGGTTTAGAAAAAGTCAGTAGGCAAGCGAACCCGATTGCCAACTCAATCTGTTCCAACAAGCTAGCCTTCACAGAGGCCCTGGTTTCTGCCTGGGAAGCACAGTCTCCACAACCCAGCCCTCACTTGGGTATTAATCCTAATTTTCCTGTGCAACTGAAACATCCCCTCGTCCATACAGCGTACAAAAAGACAGTAGGCAAGCAATCCTGATGGCCCACTCAGTCTGTTTCACCAGGCTCGGCTTCATCGAGTCCGTAGTTCCTGCCTGGGAAGCCCAGCCTCCATAACCCTAACGCTAATTTGGGTGTTAATGCTAATGTTCTTCTGCAATGGAAACATCCCCCCATGGATACGGTGTACTAAAACGGAGTAGGGAAGCCATCCTGGTGGCCCACTCAAGTCTGTTTCACCAAGCTAGGCTTCACAGAAGGTCTGGTTCCCTCCAGGGAAGCCTAGACTCCCCAACCTTACCCCTAACTAGAGTCTTGGCCCTAATTTTCTTGTCAACTGAAACATTCCCCCGTCCAAACGGTGTACAAAAAGAAAGTAGGCAAGCTATCCCGATGGCCCACTCAGTCTGTTTCACCAAGCTAGGCTGCACCGAAGCCCAGGATCACGCTTGGGATCCGCAGTCTCCCCAACCCTAACCGTAACTTGAGTTTTAACACAAATTTTCTTGTGCAACTGAAACGATACCCCGTCCTTACAGTGCACAGAAAGCCAGTAGGCAAGCTATCCCGATGGCCCACTCAGTCTGTTTCACCAAGCTAGGCTACACCGACGCCCAGGATCCCACCTGGGAAGCCCAGTCTCCCCAACCCTAACCCTAACTTGAGTCTTAACCCTAATTTTCTTGTGCAAGTGAAACATCCCCCCGTCCATACGGTTTAGAAAAAGTCAGTAGGCAAGCGAACCCGATTGCCAACACAATCTGTTCCAACAAGCTAGCCTTCACAGAGGCCCTGGTTCCTGCCTGGGAAGCACAGTCTCCACAACCCAGCCCTAACTTGAGTCTTCTTAACCCTAATTTTCTTGTGCAAGTGAAACATCCCCCCGTCCATACGGTTTAGAAAAAGTCAGTAGGCAAGCGAACCCGATTGCCAACTCAATCTGTTCCAACAAGCTAGCCTTCACAGAGGCCCTGGTTCCTGCCTGGGAAGCACAGTCTCCACAACCCAGCCCTCACTTGGGTATTAATCCTAATTTTCCAGTGCAACTGAAACATCCCCTCGTCCATACAGCGTACAAAAAGACAGTAGGCAAGCAATCCTGAATGGCCCACTCAGTCTGTTTCACCAGGTTCGGCTTCATCGAGGCCGTAGTTCCTGCCTGGGAAGCCCAGCCTCCATAACCCTAACCCTAACTTGGGTGTTAATGCTAATGTTCTTCTGCAATGGAAACATCCCCCCATGGATACGGTGTACTAAAACGGAGTAGGGAAGCCATCCTGGTGGCCCACTCAAGTCTGTTTCACCAAGCTATGCTTCACAGAAGGTCTGGTTCCCTCCAGGGAAGCCTAGACTCCCCAACCTTACCCCTAACTAGAGTCTTGGCCCTAATTTTCTTGTCAACTGAAACATTCCCCCATCCAAACGGTGTACAAAAAGAAAGTAGGCAAGCTATCCCGATGGCCCACTCAGTCTGTTTCACCAAGCTAGGCTGCACCGAAGCCCAGGATCCCGCCTGGGAAGCCCAGTCTCCCCAACCCTAACCCTAACTTGAGTTTTAACACAAATTTTCTTGTGCAACTGAAACGATACCCCGTCCTTACAGTGCACAGAAAGCCAGTAGGAAAGCTATCCCGATGGCCCACTCAGTCTGTTTCACCAAGCTAGGCTGCACCGAAGCCCAGGATCCCGCCTGGGAAGCCCAGTCTCCCCAACCCTAACCCTAACTTGAGTCTTAACCCTAATTTTCTTGTGCAAGTGAAACATCCCCCCGTCCATACGGTTTAGAAAAAGTCAGTAGGCAAGCCATCCCGACTGCCAACTCAATCTGTTCCACCAAGCTAGCCTTCACAGAGGCCCTGGTTGCTGCCTGGGAAGCACAGTCTCCCCAACCCAGCCCTAACTTGGGTATTAATCCTAATTTTCCTGTGCAACTGAAACATCCCCTCGTCCATACAGCGTACAAAAAGACAGTAGGCAAGCAATCCTGATGGCCCACTCAGTCTGTTTCACCAGGCTCGGCTTCATCGAGGCCGTAGTTCCTGCCTGGGAAGCCCAGCCTCCATAACCCTAACCCTAATTTGGGTCTTAATGCTAATGTTCTTCTGCAATGGAAACATCCCCCCATGGATACGGTGTACTAAAACGGAGTAGGGAAGCCATCCTGGTGGCCCATTCCAGTCTGTTTCACCAAGCTAGGCTTCACAGAGGGTCTGGTTCCCTCCAGGGAAGCCTAGCCTCCCCAACCTTACCCCTAACTAGAGTCTTGGCCCTAATTTTCTTGTGCAACTGAAACATTCCCCTGTCCAAACGGTGTACAAAAAGAAAGTAGGCAAGCTATCCCGATGGCCCACTCAGTCTTTTTCACCAAGCTAGGCTGCACCGAAGCCCAGGATCACGCTTCGGATCCGCAGTCTCCCCAACCCTAACCCTAACTTGAATTTTTACACAAATTTTCTTGTGCAACTGAAACGATACCCCGTCCTTACAGTGCACAGAAAGACAGTAGGAAAGCTATCCCGATGGCCCACTCAGTCTGTTTCACCAAGCTAGGCTGCACCGAAGCCCAGGCCTGGGAAGCCCAGTCTCCCCAACCCTAACCCTAACTTGAGTCTTAACCCTAATTTTCTTGTGCAAGTGAAACATCCCTCCGTCCATACGGTTTAGAAAAAGTCAGTAGGCAAGCCATCCCGATTGCCAACTCAATCTGTTCCACCAAGCTAGCCTTCACAGAGGCCCTGGTTGCTGCCTGGGAAGCACAGTCTCCCCAACCCAGCCCTCACTTGGGTATTAATCCTAATTTTCCTGTGCAACTGAAACATCCCCTTGTCCATACAGCGTACAAAAAGACAGTAGGCAAGCAATCCTGATGGCCCACTCAGTCTGTTTCACCAGGCTCGGCTTCATCGAGTCCGTAGTTCCTGCCTGGGAAGCCCAGCCTCCATAACCCTAACCCTAATTTGGGTCTTAATGCTAATATTCTTCTGCAATGGAAACATCCCCCCATGGATACGGTGTACTAAAACGGAGTAGGGAAGCCATCCTGTTGGGCCACTCAAGTCTATTTCACCAAGCTAGGCTTCACAGAGGGTCTGGTTCCCTGCAGGGAAGCCTAGCCTCCCCAACCTTACCCCTAACTAGAGTCTTGGCCCTAATTTTCTTGTGCAACTGAAACATTCCCCCGTCCAAACGGTGTACAAAAAGAAAGTAGGCAAGCTATCCTGATGGCCCACTCAGTCTGTTTCACCAAGCTAGGCTGCACCGAAGCCCAGGATCACGCTTGGGATCCGCAGTCTCCCCAACCCTAACCCTAACTTGAGTTTTAACACAAATTTTCTTGTGCAACTGAAACGATACCCCGTCCTTACAGTGCACAGAAAGCCAGTAGGAAAGCTATCCCGATGGCCCACTCAGTCTGTTTCACCAAGCTAGGCTACACCGAAGCCCAGGATCCCGCCTGGGAAGCCCAGTCTCCCCAACCCTAACCCTAACTTGAGTCTTAACCCTAATTTTCTTGTGCAAGTGAAACATCCCTCCGTCCATCCGGTTTAGAAAAAGTCAGTAGGCAAGCGAACCCGATTGCCAACTCAATCTGTTCCAACAAGCTAGCCTTCACAGAGGCCCTGGTTCCTGCCTGGGAAGCACAGTCTCCACAACCCAGCCCTAACTTGAGTCTTCTTAACCCTAATTTTCTTGTGCAAGTGAAACATCCCCCCGTCCATACGGTTTAGAAAAAGTCAGTAGGCAAGCGAACCCGATTGCCAACTCAATCTGTTCCAACAAGCTAGCCTTCACAGAGGCCCTGGTTCCTGCCTGGGAAGCACAGTCTCCACAACCCAGCCCTCACTTGGGTATTAATCCTAATTTTCCAGTGCAACTGAAACATCCCCTCGTCCATACAGCGTACAAAAAGACAGTAGGCAAGCAATCCTAAATGGCCCACTCAGTCTGTTTCACCAGGTTCGGCTTCATCGAGGCCGTAGTTCCTGCCTGGGAAGCCCAGCCTCCATAACCCTAACCCTAACTTGGGTGTTAATGCTAATGTTCTTCTGCAATGGAAACATCCCCCCATGGATACGGTGTACTAAAACGGAGTAGGGAAGCCATCCTGGTGGCCCACTCAAGTCTGTTTCACCAAGCTATGCTTCACAGAAGGTCTGGTTCCCTCCAGGGAAGCCTAGACTCCCCAACCTTACCCCTAACTAGAGTCTTGGCCCTAATTTTCTTGTCAACTGAAACATTCCCCCGTCCAAACGGTGTACAAAAAGAAAGTAGGCAAGCTATCCCGATGGCCCACTCGGTCTGTTTCACCAAGCTAGGCTGCACCGAAGCCCAGGATCACGCTTGGGATCCGCAGTCTCCCCAACCCTAACCCTTACTTGAGTTTTAACACAAATTTTCTTGTGCAACTGAAATGATACCCCGTCCTTACAGTGCACAGAAAGCCAGTAGGAAAGCTATCCCGATGGCCCACTCAGTCTTTTTCACCAAGCTAGGCTACACCGACGCCCATGATCCCGCCTGGGAAGCCCAGTCTCCCCAACCCTAACCCTAACTTGAGTCTTAACCCTAATTTTCTTGTGCAAGTGAAACATCCCTCCGTCCATACGGTTTAGAAAAAGTCAGTAGGCAAGCCATCCCGACTGCCAACTCAATCTGTTCCACCAAGCTAGCCTTCACAGAGGCCCTGGTTGCTGCCTGGGAAGCACAGTCTCCCCAACCCAGCCCTAACTTGGGTATTAATCCTAATTTTCCTGTGCAACTGAAACATCCCCTCGTCCATACAGCGTACAAAAAGACAGTAGGCAAGCAATCCTGATGGCCCACTCAGTCTGTTTCACCAGGCTCGGCTTCATCGAGGCCATAGTTCCTGCCTGGGAAGCCCAGCCTCCATAACCCTAACCCTAATTTGGGGCTTAATGCTAATGTTCTTCTGCAATGGAAACATCCCCCCATGGATACGGTGTACTAAAACGGAGTAGGGAAGCCATCCTGGTGGCCCATTCCAGTCTGTTTCACCAAGCTAGGCTTCACAGAGGGTCTGGTTCCCTCCAGGGAAGCCTAGCCTCCCCAACCTTACCCCTAACTAGAGTCTTGGCCCTAATTTTCTTGTGCAACTGAAACATTCCCCTGTCCAAACGGTGTACAAAAAGAAAGTAGGCAAGCTATCCCGATGTCCCACTCAGTCTTTTTCACCAAGCTAGGCTGCACCGAAGCCCAGGATCACGCTTCGGATCCGCAGTCTCCCCAACCCTAACCCTAACTTGAATTTTTACACAAATTTTCTTGTGCAACTGAAACGATACCCCGTCCTTACAGTGCACAGAAAGACAGTAGGAAAGCTATCCCGATGGCCCACTCAGTCTGTTTCACCAAGCTAGGCTACACCGAAGCCCAGGATCCCGCCTGGGAAGCCCAGTCTCCCCAACCCTAACCCTAACTTGAGTCTTAACCCTAATTTTCTTGTGCAAGTGAAACATCCCTCCGTCCATACGGTTTAGAAAAAGTCAGTAGGCAAGCCATCCCGATTGCCAACTCAATCTGTTCCAACAAGCTAGCCTTCACAGAGGCCCAGGTTGCTGCCTGGGAAGCACAGTCTCCCCAACCCAGCCCTCACTTGGGTATTAATCCTAATTTTCCTGTGCAACTGAAACATCCCCTCGTCCATACAGCGTACAAAAAGACAGTAGGCAAGCAATCCTGATGGCCCACTCAGTCTGTTTCACCAGGCTCGGCTTCATCGAGTCCGTAGTTCCTGCCTGGGAAGCCCAGCCTCCATAAACCTAACCCTAATTTGGGTCTTAATGCTAATATTCTTCTGCAATGGAAACATCCCCCCATGGATACGGTGTACTAAAACGGAGTAGGGAAGCCATCCTGTTGGGCCACTAAAGTCTATTTCACCAAGCTAGGCTTCACAGAGGGTCTGGTTCCCTCCAGGGAAGCCTAGCCTCCCCAACCTTACCCCTAACTAGAGTCTTGGCCCTAATTTTCTTGTGCAACTGAAACATTCCCCCGTCCAAACGGTGTACAAAAAGAAAGTAGGCAAGCTATCCCGATGGCCCACTCAGTCTGTTTCACCAAGCTAGGCTGCACCGAAGCCCAGGATCACGCTTGGGATCCGCAGTCTCCCCAACCCTAACCCTAACTTGAGTTTTAACACAAATTTTCTTGTGCAACTGAAACGATACCCCGTCCTTACAGTGCACAGAAAGCCAGTAGGCAAGCTATCCCGATGGCCCACTCAGTCTGTTTCACCAAGCTAGGCTACACCGACGCCCAGGATCCCACCTGGGAAGCCCAGTCTCCCCAACCCTAACCCTAACTTGAGTCTTAACCCTAATTTTCTTGTGCAAATGAAACATCCCCCCGTCCATACGGTTTAGAAAAAGTCAGTAGGCAAGCCATCCCGATTGCCAACTCAATGTGTTCCACCAAGCTAGCCTTCACAGAGGCCCTGGTTGCTACCTGGGAAGCACAGTCTCCCCAACCCAGCCCTAACTTGAGTCTTCTTAACCCTAATTTTCTTGTGCAAGTGAAACATCCCCCCGTCCATACGGTTTAGAAAAAGTCAGTAGGCAAGCGAACCCGATTGCCAACTCAATCTGTTCCAACAAGCTAGCCTTCACAGAGGCCCTGGTTCCTGCCTGGGAAGCACAGTCTCCACAACCCAGCCCTCACTTGGGTATTAATCCTAATTTTCCTGTGCAACTGAAACATCCCCTCGTCCATACAGCGTACAAAAAGACAGTAGGCAAGCAATCCTGATGGCCCACTCAGTCTGTTTCACCAGGCTCGGCTTCATCGAGTCCGTAGTTCCTGCCTGGGAAGCCCAGCCTCCATAACCCTAAAGCTAATTTGGGTGTTAATGCTAATGTTCTTCTGCAATGGAAACATCCCCCCATGGATACGGTGTACTAAAACGGAGTAGGGAAGCCATCCTGGTGGCCCACTCAAGTCTGTTTCACCAAGCTAGGCTTCACAGAAGGTCTGGTTCCCTCCAGGGAAGCCTAGACTCCCCAACCTTACCCCTAACTAGAGTCTTGGCCCTAATTTTCTTGTCAACTGAAACTTTCCCCCGTCCAAACGGTGTACAAAAAGAAAGTAGGCAAGCTATCCCGATGGCCCACTCAGTCTGTTTCACCAAGCTAGGCTGCACCGAAGCCCAGGATCACGCTTGGGATCCGCAGTCTCCCCAACCCTAACCGTAACTTGAGTTTTAACACAAATTTTCTTGTGCAACTGAAACGATACCCCGTCCTTACAGTGCACAGAAAGCCAGTAGGCAAGCTATCCCGATGGCCCACTCAGTCTGTTTCACCAAGCTAGGCTACACCGACGCCCAGGATCCCACCTGGGAAGCCCAGTCTCCCCAACCCTAACCCTAACTTGAGTCTTAACCCTAATTTTCTTGTGCAAGTGAAACCTCCCCCCGTCCATACGGTTTAGAAAAAGTCAGTAGGCAAGCGAACCCGATTGCCAACTCAATCTGTTCCAACAAGCTAGCCTTCACAGAGGCCCTGGTTCCTGCCTGGGAAGCACAGTCTCCACAACCCAGCCCTCACTTGGGTATTAATCCTAATTTTCCTGTGCAACTGAAACATCCCCTCGTCCATACAGCGTACAAAAAGACAGTAGGCAAGCAATCCGGATGGCCCACTCAGTCTGTTTCACCAGGCTCGGCTTCATCGAGGCCGTAGTTCCTGCCTGGGAAGCCCAGCCTCCATAAACCTAACCCTAATTTTGGTGTTAATGCTAATGTTCTTCTGCAATGGAAAAATCCCCCCATGGATACGGTGTACTAAAACGGAGTAGGGAAGCCATCCTGGTGGCCCACTCAAGTCTGTTTCACCAAGCTAGGCTTCACAGAAGGTCTCGTTCCCTCCAGGGAAGCCTAGACTCCCCAACTTTACCCCTAACTAGAGTCTTGGCCCTAATTTTCTTGTCAACTGAAACATTCCCCCGTCCAAACGGTGTACAAAAAGAAAGTAGGCAAGCTATCCCGATGGCCCACTCAGTCTGTTTCACCAAGCTAGGCTGCACCGAAGCCCAGGATCACGCTTGGGATCCGCAGTCTCCCCAACCCTAACCCTTACTTGAGTTTTAACACAAATTTTCTTGTGCAACTGAAACGATACCCCGTCCTTACAGTGCACAGAAAGCCAGTAGGCAAGCTATCCCGATGGCCCACGCAGTCTGTTTCACCAAGCTAGGCTACACCGACTCCCAGGATCCCACCTGGGAAGCCCAGTCTCCCCAACCCTAACCCTAACTTGAGTCTTAACCCTAATTTTCTTGTGCAAATGAAACATCCCCCCGTCCATACGGTTTAGAAAAAGTCAGTAGGCAAGCCATCCCGATTGCCAACTCAATCTGTTCCAACAAGCTAGCCTTCACAGAGGCCCTGGTTGCTGCCTGGGAAGCACAGTCTCCCCAACCCAGCCCTCACTTGGGTATTAATCCTAATTTTCCTGTGCAACTGAAACATCCCCTCGTCCATACAGCGTACAAAAAGACAGTAGGCAAGCTATCCCGATGGCCCACTCAGTCTGTTTCACCAAGCTAGGCTACACCGACGCCCAGGATCCCACCTGGGAAGCTCAGTCTCCCCAACCCTAACCCTAACTTGAGTCTTAACCCTAATTTTCTTGTGCAAATGAAACATCCCCCCGTCCATACGGTTTAGAAAAAGTCAGTAGGCAAGCCATCCCGATTGCCAACTCAATGTGTTCCACCAAGCTAGCCTTCACAGAGGCCCTGGTTGCTACCTGGGAAGCACAGTCTCCCCAACCCAGCCCTAACTTGAGTCTTCTTAACCCTAATTTTCTTGTCCAAGTGAAACATCCCCCCGTCCATACGGTTTAGAAAAAGTCAGTAGGCAAGCGAACCCGATTGCCAACTCAATCTGTTCCAACAAGCTAGCCTTCACAGAGGCCCTGGTTTCTGCCTGGGAAGCACAGTCTCCACAACCCAGCCCTCACTTGGGTATTAATCCTAATTTTCCTGTGCAACTGAAACATCCCCTCGTCCATACAGCGTACAAAAAGACAGTAGGCAAGCAATCCTGATGGCCCACTCAGTCTGTTTCACCAGGCTCGGCTTCATCGAGTCCGTAGTTCCTGCCTGGGAAGCCCAGCCTCCATAACCCTAACGCTAATTTGGGTGTTAATGCTAATGTTCTTCTGCAATGGAAACATCCCCCCATGGATACGGTGTACTAAAACGGAGTAGGGAAGCCATCCTGGTGGCCCACTCAAGTCTGTTTCACCAAGCTAGGCTTCACAGAAGGTCTGGTTCCCTCCAGGGAAGCCTAGACTCCCCAACCTTACCCCTAACTAGAGTCTTGGCCCTAATTTTCTTGTCAACTGAAACATTCCCCCGTCCAAACGGTGTACAAAAAGAAAGTAGGCAAGCTATCCCGATGGCCCACTCAGTCTGTTTCACCAAGCTAGGCTGCACCGAAGCCCAGGATCACGCTTGGGATCCGCAGTCTCCCCAACCCTAACCGTAACTTGAGTTTTAACACAAATTTTCTTGTGCAACTGAAACGATACCCCGTCCTTACAGTGCACAGAAAGCCAGTAGGCAAGCTATCCCGATGGCCCACTCAGTCTGTTTCACCAAGCTAGGCTACACCGACGCCCAGGATCCCACCTGGGAAGCCCAGTCTCCCCAACCCTAACCCTAACTTGAGTCTTAACCCTAATTTTCTTGTGCAAGTGAAACATCCCCCCGTCCATACGGTTTAGAAAAAGTCAGTAGGCAAGCGAACCCGATTGCCAACACAATCTGTTCCAACAAGCTAGCCTTCACAGAGGCCCTGGTTCCTGCCTGGGAAGCACAGTCTCCACAACCCAGCCCTAACTTGAGTCTTCTTAACCCTAATTTTCTTGTGCAAGTGAAACATCCCCCCGTCCATACGGTTTAGAAAAAGTCAGTAGGCAAGCGAACCCGATTGCCAACTCAATCTGTTCCAACAAGCTAGCCTTCACAGAGGCCCTGGTTCCTGCCTGGGAAGCACAGTCTCCACAACCCAGCCCTCACTTGGGTATTAATCCTAATTTTCCAGTGCAACTGAAACATCCCCTCGTCCATACAGCGTACAAAAAGACAGTAGGCAAGCAATCCTGAATGGCCCACTCAGTCTGTTTCACCAGGTTCGGCTTCATCGAGGCCGTAGTTCCTGCCTGGGAAGCCCAGCCTCCATAACCCTAACCCTAACTTGGGTGTTAATGCTAATGTTCTTCTGCAATGGAAACATCCCCCCATGGATACGGTGTACTAAAACGGAGTAGGGAAGCCATCCTGGTGGCCCACTCAAGTCTGTTTCACCAAGCTATGCTTCACAGAAGGTCTGGTTCCCTCCAGGGAAGCCTAGACTCCCCAACCTTACCCCTAACTAGAGTCTTGGCCCTAATTTTCTTGTCAACTGAAACATTCCCCCATCCAAACGGTGTACAAAAAGAAAGTAGGCAAGCTATCCCGATGGCCCACTCAGTCTGTTTCACCAAGCTAGGCTGCACCGAAGCCCAGGATCCCGCCTGGGAAGCCCAGTCTCCCCAACCCTAACCCTAACTTGAGTTTTAACACAAATTTTCTTGTGCAACTGAAACGATACCCCGTCCTTACAGTGCACAGAAAGCCAGTAGGAAAGCTATCCCGATGGCCCACTCAGTCTGTTTCACCAAGCTAGGCTGCACCGAAGCCCAGGATCCCGCCTGGGAAGCCCAGTCTCCCCAACCCTAACCCTAACTTGAGTCTTAACCCTAATTTTCTTGTGCAAGTGAAACATCCCCCCGTCCATACGGTTTAGAAAAAGTCAGTAGGCAAGCCATCCCGACTGCCAACTCAATCTGTTCCACCAAGCTAGCCTTCACAGAGGCCCTGGTTGCTGCCTGGGAAGCACAGTCTCCCCAACCCAGCCCTAACTTGGGTATTAATCCTAATTTTCCTGTGCAACTGAAACATCCCCTCGTCCATACAGCGTACAAAAAGACAGTAGGCAAGCAATCCTGATGGCCCACTCAGTCTGTTTCACCAGGCTCGGCTTCATCGAGGCCGTAGTTCCTGCCTGGGAAGCCCAGCCTCCATAACCCTAACCCTAATTTGGGTCTTAATGCTAATGTTCTTCTGCAATGGAAACATCCCCCCATGGATACGGTGTACTAAAACGGAGTAGGGAAGCCATCCTGGTGGCCCATTCCAGTCTGTTTCACCAAGCTAGGCTTCACAGAGGGTCTGGTTCCCTCCAGGGAAGCCTAGCCTCCCCAACCTTACCCCTAACTAGAGTCTTGGCCCTAATTTTCTTGTGCAACTGAAACATTCCCCTGTCCAAACGGTGTACAAAAAGAAAGTAGGCAAGCTATCCCGATGGCCCACTCAGTCTTTTTCACCAAGCTAGGCTGCACCGAAGCCCAGGATCACGCTTCGGATCCGCAGTCTCCCCAACCCTAACCCTAACTTGAATTTTTACACAAATTTTCTTGTGCAACTGAAACGATACCCCGTCCTTACAGTGCACAGAAAGACAGTAGGAAAGCTATCCCGATGGCCCACTCAGTCTGTTTCACCAAGCTAGGCTGCACCGAAGCCCAGGCCTGGGAAGCCCAGTCTCCCCAACCCTAACCCTAACTTGAGTCTTAACCCTAATTTTCTTGTGCAAGTGAAACATCCCTCCGTCCATACGGTTTAGAAAAAGTCAGTAGGCAAGCCATCCCGATTGCCAACTCAATCTGTTCCACCAAGCTAGCCTTCACAGAGGCCCTGGTTGCTGCCTGGGAAGCACAGTCTCCCCAACCCAGCCCTCACTTGGGTATTAATCCTAATTTTCCTGTGCAACTGAAACATCCCCTTGTCCATACAGCGTACAAAAAGACAGTAGGCAAGCAATCCTGATGGCCCACTCAGTCTGTTTCACCAGGCTCGGCTTCATCGAGTCCGTAGTTCCTGCCTGGGAAGCCCAGCCTCCATAACCCTAACCCTAATTTGGGTCTTAATGCTAATATTCTTCTGCAATGGAAACATCCCCCCATGGATACGGTGTACTAAAACGGAGTAGGGAAGCCATCCTGTTGGGCCACTCAAGTCTATTTCACCAAGCTAGGCTTCACAGAGGGTCTGGTTCCCTGCAGGGAAGCCTAGCCTCCCCAACCTTACCCCTAACTAGAGTCTTGGCCCTAATTTTCTTGTGCAACTGAAACATTCCCCCGTCCAAACGGTGTACAAAAAGAAAGTAGGCAAGCTATCCTGATGGCCCACTCAGTCTGTTTCACCAAGCTAGGCTGCACCGAAGCCCAGGATCACGCTTGGGATCCGCAGTCTCCCCAACCCTAACCCTAACTTGAGTTTTAACACAAATTTTCTTGTGCAACTGAAACGATACCCCGTCCTTACAGTGCACAGAAAGCCAGTAGGAAAGCTATCCCGATGGCCCACTCAGTCTGTTTCACCAAGCTAGGCTACACCGAAGCCCAGGATCCCGCCTGGGAAGCCCAGTCTCCCCAACCCTAACCCTAACTTGAGTCTTAACCCTAATTTTCTTGTGCAAGTGAAACATCCCTCCGTCCATCCGGTTTAGAAAAAGTCAGTAGGCAAGCGAACCCGATTGCCAACTCAATCTGTTCCAACAAGCTAGCCTTCACAGAGGCCCTGGTTCCTGCCTGGGAAGCACAGTCTCCACAACCCAGCCCTAACTTGAGTCTTCTTAACCCTAATTTTCTTGTGCAAGTGAAACATCCCCCCGTCCATACGGTTTAGAAAAAGTCAGTAGGCAAGCGAACCCGATTGCCAACTCAATCTGTTCCAACAAGCTAGCCTTCACAGAGGCCCTGGTTCCTGCCTGGGAAGCACAGTCTCCACAACCCAGCCCTCACTTGGGTATTAATCCTAATTTTCCAGTGCAACTGAAACATCCCCTCGTCCATACAGCGTACAAAAAGACAGTAGGCAAGCAATCCTAAATGGCCCACTCAGTCTGTTTCACCAGGTTCGGCTTCATCGAG
The DNA here is from genome assembly GCF_057233095.1 of Heloderma suspectum. NCBI lineage: Eukaryota > Metazoa > Chordata > Lepidosauria > Squamata > Helodermatidae > Heloderma > Heloderma suspectum. Next base: position 145,757,072 of record NC_139459.1, read on the forward strand.
GCCGTAGTTCCTGCCTGGGAAGCCCAGCCTCCATAACCCTAACCCTAACTTGGGTGTTAATGCTAATGTTCTTCTGCAATGGAAACATCCCCCCATGGATACGGTGTACTAAAACGGAGTAGGGAAGCCATCCTGGTGGCCCACTCAAGTCTGTTTCACCAAGCTATGCTTCACAGAAGGTCTGGTTCCCTCCAGGGAAGCCTAGACTCCCCAACCTTACCCCTAACTAGAGTCTTGGCCCTAATTTTCTTGTCAACTGAAACATTCCCCCGTCCAAACGGTGTACAAAAAGAAAGTAGGCAAGCTATCCCGATGGCCCACTCGGTCTGTTTCACCAAGCTAGGCTGCACCGAAGCCCAGGATCACGCTTGGGATCCGCAGTCTCCCCAACCCTAACCCTTACTTGAGTTTTAACACAAATTTTCTTGTGCAACTGAAATGATACCCCGTCCTTACAGTGCACAGAAAGCCAGTAGGAAAGCTATCCCGATGGCCCACTCAGTCTTTTTCACCAAGCTAGGCTACACCGACGCCCATGATCCCGCCTGGGAAGCCCAGTCTCCCCAACCCTAACCCTAACTTGAGTCTTAACCCTAATTTTCTTGTGCAAGTGAAACATCCCTCCGTCCATACGGTTTAGAAAAAGTCAGTAGGCAAGCCATCCCGACTGCCAACTCAATCTGTTCCACCAAGCTAGCCTTCACAGAGGCCCTGGTTGCTGCCTGGGAAGCACAGTCTCCCCAACCCAGCCCTAACTTGGGTATTAATCCTAATTTTCCTGTGCAACTGAAACATCCCCTCGTCCATACAGCGTACAAAAAGACAGTAGGCAAGCAATCCTGATGGCCCACTCAGTCTGTTTCACCAGGCTCGGCTTCATCGAGGCCATAGTTCCTGCCTGGGAAGCCCAGCCTCCATAACCCTAACCCTAATTTGGGGCTTAATGCTAATGTTCTTCTGCAATGGAAACATCCCCCCATGGATACGGTGTACTAAAACGGAGTAGGGAAGCCATCCTGGTGGCCCATTCCAGTCTGTTTCACCAAGCTAGGCTTCACAGAGGGTCTGGTTCCCTCCAGGGAAGCCTAGCCTCCCCAACCTTACCCCTAACTAGAGTCTTGGCCCTAATTTTCTTGTGCAACTGAAACATTCCCCTGTCCAAACGGTGTACAAAAAGAAAGTAGGCAAGCTATCCCGATGTCCCACTCAGTCTTTTTCACCAAGCTAGGCTGCACCGAAGCCCAGGATCACGCTTCGGATCCGCAGTCTCCCCAACCCTAACCCTAACTTGAATTTTTACACAAATTTTCTTGTGCAACTGAAACGATACCCCGTCCTTACAGTGCACAGAAAGACAGTAGGAAAGCTATCCCGATGGCCCACTCAGTCTGTTTCACCAAGCTAGGCTACACCGAAGCCCAGGATCCCGCCTGGGAAGCCCAGTCTCCCCAACCCTAACCCTAACTTGAGTCTTAACCCTAATTTTCTTGTGCAAGTGAAACATCCCTCCGTCCATACGGTTTAGAAAAAGTCAGTAGGCAAGCCATCCCGATTGCCAACTCAATCTGTTCCAACAAGCTAGCCTTCACAGAGGCCCAGGTTGCTGCCTGGGAAGCACAGTCTCCCCAACCCAGCCCTCACTTGGGTATTAATCCTAATTTTCCTGTGCAACTGAAACATCCCCTCGTCCATACAGCGTACAAAAAGACAGTAGGCAAGCAATCCTGATGGCCCACTCAGTCTGTTTCACCAGGCTCGGCTTCATCGAGTCCGTAGTTCCTGCCTGGGAAGCCCAGCCTCCATAAACCTAACCCTAATTTGGGTCTTAATGCTAATATTCTTCTGCAATGGAAACATCCCCCCATGGATACGGTGTACTAAAACGGAGTAGGGAAGCCATCCTGTTGGGCCACTAAAGTCTATTTCACCAAGCTAGGCTTCACAGAGGGTCTGGTTCCCTCCAGGGAAGCCTAGCCTCCCCAACCTTACCCCTAACTAGAGTCTTGGCCCTAATTTTCTTGTGCAACTGAAACATTCCCCCGTCCAAACGGTGTACAAAAAGAAAGTAGGCAAGCTATCCCGATGGCCCACTCAGTCTGTTTCACCAAGCTAGGCTGCACCGAAGCCCAGGATCACGCTTGGGATCCGCAGTCTCCCCAACCCTAACCCTAACTTGAGTTTTAACACAAATTTTCTTGTGCAACTGAAACGATACCCCGTCCTTACAGTGCACAGAAAGCCAGTAGGCAAGCTATCCCGATGGCCCACTCAGTCTGTTTCACCAAGCTAGGCTACACCGACGCCCAGGATCCCACCTGGGAAGCCCAGTCTCCCCAACCCTAACCCTAACTTGAGTCTTAACCCTAATTTTCTTGTGCAAATGAAACATCCCCCCGTCCATACGGTTTAGAAAAAGTCAGTAGGCAAGCCATCCCGATTGCCAACTCAATGTGTTCCACCAAGCTAGCCTTCACAGAGGCCCTGGTTGCTACCTGGGAAGCACAGTCTCCCCAACCCAGCCCTAACTTGAGTCTTCTTAACCCTAATTTTCTTGTGCAAGTGAAACATCCCCCCGTCCATACGGTTTAGAAAAAGTCAGTAGGCAAGCGAACCCGATTGCCAACTCAATCTGTTCCAACAAGCTAGCCTTCACAGAGGCCCTGGTTCCTGCCTGGGAAGCACAGTCTCCACAACCCAGCCCTCACTTGGGTATTAATCCTAATTTTCCTGTGCAACTGAAACATCCCCTCGTCCATACAGCGTACAAAAAGACAGTAGGCAAGCAATCCTGATGGCCCACTCAGTCTGTTTCACCAGGCTCGGCTTCATCGAGTCCGTAGTTCCTGCCTGGGAAGCCCAGCCTCCATAACCCTAAAGCTAATTTGGGTGTTAATGCTAATGTTCTTCTGCAATGGAAACATCCCCCCATGGATACGGTGTACTAAAACGGAGTAGGGAAGCCATCCTGGTGGCCCACTCAAGTCTGTTTCACCAAGCTAGGCTTCACAGAAGGTCTGGTTCCCTCCAGGGAAGCCTAGCCTCCCCAACCTTACCCCTAACTAGAGTCTTGGCCCTAATTTTCTTGTCAACTGAAACTTTCCCCCGTCCAAACGGTGTACAAAAAGAAAGTAGGCAAGCTATCCCGATGGCCCACTCAGTCTGTTTCACCAAGCTAGGCTGCACCGAAGCCCAGGATCACGCTTGGGATCCGCAGTCTCCCCAACCCTAACCGTAACTTGAGTTTTAACACAAATTTTCTTGTGCAACTGAAACGATACCCCGTCCTTACAGTGCACAGAAAGCCAGTAGGCAAGCTATCCCGATGGCCCACTCAGTCTGTTTCACCAAGCTAGGCTACACCGACGCCCAGGATCCCACCTGGGAAGCCCAGTCTCCCCAACCCTAACCCTAACTTGAGTCTTAACCCTAATTTTCTTGTGCAAGTGAAACCTCCCCCCGTCCATACGGTTTAGAAAAAGTCAGTAGGCAAGCGAACCCGATTGCCAACTCAATCTGTTCCAACAAGCTAGCCTTCACAGAGGCCCTGGTTCCTGCCTGGGAAGCACAGTCTCCACAACCCAGCCCTCACTTGGGTATTAATCCTAATTTTCCTGTGCAACTGAAACATCCCCTCGTCCATACAGCGTACAAAAAGACAGTAGGCAAGCAATCCGGATGGCCCACTCAGTCTGTTTCACCAGGCTCGGCTTCATCGAGGCCGTAGTTCCTGCCTGGGAAGCCCAGCCTCCATAAACCTAACCCTAATTTTGGTGTTAATGCTAATGTTCTTCTGCAATGGAAAAATCCCCCCATGGATACGGTGTACTAAAACGGAGTAGGGAAGCCATCCTGGTGGCCCACTCAAGTCTGTTTCACCAAGCTAGGCTTCACAGAAGGTCTCGTTCCCTCCAGGGAAGCCTAGACTCCCCAACTTTACCCCTAACTAGAGTCTTGGCCCTAATTTTCTTGTCAACTGAAACATTCCCCCGTCCAAACGGTGTACAAAAAGAAAGTAGGCAAGCTATCCCGATGGCCCACTCAGTCTGTTTCACCAAGCTAGGCTGCACCGAAGCCCAGGATCACGCTTGGGATCCGCAGTCTCCCCAACCCTAACCCTTACTTGAGTTTTAACACAAATTTTCTTGTGCAACTGAAACGATACCCCGTCCTTACAGTGCACAGAAAGCCAGTAGGCAAGCTATCCCGATGGCCCACGCAGTCTGTTTCACCAAGCTAGGCTACACCGACTCCCAGGATCCCACCTGGGAAGCCCAGTCTCCCCAACCCTAACCCTAACTTGAGTCTTAACCCTAATTTTCTTGTGCAAATGAAACATCCCCCCGTCCATACGGTTTAGAAAAAGTCAGTAGGCAAGCCATCCCGATTGCCAACTCAATGTGTTCCACCAAGCTAGCCTTCACAGAGGCCCTGGTTGCTGCCTGGGAAGCACAGTCTCCCCAACCCAGCCCTAACTTGAGTCTTCTTAACCCTAATTTTCTTGTGCAAGTGAAACATCCCCCCGTCCATACGGTTTAGAAAAAGTCAGTTGGCAAGCGAACCCGATTGCCAACTCAATCTGTTCCAACAAGCTAGCCTTCACAGAGGCCCTGGTTCCTGCCTGGGAAGCACAGTCTCCACAACCCAGCCCTCACTTGGGTATTAATCCTAATTTTCCTGTGCAACTGAAACATCCCCTCGTCCATACAGCGTACAAAAAGACAGTAGGCAAGCAATCCTGATGGCCCACTCAGTCTGTTTCACCAGGCTCGGCTTCATCGAGTCCGTAGTTCCTGCCTGGGAAGCCCAGCCTCCATAACCCTAACGCTAATTTGGGTGTTAATGCTAATGTTCTTCTGCAATGGAAACATCCCCCCATGGATAAGGTGTACTAAAACGGAGTAGGGAAGCCATCCTGGTGGCCCACTCAAGTCTGTTTCACCAAGCTAGGCTTCACAGAAGGTCTGGTTCCCTCCAGGGAAGCCTAGACTCCCCAACCTTACCCCTAACTAGAGTCTTGGCCCTAATTTTCTTGTCAACTGAAACATTCCCCCGTCCAAACGGTGTACAAAAAGAAAGTAGGCAAGCTATCCCGATGGCCCACTCAGTCTGTTTCACCAAGCTAGGCTGCACCGAAGCCCAGGATCACGCTTGGGATCCGCAGTCTCCCCAACCCTAACCCTAACTTGAGTTTTAACACAAATTTTCTTGTGCAACTGAAACGATACCCCGTCCTTACAGTGCACAGAAAGCCAGTAGGCAAGCTATCCCGATGGCCCACTCAGTCTGTTTCACCAAGCTAGGCTACACCGACGCCCAGGATCCCACCTGGGAAGCCCAGTCTCCCCAACCCTAACCCTAACTTGAGTCTTAACCCTAATTTTCTTGTGCAAATGAAACATCCCCCCGTCCATACGGTTTAGAAAAAGTCAGTAGGCAAGCCATCCCGATTGCCAACTCAATGTGTTCCACCAAACTAGCCTTCACAGAGGCCCTGGTTGCTACCTGGGAAGCACAGTCTCCCCAACCCAGCCCTAACTTGAGTCTTCTTAACCCTAATTTTCTTGTGCAAGTGAAACATCCCCCCGTCCATACGGTTTAGAAAAAGTCAGTAGGCAAGCGAACCCGATTGCCAACTCAATCTGTTCCAACAAGCTAGCCTTCACAGAGGCCCTGGTTCCTGCCTGGGAAGCACAGTCTCCACAACCCAGCCCTCACTTGGGTATTAATCCTAATTTTCCTGTGCAACTGAAACATCCCCTCGTCCATACAGCGTACAAAAAGACAGTAGGCAAGCAATCCTGATGGCCCACTCAGTCTGTTTCACCAGGCTCGGCTTCATCGAGTCCGTAGTTCCTGCCTGGGAAGCCCAGCCTCCATAACCCTAACGCTAATTTGGGTGTTAATGCTAATGTTCTTCTGCAATGGAAACATCCCCCCATGGATACGGTGTACTAAAACGGAGTAGGGAAGCCATCCTGGTGGCCCACTCAAGTCTGTTTCACCAAGCTAGGCTTCACAGAAGGTCTGGTTCCCTCCAGGGAAGCCTAGACTCCCCAACCTTACCCCTAACTAGAGTCTTGGCCCTAATTTTCTTGTCAACTGAAACATTCCCCCGTCCAAACGGTGTACAAAAAGAAAGTAGGCAAGCTATCCCGATGGCCCACTCAGTCTGTTTCACCAAGCTAGGCTGCACCGAAGCCCAGGATCACGCTTGGGATCCGCAGTCTCCCCAACCCTAACCGTAACTTGAGTTTTAACACAAATTTTCTTGTGCAACTGAAACGATACCCCGTCCTTACAGTGCACAGAAAGCCAGTAGGCAAGCTATCCCGATGGCCCACTCAGTCTGTTTCACCAAGCTAGGCTACACCGACGCCCAGGATCCCACCTGGGAAGCCCAGTCTCCCCAACCCTAACCCTAACTTGAGTCTTAACCCTAATTTTCTTGTGCAAGTGAAACATCCCCCCGTCCATACGGTTTAGAAAAAGTCAGTAGGCAAGCGAACCCGATTGCCAACTCAATCTGTTCCAACAAGCTAGCCTTCACAGAGGCCCTGGTTCCTGCCTGGGAAGCACAGTCTCCACAACCCAGCCCTAACTTGAGTCTTCTTAACCCTAATTTTCTTGTGCAAGTGAAACATCCCCCCGTCCATACGGTTTAGAAAAAGTCAGTAGGCAAGCGAACCCGATTGCCAACTCAATCTGTTCCAACAAGCTAGCCTTCACAGAGGCCCTGGTTCCTGCCTGGGAAGCACAGTCTCCACAACCCAGCCCTCACTTGGGTATTAATCCTAATTTTCCAGTGCAACTGAAACATCCCCTCGTCCATACAGCGTACAAAAAGACAGTAGGCAAGCAATCCTGATGGCCCACTCAGTCTGTTTCACCAGGTTCGGCTTCATCGAGGCCGTAGTTCCTGCCTGGGAAGCCCAGCCTCCATAACCCTAACGCTAATTTGGGTGTTAATGCTAATGTTCTTCTGCAATGGAAACATCCCCCCATGGATACGGTGTACTAAAACGGAGTAGGGAAGCCATCCTGGTGGCCCACTCAAGTCTGTTTCACCAAGCTAGGCTTCACAGAAGGTCTGGTTCCCTCCAGGGAAGCCTAGACTCCCCAACCTTACCCCTAACTAGAGTCTTGGCCCTAATTTTCTTGTCAACTGAAACATTCCCCCGTCCAAACGGTGTACAAAAAGAAAGTAGGCAAGCTATCCCGATGGCCCACTCAGTCTGTTTCACCAAGCTAGGCTGCACCGAAGCCCAGGATCACGCTTGGGATCCGCAGTCTCCCCAACCCTAACCGTAACTTGAGTTTTAACACAAATTTTCTTGTGCAACTGAAACGATACCCCGTCCTTACAGTGCACAGAAAGCCAGTAGGCAAGCTATCCCGATGGCCCACTCAGTCTGTTTCACCAAGCTAGGCTACACCGACGCCCAGGATCCCACCTGGGAAGCCCAGTCTCCCCAACCCTAACCCTAACTTGAGTCTTAACCCTAATTTTCTTGTGCAAGTGAAACCTCCCCCCGTCCATACGGTTTAGAAAAAGTCAGTAGGCAAGCGAACCCGATTGCCAACTCAATCTGTTCCAACAAGCTAGCCTTCACAGAGGCCCTGGTTCCTGCCTGGGAAGCACAGTCTCCACAACCCAGCCCTCACTTGGGTATTAATCCTAATTTTCCTGTGCAACTGAAACATCCCCTCGTCCATACAGCGTACAAAAAGACAGTAGGCAAGCAATCCGGATGGCCCACTCAGTCTGTTTCACCAGGCTCGGCTTCATCGAGGCCGTAGTTCCTGCCTGGGAAGCCCAGCCTCCATAAACCTAACCCTAATTTTGGTGTTAATGCTAATGTTCTTCTGCAATGGAAAAATCCCCCCATGGATACGGTGTACTAAAACGGAGTAGGGAAGCCATCCTGGTGGCCCACTCAAGTCTGTTTCACCAAGCTAGGCTTCACAGAAGGTCTCGTTCCCTCCAGGGAAGCCTAGACTCCCCAACTTTACCCCTAACTAGAGTCTTGGCCCTAATTTTCTTGTCAACTGAAACATTCCCCCGTCCAAACGGTGTACAAAAAGAAAGTAGGCAAGCTATCCCGATGGCCCACTCAGTCTGTTTCACCAAGCTAGGCTGCACCGAAGCCCAGGATCACGCTTGGGATCCGCAGTCTCCCCAACCCTAACCCTAACTTGAGTTTTAACACAAATTTTCTTGTGCAACTGAAACGATACCCCGTCCTTACAGTGCACAGAAAGCCAGTAGGCAAGCTATCCCGATGGCCCACTCAGTCTGTTTCACCAAGCTAGGCTACACCGACTCCCAGGATCCCACCTGGGAAGCCCAGTCTCCCCAACCCTAACCCTAACTTGAGTCTTAACCCTAATTTTCTTGTGCAAATGAAACATCCCCCCGTCCATACGGTTTAGAAAAAGTCAGTAGGCAAGCCATCCCGATTGCCAACTCAATGTGTTCCACCAAGCTAGCCTTCACAGAGGCCCTGGTTGCTGCCTGGGAAGCACAGTCTCCCCAACCCAGCCCTAACTTGAGTCTTCTTAACCCTAATTTTCTTGTGCAAGTGAAACATCCCCCCGTCCATACGGTTTAGAAAAAGTCAGTAGGCAAGCGAACCCGATTGCCAACTCAATCTGTTCCAACAAGCTAGCCTTCACAGAGGCCCTGGTTCCTGCCTGGGAAGCACAGTCTCCACAACCCAGCCCTCACTTGGGTATTAATCCTAATTTTCCTGTGCAACTGAAACATCCCCTCGTCCATACAGCGTACAAAAAGACAGTAGGCAAGCAATCCTGATGGCCCACTCAGTCTGTTTCACCAGGCTCGGCTTCATCGAGTCCGTAGTTCCTGCCTGGGAAGCCCAGCCTCCATAACCCTAACGCTAATTTGGGTGTTAATGCTAATGTTCTTCTGCAATGGAAACATCCCCCCATGGATAAGGTGTACTAAAACGGAGTAGGGAAGCCATCCTGGTGGCCCACTCAAGTCTGTTTCACCAAGCTAGGCTTCACAGAAGGTCTGGTTCCCTCCAGGGAAGCCTAGACTCCCCAACCTTACCCCTAACTAGAGTCTTGGCCCTAATTTTCTTGTCAACTGAAACATTCCCCCGTCCAAACGGTGTACAAAAAGAAAGTAGGCAAGCTATCCCGATGGCCCACTCAGTCTGTTTCACCAAGCTAGGCTGCACCGAAGCCCAGGATCACGCTTGGGATCCGCAGTCTCCCCAACCCTAACCCTAACTTGAGTTTTAACACAAATTTTCTTGTGCAACTGAAACGATACCCCGTCCTTACAGTGCACAGAAAGCCAGTAGGCAAGCTATCCCGATGGCCCACTCAGTCTGTTTCACCAAGCTAGGCTACACCGACGCCCAGGATCCCACCTGGGAAGCCCAGTCTCCCCAACCCTAACCCTAACTTGAGTCTTAACCCTAATTTTCTTGTGCAAATGAAACATCCCCCCGTCCATACGGTTTAGAAAAAGTCAGTAGGCAAGCCATCCCGATTGCCAACTCAATGTGTTCCACCAAGCTAGCCTTCACAGAGGCCCTGGTTTCTACCTGGGAAGCACAGTCTCCCCAACCCAGCCCTAACTTGAGTCTTCTTAACCCTAATTTTCTTGTCCAAGTGAAACATCCCCCCGTCCATACGGTTTAGAAAAAGTCAGTAGGCAAGCGAACCCGATTGCCAACTCAATCTGTTCCAACAAGCTAGCCTTCACAGAGGCCCTGGTTCCTGCCTGGGAAGCACAGTCTCCACAACCCAGCCCTCACTTCGGTATTAATCCTAATTTTCCTGTGCAACTGAAACATCCCCTCGTCCATACAGCGTACAAAAAGACAGTAGGCAAGCAATCCTGATGGCCCACTCAGTCTGTTTCACCAGGCTCGGCTTCATCGAGTCCGTAGTTCCTGCCTGGGAAGCCCAGCCTCCATAACCCTAACGCTAATTTGGGTGTTAATGCTAATGTTCTTCTGCAATGGAAACATCCCCCCATGGATACGGTGTACTAAAACGGAGTAGGGAAGCCATCCTGGTGGCCCACTCAAGTCTGTTTCAACAAGCTAGGCTTCACAGAAGGTCTGGTTCCCTCCAGGGAAGCCTAGACTCCCCAACCTTACCCCTAACTAGAGTCTTGGCCCTAATTTTCTTGTCAACTGAAACATTCCCCCGTCCAAACGGTGTACAAAAAGAAAGTAGGCAAGCTATCCCGATGGCCCACTCAGTCTGTTTCACCAAGCTAGGCTGCACCGAAGCCCAGGATCACGCTTGGGATCCGCAGTCTCCCCAACCCTAACCGTAACTTGAGTTTTAACACAAATTTTCTTGTGCAACTGAAACGATACCCCGTCCTTACAGTGCACAGAAAGCCAGTAGGCAAGCTATCCCGATGGCCCACTCAGTCTGTTTCACCAAGCTAGGCTACACCGACGCCCAGGATCCCACCTGGGAAGCCCAGTCTCCCCAACCCTAACCCTAACTTGAGTCTTAACCCTAATTTTCTTGTGCAAGTGAAACATCCCCCCGTCCATACGGTTTAGAAAAAGTCAGTAGGCAAGCGAACCCGATTGCCAACTCAATCTGTTCCAACAAGCTAGCCTTCACAGAGGCCCTGGTTCCTGCCTGGGAAGCACAGTCTCCACAACCCAGCCCTAACTTGAGTCTTCTTAACCCTAATTTTCTTGTGCAAGTGAAACATCCCCCCGTCCATACGGTTTAGAAAAAGTCAGTAGGCAAGCGAACCCGATTGCCAACTCAATCTGTTCCAACAAGCTAGCCTTCACAGAGGCCCTGGTTCCTGCCTGGGAAGCACAGTCTCCACAACCCAGCCCTCACTTGGGTATTAATCCTAATTTTCCAGTGCAACTGAAACATCCCCTCGTCCATACAGCGTACAAAAAGACAGTAGGCAAGCAATCCTGATGGCCCACTCAGTCTGTTTCACCAGGTTCGGCTTCATCGAGGCCGTAGTTCCTGCCTGGGAAGCCCAGCCTCCATAACCCTAACCCTAACTTGGGTGTTAATGCTAATGTTCTTCTGCAATGGAAACATCCCCCCATGGATACGGTGTACTAAAACGGAGTAGGGAAGCCATCCTGGTGGCCCACTCAAGTCTGTTTCACCAAGCTATGCTTCACAGAAGGTCTGGTTCCCTCCAGGGAAGCCTAGACTCCCCAACCTTACCCCTAACTAGAGTCTTGGCCCTAATTTTCTTGTCAACTGAAACATTCCCCCATCCAAACGGTGTACAAAAAGAAAGTAGGCAAGCTATCCCGATGTCCCACTCAGTCTTTTTCACCAAGCTAGGCTGCACCGAAGCCCAGGATCACGCTTGGGATCCGCAGTCTCCCCAACCCTAACCCTTACTTGAGTTTTAACACAAATTTTCTTGTGCAACTGAAATGATACCCCGTCCTTACAGTGCACAGAAAGCCAGTAGGAAAGCTATCCCGATGGCCCACTCAGTCTTTTTCACCAAGCTAGGCTACACCGAAGCCCAGGATCCCGCCTGGGAAGCCCAGTCTCCCCAACCCTAACCCTAACTTGAGTCTTAACCCTAATTTTCTTGTGCAAGTGAAACATCCCTCCGTCCATACGGTTTAGAAAAAGTCAGTAGGCAAGCCATCCCGATTGCCAACTCAATCTGTTCCAACAAGCTAGCCTTCACAGAGGCCCAGGTTGCTGCCTGGGAAGCACAGTCTCCCCAACCCAGCCCTCACTTGGGTATTAATCCTAATTTTCCTGTGCAACTGAAACATCCCCTCGTCCATACAGCGTACAAAAAGACAGTAGGCAAGCAATCCTGATGGCCCACTCAGTCTGTTTCACCAGGCTCGGCTTCATCGAGTCCGTAGTTCCTGCCTGGGAAGCCCAGCCTCCATAAACCTAACCCTAATTTGGGTCTTAATGCTAATATTCTTCTGCAATGGAAACATCCCCCCATGGATACGGTGTACTAAAACGGAGTAGGGAAGCCATCCTGTTGGGCCACTCAAGTCTATTTCACCAAGCTAGGCTTCACAGAGGGTCTGGTTCCCTCCAGGGAAGCCTAGCCTCCCCAACCTTACCCCTAACTAGAGTCTTGGCCCTAATTTTCTTGTGCAACTGAAACATTCCCCCGTCCAAACGGTGTACAAAAAGAAAGTAGGCAAGCTATCCCGATGGCCCACTCAGTCTGTTTCACCAAGCTAGGCTGCACCGAAGCCCAGGATCACGCTTGGGATCCGCAGTCTCCCCAACCCTAACCCTAACTTGAGTTTTAACACAAATTTTCTTGTGCAACTGAAACGATACCCCGTCCTTACAGTGCACAGAAAGCCAGTAGGCAAGCTATCCCGATGGCCCACTCAGTCTGTTTCACCAAGCTAGGCTACACCGACGCCCAGGATCCCACCTGGGAAGCCCAGTCTCCCCAACCCTAACCCTAACTTGAGTCTTAACCCTAATTTTCTTGTGCAAATGAAACATCCCCCCGTCCATACGGTTTAGAAAAAGTCAGTAGGCAAGCCATCCCGATTGCCAACTCAATGTGTTCCACCAAGCTAGCCTTCACAGAGGCCCTGGTTGCTACCTGGGAAGCACAGTCTCCCCAACCCAGCCCTAACTTGAGTCTTCTTAACCCTAATTTTCTTGTGCAAGTGAAACATCCCCCCGTCCATACGGTTTAGAAAAAGTCAGTAGGCAAGCGAACCCGATTGCCAACTCAATCTGTTCCAACAAGCTAGCCTTCACAGAGGCCCTGGTTCCTGCCTGGGAAGCACAGTCTCCACAACCCAGCCCTCACTTGGGTATTAATCCTAATTTTCCTGTGCAACTGAAACATCCCCTCGTCCATACAGCGTACAAAAAGACAGTAGGCAAGCAATCCTGATGGCCCACTCAGTCTGTTTCACCAGGCTCGGCTTCATCGAGTCCGTAGTTCCTGCCTGGGAAGCCCAGCCTCCATAACCCTAACGCTAATTTGGGTGTTAATGCTAATGTTCTTCTGCAATGGAAACATCCCCCCATGGATACGGTGTACTAAAACGGAGTAGGGAAGCCATCCTGGTGGCCCACTCAAGTCTGTTTCACCAAGCTAGGCTTCACAGAAGGTCTGGTTCCCTCCAGGGAAGCCTAGACTCCCCAACCTTACCCCTAACTAGAGTCTTGGCCCTAATTTTCTTGTCAACTGAAACATTCCCCCGTCCAAACGGTGTACAAAAAGAAAGTAGGCAAGCTATCCCGATGGCCCACTCAGTCTGTTTCACCAAGCTAGGCTGCACCGAAGCCCAGGATCACGCTTGGGATCCGCAGTCTCCCCAACCCTAACCGTAACTTGAGTTTTAACACAAATTTTCTTGTGCAACTGAAACGATACCCCGTCCTTACAGTGCACAGAAAGCCAGTAGGCAAGCTATCCCGATGGCCCACTCAGTCTGTTTCACCAAGCTAGGCTACACCGACGCCCAGGATCCCACCTGGGAAGCCCAGTCTCCCCAACCCTAACCCTAACTTGAGTCTTAACCCTAATTTTCTTGTGCAAGTGAAACCTCCCCCCGTCCATACGGTTTAGAAAAAGTCAGTAGGCAAGCGAACCCGATTGCCAACTCAATCTGTTCCAACAAGCTAGCCTTCACAGAGGCCCTGGTTCCTGCCTGGGAAGCACAGTCTCCACAACCCAGCCCTCACTTGGGTATTAATCCTAATTTTCCTGTGCAACTGAAACATCCCCTCGTCCATACAGCGTACAAAAAGACAGTAGGCAAGCAATCCGGATGGCCCACTCAGTCTGTTTCACCAGGCTCGGCTTCATCGAGGCCGTAGTTCCTGCCTGGGAAGCCCAGCCTCCATAAACCTAACCCTAATTTGGGTCTTAATGCTAATGTTCTTCTTCAATGGAAAAATCCCCCCATGGATACGGTGTACTAAAACGGAGTAGGGAAGCCATCCTGGTGGCCCACTCAAGTCTGTTTCACCAAGCTAGGCTTCACAGAAGGTCTCGTTCCCTCCAGGGAAGCCTAGACTCCCCAACCTTACCCCTAACTAGAGTCTTGGCCCTAATTTTCTTGTCAACTGAAACATTCCCCCGTCCAAACGGTGTACAAAAAGAAAGTAGGCAAGCTATCCCGATGGCCCACTCAGTCTGTTTCACCAAGCTAGGCTGCACCGAAGCCCAGGATCACGCTTGGGATCCGCAGTCTCCCCAACCCTAACCCTTACTTGAGTTTTAACACAAATTTTCTTGTGCAACTGAAACGATACCCCGTCCTTACAGTGCACAGAAAGCCAGTAGGCAAGCTATCCCGATGGCCCACTCAGTCTGTTTCACCAAGCTAGGCTACACCGACGCCCAGGATCCCACCTGGGAAGCCCAGTCTCCCCAACCCTAACCCTAACTTGAGTCTTAACCCTAATTTTCTTGTGCAAGTGAAACCTCCCCCCGTCCATACGGTTTAGAAAAAGTCAGTAGGCAAGCGAACCCGATTGCCAACTCAATCTGTTCCAACAAGCTAGCCTTCACAGAGGCCCTGGTTCCTGCCTGGGAAGCACAGTCTCCACAACCCAGCCCTCACTTGGGTATTAATCCTAATTTTCCTGTGCAACTGAAACATCCCCTCGTCCATACAGCGTACAAAAAGACAGTAGGCAAGCAATCCGGATGGCCCACTCAGTCTGTTTCACCAGGCTCGGCTTCATCGAGGCCGTAGTTCCTGCCTGGGAAGCCCAGCCTCCATAAACCTAACCCTAATTTTGGTGTTAATGCTAATGTTCTTCTGCAATGGAAAAATCCCCCCATGGATACGGTGTACTAAAACGGAGTAGGGAAGCCATCCTGGTGGCCCACTCAAGTCTGTTTCACCAAGCTAGGCTTCACAGAAGGTCTCGTTCCCTCCAGGGAAGCCTAGACTCCCCAACTTTACCCCTAACTAGAGTCTTGGCCCTAATTTTCTTGTCAACTGAAACATTCCCCCGTCCAAACGGTGTACAAAAAGAAAGTAGGCAAGCTATCCCGATGGCCCACTCAGTCTGTTTCACCAAGCTAGGCTGCACCGAAGCCCAGGATCACGCTTGGGATCCGCAGTCTCCCCAACCCTAACCCTTACTTGAGTTTTAACACAAATTTTCTTGTGCAACTGAAACGATACCCCGTCCTTACAGTGCACAGAAAGCCAGTAGGCAAGCTATCCCGATGGCCCACGCAGTCTGTTTCACCAAGCTAGGCTACACCGACTCCCAGGATCCCACCTGGGAAGCCCAGTCTCCCCAACCCTAACCCTAACTTGAGTCTTAACCCTAATTTTCTTGTGCAAATGAAACATCCCCCCGTCCATACGGTTTAGAAAAAGTCAGTAGGCAAGCCATCCCGATTGCCAACTCAATGTGTTCCACCAAGCTAGCCTTCACAGAGGCCCTGGTTGCTGCCTGGGAAGCACAGTCTCCCCAACCCAGCCCTAACTTGAGTCTTCTTAACCCTAATTTTCTTGTGCAAGTGAAACATCCCCCCGTCCATACGGTTTAGAAAAAGTCAGTTGGCAAGCGAACCCGATTGCCAACTCAATCTGTTCCAACAAGCTAGCCTTCACAGAGGCCCTGGTTCCTGCCTGGGAAGCACAGTCTCCACAACCCAGCCCTCACTTGGGTATTAATCCTAATTTTCCTGTGCAACTGAAACATCCCCTCGTCCATACAGCGTACAAAAAGACAGTAGGCAAGCAATCCTGATGGCCCACTCAGTCTGTTTCACCAGGCTCGGCTTCATCGAGTCCGTAGTTCCTGCCTGGGAAGCCCAGCCTCCATAACCCTAACGCTAATTTGGGTGTTAATGCTAATGTTCTTCTGCAATGGAAACATCCCCCCATGGATAAGGTGTACTAAAACGGAGTAGGGAAGCCATCCTGGTGGCCCACTCAAGTCTGTTTCACCAAGCTAGGCTTCACAGAAGGTCTGGTTCCCTCCAGGGAAGCCTAGACTCCCCAACCTTACCCCTAACTAGAGTCTTGGCCCTAATTTTCTTGTCAACTGAAACATTCCCCCGTCCAAACGGTGTACAAAAAGAAAGTAGGCAAGCTATCCCGATGGCCCACTCAGTCTGTTTCACCAAGCTAGGCTGCACCGAAGCCCAGGATCACGCTTGGGATCCGCAGTCTCCCCAACCCTAACCCTAACTTGAGTTTTAACACAAATTTTCTTGTGCAACTGAAACGATACCCCGTCCTTACAGTGCACAGAAAGCCAGTAGGCAAGCTATCCCGATGGCCCACTCAGTCTGTTTCACCAAGCTAGGCTACACCGACGCCCAGGATCCCACCTGGGAAGCCCAGTCTCCCCAACCCTAACCCTAACTTGAGTCTTAACCCTAATTTTCTTGTGCAAATGAAACATCCCCCCGTCCATACGGTTTAGAAAAAGTCAGTAGGCAAGCCATCCCGATTGCCAACTCAATGTGTTCCACCAAACTAGCCTTCACAGAGGCCCTGGTTGCTACCTGGGAAGCACAGTCTCCCCAACCCAGCCCTAACTTGAGTCTTCTTAACCCTAATTTTCTTGTGCAAGTGAAACATCCCCCCGTCCATACGGTTTAGAAAAAGTCAGTAGGCAAGCGAACCCGATTGCCAACTCAATCTGTTCCAACAAGCTAGCCTTCACAGAGGCCCTGGTTCCTGCCTGGGAAGCACAGTCTCCACAACCCAGCCCTCACTTGGGTATTAATCCTAATTTTCCTGTGCAACTGAAACATCCCCTCGTCCATACAGCGTACAAAAAGACAGTAGGCAAGCAATCCTGATGGCCCACTCAGTCTGTTTCACCAGGCTCGGCTTCATCGAGTCCGTAGTTCCTGCCTGGGAAGCCCAGCCTCCATAACCCTAACGCTAATTTGGGTGTTAATGCTAATGTTCTTCTGCAATGGAAACATCCCCCCATGGATACGGTGTACTAAAACGGAGTAGGGAAGCCATCCTGGTGGCCCACTCAAGTCTGTTTCACCAAGCTAGGCTTCACAGAAGGTCTGGTTCCCTCCAGGGAAGCCTAGACTCCCCAACCTTACCCCTAACTAGAGTCTTGGCCCTAATTTTCTTGTCAACTGAAACATTCCCCCGTCCAAACGGTGTACAAAAAGAAAGTAGGCAAGCTATCCCGATGGCCCACTCAGTCTGTTTCACCAAGCTAGGCTGCACCGAAGCCCAGGATCACGCTTGGGATCCGCAGTCTCCCCAACCCTAACCGTAACTTGAGTTTTAACACAAATTTTCTTGTGCAACTGAAACGATACCCCGTCCTTACAGTGCACAGAAAGCCAGTAGGCAAGCTATCCCGATGGCCCACTCAGTCTGTTTCACCAAGCTAGGCTACACCGACGCCCAGGATCCCACCTGGGAAGCCCAGTCTCCCCAACCCTAACCCTAACTTGAGTCTTAACCCTAATTTTCTTGTGCAAGTGAAACATCCCCCCGTCCATACGGTTTAGAAAAAGTCAGTAGGCAAGCGAACCCGATTGCCAACTCAATCTGTTCCAACAAGCTAGCCTTCACAGAGGCCCTGGTTCCTGCCTGGGAAGCACAGTCTCCACAACCCAGCCCTAACTTGAGTCTTCTTAACCCTAATTTTCTTGTGCAAGTGAAACATCCCCCCGTCCATACGGTTTAGAAAAAGTCAGTAGGCAAGCGAACCCGATTGCCAACTCAATCTGTTCCAACAAGCTAGCCTTCACAGAGGCCCTGGTTCCTGCCTGGGAAGCACAGTCTCCACAACCCAGCCCTCACTTGGGTATTAATCCTAATTTTCCAGTGCAACTGAAACATCCCCTCGTCCATACAGCGTACAAAAAGACAGTAGGCAAGCAATCCTGAATGGCCCACTCAGTCTGTTTCACCAGGTTCGGCTTCATCGAGGCCGTAGTTCCTGCCTGGGAAGCCCAGCCTCCATAACCCTAACCCTAACTTGGGTGTTAATGCTAATGTTCTTCTGCAATGGAAACATCCCCCCATGGATACGGTGTACTAAAACGGAGTAGGGAAGCCATCCTGGTGGCCCACTCAAGTCTGTTTCACCAAGCTATGCTTCACAGAAGGTCTGGTTCCCTCCAGGGAAGCCTAGACTCCCCAACCTTACCCCTAACTAGAGTCTTGGCCCTAATTTTCTTGTCAACTGAAACATTCCCCCATCCAAACGGTGTACAAAAAGAAAGTAGGCAAGCTATCCCGATGGCCCACTCAGTCTGTTTCACCAAGCTAGGCTGCACCGAAGCCCAGGATCCCGCCTGGGAAGCCCAGTCTCCCCAACCCTAACCCTAACTTGAGTTTTAACACAAATTTTCTTGTGCAACTGAAACGATACCCCGTCCTTACAGTGCACAGAAAGCCAGTAGGAAAGCTATCCCGATGGCCCACTCAGTCTGTTTCACCAAGCTAGGCTGCACCGAAGCCCAGGATCCCGCCTGGGAAGCCCAGTCTCCCCAACCCTAACCCTAACTTGAGTCTTAACCCTAATTTTCTTGTGCAAGTGAAACATCCC
This sequence comes from Heloderma suspectum, assembly GCF_057233095.1. NCBI lineage: Eukaryota > Metazoa > Chordata > Lepidosauria > Squamata > Helodermatidae > Heloderma > Heloderma suspectum. The sequence continues at coordinate 145,775,579 of NC_139459.1, forward strand.
CCCGTCCATACGGTTTAGAAAAAGTCAGTAGGCAAGCCATCCCGACTGCCAACTCAATCTGTTCCACCAAGCTAGCCTTCACAGAGGCCCTGGTTGCTGCCTGGGAAGCACAGTCTCCCCAACCCAGCCCTAACTTGGGTATTAATCCTAATTTTCCTGTGCAACTGAAACATCCCCTCGTCCATACAGCGTACAAAAAGACAGTAGGCAAGCAATCCTGATGGCCCACTCAGTCTGTTTCACCAGGCTCGGCTTCATCGAGGCCGTAGTTCCTGCCTGGGAAGCCCAGCCTCCATAACCCTAACCCTAATTTGGGTCTTAATGCTAATGTTCTTCTGCAATGGAAACATCCCCCCATGGATACGGTGTACTAAAACGGAGTAGGGAAGCCATCCTGGTGGCCCATTCCAGTCTGTTTCACCAAGCTAGGCTTCACAGAGGGTCTGGTTCCCTCCAGGGAAGCCTAGCCTCCCCAACCTTACCCCTAACTAGAGTCTTGGCCCTAATTTTCTTGTGCAACTGAAACATTCCCCTGTCCAAACGGTGTACAAAAAGAAAGTAGGCAAGCTATCCCGATGGCCCACTCAGTCTTTTTCACCAAGCTAGGCTGCACCGAAGCCCAGGATCACGCTTCGGATCCGCAGTCTCCCCAACCCTAACCCTAACTTGAATTTTTACACAAATTTTCTTGTGCAACTGAAACGATACCCCGTCCTTACAGTGCACAGAAAGACAGTAGGAAAGCTATCCCGATGGCCCACTCAGTCTGTTTCACCAAGCTAGGCTGCACCGAAGCCCAGGATCCCGCCTGGGAAGCCCAGTCTCCCCAACCCTAACCCTAACTTGAGTCTTAACCCTAATTTTCTTGTGCAAGTGAAACATCCCTCCGTCCATACGGTTTAGAAAAAGTCAGTAGGCAAGCCATCCCGATTGCCAACTCAATCTGTTCCACCAAGCTAGCCTTCACAGAGGCCCTGGTTGCTGCCTGGGAAGCACAGTCTCCCCAACCCAGCCCTCACTTGGGTATTAATCCTAATTTTCCTGTGCAACTGAAACATCCCCTTGTCCATACAGCGTACAAAAAGACAGTAGGCAAGCAATCCTGATGGCCCACTCAGTCTGTTTCACCAGGCTCGGCTTCATCGAGTCCGTAGTTCCTGCCTGGGAAGCCCAGCCTCCATAACCCTAACCCTAATTTGGGTCTTAATGCTAATATTCTTCTGCAATGGAAACATCCCCCCATGGATACGGTGTACTAAAACGGAGTAGGGAAGCCATCCTGTTGGGCCACTCAAGTCTATTTCACCAAGCTAGGCTTCACAGAGGGTCTGGTTCCCTGCAGGGAAGCCTAGCCTCCCCAACCTTACCCCTAACTAGAGTCTTGGCCCTAATTTTCTTGTGCAACTGAAACATTCCCCCGTCCAAACGGTGTACAAAAAGAAAGTAGGCAAGCTATCCTGATGGCCCACTCAGTCTGTTTCACCAAGCTAGGCTGCACCGAAGCCCAGGATCACGCTTGGGATCCGCAGTCTCCCCAACCCTAACCCTAACTTGAGTTTTAACACAAATTTTCTTGTGCAACTGAAACGATACCCCGTCCTTACAGTGCACAGAAAGCCAGTAGGAAAGCTATCCCGATGGCCCACTCAGTCTGTTTCACCAAGCTAGGCTACACCGAAGCCCAGGATCCCGCCTGGGAAGCCCAGTCTCCCCAACCCTAACCCTAACTTGAGTCTTAACCCTAATTTTCTTGTGCAAGTGAAACATCCCTCCGTCCATCCGGTTTAGAAAAAGTCAGTAGGCAAGCGAACCCGATTGCCAACTCAATCTGTTCCAACAAGCTAGCCTTCACAGAGGCCCTGGTTCCTGCCTGGGAAGCACAGTCTCCACAACCCAGCCCTAACTTGAGTCTTCTTAACCCTAATTTTCTTGTGCAAGTGAAACATCCCCCCGTCCATACGGTTTAGAAAAAGTCAGTAGGCAAGCGAACCCGATTGCCAACTCAATCTGTTCCAACAAGCTAGCCTTCACAGAGGCCCTGGTTCCTGCCTGGGAAGCACAGTCTCCACAACCCAGCCCTCACTTGGGTATTAATCCTAATTTTCCAGTGCAACTGAAACATCCCCTCGTCCATACAGCGTACAAAAAGACAGTAGGCAAGCAATCCTAAATGGCCCACTCAGTCTGTTTCACCAGGTTCGGCTTCATCGAGGCCGTAGTTCCTGCCTGGGAAGCCCAGCCTCCATAACCCTAACCCTAACTTGGGTGTTAATGCTAATGTTCTTCTGCAATGGAAACATCCCCCCATGGATACGGTGTACTAAAACGGAGTAGGGAAGCCATCCTGGTGGCCCACTCAAGTCTGTTTCACCAAGCTATGCTTCACAGAAGGTCTGGTTCCCTCCAGGGAAGCCTAGACTCCCCAACCTTACCCCTAACTAGAGTCTTGGCCCTAATTTTCTTGTCAACTGAAACATTCCCCCGTCCAAACGGTGTACAAAAAGAAAGTAGGCAAGCTATCCCGATGGCCCACTCAGTCTGTTTCACCAAGCTAGGCTGCACCGAAGCCCAGGATCACGCTTGGGATCCGCAGTCTCCCCAACCCTAACCCTTACTTGAGTTTTAACACAAATTTTCTTGTGCAACTGAAATGATACCCCGTCCTTACAGTGCACAGAAAGCCAGTAGGAAAGCTATCCCGATGGCCCACTCAGTCTTTTTCACCAAGCTAGGCTACACCGACGCCCATGATCCCGCCTGGGAAGCCCAGTCTCCCCAACCCTAACCCTAACTTGAGTCTTAACCCTAATTTTCTTGTGCAAGTGAAACATCCCTCCGTCCATACGGTTTAGAAAAAGTCAGTAGGCAAGCCATCCCGACTGCCAACTCAATCTGTTCCACCAAGCTAGCCTTCACAGAGGCCCTGGTTGCTGCCTGGGAAGCACAGTCTCCCCAACCCAGCCCTAACTTGGGTATTAATCCTAATTTTCCTGTGCAACTGAAACATCCCCTCGTCCATACAGCGTACAAAAAGACAGTAGGCAAGCAATCCTGATGGCCCACTCAGTCTGTTTCACCAGGCTCGGCTTCATCGAGGCCATAGTTCCTGCCTGGGAAGCCCAGCCTCCATAACCCTAACCCTAATTTGGGGCTTAATGCTAATGTTCTTCTGCAATGGAAACATCCCCCCATGGATACGGTGTACTAAAACGGAGTAGGGAAGCCATCCTGGTGGCCCATTCCAGTCTGTTTCACCAAGCTAGGCTTCACAGAGGGTCTGGTTCCCTCCAGGGAAGCCTAGCCTCCCCAACCTTACCCCTAACTAGAGTCTTGGCCCTAATTTTCTTGTGCAACTGAAACATTCCCCTGTCCAAACGGTGTACAAAAAGAAAGTAGGCAAGCTATCCCGATGTCCCACTCAGTCTTTTTCACCAAGCTAGGCTGCACCGAAGCCCAGGATCACGCTTCGGATCCGCAGTCTCCCCAACCCTAACCCTAACTTGAATTTTTACACAAATTTTCTTGTGCAACTGAAACGATACCCCGTCCTTACAGTGCACAGAAAGACAGTAGGAAAGCTATCCCGATGGCCCACTCAGTCTGTTTCACCAAGCTAGGCTACACCGAAGCCCAGGATCCCGCCTGGGAAGCCCAGTCTCCCCAACCCTAACCCTAACTTGAGTCTTAACCCTAATTTTCTTGTGCAAGTGAAACATCCCTCCGTCCATACGGTTTAGAAAAAGTCAGTAGGCAAGCCATCCCGATTGCCAACTCAATCTGTTCCAACAAGCTAGCCTTCACAGAGGCCCAGGTTGCTGCCTGGGAAGCACAGTCTCCCCAACCCAGCCCTCACTTGGGTATTAATCCTAATTTTCCTGTGCAACTGAAACATCCCCTCGTCCATACAGCGTACAAAAAGACAGTAGGCAAGCAATCCTGATGGCCCACTCAGTCTGTTTCACCAGGCTCGGCTTCATCGAGTCCGTAGTTCCTGCCTGGGAAGCCCAGCCTCCATAAACCTAACCCTAATTTGGGTCTTAATGCTAATATTCTTCTGCAATGGAAACATCCCCCCATGGATACGGTGTACTAAAACGGAGTAGGGAAGCCATCCTGTTGGGCCACTAAAGTCTATTTCACCAAGCTAGGCTTCACAGAGGGTCTGGTTCCCTCCAGGGAAGCCTAGCCTCCCCAACCTTACCCCTAACTAGAGTCTTGGCCCTAATTTTCTTGTGCAACTGAAACATTCCCCCGTCCAAACGGTGTACAAAAAGAAAGTAGGCAAGCTATCCCGATGGCCCACTCAGTCTGTTTCACCAAGCTAGGCTGCACCGAAGCCCAGGATCACGCTTGGGATCCGCAGTCTCCCCAACCCTAACCCTAACTTGAGTTTTAACACAAATTTTCTTGTGCAACTGAAACGATACCCCGTCCTTACAGTGCACAGAAAGCCAGTAGGCAAGCTATCCCGATGGCCCACTCAGTCTGTTTCACCAAGCTAGGCTACACCGACGCCCAGGATCCCACCTGGGAAGCCCAGTCTCCCCAACCCTAACCCTAACTTGAGTCTTAACCCTAATTTTCTTGTGCAAATGAAACATCCCCCCGTCCATACAGTTTAGAAAAAGTCAGTAGGCAAGCCATCCCGATTGCCAACTCAATGTGTTCCACCAAGCTAGCCTTCACAGAGGCCCTGGTTGCTACCTGGGAAGCACAGTCTCCCCAACCCAGCCCTAACTTGAGTCTTCTTAACCCTAATTTTCTTGTGCAAGTGAAACATCCCCCCGTCCATACGGTTTAGAAAAAGTCAGTAGGCAAGCGAACCCGATTGCCAACTCAATCTGTTCCAACAAGCTAGCCTTCACAGAGGCCCTGGTTCCTGCCTGGGAAGCACAGTCTCCACAACCCAGCCCTCACTTGGGTATTAATCCTAATTTTCCTGTGCAACTGAAACATCCCCTCGTCCATACAGCGTACAAAAAGACAGTAGGCAAGCAATCCTGATGGCCCACTCAGTCTGTTTCACCAGGCTCGGCTTCATCGAGTCCGTAGTTCCTGCCTGGGAAGCCCAGCCTCCATAACCCTAAAGCTAATTTGGGTGTTAATGCTAATGTTCTTCTGCAATGGAAACATCCCCCCATGGATACGGTGTACTAAAACGGAGTAGGGAAGCCATCCTGGTGGCCCACTCAAGTCTGTTTCACCAAGCTAGGCTTCACAGAAGGTCTGGTTCCCTCCAGGGAAGCCTAGACTCCCCAACCTTACCCCTAACTAGAGTCTTGGCCCTAATTTTCTTGTCAACTGAAACATTCCCCCGTCCAAACGGTGTACAAAAAGAAAGTAGGCAAGCTATCCCGATGGCCCACTCAGTCTGTTTCACCAAGCTAGGCTGCACCGAAGCCCAGGATCACGCTTGGGATCCGCAGTCTCCCCAACCCTAACCGTAACTTGAGTTTTAACACAAATTTTCTTGTGCAACTGAAACGATACCCCGTCCTTACAGTGCACAGAAAGCCAGTAGGCAAGCTATCCCGATGGCCCACTCAGTCTGTTTCACCAAGCTAGGCTACACCGACGCCCAGGATCCCACCTGGGAAGCCCAGTCTCCCCAACCCTAACCCTAACTTGAGTCTTAACCCTAATTTTCTTGTGCAAGTGAAACCTCCCCCCGTCCATACGGTTTAGAAAAAGTCAGTAGGCAAGCGAACCCGATTGCCAACTCAATCTGTTCCAACAAGCTAGCCTTCACAGAGGCCCTGGTTCCTGCCTGGGAAGCACAGTCTCCACAACCCAGCCCTCACTTGGGTATTAATCCTAATTTTCCTGTGCAACTGAAACATCCCCTCGTCCATACAGCGTACAAAAAGACAGTAGGCAAGCAATCCGGATGGCCCACTCAGTCTGTTTCACCAGGCTCGGCTTCATCGAGGCCGTAGTTCCTGCCTGGGAAGCCCAGCCTCCATAAACCTAACCCTAATTTTGGTGTTAATGCTAATGTTCTTCTGCAATGGAAAAATCCCCCCATGGATACGGTGTACTAAAACGGAGTATGGAAGCCATCCTGGTGGCCCACTCAAGTCTGTTTCACCAAGCTAGGCTTCACAGAAGGTCTCGTTCCCTCCAGGGAAGCCTAGACTCCCCAACTTTACCCCTAACTAGAGTCTTGGCCCTAATTTTCTTGTCAACTGAAACATTCCCCCGTCCAAACGGTGTACAAAAAGAAAGTAGGCAAGCTATCCCGATGGCCCACTCAGTCTGTTTCACCAAGCTAGGCTGCACCGAAGCCCAGGATCACGCTTGGGATCCGCAGTCTCCCCAACCCTAACCCTTACTTGAGTTTTAACACAAATTTTCTTGTGCAACTGAAACGATACCCCGTCCTTACAGTGCACAGAAAGCCAGTAGGCAAGCTATCCCGATGGCCCACGCAGTCTGTTTCACCAAGCTAGGCTACACCGACTCCCAGGATCCCACCTGGGAAGCCCAGTCTCCCCAACCCTAACCCTAACTTGAGTCTTAACCCTAATTTTCTTGTGCAAATGAAACATCCCCCCGTCCATACGGTTTAGAAAAAGTCAGTAGGCAAGCCATCCCGATTGCCAACTCAATGTGTTCCACCAAGCTAGCCTTCACAGAGGCCCTGGTTGCTGCCTGGGAAGCACAGTCTCCCCAACCCAGCCCTAACTTGAGTCTTCTTAACCCTAATTTTCTTGTGCAAGTGAAACATCCCCCCGTCCATACGGTTTAGAAAAAGTCAGTTGGCAAGCGAACCCGATTGCCAACTCAATCTGTTCCAACAAGCTAGCCTTCACAGAGGCCCTGGTTCCTGCCTGGGAAGCACAGTCTCCACAACCCAGCCCTCACTTGGGTATTAATCCTAATTTTCCTGTGCAACTGAAACATCCCCTCGTCCATACAGCGTACAAAAAGACAGTAGGCAAGCAATCCTGATGGCCCACTCAGTCTGTTTCACCAGGCTCGGCTTCATCGAGTCCGTAGTTCCTGCCTGGGAAGCCCAGCCTCCATAACCCTAACGCTAATTTGGGTGTTAATGCTAATGTTCTTCTGCAATGGAAACATCCCCCCATGGATAAGGTGTACTAAAACGGAGTAGGGAAGCCATCCTGGTGGCCCACTCAAGTCTGTTTCACCAAGCTAGGCTTCACAGAAGGTCTGGTTCCCTCCAGGGAAGCCTAGACTCCCCAACCTTACCCCTAACTAGAGTCTTGGCCCTAATTTTCTTGTCAACTGAAACATTCCCCCGTCCAAACGGTGTACAAAAAGAAAGTAGGCAAGCTATCCCGATGGCCCACTCAGTCTGTTTCACCAAGCTAGGCTGCACCGAAGCCCAGGATCACGCTTGGGATCCGCAGTCTCCCCAACCCTAACCCTAACTTGAGTTTTAACACAAATTTTCTTGTGCAACTGAAACGATACCCCGTCCTTACAGTGCACAGAAAGCCAGTAGGCAAGCTATCCCGATGGCCCACTCAGTCTGTTTCACCAAGCTAGGCTACACCGACGCCCAGGATCCCACCTGGGAAGCCCAGTCTCCCCAACCCTAACCCTAACTTGAGTCTTAACCCTAATTTTCTTGTGCAAGTGAAACATCCCCCCGTCCATACGGTTTAGAAAAAGTCAGGAGGCAAGCCATCCCGACTGCCAACTCAATCTGTTCCACCAAGCTAGCCTTCACAGAGGCCCTGGTTGCTGCCTGGGAAGCACAGTCTCCCCAACCCAGCCCTAACTTGGGTATTAATCCTAATTTTCCTGTGCAACTGAAACATCCCCTCGTCCATACAGCGTACAAAAAGACAGTAGGCAAGCAATCCTGATGGCCCACTCAGTCTGTTTCACCAGGCTCGGCTTCATCGAGGCCGTAGTTCCTGCCTGGGAAGCCCAGCCTCCATAACCCTAACCCTAATTTGGGTCTTAATGCTAATGTTCTTCTGCAATGGAAACATCCCCCCATGGATACGGTGTACTAAAACGGAGTAGGGAAGCCATCCTGGTGGCCCATTCCAGTCTGTTTCACCAAGCTAGGCTTCACAGAGGGTCTGGTTCCCTCCAGGGAAGCCTAGCCTCCCCAACCTTACCCCTAACTAGAGTCTTGGCCCTAATTTTCTTGTGCAACTGAAACATTCCCCTGTCCAAACGGTGTACAAAAAGAAAGTAGGCAAGCTATCCCGATGGCCCACTCAGTCTTTTTCACCAAGCTAGGCTGCACCGAAGCCCAGGATCACGCTTCGGATCCGCAGTCTCCCCAACCCTAACCCTAACTTGAATTTTTACACAAATTTTCTTGTGCAACTGAAACGATACCCCGTCCTTACAGTGCACAGAAAGACAGTAGGAAAGCTATCCCGATGGCCCACTCAGTCTGTTTCACCAAGCTAGGCTACACCGAAGCCCAGGATCCCGCCTGGGAAGCCCAGTCTCCCCAACCCTAACCCTAACTTGAGTCTTAACCCTAATTTTCTTGTGCAAGTGAAACATCCCTCCGTCCATACGGTTTAGAAAAAGTCAGTAGGCAAGCCATCCCGATTGCCAACTCAATCTGTTCCAACAAGCTAGCCTTCACAGAGGCCCTGGTTGCTGCCTGGGAAGCACAGTCTCCCCAACCCAGCCCTCACTTGGGTATTAATCCTAATTTTCCTGTGCAACTGAAACATCCCCTCGTCCATACAGCGTACAAAAAGACAGTAGGCAAGCTATCCCGATGGCCCACTCAGTCTGTTTCACCAAGCTAGGCTACACCGACGCCCAGGATCCCACCTGGGAAGCTCAGTCTCCCCAACCCTAACCCTAACTTGAGTCTTAACCCTAATTTTCTTGTGCAAATGAAACATCCCCCCGTCCATACGGTTTAGAAAAAGTCAGTAGGCAAGCCATCCCGATTGCCAACTCAATGTGTTCCACCAAGCTAGCCTTCACAGAGGCCCTGGTTGCTACCTGGGAAGCACAGTCTCCCCAACCCAGCCCTAACTTGAGTCTTCTTAACCCTAATTTTCTTGTCCAAGTGAAACATCCCCCCGTCCATACGGTTTAGAAAAAGTCAGTAGGCAAGCGAACCCGATTGCCAACTCAATCTGTTCCAACAAGCTAGCCTTCACAGAGGCCCTGGTTTCTGCCTGGGAAGCACAGTCTCCACAACCCAGCCCTCACTTGGGTATTAATCCTAATTTTCCTGTGCAACTGAAACATCCCCTCGTCCATACAGCGTACAAAAAGACAGTAGGCAAGCAATCCTGATGGCCCACTCAGTCTGTTTCACCAGGCTCGGCTTCATCGAGTCCGTAGTTCCTGCCTGGGAAGCCCAGCCTCCATAACCCTAACGCTAATTTGGGTGTTAATGCTAATGTTCTTCTGCAATGGAAACATCCCCCCATGGATACGGTGTACTAAAACGGAGTAGGGAAGCCATCCTGGTGGCCCACTCAAGTCTGTTTCACCAAGCTAGGCTTCACAGAAGGTCTGGTTCCCTCCAGGGAAGCCTAGACTCCCCAACCTTACCCCTAACTAGAGTCTTGGCCCTAATTTTCTTGTCAACTGAAACATTCCCCCGTCCAAACGGTGTACAAAAAGAAAGTAGGCAAGCTATCCCGATGGCCCACTCAGTCTGTTTCACCAAGCTAGGCTGCACCGAAGCCCAGGATCACGCTTGGGATCCGCAGTCTCCCCAACCCTAACCGTAACTTGAGTTTTAACACAAATTTTCTTGTGCAACTGAAACGATACCCCGTCCTTACAGTGCACAGAAAGCCAGTAGGCAAGCTATCCCGATGGCCCACTCAGTCTGTTTCACCAAGCTAGGCTACACCGACGCCCAGGATCCCACCTGGGAAGCCCAGTCTCCCCAACCCTAACCCTAACTTGAGTCTTAACCCTAATTTTCTTGTGCAAGTGAAACATCCCCCCGTCCATACGGTTTAGAAAAAGTCAGTAGGCAAGCGAACCCGATTGCCAACTCAATCTGTTCCAACAAGCTAGCCTTCACAGAGGCCCTGGTTCCTGCCTGGGAAGCACAGTCTCCACAACCCAGCCCTAACTTGAGTCTTCTTAACCCTAATTTTCTTGTGCAAGTGAAACATCCCCCCGTCCATACGGTTTAGAAAAAGTCAGTAGGCAAGCGAACCGATTGCCAACTCAATCTGTTCCAACAAGCTAGCCTTCACAGAGGCCCTGGTTCCTGCCTGGGAAGCACAGTCTCCACAACCCAGCCCTCACTTGGGTATTAATCCTAATTTTCCAGTGCAACTGAAACATCCCCTCGTCCATACAGCGTACAAAAAGACAGTAGGCAAGCAATCCTGAATGGCCCACTCAGTCTGTTTCACCAGGTTCGGCTTCATCGAGGCCGTAGTTCCTGCCTGGGAAGCCCAGCCTCCATAACCCTAACCCTAACTTGGGTGTTAATGCTAATGTTCTTCTGCAATGGAAACATCCCCCCATGGATACGGTGTACTAAAACGGAGTAGGGAAGCCATCCTGGTGGCCCACTCAAGTCTGTTTCACCAAGCTATGCTTCACAGAAGGTCTGGTTCCCTCCAGGGAAGCCTAGACTCCCCAACCTTACCCCTAACTAGAGTCTTGGCCCTAATTTTCTTGTCAACTGAAACATTCCCCCATCCAAACGGTGTACAAAAAGAAAGTAGGCAAGCTATCCCGATGGCCCACTCAGTCTGTTTCACCAAGCTAGGCTGCACCGAAGCCCAGGATCCCGCCTGGGAAGCCCAGTCTCCCCAACCCTAACCCTAACTTGAGTTTTAACACAAATTTTCTTGTGCAACTGAAACGATACCCCGTCCTTACAGTGCACAGAAAGCCAGTAGGAAAGCTATCCCGATGGCCCACTCAGTCTGTTTCACCAAGCTAGGCTGCACCGAAGCCCAGGATCCCGCCTGGGAAGCCCAGTCTCCCCAACCCTAACCCTAACTTGAGTCTTAACCCTAATTTTCTTGTGCAAGTGAAACATCCCCCCGTCCATACGGTTTAGAAAAAGTCAGTAGGCAAGCCATCCCGACTGCCAACTCAATCTGTTCCACCAAGCTAGCCTTCACAGAGGCCCTGGTTGCTGCCTGGGAAGCACAGTCTCCCCAACCCAGCCCTAACTTGGGTATTAATCCTAATTTTCCTGTGCAACTGAAACATCCCCTCGTCCATACAGCGTACAAAAAGACAGTAGGCAAGCAATCCTGATGGCCCACTCAGTCTGTTTCACCAGGCTCGGCTTCATCGAGGCCGTAGTTCCTGCCTGGGAAGCCCAGCCTCCATAACCCTAACCCTAATTTGGGTCTTAATGCTAATGTTCTTCTGCAATGGAAACATCCCCCCATGGATACGGTGTACTAAAACGGAGTAGGGAAGCCATCCTGGTGGCCCATTCCAGTCTGTTTCACCAAGCTAGGCTTCACAGAGGGTCTGGTTCCCTCCAGGGAAGCCTAGCCTCCTCAACCTTACCCCTAACTAGAGTCTTGGCCCTAATTTTCTTGTGCAACTGAAACATTCCCCTGTCCAAACGGTGTACAAAAAGAAAGTAGGCAAGCTATCCCGATGGCCCACTCAGTCTTTTTCACCAAGCTAGGCTGCACCGAAGCCCAGGATCACGCTTCGGATCCGCAGTCTCCCCAACCCTAACCCTAACTTGAATTTTTACACAAATTTTCTTGTGCAACTGAAACGATACCCCGTCCTTACAGTGCACAGAAAGACAGTAGGAAAGCTATCCCGATGGCCCACTCAGTCTGTTTCACCAAGCTAGGCTGCACCGAAGCCCAGGCCTGGGAAGCCCAGTCTCCCCAACCCTAACCCTAACTTGAGTCTTAACCCTAATTTTCTTGTGCAAGTGAAACATCCCTCCGTCCATACGGTTTAGAAAAAGTCAGTAGGCAAGCCATCCCGATTGCCAACTCAATCTGTTCCACCAAGCTAGCCTTCACAGAGGCCCTGGTTGCTGCCTGGGAAGCACAGTCTCCCCAACCCAGCCCTCACTTGGGTATTAATCCTAATTTTCCTGTGCAACTGAAACATCCCCTTGTCCATACAGCGTACAAAAAGACAGTAGGCAAGCAATCCTGATGGCCCACTCAGTCTGTTTCACCAGGCTCGGCTTCATCGAGTCCGTAGTTCCTGCCTGGGAAGCCCAGCCTCCATAACCCTAACCCTAATTTGGGTCTTAATGCTAATATTCTTCTGCAATGGAAACATCCCCCCATGGATACGGTGTACTAAAACGGAGTAGGGAAGCCATCCTGTTGGGCCACTCAAGTCTATTTCACCAAGCTAGGCTTCACAGAGGGTCTGGTTCCCTGCAGGGAAGCCTAGCCTCCCCAACCTTACCCCTAACTAGAGTCTTGGCCCTAATTTTCTTGTGCAACTGAAACATTCCCCCGTCCAAACGGTGTACAAAAAGAAAGTAGGCAAGCTATCCTGATGGCCCACTCAGTCTGTTTCACCAAGCTAGGCTGCACCGAAGCCCAGGATCACGCTTGGGATCCGCAGTCTCCCCAACCCTAACCCTAACTTGAGTTTTAACACAAATTTTCTTGTGCAACTGAAACGATACCCCGTCCTTACAGTGCACAGAAAGCCAGTAGGAAAGCTATCCCGATGGCCCACTCAGTCTGTTTCACCAAGCTAGGCTACACCGAAGCCCAGGATCCCGCCTGGGAAGCCCAGTCTCCCCAACCCTAACCCTAACTTGAGTCTTAACCCTAATTTTCTTGTGCAAGTGAAACATCCCTCCGTCCATCCGGTTTAGAAAAAGTCAGTAGGCAAGCGAACCCGATTGCCAACTCAATCTGTTCCAACAAGCTAGCCTTCACAGAGGCCCTGGTTCCTGCCTGGGAAGCACAGTCTCCACAACCCAGCCCTAACTTGAGTCTTCTTAACCCTAATTTTCTTGTGCAAGTGAAACATCCCCCCGTCCATACGGTTTAGAAAAAGTCAGTAGGCAAGCGAACCCGATTGCCAACTCAATCTGTTCCAACAAGCTAGCCTTCACAGAGGCCCTGGTTCCTGCCTGGGAAGCACAGTCTCCACAACCCAGCCCTCACTTGGGTATTAATCCTAATTTTCCAGTGCAACTGAAACATCCCCTCGTCCATACAGCGTACAAAAAGACAGTAGGCAAGCAATCCTAAATGGCCCACTCAGTCTGTTTCACCAGGTTCGGCTTCATCGAGGCCGTAGTTCCTGCCTGGGAAGCCCAGCCTCCATAACCCTAACCCTAACTTGGGTGTTAATGCTAATGTTCTTCTGCAATGGAAACATCCCCCCATGGATACGGTGTACTAAAACGGAGTAGGGAAGCCATCCTGGTGGCCCACTCAAGTCTGTTTCACCAAGCTATGCTTCACAGAAGGTCTGGTTCCCTCCAGGGAAGCCTAGACTCCCCAACCTTACCCCTAACTAGAGTCTTGGCCCTAATTTTCTTGTCAACTGAAACATTCCCCCGTCCAAACGGTGTACAAAAAGAAAGTAGGCAAGCTATCCCGATGGCCCACTCAGTCTGTTTCACCAAGCTAGGCTGCACCGAAGCCCAGGATCACGCTTGGGATCCGCAGTCTCCCCAACCCTAACCCTTACTTGAGTTTTAACACAAATTTTCTTGTGCAACTGAAATGATACCCCGTCCTTACAGTGCACAGAAAGCCAGTAGGAAAGCTATCCCGATGGCCCACTCAGTCTTTTTCACCAAGCTAGGCTACACCGACGCCCATGATCCCGCCTGGGAAGCCCAGTCTCCCCAACCCTAACCCTAACTTGAGTCTTAACCCTAATTTTCTTGTGCAAGTGAAACATCCCTCCGTCCATACGGTTTAGAAAAAGTCAGTAGGCAAGCCATCCCGACTGCCAACTCAATCTGTTCCACCAAGCTAGCCTTCACAGAGGCCCTGGTTGCTGCCTGGGAAGCACAGTCTCCCCAACCCAGCCCTAACTTGGGTATTAATCCTAATTTTCCTGTGCAACTGAAACATCCCCTCGTCCATACAGCGTACAAAAAGACAGTAGGCAAGCAATCCTGATGGCCCACTCAGTCTGTTTCACCAGGCTCGGCTTCATCGAGGCCATAGTTCCTGCCTGGGAAGCCCAGCCTCCATAACCCTAACCCTAATTTGGGGCTTAATGCTAATGTTCTTCTGCAATGGAAACATCCCCCCATGGATACGGTGTACTAAAACGGAGTAGGGAAGCCATCCTGGTGGCCCATTCCAGTCTGTTTCACCAAGCTAGGCTTCACAGAGGGTCTGGTTCCCTCCAGGGAAGCCTAGCCTCCCCAACCTTACCCCTAACTAGAGTCTTGGCCCTAATTTTCTTGTGCAACTGAAACATTCCCCTGTCCAAACGGTGTACAAAAAGAAAGTAGGCAAGCTATCCCGATGTCCCACTCAGTCTTTTTCACCAAGCTAGGCTGCACCGAAGCCCAGGATCACGCTTCGGATCCGCAGTCTCCCCAACCCTAACCCTAACTTGAATTTTTACACAAATTTTCTTGTGCAACTGAAACGATACCCCGTCCTTACAGTGCACAGAAAGACAGTAGGAAAGCTATCCCGATGGCCCACTCAGTCTGTTTCACCAAGCTAGGCTACACCGAAGCCCAGGATCCCGCCTGGGAAGCCCAGTCTCCCCAACCCTAACCCTAACTTGAGTCTTAACCCTAATTTTCTTGTGCAAGTGAAACATCCCTCCGTCCATACGGTTTAGAAAAAGTCAGTAGGCAAGCCATCCCGATTGCCAACTCAATCTGTTCCAACAAGCTAGCCTTCACAGAGGCCCAGGTTGCTGCCTGGGAAGCACAGTCTCCCCAACCCAGCCCTCACTTGGGTATTAATCCTAATTTTCCTGTGCAACTGAAACATCCCCTCGTCCATACAGCGTACAAAAAGACAGTAGGCAAGCAATCCTGATGGCCCACTCAGTCTGTTTCACCAGGCTCGGCTTCATCGAGTCCGTAGTTCCTGCCTGGGAAGCCCAGCCTCCATAAACCTAACCCTAATTTGGGTCTTAATGCTAATATTCTTCTGCAATGGAAACATCCCCCCATGGATACGGTGTACTAAAACGGAGTAGGGAAGCCATCCTGTTGGGCCACTAAAGTCTATTTCACCAAGCTAGGCTTCACAGAGGGTCTGGTTCCCTCCAGGGAAGCCTAGCCTCCCCAACCTTACCCCTAACTAGAGTCTTGGCCCTAATTTTCTTGTGCAACTGAAACATTCCCCCGTCCAAACGGTGTACAAAAAGAAAGTAGGCAAGCTATCCCGATGGCCCACTCAGTCTGTTTCACCAAGCTAGGCTGCACCGAAGCCCAGGATCACGCTTGGGATCCGCAGTCTCCCCAACCCTAACCCTAACTTGAGTTTTAACACAAATTTTCTTGTGCAACTGAAACGATACCCCGTCCTTACAGTGCACAGAAAGCCAGTAGGCAAGCTATCCCGATGGCCCACTCAGTCTGTTTCACCAAGCTAGGCTACACCGACGCCCAGGATCCCACCTGGGAAGCCCAGTCTCCCCAACCCTAACCCTAACTTGAGTCTTAACCCTAATTTTCTTGTGCAAATGAAACATCCCCCCGTCCATACGGTTTAGAAAAAGTCAGTAGGCAAGCCATCCCGATTGCCAACTCAATGTGTTCCACCAAGCTAGCCTTCACAGAGGCCCTGGTTGCTACCTGGGAAGCACAGTCTCCCCAACCCAGCCCTAACTTGAGTCTTCTTAACCCTAATTTTCTTGTGCAAGTGAAACATCCCCCCGTCCATACGGTTTAGAAAAAGTCAGTAGGCAAGCGAACCCGATTGCCAACTCAATCTGTTCCAACAAGCTAGCCTTCACAGAGGCCCTGGTTCCTGCCTGGGAAGCACAGTCTCCACAACCCAGCCCTCACTTGGGTATTAATCCTAATTTTCCTGTGCAACTGAAACATCCCCTCGTCCATACAGCGTACAAAAAGACAGTAGGCAAGCAATCCTGATGGCCCACTCAGTCTGTTTCACCAGGCTCGGCTTCATCGAGTCCGTAGTTCCTGCCTGGGAAGCCCAGCCTCCATAACCCTAAAGCTAATTTGGGTGTTAATGCTAATGTTCTTCTGCAATGGAAACATCCCCCCATGGATACGGTGTACTAAAACGGAGTAGGGAAGCCATCCTGGTGGCCCACTCAAGTCTGTTTCACCAAGCTAGGCTTCACAGAAGGTCTGGTTCCCTCCAGGGAAGCCTAGACTCCCCAACCTTACCCCTAACTAGAGTCTTGGCCCTAATTTTCTTGTCAACTGAAACATTCCCCCGTCCAAACGGTGTACAAAAAGAAAGTAGGCAAGCTATCCCGATGGCCCACTCAGTCTGTTTCACCAAGCTAGGCTGCACCGAAGCCCAGGATCACGCTTGGGATCCGCAGTCTCCCCAACCCTAACCGTAACTTGAGTTTTAACACAAATTTTCTTGTGCAACTGAAACGATACCCCGTCCTTACAGTGCACAGAAAGCCAGTAGGCAAGCTATCCCGATGGCCCACTCAGTCTGTTTCACCAAGCTAGGCTACACCGACGCCCAGGATCCCACCTGGGAAGCCCAGTCTCCCCAACCCTAACCCTAACTTGAGTCTTAACCCTAATTTTCTTGTGCAAGTGAAACCTCCCCCCGTCCATACGGTTTAGAAAAAGTCAGTAGGCAAGCGAACCCGATTGCCAACTCAATCTGTTCCAACAAGCTAGCCTTCACAGAGGCCCTGGTTCCTGCCTGGGAAGCACAGTCTCCACAACCCAGCCCTCACTTGGGTATTAATCCTAATTTTCCTGTGCAACTGAAACATCCCCTCGTCCATACAGCGTACAAAAAGACAGTAGGCAAGCAATCCGGATGGCCCACTCAGTCTGTTTCACCAGGCTCGGCTTCATCGAGGCCGTAGTTCCTGCCTGGGAAGCCCAGCCTCCATAAACCTAACCCTAATTTTGGTGTTAATGCTAATGTTCTTCTGCAATGGAAAAATCCCCCCATGGATACGGTGTACTAAAACGGAGTAGGGAAGCCATCCTGGTGGCCCACTCAAGTCTGTTTCACCAAGCTAGGCTTCACAGAAGGTCTCGTTCCCTCCAGGGAAGCCTAGACTCCCCAACTTTACCCCTAACTAGAGTCTTGGCCCTAATTTTCTTGTCAACTGAAACATTCCCCCGTCCAAACGGTGTACAAAAAGAAAGTAGGCAAGCTATCCCGATGGCCCACTCAGTCTGTTTCACCAAGCTAGGCTGCACCGAAGCCCAGGATCACGCTTGGGATCCGCAGTCTCCCCAACCCTAACCCTTACTTGAGTTTTAACACAAATTTTCTTGTGCAACTGAAACGATACCCCGTCCTTACAGTGCACAGAAAGCCAGTAGGCAAGCTATCCCGATGGCCCACGCAGTCTGTTTCACCAAGCTAGGCTACACCGACTCCCAGGATCCCACCTGGGAAGCCCAGTCTCCCCAACCCTAACCCTAACTTGAGTCTTAACCCTAATTTTCTTGTGCAAATGAAACATCCCCCCGTCCATACGGTTTAGAAAAAGTCAGTAGGCAAGCCATCCCGATTGCCAACTCAATGTGTTCCACCAAGCTAGCCTTCACAGAGGCCCTGGTTGCTGCCTGGGAAGCACAGTCTCCCCAACCCAGCCCTAACTTGAGTCTTCTTAACCCTAATTTTCTTGTGCAAGTGAAACATCCCCCCGTCCATACGGTTTAGAAAAAGTCAGTTGGCAAGCGAACCCGATTGCCAACTCAATCTGTTCCAACAAGCTAGCCTTCACAGAGGCCCTGGTTCCTGCCTGGGAAGCACAGTCTCCACAACCCAGCCCTCACTTGGGTATTAATCCTAATTTTCCTGTGCAACTGAAACATCCCCTCGTCCATACAGCGTACAAAAAGACAGTAGGCAAGCAATCCTGATGGCCCACTCAGTCTGTTTCACCAGGCTCGGCTTCATCGAGTCCGTAGTTCCTGCCTGGGAAGCCCAGCCTCCATAACCCTAACGCTAATTTGGGTGTTAATGCTAATGTTCTTCTGCAATGGAAACATCCCCCCATGGATAAGGTGTACTAAAACGGAGTAGGGAAGCCATCCTGGTGGCCCACTCAAGTCTGTTTCACCAAGCTAGGCTTCACAGAAGGTCTGGTTCCCTCCAGGGAAGCCTAGACTCCCCAACCTTACCCCTAACTAGAGTCTTGGCCCTAATTTTCTTGTCAACTGAAACATTCCCCCGTCCAAACGGTGTACAAAAAGAAAGTAGGCAAGCTATCCCGATGGCCCACTCAGTCTGTTTCACCAAGCTAGGCTGCACCGAAGCCCAGGATCACGCTTGGGATCCGCAGTCTCCCCAACCCTAACCCTAACTTGAGTTTTAACACAAATTTTCTTGTGCAACTGAAACGATACCCCGTCCTTACAGTGCACAGAAAGCCAGTAGGCAAGCTATCCCGATGGCCCACTCAGTCTGTTTCACCAAGCTAGGCTACACCGACGCCCAGGATCCCACCTGGGAAGCCCAGTCTCCCCAACCCTAACCCTAACTTGAGTCTTAACCCTAATTTTCTTGTGCAAATGAAACATCCCCCCGTCCATACGGTTTAGAAAAAGTCAGTAGGCAAGCCATCCCGATTGCCAACTCAATGTGTTCCACCAAACTAGCCTTCACAGAGGCCCTGGTTGCTACCTGGGAAGCACAGTCTCCCCAACCCAGCCCTAACTTGAGTCTTCTTAACCCTAATTTTCTTGTGCAAGTGAAACATCCCCCCGTCCATACGGTTTAGAAAAAGTCAGTAGGCAAGCGAACCCGATTGCCAACTCAATCTGTTCCAACAAGCTAGCCTTCACAGAGGCCCTGGTTCCTGCCTGGGAAGCACAGTCTCCACAACCCAGCCCTCACTTGGGTATTAATCCTAATTTTCCTGTGCAACTGAAACATCCCCTCGTCCATACAGCGTACAAAAAGACAGTAGGCAAGCAATCCTGATGGCCCACTCAGTCTGTTTCACCAGGCTCGGCTTCATCGAGTCCGTAGTTCCTGCCTGGGAAGCCCAGCCTCCATAACCCTAACGCTAATTTGGGTGTTAATGCTAATGTTCTTCTGCAATGGAAACATCCCCCCATGGATACGGTGTACTAAAACGGAGTAGGGAAGCCATCCTGGTGGCCCACTCAAGTCTGTTTCACCAAGCTAGGCTTCACAGAAGGTCTGGTTCCCTCCAGGGAAGCCTAGACTCCCCAACCTTACCCCTAACTAGAGTCTTGGCCCTAATTTTCTTGTCAACTGAAACATTCCCCCGTCCAAACGGTGTACAAAAAGAAAGTAGGCAAGCTATCCCGATGGCCCACTCAGTCTGTTTCACCAAGCTAGGCTGCACCGAAGCCCAGGATCACGCTTGGGATCCGCAGTCTCCCCAACCCTAACCGTAACTTGAGTTTTAACACAAATTTTCTTGTGCAACTGAAACGATACCCCGTCCTTACAGTGCACAGAAAGCCAGTAGGCAAGCTATCCCGATGGCCCACTCAGTCTGTTTCACCAAGCTAGGCTACACCGACGCCCAGGATCCCACCTGGGAAGCCCAGTCTCCCCAACCCTAACCCTAACTTGAGTCTTAACCCTAATTTTCTTGTGCAAGTGAAACATCCCCCCGTCCATACGGTTTAGAAAAAGTCAGTAGGCAAGCGAACCCGATTGCCAACTCAATCTGTTCCAACAAGCTAGCCTTCACAGAGGCCCTGGTTCCTGCCTGGGAAGCACAGTCTCCACAACCCAGCCCTAACTTGAGTCTTCTTAACCCTAATTTTCTTGTGCAAGTGAAACATCCCCCCGTCCATACGGTTTAGAAAAAGTCAGTAGGCAAGCGAACCCGATTGCCAACTCAATCTGTTCCAACAAGCTAGCCTTCACAGAGGCCCTGGTTCCTGCCTGGGAAGCACAGTCTCCACAACCCAGCCCTCACTTGGGTATTAATCCTAATTTTCCAGTGCAACTGAAACATCCCCTCGTCCATACAGCGTACAAAAAGACAGTAGGCAAGCAATCCTGATGGCCCACTCAGTCTGTTTCACCAGGTTCGGCTTCATCGAGGCCGTAGTTCCTGCCTGGGAAGCCCAGCCTCCATAACCCTAACGCTAATTTGGGTGTTAATGCTAATGTTCTTCTGCAATGGAAACATCCCCCCATGGATATGGTGTACTAAAACGGAGTAGGGAAGCCATCCTGGTGGCCCACTCAAGTCTGTTTCACCAAGCTAGGCTTCACAGAAGGTCTGGTTCCCTCCAGGGAAGCCTAGACTCCCCAACCTTACCCCTAACTAGAGTCTTGGCCCTAATTTTCTTGTCAACTGAAACATTCCCCCGTCCAAACGGTGTACAAAAAGAAAGTAGGCAAGCTATCCCGATGGCCCACTCAGTCTGTTTCACCAAGCTAGGCTGCACCGAAGCCCAGGATCACGCTTGGGATCCGCAGTCTCCCCAACCCTAACCGTAACTTGAGTTTTAACACAAATTTTCTTGTGCAACTGAAACGATACCCCGTCCTTACAGTGCACAGAAAGCCAGTAGGCAAGCTATCCCGATGGCCCACTCAGTCTGTTTCACCAAGCTAGGCTACACCGACGCCCAGGATCCCACCTGGGAAGCCCAGTCTCCCCAACCCTAACCCTAACTTGAGTCTTAACCCTAATTTTCTTGTGCAAGTGAAACCTCCCCCCGTCCATACGGTTTAGAAAAAGTCAGTAGGCAAGCGAACCCGATTGCCAACTCAATCTGTTCCAACAAGCTAGCCTTCACAGAGGCCCTGGTTCCTGCCTGGGAAGCACAGTCTCCACAACCCAGCCCTCACTTGGGTATTAATCCTAATTTTCCTGTGCAACTGAAACATCCCCTCGTCCATACAGCGTACAAAAAGACAGTAGGCAAGCAATCCGGATGGCCCACTCAGTCTGTTTCACCAGGCTCGGCTTCATCGAGGCCGTAGTTCCTGCCTGGGAAGCCCAGCCTCCATAAACCTAACCCTAATTTTGGTGTTAATGCTAATGTTCTTCTGCAATGGAAAAATCCCCCCATGGATACGGTGTACTAAAACGGAGTAGGGAAGCCATCCTGGTGGCCCACTCAAGTCTGTTTCACCAAGCTAGGCTTCACAGAAGGTCTCGTTCCCTCCAGGGAAGCCTAGACTCCCCAACTTTACCCCTAACTAGAGTCTTGGCCCTAATTTTCTTGTCAACTGAAACATTCCCCCGTCCAAACGGTGTACAAAAAGAAAGTAGGCAAGCTATCCCGATGGCCCACTCAGTCTGTTTCACCAAGCTAGGCTGCACCGAAGCCCAGGATCACGCTTGGGATCCGCAGTCTCCCCAACCCTAACCCTAACTTGAGTTTTAACACAAATTTTCTTGTGCAACTGAAACGATACCCCGTCCTTACAGTGCACAGAAAGCCAGTAGGCAAGCTATCCCGATGGCCCACTCAGTCTGTTTCACCAAGCTAGGCTACACCGACTCCCAGGATCCCACCTGGGAAGCCCAGTCTCCCCAACCCTAACCCTAACTTGAGTCTTAACCCTAATTTTCTTGTGCAAATGAAACATCCCCCCGTCCATACGGTTTAGAAAAAGTCAGTAGGCAAGCCATCCCGATTGCCAACTCAATGTGTTCCACCAAGCTAGCCTTCACAGAGGCCCTGGTTGCTGCCTGGGAAGCACAGTCTCCCCAACCCAGCCCTAACTTGAGTCTTCTTAACCCTAATTTTCTTGTGCAAGTGAAACATCCCCCCGTCCATACGGTTTAGAAAAAGTCAGTAGGCAAGCGAACCCGATTGCCAACTCAATCTGTTCCAACAAGCTAGCCTTCACAGAGGCCCTGGTTCCTGCCTGGGAAGCACAGTCTCCACAACCCAGCCCTCACTTGGGTATTAATCCTAATTTTCCTGTGCAACTGAAACATCCCCTCGTCCATACAGCGTACAAAAAGACAGTAGGCAAGCAATCCTGATGGCCCACTCAGTCTGTTTCACCAGGCTCGGCTTCATCGAGTCCGTAGTTCCTGCCTGGGAAGCCCAGCCTCCATAACCCTAACGCTAATTTGGGTGTTAATGCTAATGTTCTTCTGCAATGGAAACATCCCCCCATGGATAAGGTGTACTAAAACGGAGTAGGGAAGCCATCCTGGTGGCCCACTCAAGTCTGTTTCACCAAGCTAGGCTTCACAGAAGGTCTGGTTCCCTCCAGGGAAGCCTAGACTCCCCAACCTTACCCCTAACTAGAGTCTTGGCCCTAATTTTCTTGTCAACTGAAACATTCCCCCGTCCAAACGGTGTACAAAAAGAAAGTAGGCAAGCTATCCCGATGGCCCACTCAGTCTGTTTCACCAAGCTAGGCTGCACCGAAGCCCAGGATCACGCTTGGGATCCGCAGTCTCCCCAACCCTAACCCTAACTTGAGTTTTAACACAAATTTTCTTGTGCAACTGAAACGATACCCCGTCCTTACAGTGCACAGAAAGCCAGTAGGCAAGCTATCCCGATGGCCCACTCAGTCTGTTTCACCAAGCTAGGCTACACCGACGCCCAGGATCCCACCTGGGAAGCCCAGTCTCCCCAACCCTAACCCTAACTTGAGTCTTAACCCTAATTTTCTTGTGCAAATGAAACATCCCCCCGTCCATACGGTTTAGAAAAAGTCAGTAGGCAAGCCATCCCGATTGCCAACTCAATGTGTTCCACCAAGCTAGCCTTCACAGAGGCCCTGGTTTCTACCTGGGAAGCACAGTCTCCCCAACCCAGCCCTAACTTGAGTCTTCTTAACCCTAATTTTCTTGTCCAAGTGAAACATCCCCCCGTCCATACGGTTTAGAAAAAGTCAGTAGGCAAGCGAACCCGATTGCCAACTCAATCTGTTCCAACAAGCTAGCCTTCACAGAGGCCCTGGTTCCTGCCTGGGAAGCACAGTCTCCACAACCCAGCCCTCACTTGGGTATTAATCCTAATTTTCCTGTGCAACTGAAACATCCCCTCGTCCATACAGCGTACAAAAAGACAGTAGGCAAGCAATCCTGATGGCCCACTCAGTCTGTTTCACCAGGCTCGGCTTCATCGAGTCCGTAGTTCCTGCCTGGGAAGCCCAGCCTCCATAACCCTAACGCTAATTTGGGTGTTAATGCTAATGTTCTTCTGCAATGGAAACATCCCCCCATGGATACGGTGTACTAAAACGGAGTAGGGAAGCCATCCTGGTGGCCCACTCAAGTCTGTTTCAACAAGCTAGGCTTCACAGAAGGTCTGGTTCCCTCCAGGGAAGCCTAGACTCCCCAACCTTACCCCTAACTAGAGTCTTGGCCCTAATTTTCTTGTCAACTGAAACATTCCCCCGTCCAAACGGTGTACAAAAAGAAAGTAGGCAAGCTATCCCGATGGCCCACTCAGTCTGTTTCACCAAGCTAGGCTGCACCGAAGCCCAGGATCACGCTTGGGATCCGCAGTCTCCCCAACCCTAACCCTAACTTGAGTTTTAACACAAATTTTCTTGTGCAACTGAAACGATACCCCGTCCTTACAGTGCACAGAAAGCCAGTAGGCAAGCTATCCCGATGGCCCACTCAGTCTGTTTCACCAAGCTAGGCTACACCGACGCCCAGGATCCCACCTGGGAAGCCCAGTCTCCCCAACCCTAACCCTAACTTGAGTCTTAACCCTAATTTTCTTGTGCAAGTGAAACATCCCCCCGTCCATACGGTTTAGAAAAAGTCAGTAGGCAAGCGAACCCGATTGCCAACTCAATCTGTTCCAACAAGCTAGCCTTCACAGAGGCCCTGGTTCCTGCCTGGGAAGCACAGTCTCCACAACCCAGCCCTAACTTGAGTCTTCTTAACCCTAATTTTCTTGTGCAAGTGAAACATCCCCCCGTCCATACGGTTTAGAAAAAGTCAGTAGGCAAGCGAACCCGATTGCCAACTCAATCTGTTCCAACAAGCTAGCCTTCACAGAGGCCCTGGTTCCTGCCTGGGAAGCACAGTCTCCACAACCCAGCCCTCACTTGGGTATTAATCCTAATTTTCCAGTGCAACTGAAACATCCCCTCGTCCATACAGCGTACAAAAAGACAGTAGGCAAGCAATCCTGATGGCCCACTCAGTCTGTTTCACCAGGTTCGGCTTCATCGAGGCCGTAGTTCCTGCCTGGGAAGCCCAGCCTCCATAACCCTAACCCTAACTTGGGTGTTAATGCTAATGTTCTTCTGCAATGGAAACATCCCCCCATGGATACGGTGTACTAAAACGGAGTAGGGAAGCCATCCTGGTGGCCCACTCAAGTCTGTTTCACCAAGCTATGCTTCACAGAAGGTCTGGTTCCCTCCAGGGAAGCCTAGACTCCCCAACATAACCCCTAACTAGAGTCTTGGCCCTAATTTTCTTGTCAACTGAAACATTCCCCCATCCAAACGGTGTACAAAAAGAAAGTAGGCAAGCTATCCCGATGTCCCACTCAGTCTTTTTCACCAAGCTAGGCTGCACCGAAGCCCAGGATCACGCTTGGGATCCGCAGTCTCCCCAACCCTAACCCTTACTTGAGTTTTAACACAAATTTTCTTGTGCAACTGAAATGATACCCCGTCCTTACAGTGCACAGAAAGCCAGTAGGAAAGCTATCCCGATGGCCCACTCAGTCTTTTTCACCAAGCTAGGCTACACCGAAGCCCAGGATCCCGCCTGGGAAGCCCAGTCTCCCCAACCCTAACCCTAACTTGAGTCTTAACCCTAATTTTCTTGTGCAAGTGAAACATCCCTCCGTCCATACGGTTTAGAAAAAGTCAGTAGGCAAGCCATCCCGATTGCCAACTCAATCTGTTCCAACAAGCTAGCCTTCACAGAGGCCCAGGTTGCTGCCTGGGAAGCACAGTCTCCCCAACCCAGCCCTCACTTGGGTATTAATCCTAATTTTCCTGTGCAACTGAAACATCCCCTCGTCCATACAGCGTACAAAAAGACAGTAGGCAAGCAATCCTGATGGCCCACTCAGTCTGTTTCACCAGGCTCGGCTTCATCGAGTCCGTAGTTCCTGCCTGGGAAGCCCAGCCTCCATAAACCTAACCCTAATTTGGGTCTTAATGCTAATATTCTTCTGCAATGGAAACATCCCCCCATGGATACGGTGTACTAAAACGGAGTAGGGAAGCCATCCTGTTGGGCCACTCAAGTCTATTTCACCAAGCTAGGCTTCACAGAGGGTCTGGTTCCCTCCAGGGAAGCCTAGCCTCCCCAACCTTACCCCTAACTAGAGTCTTGGCCCTAATTTTCTTGTGCAACTGAAACATTCCCCCGTCCAAACGGTGTACAAAAAGAAAGTAGGCAAGCTATCCCGATGGCCCACTCAGTCTGTTTCACCAAGCTAGGCTGCACCGAAGCCCAGGATCACGCTTGGGATCCGCAGTCTCCCCAACCCTAACCCTAACTTGAGTTTTAACACAAATTTTCTTGTGCAACTGAAACGATACCCCGTCCTTACAGTGCACAGAAAGCCAGTAGGCAAGCTATCCCGATGGCCCACTCAGTCTGTTTCACCAAGCTAGGCTACACCGACGCCCAGGATCCCACCTGGGAAGCCCAGTCTCCCCAACCCTAACCCTAACTTGAGTCTTAACCCTAATTTTCTTGTGCAAATGAAACATCCCCCCGTCCATACGGTTTAGAAAAAGTCAGTAGGCAAGCCATCCCGATTGCCAACTCAATGTGTTCCACCAAGCTAGCCTTCACAGAGGCCCTGGTTGCTACCTGGGAAGCACAGTCTCCCCAACCCAGCCCTAACTTGAGTCTTCTTAACCCTAATTTTCTTGTGCAAGTGAAACATCCCCCCGTCCATACGGTTTAGAAAAAGTCAGTAGGCAAGCGAACCCGATTGCCAACTCAATCTGTTCCAACAAGCTAGCCTTCACAGAGGCCCTGGTTCCTGCCTGGGAAGCACAGTCTCCACAACCCAGCCCTCACTTGGGTATTAATCCTAATTTTCCTGTGCAACTGAAACATCCCCTCGTCCATACAGCGTACAAAAAGACAGTAGGCAAGCAATCCTGATGGCCCACTCAGTCTGTTTCACCAGGCTCGGCTTCATCGAGTCCGTAGTTCCTGCCTGGGAAGCCCAGCCTCCATAACCCTAACGCTAATTTGGGTGTTAATGCTAATGTTCTTCTGCAATGGAAACATCCCCCCATGGATACGGTGTACTAAAACGGAGTAGGGAAGCCATCCTGGTGGCCCACTCAAGTCTGTTTCACCAAGCTAGGCTTCACAGAAGGTCTGGTTCCCTCCAGGGAAGCCTAGACTCCCCAACCTTACCCCTAACTAGAGTCTTGGCCCTAATTTTCTTGTCAACTGAAACATTCCCCCGTCCAAACGGTGTACAAAAAGAAAGTAGGCAAGCTATCCCGATGGCCCACTCAGTCTGTTTCACCAAGCTAGGCTGCACCGAAGCCCAGGATCACGCTTGGGATCCGCAGTCTCCCCAACCCTAACCGTAACTTGAGTTTTAACACAAATTTTCTTGTGCAACTGAAACGATACCCCGTCCTTACAGTGCACAGAAAGCCAGTAGGCAAGCTATCCCGATGGCCCACTCAGTCTGTTTCACCAAGCTAGGCTACACCGACGCCCAGGATCCCACCTGGGAAGCCCAGTCTCCCCAACCCTAACCCTAACTTGAGTCTTAACCCTAATTTTCTTGTGCAAGTGAAACCTCCCCCCGTCCATACGGTTTAGAAAAAGTCAGTAGGCAAGCGAACCCGATTGCCAACTCAATCTGTTCCAACAAGCTAGCCTTCACAGAGGCCCTGGTTCCTGCCTGGGAAGCACAGTCTCCACAACCCAGCCCTCACTTGGGTATTAATCCTAATTTTCCTGTGCAACTGAAACATCCCCTCGTCCATACAGCGTACAAAAAGACAGTAGGCAAGCAATCCGGATGGCCCACTCAGTCTGTTTCACCAGGCTCGGCTTCATCGAGGCCGTAGTTCCTGCCTGGGAAGCCCAGCCTCCATAAACCTAACCCTAATTTTGGTGTTAATGCTAATGTTCTTCTTCAATGGAAAAATCCCCCCATGGATACGGTGTACTAAAACGGAGTAGGGAAGCCATCCTGGTGGCCCACTCAAGTCTGTTTCACCAAGCTAGGCTTCACAGAAGGTCTCGTTCCCTCCAGGGAAGCCTAGACTCCCCAACCTTACCCCTAACTAGAGTCTTGGCCCTAATTTTCTTGTCAACTGAAACATTCCCCCGTCCAAACGGTGTACAAAAAGAAAGTAGGCAAGCTATCCCGATGGCCCACTCAGTCTGTTTCACCAAGCTAGGCTGCACCGAAGCCCAGGATCACGCTTGGGATCCGCAGTCTCCCCAACCCTAACCCTTACTTGAGTTTTAACACAAATTTTCTTGTGCACCTGAAACGATACCCCGTCCTTACAGTGCACAGAAAGCCAGTAGGCAAGCTATCCCGATGGCCCACTCAGTCTGTTTCACCAAGCTAGGCTACACCGACTCCCAGGATCCCACCTGGGAAGCCCAGTCTCCCCAACCCTAACCCTAACTTGAGTCTTAACCCTAATTTTCTTGTGCAAATGAAACATCCCCCCGTCCATACGGTTTAGAAAAAGTCAGTAGGCAAGCCATCCCGATTGCCAACTCAATGTGTTCCACCAAGCTAGCCTTCACAGAGGCCCTGGTTGCTACCTGGGAAGCACAGTCTCCCCAACCCAGCCCTAACTTGAGTCTTCTTAACCCTAATTTTCTTGTGCAAGTGAAACATCCCCCCGTCCATACGGTTTAGAAAAAGTCAGTAGGCAAGCGAACCCGATTGCCAACTCAATCTGTTCCAACAAGCTAGCCTTCACAGAGGCCCTGGTTCCTGCCTGGGAAGCACAGTCTCCACAACCCAGCCCTCACTTGGGTATTAATCCTAATTTTCCAGTGCAACTGAAACATCCCCTCGTCTATACAGCGTACAAAAAGACAGTAGGCAAGCAATCCTGATGGCCCACTCAGTCTGTTTCACCAGGTTCGGCTTCATCGAGGCCGTAGTTCCTGCCTGGGAAGCCCAGCCTCCATAACCCTAACCCTAACTTGGGTGTTAATGTTAATGTTTTTCTGCAATGGAAACATCCCCCCATGGATACGGTGTACTAAAACGGAGTAGGGAAGCCATCCTGGTGGCCCACTCAAGTCTGTTTCACCAAGCTAGGCTTCACAGAAGGTCTGGTTCCCTCCAGGGAAGCCTAGACTCCCCAACCTTACCCCTAACTAGAGTCTTGGCCCTAATTTTCTTGTCAACTGAAACATTCCCCCGTCCAAACGGTGTACAAAAAGAAAGTAGGCAAGCTATCCCGATGGCCCACTCAGTCTGTTTCACCAAGCTAGGCTGCACCGAAGCCCAGGATCACGCTTGGGATCCGCAGTCTCCCCAACCCTAACCCTTACTTGAGTTTTAACACAAATTTTCTTGTGCAACTGAAACGATACCCCGTCCTTACAGTGCACAGAAAGCCAGTAGGCAAGCTATCCCGATGGCCCACTCAGTCTGTTTCACCAAGCTAGGCTACACCGACGCCCAGGATCCCACCTGGGAAGCCCAGTCTCCCCAACCCTAACCCTAACTTGAGTCTTAACCCTAATCTTCTTGTGCAAGTGAAACATCCCCCTGTCCATACGGTTTAGAAAAAGTCAGTAGGCAAGCGAACCCGATTGCCAACTCAATCTGTTCCAACAAGCTAGCCTTCACAGAGGCCCTGGTTCCTGCCTGGGAAGCACAGTCTCCACAACCCAGCCCTCACTTGGGTATTAATCCTAATTTTCCTGTGCAACTGAAACATCCCCTCGTCCATACAGTGTACAAAAAGACAGTAGGCAAGCAATCCTGATGGCCCACTCAGTCTGTTTCACCAGGCTCGGCTTCATCGAGGCCGTAGTTCCTTCCTGGGAAGCCCAGCCTCCATAACCCTAACCCTAATTTGGGTGTTAATGCTAATGTTCTTCTGCAATGGAAACATCCCCCCATGGATAAGGTGTACTAAAACGGAGTAGGGAAGCCATCCTGGTGGCCCACTCAAGTCTGTTTCACCAAGCTAGGCTTCACAGAAGGTCTGGTTCCCTCCAGGGAAGCCTAGACTCCCCAACCTTACCCCTAACTAGAGTCTTGGCCCTAATTTTCTTGTCAACTGAAACATTCCCCCGTCCAAACGGTGTACAAAAAGAAAGTAGGCAAGCTATCCCGATGGCCCACTCAGTCTGTTTCACCAAGCTAGGCTGCACCGAAGCCCAGGATCACGCTTGGGATCCGCAGTCTCCCCAACCCTAACCGTAAATTGAGTTTTAACACAAACTTTCTTGTGCAACTAAAACGATACCCCGTCCTTACAGTGCACAGAAAGCCAGTAGGCAAGCTATCCCGATGGCCCACTCAGTCTGTTTCACCAAGCTAGGCTACACCGACGCCCAGGATCCCACCTGGGAAGCCCAGTCTCCCCAACCCTAACCCTAACTTGAGTCTTAACCCTAATTTTCTTGTGCAAGTGAAACATCCCTCCGTCCATACGGTTTAGAAAAAGTCAGTAGGCAAGCCATCCCGATTGCCAACTCAATCTGTTCCACCAAGCTAGCCTTCACAAAGGCCCTGGTTGCTGCCTGGGAAGCACAGTCTCCCCAACCCAGCCCGAACTTGGGTATTAATCCTAATTTTCCTGCGCAACTGAAACATCCCCTCGTCCATGCACCGTACAAAAAGACAGTAGGCAAGCTATCCCGATTGCCAACTCAATGTGTTCCACCAAGCTAGCCTTCACAGAGGCCCTGGTTGCTACCTGGGAAGCACAGTCTCCCCAACCCAGCCCTAACTTGAGTCTTCTTAACCCTAATTTTCTTGTGCAAGTGAAACATCCCCCCGTCCATACGGTTTAGAAAAAGTCAGTAGGCAAGCCATCCCGATTGCCAAGTCAATGTGTTCCACCAAGCTAGCCTTCACAGAGGCCCTGGTTGCTACCTGGGAAGCACAGTCTCCCCAACCCAGCCCTAACTTGAGTCTTCTTAACCCTAATTTCTTTGTGCAAGTGAAACATCCCCCCGTCCATACGGTTTAGAAAAAGTGAGTAGGCAAGCCATCCCGATTGCCAACTCAATCTGTTCCACCAAGCTATCCTTCACAGAGGCCCTGCTTCCTGCCTGGGAAGCCCGGTCTCCCCAACCCTAACCCTAACTTGAGCCTTCTTAACCCTAATTTTCTTGTGCAAGTGAAACATCCCCCTGTCCATACGGTTTAGAAAAAGTCAGTAGGAAAGCGAACCCGATTGCCAACTCAATCTGTTCCACCAAGCTAGCCTTCACGGAGGACCTGGTTGCTGCCTGGGAAGCACAGTCTCCCCAACCCAGCCCTACCTTGGGTATTAATCCTAATTTTCCTGTGCAACTGAAACATCCCCTCATCCATACAGCGTACAAAAAGACAGTAGGCAAGCAATCCTGATGGCCCACTCAGTCTGTTTCACCAGGCTCGGCTTCATCGAGGCCGTAGTTCCTGCCTGGGAAGCCCAGCCTCCATAACCCTAACCCTAATTTGGGTTTTAATGCTAATGTTCTTCTGCAATGGAAACATCCCCCCATGGATACGGTGTATTAAAACGGAGTAGGGAAGCCATCCTGGTGGCCCACTCAAGTCTGTTTCACCAAGCTAGGCTTCACAGAGGGTCTGGTTCCCTCCAGGAAAGCCTAGCCTCCCCAAACTTACCCCTAACTAGAGTCTTGGCCCTAATTTTCTTGTGCAACTGAAACATTCCCCCGTCCAAACGGTGTACAAAAAGAAAGTAGGCAAGCTATCCCGATGGCCCACTCAGTCTGTTTCACCAAGCTAGGCTGCACCGAAGCCCAGGATCACGCTTGGGATCCGCAGTCTCCCCAACCCTAACCCTAACTTGAGTTTTTACACAAATTTTCTTGTGCAACTGAAACGATACCGCGTCCTCACAGTGCACAGAAAGCCAGTAGGAAAGCTATCCCGATGGCCCACTCAGTCTGTTTCACCAAGCCAGGCTACACCGAAGCCCAGGATCCCGCCTGGGAAGCCCAGCCTCCATAACCCTAACCCTAATTTGGGTCTTAATGCTAATGTACTTCTGCAACGGGAACATCCCCCCATGGACACGATGTAATAAAACGGAGTAGGGAAGCCATCCTGGTGGCCAACACAAGTCTGTTTCACCAAGCTAGGCTTCACAGAGGGTCTGGTTCCCTCCAGGGAAGCCTAGCCTCCCCAACCTTAACCCTAACTAGAGTCTTGTCCCTAATTTTCTTGTGCAACTGAAACATTCCCCCGTCCAAACGGTGTACAAAAAGAAAGTAGGCAAGCTATCCCGATGGCCCACTCAGTCTTTTTCACCAAGCTAGGCTGCACCGAAGCCCAGGATCACGCTTGGGATCCGCAGTCTCCCCAACCCTAACCCTAACTTGAGTTTTAACACAAATTTTCTTGTGCAACTGAAACGATACCCCGTCCTTACAGTGCACAGAAAGCCAGTAGGCAAGCTATCCCGATGGCCCACTCAGTCTGTTTCACCAAGCTAGGCTACACCGACTCCCAGGATCCCACCTGGGAAGCCCAGTCTCCCCAACCCTAACCCTAACTTGAGTCTTAACCCTAATTTTCTTGTGCAAATGAAACATCCCCCCGTCCATACGGTTTAGAAAAAGTCAGTAGGCAAGCCATCCCGACTGCCAACTCAATGTGTTCCACCAAGCTAGCCTTCACAGAGGCCCTGGTTGCTACCTGGGAAGCACAGTCTCCCCAACCCAGCCCTAACTTGAGTCTTCTTAACCCTAATTTTCTTGTGCAAGTGAAACATCCCCCCGTCCATACGGTTTAGAAAAAGTCAGTAGGCAAGCGAACCCGATTGCCAACTCAATCTGTTCCAACAAGCTAGCCTTCACAGAGGCCCTGGTTCCTGCCTGGGAAGCACAGTCTCCACAACCCAGCCCTCACTTGGGTATTAATCCTAATTTTCCTGTGCAACTGAAACATCCCCTCGTCCATACAGTGTACAAAAAGACAGTAGGCAAGCAATCCCAATGCCCACTCAGTCTGTTTCACCAGGCTCGGCTTCATCGAGGCCGTAGTTCCTTCCTGGGAAGCCCAGCCTCCATAACCCTAACCCTAATTTGGGTGTTAATGCTAATGTTCTTCTGCAATGGAAACATCCCCCCATGGATAAGGTGTACTAAAACGGAGTAGGGAAGCCATCCTGGTGGCCCACTCAAGTCTGTTTCACCAAGCTAGGCTTCACAGAAGGTCTGGTTCCCTCCAGGGAAGCCTAGACTCCCCAACCTTACCCCTAACTAGAGTCTTGGCCCTAATTTTCTTGTCAACTGAAACATTCCCCCGTCCAAACGGTGTACAAAAAGAAAGTAGGCAAGCTATCCCGATGGCCCACTCAGTCTGTTTCACCAAGCTAGGCTGCACCGAAGCCCAGGATCACGCTTGGGATCCGCAGTCTCCCCAACCCTAACCGTAAATTGAGTTTTAACACAAACTTTCTTGTGCAACTAAAACGATACCCCGTCCTTACAGTGCACAGAAAGCCAGTAGGCAAGCTATCCCGATGGCCCACTCAGTCTGTTTCACCAAGCTAGGCTACACCGACGCCCAGGATCCCACCTGGGAAGCCCAGTCTCCCCAACCCTAACCCTAACTTGAGTCTTAACCCTAATTTTCTTGTGCAAGTGAAACATCCCTCCGTCCATACGGTTTAGAAAAAGTCAGTAGGCAAGCCATCCCGATTGCCAACTCAATCTGTTCCACCAAGCTAGCCTTCACAAAGGCCCTGGTTGCTGCCTGGGAAGCACAGTCTCCCCAACCCAGCCCTAACTTGGGTATTAATCCTAATTTTCCTGCGCAACTGAAACATCCCCTCGTCCATGCACCGTACAAAAAGACAGTAGGCAAGCCATCCCGATTGCCAACTCAATGTGTTCCACCAAGCTAGCCTTCACAGAGGCCCTGGTTGCTACCTGGGAAGCACAGTCTCCCCAACCCAGCCCTAACTTGAGTCTTCTTAACCCTAATTTTCTTGTGCAAGTGAAACATCCCCCCGTCCATACGGTTTAGAAAAAGTCAGTAGGCAAGCCGTCCCGATTGCCAAGTCAATGTGTTCCACCAAGCTAGCCTTCACAGAGGCCCTGGTTGCTACCTGGGAAGCACAGTCTCCCCATCCCAGCCCTAACTTGAGTCTTCTTAACCCTAATTTCTTTGTGCAAGTGAAACATCCCCCCGTCCATACGGTTTAGAAAAAGTGAGTAGGCAAGCCATCCCGATTGCCAACTCAATCTGTTCCACCAAGCTATCCTTCACAGAGGCCCTGCTTCCTGCCTGGGAAGCCCGGTCTCCCCAACCCTAACCCTAACTTGAGCCTTCTTAACCCTAATTTTCTTGTGCAAGTGAAACATCCCCCTGTCCATACGGTTTAGAAAAAGTCAGTAGGAAAGCGAACCCGATTGCCAACTCAATCTGTTCCACCAAGCTAGCCTTCACGGAGGACCTGGTTGCTGCCTGGGAAGCACAGTCTCCCCAACCCAGCCCTACCTTGGGTATTAATCCTAATTTTCCTGTGCAACTGAAACATCCCCTCATCCATACAGCGTACAAAAAGACAGTAGGCAAGCAATCCTGATGGCCCACTCAGTCTGTTTCACCAGGCTCGGCTTCATCGAGGCCGTAGTTCCTGCCTGGGAAGCCCAGCCTCCATAACCCTAACCCTAATTTGGGTTTTAATGCTAATGTTCTTCTGCAATGGAAACATCCCCCCATGGATACGGTGTATTAAAACGGAGTAGGGAAGCCATCCTGGTGGCCCACTCAGTCTGTTTCACCAAGCTAGGCTGCACCGAAGCCCAGGATCACGCTTGGGATCCGCAGTCTCCCCAACCCTAACCCTAACTTGAGTTTTTACACAAATTTTCTTGTGCAACTGAAACGATACCGCGTCCTCACAGTGCACAGAAAGCCAGTAGGAAAGCTATCCCGATGGCCCACTCAGTCTGTTTCACCAAGCCAGGCTACACCGAAGCCCAGGATCCCGCCTGGGAAGCCCAGCCTCCATAACCCTAACCCTAATTTGGGTCTTAATGCTAATGTACTTCTGCAACGGGAACATCCCCCCATGGACACGATGTAATAAAACGGAGTAGGGAAGCCATCCTGGTGGCCAACACAAGTCTGTTTCACCAAGCTAGGCTTCACAGAGGGTCTGGTTCCCTCCAGGGAAGCCTAGCCTCCCCAACCTTAACCCTAACTAGAGTCTTGTCCCTAATTTTCTTGTGCAACTGAAACATTCCCCCGTCCAAACGGTGTACAAAAAGAAAGTAGGCAAGCTATCCCGATGGCCCACTCAGTCTTTTTCACCAAGCTAGGCTGCACCGAAGCCCAGGATCACGCTTGGGATCCGCAGTCTCCCCAACCCTAACCCTAACTTGAGTTTTAACACAAATTTTCTTGTGCAACTGAAACGATACCCCGTCCTTACAGTGCACAGAAAGCCAGTAGGAAAGCTATCCCGATGGCCCACTCAGTCTGTTTCACCAAGCTAGGCTACACCGAATCCCAGGATCCCGCCTGGGAAGCCCAGTCTCCCCAACCCTAACCCTAACTTGAGTCTTAACCCTAATTTTCTTGTGCAAGTGAAACATCCCTCCGTCCATACGGTTTAGAAAATTCAGTAGGCAAGCCATCCCGATTGCCAACTCAATCTGTTCCACCAAGCTAGCCTTCACAGAGGCCCTGGTTGCTACCTGGGAAGCACAGTCTCCCCAACCCAGCCCTAACTTGAGTCTTCTTAACCCTAATTTTCTTGTGCAAGTGAAACATCCCCCCGTCCATACGGTTTAGAAAACGTCAGTAGGCAAGCGAACCCGATTGCCAACTCAATCTGTTCCAACAAGCTAGCCTTCACAGAGGCCCTAGTTCCTGCCTGGGAAGCACAGTCTCCACAACCCAGCCCTCACTTGGGTATTAATCCTAATTTTCCTGTGCAACTGAAACATCCCCTCGTCCATACAGCGTACAAAAAGACAGTAGGCAAGCAATCCTGATGGCCCACTCAGTCTGTTTCACCAGGCTCGGCTTCATCGAGTCCGCAGTTCCTGCCTGGGAAGCCCAGCCTCCATAACCCTAACGCTAATTTGGGTGTTAATGCTAATGTTCTTCTGCAATGGAAACATCCCCCCATGGATAAGGTGTACTAAAACGGAGTAGGGAAGCCATCCTGGTGGCCCACTCAAGTCTGTTTCCCCAAGCTAGGCTTCACAGAAGGTCTGGTTCCCTCCAGGGAAGCCTAGACTCCCCAACCTTACCCCTAACTAGAGTCTTGGCCCTAATTTTCTTGTCAACTGAAACATTCCCCCGTCCAAACGGTGTACAAAAAGAAAGTAGGCAAGCTATCCCGATGGCCCACTCAGTCTGTTTCACCAAGCTAGGCTGCACCGAAGCCCAGGATCACGCTTGGGATCCGCAGTCTACCTAACCCTAACCGTAACTTGAGTTTTAACACAAATTTTCTTGTGCAACTGAAACGATACCCCGTCCTTACAGTGCACAGAAAGCCAGTAGGCAAGCTATCCCGATGGCCCACTCAGTCTGTTTCACCAAGCTAGGCTACACCGACGCCCAGGATCCCACCTGGGAAGCCCAGTCTCCCCAACCCTAACCCTAACTTGAGTCTTAACCCTAATCTTCTTGTGCAAGTGAAACATCCCCCTGTCCATACGGTTTAGAAAAAGTCAGTAGGCAAGCGAACCCGATTGCCAACTCAATCTGTTCCAACAAGCTAGCCTTCACAGAGGCCCTGGTTCCTGCCTGGGAAGCACAGTCTCCACAACCCAGCCCTCACTTGGGTATTAATCCTAATTTTCCTGTGCAACTGAAACATCCCCTCGTCCATACAGTGTACAAAAAGACAGTAGGCAAGCAATCCCAATGCCCACTCAGTCTGTTTCACCAGGCTCGGCTTCATCGAGGCCGTAGTTCCTTCCTGGGAAGCCCAGCCTCCATAACCCTAACCCTAATTTGGGTGTTAATGCTAATGTTCTTCTGCAATGGAAACATCCCCCCATGGATAAGGTGTACTAAAACGGAGTAGGGAAGCCATCCTGGTGGCCCACTCAAGTCTGTTTCACCAAGCTAGGCTTCACAGAAGGTCTGGTTCCCTCCAGGGAAGCCTAGACTCCCCAACCTTACCCCTAACTAGAGTCTTGGCCCTAATTTTCTTGTCAACTGAAACATTCCCCCGTCCAAACGGTGTACAAAAAGAAAGTAGGCAAGCTATCCCGATGGCCCACTCAGTCTGTTTCACCAAGCTAGGCTGCACCGAAGCCCAGGATCACGCTTGGGATCCGCAGTCTCCCCAACCCTAACCGTAAATTGAGTTTTAACACAAACTTTCTTGTGCAACTAAAACGATACCCCGTCCTTACAGTGCACAGAAAGCCAGTAGGCAAGCTATCCCGATGGCCCACTCAGTCTGTTTCACCAAGCTAGGCTACACCGACGCCCAGGATCCCACCTGGGAAGCCCAGTCTCCCCAACCCTAACCCTAACTTGAGTCTTAACCCTAATTTTCTTGTGCAAGTGAAACATCCCTCCGTCCATACGGTTTAGAAAAAGTCAGTAGGCAAGCCATCCCGATTGCCAACTCAATCTGTTCCACCAAGCTAGCCTTCACAAAGGCCCTGGTTGCTGCCTGGGAAGCACAGTCTCCCCAACCCAGCCCGAACTTGGGTATTAATCCTAATTTTCCTGCGCAACTGAAACATCCCCTCGTCCATGCACCGTACAAAAAGACAGTAGGCAAGCTATCCCGATTGCCAACTCAATGTGTTCCACCAAGCTAGCCTTCACAGAGGCCCTGGTTGCTACCTGGGAAGCACAGTCTCCCCAACCCAGCCCTAACTTGAGTCTTCTTAACCCTAATTTTCTTGTGCAAGTGAAACATCCCCCCGTCCATACGGTTTAGAAAAAGTCAGTAGGCAAGCCATCCCGATTGCCAAGTCAATGTGTTCCACCAAGCTAGCCTTCACAGAGGCCCTGGTTGCTACCTGGGAAGCACAGTCTCCCCAACCCAGCCCTAACTTGAGTCTTCTTAACCCTAATTTCTTTGTGCAAGTGAAACATCCCCCCGTCCATACGGTTTAGAAAAAGTGAGTAGGCAAGCCATCCCGATTGCCAACTCAATCTGTTCCACCAAGCTATCCTTCACAGAGGCCCTGCTTCCTGCCTGGGAAGCCCGGTCTCCCCAACCCTAACCCTAACTTGAGCCTTCTTAACCCTAATTTTCTTGTGCAAGTGAAACATCCCCCTGTCCATACGGTTTAGAAAAAGTCAGTAGGAAAGCGAACCCGATTGCCAACTCAATCTGTTCCACCAAGCTAGCCTTCACGGAGGACCTGGTTGCTGCCTGGGAAGCACAGTCTCCCCAACCCAGCCCTACCTTGGGTATTAATCCTAATTTTCCTGTGCAACTGAAACATCCCCTCATCCATACAGCGTACAAAAAGGCAGTAGGCAAGCAATCCTGATGGCCCACTCAGTCTGTTTCACCAGGCTCGGCTTCATCGAGGCCGTAGTTCCTGCCTGGGAAGCCCAGCCTCCATAACCCTAACCCTAATTTGGGTTTTAATGCTAATGTTCTTCTGCAATGGAAACATCCCCCCATGGATACGGTGTATTAAAACGGAGTAGGGAAGCCATCCTGGTGGCCCACTCAAGTCTGTTTCACCAAGCTAGGCTTCACAGAGGGTCTGGTTCCCTCCAGGAAAGCCTAGCCTCCCCAAACTTACCCCTAACTAGAGTCTTGGCCCTAATTTTCTTGTGCAACTGAAACATTCCCCCGTCCAAACGGTGTACAAAAAGAAAGTAGGCAAGCTATCCCGATGGCCCACTCAGTCTGTTTCACCAAGCTAGGCTGCACCGAAGCCCAGGATCACGCTTGGGATCCGCAGTCTCCCCAACCCTAACCCTAACTTGAGTTTTTACACAAATTTTCTTGTGCAACTGAAACGATACCGCGTCCTCACAGTGCACAGAAAGCCAGTAGGAAAGCTATCCCGATGGCCCACTCAGTCTGTTTCACCAAGCCAGGCTACACCGAAGCCCAGGATCCCGCCTGGGAAGCCCAGCCTCCATAACCCTAACCCTAATTTGGGTCTTAATGCTAATGTACTTCTGCAACGGGAACATCCCCCCATGGACACGATGTAATAAAACGGAGTAGGGAAGCCATCCTGGTGGCCAACACAAGTCTGTTTCACCAAGCTAGGCTTCACAGAGGGTCTGGTTCCCTCCAGGGAAGCCTAGCCTCCCCAACCTTAACCCTAACTAGAGTCTTGTCCCTAATTTTCTTGTGCAACTGAAACATTCCCCCGTCCAAACGGTGTACAAAAAGAAAGTAGGCAAGCTATCCCGATGGCCCACTCAGTCTTTTTCACCAAGCTAGGCTGCACCGAAGCCCAGGATCACGCTTGGGATCCGCAGTCTCCCCAACCCTAACCCTAACTTGAGTTTTAACACAAATTTTCTTGTGCAACTGAAACGATACCCCGTCCTTACAGTGCACAGAAAGCCAGTAGGCAAGCTATCCCGATGGCCCACTCAGTCTGTTTCACCAAGCTAGGCTACACCGACTCCCAGGATCCCACCTGGGAAGCCCAGTCTCCCCAACCCTAACCCTAACTTGAGTCTTAACCCTAATTTTCTTGTGCAAATGAAACATCCCCCCGTCCATACGGTTTAGAAAAAGTCAGTAGGCAAGCCATCCCGACTGCCAACTCAATGTGTTCCACCAAGCTAGCCTTCACAGAGGCCCTGGTTGCTACCTGGGAAGCACAGTCTCCCCAACCCAGCCCTAACTTGAGTCTTCTTAACCCTAATTTTCTTGTGCAAGTGAAACATCCCCCCGTCCATACGGTTTAGAAAAAGTCAGTAGGCAAGCGAACCCGATTGCCAACTCAATCTGTTCCAACAAGCTAGCCTTCACAGAGGCCCTGGTTCCTGCCTGGGAAGCACAGTCTCCACAACCCAGCCCTCACTTGGGTATTAATCCTAATTTTCCTGTGCAACTGAAACATCCCCTCGTCCATACAGTGTACAAAAAGACAGTAGGCAAGCAATCCCAATGCCCACTCAGTCTGTTTCACCAGGCTCGGCTTCATCGAGGCCGTAGTTCCTTCCTGGGAAGCCCAGCCTCCATAACCCTAACCCTAATTTGGGTGTTAATGCTAATGTTCTTCTGCAATGGAAACATCCCCCCATGGATAAGGTGTACTAAAACGGAGTAGGGAAGCCATCCTGGTGGCCCACTCAAGTCTGTTTCACCAAGCTAGGCTTCACAGAAGGTCTGGTTCCCTCCAGGGAAGCCTAGAGTCCCCAACCTTACCCCTAACTAGAGTCTTGGCCCTAATTTTCTTGTCAACTGAAACATTCCCCCGTCCAAACGGTGTACAAAAAGAAAGTAGGCAAGCTATCCCGATGGCCCACTCAGTCTGTTTCACCAAGCTAGGCTGCACCGAAGCCCAGGATCACGCTTGGGATCCGCAGTCTCCCCAACCCTAACCGTAAATTGAGTTTTAACACAAACTTTCTTGTGCAACTAAAACGATACCCCGTCCTTACAGTGCACAGAAAGCCAGTAGGCAAGCTATCCCGATGGCCCACTCAGTCTGTTTCACCAAGCTAGGCTACACCGACGCCCAGGATCCCACCTGGGAAGCCCAGTCTCCCCAACCCTAACCCTAACTTGAGTCTTAACCCTAATTTTCTTGTGCAAGTGAAACATCCCTCCGTCCATACGGTTTAGAAAAAGTCAGTAGGCAAGCCATCCCGATTGCCAACTCAATCTGTTCCACCAAGCTAGCCTTCACAAAGGCCCTGGTTGCTGCCTGGGAAGCACAGTCTCCCCAACCCAGCCCTAACTTGGGTATTAATCCTAATTTTCCTGCGCAACTGAAACATCCCCTCGTCCATGCACCGTACAAAAAGACAGTAGGCAAGCCATCCCGATTGCCAACTCAATGTGTTCCACCAAGCTAGCCTTCACAGAGGCCCTGGTTGCTACCTGGGAAGCACAGTCTCCCCAACCCAGCCCTAACTTGAGTCTTCTTAACCCTAATTTTCTTGTGCAAGTGAAACATCCCCCCGTCCATACGGTTTAGAAAAAGTCAGTAGGCAAGCCGTCCCGATTGCCAAGTCAATGTGTTCCACCAAGCTAGCCTTCACAGAGGCCCTGGTTGCTACCTGGGAAGCACAGTCTCCCCAACCCAGCCCTAAGTTGAGTCTTCTTAACCCTAATTTCTTTGTGCAAGTGAAACATCCCCCCGTCCATACGGTTTAGAAAAAGTGAGTAGGCAAGCCATCCCGATTGCCAACTCAATCTGTTCCACCAAGCTATCCTTCACAGAGGCCCTGCTTCCTGCCTGGGAAGCCCGGTCTCACCAACCCTAACCCTAACTTGAGCCTTCTTAACCCTAATTTTCTTGTGCAAGTGAAACATCCCCCTGTCCATACGGTTTAGAAAAAGTCAGTAGGAAAGCGAACCCGATTGCCAACTCAATCTGTTCCACCAAGCTAGCCTTCACGGAGGACCTGGTTGCTGCCTGGGAAGCACAGTCTCCCCAACCCAGCCCTACCTTGGGTATTAATCCTAATTTTCCTGTGCAACTGAAACATCCCCTCATCCATACAGCGTACAAAAAGACAGTAGGCAAGCAATCCTGATGGCCCACTCAGTCTGTTTCACCAGGCTCGGCTTCATCGAGGCCGTAGTTCCTGCCTGGGAAGCCCAGCCTCCATAACCCTAACCCTAATTTGGGTTTTAATGCTAATGTTCTTCTGCAATGGAAACATCCCCCCATGGATACGGTGTATTAAAACGGAGTAGGGAAGCCATCCTGGTGGCCCACTCAAGTCTGTTTCACCAAGCTAGGCTTCACAGAGGGTCTGGTTCCCTCCAGGAAAGCCTAGCCTCCCCAAACTTACCCCTAACTAGAGTCTTGGCCCTAATTTTCTTGTGCAACTGAAACATTCCCCCGTCCAAACGGTGTACAAAAAGAAAGTAGGCAAGCTATCCCGATGGCCCACTCAGTCTGTTTCACCAAGCTAGGCTGCACCGAAGCCCAGGATCACGCTTGGGATCCGCAGTCTCCCCAACCCTAACCCTAACTTGAGTTTTTACACAAATTTTCTTGTGCAACTGAAACGATACCGCGTCCTCACAGTGCACAGAAAGCCAGTAGGAAAGCTATCCCGATGGCCCACTCAGTCTGTTTCACCAAGCCAGGCTACACCGAAGCCCAGGATCCCGCCTGGGAAGCCCAGCCTCCATAACCCTAACCCTAATTTGGGTCTTAATGCTAATGTACTTCTGCAACGGGAACATCCCCCCATGGACACGATGTAATAAAACGGAGTAGGGAAGCCATCCTGGTGGCCAACACAAGTCTGTTTCACCAAGCTAGGCTTCACAGAGGGTCTGGTTCCCTCCAGGGAAGCCTAGCCTCCCCAACCTTAACCCTAACTAGAGTCTTGTCCCTAATTTTCTTGTGCAACTGAAACATTCCCCCGTCCAAACGGTGTACAAAAAGAAAGTAGGCAAGCTATCCCGATGGCCCACTCAGTCTTTTTCACCAAGCTAGGCTGCACCGAAGCCCAGGATCACGCTTGGGATCCGCAGTCTCCCCAACCCTAACCCTAACTTGAGTTTTAACACAAATTTTCTTGTGCAACTGAAACGATACCCCGTCCTTACAGTGCACAGAAAGCCAGTAGGAAAGCTATCCCGATGGCCCACTCAGTCTGTTTCACCAAGCTAGGCTACACCGAATCCCAGGATCCCGCCTGGGAAGCCCAGTCTCCCCAACCCTAACCCTAACTTGAGTCTTAACCCTAATTTTCTTGTGCAAGTGAAACATCCCTCCGTCCATACGGTTTAGAAAATTCAGTAGGCAAGCCATCCCGATTGCCAACTCAATCTGTTCCACCAAGCTAGCCTTCACAGAGGCCCTGGTTGCTACCTGGGAAGCACAGTCTCCCCAACCCAGCCCTAACTTGAGTCTTCTTAACCCTAATTTTCTTGTGCAAGTGAAACATCCCCCCGTCCATACGGTTTAGAAAACGTCAGTAGGCAAGCGAACCCGATTGCCAACTCAATCTGTTCCAACAAGCTAGCCTTCACAGAGGCCCTAGTTCCTGCCTGGGAAGCACAGTCTCCACAACCCAGCCCTCACTTGGGTATTAATCCTAATTTTCCTGTGCAACTGAAACATCCCCTCGTCCATACAGCGTACAAAAAGACAGTAGGCAAGCAATCCTGATGGCCCACTCAGTCTGTTTCACCAGGCTCGGCTTCATCGAGTCCGTAGTTCCTGCCTGGGAAGCCCAGCCTCCATAACCCTAACGCTAATTTGGGTGTTAATGCTAATGTTCTTCTGCAATGGAAACATCCCCCCATGGATAAGGTGTACTAAAACGGAGTAGGGAAGCCATCCTGGTGGCCCACTCAAGTCTGTTTCACCAAGCT
This sequence comes from Heloderma suspectum, assembly GCF_057233095.1. NCBI lineage: Eukaryota > Metazoa > Chordata > Lepidosauria > Squamata > Helodermatidae > Heloderma > Heloderma suspectum. The sequence continues at coordinate 145,818,163 of NC_139459.1, forward strand.
AGGCTTCACAGAAGGTCTGGTTCCCTCCAGGGAAGCCTAGACTCCCCAACCTTACCCCTAACTAGAGTCTTGGCCCTAATTTTCTTGTCAACTGAAACATTCCCCCGTCCAAACGGTGTACAAAAAGAAAGTAGGCAAGCTATCCCGATGGCCCACTCAGTCTGTTTCACCAAGCTAGGCTGCACCGAAGCCCAGGATCACGCTTGGGATCCGCAGTCTCCCCAACCCTAACCGTAACTTGAGTTTTAACACAAATTTTCTTGTGCAACTGAAACGATACCCCGTCCTTACAGTGCACAGAAAGCCAGTAGGCAAGCTATCCCGATGGCCCACTCAGTCTGTTTCACCAAGCTAGGCTACACCGACGCCCAGGATCCCACCTGGGAAGCCCAGTCTCCCCAACCCTAACCCTAACTTGAGTCTTAACCCTAATCTTCTTGTGCAAGTGAAACATCCCCCTGTCCATACGGTTTAGAAAAAGTCAGTAGGCAAGCGAACCCGATTGCCAACTCAATCTGTTCCAACAAGCTAGCCTTCACAGAGGCCCTGGTTCCTGCCTGGGAAGCACAGTCTCAACAACCCAGCCCTCACTTGGGTATTAATCCTAATTTTCCTGTGCAACTGAAACATCCCCTCGTCCATACAGTGTACAAAAAGACAGTAGGCAAGCAATCCCAATGCCCACTCAGTCTGTTTCACCAGGCTCGGCTTCATCGAGGCCGTAGTTCCTTCCTGGGAAGCCCAGCCTCCATAACCCTAACCCTAATTTGGGTGTTAATGCTAATGTTCTTCTGCAATGGAAACATCCCCCCATGGATAAGGTGTACTAAAACGGAGTAGGGAAGCCATCCTGGTGGCCCACTCAAGTCTGTTTCACCAAGCTAGGCTTCACAGAAGGTCTGGTTCCCTCCAGGGAAGCCTAGACTCCCCAACCTTACCCCTAACTAGAGTCTTGGCCCTAATTTTCTTGTCAACTGAAACATTCCCCCGTCCAAACGGTGTACAAAAAGAAAGTAGGCAAGCTATCCCGATGGCCCACTCAGTCTGTTTCACCAAGCTAGGCTGCACCGAAGCCCAGGATCACGCTTGGGATCCGCAGTCTCCCCAACCCTAACCGTAAATTGAGTTTTAACACAAACTTTCTTGTGCAACTAAAACGATACCCCGTCCTTACAGTGCACAGAAAGCCAGTAGGCAAGCTATCCCGATGGCCCACTCAGTCTGTTTCACCAAGCTAGGCTACACCGACGCCCAGGATCCCACCTGGGAAGCCCAGTCTCCCCAACCCTAACCCTAACTTGAGTCTTAACCCTAATTTTCTTGTGCAAGTGAAACATCCCTCCGTCCATACGGTTTAGAAAAAGTCAGTAGGCAAGCCATCCCGATTGCCAACTCAATCTGTTCCACCAAGCTAGCCTTCACAAAGGCCCTGGTTGCTGCCTGGGAAGCACAGTCTCCCCAACCCAGCCCGAACTTGGGTATTAATCCTAATTTTCCTGCGCAACTGAAACATCCCCTCGTCCATGCACCGTACAAAAAGACAGTAGGCAAGCTATCCCGATTGCCAACTCAATGTGTTCCACCAAGCTAGCCTTCACAGAGGCCCTGGTTGCTACCTGGGAAGCACAGTCTCCCCAACCCAGCCCTAACTTGAGTCTTCTTAACCCTAATTTTCTTGTGCAAGTGAAACATCCCCCCGTCCATACGGTTTAGAAAAAGTCAGTAGGCAAGCCATCCCGATTGCCAAGTCAATGTGTTCCACCAAGCTAGCCTTCACAGAGGCCCTGGTTGCTACCTGGGAAGCACAGTCTCCCCAACCCAGCCCTAACTTGAGTCTTCTTAACCCTAATTTCTTTGTGCAAGTGAAACATCCCCCCGTCCATACGGTTTAGAAAAAGTGAGTAGGCAAGCCATCCCGATTGCCAACTCAATCTGTTCCACCAAGCTATCCTTCACAGAGGCCCTGCTTCCTGCCTGGGAAGCCCGGTCTCCCCAACCCTAACCCTAACTTGAGCCTTCTTAACCCTAATTTTCTTGTGCAAGTGAAACATCCCCCTGTCCATACGGTTTAGAAAAAGTCAGTAGGAAAGCGAACCCGATTGCCAACTCAATCTGTTCCACCAAGCTAGCCTTCACGGAGGACCTGGTTGCTGCCTGGGAAGCACAGTCTCCCCAACCCAGCCCTACCTTGGGTATTAATCCTAATTTTCCTGTGCAACTGAAACATCCCCTCATCCATACAGCGTACAAAAAGGCAGTAGGCAAGCAATCCTGATGGCCCACTCAGTCTGTTTCACCAGGCTCGGCTTCATCGAGGCCGTAGTTCCTGCCTGGGAAGCCCAGCCTCCATAACCCTAACCCTAATTTGGGTTTTAATGCTAATGTTCTTCTGCAATGGAAACATCCCCCCATGGATACGGTGTATTAAAACGGAGTAGGGAAGCCATCCTGGTGGCCCACTCAAGTCTGTTTCACCAAGCTAGGCTTCACAGAGGGTCTGGTTCCCTCCAGGAAAGCCTAGCCTCCCCAACCTTACCCCTAACTAGAGTCTTGGCCCTAATTTTCTTGTGCAACTGAAACATTCCCCCGTCCAAACGGTGTACAAAAAGAAAGTAGGCAAGCTATCCCGATGGCCCACTCAGTCTGTTTCACCAAGCTAGGCTGCACCGAAGCCCAGGATCACGCTTGGGATCCGCAGTCTCCCCAACCCTAACCCTAACTTGAGTTTTTACACAAATTTTCTTGTGCAACTGAAACGATACCGCGTCCTCACAGTGCACAGAAAGCCAGTAGGAAAGCTATCCCGATGGCCCACTCAGTCTGTTTCACCAAGCCAGGCTACACCGAAGCCCAGGATCCCGCCTGGGAAGCCCAGCCTCCATAACCCTAACCCTAATTTGGGTCTTAATGCTAATGTACTTCTGCAACGGGAACATCCCCCCATGGACACGATGTAATAAAACGGAGTAGGGAAGCCATCCTGGTGGCCAACACAAGTCTGTTTCACCAAGCTAGGCTTCACAGAGGGTCTGGTTCCCTCCAGGGAAGCCTAGCCTCCCCAACCTTAACCCTAACTAGAGTCTTGTCCCTAATTTTCTTGTGCAACTGAAACATTCCCCCGTCCAAACGGTGTACAAAAAGAAAGTAGGCAAGCTATCCCGATGGCCCACTCAGTCTTTTTCACCAAGCTAGGCTGCACCGAAGCCCAGGATCACGCTTGGGATCCGCAGTCTCCCCAACCCTAACCCTAACTTGAGTTTTAACACAAATTTTCTTGTGCAACTGAAACGATACCCCGTCCTTACAGTGCACAGAAAGCCAGTAGGAAAGCTATCCCGATGGCCCACTCAGTCTGTTTCACCAAGCTAGGCTACACCGACTCCCAGGATCCCACCTGGGAAGCCCAGTCTCCCCAACCCTAACCCTAACTTGAGTCTTAACCCTAATTTTCTTGTGCAAATGAAACATCCCCCCGTCCATACGGTTTAGAAAAAGTCAGTAGGCAAGCCATCCCGACTGCCAACTCAATGTGTTCCACCAAGCTAGCCTTCACAGAGGCCCTGGTTGCTACCTGGGAAGCACAGTCTCCCCAACCCAGCCCTAACTTGAGTCTTCTTAACCCTAATTTTCTTGTGCAAGTGAAACATCCCCCCGTCCATACGGTTTAGAAAAAGTCAGTAGGCAAGCGAACCCGATTGCCAACTCAATCTGTTCCAACAAGCTAGCCTTCACAGAGGCCCTGGTTCCTGCCTGGGAAGCACAGTCTCCACAACCCAGCCCTCACTTGGGTATTAATCCTAATTTTCCTGTGCAACTGAAACATCCCCTCGTCCATACAGTGTACAAAAAGACAGTAGGCAAGCAATCCCAATGCCCACTCAGTCTGTTTCACCAGGCTCGGCTTCATCGAGGCCGTAGTTCCTTCCTGGGAAGCCCAGCCTCCATAACCCTAACCCTAATTTGGGTGTTAATGCTAATGTTCTTCTGCAATGGAAACATCCCCCCATGGATAAGGTGTACTAAAACGGAGTAGGGAAGCCATCCTGGTGGCCCACTCAAGTCTGTTTCACCAAGCTAGGCTTCACAGAAGGTCTGGTTCCCTCCAGGGAAGCCTAGACTCCCCAACCTTACCCCTAACTAGAGTCTTGGCCCTAATTTTCTTGTCAACTGAAACATTCCCCCGTCCAAACGGTGTACAAAAAGAAAGTAGGCAAGCTATCCCGATGGCCCACTCAGTCTGTTTCACCAAGCTAGGCTGCACCGAAGCCCAGGATCACGCTTGGGATCCGCAGTCTCCCCAACCCTAACCGTAAATTGAGTTTTAACACAAACTTTCTTGTGCAACTAAAACGATACCCCGTCCTTACAGTGCACAGAAAGCCAGTAGGCAAGCTATCCCGATGGCCCACTCAGTCTGTTTCACCAAGCTAGGCTACACCGACGCCCAGGATCCCACCTGGGAAGCCCAGTCTCCCCAACCCTAACCCTAACTTGAGTCTTAACCCTAATTTTCTTGTGCAAGTGAAACATCCCTCCGTCCATACGGTTTAGAAAAAGTCAGTAGGCAAGCCATCCCGATTGCCAACTCAATCTGTTCCACCAAGCTAGCCTTCACAAAGGCCCTGGTTGCTGCCTGGGAAGCACAGTCTCCCCAACCCAGCCCTAACTTGGGTATTAATCCTAATTTTCCTGCGCAACTGAAACATCCCCTCGTCCATGCACCGTACAAAAAGACAGTAGGCAAGCCATCCCGATTGCCAACTCAATGTGTTCCACCAAGCTAGCCTTCACAGAGGCCCTGGTTGCTACCTGGGAAGCACAGTCTCCCCAACCCAGCCCTAACTTGAGTCTTCTTAACCCTAATTTTCTTGTGCAAGTGAAACATCCCCCCGTCCATACGGTTTAGAAAAAGTCAGTAGGCAAGCCGTCCCGATTGCCAAGTCAATGTGTTCCACCAAGCTAGCCTTCACAGAGGCCCTGGTTGCTACCTGGGAAGCACAGTCTCCCCATCCCAGCCCTAACTTGAGTCTTCTTAACCCTAATTTCTTTGTGCAAGTGAAACATCCCCCCGTCCATACGGTTTAGAAAAAGTGAGTAGGCAAGCCATCCCGATTGCCAACTCAATCTGTTCCACCAAGCTATCCTTCACAGAGGCCCTGCTTCCTGCCTGGGAAGCCCGGTCTCCCCAACCCTAACCCTAACTTGAGCCTTCTTAACCCTAATTTTCTTGTGCAAGTGAAACATCCCCCTGTCCATACGGTTTAGAAAAAGTCAGTAGGAAAGCGAACCCGATTGCCAACTCAATCTGTTCCACCAAGCTAGCCTTCACGGAGGACCTGGTTGCTGCCTGGGAAGCACAGTCTCCCCAACCCAGCCCTACCTTGGGTATTAATCCTAATTTTCCTGTGCAACTGAAACATCCCCTCATCCATACAGCGTACAAAAAGACAGTAGGCAAGCAATCCTGATGGCCCACTCAGTCTGTTTCACCAGGCTCGGCTTCATCGAGGCCGTAGTTCCTGCCTGGGAAGCCCAGCCTCCATAACCCTAACCCTAATTTGGGTTTTAATGCTAATGTTCTTCTGCAATGGAAACATCCCCCCATGGATACGGTGTATTAAAACGGAGTAGGGAAGCCATCCTGGTGGCCCACTCAGTCTGTTTCACCAAGCTAGGCTGCACCGAAGCCCAGGATCACGCTTGGGATCCGCAGTCTCCCCAACCCTAACCCTAACTTGAGTTTTTACACAAATTTTCTTGTGCAACTGAAACGATACCGCGTCCTCACAGTGCACAGAAAGCCAGTAGGAAAGCTATCCCGATGGCCCACTCAGTCTGTTTCACCAAGCCAGGCTACACCGAAGCCCAGGATCCCGCCTGGGAAGCCCAGCCTCCATAACCCTAACCCTAATTTGGGTCTTAATGCTAATGTACTTCTGCAACGGGAACATCCCCCCATGGACACGATGTAATAAAACGGAGTAGGGAAGCCATCCTGGTGGCCAACACAAGTCTGTTTCACCAAGCTAGGCTTCACAGAGGGTCTGGTTCCCTCCAGGGAAGCCTAGCCTCCCCAACCTTAACCCTAACTAGAGTCTTGTCCCTAATTTTCTTGTGCAACTGAAACATTCCCCCGTCCAAACGGTGTACAAAAAGAAAGTAGGCAAGCTATCCCGATGGCCCACTCAGTCTTTTTCACCAAGCTAGGCTGCACCGAAGCCCAGGATCACGCTTGGGATCCGCAGTCTCCCCAACCCTAACCCTAACTTGAGTTTTAACACAAATTTTCTTGTGCAACTGAAACGATACCCCGTCCTTACAGTGCACAGAAAGCCAGTAGGAAAGCTATCCCGATGGCCCACTCAGTCTGTTTCACCAAGCTAGGCTACACCGAATCCCAGGATCCCGCCTGGGAAGCCCAGTCTCCCCAACCCTAACCCTAACTTGAGTCTTAACCCTAATTTTCTTGTGCAAGTGAAACATCCCTCCGTCCATACGGTTTAGAAAATTCAGTAGGCAAGCCATCCCGATTGCCAACTCAATCTGTTCCACCAAGCTAGCCTTCACAGAGGCCCTGGTTGCTACCTGGGAAGCACAGTCTCCCCAACCCAGCCCTAACTTGAGTCTTCTTAACCCTAATTTTCTTGTGCAAGTGAAACATCCCCCCGTCCATACGGTTTAGAAAACGTCAGTAGGCAAGCGAACCCGATTGCCAACTCAATCTGTTCCAACAAGCTAGCCTTCACAGAGGCCCTAGTTCCTGCCTGGGAAGCACAGTCTCCACAACCCAGCCCTCACTTGGGTATTAATCCTAATTTTCCTGTGCAACTGAAACATCCCCTCGTCCATACAGCGTACAAAAAGACAGTAGGCAAGCAATCCTGATGGCCCACTCAGTCTGTTTCACCAGGCTCGGCTTCATCGAGTCCGCAGTTCCTGCCTGGGAAGCCCAGCCTCCATAACCCTAACGCTAATTTGGGTGTTAATGCTAATGTTCTTCTGCAATGGAAACATCCCCCCATGGATAAGGTGTACTAAAACGGAGTAGGGAAGCCATCCTGGTGGCCCACTCAAGTCTGTTTCCCCAAGCTAGGCTTCACAGAAGGTCTGGTTCCCTCCAGGGAAGCCTAGACTCCCCAACCTTACCCCTAACTAGAGTCTTGGCCCTAATTTTCTTGTCAACTGAAACATTCCCCCGTCCAAACGGTGTACAAAAAGAAAGTAGGCAAGCTATCCCGATGGCCCACTCAGTCTGTTTCACCAAGCTAGGCTGCACCGAAGCCCAGGATCACGCTTGGGATCCGCAGTCTACCTAACCCTAACCGTAACTTGAGTTTTAACACAAATTTTCTTGTGCAACTGAAACGATACCCCGTCCTTACAGTGCACAGAAAGCCAGTAGGCAAGCTATCCCGATGGCCCACTCAGTCTGTTTCACCAAGCTAGGCTACACCGACGCCCAGGATCCCACCTGGGAAGCCCAGTCTCCCCAACCCTAACCCTAACTTGAGTCTTAACCCTAATCTTCTTGTGCAAGTGAAACATCCCCCTGTCCATACGGTTTAGAAAAAGTCAGTAGGCAAGCGAACCCGATTGCCAACTCAATCTGTTCCAACAAGCTAGCCTTCACAGAGGCCCTGGTTCCTGCCTGGGAAGCACAGTCTCCACAACCCAGCCCTCACTTGGGTATTAATCCTAATTTTCCTGTGCAACTGAAACATCCCCTCGTCCATACAGTGTACAAAAAGACAGTAGGCAAGCAATCCCAATGCCCACTCAGTCTGTTTCACCAGGCTCGGCTTCATCGAGGCCGTAGTTCCTTCCTGGGAAGCCCAGCCTCCATAACCCTAACCCTAATTTGGGTGTTAATGCTAATGTTCTTCTGCAATGGAAACATCCCCCCATGGATAAGGTGTACTAAAACGGAGTAGGGAAGCCATCCTGGTGGCCCACTCAAGTCTGTTTCACCAAGCTAGGCTTCACAGAAGGTCTGGTTCCCTCCAGGGAAGCCTAGACTCCCCAACCTTACCCCTAACTAGAGTCTTGGCCCTAATTTTCTTGTCAACTGAAACATTCCCCCGTCCAAACGGTGTACAAAAAGAAAGTAGGCAAGCTATCCCGATGGCCCACTCAGTCTGTTTCACCAAGCTAGGCTGCACCGAAGCCCAGGATCACGCTTGGGATCCGCAGTCTCCCCAACCCTAACCGTAAATTGAGTTTTAACACAAACTTTCTTGTGCAACTAAAACGATACCCCGTCCTTACAGTGCACAGAAAGCCAGTAGGCAAGCTATCCCGATGGCCCACTCAGTCTGTTTCACCAAGCTAGGCTACACCGACGCCCAGGATCCCACCTGGGAAGCCCAGTCTCCCCAACCCTAACCCTAACTTGAGTCTTAACCCTAATTTTCTTGTGCAAGTGAAACATCCCTCCGTCCATACGGTTTAGAAAAAGTCAGTAGGCAAGCCATCCCGATTGCCAACTCAATCTGTTCCACCAAGCTAGCCTTCACAAAGGCCCTGGTTGCTGCCTGGGAAGCACAGTCTCCCCAACCCAGCCCGAACTTGGGTATTAATCCTAATTTTCCTGCGCAACTGAAACATCCCCTCGTCCATGCACCGTACAAAAAGACAGTAGGCAAGCTATCCCGATTGCCAACTCAATGTGTTCCACCAAGCTAGCCTTCACAGAGGCCCTGGTTGCTACCTGGGAAGCACAGTCTCCCCAACCCAGCCCTAACTTGAGTCTTCTTAACCCTAATTTTCTTGTGCAAGTGAAACATCCCCCCGTCCATACGGTTTAGAAAAAGTCAGTAGGCAAGCCATCCCGATTGCCAAGTCAATGTGTTCCACCAAGCTAGCCTTCACAGAGGCCCTGGTTGCTACCTGGGAAGCACAGTCTCCCCAACCCAGCCCTAACTTGAGTCTTCTTAACCCTAATTTCTTTGTGCAAGTGAAACATCCCCCCGTCCATACGGTTTAGAAAAAGTGAGTAGGCAAGCCATCCCGATTGCCAACTCAATCTGTTCCACCAAGCTATCCTTCACAGAGGCCCTGCTTCCTGCCTGGGAAGCCCGGTCTCCCCAACCCTAACCCTAACTTGAGCCTTCTTAACCCTAATTTTCTTGTGCAAGTGAAACATCCCCCTGTCCATACGGTTTAGAAAAAGTCAGTAGGAAAGCGAACCCGATTGCCAACTCAATCTGTTCCACCAAGCTAGCCTTCACGGAGGACCTGGTTGCTGCCTGGGAAGCACAGTCTCCCCAACCCAGCCCTACCTTGGGTATTAATCCTAATTTTCCTGTGCAACTGAAACATCCCCTCATCCATACAGCGTACAAAAAGGCAGTAGGCAAGCAATCCTGATGGCCCACTCAGTCTGTTTCACCAGGCTCGGCTTCATCGAGGCCGTAGTTCCTGCCTGGGAAGCCCAGCCTCCATAACCCTAACCCTAATTTGGGTTTTAATGCTAATGTTCTTCTGCAATGGAAACATCCCCCCATGGATACGGTGTATTAAAACGGAGTAGGGAAGCCATCCTGGTGGCCCACTCAAGTCTGTTTCACCAAGCTAGGCTTCACAGAGGGTCTGGTTCCCTCCAGGAAAGCCTAGCCTCCCCAAACTTACCCCTAACTAGAGTCTTGGCCCTAATTTTCTTGTGCAACTGAAACATTCCCCCGTCCAAACGGTGTACAAAAAGAAAGTAGGCAAGCTATCCCGATGGCCCACTCAGTCTGTTTCACCAAGCTAGGCTGCACCGAAGCCCAGGATCACGCTTGGGATCCGCAGTCTCCCCAACCCTAACCCTAACTTGAGTTTTTACACAAATTTTCTTGTGCAACTGAAACGATACCGCGTCCTCACAGTGCACAGAAAGCCAGTAGGAAAGCTATCCCGATGGCCCACTCAGTCTGTTTCACCAAGCCAGGCTACACCGAAGCCCAGGATCCCGCCTGGGAAGCCCAGCCTCCATAACCCTAACCCTAATTTGGGTCTTAATGCTAATGTACTTCTGCAACGGGAACATCCCCCCATGGACACGATGTAATAAAACGGAGTAGGGAAGCCATCCTGGTGGCCAACACAAGTCTGTTTCACCAAGCTAGGCTTCACAGAGGGTCTGGTTCCCTCCAGGGAAGCCTAGCCTCCCCAACCTTAACCCTAACTAGAGTCTTGTCCCTAATTTTCTTGTGCAACTGAAACATTCCCCCGTCCAAACGGTGTACAAAAAGAAAGTAGGCAAGCTATCCCGATGGCCCACTCAGTCTTTTTCACCAAGCTAGGCTGCACCGAAGCCCAGGATCACGCTTGGGATCCGCAGTCTCCCCAACCCTAACCCTAACTTGAGTTTTAACACAAATTTTCTTGTGCAACTGAAACGATACCCCGTCCTTACAGTGCACAGAAAGCCAGTAGGCAAGCTATCCCGATGGCCCACTCAGTCTGTTTCACCAAGCTAGGCTACACCGACTCCCAGGATCCCACCTGGGAAGCCCAGTCTCCCCAACCCTAACCCTAACTTGAGTCTTAACCCTAATTTTCTTGTGCAAATGAAACATCCCCCCGTCCATACGGTTTAGAAAAAGTCAGTAGGCAAGCCATCCCGACTGCCAACTCAATGTGTTCCACCAAGCTAGCCTTCACAGAGGCCCTGGTTGCTACCTGGGAAGCACAGTCTCCCCAACCCAGCCCTAACTTGAGTCTTCTTAACCCTAATTTTCTTGTGCAAGTGAAACATCCCCCCGTCCATACGGTTTAGAAAAAGTCAGTAGGCAAGCGAACCCGATTGCCAACTCAATCTGTTCCAACAAGCTAGCCTTCACAGAGGCCCTGGTTCCTGCCTGGGAAGCACAGTCTCCACAACCCAGCCCTCACTTGGGTATTAATCCTAATTTTCCTGTGCAACTGAAACATCCCCTCGTCCATACAGTGTACAAAAAGACAGTAGGCAAGCAATCCCAATGCCCACTCAGTCTGTTTCACCAGGCTCGGCTTCATCGAGGCCGTAGTTCCTTCCTGGGAAGCCCAGCCTCCATAACCCTAACCCTAATTTGGGTGTTAATGCTAATGTTCTTCTGCAATGGAAACATCCCCCCATGGATAAGGTGTACTAAAACGGAGTAGGGAAGCCATCCTGGTGGCCCACTCAAGTCTGTTTCACCAAGCTAGGCTTCACAGAAGGTCTGGTTCCCTCCAGGGAAGCCTAGAGTCCCCAACCTTACCCCTAACTAGAGTCTTGGCCCTAATTTTCTTGTCAACTGAAACATTCCCCCGTCCAAACGGTGTACAAAAAGAAAGTAGGCAAGCTATCCCGATGGCCCACTCAGTCTGTTTCACCAAGCTAGGCTGCACCGAAGCCCAGGATCACGCTTGGGATCCGCAGTCTCCCCAACCCTAACCGTAAATTGAGTTTTAACACAAACTTTCTTGTGCAACTAAAACGATACCCCGTCCTTACAGTGCACAGAAAGCCAGTAGGCAAGCTATCCCGATGGCCCACTCAGTCTGTTTCACCAAGCTAGGCTACACCGACGCCCAGGATCCCACCTGGGAAGCCCAGTCTCCCCAACCCTAACCCTAACTTGAGTCTTAACCCTAATTTTCTTGTGCAAGTGAAACATCCCTCCGTCCATACGGTTTAGAAAAAGTCAGTAGGCAAGCCATCCCGATTGCCAACTCAATCTGTTCCACCAAGCTAGCCTTCACAAAGGCCCTGGTTGCTGCCTGGGAAGCACAGTCTCCCCAACCCAGCCCTAACTTGGGTATTAATCCTAATTTTCCTGCGCAACTGAAACATCCCCTCGTCCATGCACCGTACAAAAAGACAGTAGGCAAGCCATCCCGATTGCCAACTCAATGTGTTCCACCAAGCTAGCCTTCACAGAGGCCCTGGTTGCTACCTGGGAAGCACAGTCTCCCCAACCCAGCCCTAACTTGAGTCTTCTTAACCCTAATTTTCTTGTGCAAGTGAAACATCCCCCCGTCCATACGGTTTAGAAAAAGTCAGTAGGCAAGCCGTCCCGATTGCCAAGTCAATGTGTTCCACCAAGCTAGCCTTCACAGAGGCCCTGGTTGCTACCTGGGAAGCACAGTCTCCCCAACCCAGCCCTAAGTTGAGTCTTCTTAACCCTAATTTCTTTGTGCAAGTGAAACATCCCCCCGTCCATACGGTTTAGAAAAAGTGAGTAGGCAAGCCATCCCGATTGCCAACTCAATCTGTTCCACCAAGCTATCCTTCACAGAGGCCCTGCTTCCTGCCTGGGAAGCCCGGTCTCACCAACCCTAACCCTAACTTGAGCCTTCTTAACCCTAATTTTCTTGTGCAAGTGAAACATCCCCCTGTCCATACGGTTTAGAAAAAGTCAGTAGGAAAGCGAACCCGATTGCCAACTCAATCTGTTCCACCAAGCTAGCCTTCACGGAGGACCTGGTTGCTGCCTGGGAAGCACAGTCTCCCCAACCCAGCCCTACCTTGGGTATTAATCCTAATTTTCCTGTGCAACTGAAACATCCCCTCATCCATACAGCGTACAAAAAGACAGTAGGCAAGCAATCCTGATGGCCCACTCAGTCTGTTTCACCAGGCTCGGCTTCATCGAGGCCGTAGTTCCTGCCTGGGAAGCCCAGCCTCCATAACCCTAACCCTAATTTGGGTTTTAATGCTAATGTTCTTCTGCAATGGAAACATCCCCCCATGGATACGGTGTATTAAAACGGAGTAGGGAAGCCATCCTGGTGGCCCACTCAAGTCTGTTTCACCAAGCTAGGCTTCACAGAGGGTCTGGTTCCCTCCAGGAAAGCCTAGCCTCCCCAAACTTACCCCTAACTAGAGTCTTGGCCCTAATTTTCTTGTGCAACTGAAACATTCCCCCGTCCAAACGGTGTACAAAAAGAAAGTAGGCAAGCTATCCCGATGGCCCACTCAGTCTGTTTCACCAAGCTAGGCTGCACCGAAGCCCAGGATCACGCTTGGGATCCGCAGTCTCCCCAACCCTAACCCTAACTTGAGTTTTTACACAAATTTTCTTGTGCAACTGAAACGATACCGCGTCCTCACAGTGCACAGAAAGCCAGTAGGAAAGCTATCCCGATGGCCCACTCAGTCTGTTTCACCAAGCCAGGCTACACCGAAGCCCAGGATCCCGCCTGGGAAGCCCAGCCTCCATAACCCTAACCCTAATTTGGGTCTTAATGCTAATGTACTTCTGCAACGGGAACATCCCCCCATGGACACGATGTAATAAAACGGAGTAGGGAAGCCATCCTGGTGGCCAACACAAGTCTGTTTCACCAAGCTAGGCTTCACAGAGGGTCTGGTTCCCTCCAGGGAAGCCTAGCCTCCCCAACCTTAACCCTAACTAGAGTCTTGTCCCTAATTTTCTTGTGCAACTGAAACATTCCCCCGTCCAAACGGTGTACAAAAAGAAAGTAGGCAAGCTATCCCGATGGCCCACTCAGTCTTTTTCACCAAGCTAGGCTGCACCGAAGCCCAGGATCACGCTTGGGATCCGCAGTCTCCCCAACCCTAACCCTAACTTGAGTTTTAACACAAATTTTCTTGTGCAACTGAAACGATACCCCGTCCTTACAGTGCACAGAAAGCCAGTAGGAAAGCTATCCCGATGGCCCACTCAGTCTGTTTCACCAAGCTAGGCTACACCGAATCCCAGGATCCCGCCTGGGAAGCCCAGTCTCCCCAACCCTAACCCTAACTTGAGTCTTAACCCTAATTTTCTTGTGCAAGTGAAACATCCCTCCGTCCATACGGTTTAGAAAATTCAGTAGGCAAGCCATCCCGATTGCCAACTCAATCTGTTCCACCAAGCTAGCCTTCACAGAGGCCCTGGTTGCTACCTGGGAAGCACAGTCTCCCCAACCCAGCCCTAACTTGAGTCTTCTTAACCCTAATTTTCTTGTGCAAGTGAAACATCCCCCCGTCCATACGGTTTAGAAAACGTCAGTAGGCAAGCGAACCCGATTGCCAACTCAATCTGTTCCAACAAGCTAGCCTTCACAGAGGCCCTAGTTCCTGCCTGGGAAGCACAGTCTCCACAACCCAGCCCTCACTTGGGTATTAATCCTAATTTTCCTGTGCAACTGAAACATCCCCTCGTCCATACAGCGTACAAAAAGACAGTAGGCAAGCAATCCTGATGGCCCACTCAGTCTGTTTCACCAGGCTCGGCTTCATCGAGTCCGTAGTTCCTGCCTGGGAAGCCCAGCCTCCATAACCCTAACGCTAATTTGGGTGTTAATGCTAATGTTCTTCTGCAATGGAAACATCCCCCCATGGATAAGGTGTACTAAAACGGAGTAGGGAAGCCATCCTGGTGGCCCACTCAAGTCTGTTTCACCAAGCTAGGCTTCACAGAAGGTCTGGTTCCCTCCAGGGAAGCCTAGACTCCCCAACCTTACCCCTAACTAGAGTCTTGGCCCTAATTTTCTTGTCAACTGAAACATTCCCCCGTCCAAACGGTGTACAAAAAGAAAGTAGGCAAGCTATCCCGATGGCCCACTCAGTCTGTTTCACCAAGCTAGGCTGCACCGAAGCCCAGGATCACGCTTGGGATCCGCAGTCTCCCCAACCCTAACCGTAACTTGAGTTTTAACACAAATTTTCTTGTGCAACTGAAACGATACCCCGTCCTTACAGTGCACAGAAAGCCAGTAGGCAAGCTATCCCGATGGCCCACTCAGTCTGTTTCACCAAGCTAGGCTACACCGACGCCCAGGATCCCACCTGGGAAGCCCAGTCTCCCCAACCCTAACCCTAACTTGAGTCTTAACCCTAATCTTCTTGTGCAAGTGAAACATCCCCCTGTCCATACGGTTTAGAAAAAGTCAGTAGGCAAGCGAACCCGATTGCCAACTCAATCTGTTCCAACAAGCTAGCCTTCACAGAGGCCCTGGTTCCTGCCTGGGAAGCACAGTCTCAACAACCCAGCCCTCACTTGGGTATTAATCCTAATTTTCCTGTGCAACTGAAACATCCCCTCGTCCATACAGTGTACAAAAAGACAGTAGGCAAGCAATCCCAATGCCCACTCAGTCTGTTTCACCAGGCTCGGCTTCATCGAGGCCGTAGTTCCTTCCTGGGAAGCCCAGCCTCCATAACCCTAACCCTAATTTGGGTGTTAATGCTAATGTTCTTCTGCAATGGAAACATCCCCCCATGGATAAGGTGTACTAAAACGGAGTAGGGAAGCCATCCTGGTGGCCCACTCAAGTCTGTTTCACCAAGCTAGGCTTCACAGAAGGTCTGGTTCCCTCCAGGGAAGCCTAGACTCCCCAACCTTACCCCTAACTAGAGTCTTGGCCCTAATTTTCTTGTCAACTGAAACATTCCCCCGTCCAAACGGTGTACAAAAAGAAAGTAGGCAAGCTATCCCGATGGCCCACTCAGTCTGTTTCACCAAGCTAGGCTGCACCGAAGCCCAGGATCACGCTTGGGATCCGCAGTCTCCCCAACCCTAACCGTAAATTGAGTTTTAACACAAACTTTCTTGTGCAACTAAAACGATACCCCGTCCTTACAGTGCACAGAAAGCCAGTAGGCAAGCTATCCCGATGGCCCACTCAGTCTGTTTCACCAAGCTAGGCTACACCGACGCCCAGGATCCCACCTGGGAAGCCCAGTCTCCCCAACCCTAACCCTAACTTGAGTCTTAACCCTAATTTTCTTGTGCAAGTGAAACATCCCTCCGTCCATACGGTTTAGAAAAAGTCAGTAGGCAAGCCATCCCGATTGCCAACTCAATCTGTTCCACCAAGCTAGCCTTCACAAAGGCCCTGGTTGCTGCCTGGGAAGCACAGTCTCCCCAACCCAGCCCGAACTTGGGTATTAATCCTAATTTTCCTGCGCAACTGAAACATCCCCTCGTCCATGCACCGTACAAAAAGACAGTAGGCAAGCTATCCCGATTGCCAACTCAATGTGTTCCACCAAGCTAGCCTTCACAGAGGCCCTGGTTGCTACCTGGGAAGCACAGTCTCCCCAACCCAGCCCTAACTTGAGTCTTCTTAACCCTAATTTTCTTGTGCAAGTGAAACATCCCCCCGTCCATACGGTTTAGAAAAAGTCAGTAGGCAAGCCATCCCGATTGCCAAGTCAATGTGTTCCACCAAGCTAGCCTTCACAGAGGCCCTGGTTGCTACCTGGGAAGCACAGTCTCCCCAACCCAGCCCTAACTTGAGTCTTCTTAACCCTAATTTCTTTGTGCAAGTGAAACATCCCCCCGTCCATACGGTTTAGAAAAAGTGAGTAGGCAAGCCATCCCGATTGCCAACTCAATCTGTTCCACCAAGCTATCCTTCACAGAGGCCCTGCTTCCTGCCTGGGAAGCCCGGTCTCCCCAACCCTAACCCTAACTTGAGCCTTCTTAACCCTAATTTTCTTGTGCAAGTGAAACATCCCCCTGTCCATACGGTTTAGAAAAAGTCAGTAGGAAAGCGAACCCGATTGCCAACTCAATCTGTTCCACCAAGCTAGCCTTCACGGAGGACCTGGTTGCTGCCTGGGAAGCACAGTCTCCCCAACCCAGCCCTACCTTGGGTATTAATCCTAATTTTCCTGTGCAACTGAAACATCCCCTCATCCATACAGCGTACAAAAAGGCAGTAGGCAAGCAATCCTGATGGCCCACTCAGTCTGTTTCACCAGGCTCGGCTTCATCGAGGCCGTAGTTCCTGCCTGGGAAGCCCAGCCTCCATAACCCTAACCCTAATTTGGGTTTTAATGCTAATGTTCTTCTGCAATGGAAACATCCCCCCATGGATACGGTGTATTAAAACGGAGTAGGGAAGCCATCCTGGTGGCCCACTCAAGTCTGTTTCACCAAGCTAGGCTTCACAGAGGGTCTGGTTCCCTCCAGGAAAGCCTAGCCTCCCCAACCTTACCCCTAACTAGAGTCTTGGCCCTAATTTTCTTGTGCAACTGAAACATTCCCCCGTCCAAACGGTGTACAAAAAGAAAGTAGGCAAGCTATCCCGATGGCCCACTCAGTCTGTTTCACCAAGCTAGGCTGCACCGAAGCCCAGGATCACGCTTGGGATCCGCAGTCTCCCCAACCCTAACCCTAACTTGAGTTTTTACACAAATTTTCTTGTGCAACTGAAACGATACCGCGTCCTCACAGTGCACAGAAAGCCAGTAGGAAAGCTATCCCGATGGCCCACTCAGTCTGTTTCACCAAGCCAGGCTACACCGAAGCCCAGGATCCCGCCTGGGAAGCCCAGCCTCCATAACCCTAACCCTAATTTGGGTCTTAATGCTAATGTACTTCTGCAACGGGAACATCCCCCCATGGACACGATGTAATAAAACGGAGTAGGGAAGCCATCCTGGTGGCCAACACAAGTCTGTTTCACCAAGCTAGGCTTCACAGAGGGTCTGGTTCCCTCCAGGGAAGCCTAGCCTCCCCAACCTTAACCCTAACTAGAGTCTTGTCCCTAATTTTCTTGTGCAACTGAAACATTCCCCCGTCCAAACGGTGTACAAAAAGAAAGTAGGCAAGCTATCCCGATGGCCCACTCAGTCTTTTTCACCAAGCTAGGCTGCACCGAAGCCCAGGATCACGCTTGGGATCCGCAGTCTCCCCAACCCTAACCCTAACTTGAGTTTTAACACAAATTTTCTTGTGCAACTGAAACGATACCCCGTCCTTACAGTGCACAGAAAGCCAGTAGGCAAGCTATCCCGATGGCCCACTCAGTCTGTTTCACCAAGCTAGGCTACACCGACTCCCAGGATCCCACCTGGGAAGCCCAGTCTCCCCAACCCTAACCCTAACTTGAGTCTTAACCCTAATTTTCTAGTGCAAATGAAACATCCCCCCGTCCATACGGTTTAGAAAAAGTCAGTAGGCAAGCCATCCCGACTGCCAACTCAATGTGTTCCACCAAGCTAGCCTTCACAGAGGCCCTGGTTGCTACCTGGGAAGCACAGTCTCCCCAACCCAGCCCTAACTTGAGTCTTCTTAACCCTAATTTTCTTGTGCAAGTGAAACATCCCCCCGTCCATACGGTTTAGAAAAAGTCAGTAGGCAAGCGAACCCGATTGCCAACTCAATCTGTTCCAACAAGCTAGCCTTCACAGAGGCCCTGGTTCCTGCCTGGGAAGCACAGTCTCCACAACCCAGCCCTCACTTGGGTATTAATCCTAATTTTCCTGTGCAACTGAAACATCCCCTCGTCCATACAGTGTACAAAAAGACAGTAGGCAAGCAATCCCAATGCCCACTCAGTCTGTTTCACCAGGCTCGGCTTCATCGAGGCCGTAGTTCCTTCCTGGGAAGCCCAGCCTCCATAACCCTAACCCTAATTTGGGTGTTAATGCTAATGTTCTTCTGCAATGGAAACATCCCCCCATGGATAAGGTGTACTAAAACGGAGTAGGGAAGCCATCCTGGTGGCCCACTCAAGTCTGTTTCACCAAGCTAGGCTTCACAGAAGGTCTGGTTCCCTCCAGGGAAGCCTAGACTCCCCAACCTTACCCCTAACTAGAGTCTTGGCCCTAATTTTCTTGTCAACTGAAACATTCCCCCGTCCAAACGGTGTACAAAAAGAAAGTAGGCAAGCTATCCCGATGGCCCACTCAGTCTGTTTCACCAAGCTAGGCTGCACCGAAGCCCAGGATCACGCTTGGGATCCGCAGTCTCCCCAACCCTAACCGTAAATTGAGTTTTAACACAAACTTTCTTGTGCAACTAAAACGATACCCCGTCCTTACAGTGCACAGAAAGCCAGTAGGCAAGCTATCCCGATGGCCCACTCAGTCTGTTTCACCAAGCTAGGCTACACCGACGCCCAGGATCCCACCTGGGAAGCCCAGTCTCCCCAACCCTAACCCTAACTTGAGTCTTAACCCTAATTTTCTTGTGCAAGTGAAACATCCCTCCGTCCATACGGTTTAGAAAAAGTCAGTAGGCAAGCCATCCCGATTGCCAACTCAATCTGTTCCACCAAGCTAGCCTTCACAAAGGCCCTGGTTGCTGCCTGGGAAGCACAGTCTCCCCAACCCAGCCCTAACTTGGGTATTAATCCTAATTTTCCTGCGCAACTGAAACATCCCCTCGTCCATGCACCGTACAAAAAGACAGTAGGCAAGCCATCCCGATTGCCAACTCAATGTGTTCCACCAAGCTAGCCTTCACAGAGGCCCTGGTTGCTACCTGGGAAGCACAGTCTCCCCAACCCAGCCCTAACTTGAGTCTTCTTAACCCTAATTTTCTTGTGCAAGTGAAACATCCCCCTGTCCATACGGTTTAGAAAAAGTCAGTAGGCAAGCCGTCCCGATTGCCAAGTCAATGTGTTCCACCAAGCTAGCCTTCACAGAGGCCCTGGTTGCTACCTGGGAAGCACAGTCTCCCCAACCCAGCCCTAAGTTGAGTCTTCTTAACCCTAATTTCTTTGTGCAAGTGAAACATCCCCCCGTCCATACGGTTTAGAAAAAGTGAGTAGGCAAGCCATCCCGATTGCCAACTCAATCTGTTCCACCAAGCTATCCTTCACAGAGGCCCTGCTTCCTGCCTGGGAAGCCCGGTCTCACCAACCCTAACCCTAACTTGAGCCTTCTTAACCCTAATTTTCTTGTGCAAGTGAAACATCCCCCTGTCCATACGGTTTAGAAAAAGTCAGTAGGAAAGCGAACCCGATTGCCAACTCAATCTGTTCCACCAAGCTAGCCTTCACGGAGGACCTGGTTGCTGCCTGGGAAGCACAGTCTCCCCAACCCAGCCCTACCTTGGGTATTAATCCTAATTTTCCTGTGCAACTGAAACATCCCCTCATCCATACAGCGTACAAAAAGACAGTAGGCAAGCAATCCTGATGGCCCACTCAGTCTGTTTCACCAGGCTCGGCTTCATCGAGGCCGTAGTTCCTGCCTGGGAAGCCCAGCCTCCATAACCCTAACCCTAATTTGGGTTTTAATGCTAATGTTCTTCTGCAATGGAAACATCCCCCCATGGATACGGTGTATTAAAACGGAGTAGGGAAGCCATCCTGGTGGCCCACTCAAGTCTGTTTCACCAAGCTAGGCTTCACAGAGGGTCTGGTTCCCTCCAGGAAAGCCTAGCCTCCCCAAACTTACCCCTAACTAGAGTCTTGGCCCTAATTTTCTTGTGCAACTGAAACATTCCCCCGTCCAAACGGTGTACAAAAAGAAAGTAGGCAAGCTATCCCGATGGCCCACTCAGTCTGTTTCACCAAGCTAGGCTGCACCGAAGCCCAGGATCACGCTTGGGATCCGCAGTCTCCCCAACCCTAACCCTAACTTGAGTTTTTACACAAATTTTCTTGTGCAACTGAAACGATACCGCGTCCTCACAGTGCACAGAAAGCCAGTAGGAAAGCTATCCCGATGGCCCACTCAGTCTGTTTCACCAAGCCAGGCTACACCGAAGCCCAGGATCCCGCCTGGGAAGCCCAGCCTCCATAACCCTAACCCTAATTTGGGTCTTAATGCTAATGTACTTCTGCAACGGGAACATCCCCCCATGGACACGATGTAATAAAACGGAGTAGGGAAGCCATCCTGGTGGCCAACACAAGTCTGTTTCACCAAGCTAGGCTTCACAGAGGGTCTGGTTCCCTCCAGGGAAGCCTAGCCTCCCCAACCTTAACCCTAACTAGAGTCTTGTCCCTAATTTTCTTGTGCAACTGAAACATTCCCCCGTCCAAACGGTGTACAAAAAGAAAGTAGGCAAGCTATCCCGATGGCCCACTCAGTCTTTTTCACCAAGCTAGGCTGCACCGAAGCCCAGGATCACGCTTGGGATCCGCAGTCTCCCCAACCCTAACCCTAACTTGAGTTTTAACACAAATTTTCTTGTGCAACTGAAACGATACCCCGTCCTTACAGTGCACAGAAAGCCAGTAGGAAAGCTATCCCGATGGCCCACTCAGTCTGTTTCACCAAGCTAGGCTACACCGAAGCCCAGGATCCCGCCTGGGAAGCCCAGTCTCCCCAACCCTAACCCTAACTTGAGTCTTAACCCTAATTTTCTTGTGTAAGTGAAACACCCTCCCGTCCTTACGGTTTAGAAAAAGGCAGTAGGCAAGCCATCCCGATTGCCAACACAATCTGTTCCACCAAGCTAGCCTTCACAGAGGCCCTGCTTCCTGCCTGGGAAGCCCGGTCTCACCAACCCTAACCCTAACTTGAGTCTTTTTAACCCTAATTTTCTTGTGCTAGTGAAACCTCCCCCCGTCCATACGGTTTAGAAAAAGTCAGTAGGCAAGCGAACCCGATTGCCAACTCAATCTGTTCCACCAAACTAGCCTTCACAGAGGCCCTGGTTCCTGCCTGGGAAGCACAGTCTCCCCAACCCAGCCCTCACTTGGGTATTAATCCTAATTTTCCTGTGCAACTGAAACATCCCCTTGTCCATACAGCGTACAAAAAGACAGTAGGCAAGCAATCCTGATGGCCCACTCAGTCTGTTTCACCAGGCTCGGCTTCATTGAGGCCGTAGTTCCTGCCTGGGCAGCCCTGCCTCCATAACCCTAACCGTAATTTGGGTTTTAATGCTAATGTTCTTCTGCAATGGAAACATCCCCCCATGGATACGGTGTATTAAAACGGAGTAGGGAAGCCATCCTGGTGGCCCACTCAAGTCTGTTTCACCAAGCTAGGCTTCACAGAGGGTCTGGTTTCCTCCAGGAAGGCCTAGCCTCCCCAACCTTACCCCTAACTAGAGTCTTGGCCCTAATTTTCTTGTGCAACTGAAACATTCCCCCGTCCAAACGGTGTACAAAAGGAAAGTAGGCAAGCTATCCCGATGGCCCACTCAGTCTGTTTCACCAAGCTAGGCTGCACCGAAGCCCAGGATCACGCTTGGGATCCGCAGTCTCCCCAACCCTAACCCTAACTTGAGTTTTTACACAAATTTTCTTGTGCAACTGAAACGATACCGCGTCCTCACAGTGCACAGAAAGCCAGTAGGAAAGCTATCCCGATGGCCCACTCAGTCTGTTTCACCAAGCTAGGCTACACCGAAGCCCAGGATCCCGCCTGGGAAGCCCAGCCTCCATAACCCTAACCCTAATTTGGGTCTTAATGCTAATGTACTTCTGCAACGGGAACATCCCCCCATGGACACGATGTAATAAAACGGAGTAGGGAAGCCATCCTGGTGGCCAACACAAGTCTGTTTCACCAAGCTAGGCTTCACAGAGGGTCTGCTTCCCTCCAGGGAAGCCTAGCCTCCCCAACCTTAACCCTAACTAGAGTCTTGTCCCTAATTTTCTTGTGCAACTGAAACATTCCCCCGTCCAAACGGTGTACAAAAAGAAAGTAGGCAAGCTATCCCGATGGCCCACTCAGTCTTTTTCACCAAGCTAGGCTGCACCGAAGCCCAGGATCACGCTTGGGATCCGCAGTCTCCCCAACCCTAACCCTAACTTGAGTTTTAACACAAATTTTCTTGTGCAACTGAAACGATACCCCGTCCTTACAGTGCACAGAAAGCCAGTAGGAAAGCTATCCCGATGGCCCACTCAGTCTGTTTCACCAAGCTAGGCTACACCGAAGCCCAGGATCCCGCCTGGGAAGCCCAGTCTCCCCAACCCTAACCCTAACTTGAGTCTTAACCCTAATTTTCTTGTGTAAGTGAAACACCCTCCCGTCCTTACGGTTTAGAAAAAGGCAGTAGGCAAGCCATCCCGATTGCCAACTCAATGTGTTCCACCAAGCTAGCCTTCACAGAGGCCCTGGTTCCTGCCTGGGAAGCCCGGTCTCACCAACCCTAACCCTAACTTGAGTCTTCTTAACCCTAATTTTCTTGTGCAAGTGAAACATCCCCCCGTCCATACGGTTTAGAAAAATTCAGTAGGCAAGCGAACCCGATTGCCAACTCAATCTGTTCCACCAAGCTAGCCTTCACAGAGGCCCTGGTTCCTGCCTGGGAAGCACAGTCTCCCCAACCCAGCCCTCACTTGGGTATTAATCCTAATTTTCCTGTGCAACTGAAACATCCCCTCATCCATACAGCGTACAAAAAGACAGTAGGCAAGCAATCCTGATGGCCCACTCGGTCTGTTTCACCAGGCTCGGCTTCATCGAGGCCGTAGTTCCTGCCTGGGAAGCCCAGCCTCCATAACCCTAACCCTAATTTGGGTCTTAATGCTAACATTCTTCTGCAATGGAAATATCCCCCCATGGATACGGTGTACTAAAACGGAGTAGGGAAGCCATCCTGGTGGCCCACTCAAGTCTGTTTCACCAAGCTAGGCTTCACAGAGGGTCTGGTTCCCTCCAGAGAAGCCTAGCCTCCCCAACCTTTCCCCTAACTAGAGTCTTGGCCCTAATTTTCTTGAGCAACTGAAACATTCCCCCGTCCAAACGGTGTACAAAAAGAAAGTAGGCAAGCTATCCCGATGGCCCACTCAGTCGTTTTCACCAAGCTAGGCTGGACCGAAGCCCAGGATCACGCTTGGGATCCGCAGTCTCCCCAACCCTAACCCTAACTTGAGTTTTAACACAAATTTTCTTGTGCAACTGAAACAATACCCCGTCCTTACAGTGCACAGAAAGCCAGTAGGAAAGATATCCCGATGGCCCACTCAGTCTGTTTCACCAAGCTAGGCTACACCGAAGCCCAGGATCCCGCCTGGGAAGCCCAGTCTCCCCAACCCTAACCCTAACTTGAGTCTTAACCCTAATTTTCTTGTGTAAGTGAAACATCCTCCCATTCTTACGGTTTAGAAAAAGGCATTAGGCAAGCCATCCCGATTGCCAACTCAATCTGTTCCACCAAGCTAGCCTTCACAGAGGGCCTGGTTCCTGCCTGGGAAGCCCGGTCTCACCAACCCTAACCCTAACTTGAGTCTTCTTAACCCTAATTTTCTTGTGCAAGTGAAACATCCCCCCGTCCATACGGTTTAGAAAAAGTCAGTAGGCAAGCGAACCCGATTGCCAACTCAATCTGTTCCACCGAACTAGCCTTCACAGAGGCCCTGGTTCCTGCCTGGGAAGCACAGTCTCCCCAACCCAGCCCTCACTTGGGTATTAATCCTAATTTTCCTGTGCAACTGAAACATCCCCTCGTCCATACAGCGTACAAAAAGACAGTAGGCAAGCAATCCTGATGGCCCACTCAGTCTGTTTCACCAGGCTCGGCTTCATCGAGGCCGTAGTTCCTGCCTGGGCAGCCCTGCCTCCATAACCCTAACCCTAATTTGGGTTTTAATGCTAATGTTCTTCTGCAATGGAAACATCCCCCCATGGATACGGTGTATTAAAACGGAGTAGGGAAGCCATCCTGGTGGCCCACTCAAGTCTGTTTCACCAAGCTAGGCTTCACAGAGGGTCTGGTTCCCTCCAGGAAGGCCTGGCCTCCCCAACCTTACCCCTAACTAGAGTCTTGGCCCTAATTTTCTTGTGCAACTGAAACATTCCCCCGTCCAAACGGTGTACAAAAGGAAAGTAGGCAAGCTATCCCGATGGCCCACTCAGTCTTTTTCACCAAGCTGGGCTGCACCGAAGCCCAGGATCACGTTTGGGATCCGCAGTCTCCCCAACCCTAACCCTAACTTGAGTTTTTACACAAATTTTCTTCTGCAACTGAAACGATACCGCGTCCTCACAGTGCACAGAAAGCCAGTAGGAAAGCTATCCCGATGGCCCACTCAGTCTGTTTCACCAAGCTAGCCTACACCGAAGCCCAGGATCCCGCCTGGGAAGCCCAGCCTCCATAACCTTAACCCTAATTTGGGTCTTAATGCTAATGTACTTCTGCAACGGGAACATCCCCCCATGGACACGATGTACTAAAACGGAGTAGGGAAGCCATCCTGGTGGCCCACTCAAGTCTGTTTCACCAAGCTAGGCTTCACAGAGGGTCTGGTTCCCTCCAGGGAAGCCTAGCCTCCCCAACCTTAACCCTAACTAGAGTCTTGGCCCTAATTTTCTTGTGCAACTGAAAAATTCCCCCGTCCAAACGGTGTACAAAAGGAAAGTAGGCAAGCTATCCCGATGGCCCACTCAGTCTTTTTCACCAAGCTGGGCTGCACCGAAGCCCAGTATTAGGCTTGGGATCCGCAGTCTCCCCAACCCTAACCCTAACTTGAGTTTTTACACAAATTTTCTTGTGCAACTGAAATGATACCCTTTCCTTACAGTGCACAGAAAGCCAGAAGGAAAGCTATCCCGATGGCCCACTCAGTCTGTTTCACCAAGCTAGGCTACACCGAAGGCCAGGATCCCGCCTGGGAAGCCCAGTCTCCCCAACCCTAACCCTAACTTGAGTCTTAACCCTAATTTTCTTGTGTAAGTGAAACATCCTCCCGTCCTTACGGTTTAGAAAAAGGCAGTAGGCAAGCCATCCTGATTGCCAACTCAATCTGTTCCACCAAGCTAGCCTTCACAGAGGCCCTGGTTCCTGCCTGGGAAGCCCGGTCTCACCAACCCTAACCCTAACTTGAGTCTTCTTAACCCTAATTTTCTTGTGCAAGTGAAACATCCCCCCGTCCATACGGTTTAGAAAAATTCAGTAGGCAAGCGAACCCGATTGCCAACTCAATCTGTTCCACCAAGCTAGCCTTCACAGAGGCCCTGGTTCCTGCCTGGGAAGCACAGTCTCCCCAACCCAGCCCTCACTTGGGTATTAATCCTAATTTTCCTGTGCAACTGAAACATCCCCTCGTCCATACAGCGTACAAAAAGACAGTAGGCATGCAATCCTGATGGCCCACTCAATCTGTTTCACCAGGCTCGGCTTCATCGAGGCCGTAGTTCCTGCCTGGGAAGCCCTGCCTCCATAACCCTAACCCTAATTTGGGTTTTTATGCTAATGTTCTTCTGCAATGGAAACATCCCCCCATGGATACGGTGTATTAAAACGGAGTAGGGAAGCCATCCTGGTGGCCCACTCAAGTCTGTTTCACCAAGCTAGGCTTCACAGAGTGTCTGGTTCCCTCCAGGAAAGCCTAGCCTCCCCAACCTTACCCCTAACTAGAGTCTTGGCCCTAATTTTCTTGTGCAACTGAAACATTCCCCCGTCCAAACGGTGTACAAAAAGAAAGTAGGCAAGCTATCCCGATGGCCCACTCAGTCTGTTTCACCAAGCTAGGCTGCACCGAAGCCCAGGATCACGCTTGGGATCCGCAGTCTCCCCAACCCTAACCCTAACTTGAGTTTTTACACAAATTTTCTTGTGCAACTGAAACGATACCGCGTATTCACAGTGCACAGAAAGCCAGTAGGAAAGCTATCCCGATGGCCCACTCAGTCTGTTTCACCAAGCTAGGCTACACCGAAGCCCAGGATCCCGCCTGGGAAGCCCAGCCTCCCCAACCCAGCCCTCACTTGGGTATTAATCCTAATTTTCCTGTGCAACTGAAACATCCCCTCGTCCATACAGCGTACAAAAAGACAGTAGGCAAGCAATCCTGATGGCCCACTCAGTCTGTTTCACCAGGCTCGGCTTCATCGAGGCCGTAGTTCCTGCCTGGGAAGCCCAGTCTCCCCAACCCTAACCCTAACTTGAGTCTTAACCCTAATTTTCTTGTGTAAGTGAAACATCCTCCCGTCCTTACGGTTTAGAAATAGGCATTAGGCAAGCCATCCCGATTGCCAACTCAATGTGTTCCACCAAGCTAGCCTTCACAGAGGGCCTGGTTCCTGCCTGGGAAGCCCGGTCTCACCAACCCTAACCCTAACTTGAGTCTTCTTAACCCTAATTTTCTTGTGCAAGTGAAACATCCCCCCGTCCATACGGTTTAGAAAAAGTCAGTAGGCAAGCGAACCCGATTGCCAACTCAATCTGTTCCACCAAACTAGCCTTCACAGAGGCCCTGGTTCCTGCCTGGGAAGCACAGTCTCCCCAACCCAGCCCTCACTTGGGTATTAATCCTAATTTTCCTGTGCAACTGAAACATCCCCTCGTCCATACAGCGTACAAAAAGACAGTAGGCAAGCAATCCTGATGGCCCACTCAGTCTGTTTCACCAGGCTCGGCTTCATCGAGGCCGTAGTTCCTGCCTGGGCAGCCCTGCCTCCATAACCCTAACCCTAATTTGGGTTTTAATGCTAATGTTCTTCTGCAATGGAAACATCCCCCCATGGATACGGTGTATTAAAACGGAGTAGGGAAGCCATCCTGGTGGCCCACTCAAGTCTGTTTCACCAAGCTAGGCTTCACAGAGGGTCTGGTTCCCTCCAGGAAGGCCTGGCCTCCCCAACCTTACCCCTAACTAGAGTCTTGGCCCTAATTTTCTTGTGCAACTGAAACATTCCCCCGTCCAAACGGTGTACAAAAGGAAAGTAGGCAAGCTATCCCGATGGCCCACTCAGTCTTTTTCACCAAGCTGGGCTGCACCGAAGCCCAGGATCACGTTTGGGATCCGCAGTCTCCCCAACCCTAACCCTAACTTGAGTTTTTACACAAATTTTCTTGTGCAACTGAAACGATACCGCGTCCTCACAGTGCACAGAAAGCCAGTAGGAAAGCTATCCCGATGGCCCACTCAGTCTGTTTCACCAAGCTAGGCTACACCGAAGCCCAGGATCCCGCCTGGGAAGCCCAGCCTCCATAACCCTAACCCTAATTTGGGTCTTAATGCTAAGGTACTTCTGCAACGGGAACATCCCCCCATGGACACGATGTACTAAAACGGAGTAGGGAAGCCATCCTGGTGGCCCACTCAAGTCTGTTTCACCAAGCTAGGCTTCACAGAGGGTCTGGTTCCCTCCAGGGAAGCCTAGCCTCCCCAACCTTAACCCTAACTAGAGTCTTGGCCCTAATTTTCTTGTGCAACTGAAAAATTCCCCCGTCCAAACGGTGTACAAAAGGAAAGTAGGCAAGCTATCCCGATGGCCCACTCAGTCTTTTTCACCAAGCTGGGCTGCACCGAAGCCCAGGATTACGCTTGGGATCCGCAGTCTCCCCAACCCTAACCCTAACTTGAGTTTTTACACAAATTTTCTTGTGCAACTGAAATGATACCCTTTCCTTACAGTGCACAGAAAGCCAGAAGGAAAGCTATCCCGATGGCCCACTCAGTCTGTTTCACCAAGCTAGGCTACACCGAAAGCCAGGATCCCGCCTGGGAAGCCCAGTCTCCCCAACCCTAACCCTAACTTGAGTCTTAACCCTAATTTTCTTGTGTAAGTGAAACATCCTCCCGTCCTTACGGTTTAGAAAAAGGCAGTAGGCAAGCCATCCTGATTGCCAACTCAATCTGTTCCACCAAGCTAGCCTTCACAGAGGCCCTGGTTCCTGCCTGGGAAGCCCGGTCTCACCAACCCTAACCCTAACTTGAGTCTTCTTAACCCTAATTTTCTTGTGCAAGTGAAACATCCCCCCGTCCATACGGTTTAGAAAAATTCAGTAGGCAAGCGAACCCGATTGCCAACTCAATCTGTTCCACCAAGCTAGCCTTCACAGAGGCCCTGGTTCCTGCCTGGGAAGCACAGTCTCCCCAACCCAGCCCTCACTTGGGTATTAATCCTAATTTTCCTGTGCAACTGAAACATCCCCTCGTCCATACAGCGTACAAAAAGACAGTAGGCATGCAATCCTGATGGCCCACTCAATCTGTTTCACCAGGCTCGGCTTCATCGAGGCCGTAGTTCCTGCCTGGGAAGCCCTGCCTCCATAACCCTAACCCTAATTTGGGTTTTAATGCTAATGTTCTTCTGCAATGGAAACATCCCCCCATGGATACGGTGTATTAAAACGGAGTAGGGAAGCCATCCTGGTGGCCCACTCAATTCTGTTTCACCAAGCTAGGCTTCACAGAGTGTCTGGTTCCCTCCAGGAAAGCCTAGCCTCCCCAACCTTACCCCTAACTAGAGTCTTGGCCCTAATTTTCTTGTGCAACTGAAACATTCCCCCGTCCAAACGGTGTACAAAAAGAAAGTAGGCAAGCTATCCCGATGGCCCACTCAGTCTGTTTCACCAAGCTAGGCTGCACCGAAGCCCAGGATCACGCTTGGGATCCGCAGTCTCCCCAACCCTAACCCTAACTTGAGTTTTTACACAAATTTTCTTGTGCAACTGAAACGATACCGCGTCTTCACAGTGCACAGAAAGCCAGTAGGAAAGCTATCCCGATGGCCCACTCAGTCTGTTTCACCAAGCTAGGCTACACCGAAGCCCAGGATCCCGCCTGGGAAGCCCAGCCTCCCCAACCCAGCCCTCACTTGGGTATTAATCCTAATTTTCCTGTGCAACTGAAACATCCCCTCGTCCATACAGCGTACAAAAAGACAGTAGGCAAGCAATCCTGATGGCCCACTCAGTCTGTTTCACCAGGCTCGGCTTCATCGAGGCCGTAGTTCCTGCCTGGGAAGCCCAGTCTCCCCAACCCTAACCCTAACTTGAGTCTTAACCCTAATTTTCTTGTGTAAGTGAAACATCCTCCCGTCCTTACGGTTTAGAAATAGGCATTAGGCAAGCCATCCCGATTGCCAACTCAATCTGTTCCACCAAGCTAGCCTTCACAGAGGGCCTGGTTCCTGCCTGGGAAGCCCGGTCTCACCAACCCTAACCCTAACTTGAGTCTTCTTAACCCTAATTTTCTTGTGCAAGTGAAACATCCCCCCGTCCATACGGTTTAGAAAAAGTCAGTAGGCAAGCGAACCCGATTGCCAACTCAATCTGTTCCACCAAACTAGCCTTCACAGAGGCCCTGGTTCCTGCCTGGGAAGCACAGTCTCCCCAACCCAGCCCTCACTTGGGTATTAATCCTAATTTTCCTGTGCAACTGAAACATCCCCTCGTCCATACAGCGTACAAAAAGACAGTAGGCAAGCAATCCTGATGGCCCACTCAGTCTGTTTCACCAGGCTCGGCTTCATCGAGGGCGTAGTTCCTGCCTGGGCAGCCCTGCCTCCATAACCCTAACCCTAATTTGGGTTTTAATGCTAATGTTCTTCTGCAATGGAAACATCCCCCCATGGATACGGTGTATTAAAACGGAGTAGGGAAGCCATCCTGGTGGCCCACTCAAGTCTGTTTCACCAAGCTAGGCTTCACAGAGGGTCTGGTTCCCTCCAGGAAGGCCTGGCCTCCCCAACCTTACCCCTAACTAGAGTCTTGGCCCTAATTTTCTTGTGCAACTGAAACATTCCCCCGTCCAAACGGTGTACAAAAGGAAAGTAGGCAAGCTATCCCGATGGCCCACTCAGTCTTTTTCACCAAGCTGGGCTGCACCGAAGCCCAGGATCACGTTTGGGATCCGCAGTCTCCCCAACCCTAACCCTAACTTGAGTTTTTACACAAATTTTCTTGTGCAACTGAAACGATACCGCGTCCTCACAGTGCAGAGAAAGCCAATAGGAAAGCTATCCCGATGGCCCACTCAGTCTGTTTCACCAAGCTAGGCTACACCGAAGCCCAGGATCCCGCCTGGGAAGCCCAGCCTCCATAACCCTAACCCTAATTTGGGTCTTAATGCTAAGGTACTTCTGCAACGGGAACATCCCCCCATGGACACGATGTAATAAAACGGAGTAGGGAAGCCATCCTGGTGGCCAACACAAGTCTGTTTCACCAAGCTAGGCTTCACAGAGGGTCTGGTTCCCTCCAGGGAAGCCTAGCCTCCCCAACCTTAACCCTAACTAGAGTCTTGTCCCTAATTTTCTTGTGCAACTGAAACATTCCCCCGTCCAAACGGTGTACAAAAAGAAAGTAGGCAAGCTATCCCGATGGCCCACTCAGTCTTTTTCACCAAGCTAGGCTGCACCGAAGCCCAGGATCACGCTTGGGATCCGCAGTCTCCCCAACCCTAACCCTAACTTGAGTTTTAACACAAATTTTCTTGTGCAACTGAAACGATACCCCGTCCTTACAGTGCACAGAAAGCCAGTAGGAAAGCTATCCCGATGGCCCACTCAGTCTGTTTCACCAAGCTAGGCTACACCGAAGCCCAGGATCCCGCCTGGGAAGCCCAGTCTCCCCAACCCTAACCCTAACTTGAGTCTTAACCCTAATTTTCTTGTGTAAGTGAAACACCCTCCCGTCCTTACGGTTTAGAAAAAGGCAGTAGGCAAGCCATCCCGATTGCCAACACAATCTGTTCCACCAAGCTAGCCTTCACAGAGGCCCTGCTTCCTGCCTGGGAAGCCCGGTCTCACCAACCCTAACCCTAACTTGAGTCTTTTTAACCCTAATTTTCTTGTGCTAGTGAAACCTCCCCCCGTCCATACGGTTTAGAAAAAGTCAGTAGGCAAGCGAACCCGATTGCCAACTCAATCTGTTCCACCAAACTAGCCTTCACAGAGGCCCTGGTTCCTGCCTGGGAAGCACAGTCTCCCCAACCCAGCCCTCACTTGGGTATTAATCCTAATTTTCCTGTGCAACTGAAACATCCCCTTGTCCATACAGCGTACAAAAAGACAGTAGGCAAGCAATCCTGATGGCCCACTCAGTCTGTTTCACCAGGCTCGGCTTCATTGAGGCCGTAGTTCCTGCCTGGGCAGCCCTGCCTCCATAACCCTAACCCTAATTTGGGTTTTAATGATAATGTTCTTCTGCAATGGAAACATCCCCCCATGGATACGGTGTATTAAAACGGAGTAGGGAAGCCATCCTGGTGGCCCACTCAAGTCTGTTTCACCAAGCTAGGCTTCACAGAGGGTCTGGTTTCCTCCAGGAAGGCCTAGCCTCCCCAACCTTACCCCTAACTAGAGTCTTGGCCCTAATTTTCTTGTGCAACTGAAACATTCCCCCGTCCAAACGGTGTACAAAAGGAAAGTAGGCAAGCTATCCCGATGGCCCACTCAGTCTGTTTCACCAAGCTAGGCTGCACCGAAGCCCAGGATCACGCTTGGGATCCGCAGTCTCCCCAACCCTAACCCTAACTTGAGTTTTTACACAAATTTTCTTGTGCAACTGAAACGATACCGCGTCCTCACAGTGCACAGAAAGCCAGTAGGAAAGCTATCCCGATGGCCCACTCAGTCTGTTTCACCAAGCTAGGCTACACCGAAGCCCAGGATCCCGCCTGGGAAGCCCAGCCTCCATAACCCTAACCCTAATTTGGGTCTTAATGCTAATGTACTTCTGCAACGGGAACATCCCCCCATGGACACGATGTAATAAAACGGAGTAGGGAAGCCATCCTGGTGGCCAACACAAGTCTGTTTCACCAAGCTAGGCTTCACAGAGGGTCTGCTTCCCTCCAGGGAAGCCTAGCCTCCCCAACCTTAACCCTAACTAGAGTCTTGTCCCTAATTTTCTTGTGCAACTGAAACATTCCCCCGTCCAAACGGTGTACAAAAAGAAAGTAGGCAAGCTATCCCGATGGCCCACTCAGTCTTTTTCACCAAGCTAGGCTGCACCGAAGCCCAGGATCACGCTTGGGATCCGCAGTCTCCCCAACCCTAACCCTAACTTGAGTTTTAACACAAATTTTCTTGTGCAACTGAAACGATACCCCGTCCTTACAGTGCACAGAAAGCCAGTAGGAAAGCTATCCCGATGGCCCACTCAGTCTGTTTCACCAAGCTAGGCTACACCGAAGCCCAGGATCCCGCCTGGGAAGCCCAGTCTCCCCAACCCTAAACCTAACTTGAGTCTTAACCCTAATTTTCTTGTGTAAGTGAAACACCCTCCCGTCCTTACGGTTTAGAAAAAGGCAGTAGGCAAGCCATCCCGATTGCCAACACAATCTGTTCCACCAAGCTAGCCTTCACAGAGGCCCTGCTTCCTGCCTGGGAAGCCCGGTCTCACCAACCCTAACCCTAACTTGAGTCTTTTTAACCCTAATTTTCTTGTGCTAGTGAAACCTCCCCCCGTCCATACGGTTTAGAAAAAGTCAGTAGGCAAGCGAACCCGATTGCCAACTCAATCTGTTCCACCAAACTAGCCTTCACAGAGGCCCTGGTTCCTGCCTGGGAAGCACAGTCTCCCCAACCCAGCCCTCACTTGGGTATTAATCCTAATTTTCCTGTGCAACTGAAACATCCCCTTGTCCATACAGCGTACAAAAAGACAGTAGGCAAGCAATCCTGATGGCCCACTCAGTCTGTTTCACCAGGCTCGGCTTCATCGAGGCCGTAGTTCCTGCCTGGGCAGCCCTGCCTCCATAACCCTAACCCTAATTTGGGTTTTAATGCTAATGTTCTTCTGCAATGGAAACATCCCCCCATGGATACGGTGTATTAAAACGGAGTAGGGAAGCCATCCTGGTGGCCCACTCAAGTCTGTTTCACCAAGCTAGGCTTCACAGAGGGTCTGGTTTCCTCCAGGAAGGCCTAGCCTCCCCAACCTTACCCCTAACTAGAGTCTTGGCCCTAATTTTCTTGTGCAACTGAAACATTCCCCCGTCCAAACGGTGTACAAAAGGAAAGTAGGCAAGCTATCCCGATGTCCCACTCAGTCTTTTTCACCAAGCTGGGCTTCACCGAAGCCCAGGATCACGTTTGGGATCCGCAGTCTCCCCAACCCTAACCCTAACTTGAGTTTTTACACAAATTCTCTTGTGCAACTGAAACGATACCGCGTCCTCACAGTGCACAGAAAGCCAGTAGGAAAGCTATCCCGATGGCCCACTCAGTCTGTTTCACCAAGCTAGGCTACACCGAAGCCCAGGATCCCGCCTGGGAAGCCCAGCCTCCATAACCCTAACCCTAATTTGGGTCTTAATGCTAATGTACTTCTGCAACGGGAACATCCCCCCATGGACACGATGTACTAAAACGGAGTAGGGAAGCCATCCTGGTGGCCCACTCAAGTCTGTTTCACCAAGCTAGGCTTCACAAAGGGTCTGGTTCCCTCCAGGGAAGCCTAGCCTCCCCAACCTTAACCCTAACTAGAGTCTTGGCCCTAATTTTCTTGTGCAACTGAAAAATTCCCCCGTCCAAACGGTGTACAAAAGGAAAGTAGGCAAGCTATCCCGATGGCCCACTCAGTCTTTTTCACCAAGCTGGGCTGCACCGAAGCCCAGGATTATGCTTGGGATCCGCAGTCTCCCCAACCCTAACCCTAACTTGAGTTTTTACACAAATTTTCTTGTGCAACTGAAATGATACCCTTTCCTTACAGTGCACAGAAAGCCAGAAGGAAAGCTAACCCGATGGCCCACTCAGTCTGTTTCACCAAGCTAGGCTACACCGAAGGCCAGGATCCCGCCTGGGAAGCCCAGTCTCCCCAACCCTAACCCTAACTTGAGTCTTAACCCTAATTTTCTTGTGTAAGTGAAACATCCTCCCGTCCTTACGGTTTAGAAAAAGGCAGTAGGCAAGCCATCCTGATTGCCAACTCAATCTGTTCCACCAAGCTAGCCTTCACAGAGGCCCTGGTTCCTGCCTGGGAAGCCCGGTCTCACCAACCCTAACCCTAACTTGAGTCTTCTTAACCCTAATTTTCTTGTGCAAGTGAAACATCCCCCCGTCCATACGGTTTAGAAAAATTCAGTAGGCAAGCGAACCCGATTGCCAACTCAATCTGTTCCACCAAGCTAGCCTTCACAGAGGCCCTGGTTCCTGCCTGGGAAGCACAGTCTCCCCAACCCAGCCCTCACTTGGGTATTAATCCTAATTTTCCTGTGCAACTGAAACATCCCCTCATCCATACAGCGTACAAAAAGACAGTAGGCAAGCAATCCTGATGGCCCACTCAGTCTGTTTCACCAGGCTCGGCTTCATCGAGGCCGTAGTTCCTGCCTGGGAAGCCCAGCCTCCATAACCCTAACCCTAATTTGGGTCTTAATGCTAACATTCTTCTGCAATGGAAATATCCCCCCATGGATACGGTGTACTAAAACGGAGTAGGGAAGCCATCCTGGTGGCCCACTCAAGTCTGTTTCACCAAGCTAGGCTTCACAGAGGGTCTGGTTCCCTCCAGGGAAGCCTAGCCTCCCCAACCTTTCCCCTAACTAGAGTCTTGGCCCTAATTTTCTTGTGCAACTGAAACATTCCCCCGTCCAAACGGTGTACAAAAAGAAAGTAGGCAAGCTATCCCGATGGCCCACTCAGTCGTTTTCACCAAGCTAGGCTGGACCGAAGCCCAGGATCACGCTTGGGATCCGCAGTCTCCCCAACCCTAACCCTAACTTAAGTTTTAACACAAATTTTCTTGTGCAACTGAAACAATACCCCGTCCTTACAGTGCACAGAAAGCCAGTAGGAAAGCTATCCCGATGGCCCACTCAGTCTGTTTCACCAAGCTAGGCTACACCGAAGCCCAGGATCCCGCCTGGGAAGCCCAGTCTCCCCAACCCTAACCCTAACTTGAGTCTTAACCCTAATTTTCTTGTGTAAGTGAAACATCCTCCCATTCTTACGGTTTAGAAAAAGGCATTAGGCAAGCCATCCCGATTGCCAACTCAATCTGTTCCACCAAGCTAGCCTTCACAGAGGGCCTGGTTCCTGCCTGGGAAGCCCGGTCTCACCAACCCTAACCCTAACTTGAGTCTTCTTAACCCTAATTTTCTTGTGCAAGTGAAACATCCCCCCGTCCTTACGGTTTAGAAAAAGTCAGTAGGCAAGCGAACCCGATTGCCAACTCAATCTGTTCCACCAAACTAGCCTTCACAGAGGCCCTGGTTCCTGCCTGGGAAGCACAGTCTCCCCAACCCAGCCCTCACTTGGGTATTAATCCTAATTTTCCTGTGCAACTGAAACATCCCCTCGTCCATACAGCGTACAAAAAGACAGTAGGCAAGCAATCCTGATGGCCCACTCAGTCTGTTTCACCAGGCTCGGCTTCATCGAGGCCGTAGTTCCTGCCTGGGCAGCCCTGCCTCCATAACCCTAACCCTAATTTGGGTTTTAATGCTAATGTTCTTCTGCAATGGAAACATCCCCCCATGGATACGGTGTATTAAAACGGAGTAGGGAAGCCATCCTGGTGGCCCACTCAAGTCTGTTTCACCAAGCTAGGCTTCACAGAGGGTCTGGTTCCCTCCAGAAAGGCCTGGCCTCCCCAACCTTACCCCTAACTAGAGTCTTGGCCCTAATTTTCTTGTGCAACTGAAACATTCCCCCGTCCAAACGGTGTACAAAAGGAAAGTAGGCAAGCTATCCCGATGGCCCACTCAGTCTTTTTCACCAAGCTGGGCTGCACCGAAGCCCAGGATCACGTTTGGGATCCGCAGTCTCCCCAACCCTAACCCTAACTTGAGTTTTTACACAAATTTTCTTCTGCAACTGAAACGATACCGCGTCCTCACAGTGCACAGAAAGCCAGTAGGAAAGCTATCCCGATGGCCCACTCAGTCTGTTTCACCAAGCTAGCCTACACCGAAGCCCAGGATCCCGCCTGGGAAGCCCAGCCTCCATAACCTTAACCCTAATTTGGGTCTTAATGCTAATGTACTTCTGCAACGGGAACATCCCCCCATGGACACGATGTACTAAAACGGAGTAGGGAAGCCATCCTGGTGGCCCACTCAAGTCTGTTTCACCAAGCTAGGCTTCACAGAGGGTCTGGTTCCCTCCAGGGAAGCCTAGCCTCCCCAACCTTAACCCTAACTAGAGTCTTGGCCCTAATTTTCTTGTGCAACTGAAAAATTCCCCCGTCCAAACGGTGTACAAAAGGAAAGTAGGCAAGCTATCCCGATGGCCCACTCAGTCTTTTTCACCAAGCTGGGCTGCACCGAAGCCCAGGATTAGGCTTGGGATCCGCAGTCTCCCCAACCCTAACCCTAACTTGAGTTTTTACACAAATTTTCTTGTGCAACTGAAATGATACCCTTTCCTTACAGTGCACAGAAAGCCAGAAGGAAAGCTATCCCGATGGCCCACTCAGTCTGTTTCACCAAGCTAGGCTACACCGAAGGCCAGGATCCCGCCTGGGAAGCCCAGTCTCCCCAACCCTAACCCTAACTTGAGTCTTAACCCTAATTTTCTTGTGTAAGTGAAACATCCTCCCGTCCTTACGGTTTAGAAAAAGGCAGTAGGCAAGCCATCCTGATTGCCAACTCAATCTGTTCCACCAAGCTAGCCTTCACAGAGGCCCTGGTTCCTGCCTGGGAAGCCCGGTCTCACCAACCCTAACCCTAACTTGAGTCTTCTTAACCCTAATTTTCTTGTGCAAGTGAAACATCCCCCCGTCCATACGGTTTAGAAAAATTCAGTAGGCAAGCGAACCCGATTGCCAACTCAATCTGTTCCACCAAGCTAGCCTTCACAGAGGCCCTGGTTCCTGCCTGGGAAGCACAGTCTCCCCAACCCAGCCCTCACTTGGGTATTAATCCTAATTTTCCTGTGCAACTGAAACATCCCCTCGTCCATACAGCGTACAAAAAGACAGTAGGCATGCAATCCTGATGGCCCACTCAATCTGTTTCACCAGGCTCGGCTTCATCGAGGCCGTAGTTCCTGCCTGGGCAGCCCTGCCTCCATAACCCTAACCCTAATTTGGGTTTTTATGCTAATGTTCTTCTGCAATGGAAACATCCCCCCATGGATACGGTGTATTAAAACGGAGTAGGGAAGCCATCCTGGTGGCCCACTCAAGTCTGTTTCACCAAGCTAGGCTTCACAGAGTGTCTGGTTCCCTCCAGGAAAGCCTAGCCTCCCCAACCTTACCCCTAACTAGAGTCTTGGCCCTAATTTTCTTGTGCAACTGAAACATTCCCCCGTCCAAACGGTGTACAAAAAGAAAGTAGGCAAGCTATCCCGATGGCCCACTCAGTCTGTTTCACCAAGCTAGGCTGCACCGAAGCCCAGGATCACGCTTGGGATCCGCAGTCTCCCCAACCCTAACCCTAACTTGAGTTTTTACACAAATTTTCTTGTGCAACTGAAACGATACCGCGTATTCACAGTGCACAGAAAGCCAGTAGGAAAGCTATCCCGATGGCCCACTCAGTCTGTTTCACCAAGCTAGGCTACACCGAAGCCCAGGATCCCGCCTGGGAAGCCCAGCCTCCCCAACCCAGCCCTCACTTGGGTATTAATCCTAATTTTCCTGTGCAACTGAAACATCCCCTCGTCCATACAGCGTACAAAAAGACAGTAGGCAAGCAATCCTGATGGCCCACTCAGTCTGTTTCACCAGGCTCGGCTTCATCGAGGCCGTAGTTCCTGCCTGGGAAGCCCAGTCTCCCCAACCCTAACCCTAACTTGAGTCTTAACCCTAATTTTCTTCTGTAAGTGAAACATCCTCCCGTCCTTACGGTTTAGAAATAGGCATTAGGCAAGCCATCCCGATTGCCAACTCAATCTGTTCCACCAAGCTAGCCTTCACAGAGGGCCTGGTTCCTGCCTGGGAAGCCCGGTCTCACCAACCCTAACCCTAACTTGAGTCTTCTTAACCCTAATTTTCTTGTGCAAGTGAAACATCCCCCCGTCCATACGGTTTAGAAAAAGTCAGTAGGCAAGCGAACCCGATTGCCAACTCAATCTGTTCCACCAAACTAGCCTTCACAGAGGCCCTGGTTCCTGCCTGGGAAGCACAGTCTCCCCAACCCAGCCCTCACTTGGGTATTAATCCTAATTTTCCTGTGCAACTGAAACATCCCCTCGTCCATACAGCGTACAAAAAGACAGTAGGCAAGCAATCCTGATGGCCCACTCAGTCTGTTTCACCAGGCTCGGCTTCATCGAGGCCGTAGTTCCTGCCTGGGCAGCCCTGCCTCCATAACCCTAACCCTAATTTGGGTTTTAATGCTAATGTTCTTCTGCAATGGAAACATCCCCCCATGGATACGGTGTATTAAAACGGAGTAGGGAAGCCATCCTGGTGGCCCACTCAAGTCTGTTTAACCAAGCTAGGCTTCACAGAGGGTCTGGTTCCCTCCAGGAAGGCCTGGCCTCCCCAACCTTACCCCTAACTAGAGTCTTGGCCCTAATTTTCTTGTGCAACTGAAACATTCCCCCGTCCAAACGGTGTACAAAAGGAAAGTAGGCAAGCTATCCCGATGGCCCACTCAGTCTTTTTCACCAAGCTGGGCTGCACCGAAGCCCAGGATCACGTTTGGGATCCGCAGTCTCCCCAACCCTAACCCTAACTTGAGTTTTTACACAAATTTTCTTGTGCAACTGAAACGATACCGCGTCCTCACAGTGCACAGAAAGCCAGTAGGAAAGCTATCCCGATGGCCCACTCAGTCTGTTTCACCAAGCTAGGCTACACCGAAGCCCAGGATCCCGCCTGGGAAGCCCAGCCTCCATAACCCTAACCCTAATTTGGGTCTTAATGCTAAGGTACTTCTGCAACGGGAACATCCCCCCATGGACACGATGTACTAAAACGGAGTAGGGAAGCCATCCTGGTGGCCAACACAAGTCTGTTTCACCAAGCTAGGCTTCACAGAGGGTCTGCTTCCCTCCAGGGAAGCCTAGCCTCCCCAACCTTAACCCTAACTAGAGTCTTGTCCCTAATTTTCTTGTGCAACTGAAACATTCCCCCGTCCAAACGGTGTACAAAAAGAAAGTAGGCAAGCTATCCCGATGGCCCACTCAGTCTTTTTCACCAAGCTAGGCTGCACCGAAGCCCAGGATCACGCTTGGGATCCGCAGTCTCCCCAACCCTAACCCTAACTTGAGTTTTAACACAAATTTTCTTGTGCAACTGAAACGATACCCCGTCCTTACAGTGCACAGAAAGCCAGTAGGAAAGCTATCCCGATGGCCCACTCAGTCTGTTTCACCAAGCTAGGCTACACCGAAGCCCAGGATCCCGCCTGGGAAGCCCAGTCTCCCCAACCCTAACCCTAACTTGAGTCTTAACCCTAATTTTCTTGTGTAAGTGAAACACCCTCCCGTCCTTACGGTTTAGAAAAAGGCAGTAGGCAAGCCATCCCGATTGCCAACACAATCTGTTCCACCAAGCTAGCCTTCACAGAGGCCCTGCTTCCTGCCTGGGAAGCCCGGTCTCACCAACCCTAACCCTAACTTGAGTCTTTTTAACCCTAATTTTCTTGTGCTAGTGAAACCTCCCCCCGTCCATACGGTTTAGAAAAAGTCAGTAGGCAAGCGAACCCGATTGCCAACTCAATCTGTTCCACCAAACTAGCCTTCACAGAGGCCCTGGTTCCTGCCTGGGAAGCACAGTCTCCCCAACCCAGCCCTCACTTGGGTATTAATCCTAATTTTCCTGTGCAACTGAAACATCCCCTTGTCCATACAGCGTACAAAAAGACAGTAGGCAAGCAATCCTGATGGCCCACTCAGTCTGTTTCACCAGGCTCGGCTTCATCGAGGCCGTAGTTCCTGCCTGGGCAGCCCTGCCTCCATAACCCTAACCCTAATTTGGGTTTTAATGCTAATGTTCTTCTGCAATGGAAACATCCCCCCATGGATACGGTGTATTAAAACGGAGTAGGGAAGCCATCCTGGTGGCCCACTCAAGTCTGTTTCACCAAGCTAGGCTTCACAGAGGGTCTGGTTTCCTCCAGGAAGGCCTAGCCTCCCCAACCTTACCCCTAACTAGAGTCTTGGCCCTAATTTTCTTGTGCAACTGAAACATTCCCCCGTCCAAACGGTGTACAAAAGGAAAGTAGGCAAGCTATCCCGATGGCCCACTCAGTCTTTTTCACCAAGCTGGGCTTCACCGAAGCCCAGGATCACGTTTGGGATCCGCAGTCTCCCCAACCCTAACCCTAACTTGAGTTTTTACACAAATTCTCTTGTGCAACTGAAACGATACCGCGTCCTCACAGTGCACAGAAAGCCAGTAGGAAAGCTATCCCGATGGCCCACTCAGTCTGTTTCACCAAGCTAGGCTACACCGAAGCCCAGGATCCCGCCTGGGAAGCCCAGCCTCCATAACCCTAACCCTAATTTGGGTCTTAATGCTAATGTACTTCTGCAACGGGAACATCCCCCCATGGACACGATGTACTAAAACGGAGTAGGGAAGCCATCCTGGTGGCCCACTCAAGTCTGTTTCACCAAGCTAGGCTTCACAAAGGGTCTGGTTCCCTCCAGGGAAGCCTAGCCTCCCCAACCTTAACCCTAACTAGAGTCTTGGCCCTAATTTTCTTGTGCAACTGAAAAATTCCCCCGTCCAAACGGTGTACAAAAGGAAAGTAGGCAAGCTATCCCGATGGCCCACTCAGTCTTTTTCACCAAGCTGGGCTGCACCGAAGCCCAGGATTACGCTTGGGATCCGCAGTCTCCCCAACCCTAACCCTAACTTGAGTTTTTACACAAATTTTCTTGTGCAACTGAAATGATACCCTTTCCTTACAGTGCACAGAAAGCCAGAAGGAAAGCTAACCCGATGGCCCACTCAGTCTGTTTCACCAAGCTAGGCTACACCGAAGGCCAGGATCCCGCCTGGGAAGCCCAGTCTCCCCAACCCTAACCCTAACTTGAGTCTTAACCCTAATTTTCTTGTGTAAGTGAAACATCCTCCCGTCCTTACGGTTTAGAAAAAGGCAGTAGGCAAGCCATCCTGATTGCCAACTCAATCTGTTCCACCAAGCTAGCCTTCACAGAGGCCCTGGTTCCTGCCTGGGAAGCCCGGTCTCACCAACCCTAACCCTAACTTGAGTCTTCTTAACCCTAATTTTCTTGTGCAAGTGAAACATCCCCCCGTCCATACGGTTTAGAAAAATTCAGTAGGCAAGCGAACCCGATTGCCAACTCAATCTGTTCCACCAAGCTAGCCTTCACAGAGGCCCTGGTTCCTGCCTGGGAAGCACAGTCTCCCCAACCCAGCCCTCACTTGGGTATTAATCCTAATTTTCCTGTGCAACTGAAACATCCCCTCATCCATACAGCGTACAAAAAGACAGTAGGCAAGCAATCCTGATGGCCCACTCAGTCTGTTTCACCAGGCTCGGCTTCATCGAGGCCGTAGTTCCTGCCTGGGAAGCCCAGCCTCCATAACCCTAACCCTAATTTGGGTCTTAATGCTAACATTCTTCTGCAATGGAAATATCCCCCCATGGATACGGTGTACTAAAACGGAGTAGGGAAGCCATCCTGGTGGCCCACTCCAGTCTGTTTCACCAAGCTAGGCTTCACAGAGGGTCTGGTTCCCTCCAGGGAAGCCTAGCCTCCCCAACCTTTCCCCTAACTAGAGTCTTGGCCCTAATTTTCTTGTGCAACTGAAACATTCCCCCGTCCAAACGGTGTACAAAAAGAAAGTAGGCAAGCTATCCCGATGGCCCACTCAGTCGTTTTCACCAAGCTAGGCTGGACCGAAGCCCAGGATCACGCTTGGGATCCGCAGTCTCCCCAACCCTAACCCTAACTTAAGTTTTAACACAAATTTTCTTGTGCAACTGAAACAATACCCCGTCCTTACAGTGCACAGAAAGCCAGTAGGAAAGCTATCCCGATGGCCCACTCAGTCTGTTTCACCAAGCTAGGCTACACCGAAGCCCAGGATCCCGCCTGGGAAGCCCAGTCTCCCCAACCCTAACCCTAACTTGAGTCTTAACCCTAATTTTCTTGTGTAAGTGAAACATCCTCCCATTCTTACGGTTCAGAAAAAGGCATTAGGCAAGCCATCCCGATTGCCAACTCAATCTGTTCCACCAAGCTAGCCTTCACAGAGGGCCTGGTTCCTGCCTGGGAAGCCCGGTCTCACCAACCCTAACCCTAACTTGAGTCTTCTTAACCCTAATTTTCTTGTGCAAGTGAAACATCCCCCCGTCCTTACGGTTTAGAAAAAGTCAGTAGGCAAGCGAACCCGATTGCCAACTCAATCTGTTCCACCAAACTAGCCTTCACAGAGGCCCTGGTTCCTGCCTGGGAAGCACAGTCTCCCCAACCCAGCCCTCACTTGGGTATTAATCCTAATTTTCCTGTGCAACTGAAACATCCCCTCATCCATACAGCGTACAAAAAGACAGTAGGCAAGCAATCCTGATGGCCCACTCAGTCTGTTTCACCAGGCTCGGCTTCATCGAGGCCGTAGTTCCTGCCTGGGCAGCCCTGCCTCCATAACCCTAACCCTAATTTGGGTTTTAATGCTAATGTTCTTCTGCAATGGAAACATCCCCCCATGGATACGGTGTATTAAAACGGAGTAGGGAAGCCATCCTGGTGGCCCACTCAAGTCTGTTTCACCAAGCTAGGCTTCACAGAGGGTCTGGTTCCCTCCAGGAAGGCCTGGCCTCCCCAACCTTACCCCTAACTAGAGTCTTGGCCCTAATTTTCTTGTGCAACTGAAACATTCCCCCGTCCAAACGGTGTACAAAAGGAAAGTAGGCAAGCTATCCCGATGGCCCACTCAGTCTTTTTCACCAAGCTGGGCTGCACCGAAGCCCAGGATCACGTTTGGGATCCGCAGTCTCCCCAACCCTAACCCTAACTTGAGTTTTTACACAAATTTTCTTCTGCAACTGAAACGATACCGCGTCCTCACAGTGCACAGAAAGCCAGTAGGAAAGCTATCCCGATGGCCCACTCAGTCTGTTTCACCAAGCTAGCCTACACCGAAGCCCAGGATCCCGCCTGGGAAGCCCAGCCTCCATAACCTTAACCCTAATTTGGGTCTTAATGCTAATGTACTTCTGCAACGGGAACATCCCCCCATGGACACGATGTACTAAAACGGAGTAGGGAAGCCATCCTGGTGGCCCACTCAAGTCTGTTTCACCAAGCTAGGCTTCACAGAGGGTCTGGTTCCCTCCAGGGAAGCCTAGCCTCCCCAACCTTAACCCTAACTAGAGTCTTGGCCCTAATTTTCTTGTGCAACTGAAAAATTCCCCCGTCCAAACGGTGTACAAAAGG
This sequence comes from Heloderma suspectum, assembly GCF_057233095.1. Taxonomy (NCBI): domain Eukaryota; kingdom Metazoa; phylum Chordata; class Lepidosauria; order Squamata; family Helodermatidae; genus Heloderma; species Heloderma suspectum. The sequence goes on from NC_139459.1 coordinate 145,861,745, forward strand.
AAAGTAGGCAAGCTATCCCGATGGCCCACTCAGTCTTTTTCACCAAGCTGGGCTGCACCGAAGCCCAGGATTAGGCTTGGGATCCGCAGTCTCCCCAACCCTAACCCTAACTTGAGTTTTTACACAAATTTTCTTGTGCAACTGAAATGATACCCTTTCCTTACAGTGCACAGAAAGCCAGAAGGAAAGCTATCCCGATGGCCCACTCAGTCTGTTTCACCAAGCTAGGCTACACCGAAGGCCAGGATCCCGCCTGGGAAGCCCAGTCTCCCCAACCCTAACCCTAACTTGAGTCTTAACCCTAATTTTCTTGTGTAAGTGAAACATCCTCCCGTCCTTACGGTTTAGAAAAAGGCAGTAGGCAAGCCATCCTGATTGCCAACTCAATCTGTTCCACCAAGCTAGCCTTCACAGAGGCCCTGGTTCCTGCCTGGGAAGCCCGGTCTCACCAACCCTAACCCTAACTTGAGTCTTCTTAACCCTAATTTTCTTGTGCAAGTGAAACATCCCCCCGTCCATACGGTTTAGAAAAATTCAGTAGGCAAGCGAACCCGATTGCCAACTCAATCTGTTCCACCAAGCTAGCCTTCACAGAGGCCCTGGTTCCTGCCTGGGAAGCACAGTCTCCCCAACCCAGCCCTCACTTGGGTATTAATCCTAATTTTCCTGTGCAACTGAAACATCCCCTCGTCCATACAGCGTACAAAAAGACAGTAGGCATGCAATCCTGATGGCCCACTCAATCTGTTTCACCAGGCTCGGCTTCATCGAGGCCGTAGTTCCTGCCTGGGAAGCCCTGCCTCCATAACCCTAACCCTAATTTGGGTTTTTATGCTAATGTTCTTCTGCAATGGAAACATCCCCCCATGGATACGGTGTATTAAAACGGAGTAGGGAAGCCATCCTGGTGGCCCACTCAAGTCTGTTTCACCAAGCTAGGCTTCACAGAGTGTCTGGTTCCCTCCAGGAAAGCCTAGCCTCCCCAACCTTACCCCTAACTAGAGTCTTGGCCCTAATTTTCTTGTGCAACTGAAACATTCCCCCGTCCAAACGGTGTACAAAAAGAAAGTAGGCAAGCTATCCCGATGGCCCACTCAGTCTGTTTCACCAAGCTAGGCTGCACCGAAGCCCAGGATCACGCTTGGGATCCGCAGTCTCCCCAACCCTAACCCTAACTTGAGTTTTTACACAAATTTTCTTGTGCAACTGAAACGATACCGCGTATTCACAGTGCACAGAAAGCCAGTAGGAAAGCTATCCCGATGGCCCACTCAGTCTGTTTCACCAAGCTAGGCTACACCGAAGCCCAGGATCCCGCCTGGGAAGCCCAGCCTCCCCAACCCAGCCCTCACTTGGGTATTAATCCTAATTTTCCTGTGCAACTGAAACATCCCCTCGTCCATACAGCGTACAAAAAGACAGTAGGCAAGCAATCCTGATGGCCCACTCAGTCTGTTTCACCAGGCTCGGCTTCATCGAGGCCGTAGTTCCTGCCTGGGAAGCCCAGTCTCCCCAACCCTAACCCTAACTTGAGTCTTAACCCTAATTTTCTTGTGTAAGTGAAACATCCTCCCGTCCTTACGGTTTAGAAATAGGCATTAGGCAAGCCATCCCGATTGCCAACTCAATCTGTTCCACCAAGCTAGCCTTCACAGAGGGCCTGGTTCCTGCCTGGGAAGCCCGGTCTCACCAACCCTAACCCTAACTTGAGTCTTCTTAACCCTAATTTTCTTGTGCAAGTGAAACATCCCCCCGTCCATACGGTTTAGAAAAAGTCAGTAGGCAAGCGAACCCGATTGCCAACTCAATCTGTTCCACCAAACTAGCCTTCACAGAGGCCCTGGTTCCTGCCTGGGAAGCACAGTCTCCCCAACCCAGCCCTCACTTGGGTATTAATCCTAATTTTCCTGTGCAACTGAAACATCCCCTCGTCCATACAGCGTACAAAAAGACAGTAGGCAAGCAATCCTGATGGCCCACTCAGTCTGTTTCACCAGGCTCGGCTTCATCGAGGCCGTAGTTCCTGCCTGGGCAGCCCTGCCTCCATAACCCTAACCCTAATTTGGGTTTTAATGCTAATGTTCTTCTGCAATGGAAACATCCCCCCATGGATACGGTGTATTAAAACGGAGTAGGGAAGCCATCCTGGTGGCCCACTCAAGTCTGTTTAACCAAGCTAGGCTTCACAGAGGGTCTGGTTCCCTCCAGGAAGGCCTGGCCTCCCAAACCTTACCCCTAACTAGAGTCTTGGCCCTAATTTTCTTGTGCAACTGAAACATTCCCCCGTCCAAACGGTGTACAAAAGGAAAGTAGGCAAGCTATCCCGATGGCCCACTCAGTCTTTTTCACCAAGCTGGGCTGCACCGAAGCCCAGGATCACGTTTGGGATCCGCAGTCTCCCCAACCCTAACCCTAACTTGAGTTTTTACACAAATTTTCTTGTGCAACTGAAACGATACCGCGTCCTCACAGTGCACAGAAAGCCAGTAGGAAAGCTATCCCGATGGCCCACTCAGTCTGTTTCACCAAGCTAGGCTACACCGAAGCCCAGGATCCCGCCTGGGAAGCCCAGCCTCCATAACCCTAACCCTAATTTGGGTCTTAATGCTAAGGTACTTCTGCAACGGGAACATCCCCCCATGGACACGATGTACTAAAACGGAGTAGGGAAGCCATCCTGGTGGCCCACTCAAGTCTGTTTCACCAAGCTAGGCTTCACAGAGGGTCTGGTTCCCTCCAGGGAAGCCTAGCCTCCCCAACCTTAACCCTAACTAGAGTCTTGGCCCTAATTTTCTTGTGCAACTGAAAAATTCCCCCGTCCAAACGGTGTACAAAAGGAAAGTAGGCAAGCTATCCCGATGGCCCACTCAGTCTTTTTCACCAAGCTGGGCTGCACCGAAGCCCAGGATTACGCTTGGGATCCGCAGTCTCCCCAACCCTAACCCTAACTTGAGTTTTTACACAAATTTTCTTGTGCAACTGAAATGATACCCTTTCCTTACAGTGCACAGAAAGCCAGAAGGAAAGCTATCCCGATGGCCCACTCAGTCTGTTTCACCAAGCTAGGCTACACCGAAAGCCAGGATCCCGCCTGGGAAGCCCAGTCTCCCCAACCCTAACCCTAACTTGAGTCTTAACCCTAATTTTCTTGTGTAAGTGAAACATCCTCCCGTCCTTACGGTTTAGAAAAAGGCAGTAGGCAAGCCATCCTGATTGCCAACTCAATCTGTTCCACCAAGCTAGCCTTCACAGAGGCCCTGGTTCCTGCCTGGGAAGCCCGGTCTCACCAACCCTAACCCTAACTTGAGTCTTCTTAACCCTAATTTTCTTGTGCAAGTGAAACATCCCCCCGTCCATACGGTTTAGAAAAATTCAGTAGGCAAGCGAACCCGATTGCCAACTCAATCTGTTCCACCAAGCTAGCCATCACAGAGGCCCTGGTTCCTGCCTGGGAAGCACAGTCTCCCCAACCCAGCCCTCACTTGGGTATTAATCCTAATTTTCCTGTGCAACTGAAACATCCCCTCGTCCATACAGCGTACAAAAAGACAGTAGGCATGCAATCCTGATGGCCCACTCAATCTGTTTCACCAGGCTCGGCTTCATCGAGGCCGTAGTTCCTGCCTGGGAAGCCCTGCCTCCATAACCCTAACCCTAATTTGGGTTTTAATGCTAATGTTCTTCTGCAATGGAAACATCCCCCCATGGATACGGTGTATTAAAACGGAGTAGGGAAGCCATCCTGGTGGCCCACTCAAGTCTGTTTCACCAAGCTAGGCTTCACAGAGTGTCTGGTTCCCTCCAGGAAAGCCTAGCCTCCCCAACCTTACCCCTAACTAGAGTCTTGGCCCTAATTTTCTTGTGCAACTGAAACATTCCCCCGTCCAAACGGTGTACAAAAAGAAAGTAGGCAAGCTATCCCGATGGCCCACTCAGTCTGTTTCACCAAGCTAGGCTGCACCGAAGCCCAGGATCACGCTTGGGATCCGCAGTCTCCCCAACCCTAACCCTAACTTGAGTTTTTACACAAATTTTCTTGTGCAACTGAAACGATACCGCGTATTCACAGTGCACAGAAAGCCAGTAGGAAAGCTATCCCGATGGCCCACTCAGTCTGTTTCACCAAGCTAGGCTACACCGAAGCCCAGGATCCCGCCTGGGAAGCCCAGCCTCCCCAACCCAGCCCTCACTTGGGTATTAATCCTAATTTTCCTGTGCAACTGAAACATCCCCTCGTCCATACAGCGTACAAAAAGACAGTAGGCAAGCAATCCTGATGGCCCACTCAGTCTGTTTCACCAGGCTCGGCTTCATCGAGGCCGTAGTTCCTGCCTGGGAAGCCCAGTCTCCCCAACCCTAACCCTAACTTGAGTCTTAACCCTAATTTTCTTGTGTAAGTGAAACATCCTCCCGTCCTTACGGTTTAGAAATAGGCATTAGGCAAGCCATCCCGATTGCCAACTCAATCTGTTCCACCAAGCTAGCCTTCACAGAGGGCCTGGTTCCTGCCTGGGAAGCCCGGTCTCACCAACCCTAACCCTAACTTGAGTCTTCTTAACCCTAATTTTCTTGTGCAAGTGAAACATCCCCCCGTCCATACGGTTTAGAAAAAGTCAGTAGGCAAGCGAACCCGATTGCCAACTCAATCTGTTCCACCAAACTAGCCTTCACAGAGGCCCTGGTTCCTGCCTGGGAAGCACAGTCTCCCCAACCCAGCCCTCACTTGGGTATTAATCCTAATTTTCCTGTGCAACTGAAACATCCCCTCGTCCATACAGCGTACAAAAAGACAGTAGGCAAGCAATCCTGATGGCCCACTCAGTCTGTTTCACCAGGCTCGGCTTCATCGAGGCCGTAGTTCCTGCCTGGGCAGCCCTGCCTCCATAACCCTAACCCTAATTTGGGTTTTAATGCTAATGTTCTTCTGCAATGGAAACATCCCCCCATGGATACGGTGTATTAAAACGGAGTAGGGAAGCCATCCTGGTGGCCCACTCAAGTCTGTTTCACCAAGCTAGGCTTCACAGAGGGTCTGGTTCCCTCCAGGAAGGCCTGGCCTCCCCAACCTTACCCCTAACTAGAGTCTTGGCCCTAATTTTCTTGTGCAACTGAAACATTCCCCCGTCCAAACGGTGTACAAAAGGAAAGTAGGCAAGCTATCCCGATGGCCCACTCAGTCTTTTTCACCAAGCTGGGCTGCACCGAAGCCCAGGATTACGCTTGGGATCCGCAGTCTCCCCAACCCTAACCCTAACTTGAGTTTTTACACAAATTTTCTTGTGCAACTGAAATGATACCCTTTCCTTACAGTGCACAGAAAGCCAGAAGGAAAGCTATCCCGATGGCCCACTCAGTCTGTTTCACCAAGCTAGGCTACACCGAAGGCCAGGATCCCGCCTGGGAAGCCCAGTCTCCCCAACCCTAACCCTAACTTGAGTCTTAACCCTAATTTTCTTGTGTAAGTGAAACATCCTCCCGTCCTTACGGTTTAGAAAAAGGCAGTAGGCAAGCCATCCTGATTGCCAACTCAATCTGTTCCACCAAGCTAGCCTTCACAGAGGCCCTGGTTCCTGCCTGGGAAGCCCGGTCTCACCAACCCTAACCCTAACTTGAGTCTTCTTAACCCTAATTTTCTTGTGCAAGTGAAACATCCCCCCGTCCATACGGTTTAGAAAAATTCAGTAGGCAAGCGAACCCGATTGCCAACTCAATCTGTTCCACCAAGCTAGCCTTCACAGAGGCCCTGGTTCCTGCCTGGGAAGCACAGTCTCCCCAACCCAGCCCTCACTTGGGTATTAATCCTAATTTTCCTGTGCAACTGAAACATCCCCTCGTCCATACAGCGTACAAAAAGACAGTAGGCATGCAATCCTGATGGCCCACTCAATCTGTTTCACCAGGCTCGGCTTCATCGAGGCCGTAGTTCCTGCCTGGGCAGCCCTGCCTCCATAACCCTAACCCTAATTTGGGTTTTAATGCTAATGTTCTTCTGCAATGGAAACATCCCCCCATGGATACGGTGTATTAAAACGGAGTAGGGAAGCCATCCTGGTGGCCCACTCAAGTCTGTTTCACCAAGCTAGGCTTCACAGAGTGTCTGGTTCCCTCCAGGAAAGCCTAGCCTCCCCAACCTTACCCCTAACTAGAGTCTTGGCCCTAATTTTCTTGTGCAACTGAAACATTCCCCCGTCCAAACGGTGTACAAAAAGAAAGTAGGCAAGCTATCCCGATGGCCCACTCAGTCTGTTTCACCAAGCTAGGCTGCACCGAAGCCCAGGATCACGCTTGGGATCCGCAGTCTCCCCAACCCTAACCCTAACTTGAGTTTTTACACAAATTTTCTTGTGCAACTGAAACGATACCGCGTCTTCACAGTGCACAGAAAGCCAGTAGGAAAGCTATCCCGATGGCCCACTCAGTCTGTTTCACCAAGCTAGGCTACACCGAAGCCCAGGATCCCGCCTGGGAAGCCCAGCCTCCATAACCCTAACCCTAATTTGGGTCTTAATGCTAAGGTACTTCTGCAACGGGAACATCCCCCCATGGACACGATGTACTAAAACGGAGTAGGGAAGCCATCCTGGTGGCCCACTCAAGTCTGTTTCACCAAGCTAGGCTTCACAGAGGGTCTGGTTCCCTCCAGGGAAGCCTAGCCTCCCCAACCTTAACCCTAACTAGAGTCTTGGCCCTAATTTTCTTGTGCAACTGAAAAATTCCCCCGTCCAAACGGTGTACAAAAGGAAAGTAGGCAAGCTATCCCGATGGCCCACTCAGTCTTTTTCACCAAGCTGGGCTGCACCGAAGCCCAGGATTACGCTTGGTATCCGCAGTCTCCCCAACCCTAACCCTAACTTGAGTTTTTACACAAATTTTCTTGTGCAACTGAAATGATACCCTTTCCTTACAGTGCACAGAAAGCCAGAAGGAAAGCTATCCCGATGGCCCACTCAGTCTGTTTCACCAAGCTAGGCTACACCGAAGGCCAGGATCCCGCCTGGGAAGCCCAGTCTCCCCAACCCTAACCCTAACTTGAGTCTTAACCCTAATTTTCTTGTGTAAGTGAAACATCCTCCCGTCCTTACGGTTTAGAAAAAGGCAGTAGGCAAGCCATCCTGATTGCCAACTCAATCTGTTCCACCAAGCTAGCTTTCACAGAGGCCCTGGTTCCTGCCTGGGAAGCCCGGTCTCACCAACCCTAACCCTAACTTGAGTCTTCTTAACCCTAATTTTCTTGTGCAAGTGAAACATCCCCCCGTCCATACGGTTTAGAAAAATTCAGTAGGCAAGCGAACCCGATTGCCAACTCAATCTGTTCCACCAAGCTAGCCTTCACAGAGGCCCTGGTTCCTGCCTGGGAAGCACAGTCTCCCCAACCCAGCCCTCACTTGGGTATTAATCCTAATTTTCCTGTGCAACTGAAACATCCCCTCGTCCATACAGCGTACAAAAAGACAGTAGGCATGCAATCCTGATGGCCCACTCAATCTGTTTCACCAGGCTCGGCTTCATCGAGGCCGTAGTATCTGCCTGGGAAGCCCTGCCTCCATAACCCTAACCCTAATTTGGGTTTTAATGCTAATGTTCTTCTGCAATGGAAACATCCCCCCATGGATACGGTGTATTAAAACGGAGTAGGGAAGCCATCCTGGTGGCCCACTCAAGTCTGTTTCACCAAGCTAGGCTTCACAGAGTGTCTGGTTCCCTCCAGGAAAGCCTAGCCTCCCCAACCTTACCCCTAACTAGAGTCTTGGCCCTAATTTTCTTGTGCAACTGAAACATTCCCCCGTCCAAACGGTGTACAAAAAGAAAGTAGGCAAGCTATCCCGATGGCCCACTCAGTCTGTTTCACCAAGCTAGGCTGCACCGAAGCCCAGGATCACGCTTGGGATCCGCAGTCTCCCCAACCCTAACCCTAACTTGAGTTTTTACACAAATTTTCTTGTGCAACTGAAATGATACCGCGTCTTCACAGTGCACAGAAAGCCAGTAGGAAAGCTATCCCGATGGCCCACTCAGTCTGTTTCACCAAGCTAGGCTACACCGAAGCCCAGGATCCCGCCTGGGAAGCCCAGCCTCCCCAACCCAGCCCTCATTTGGGTATTAATCCTAATTTTCCTGTGCAACTGAAACATCCCCTCGTCCATACAGCGTACAAAAGACAGTAGGCAAGCAATCCTGATGGCCCACTCAGTCTGTTTCACCAGGCTCGGCTTCATCGAGGCCGTAGTTCCTGCCTGGGTAGCCCAGTCTCCCCAACCCTAACCCTAACTTGAGTCTTAACCCTAATTTTCTTGTGTAAGTGAAACATCCTCCCATTCTTACGGTTTAGAAAAAGGCATTAGGCAAGCCATCCCGATTGCCAACTCAATCTGTTCCACCAAGCTAGCCTTCACAGAGGGCCTGGTTCCTGCCTGGGAAGCCCGGTCTCACCAACCCTAACCCTAACTTGAGTCTTCTTAACCCTAATTTTCTTGTGCAAGTGAAACATCCCCCCGTCCTTACGGTTTAGAAAAAGTCAGTAGGCAAGCGAACCCGATTGCCAACTCAATCTGTTCCACCAAACTAGCCTTCACAGAGGCCCTGGTTCCTGCCTGGGAAGCACAGTCTCCCCAACCCAGCCCTCACTTGGGTATTAATCCTAATTTTCCTGTGCAACTGAAACATCCCCTCGTCCATACTGCGTACAAAAAGACAGTAGGCAAGCAATCCTGATGGCCCACTCAGTCTGTTTCACCAGGCTCGGCTTCATCGAGGCCGTAGTTCCTGCCTGGGCAGCCCTGCCTCCATAACCCTAACCCTAATTTGGGTTTTAATGCTAATGTTCTTCTGCAATGGAAACATCCCCCCATGGATACGGTGTATTAAAACGGAGTAGGGAAGCCATCCTGGTGGCCCACTCAAGTCTGTTTCACCAAGCTAGGCTTCACAGAGGGTCTGGTTCCCTCCAGGAAGGCCTGGCCTCCCCAACCTTACCCCTAACTAGAGTCTTGGCCCTAATTTTCTTGTGCAACTGAAACATTCCCCCGTCCAAACGGTGTACAAAAGGAAAGTAGGCAAGCTATCCCGATGGCCCACTCAGTCTTTTTCACCAAGCTGGGCTGCACCGAAGCCCAGGATCACGTTTGGGATCCGCAGTCTCCCCAACCCTAACCCTAACTTGAGTTTTTACACAAATTTTCTTCTGCAACTGAAACGATACCGCGTCCTCACAGTGCACAGAAAGCCAGTAGGAAAGCTATCCCGATGGCCCACTCAGTCTGTTTCACCAAGCTAGCCTACACCGAAGCCCAGGATCCCGCCTGGGAAGCCCAGCCTCCATAACCTTAACCCTAATTTGGGTCTTAATGCTAATGTACTTCTGCAACGGGAACATCCCCCCATGGACACGATGTACTAAAACGGAGTAGGGAAGCCATCCTGGTGGCCCACTCAAGTCTGTTTCACCAAGCTAGGCTTCACAGAGGGTCTGGTTCCCTCCAGGGAAGCCTAGCCTCCCCAACCTTAACCCTAACTAGAGTCTTGGCCCTAATTTTCTTGTGCAACTGAAAAATTCCCCCGTCCAAACGGTGTACAAAAGGAAAGTAGGCAAGCTATCCCGATGGCCCACTCAGTCTTTTTCACCAAGCTGGGCTGCACCGAAGCCCAGGATTAGGCTTGGGATCCGCAGTCTCCCCAACCCTAACCCTAACTTGAGTTTTTACACAAATTTTCTTGTGCAACTGAAATGATACCCTTTCCTTACAGTGCACAGAAAGCCAGAAGGAAAGCTATCCCGATGGCCCACTCAGTCTGTTTCACCAAGCTAGGCTACACCGAAGGCCAGGATCCCGCCTGGGAAGCCCAGTCTCCCCAACCCTAACCCTAACTTGAGTCTTAACCCTAATTTTCTTGTGTAAGTGAAACATCCTCCCGTCCTTACGGTTTAGAAAAAGGCAGTAGGCAAGCCATCCTGATTGCCAACTCAATCTGTTCCACCAAGCTAGCCTTCACAGAGGCCCTGGTTCCTGCCTGGGAAGCCCGGTCTCACCAACCCTAACCCTAACTTGAGTCTTCTTAACCCTAATTTTCTTGTGCAAGTGAAACATCCCCCCGTCCATACGGTTTAGAAAAATTCAGTAGGCAAGCGAACCCGATTGCCAACTCAATCTGTTCCACCAAGCTAGCCTTCACAGAGGCCCTGGTTCCTGCCTGGGAAGCACAGTCTCCCCAACCCAGCCCTCACTTGGGTATTAATCCTAATTTTCCTGTGCAACTGAAACATCCCCTCGTCCATACAGCGTACAAAAAGACAGTAGGCATGCAATCCTGATGGCCCACTCAATCTGTTTCACCAGGCTCGGCTTCATCGAGGCCGTAGTTCCTGCCTGGGAAGCCCTGCCTCCATAACCCTAACCCTAATTTGGGTTTTTATGCTAATGTTCTTCTGCAATGGAAACATCCCCCCATGGATACGGTGTATTAAAACGGAGTAGGGAAGCCATCCTGGTGGCCCACTCAAGTCTGTTTCACCAAGCTAGGCTTCACAGAGTGTCTGGTTCCCTCCAGGAAAGCCTAGCCTCCCCAACCTTACCCCTAACTAGAGTCTTGGCCCTAATTTTCTTGTGCAACTGAAACATTCCCCCGTCCAAACGGTGTACAAAAAGAAAGTAGGCAAGCTATCCCGATGGCCCACTCAGTCTGTTTCACCAAGCTAGGCTGCACCGAAGCCCAGGATCACGCTTGGGATCCGCAGTCTCCCCAACCCTAACCCTAACTTGAGTTTTTACACAAATTTTCTTGTGCAACTGAAACGATACCGCGTATTCACAGTGCACAGAAAGCCAGTAGGAAAGCTATCCCGATGGCCCACTCAGTCTGTTTCACCAAGCTAGGCTACACCGAAGCCCAGGATCCCGCCTGGGAAGCCCAGCCTCCCCAACCCAGCCCTCACTTGGGTATTAATCCTAATTTTCCTGTGCAACTGAAACATCCCCTCGTCCATACAGCGTACAAAAAGACAGTAGGCAAGCAATCCTGATGGCCCACTCAGTCTGTTTCACCAGGCTCGGCTTCATCGAGGCCGTAGTTCCTGCCTGGGAAGCCCAGTCTCCCCAACCCTAACCCTAACTTGAGTCTTAACCCTAATTTTCTTGTGTAAGTGAAACATCCTCCCGTCCTTACGGTTTAGAAATAGGCATTAGGCAAGCCATCCCGATTGCCAACTCAATCTGTTCCACCAAGCTAGCCTTCACAGAGGGCCTGGTTCCTGCCTGGGAAGCCCGGTCTCACCAACCCTAACCCTAACTTGAGTCTTCTTAACCCTAATTTTCTTGTGTAAGTGAAACATCCCCCCGTCCATACGGTTTAGAAAAAGCCAGTAGGCAAGCGAACCCGATTGCCAACTCAATCTGTTCCACCAAACTAGCCTTCACAGAGGCCCTGGTTCCTGCCTGGGAAGCACAGTCTCCCCAACCCAGCCCTCACTTGGGTATTAATCCTAATTTTCCTGTGCAACTGAAACATCCCCTCGTCCATACAGCGTACAAAAAGACAGTAGGCAAGCAATCCTGATGGCCCACTCAGTCTGTTTCACCAGGCTCGGCTTCATCGAGGCCGTAGTTCCTGCCTGGGCAGCCCTGCCTCCATAACCCTAACCCTAATTTGGGTTTTAATGCTAATGTTCTTCTGCAATGGAAACATCCCCCCATGGATACGGTGTATTAAAACGGAGTAGGGAAGCCATCCTGGTGGCCCACTCAAGTCTGTTTCACCAAGCTAGGCTTCACAGAGGGTCTGGTTCCCTCCAGGAAGGCCTGGCCTCCCCAACCTTACCCCTAACTAGAGTCTTGGCCCTAATTTTCTTGTGCAACTGAAACATTCCCCCGTCCAAACGGTGTACAAAAGGAAAGTAGGCAAGCTATCCCGATGGCCCACTCAGTCTTTTTCACCAAGCTGGGCTGCACCGAAGCCCAGGATCACGTTTGGGATCCGCAGTCTCCCCAACCCTAACCCTAACTTGAGTTTTTACACAAATTTTCTTGTGCAACTGAAACGATACCGCGTCCTCACAGTGCACAGAAAGCCAGTAGGAAAGCTATCCCGATGGCCCACTCAGTCTGTTTCACCAAGCTAGGCTACACCGAAGCCCAGGATCCCGCCTGGGAAGCCCAGCCTCCATAACCCTAACCCTAATTTGGGTCTTAATGCTAAGGTACTTCTGCAACGGGAACATCCCCCCATGGACACGATGTACTAAAACGGAGTAGGGAAGCCATCCTGGTGGCCCACTCAAGTCTGTTTCACCAAGCTAGGCTTCACAGAGGGTCTGGTTCCCTCCAGGGAAGCCTAGCCTCCCCAACCTTAACCCTAACTAGAGTCTTGGCCCTAATTTTCTTGTGCAACTGAAAAATTCCCCCGTCCAAACGGTGTACAAAAGGAAAGTAGGCAAGCTATCCCGATGGCCCACTCAGTCTTTTTCACCAAGCTGGGCTGCACCGAAGCCCAGGATTACGCTTGGGATCCGCAGTCTCCCCAACCCTAACCCTAACTTGAGTTTTTACACAAATTTTCTTGTGCAACTGAAATGATACCCTTTCCTTACAGTGCACAGAAAGCCAGAAGGAAAGCTATCCCGATGGCCCACTCAGTCTGTTTCACCAAGCTAGGCTACACCGAAAGCCAGGATCCCGCCTGGGAAGCCCAGTCTCCCCAACCCTAACCCTAACTTGAGTCTTAACCCTAATTTTCTTGTGTAAGTGAAACATCCTCCCGTCCTTACGGTTTAGAAAAAGGCAGTAGGCAAGCCATCCTGATTGCCAACTCAATCTGTTCCACCAAGCTAGCCTTCACAGAGGCCCTGGTTCCTGCCTGGGAAGCCCGGTCTCACCAACCCTAACCCTAACTTGAGTCTTCTTAACCCTAATTTTCTTGTGCAAGTGAAACATCCCCCCGTCCATACGGTTTAGAAAAATTCAGTAGGCAAGCGAACCCGATTGCCAACTCAATCTGTTCCACCAAGCTAGCCTTCACAGAGGCCCTGGTTCCTGCCTGGGAAGCACAGTCTCCCCAACCCAGCCCTCACTTGGGTATTAATCCTAATTTTCCTGTGCAACTGAAACATCCCCTCGTCCATACAGCGTACAAAAAGACAGTAGAAATGCAATCCTGATGGCCCACTCAATCTGTTTCACCAGGCTCGGCTTCATCGAGGCCGTAGTTCCTGCCTGGGAAGCCCTGCCTCCATAACCCTAACCCTAATTTGGGTTTTAATGCTAATGTTCTTCTGCAATGGAAACATCCCCCCATGGATACGGTGTATTAAAACGGAGTAGGGAAGCCATCCTGGTGGCCCACTCAAGTCTGTTTCACCAAGCTAGGCTTCACAGAGTGTCTGGTTCCCTCCAGGAAAGCCTAGCCTCCCCAACCTTACCCCTAACTAGAGTCTTGGCCCTAATTTTCTTGTGCAACTGAAACATTCCCCCGTCCAAACGGTGTACAAAAAGAAAGTAGGCAAGCTATCCCGATGGCCCACTCAGTCTGTTTCACCAAGCTAGGCTGCACCGAAGCCCAGGATCACGCTTGGGATCCGCAGTCTCCCCAACCCTAACCCTAACTTGAGTTTTTACACAAATTTTCTTGTGCAACTGAAACGATACCGCGTCTTCACAGTGCACAGAAAGCCAGTAGGAAAGCTATCCCGATGGCCCACTCAGTCTGTTTCACCAAGCTAGGCTACACCGAAGCCCAGGATCCCGCCTGGGAAGCCCAGCCTCCCCAACCCAGCCCTCACTTGGGTATTAATCCTAATTTTCCTGTGCAACTGAAACATCCCCTCGTCCATACAGCGTACAAAAAGACAGTAGGCAAGCAATCCTGATGGCCCACTCAGTCTGTTTCACCAGGCTCGGCTTCATCGAGGCCGTAGTTCCTGCCTGGGAAGCCCAGTCTCCCCAACCCTAACCCTAACTTGAGTCTTAACCCTAATTTTCTTGTGTAAGTGAAACATCCTCCCGTCCTTACGGTTTAGAAATAGGCATTAGGCAAGCCATCCCGATTGCCAACTCAATCTGTTCCACCAAGCTAGCCTTCACAGAGGGCCTGGTTCCTGCCTGGGAAGCCCGGTCTCACCAACCCTAACCCTAACTTGAGTCTTCTTAACCCTAATTTTCTTGTGCAAGTGAAACATCCCCCCGTCCATACGGTTTAGAAAAAGTCAGTAGGCAAGCGAACCCGATTGCCAACTCAATCTGTTCCACCAAACTAGCCTTCACAGAGGCCCTGGTTCCTGCCTGGGAAGCACAGTCTCCCCAACCCAGCCCTCACTTGGGTATTAATCCTAATTTTCCTGTGCAACTGAAACATCCCCTCGTCCATACAGCGTACAAAAAGACAGTAGGCAAGCAATCCTGATGGCCCACTCAGTCTGTTTCACCAGGCTCGGCTTCATCGAGGCCGTAGTTCCTGCCTGGGCAGCCCTGCCTCCATAACCCTAACCCTAATTTGGGTTTTAATGCTAATGTTCTTCTGCAATGGAAACATCCCCCCATGGATACGGTGTATTAAAACGGAGTAGGGAAGCCATCCTGGTGGCCCACTCAAGTCTGTTTCACCAAGCTAGGCTTCACAGAGGGTCTGGTTCCCTCCAGGAAGGCCTGGCCTCCCCAACCTTACCCCTAACTAGAGTCTTGGCCCTAATTTTCTTGTGCAACTGAAACATTCCCCCGTCCAAACGGTGTACAAAAGGAAAGTAGGCAAGCTATCCCGATGGCCCACTCAGTCTTTTTCACCAAGCTGGGCTGCACCGAAGCCCAGGATCACGTTTGGGATCCGCAGTCTCCCCAACCCTAACCCTAACTTGAGTTTTTACACAAATTTTCTTGTGCAACTGAAACGATACCGCGTCCTCACAGTGCACAGAAAGCCAGTAGGAAAGCTATCCCGATGGCCCACTCAGTCTGTTTCACCAAGCTAGGCTACACCGAAGCCCAGGATCCCGCCTGGGAAGCCCAGCCTCCATAACCCTAACCCTAATTTGGGTCTTAATGCTAAGGTACTTCTGCAACGGGAACATCCCCCCATGGACACGATGTACTAAAACGGAGTAGGGAAGCCATCCTGGTGGCCCACTCAAGTCTGTTTCACCAAGCTAGGCTTCACAGAGGGTCTGGTTCCCTCCAGGGAAGCCTAGCCTCCCCAACCTTAACCCTAACTAGAGTCTTGGCCCTAATTTTCTTGTGCAACTGAAAAATTCCCCCGTCCAAACGGTGTACAAAAGGAAAGTAGGCAAGCTATCCCGATGGCCCACTCAGTCTTTTTCACCAAGCTGGGCTGCACCGAAGCCCAGGATTACGCTTGGGATCCGCAGTCTCCCCAACCCTAACCCTAACTTGAGTTTTTACACAAATTTTCTTGTGCAACTGAAATGATACCCTTTCCTTACAGTGCACAGAAAGCCAGAAGGAAAGCTATCCCGATGGCCCACTCAGTCTGTTTCACCAAGCTAGGCTACACCGAAGGCCAGGATCCCGCCTGGGAAGCCCAGTCTCCCCAACCCTAACCCTAACTTGAGTCTTAACCCTAATTTTCTTGTGTAAGTGAAACATCCTCCCGTCCTTACGGTTTAGAAAAAGGCAGTAGGCAAGCCATCCTGATTGCCAACTCAATCTGTTCCACCAAGCTAGCCTTCACAGAGGCCCTGGTTCCTGCCTGGGAAGCCCGGTCTCACCAACCCTAACCCTAACTTGAGTCTTCTTAACCCTAATTTTCTTGTGCAAGTGAAACATCCCCCCGTCCATACGGTTTAGAAAAATTCAGTAGGCAAGCGAACCCGATTGCCAACTCAATCTGTTCCACCAAGCTAGCCTTCACAGAGGCCCTGGTTCCTGCCTGGGAAGCACAGTCTCCCCAACCCAGCCCTCACTTGGGTATTAATCCTAATTTTCCTGTGCAACTGAAACATCCCCTCGTCCATACAGCGTACAAAAAGACAGTAGGCATGCAATCCTGATGGCCCACTCAATCTGTTTCACCAGGCTCGGCTTCATCGAGGCCGTAGTTCCTGCCTGGGAAGCCCTGCCTCCATAACCCTAACCCTAATTTGGGTTTTAATGCTAATGTTCTTCTGCAATGGAAACATCCCCCCATGGATACGGTGTATTAAAACGGAGTAGGGAAGCCATCCTGGTGGCCCACTCAAGTCTGTTTCACCAAGCTAGGCTTCACAGAGTGTCTGGTTCCCTCCAGGAAAGCCTAGCCTCCCCAACCTTACCCCTAACTAGAGTCTTGGCCCTAATTTTCTTGTGCAACTGAAACATTCCCCCGTCCAAACGGTGTACAAAAAGAAAGTAGGCAAGCTATCCCGATGGCCCACTCAGTCTGTTTCACCAAGCTAGGCTGCACCGAAGCCCAGGATCACGCTTGGGATCCGCAGTCTCCCCAACCCTAACCCTAACTTGAGTTTTTACACAAATTTTCTTGTGCAACTGAAACGATACCGCGTCTTCACAGTGCACAGAAAGCCAGTAGGAAAGCTATCCCGATGGCCCACTCAGTCTGTTTCACCAAGCTAGGCTACACCGAAGCCCAGGATCCCGCCTGGGAAGCCCAGCCTCCCCAACCCAGCCCTCACTTGGGTATTAATCCTAATTTTCCTGTGCAACTGAAACATCCCCTCGTCCATACAGCGTACAAAAAGACAGTAGGCAAGCAATCCTGATGGCCCACTCAGTCTGTTTCACCAGGCTCGGCTTCATCGAGGCCGTAGTTCCTGCCTGGGAAGCCCAGTCTCCCCAACCCTAACCCTAACTTGAGTCTTAACCCTAATTTTCTTGTGTAAGTGAAACATCCTCCCGTCCTTACGGTTTAGAAATAGGCATTAGGCAAGCCATCCCGATTGCCAACTCAATCTGTTCCACCAAGCTAGCCTTCACAGAGGGCCTGGTTCCTGCCTGGGAAGCCCGGTCTCACCAACCCTAACCCTAACTTGAGTCTTCTTAACCCTAATTTTCTTGTGCAAGTGAAACATCCCCCCGTCCATACGGTTTAGAAAAAGTCAGTAGGCAAGCGAACCCGATTGCCAACTCAATCTGTTCCACCAAACTAGCCTTCACAGAGGCCCTGGTTCCTGCCTGGGAAGCACAGTCTCCCCAACCCAGCCCTCACTTGGGTATTAATCCTAATTTTCCTGTGCAACTGAAACATCCCCTCGTCCATACAGCGTACAAAAAGACAGTAGGCAAGCAATCCTGATGGCCCACTCAGTCTGTTTCACCAGGCTCGGCTTCATCGAGGCCGTAGTTCCTGCCTGGGCAGCCCTGCCTCCATAACCCTAACCCTAATTTGGGTTTTAATGCTAATGTTCTTCTGCAATGGAAACATCCCCCCATGGATACGGTGTATTAAAACGGAGTAGGGAAGCCATCCTGTTGGCCCACTCAAGTCTGTTTCACCAAGCTAGGCTTCACAGAGGGTCTGGTTCCCTCCAGGAAGGCCTGGCCTCCCCAACCTTACCCCTAACTAGAGTCTTGGCCCTAATTTTCTTGTGCAACTGAAACATTCCCCCGTCCAAACGGTGTACAAAAGGAAAGTAGGCAAGCTATCCCGATGGCCCACTCAGTCTTTTTCACCAAGCTGGGCTGCACCGAAGCCCAGGATCACGTTTGGGATCCGCAGTCTCCCCAACCCTAACCCTAACTTGAGTTTTTACACAAATTTTCTTGTGCAACTGAAACGATACCGCGTCCTCACAGTGCACAGAAAGCCAGTAGGAAAGCTATCCCGATGGCCCACTCAGTCTGTTTCACCAAGCTAGGCTACACCGAAGCCCAGGATCCCGCCTGGGAAGCCCAGCCTCGATAACCCTAACCCTAATTTGGGTCTTAATGCTAAGGTACTTCTGCAACGGGAACATCCCCCCATGGACACGATGTACTAAAACGGAGTAGGGAAGCCATCCTGGTGGCCCACTCAAGTCTGTTTCACCAAGCTAGGCTTCACAGAGGGTCTGGTTCCCTCCAGGGAAGCCTAGCCTCCCCAACCTTAACCCTAACTAGAGTCTTGGCCCTAATTTTCTTGTGCAACTGAAAAATTCCCCCGTCCAAACGGTGTACAAAAGGAAAGTAGGCAAGCTATCCCGATGGCCCACTCAGTCTTTTTCACCAAGCTGGGCTGCACCGAAGCCCAGGATTACGCTTGGGATCCGCAGTCTCCCCAACCCTAACCCTAACTTGAGTTTTTACACAAATTTTCTTGTGCAACTGAAATGATACCCTTTCCTTACAGTGCACAGAAAGCCAGAAGGAAAGCTATCCCGATGGCCCACTCAGTCTGTTTCACCAAGCTAGGCTACACCGAAGGCCAGGATCCCGCCTGGGAAGCCCAGTCTCCCCAACCCTAACCCTAACTTGAGTCTTAACCCTAATTTTCTTGTGTAAGTGAAACATCCTCCCGTCCTTACGGTTTAGAAAAAGGCAGTAGGCAAGCCATCCTGATTGCCAACTCAATCTGTTCCACCAAGCTAGCCTTCACAGAGGCCCTGGTTCCTGCCTGGGAAGCCCGGTCTCACCAACCCTAACCCTAACTTGAGTCTTCTTAACCCTAATTTTCTTGTGCAAGTGAAACATCCCCCCGTCCATACGGTTTAGAAAAATTCAGTAGGCAAGCGAACCCGATTGCCAACTCAATCTGTTCCACCAAGCTAGCCTTCACAGAGGCCCTGGTTCCTGCCTGGGAAGCACAGTCTCCCCAACCCAGCCCTCACTTGGGTATTAATCCTAATTTTCCTGTGCAACTGAAACATCCCCTCGTCCATACAGCGTACAAAAAGACAGTAGGCATGCAATCCTGATGGCCCACTCAATCTGTTTCACCAGGCTCGGCTTCATCGAGGCCGTAGTATCTGCCTGGGAAGCCCTGCCTCCATAACCCTAACCCTAATTTGGGTTTTAATGCTAATGTTCTTCTGCAATGGAAACATCCCCCCATGGATACGGTGTATTAAAACGGAGTAGGGAAGCCATCCTGGTGGCCCACTCAAGTCTGTTTCACCAAGCTAGGCTTCACAGAGTGTCTGGTTCCCTCCAGGAAAGCCTAGCCTCCCCAACCTTACCCCTAACTAGAGTCTTGGCCCTAATTTTCTTGTGCAACTGAAACATTCCCCCGTCCAAACGGTGTACAAAAAGAAAGTAGGCAAGCTATCCCGATGGCCCACTCAGTCTGTTTCACCAAGCTAGGCTGCACCGAAGCCCAGGATCACGCTTGGGATCCGCAGTCTCCCCAACCCTAACCCTAACTTGAGTTTTTACACAAATTTTCTTGTGCAACTGAAATGATACCGCGTCTTCACAGTGCACAGAAAGCCAGTAGGAAAGCTATCCCGATGGCCCACTCAGTCTGTTTCACCAAGCTAGGCTACACCGAAGCCCAGGATCCCGCCTGGGAAGCCCAGCCTCCCCAACCCAGCCCTCATTTGGGTATTAATCCTAATTTTCCTGTGCAACTGAAACATCCCCTCGTCCATACAGCGTACAAAAAGACAGTAGGCAAGCAATCCTGATGGCCCACTCAGTCTGTTTCACCAGGCTCGGCTTCATCGAGGCCGTAGTTCCTGCCTGGGTAGCCCAGTCTCCCCAACCCTAACCCTAACTTGAGTCTTAACCCTAATTTTCTTGTGTAAGTGAAACATCCTCCCATTCTTACGGTTTAGAAAAAGTCATTAGGCAAGCCATCCCGATTGCCAACTCAATCTGTTCCACCAAGCTAGCCTTCACAGAGGGCCTGGTTCCTGCCTGGGAAGCCCGGTCTCACCAACCCTAACCCTAACTTGAGTCTTCTTAACCCTAATTTTCTTGTGCAAGTGAAACATCCCCCCGTCCTTACGGTTTAGAAAAAGTCAGTAGGCAAGCGAACCCGATTGCCAACTCAATCTGTTCCACCAAACTAGCCTTCACAGAGGCCCTGGTTCCTGCCTGGGAAGCACAGTCTCCCCAACCCAGCCCTCACTTGGGTATTAATCCTAATTTTCCTGTGCAACTGAAACATCCCCTCGTCCATACTGCGTACAAAAAGACAGTAGGCAAGCAATCCTGATGGCCCACTCAGTCTGTTTCACCAGGCTCGGCTTCATCGAGGCCGTAGTTCCTGCCTGGGCAGCCCTGCCTCCATAACCCTAACCCTAATTTGGGTTTTAATGCTAATGTTCTTCTGCAATGGAAACATCCCCCCATGGATACGGTGTATTAAAACGGAGTAGGGAAGCCATCCTGGTGGCCCACTCAAGTCTGTTTCACCAAGCTAGGCTTCACAGAGGGTCTGGTTCCCTCCAGGAAGGCCTGGCCTCCCCAACCTTACCCCTAACTAGAGTCTTGGCCCTAATTTTCTTGTGCAACTGAAACATTCCCCCGTCCAAACGGTGTACAAAAGGAAAGTAGGCAAGCTATCCCGATGGCCCACTCAGTCTTTTTCACCAAGCTGGGCTGCACCGAAGCCCAGGATCACGTTTGGGATCCGCAGTCTCCCCAACCCTAACCCTAACTTGAGTTTTTACACAAATTTTCTTGTGCAACTGAAACGATACCGCGTCCTCACAGTGCACAGAAAGCCAGTAGGAAAGCTATCCCGATGGCCCACTCAGTCTGTTTCACCAAGCTAGGCTACACCAAAGCCCAGGATCCCGCCTGGGAAGCCCAGCCTCCATAACCCTAACCCTAATTTGGGTCTTAATGCTAAGGTACTTCTGCAACGGGAACATCCCCCCATGGACACGATGTACTAAAACGGAGTAGGGAAGCCATCCTGGTGGCCCACTCAAGTCTGTTTCACCAAGCTAGGCTTCACAGAGGGTCTGGTTCCCTCCAGGGAAGCCTAGCCTCCCCAACCTTAACCCTAACTAGAGTCTTGGCCCTAATTTTCTTGTGCAACTGAAAAATTCCCCCGTCCAAACGGTGTACAAAAGGAAAGTAGGCAAGCTATCCCGATGGCCCACTCAGTCTTTTTCACCAAGCTGGGCTGCACCGAAGCCCAGGATTACGCTTGGGATCCGCAGTCTCCCCAACCCTAACCCTAACTTGAGTTTTTACACAAATTTTCTTGTGCAACTGAAATGATACCCTTTCCTTACAGTGCACAGAAAGCCAGAAGGAAAGCTATCCCGATGGCCCACTCAGTCTGTTTCACCAAGCTAGGCTACACCGAAGGCCAGGATCCCGCCTGGGAAGCCCAGTCTCCCCAACCCTAACCCTAACTTGAGTCTTAACCCTAATTTTCTTGTGTAAGTGAAACATCCTCCCGTCCTTACGGTTTAGAAAAAGGCAGTAGGCAAGCCATCCTGATTGCCAACTCAATCTGTTCCACCAAGCTAGCCTTCACAGAGGCCCTGGTTCCTGCCTGGGAAGCCCGGTCTCACCAACCCTAACCCTAACTTGAGTCTTCTTAACCCTAATTTTCTTGTGCAAGTGAAACATCCCCCCGTCCATACGGTTTAGAAAAATTCAGTAGGCAAGCGAACCCGATTGCCAACTCAATCTGTTCCACCAAGCTAGCCTTCACAGAGGCCCTGGTTCCTGCCTGGGAAGCACAGTCTCCCCAACCCAGCCCTCACTTGGGTATTAATCCTAATTTTCCTGTGCAACTGAAACATCCCCTCGTCCATACAGCGTACAAAAAGACAGTAGGCATGCAATCCTGATGGCCCACTCAATCTGTTTCACCAGGCTCGGCTTCATCGAGGCCGTAGTTCCTGCCTGGGAAGCCCTGCCTCCATAACCCTAACCCTAATTTGGGTTTTTATGCTAATGTTCTTCTGCAATGGAAACATCCCCCCATGGATACGGTGTATTAAAACGGAGTAGGGAAGCCATCCTGGTGGCCCACTCAAGTCTGTTTCACCAAGCTAGGCTTCACAGAGTGTCTGGTTCCCTCCAGGAAAGCCTAGCCTCCCCAACCTTACCCCTAACTAGAGTCTTGGCCCTAATTTTCTTGTGCAACTGAAACATTCCCCCGTCCAAACGGTGTACAAAAAGAAAGTAGGCAAGCTATCCCGATGGCCCACTCAGTCTGTTTCACCAAGCTAGGCTGCACCGAAGCCCAGGATCACGCTTGGGATCCGCAGTCTCCCCAACCCTAACCCTAACTTGAGTTTTTACACAAATTTTCTTGTGCAACTGAAACGATACCGCGTATTCACAGTGCACAGAAAGCCAGTAGGAAAGCTATCCCGATGGCCCACTCAGTCTGTTTCACCAAGCTAGGCTACACCGAAGCCCAGGATCCCGCCTGGGAAGCCCAGCCTCCCCAACCCAGCCCTCACTTGGGTATTAATCCTAATTTTCCTGTGCAACTGAAACATCCCCTCGTCCATACAGCGTACAAAAAGACAGTAGGCAAGCAATCCTGATGGCCCACTCAGTCTGTTTCACCAGGCTCGGCTTCATCGAGGCCGTAGTTCCTGCCTGGGAAGCCCAGTCTCCCCAACCCTAACCCTAACTTGAGTCTTAACCCTAATTTTCTTGTGTAAGTGAAACATCCTCCCGTCCTTACGGTTTAGAAATAGGCATTAGGCAAGCCATCCCGATTGCCAACTCAATCTGTTCCACCAAGCTAGCCTTCACAGAGGGCCTGGTTCCTGCCTGGGAAGCCCGGTCTCACCAACCCTAACCCTAACTTGAGTCTTCTTAACCCTAATTTTCTTGTGCAAGTGAAACATCCCCCCGTCCATACGGTTTAGAAAAAGTCAGTAGGCAAGCGAACCCGATTGCCAACTCAATCTGTTCCACCAAACTAGCCTTCACAGAGGCCCTGGTTCCTGCCTGGGAAGCACAGTCTCCCCAACCCAGCCCTCACTTGGGTATTAATCCTAATTTTCCTGTGCAACTGAAACATCCCCTCGTCCATACAGCGTACAAAAAGACAGTAGGCAAGCAATCCTGATGGCCCACTCAGTCTGTTTCACCAGGCTCGGCTTCATCGAGGCCGTAGTTCCTGCCTGGGCAGCCCTGCCTCCATAACCCTAACCCTAATTTGGGTTTTAATGCTAATGTTCTTCTGCAATGGAAACATCCCCCCATGGATACGGTGTATTAAAACGGAGTAGGGAAGCCATCCTGGTGGCCCACTCAAGTCTGTTTAACCAAGCTAGGCTTCACAGAGGGTCTGGTTCCCTCCAGGAAGGCCTGGCCTCCCCAACCTTACCCCTAACTAGAGTCTTGGCCCTAATTTTCTTGTGCAACTGAAACATTCCCCCGTCCAAACGGTGTACAAAAGGAAAGTAGGCAAGCTATCCCGATGGCCCACTCAGTCTTTTTCACCAAGCTGGGCTGCACCGAAGCCCAGGATCACGTTTGGGATCCGCAGTCTCCCCAACCCTAACCCTAACTTGAGTTTTTACACAAATTTTCTTGTGCAACTGAAACGATACCGCGTCCTCACAGTGCACAGAAAGCCAGTAGGAAAGCTATCCCGATGGCCCACTCAGTCTGTTTCACCAAGCTAGGCTACACCGAAGCCCAGGATCCCGCCTGGGAAGCCCAGCCTCCATAACCCTAACCCTAATTTGGGTCTTAATGCTAAGGTACTTCTGCAACGGGAACATCCCCCCATGGACACGATGTACTAAAACGGAGTAGGGAAGCCATCCTGGTGGCCCACTCAAGTCTGTTTCACCAAGCTAGGCTTCACAGAGGGTCTGGTTCCCTCCAGGGAAGCCTAGCCTCCCCAACCTTAACCCTAACTAGAGTCTTGGCCCTAATTTTCTTGTGCAACTGAAAAATTCCCCCGTCCAAACGGTGTACAAAAGGAAAGTAGGCAAGCTATCCCGATGGCCCACTCAGTCTTTTTCACCAAGCTGGGCTGCACCGAAGCCCAGGATTACGCTTGGGATCCGCAGTCTCCCCAACCCTAACCCTAACTTGAGTTTTTACACAAATTTTCTTGTGCAACTGAAATGATACCCTTTCCTTACAGTGCACAGAAAGCCAGAAGGAAAGCTATCCCGATGGCCCACTCAGTCTGTTTCACCAAGCTAGGCTGCACCGAAGCCCAGGATCACGCTTGGGATCCGCAGTCTCCCCAACCCTAACCCTAACTTGAGTTTTTACACAAATTTTCTTGTGCAACTGAAACGATACCGCGTATTCACAGTGCACAGAAAGCCAGTAGGAAAGCTATCCCGATGGCCCACTCAGTCTGTTTCACCAAGCTAGGCTACACCGAAGCCCAGGATCCCGCCTGGGAAGCCCAGCCTCCCCAACCCAGCCCTCACTTGGGTATTAATCCTAATTTTCCTGTGCAACTGAAACATCCCCTCGTCCATACAGCGTACAAAAAGACAGTAGGCAAGCAATCCTGATGGCCCACTCAGTCTGTTTCACCAGGCTCGGCTTCATCGAGGCCGTAGTTCCTGCCTGGGAAGCCCAGTCTCCCCAACCCTAACCCTAACTTGAGTCTTAACCCTAATTTTCTTGTGTAAGTGAAACATCCTCCCGTCCTTACGGTTTAGAAATAGGCATTAGGCAAGCCATCCCGATTGCCAACTCAATCTGTTCCACCAAGCTAGCCTTCACAGAGGGCCTGGTTCCTGCCTGGGAAGCCCGGTCTCACCAACCCTAACCCTAACTTGAGTCTTCTTAACCCTAATTTTCTTGTGCAAGTGAAACATCCCCCCGTCCATACGGTTTAGAAAAAGTCAGTAGGCAAGCGAACCCGATTGCCAACTCAATCTGTTCCACCAAACTAGCCTTCACAGAGGCCCTGGTTCCTGCCTGGGAAGCACAGTCTCCCCAACCCAGCCCTCACTTGGGTATTAATCCTAATTTTCCTGTGCAACTGAAACATCCCCTCGTCCATACAGCGTACAAAAAGACAGTAGGCAAGCAATCCTGATGGCCCACTCAGTCTGTTTCACCAGGCTCGGCTTCATCGAGGCCGTAGTTCCTGCCTGGGCAGCCCTGCCTCCATAACCCTAACCCTAATTTGGGTTTTAATGCTAATGTTCTTCTGCAATGGAAACATCCCCCCATGGATACGGTGTATTAAAACGGAGTAGGGAAGCCATCCTGGTGGCCCACTCAAGTCTGTTTAACCAAGCTAGGCTTCACAGAGGGTCTGGTTCCCTCCAGGAAGGCCTGGCCTCCCCAACCTTACCCCTAACTAGAGTCTTGGCCCTAATTTTCTTGTGCAACTGAAACATTCCCCCGTCCAAACGGTGTACAAAAGGAAAGTAGGCAAGCTATCCCGATGGCCCACTCAGTCTTTTTCACCAAGCTGGGCTGCACCGAAGCCCAGGATCACGTTTGGGATCCGCAGTCTCCCCAACCCTAACCCTAACTTGAGTTTTTACACAAATTTTCTTGTGCAACTGAAACGATACCGCGTCCTCACAGTGCACAGAAAGCCAGTAGGAAAGCTATCCCGATGGCCCACTCAGTCTGTTTCACCAAGCTAGGCTACACCGAAGCCCAGGATCCCGCCTGGGAAGCCCAGCCTCCATAACCCTAACCCTAATTTGGGTCTTAATGCTAAGGTACTTCTGCAACGGGAACATCCCCCCATGGACACGATGTACTAAAACGGAGTAGGGAAGCCATCCTGGTGGCCCACTCAAGTCTGTTTCACCAAGCTAGGCTTCACAGAGGGTCTGGTTCCCTCCAGGGAAGCCTAGCCTCCCCAACCTTAACCCTAACTAGAGTCTTGGCCCTAATTTTCTTGTGCAACTGAAAAATTCCCCCGTCCAAACGGTGTACAAAAGGAAAGTAGGCAAGCTATCCCGATGGCCCACTCAGTCTTTTTCACCAAGCTGGGCTGCACCGAAGCCCAGGATTACGCTTGGGATCCGCAGTCTCCCCAACCCTAACCCTAACTTGAGTTTTTACACAAATTTTCTTGTGCAACTGAAATGATACCCTTTCCTTACAGTGCACAGAAAGCCAGAAGGAAAGCTATCCCGATGGCCCACTCAGTCTGTTTCACCAAGCTAGGCTACACCGAAAGCCAGGATCCCGCCTGGGAAGCCCAGTCTCCCCAACCCTAACCCTAACTTGAGTCTTAACCCTAATTTTCTTGTGTAAGTGAAACATCCTCCCGTCCTTACGGTTTAGAAAAAGGCAGTAGGCAAGCCATCCTGATTGCCAACTCAATCTGTTCCACCAAGCTAGCCTTCACAGAGGCCCTGGTTCCTGCCTGGGAAGCCCGGTCTCACCAACCCTAACCCTAACTTGAGTCTTCTTAACCCTAATTTTCTTGTGCAAGTGAAACATCCCCCCGTCCATACGGTTTAGAAAAATTCAGTAGGCAAGCGAACCCGATTGCCAACTCAATCTGTTCCACCAAGCTAGCCTTCACAGAGGCCCTGGTTCCTGCCTGGGAAGCACAGTCTCCCCAACCCAGCCCTCACTTGGGTATTAATCCTAATTTTCCTGTGCAACTGAAACATCCCCTCGTCCATACAGCGTACAAAAAGACAGTAGGCATGCAATCCTGATGGCCCACTCAATCTGTTTCACCAGGCTCGGCTTCATCGAGGCCGTAGTTCCTGCCTGGGAAGCCCTGCCTCCATAACCCTAACCCTAATTTGGGTTTTTATGCTAATGTTCTTCTGCAATGGAAACATCCCCCCATGGATACGGTGTATTAAAACGGAGTAGGGAAGCCATCCTGGTGGCCCACTCAAGTCTGTTTCACCAAGCTAGGCTTCACAGAGTGTCTGGTTCCCTCCAGGAAAGCCTAGCCTCCCCAACCTTACCCCTAACTAGAGTCTTGGCCCTAATTTTCTTGTGCAACTGAAACATTCCCCCGTCCAAACGGTGTACAAAAAGAAAGTAGGCAAGCTATCCCGATGGCCCACTCAGTCTGTTTCACCAAGCTAGGCTGCACCGAAGCCCAGGATCACGCTTGGGATCCGCAGTCTCCCCAACCCTAACCCTAACTTGAGTTTTTACACAAATTTTCTTGTGCAACTGAAACGATACCGCGTCTTCACAGTGCACAGAAAGCCAGTAGGAAAGCTATCCCGATGGCCCACTCAGTCTGTTTCACCAAGCTAGGCTACACCGAAGCCCAGGATCCCGCCTGGGAAGCCCAGCCTCCCCAACCCAGCCCTCACTTGGGTATTAATCCTAATTTTCCTGTGCAACTGAAACATCCCCTCGTCCATACAGCGTACAAAAAGACAGTAGGCAAGCAATCCTGATGGCCCACTCAGTCTGTTTCACCAGGCTCGGCTTCATCGAGGCCGTAGTTCCTGCCTGGGAAGCCCAGTCTCCCCAACCCTAACCCTAACTTGAGTCTTAACCCTAATTTTCTTGTGTAAGTGAAACATCCTCCCGTCCTTACGGTTTAGAAATAGGCATTAGGCAAGCCATCCCGATTGCCAACTCAATCTGTTCCACCAAGCTAGCCTTCACAGAGGGCCTGGTTCCTGCCTGGGAAGCCCGGTCTCACCAACCCTAACCCTAACTTGAGTCTTCTTAACCCTAATTTTCTTGTGCAAGTGAAACATCCCCCCGTCCATACGGTTTAGAAAAAGTCAGTAGGCAAGCGAACCCGATTGCCAACTCAATCTGTTCCACCAAACTAGCCTTCACAGAGGCCCTGGTTCCTGCCTGGGAAGCACAGTCTCCCCAACCCAGCCCTCACTTGGGTATTAATCCTAATTTTCCTGTGCAACTGAAACATCCCCTCGTCCATACAGCGTACAAAAAGACAGTAGGCAAGCAATCCTGATGGCCCACTCAGTCTGTTTCACCAGGCTCGGCTTCATCGAGGCCGTAGTTCCTGCCTGGGCAGCCCTGCCTCCATAACCCTAACCCTAATTTGGGTTTTAATGCTAATGTTCTTCTGCAATGGAAACATCCCCCCATGGATTACGGTGTATTAAAACGGAGTAGGGAAGCCATCCTGGTGGCCCACTCAAGTCTGTTTCACCAAGCTAGGCTTCACAGAGGGTCTGGTTCCCTCCAGGAAGGCCTGGCCTCCCCAACCTTACCCCTAACTAGAGTCTTGGCCCTAATTTTCTTGTGCAACTGAAACATTCCCCCGTCCAAACGGTGTACAAAAGGAAAGTAGGCAAGCTATCCCGATGGCCCACTCAGTCTTTTTCACCAAGCTGGGCTGCACCGAAGCCCAGGATCACGTTTGGGATCCGCAGTCTCCCCAACCCTAACCCTAACTTGAGTTTTTACACAAATTTTCTTGTGCAACTGAAACGATACCGCGTCCTCACAGTGCACAGAAAGCCAGTAGGAAAGCTATCCCGATGGCCCACTCAGTCTGTTTCACCAAGCTAGGCTACACCGAAGCCCAGGATCCCGCCTGGGAAGCCCAGCCTCCATAACCCTAACCCTAATTTGGGTCTTAATGCTAAGGTACTTCTGCAACGGGAACATCCCCCCATGGACACGATGTACTAAAACGGAGTAGGGAAGCCATCCTGGTGGCCCACTCAAGTCTGTTTCACCAAGCTAGGCTTCACAGAGGGTCTGGTTCCCTCCAGGGAAGCCTAGCCTCCCCAACCTTAACCCTAACTAGAGTCTTGGCCCTAATTTTCTTGTGCAACTGAAAAATTCCCCCGTCCAAACGGTGTACAAAAGGAAAGTAGGCAAGCTATCCCGATGGCCCACTCAGTCTTTTTCACCAAGCTGGGCTGCACCGAAGCCCAGGATTACGCTTGGGATCCGCAGTCTCCCCAACCCTAACCCTAACTTGAGTTTTTACACAAATTTTCTTGTGCAACTGAAATGATACCCTTTCCTTACAGTGCACAGAAAGCCAGAAGGAAAGCTATCCCGATGGCCCACTCAGTCTGTTTCACCAAGCTAGGCTACACCGAAAGCCAGGATCCCGCCTGGGAAGCCCAGTCTCCCCAACCCTAACCCTAACTTGAGTCTTAACCCTAATTTTCTTGTGTAAGTGAAACATCCTCCCGTCCTTACGGTTTAGAAAAAGGCAGTAGGCAAGCCATCCTGATTGCCAACTCAATCTGTTCCACCAAGCTAGCCTTCACAGAGGCCCTGGTTCCTGCCTGGGAAGCCCGGTCTCACCAACCCTAACCCTAACTTGAGTCTTCTTAACCCTAATTTTCTTGTGCAAGTGAAACATCCCCCCGTCCATACGGTTTAGAAAAATTCAGTAGGCAAGCGAACCCGATTGCCAACTCAATCTGTTCCACCAAGCTAGCCTTCACAGAGGCCCTGGTTCCTGCCTGGGAAGCACAGTCTCCCCAACCCAGCCCTCACTTGGGTATTAATCCTAATTTTCCTGTGCAACTGAAACATCCCCTCGTCCATACAGCGTACAAAAAGACAGTAGGCATGCAATCCTGATGGCCCACTCAATCTGTTTCACCAGGCTCGGCTTCATCGAGGCCGTAGTTCCTGCCTGGGAAGCCCTGCCTCCATAACCCTAACCCTAATTTGGGTTTTAATGCTAATGTTCTTCTGCAATGGAAACATCCCCCCATGGATACGGTGTATTAAAACGGAGTAGGGAAGCCATCCTGGTGGCCCACTCAAGTCTGTTTCACCAAGCTAGGCTTCACAGAGTGTCTGGTTCCCTCCAGGAAAGCCTAGCCTCCCCAACCTTACCCCTAACTAGAGTCTTGGCCCTAATTTTCTTGTGCAACTGAAACATTCCCCCGTCCAAACGGTGTACAAAAAGAAAGTAGGCAAGCTATCCCGATGGCCCACTCAGTCTGTTTCACCAAGCTAGGCTGCACCGAAGCCCAGGATCACGCTTGGGATCCGCAGTCTCCCCAACCCTAACCCTAACTTGAGTTTTTACACAAATTTTCTTGTGCAACTGAAACGATACCGCGTCTTCACAGTGCACAGAAAGCCAGTAGGAAAGCTATCCCGATGGCCCACTCAGTCTGTTTCACCAAGCTAGGCTACACCGAAGCCCAGGATCCCGCCTGGGAAGCCCAGCCTCCCCAACCCAGCCCTCACTTGGGTATTAATCCTAATTTTCCTGTGCAACTGAAACATCCCCTCGTCCATACAGCGTACAAAAAGACAGTAGGCAAGCAATCCTGATGGCCCACTCAGTCTGTTTCACCAGGCTCGGCTTCATCGAGGCCGTAGTTCCTGCCTGGGAAGCCCAGTCTCCCCAACCCTAACCCTAACTTGAGTCTTAACCCTAATTTTCTTGTGTAAGTGAAACATCCTCCCGTCCTTACGGTTTAGAAATAGGCATTAGGCAAGCCATCCCGATTGCCAACTCAATCTGTTCCACCAAGCTAGCCTTCACAGAGGGCCTGGTTCCTGCCTGGGAAGCCCGGTCTCACCAACCCTAACCCTAACTTGAGTCTTCTTAACCCTAATTTTCTTGTGCAAGTGAAACATCCCCCCGTCCATACGGTTTAGAAAAAGTCAGTAGGCAAGCGAACCCGATTGCCAACTCAATCTGTTCCACCAAACTAGCCTTCACAGAGGCCCTGGTTCCTGCCTGGGAAGCACAGTCTCCCCAACCCAGCCCTCACTTGGGTATTAATCCTAATTTTCCTGTGCAACTGAAACATCCCCTCGTCCATACAGCGTACAAAAAGACAGTAGGCAAGCAATCCTGATGGCCCACTCAGTCTGTTTCACCAGGCTCGGCTTCATCGAGGCCGTAGTTCCTGCCTGGGCAGCCCTGCCTCCATAACCCTAACCCTAATTTGGGTGTTAATGCTAATGTTCTTCTGCAATGGAAACATCCCCCCATGGATACGGTGTATTAAAACGGAGTAGGGAAGCCATCCTGGTGGCCCACTCAAGTCTGTTTCACCAAGCTAGGCTTCACAGAGGGTCTGGTTCCCTCCAGGAAGGCCTGGCCTCCCCAACCTTACCCCTAACTAGAGTCTTGGCCCTAATTTTCTTGTGCAACTGAAACATTCCCCCGTCCAAACGGTGTACAAAAGGAAAGTAGGCAAGCTATCCCGATGGCCCACTCAGTCTTTTTCACCAAGCTGGGCTGCACCGAAGCCCAGGATCACGTTTGGGATCCGCAGTCTCCCCAACCCTAACCCTAACTTGAGTTTTTACACAAATTTTCTTGTGCAACTGAAACGATACCGCGTCCTCACAGTGCACAGAAAGCCAGTAGGAAAGCTATCCCGATGGCCCACTCAGTCTGTTTCACCAAGCTAGGCTACACCGAAGCCCAGGATCCCGCCTGGGAAGCCCAGCCTCCATAACCCTAACCCTAATTTGGGTCTTAATGCTAAGGTACTTCTGCAACGGGAACATCCCCCCATGGACACGATGTACTAAAACGGAGTAGGGAAGCCATCCTGGTGGCCCACTCAAGTCTGTTTCACCAAGCTAGGCTTCACAGAGGGTCTGGTTCCCTCCAGGGAAGCCTAGCCTCCCCAACCTTAACCCTAACTAGAGTCTTGGCCCTAATTTTCTTGTGCAACTGAAAAATTCCCCCGTCCAAACGGTGTACAAAAGGAAAGTAGGCAAGCTATCCCGATGGCCCACTCAGTCTTTTTCACCAAGCTGGGCTGCACCGAAGCCCAGGATTACGCTTGGGATCCGCAGTCTCCCCAACCCTAACCCTAACTTGAGTTTTTACACAAATTTTCTTGTGCAACTGAAATGATACCCTTTCCTTACAGTGCACAGAAAGCCAGAAGGAAAGCTATCCCGATGGCCCACTCAGTCTGTTTCACCAAGCTAGGCTACACCGAAGGCCAGGATCCCGCCTGGGAAGCCCAGTCTCCCCAACCCTAACCCTAACTTGAGTCTTAACCCTAATTTTCTTGTGTAAGTGAAACATCCTCCCGTCCTTACGGTTTAGAAAAAGGCAGTAGGCAAGCCATCCTGATTGCCAACTCAATCTGTTCCACCAAGCTAGCCTTCACAGAGGCCCTGGTTCCTGCCTGGGAAGCCCGGTCTCACCAACCCTAACCCTAACTTGAGTCTTCTTAACCCTAATTTTCTTGTGCAAGTGAAACATCCCCCCGTCCATACGGTTTAGAAAAATTCAGTAGGCAAGCGAACCCGATTGCCAACTCAATCTGTTCCACCAAGCTAGCCTTCACAGAGGCCCTGGTTCCTGCCTGGGAAGCACAGTCTCCCCAACCCAGCCCTCACTTGGGTATTAATCCTAATTTTCCTGTGCAACTGAAACATCCCCTCGTCCATACAGCGTACAAAAAGACAGTAGGCATGCAATCCTGATGGCCCACTCAATCTGTTTCACCAGGCTCGGCTTCATCGAGGCCGTAGTTCCTGCCTGGGAAGCCCTGCCTCCATAACCCTAACCCTAATTTGGGTTTTAATGCTAATGTTCTTCTGCAATGGAAACATCCCCCCATGGATACGGTGTATTAAAACGGAGTAGGGAAGCCATCCTGGTGGCCCACTCAAGTCTGTTTCACCAAGCTAGGCTTCACAGAGTGTCTGGTTCCCTCCAGGAAAGCCTAGCCTCCCCAACCTTACCCCTAACTAGAGTCTTGGCCCTAATTTTCTTGTGCAACTGAAACATTCCCCCGTCCAAACGGTGTACAAAAAGAAAGTAGGCAAGCTATCCCGATGGCCCACTCAGTCTGTTTCACCAAGCTAGGCTGCACCGAAGCCCAGGATCACGCTTGGGATCCGCAGTCTCCCCAACCCTAACCCTAACTTGAGTTTTTACACAAATTTTCTTGTGCAACTGAAACGATACCGCGTCTTCACAGTGCACAGAAAGCCAGTAGGAAAGCTATCCCGATGGCCCACTCAGTCTGTTTCACCAAGCTAGGCTACACCGAAGCCCAGGATCCCGCCTGGGAAGCCCAGCCTCCCCAACCCAGCCCTCACTTGGGTATTAATCCTAATTTTCCTGTGCAACTGAAACATCCCCTCGTCCATACAGCGTACAAAAAGACAGTAGGCAAGCAATCCTGATGGCCCACTCAGTCTGTTTCACCAGGCTCGGCTTCATCGAGGCCGTAGTTCCTGCCTGGGAAGCCCAGTCTCCCCAACCCTAACCCTAACTTGAGTCTTAACCCTAATTTTCTTGTGTAAGTGAAACATCCTCCCGTCCTTACGGTTTAGAAATAGGCATTAGGCAAGCCATCCCGATTGCCAACTCAATCTGTTCCACCAAGCTAGCCTTCACAGAGGGCCTGGTTCCTGCCTGGGAAGCCCGGTCTCACCAACCCTAACCCTAACTTGAGTCTTCTTAACCCTAATTTTCTTGTGCAAGTGAAACATCCCCCCGTCCATACGGTTTAGAAAAAGTCAGTAGGCAAGCGAACCCGATTGCCAACTCAATCTGTTCCACCAAACTAGCCTTCACAGAGGCCCTGGTTGCTGCCTGGGAAGCACAGTCTCCCCAACCCAGCCCTCACTTGGGTATTAATCCTAATTTTCCTGTGCAACTGAAACATCCCCTCGTCCATACAGCGTACAAAAAGACAGTAGGCAAGCAATCCTGATGGCCCACTCAGTCTGTTTCACCAGGCTCGGCTTCATCGAGGCCGTAGTTCCTGCCTGGGCAGCCCTGCCTCCATAACCCTAACCCTAATTTGGGTTTTAATGCTAATGTTCTTCTGCAATGGAAACATCCCCCCATGGATACGGTGTATTAAAACGGAGTAGGGAAGCCATCCTGGTGGCCCACTCAAGTCTGTTTCACCAAGCTAGGCTTCACAGAGGGTCTGGTTCCCTCCAGGAAGGCCTGGCCTCCCCAACCTTACCCCTAACTAGAGTCTTGGCCCTAATTTTCTTGTGCAACTGAAACATTCCCCCGTCCAAACGGTGTACAAAAGGAAAGTAGGCAAGCTATCCCGATGGCCCACTCAGTCTTTTTCACCAAGCTGGGCTGCACCGAAGCCCAGGATCACGTTTGGGATCCGCAGTCTCCCCAACCCTAACCCTAACTTGAGTTTTTACACAAATTTTCTTGTGCAACTGAAACGATACCGCGTCCTCACAGTGCACAGAAAGCCAGTAGGAAAGCTATCCCGATGGCCCACTCAGTCTGTTTCACCAAGCTAGGCTACACCGAAGCCCAGGATCCCGCCTGGGAAGCCCAGCCTCCATAACCCTAACCCTAATTTGGGTCTTAATGCTAAGGTACTTCTGCAACGGGAACATCCCCCCATGGACACGATGTACTAAAACGGAGTAGGGAAGCCATCCTGGTGGCCCACTCAAGTCTGTTTCACCAAGCTAGGCTTCACAGAGGGTCTGGTTCCCTCCAGGGAAGCCTAGCCTCCCCAACCTTAACCCTAACTAGAGTCTTGGCCCTAATTTTCTTGTGCAACTGAAAAATTCCCCCGTCCAAACGGTGTACAAAAGGAAAGTAGGCAAGCTATCCCGATGGCCCACTCAGTCTTTTTCACCAAGCTGGGCTGCACCGA
Source organism: Heloderma suspectum (assembly GCF_057233095.1). Taxonomy (NCBI): domain Eukaryota; kingdom Metazoa; phylum Chordata; class Lepidosauria; order Squamata; family Helodermatidae; genus Heloderma; species Heloderma suspectum. The sequence goes on from NC_139459.1 coordinate 145,896,039, forward strand.
AGCCCAGGATTACGCTTGGGATCCGCAGTCTCCCCAACCCTAACCCTAACTTGAGTTTTTACACAAATTTTCTTGTGCAACTGAAATGATACCCTTTCCTTACAGTGCACAGAAAGCCAGAAGGAAAGCTATCCCGATGGCCCACTCAGTCTGTTTCACCAAGCTAGGCTACACCGAAGGCCAGGATCCCGCCTGGGAAGCCCAGTCTCCCCAACCCTAACCCTAACTTGAGTCTTAACCCTAATTTTCTTGTGTAAGTGAAACATCCTCCCGTCCTTACGGTTTAGAAAAAGGCAGTAGGCAAGCCATCCTGATTGCCAACTCAATCTGTTCCACCAAGCTAGCCTTCACAGAGGCCCTGGTTCCTGCCTGGGAAGCCCGGTCTCACCAACCCTAACCCTAACTTGAGTCTTCTTAACCCTAATTTTCTTGTGCAAGTGAAACATCCCCCCGTCCATACGGTTTAGAAAAATTCAGTAGGCAAGCGAACCCGATTGCCAACTCAATCTGTTCCACCAAGCTAGCCTTCACAGAGGCCCTGGTTCCTGCCTGGGAAGCACAGTCTCCCCAACCCAGCCCTCACTTGGGTATTAATCCTAATTTTCCTGTGCAACTGAAACATCCCCTCGTCCATACAGCGTACAAAAAGACAGTAGGCATGCAATCCTGATGGCCCACTCAATCTGTTTCACCAGGCTCGGCTTCATCGAGGCCGTAGTATCTGCCTGGGAAGCCCTGCCTCCATAACCCTAACCCTAATTTGGGTTTTAATGCTAATGTTCTTCTGCAATGGAAACATCCCCCCATGGATACGGTGTATTAAAACGGAGTAGGGAAGCCATCCTGGTGGCCCACTCAAGTCTGTTTCACCAAGCTAGGCTTCACAGAGTGTCTGGTTCCCTCCAGGAAAGCCTAGCCTCCCCAACCTTACCCCTAACTAGAGTCTTGGCCCTAATTTTCTTGTGCAACTGAAACATTCCCCCGTCCAAACGGTGTACAAAAAGAAAGTAGGCAAGCTATCCCGATGGCCCACTCAGTCTGTTTCACCAAGCTAGGCTGCACCGAAGCCCAGGATCACGCTTGGGATCCGCAGTCTCCCCAACCCTAACCCTAACTTGAGTTTTTACACAAATTTTCTTGTGCAACTGAAATGATACCGCGTCTTCACAGTGCACAGAAAGCCAGTAGGAAAGCTATCCCGATGGCCCACTCAGTCTGTTTCACCAAGCTAGGCTACACCGAAGCCCAGGATCCCGCCTGGGAAGCCCAGCCTCCCCAACCCAGCCCTCATTTGGGTATTAATCCTAATTTTCCTGTGCAACTGAAACATCCCCTCGTCCATACAGCGTACAAAAAGACAGTAGGCAAGCAATCCTGATGGCCCACTCAGTCTGTTTCACCAGGCTCGGCTTCATCGAGGCCGTAGTTCCTGCCTGGGTAGCCCAGTCTCCCCAACCCTAACCCTAACTTGAGTCTTAACCCTAATTTTCTTGTGTAAGTGAAACATCCTCCCATTCTTACGGTTTAGAAAAAGGCATTAGGCAAGCCATCCCGATTGCCAACTCAATCTGTTCCACCAAGCTAGCCTTCACAGAGGGCCTGGTTCCTGCCTGGGAAGCCCGGTCTCACCAACCCTAACCCTAACTTGAGTCTTCTTAACCCTAATTTTCTTGTGCAAGTGAAACATCCCCCCGTCCTTACGGTTTAGAAAAAGTCAGTAGGCAAGCGAACCCGATTGCCAACTCAATCTGTTCCACCAAACTAGCCTTCACAGAGGCCCTGGTTCCTGCCTGGGAAGCACAGTCTCCCCAACCCAGCCCTCACTTGGGTATTAATCCTAATTTTCCTGTGCAACTGAAACATCCCCTCGTCCATACTGCGTACAAAAAGACAGTAGGCAAGCAATCCTGATGGCCCACTCAGTCTGTTTCACCAGGCTCGGCTTCATCGAGGCCGTAGTTCCTGCCTGGGCAGCCCTGCCTCCATAACCCTAACCCTAATTTGGGTTTTAATGCTAATGTTCTTCTGCAATGGAAACATCCCCCCATGGATACGGTGTATTAAAACGGAGTAGGGAAGCCATCCTGGTGGCCCACTCAAGTCTGTTTCACCAAGCTAGGCTTCACAGAGGGTCTGGTTCCCTCCAGGAAGGCCTGGCCTCCCCAACCTTACCCCTAACTAGAGTCTTGGCCCTAATTTTCTTGTGCAACTGAAACATTCCCCCGTCCAAACGGTGTACAAAAGGAAAGTAGGCAAGCTATCCCGATGGCCCACTCAGTCTTTTTCACCAAGCTGGGCTGCACCGAAGCCCAGGATCACGTTTGGGATCCGCAGTCTCCCCAACCCTAACCCTAACTTGAGTTTTTACACAAATTTTCTTCTGCAACTGAAACGATACCGCGTCCTCACAGTGCACAGAAAGCCAGTAGGAAAGCTATCCCGATGGCCCACTCAGTCTGTTTCACCAAGCTAGCCTACACCGAAGCCCAGGATCCCGCCTGGGAAGCCCAGCCTCCATAACCTTAACCCTAATTTGGGTCTTAATGCTAATGTACTTCTGCAACGGGAACATCCCCCCATGGACACGATGTACTAAAACGGAGTAGGGAAGCCATCCTGGTGGCCCACTCAAGTCTGTTTCACCAAGCTAGGCTTCACAGAGGGTCTGGTTCCCTCCAGGGAAGCCTAGCCTCCCCAACCTTAACCCTAACTAGAGTCTTGGCCCTAATTTTCTTGTGCAACTGAAAAATTCCCCCGTCCAAACGGTGTACAAAAGGAAAGTAGGCAAGCTATCCCGATGGCCCACTCAGTCTTTTTCACCAAGCTGGGCTGCACCGAAGCCCAGGATTAGGCTTGGGATCCGCAGTCTCCCCAACCCTAACCCTAACTTGAGTTTTTACACAAATTTTCTTGTGCAACTGAAATGATACCCTTTCCTTACAGTGCACAGAAAGCCAGAAGGAAAGCTATCCCGATGGCCCACTCAGTCTGTTTCACCAAGCTAGGCTACACCGAAGGCCAGGATCCCGCCTGGGAAGCCCAGTCTCCCCAACCCTAACCCTAACTTGAGTCTTAACCCTAATTTTCTTGTGTAAGTGAAACATCCTCCCGTCCTTACGGTTTAGAAAAAGGCAGTAGGCAAGCCATCCTGATTGCCAACTCAATCTGTTCCACCAAGCTAGCCTTCACAGAGGCCCTGGTTCCTGCCTGGGAAGCCCGGTCTCACCAACCCTAACCCTAACTTGAGTCTTCTTAACCCTAATTTTCTTGTGCAAGTGAAACATCCCCCCGTCCATACGGTTTAGAAAAATTCAGTAGGCAAGCGAACCCGATTGCCAACTCAATCTGTTCCACCAAGCTAGCCTTCACAGAGGCCCTGGTTCCTGCCTGGGAAGCACAGTCTCCCCAACCCAGCCCTCACTTGGGTATTAATCCTAATTTTCCTGTGCAACTGAAACATCCCCTCGTCCATACAGCGTACAAAAAGACAGTAGGCATGCAATCCTGATGGCCCACTCAATCTGTTTCACCAGGCTCGGCTTCATCGAGGCCGTAGTTCCTGCCTGGGAAGCCCTGCCTCCATAACCCTAACCCTAATTTGGGTTTTTATGCTAATGTTCTTCTGCAATGGAAACATCCCCCCATGGATACGGTGTATTAAAACGGAGTAGGGAAGCCATCCTGGTGGCCCACTCAAGTCTGTTTCACCAAGCTAGGCTTCACAGAGTGTCTGGTTCCCTCCAGGAAAGCCTAGCCTCCCCAACCTTACCCCTAACTAGAGTCTTGGCCCTAATTTTCTTGTGCAACTGAAACATTCCCCCGTCCAAACGGTGTACAAAAACAAAGTAGGCAAGCTATCCCGATGGCCCACTCAGTCTGTTTCACCAAGCTAGGCTGCACCGAAGCCCAGGATCACGCTTGGGATCCGCAGTCTCCCCAACCCTAACCCTAACTTGAGTTTTTACACAAATTTTCTTGTGCAACTGAAACGATACCGCGTATTCACAGTGCACAGAAAGCCAGTAGGAAAGCTATCCCGATGGCCCACTCAGTCTGTTTCACCAAGCTAGGCTACACCGAAGCCCAGGATCCCGCCTGGGAAGCCCAGCCTCCCCAACCCAGCCCTCACTTGGGTATTAATCCTAATTTTCCTGTGCAACTGAAACATCCCCTCGTCCATACAGCGTACAAAAAGACAGTAGGCAAGCAATCCTGATGGCCCACTCAGTCTGTTTCACCAGGCTCGGCTTCATCGAGGCCGTAGTTCCTGCCTGGGAAGCCCAGTCTCCCCAACCCTAACCCTAACTTGAGTCTTAACCCTAATTTTCTTGTGTAAGTGAAACATCCTCCCGTCCTTACGGTTTAGAAATAGGCATTAGGCAAGCCATCCCGATTGCCAACTCAATCTGTTCCACCAAGCTAGCCTTCACAGAGGGCCTGGTTCCTGCCTGGGAAGCCCGGTCTCACCAACCCTAACCCTAACTTGAGTCTTCTTAACCCTAATTTTCTTGTGCAAGTGAAACATCCCCCCGTCCATACGGTTTAGAAAAAGTCAGTAGGCAAGCGAACCCGATTGCCAACTCAATCTGTTCCACCAAACTAGCCTTCACAGAGGCCCTGGTTCCTGCCTGGGAAGCACAGTCTCCCCAACCCAGCCCTCACTTGGGTATTAATCCTAATTTTCCTGTGCAACTGAAACATCCCCTCGTCCATACAGCGTACAAAAAGACAGTAGGCAAGCAATCCTGATGGCCCACTCAGTCTGTTTCACCAGGCTCGGCTTCATCGAGGCCGTAGTTCCTGCCTGGGCAGCCCTGCCTCCATAACCCTAACCCTAATTTGGGTTTTAATGCTAATGTTCTTCTGCAATGGAAACATCCCCCCATGGATACGGTGTATTAAAACGGAGTAGGGAAGCCATCCTGGTGGCCCACTCAAGTCTGTTTCACCAAGCTAGGCTTCACAGAGGGTCTGGTTCCCTCCAGGAAGGCCTGGCCTCCCCAACCTTACCCCTAACTAGAGTCTTGGCCCTAATTTTCTTGTGCAACTGAAACATTCCCCCGTCCAAACGGTGTACAAAAGGAAAGTAGGCAAGCTATCCCGATGGCCCACTCAGTCTTTTTCACCAAGCTGGGCTGCACCGAAGCCCAGGATCACGTTTGGGATCCGCAGTCTCCCCAACCCTAACCCTAACTTGAGTTTTTACACAAATTTTCTTGTGCAACTGAAACGATACCGCGTCCTCACAGTGCACAGAAAGCCAGTAGGAAAGCTATCCCGATGGCCCACTCAGTCTGTTTCACCAAGCTAGGCTACACCGAAGCCCAGGATCCCGCCTGGGAAGCCCAGCCTCCATAACCCTAACCCTAATTTGGGTCTTAATGCTAAGGTACTTCTGCAACGGGAACATCCCCCCATGGACACGATGTACTAAAACGGAGTAGGGAAGCCATCCTGGTGGCCCACTCAAGTCTGTTTCACCAAGCTAGGCTTCACAGAGGGTCTGGTTCCCTCCAGGGAAGCCTAGCCTCCCCAACCTTAACCCTAACTAGAGTCTTGGCCCTAATTTTCTTGTGCAACTGAAAAATTCCCCCGTCCAAACGGTGTACAAAAGGAAAGTAGGCAAGCTATCCCGATGGCCCACTCAGTCTTTTTCACCAAGCTGGGCTGCACCGAAGCCCAGGATTACGCTTGGGATCCGCAGTCTCCCCAACCCTAACCCTAACTTGAGTTTTTACACAAATTTTCTTGTGCAACTGAAATGATACCCTTTCCTTACAGTGCACAGAAAGCCAGAAGGAAAGCTATCCCGATGGCCCACTCAGTCTGTTTCACCAAGCTAGGCTACACCGAAGGCCAGGATCCCGCCTGGGAAGCCCAGTCTCCCCAACCCTAACCCTAACTTGAGTCTTAACCCTAATTTTCTTGTGTAAGTGAAACATCCTCCCGTCCTTACGGTTTAGAAAAAGGCAGTAGGCAAGCCATCCTGATTGCCAACTCAATCTGTTCCACCAAGCTAGCCTTCACAGAGGCCCTGGTTCCTGCCTGGGAAGCCCGGTCTCACCAACCCTAACCCTAACTTGAGTCTTCTTAACCCTAATTTTCTTGTGCAAGTGAAACATCCCCCCGTCCATACGGTTTAGAAAAATTCAGTAGGCAAGCGAACCCGATTGCCAACTCAATCTGTTCCACCAAGCTAGCCTTCACAGAGGCCCTGGTTCCTGCCTGGGAAGCACAGTCTCCCCAACCCAGCCCTCACTTGGGTATTAATCCTAATTTTCCTGTGCAACTGAAACATCCCCTCGTCCATACAGCGTACAAAAAGACAGTAGGCATGCAATCCTGATGGCCCACTCAATCTGTTTCACCAGGCTCGGCTTCATCGAGGCCGTAGTATCTGCCTGGGAAGCCCTGCCTCCATAACCCTAACCCTAATTTGGGTTTTAATGCTAATGTTCTTCTGCAATGGAAACATCCCCCCATGGATACGGTGTATTAAAACGGAGTAGGGAAGCCATCCTGGTGGCCCACTCAAGTCTGTTTCACCAAGCTAGGCTTCACAGAGTGTCTGGTTCCCTCCAGGAAAGCCTAGCCTCCCCAACCTTACCCCTAACTAGAGTCTTGGCCCTAATTTTCTTGTGCAACTGAAACATTCCCCCGTCCAAACGGTGTACAAAAAGAAAGTAGGCAAGCTATCCCGATGGCCCACTCAGTCTGTTTCACCAAGCTAGGCTGCACCGAAGCCCAGGATCACGCTTGGGATCCGCAGTCTCCCCAACCCTAACCCTAACTTGAGTTTTTACACAAATTTTCTTGTGCAACTGAAATGATACCGCGTCTTCACAGTGCACAGAAAGCCAGTAGGAAAGCTATCCCGATGGCCCACTCAGTCTGTTTCACCAAGCTAGGCTACACCGAAGCCCAGGATCCCGCCTGGGAAGCCCAGCCTCCCCAACCCAGCCCTCATTTGGGTATTAATCCTAATTTTCCTGTGCAACTGAAACATCCCCTCGTCCATACAGCGTACAAAAGACAGTAGGCAAGCAATCCTGATGGCCCACTCAGTCTGTTTCACCAGGCTCGGCTTCATCGAGGCCGTAGTTCCTGCCTGGGTAGCCCAGTCTCCCCAACCCTAACCCTAACTTGAGTCTTAACCCTAATTTTCTTGTGTAAGTGAAACATCCTCCCATTCTTACGGTTTAGAAAAAGGCATTAGGCAAGCCATCCCGATTGCCAACTCAATCTGTTCCACCAAGCTAGCCTTCACAGAGGGCCTGGTTCCTGCCTGGGAAGCCCGGTCTCACCAACCCTAACCCTAACTTGAGTCTTCTTAACCCTAATTTTCTTGTGCAAGTGAAACATCCCCCCGTCCTTACGGTTTAGAAAAAGTCAGTAGGCAAGCGAACCCGATTGCCAACTCAATCTGTTCCACCAAACTAGCCTTCACAGAGGCCCTGGTTCCTGCCTGGGAAGCACAGTCTCCCCAACCCAGCCCTCACTTGGGTATTAATCCTAATTTTCCTGTGCAACTGAAACATCCCCTCGTCCATACTGCGTACAAAAAGACAGTAGGCAAGCAATCCTGATGGCCCACTCAGTCTGTTTCACCAGGCTCGGCTTCATCGAGGCCGTAGTTCCTGCCTGGGCAGCCCTGCCTCCATAACCCTAACCCTAATTTGGGTTTTAATGCTAATGTTCTTCTGCAATGGAAACATCCCCCCATGGATACGGTGTATTAAAACGGAGTAGGGAAGCCATCCTGGTGGCCCACTCAAGTCTGTTTCACCAAGCTAGGCTTCACAGAGGGTCTGGTTCCCTCCAGGAAGGCCTGGCCTCCCCAACCTTACCCCTAACTAGAGTCTTGGCCCTAATTTTCTTGTGCAACTGAAACATTCCCCCGTCCAAACGGTGTACAAAAGGAAAGTAGGCAAGCTATCCCGATGGCCCACTCAGTCTTTTTCACCAAGCTGGGCTGCACCGAAGCCCAGGATCACGTTTGGGATCCGCAGTCTCCCCAACCCTAACCCTAACTTGAGTTTTTACACAAATTTTCTTCTGCAACTGAAACGATACCGCGTCCTCACAGTGCACAGAAAGCCAGTAGGAAAGCTATCCCGATGGCCCACTCAGTCTGTTTCACCAAGCTAGCCTACACCGAAGCCCAGGATCCCGCCTGGGAAGCCCAGCCTCCATAACCTTAACCCTAATTTGGGTCTTAATGCTAATGTACTTCTGCAACGGGAACATCCCCCCATGGACACGATGTACTAAAACGGAGTAGGGAAGCCATCCTGGTGGCCCACTCAAGTCTGTTTCACCAAGCTAGGCTTCACAGAGGGTCTGGTTCCCTCCAGGGAAGCCTAGCCTCCCCAACCTTAACCCTAACTAGAGTCTTGGCCCTAATTTTCTTGTGCAACTGAAAAATTCCCCCGTCCAAACGGTGTACAAAAGGAAAGTAGGCAAGCTATCCCGATGGCCCACTCAGTCTTTTTCACCAAGCTGGGCTGCACCGAAGCCCAGGATTAGGCTTGGGATCCGCAGTCTCCCCAACCCTAACCCTAACTTGAGTTTTTACACAAATTTTCTTGTGCAACTGAAATGATACCCTTTCCTTACAGTGCACAGAAAGCCAGAAGGAAAGCTATCCCGATGGCCCACTCAGTCTGTTTCACCAAGCTAGGCTACACCGAAGGCCAGGATCCCGCCTGGGAAGCCCAGTCTCCCCAACCCTAACCCTAACTTGAGTCTTAACCCTAATTTTCTTGTGTAAGTGAAACATCCTCCCGTCCTTACGGTTTAGAAAAAGGCAGTAGGCAAGCCATCCTGATTGCCAACTCAATCTGTTCCACCAAGCTAGCCTTCACAGAGGCCCTGGTTCCTGCCTGGGAAGCCCGGTCTCACCAACCCTAACCCTAACTTGAGTCTTCTTAACCCTAATTTTCTTGTGCAAGTGAAACATCCCCCCGTCCATACGGTTTAGAAAAATTCAGTAGGCAAGCGAACCCGATTGCCAACTCAATCTGTTCCACCAAGCTAGCCTTCACAGAGGCCCTGGTTCCTGCCTGGGAAGCACAGTCTCCCCAACCCAGCCCTCACTTGGGTATTAATCCTAATTTTCCTGTGCAACTGAAACATCCCCTCGTCCATACAGCGTACAAAAAGACAGTAGGCATGCAATCCTGATGGCCCACTCAATCTGTTTCACCAGGCTCGGCTTCATCGAGGCCGTAGTTCCTGCCTGGGAAGCCCTGCCTCCATAACCCTAACCCTAATTTGGGTTTTTATGCTAATGTTCTTCTGCAATGGAAACATCCCCCCATGGATACGGTGTATTAAAACGGAGTAGGGAAGCCATCCTGGTGGCCCACTCAAGTCTGTTTCACCAAGCTAGGCTTCACAGAGTGTCTGGTTCCCTCCAGGAAAGCCTAGCCTCCCCAACCTTACCCCTAACTAGAGTCTTGGCCCTAATTTTCTTGTGCAACTGAAACATTCCCCCGTCCAAACGGTGTACAAAAAGAAAGTAGGCAAGCTATCCCGATGGCCCACTCAGTCTGTTTCACCAAGCTAGGCTGCACCGAAGCCCAGGATCACGCTTGGGATCCGCAGTCTCCCCAACCCTAACCCTAACTTGAGTTTTTACACAAATTTTCTTGTGCAACTGAAACGATACCGCGTCTTCACAGTGCACAGAAAGCCAGTAGGAAAGCTATCCCGATGGCCCACTCAGTCTGTTTCACCAAGCTAGGCTACACCGAAGCCCAGGATCCCGCCTGGGAAGCCCAGCCTCCCCAACCCAGCCCTCACTTGGGTATTAATCCTAATTTTCCTGTGCAACTGAAACATCCCCTCGTCCATACAGCGTACAAAAAGACAGTAGGCAAGCAATCCTGATGGCCCACTCAGTCTGTTTCACCAGGCTCGGCTTCATCGAGGCCGTAGTTCCTGCCTGGGAAGCCCAGTCTCCCCAACCCTAACCCTAACTTGAGTCTTAACCCTAATTTTCTTGTGTAAGTGAAACATCCTCCCGTCCTTACGGTTTAGAAATAGGCATTAGGCAAGCCATCCCGATTGCCAACTCAATCTGTTCCACCAAGCTAGCCTTCACAGAGGGCCTGGTTCCTGCCTGGGAAGCCCGGTCTCACCAACCCTAACCCTAACTTGAGTCTTCTTAACCCTAATTTTCTTGTGCAAGTGAAACATCCCCCCGTCCATACGGTTTAGAAAAAGTCAGTAGGCAAGCGAACCCGATTGCCAACTCAATCTGTTCCACCAAACTAGCCTTCACAGAGGCCCTGGTTCCTGCCTGGGAAGCACAGTCTCCCCAACCCAGCCCTCACTTGGGTATTAATCCTAATTTTCCTGTGCAACTGAAACATCCCCTCGTCCATACAGCGTACAAAAAGACAGTAGGCAAGCAATCCTGATGGCCCACTCAGTCTGTTTCACCAGGCTCGGCTTCATCGAGGCCGTAGTTCCTGCCTGGGCAGCCCTGCCTCCATAACCCTAACCCTAATTTGGGTTTTAATGCTAATGTTCTTCTGCAATGGAAACATCCCCCCATGGATACGGTGTATTAAAACGGAGTAGGGAAGCCATCCTGGTGGCCCACTCAAGTCTGTTTAACCAAGCTAGGCTTCACAGAGGGTCTGGTTCCCTCCAGGAAGGCCTGGCCTCCCCAACCTTACCCCTAACTAGAGTCTTGGCCCTAATTTTCTTGTGCAACTGAAACATTCCCCCGTCCAAACGGTGTACAAAAGGAAAGTAGGCAAGCTATCCCGATGGCCCACTCAGTCTTTTTCACCAAGCTGGGCTGCACCGAAGCCCAGGATCACGTTTGGGATCCGCAGTCTCCCCAACCCTAACCCTAACTTGAGTTTTTACACAAATTTTCTTGTGCAACTGAAACGATACCGCGTCCTCACAGTGCACAGAAAGCCAGTAGGAAAGCTATCCCGATGGCCCACTCAGTCTGTTTCACCAAGCTAGGCTACACCGAAGCCCAGGATCCCGCCTGGGAAGCCCAGCCTCCATAACCCTAACCCTAATTTGGGTCTTAATGCTAAGGTACTTCTGCAACGGGAACATCCCCCCATGGACACGATGTACTAAAACGGAGTAGGGAAGCCATCCTGGTGGCCCACTCAAGTCTGTTTCACCAAGCTAGGCTTCACAGAGGGTCTGGTTCCCTCCAGGGAAGCCTAGCCTCCCCAACCTTAACCCTAACTAGAGTCTTGGCCCTAATTTTCTTGTGCAACTGAAAAATTCCCCCGTCCAAACGGTGTACAAAAGGAAAGTAGGCAAGCTATCCCGATGGCCCACTCAGTCTTTTTCACCAAGCTGGGCTGCACCGAAGCCCAGGATTACGCTTGGGATCCGCAGTCTCCCCAACCCTAACCCTAACTTGAGTTTTTACACAAATTTTCTTGTGCAACTGAAATGATACCCTTTCCTTACAGTGCACAGAAAGCCAGAAGGAAAGCTATCCCGATGGCCCACTCAGTCTGTTTCACCAAGCTAGGCTACACCGAAAGCCAGGATCCCGCCTGGGAAGCCCAGTCTCCCCAACCCTAACCCTAACTTGAGTCTTAACCCTAATTTTCTTGTGTAAGTGAAACATCCTCCCGTCCTTACGGTTTAGAAAAAGGCAGTAGGCAAGCCATCCTGATTGCCAACTCAATCTGTTCCACCAAGCTAGCCTTCACAGAGGCCCTGGTTCCTGCCTGGGAAGCCCGGTCTCACCAACCCTAACCCTAACTTGAGTCTTCTTAACCCTAATTTTCTTGTGCAAGTGAAACATCCCCCCGTCCATACGGTTTAGAAAAATTCAGTAGGCAAGCGAACCCGATTGCCAACTCAATCTGTTCCACCAAGCTAGCCTTCACAGAGGCCCTGGTTCCTGCCTGGGAAGCACAGTCTCCCCAACCCAGCCCTCACTTGGGTATTAATCCTAATTTTCCTGTGCAACTGAAACATCCCCTCGTCCATACAGCGTACAAAAAGACAGTAGGCATGCAATCCTGATGGCCCACTCAATCTGTTTCACCAGGCTCGGCTTCATCGAGGCCGTAGTTCCTGCCTGGGAAGCCCTGCCTCCATAACCCTAACCCTAATTTGGGTTTTAATGCTAATGTTCTTCTGCAATGGAAACATCCCCCCATGGATACGGTGTATTAAAACGGAGTAGGGAAGCCATCCTGGTGGCCCACTCAATTCTGTTTCACCAAGCTAGGCTTCACAGAGTGTCTGGTTCCCTCCAGGAAAGCCTAGCCTCCCCAACCTTACCCCTAACTAGAGTCTTGGCCCTAATTTTCTTGTGCAACTGAAACATTCCCCCGTCCAAACGGTGTACAAAAAGAAAGTAGGCAAGCTATCCCGATGGCCCACTCAGTCTGTTTCACCAAGCTAGGCTGCACCGAAGCCCAGGATCACGCTTGGGATCCGCAGTCTCCCCAACCCTAACCCTAACTTGAGTTTTTACACAAATTTTCTTGTGCAACTGAAACGATACCGCGTCTTCACAGTGCACAGAAAGCCAGTAGGAAAGCTATCCCGATGGCCCACTCAGTCTGTTTCACCAAGCTAGGCTACACCGAAGCCCAGGATCCCGCCTGGGAAGCCCAGCCTCCCCAACCCAGCCCTCACTTGGGTATTAATCCTAATTTTCCTGTGCAACTGAAACATCCCCTCGTCCATACAGCGTACAAAAAGACAGTAGGCAAGCAATCCTGATGGCCCACTCAGTCTGTTTCACCAGGCTCGGCTTCATCGAGGCCGTAGTTCCTGCCTGGGAAGCCCAGTCTCCCCAACCCTAACCCTAACTTGAGTCTTAACCCTAATTTTCTTGTGTAAGTGAAACATCCTCCCGTCCTTACGGTTTAGAAATAGGCATTAGGCAAGCCATCCCGATTGCCAACTCAATCTGTTCCACCAAGCTAGCCTTCACAGAGGGCCTGGTTCCTGCCTGGGAAGCCCGGTCTCACCAACCCTAACCCTAACTTGAGTCTTCTTAACCCTAATTTTCTTGTGCAAGTGAAACATCCCCCCGTCCATACGGTTTAGAAAAAGTCAGTAGGCAAGCGAACCCGATTGCCAACTCAATCTGTTCCACCAAACTAGCCTTCACAGAGGCCCTGGTTCCTGCCTGGGAAGCACAGTCTCCCCAACCCAGCCCTCACTTGGGTATTAATCCTAATTTTCCTGTGCAACTGAAACATCCCCTCGTCCATACAGCGTACAAAAAGACAGTAGGCAAGCAATCCTGATGGCCCACTCAGTCTGTTTCACCAGGCTCGGCTTCATCGAGGGCGTAGTTCCTGCCTGGGCAGCCCTGCCTCCATAACCCTAACCCTAATTTGGGTTTTAATGCTAATGTTCTTCTGCAATGGAAACATCCCCCCATGGATACGGTGTATTAAAACGGAGTAGGGAAGCCATCCTGGTGGCCCACTCAAGTCTGTTTCACCAAGCTAGGCTTCACAGAGGGTCTGGTTCCCTCCAGGAAGGCCTGGCCTCCCCAACCTTACCCCTAACTAGAGTCTTGGCCCTAATTTTCTTGTGCAACTGAAACATTCCCCCGTCCAAACGGTGTACAAAAGGAAAGTAGGCAAGCTATCCCGATGGCCCACTCAGTCTTTTTCACCAAGCTGGGCTGCACCGAAGCCCAGGATCACGTTTGGGATCCGCAGTCTCCCCAACCCTAACCCTAACTTGAGTTTTTACACAAATTTTCTTGTGCAACTGAAACGATACCGCGTCCTCACAGTGCACAGAAAGCCAGTAGGAAAGCTATCCCGATGGCCCACTCAGTCTGTTTCACCAAGCTAGGCTACACCGAAGCCCAGGATCCCGCCTGGGAAGCCCAGCCTCCATAACCCTAACCCTAATTTGGGTCTTAATGCTAAGGTACTTCTGCAACGGGAACATCCCCCCATGGACACGATGTACTAAAACGGAGTAGGGAAGCCATCCTGGTGGCCCACTCAAGTCTGTTTCACCAAGCTAGGCTTCACAGAGGGTCTGGTTCCCTCCAGGGAAGCCTAGCCTCCCCAACCTTAACCCTAACTAGAGTCTTGGCCCTAATTTTCTTGTGCAACTGAAAAATTCCCCCGTCCAAACGGTGTACAAAAGGAAAGTAGGCAAGCTATCCCGATGGCCCACTCAGTCTTTTTCACCAAGCTGGGCTGCACCGAAGCCCAGGATTACGCTTGGGATCCGCAGTCTCCCCAACCCTAACCCTAACTTGAGTTTTTACACAAATTTTCTTGTGCAACTGAAATGATACCCTTTCCTTACAGTGCACAGAAAGCCAGAAGGAAAGCTATCCCGATGGCCCACTCAGTCTGTTTCACCAAGCTAGGCTACACCGAAAGCCAGGATCCCGCCTGGGAAGCCCAGTCTCCCCAACCCTAACCCTAACTTGAGTCTTAACCCTAATTTTCTTGTGTAAGTGAAACATCCTCCCGTCCTTACGGTTTAGAAAAAGGCAGTAGGCAAGCCATCCTGATTGCCAACTCAATCTGTTCCACCAAGCTAGCCTTCACAGAGACCCTGGTTCCTGCCTGGGAAGCCCGGTCTCACCAACCCTAACCCTAACTTGAGTCTTCTTAACCCTAATTTTCTTGTGCAAGTGAAACATCCCCCCGTCCATACGGTTTAGAAAAATTCAGTAGGCAAGCGAACCCGATTGCCAACTCAATCTGTTCCACCAAGCTAGCCTTCACAGAGGCCCTGGTTCCTGCCTGGGAAGCACAGTCTCCCCAACCCAGCCCTCACTTGGGTATTAATCCTAATTTTCCTGTGCAACTGAAACATCCCCTCGTCCATACAGCGTACAAAAAGACAGTAGGCATGCAATCCTGATGGCCCACTCAATCTGTTTCACCAGGCTCGGCTTCATCGAGGCCGTAGTTCCTGCCTGGGAAGCCCTGCCTCCATAACCCTAACCCTAATTTGGGTTTTAATGCTAATGTTCTTCTGCAATGGAAACATCCCCCCATGGATACGGTGTATTAAAACGGAGTAGGGAAGCCATCCTGGTGGCCCACTCAAGTCTGTTTCACCAAGCTAGGCTTCACAGAGTGTCTGGTTCCCTCCAGGAAAGCCTAGCCTCCCCAACCTTACCCCTAACTAGAGTCTTGGCCCTAATTTTCTTGTGCAACTGAAACATTCCCCCGTCCAAACGGTGTACAAAAAGAAAGTAGGCAAGCTATCCCGATGGCCCACTCAGTCTGTTTCACCAAGCTAGGCTGCACCGAAGCCCAGGATCACGCTTGGGATCCGCAGTCTCCCCAACCCTAACCCTAACTTGAGTTTTTACACAAATTTTCTTGTGCAACTGAAACGATACCGCGTCTTCACAGTGCACAGAAAGCCAGTAGGAAAGCTATCCCGATGGCCCACTCAGTCTGTTTCACCAAGCTAGGCTACACCGAAGCCCAGGATCCCGCCTGGGAAGCCCAGCCTCCCCAACCCAGCCCTCACTTGGGTATTAATCCTAATTTTCCTGTGCAACTGAAACATCCCCTCGTCCATACAGCGTACAAAAAGACAGTAGGCAAGCAATCCTGATGGCCCACTCAGTCTGTTTCACCAGGCTCGGCTTCATCGAGGCCGTAGTTCCTGCCTGGGAAGCCCAGTCTCCCCAACCCTAACCCTAACTTGAGTCTTAACCCTAATTTTCTTGTGTAAGTGAAACATCCTCCCGTCCTTACGGTTTAGAAATAGGCATTAGGCAAGCCATCCCGATTGCCAACTCAATCTGTTCCACCAAGCTAGCCTTCACAGAGGGCCTGGTTCCTGCCTGGGAAGCCCGGTCTCACCAACCCTAACCCTAACTTGAGTCTTCTTAACCCTAATTTTCTTGTGCAAGTGAAACATCCCCCCGTCCATACGGTTTAGAAAAAGTCAGTAGGCAAGCGAACCCGATTGCCAACTCAATCTGTTCCACCAAACTAGCCTTCACAGAGGCCCTGGTTCCTGCCTGGGAAGCACAGTCTCCCCAACCCAGCCCTCACTTGGGTATTAATCCTAATTTTCCTGTGCAACTGAAACATCCCCTCGTCCATACAGCGTACAAAAAGACAGTAGGCAAGCAATCCTGATGGCCCACTCAGTCTGTTTCACCAGGCTCGGCTTCATCGAGGCCGTAGTTCCTGCCTGGGCAGCCCTGCCTCCATAACCCTAACCCTAATTTGGGTGTTAATGCTAATGTTCTTCTGCAATGGAAACATCCCCCCATGGATACGGTGTATTAAAACGGAGTAGGGAAGCCATCCTGGTGGCCCACTCAAGTCTGTTTCACCAAGCTAGGCTTCACAGAGGGTCTGGTTCCCTCCAGGAAGGCCTGGCCTCCCCAACCTTACCCCTAACTAGAGTCTTGGCCCTAATTTTCTTGTGCAACTGAAACATTCCCCCGTCCAAACGGTGTACAAAAGGAAAGTAGGCAAGCTATCCCGATGGCCCACTCAGTCTTTTTCACCAAGCTGGGCTGCACCGAAGCCCAGGATCACGTTTGGGATCCGCAGTCTCCCCAACCCTAACCCTAACTTGAGTTTTTACACAAATTTTCTTGTGCAACTGAAACGATACCGCGTCCTCACAGTGCACAGAAAGCCAGTAGGAAAGCTATCCCGATGGCCCACTCAGTCTGTTTCACCAAGCTAGGCTACACCGAAGCCCAGGATCCCGCCTGGGAAGCCCAGCCTCCATAACCCTAACCCTAATTTGGGTCTTAATGCTAAGGTACTTCTGCAACGGGAACATCCCCCCATGGACACGATGTACTAAAACGGAGTAGGGAAGCCATCCTGGTGGCCCACTCAAGTCTGTTTCACCAAGCTAGGCTTCACAGAGGGTCTGGTTCCCTCCAGGGAAGCCTAGCCTCCCCAACCTTAACCCTAACTAGAGTCTTGGCCCTAATTTTCTTGTGCAACTGAAAAATTCCCCCGTCCAAACGGTGTACAAAAGGAAAGTAGGCAAGCTATCCCGATGGCCCACTCAGTCTTTTTCACCAAGCTGGGCTGCACCGAAGCCCAGGATTACGCTTGGGATCCGCAGTCTCCCCAACCCTAACCCTAACTTGAGTTTTTACACAAATTTTCTTGTGCAACTGAAATGATACCCTTTCCTTACAGTGCACAGAAAGCCAGAAGGAAAGCTATCCCGATGGCCCACTCAGTCTGTTTCACCAAGCTAGGCTACACCGAAGGCCAGGATCCCGCCTGGGAAGCCCAGTCTCCCCAACCCTAACCCTAACTTGAGTCTTAACCCTAATTTTCTTGTGTAAGTGAAACATCCTCCCGTCCTTACGGTTTAGAAAAAGGCAGTAGGCAAGCCATCCTGATTGCCAACTCAATCTGTTCCACCAAGCTAGCCTTCACAGAGGCCCTGGTTCCTGCCTGGGAAGCCCGGTCTCACCAACCCTAACCCTAACTTGAGTCTTCTTAACCCTAATTTTCTTGTGCAAGTGAAACATCCCCCCGTCCATACGGTTTAGAAAAATTCAGTAGGCAAGCGAACCCGATTGCCAACTCAATCTGTTCCACCAAGCTAGCCTTCACAGAGGCCCTGGTTCCTGCCTGGGAAGCACAGTCTCCCCAACCCAGCCCTCACTTGGGTATTAATCCTAATTTTCCTGTGCAACTGAAACATCCCCTCGTCCATACAGCGTACAAAAAGACAGTAGGCATGCAATCCTGATGGCCCACTCAATCTGTTTCACCAGGCTCGGCTTCATCGAGGCCGTAGTTCCTGCCTGGGAAGCCCTGCCTCCATAACCCTAACCCTAATTTGGGTTTTAATGCTAATGTTCTTCTGCAATGGAAACATCCCCCCATGGATACGGTGTATTAAAACGGAGTAGGGAAGCCATCCTGGTGGCCCACTCAAGTCTGTTTCACCAAGCTAGGCTTCACAGAGTGTCTGGTTCCCTCCAGGAAAGCCTAGCCTCCCCAACCTTACCCCTAACTAGAGTCTTGGCCCTAATTTTCTTGTGCAACTGAAACATTCCCCCGTCCAAACGGTGTACAAAAAGAAAGTAGGCAAGCTATCCCGATGGCCCACTCAGTCTGTTTCACCAAGCTAGGCTGCACCGAAGCCCAGGATCACGCTTGGGATCCGCAGTCTCCCCAACCCTAACCCTAACTTGAGTTTTTACACAAATTTTCTTGTGCAACTGAAACGATACCGCGTCTTCACAGTGCACAGAAAGCCAGTAGGAAAGCTATCCCGATGGCCCACTCAGTCTGTTTCACCAAGCTAGGCTACACCGAAGCCCAGGATCCCGCCTGGGAAGCCCAGCCTCCCCAACCCAGCCCTCACTTGGGTATTAATCCTAATTTTCCTGTGCAACTGAAACATCCCCTCGTCCATACAGCGTACAAAAAGACAGTAGGCAAGCAATCCTGATGGCCCACTCAGTCTGTTTCACCAGGCTCGGCTTCATCGAGGCCGTAGTTCCTGCCTGGGAAGCCCAGTCTCCCCAACCCTAACCCTAACTTGAGTCTTAACCCTAATTTTCTTGTGTAAGTGAAACATCCTCCCGTCCTTACGGTTTAGAAATAGGCATTAGGCAAGCCATCCCGATTGCCAACTCAATCTGTTCCACCAAGCTAGCCTTCACAGAGGGCCTGGTTCCTGCCTGGGAAGCCCGGTCTCACCAACCCTAACCCTAACTTGAGTCTTCTTAACCCTAATTTTCTTGTGCAAGTGAAACATCCCCCCGTCCATACGGTTTAGAAAAAGTCAGTAGGCAAGCGAACCCGATTGCCAACTCAATCTGTTCCACCAAACTAGCCTTCACAGAGGCCCTGGTTCCTGCCTGGGAAGCACAGTCTCCCCAACCCAGCCCTCACTTGGGTATTAATCCTAATTTTCCTGTGCAACTGAAACATCCCCTCGTCCATACAGCGTACAAAAAGACAGTAGGCAAGCAATCCTGATGGCCCACTCAGTCTGTTTCACCAGGCTCGGCTTCATCGAGGCCGTAGTTCCTGCCTGGGCAGCCCTGCCTCCATAACCCTAACCCTAATTTGGGTTTTAATGCTAATGTTCTTCTGCAATGGAAACATCCCCCCATGGATACGGTGTATTAAAACGGAGTAGGGAAGCCATCCTGGTGGCCCACTCAAGTCTGTTTCACCAAGCTAGGCTTCACAGAGGGTCTGGTTCCCTCCAGGAAGGCCTGGCCTCCCCAACCTTACCCCTAACTAGAGTCTTGGCCCTAATTTTCTTGTGCAACTGAAACATTCCCCCGTCCAAACGGTGTACAAAAGGAAAGTAGGCAAGCTATCCCGATGGCCCACTCAGTCTTTTTCACCAAGCTGGGCTGCACCGAAGCCCAGGATCACGTTTGGGATCCGCAGTCTCCCCAACCCTAACCCTAACTTGAGTTTTTACACAAATTTTCTTGTGCAACTGAAACGATACCGCGTCCTCACAGTGCACAGAAAGCCAGTAGGAAAGCTATCCCGATGGCCCACTCAGTCTGTTTCACCAAGCTAGGCTACACCGAAGCCCAGGATCCCGCCTGGGAAGCCCAGCCTCCATAACCCTAACCCTAATTTGGGTCTTAATGCTAAGGTACTTCTGCAACGGGAACATCCCCCCATGGACACGATGTACTAAAACGGAGTAGGGAAGCCATCCTGGTGGCCCACTCAAGTCTGTTTCACCAAGCTAGGCTTCACAGAGGGTCTGGTTCCCTCCAGGGAAGCCTAGCCTCCCCAACCTTAACCCTAACTAGAGTCTTGGCCCTAATTTTCTTGTGCAACTGAAAAATTCCCCCGTCCAAACGGTGTACAAAAGGAAAGTAGGCAAGCTATCCCGATGGCCCACTCAGTCTTTTTCACCAAGCTGGGCTGCACCGAAGCCCAGGATTACGCTTGGGATCCGCAGTCTCCCCAACCCTAACCCTAACTTGAGTTTTTACACAAATTTTCTTGTGCAACTGAAATGATACCCTTTCCTTACAGTGCACAGAAAGCCAGAAGGAAAGCTATCCCGATGGCCCACTCAGTCTGTTTCACCAAGCTAGGCTACACCGAAGGCCAGGATCCCGCATGGGAAGCCCAGTCTCCCCAACCCTAACCCTAACTTGAGTCTTAACCCTAATTTTCTTGTGTAAGTGAAACATCCTCCCGTCCTTACGGTTTAGAAAAAGGCAGTAGGCAAGCCATCCTGATTGCCAACTCAATCTGTTCCACCAAGCTAGCCTTCACAGAGGCCCTGGTTCCTGCCTGGGAAGCCCGGTCTCACCAACCCTAACCCTAACTTGAGTCTTCTTAACCCTAATTTTCTTGTGCAAGTGAAACATCCCCCCGTCCATACGGTTTAGAAAAATTCAGTAGGCAAGCGAACCCGATTGCCAACTCAATCTGTTCCACCAAGCTAGCCTTCACAGAGGCCCTGGTTCCTGCCTGGGAAGCACAGTCTCCCCAACCCAGCCCTCACTTGGGTATTAATCCTAATTTTCCTGTGCAACTGAAACATCCCCTCGTCCATACAGCGTACAAAAAGACAGTAGGCATGCAATCCTGATGGCCCACTCAATCTGTTTCACCAGGCTCGGCTTCATCGAGGCCGTAGTATCTGCCTGGGAAGCCCTGCCTCCATAACCCTAACCCTAATTTGGGTTTTAATGCTAATGTTCTTCTGCAATGGAAACATCCCCCCATGGATACGGTGTATTAAAACGGAGTAGGGAAGCCATCCTGGTGGCCCACTCAAGTCTGTTTCACCAAGCTAGGCTTCACAGAGTGTCTGGTTCCCTCCAGGAAAGCCTAGCCTCCCCAACCTTACCCCTAACTAGAGTCTTGGCCCTAATTTTCTTGTGCAACTGAAACATTCCCCCGTCCAAACGGTGTACAAAAAGAAAGTAGGCAAGCTATCCCGATGGCCCACTCAGTCTGTTTCACCAAGCTAGGCTGCACCGAAGCCCAGGATCACGCTTGGGATCCGCAGTCTCCCCAACCCTAACCCTAACTTGAGTTTTTACACAAATTTTCTTGTGCAACTGAAATGATACCGCGTCTTCACAGTGCACAGAAAGCCAGTAGGAAAGCTATCCCGATGGCCCACTCAGTCTGTTTCACCAAGCTAGGCTACACCGAAGCCCAGGATCCCGCCTGGGAAGCCCAGCCTCCCCAACCCAGCCCTCATTTGGGTATTAATCCTAATTTTCCTGTGCAACTGAAACATCCCCTCGTCCATACAGCGTACAAAAAGACAGTAGGCAAGCAATCCTGATGGCCCACTCAGTCTGTTTCACCAGGCTCGGCTTCATCGAGGCCGTAGTTCCTGCCTGGGTAGCCCAGTCTCCCCAACCCTAACCCTAACTTGAGTCTTAACCCTAATTTTCTTGTGTAAGTGAAACATCCTCCCATTCTTACGGTTTAGAAAAAGGCATTAGGCAAGCCATCCCGATTGCCAACTCAATCTGTTCCACCAAGCTAGCCTTCACAGAGGGCCTGGTTCCTGCCTGGGAAGCCCGGTCTCACCAACCCTAACCCTAACTTGAGTCTTCTTAACCCTAATTTTCTTGTGCAAGTGAAACATCCCCCCGTCCTTACGGTTTAGAAAAAGTCAGTAGGCAAGCGAACCCGATTGCCAACTCAATCTGTTCCACCAAACTAGCCTTCACAGAGGCCCTGGTTCCTGCCTGGGAAGCACAGTCTCCCCAACCCAGCCCTCACTTGGGTATTAATCCTAATTTTCCTGTGCAACTGAAACATCCCCTCGTCCATACTGCGTACAAAAAGACAGTAGGCAAGCAATCCTGATGGCCCACTCAGTCTGTTTCACCAGGCTCGGCTTCATCGAGGCCGTAGTTCCTGCCTGGGCAGCCCTGCCTCCATAACCCTAACCCTAATTTGGGTTTTAATGCTAATGTTCCTCTGCAATGGAAACATCCCCCCATGGATACGGTGTATTAAAACGGAGTAGGGAAGCCATCCTGGTGGCCCACTCAAGTCTGTTTCACCAAGCTAGGCTTCACAGAGGGTCTGGTTCCCTCCAGGAAGGCCTGGCCTCCCCAACCTTACCCCTAACTAGAGTCTTGGCCCTAATTTTCTTGTGCAACTGAAACATTCCCCCGTCCAAACGGTGTACAAAAGGAAAGTAGGCAAGCTATCCCGATGGCCCACTCAGTCTTTTTCACCAAGCTGGGCTGCACCGAAGCCCAGGATCACGTTTGGGATCCGCAGTCTCCCCAACCCTAACCCTAACTTGAGTTTTTACACAAATTTTCTTCTGCAACTGAAACGATACCGCGTCCTCACAGTGCACAGAAAGCCAGTAGGAAAGCTATCCCGATGGCCCACTCAGTCTGTTTCACCAAGCTAGCCTACACCGAAGCCCAGGATCCCGCCTGGGAAGCCCAGCCTCCATAACCTTAACCCTAATTTGGGTCTTAATGCTAATGTACTTCTGCAACGGGAACATCCCCCCATGGACACGATGTACTAAAACGGAGTAGGGAAGCCATCCTGGTGGCCCACTCAAGTCTGTTTCACCAAGCTAGGCTTCACAGAGGGTCTGGTTCCCTCCAGGGAAGCCTAGCCTCCCCAACCTTAACCCTAACTAGAGTCTTGGCCCTAATTTTCTTGTGCAACTGAAAAATTCCCCCGTCCAAACGGTGTACAAAAGGAAAGTAGGCAAGCTATCCCGATGGCCCACTCAGTCTTTTTCACCAAGCTGGGCTGCACCGAAGCCCAGGATTAGGCTTGGGATCCGCAGTCTCCCCAACCCTAACCCTAACTTGAGTTTTTACACAAATTTTCTTGTGCAACTGAAATGATACCCTTTCCTTACAGTGCACAGAAAGCCAGAAGGAAAGCTATCCCGATGGCCCACTCAGTCTGTTTCACCAAGCTAGGCTACACCGAAGGCCAGGATCCCGCCTGGGAAGCCCAGTCTCCCCAACCCTAACCCTAACTTGAGTCTTAACCCTAATTTTCTTGTGTAAGTGAAACATCCTCCCGTCCTTACGGTTTAGAAAAAGGCAGTAGGCAAGCCATCCTGATTGCCAACTCAATCTGTTCCACCAAGCTAGCCTTCACAGAGGCCCTGGTTCCTGCCTGGGAAGCCCGGTCTCACCAACCCTAACCCTAACTTGAGTCTTCTTAACCCTAATTTTCTTGTGCAAGTGAAACATCCCCCCGTCCATACGGTTTAGAAAAATTCAGTAGGCAAGCGAACCCGATTGCCAACTCAATCTGTTCCACCAAGCTAGCCTTCACAGAGGCCCTGGTTCCTGCCTGGGAAGCACAGTCTCCCCAACCCAGCCCTCACTTGGGTATTAATCCTAATTTTCCTGTGCAACTGAAACATCCCCTCGTCCATACAGCGTACAAAAAGACAGTAGGCATGCAATCCTGATGGCCCACTCAATCTGTTTCACCAGGCTCGGCTTCATCGAGGCCGTAGTTCCTGCCTGGGAAGCCCTGCCTCCATAACCCTAACCCTAATTTGGGTTTTTATGCTAATGTTCTTCTGCAATGGAAACATCCCCCCATGGATACGGTGTATTAAAACGGAGTAGGGAAGCCATCCTGGTGGCCCACTCAAGTCTGTTTCACCAAGCTAGGCTTCACAGAGTGTCTGGTTCCCTCCAGGAAAGCCTAGCCTCCCCAACCTTACCCCTAACTAGAGTCTTGGCCCTAATTTTCTTGTGCAACTGAAACATTCCCCCGTCCAAACGGTGTACAAAAAGAAAGTAGGCAAGCTATCCCGATGGCCCACTCAGTCTGTTTCACCAAGCTAGGCTGCACCGAAGCCCAGGATCACGCTTGGGATCCGCAGTCTCCCCAACCCTAACCCTAACTTGAGTTTTTACACAAATTTTCTTGTGCAACTGAAACGATACCGCGTATTCACAGTGCACAGAAAGCCAGTAGGAAAGCTATCCCGATGGCCCACTCAGTCTGTTTCACCAAGCTAGGCTACACCGAAGCCCAGGATCCCGCCTGGGAAGCCCAGCCTCCCCAACCCAGCCCTCACTTGGGTATTAATCCTAATTTTCCTGTGCAACTGAAACATCCCCTCGTCCATACAGCGTACAAAAAGACAGTAGGCAAGCAATCCTGATGGCCCACTCAGTCTGTTTCACCAGGCTCGGCTTCATCGAGGCCGTAGTTCCTGCCTGGGAAGCCCAGTCTCCCCAACCCTAACCCTAACTTGAGTCTTAACCCTAATTTTCTTGTGTAAGTGAAACATCCTCCCGTCCTTACGGTTTAGAAATAGGCATTAGGCAAGCCATCCCGATTGCCAACTCAATCTGTTCCACCAAGCTAGCCTTCACAGAGGGCCTGGTTCCTGCCTGGGAAGCCCGGTCTCACCAACCCTAACCCTAACTTGAGTCTTCTTAACCCTAATTTTCTTGTGCAAGTGAAACATCCCCCCGTCCATACGGTTTAGAAAAAGTCAGTAGGCAAGCGAACCCGATTGCCAACTCAATCTGTTCCACCAAACTAGCCTTCACAGAGGCCCTGGTTCCTGCCTGGGAAGCACAGTCTCCCCAACCCAGCCCTCACTTGGGTATTAATCCTAATTTTCCTGTGCAACTGAAACATCCCCTCGTCCATACAGCGTACAAAAAGACAGTAGGCAAGCAATCCTGATGGCCCACTCAGTCTGTTTCACCAGGCTCGGCTTCATCGAGGCCGTAGTTCCTGCCTGGGCAGCCCTGCCTCCATAACCCTAACCCTAATTTGGGTTTTAATGCTAATGTTCTTCTGCAATGGAAACATCCCCCCATGGATACGGTGTATTAAAACGGAGTAGGGAAGCCATCCTGGTGGCCCACTCAAGTCTGTTTAACCAAGCTAGGCTTCACAGAGGGTCTGGTTCCCTCCAGGAAGGCCTGGCCTCCCCAACCTTACCCCTAACTAGAGTCTTGGCCCTAATTTTCTTGTGCAACTGAAACATTCCCCCGTCCAAACGGTGTACAAAAGGAAAGTAGGCAAGCTATCCCGATGGCCCACTCAGTCTTTTTCACCAAGCTGGGCTGCACCGAAGCCCAGGATCACGTTTGGGATCCGCAGTCTCCCCAACCCTAACCCTAACTTGAGTTTTTACACAAATTTTCTTGTGCAACTGAAACGATACCGCGTCCTCACAGTGCACAGAAAGCCAGTAGGAAAGCTATCCCGATGGCCCACTCAGTCTGTTTCACCAAGCTAGGCTACACCGAAGCCCAGGATCCCGCCTGGGAAGCCCAGCCTCCATAACCCTAACCCTAATTTGGGTCTTAATGCTAAGGTACTTCTGCAACGGGAACATCCCCCCATGGACACGATGTACTAAAACGGAGTAGGGAAGCCATCCTGGTGGCCCACTCAAGTCTGTTTCACCAAGCTAGGCTTCACAGAGGGTCTGGTTCCCTCCAGGGAAGCCTAGCCTCCCCAACCTTAACCCTAACTAGAGTCTTGGCCCTAATTTTCTTGTGCAACTGAAAAATTCCCCCGTCCAAACGGTGTACAAAAGGAAAGTAGGCAAGCTATCCCGATGGCCCACTCAGTCTTTTTCACCAAGCTGGGCTGCACCGAAGCCCAGGATTACGCTTGGGATCCGCAGTCTCCCCAACCCTAACCCTAACTTGAGTTTTTACACAAATTTTCTTGTGCAACTGAAATGATACCCTTTCCTTACAGTGCACAGAAAGCCAGAAGGAAAGCTATCCCGATGGCCCACTCAGTCTGTTTCACCAAGCTAGGCTACACCGAAAGCCAGGATCCCGCCTGGGAAGCCCAGTCTCCCCAACCCTAACCCTAACTTGAGTCTTAACCCTAATTTTCTTGTGTAAGTGAAACATCCTCCCGTCCTTACGGTTTAGAAAAAGGCAGTAGGCAAGCCATCCTGATTGCCAACTCAATCTGTTCCACCAAGCTAGCCTTCACAGAGGCCCTGGTTCCTGCCTGGGAAGCCCGGTCTCACCAACCCTAACCCTAACTTGAGTCTTCTTAACCCTAATTTTCTTGTGCAAGTGAAACATCCCCCCATCCATACGGTTTAGAAAAATTCAGTAGGCAAGCGAACCCGATTGCCAACTCAATCTGTTCCACCAAGCTAGCCTTCACAGAGGCCCTGGTTCCTGCCTGGGAAGCACAGTCTCCCCAACCCAGCCCTCACTTGGGTATTAATCCTAATTTTCCTGTGCAACTGAAACATCCCCTCGTCCATACAGCGTACAAAAAGACAGTAGGCATGCAATCCTGATGGCCCACTCAATCTGTTTCACCAGGCTCGGCTTCATCGAGGCCGTAGTTCCTGCCTGGGAAGCCCTGCCTCCATAACCCTAACCCTAATTTGGGTTTTAATGCTAATGTTCTTCTGCAATGGAAACATCCCCCCATGGATACGGTGTATTAAAACGGAGTAGGGAAGCCATCCTGGTGGCCCACTCAAGTCTGTTTCACCAAGCTAGGCTTCACAGAGTGTCTGGTTCCCTCCAGGAAAGCCTAGCCTCCCCAACCTTACCCCTAACTAGAGTCTTGGCCCTAATTTTCTTGTGCAACTGAAACATTCCCCGGTCCAAACGGTGTACAAAAAGAAAGTAGGCAAGCTATCCCGATGGCCCACTCAGTCTGTTTCACCAAGCTAGGCTGCACCGAAGCCCAGGATCACGCTTGGGATCCGCAGTCTCCCCAACCCTAACCCTAACTTGAGTTTTTACACAAATTTTCTTGTGCAACTGAAACGATACCGCGTCTTCACAGTGCACAGAAAGCCAGTAGGAAAGCTATCCCGATGGCCCACTCAGTCTGTTTCACCAAGCTAGGCTACACCGAAGCCCAGGATCCCGCCTGGGAAGCCCAGCCTCCCCAACCCAGCCCTCACTTGGGTATTAATCCTAATTTTCCTGTGCAACTGAAACATCCCCTCGTCCATACAGCGTACAGAAAGACAGTAGGCAAGCAATCCTGATGGCCCACTCAGTCTGTTTCACCAGGCTCGGCTTCATCGAGGCCGTAGTTCCTGCCTGGGCAGCCCTGCCTCCATAACCCTAACCCTAATTTGGGTTTTAATGCTAATGTTCTTCTGCAATGGAAACATCCCCCCATGGATACGGTGTATTAAAACGGAGTAGGGAAGCCATCCTGGTGGCCCACTCAAGTCTGTTTCACCAAGCTAGGCTTCACAGAGGGTCTGGTTCCCTCCAGGAAGGCCTGGCCTCCCCAACCTTACCCCTAACTAGAGTCTTGGCCCTAATTTTCTTGTGCAACTGAAACATTCCCCCGTCCAAACGGTGTACAAAAGGAAAGTAGGCAAGCTATCCCGATGGCCCACTCAGTCTTTTTCACCAAGCTGGGCTGCACCGAAGCCCAGGATCACGTTTGGGATCCGCAGTCTCCCCAACCCTAACCCTAACTTGAGTTTTTACACAAATTTTCTTGTGCAACTGAAACGATACCGCGTCCTCACAGTGCACAGAAAGCCAGTAGGAAAGCTATCCCGATGGCCCACTCAGTCTGTTTCACCAAGCTAGGCTACACCGAAGCCCAGGATCCCGCCTGGGAAGCCCAGCCTCCATAACCCTAACCCTAATTTGGGTCTTAATGCTAAGGTACTTCTGCAACGGGAACATCCCCCCATGGACACGATGTACTAAAACGGAGTAGGGAAGCCATCCTGGTGGCCCACTCAAGTCTGTTTCACCAAGCTAGGCTTCACAGAGGGTCTGGTTCCCTCCAGGGAAGCCTAGCCTCCCCAACCTTAACCCTAACTAGAGTCTTGGCCCTAATTTTCTTGTGCAACTGAAAAATTCCCCCGTCCAAACGGTGTACAAAAGGAAAGTAGGCAAGCTATCCCGATGGCCCACTCAGTCTTTTTCACCAAGCTGGGCTGCACCGAAGCCCAGGATTACGCTTGGGATCCGCAGTCTCCCCAACCCTAACCCTAACTTGAGTTTTTACACAAATTTTCTTGTGCAACTGAAATGATACCCTTTCCTTACAGTGCACAGAAAGCCAGAAGGAAAGCTATCCCGATGGCCCACTCAGTCTGTTTCACCAAGCTAGGCTACACCGAAGGCCAGGATCCCGCCTGGGAAGCCCAGTCTCCCCAACCCTAACCCTAACTTGAGTCTTAACCCTAATTTTCTTGTGTAAGTGAAACATCCTCCCGTCCTTACGGTTTAGAAAAAGGCAGTAGGCAAGCCATCCTGATTGCCAACTCAATCTGTTCCACCAAGCTAGCCTTCACAGAGGCCCTGGTTCCTGCCTGGGAAGCCCGGTCTCACCAACCCTAACCCTAACTTGAGTCTTCTTAACCCTAATTTTCTTGTGCAAGTGAAACATCCCCCCGTCCATACGGTTTAGAAAAATTCAGTAGGCAAGCGAACCCGATTGCCAACTCAATCTGTTCCACCAAGCTAGCCTTCACAGAGGCCCTGGTTCCTGCCTGGGAAGCACAGTCTCCCCAACCCAGCCCTCACTTGGGTATTAATCCTAATTTTCCTGTGCAACTGAAACATCCCCTCGTCCATACAGCGTACAAAAAGACAGTAGGCATGCAATCCTGATGGCCCACTCAATCTGTTTCACCAGGCTCGGCTTCATCGAGGCCGTAGTATCTGCCTGGGAAGCCCTGCCTCCATAACCCTAACCCTAATTTGGGTTTTAATGCTAATGTTCTTCTGCAATGGAAACATCCCCCCATGGATACGGTGTATTAAAACGGAGTAGGGAAGCCATCCTGGTGGCCCACTCAAGTCTGTTTCACCAAGCTAGGCTTCACAGAGTGTCTGGTTCCCTCCAGGAAAGCCTAGCCTCCCCAACCTTACCCCTAACTAGAGTCTTGGCCCTAATTTTCTTGTGCAACTGAAACATTCCCCCGTCCAAACGGTGTACAAAAAGAAAGTAGGCAAGCTATCCCGATGGCCCACTCAGTCTGTTTCACCAAGCTAGGCTGCACCGAAGCCCAGGATCACGCTTGGGATCCGCAGTCTCCCCAACCCTAACCCTAACTTGAGTTTTTACACAAATTTTCTTGTGCAACTGAAATGATACCGCGTCTTCACAGTGCACAGAAAGCCAGTAGGAAAGCTATCCCGATGGCCCACTCAGTCTGTTTCACCAAGCTAGGCTACACCGAAGCCCAGGATCCCGCCTGGGAAGCCCAGCCTCCCCAACCCAGCCCTCATTTGGGTATTAATCCTAATTTTCCTGTGCAACTGAAACATCCCCTCGTCCATACAGCGTACAAAAAGACAGTAGGCAAGCAATCCTGATGGCCCACTCAGTCTGTTTCACCAGGCTCGGCTTCATCGAGGCCGTAGTTCCTGCCTGGGTAGCCCAGTCTCCCCAACCCTAACCCTAACTTGAGTCTTAACCCTAATTTTCTTGTGTAAGTGAAACATCCTCCCATTCTTACGGTTTAGAAAAAGGCATTAGGCAAGCCATCCCGATTGCCAACTCAATCTGTTCCACCAAGCTAGCCTTCACAGAGGGCCTGGTTCCTGCCTGGGAAGCCCGGTCTCACCAACCCTAACCCTAACTTGAGTCTTCTTAACCCTAATTTTCTTGTGCAAGTGAAACATCCCCCCGTCCTTACGGTTTAGAAAAAGTCAGTAGGCAAGCGAACCCGATTGCCAACTCAATCTGTTCCACCAAACTAGCCTTCACAGAGGCCCTGGTTCCTGCCTGGGAAGCACAGTCTCCCCAACCCAGCCCTCACTTGGGTATTAATCCTAATTTTCCTGTGCAACTGAAACATCCCCTCGTCCATACTGCGTACAAAAAGACAGTAGGCAAGCAATCCTGATGGCCCACTCAGTCTGTTTCACCAGGCTCGGCTTCATCGAGGCCGTAGTTCCTGCCTGGGCAGCCCTGCCTCCATAACCCTAACCCTAATTTGGGTTTTAATGCTAATGTTCTTCTGCAATGGAAACATCCCCCCATGGATACGGTGTATTAAAACGGAGTAGGGAAGCCATCCTGGTGGCCCACTCAAGTCTGTTTCACCAAGCTAGGCTTCACAGAGGGTCTGGTTCCCTCCAGGAAGGCCTGGCCTCCCCAACCTTACCCCTAACTAGAGTCTTGGCCCTAATTTTCTTGTGCAACTGAAACATTCCCCCGTCCAAACGGTGTACAAAAGGAAAGTAGGCAAGCTATCCCGATGGCCCACTCAGTCTTTTTCACCAAGCTGGGCTGCACCGAAGCCCAGGATCACGTTTGGGATCCGCAGTCTCCCCAACCCTAACCCTAACTTGAGTTTTTACACAAATTTTCTTCTGCAACTGAAACGATACCGCGTCCTCACAGTGCACAGAAAGCCAGTAGGAAAGCTATCCCGATGGCCCACTCAGTCTGTTTCACCAAGCTAGCCTACACCGAAGCCCAGGATCCCGCCTGGGAAGCCCAGCCTCCATAACCTTAACCCTAATTTGGGTCTTAATGCTAATGTACTTCTGCAACGGGAACATCCCCCCATGGACACGATGTACTAAAACGGAGTAGGGAAGCCATCCTGGTGGCCCACTCAAGTCTGTTTCACCAAGCTAGGCTTCACAGAGGGTCTGGTTCCCTCCAGGGAAGCCTAGCCTCCCCAACCTTAACCCTAACTAGAGTCTTGGCCCTAATTTTCTTGTGCAACTGAAAAATTCCCCCGTCCAAACGGTGTACAAAAGGAAAGTAGGCAAGCTATCCCGATGGCCCACTCAGTCTTTTTCACCAAGCTGGGCTGCACCGAAGCCCAGGATTAGGCTTGGGATCCGCAGTCTCCCCAACCCTAACCCTAACTTGAGTTTTTACACAAATTTTCTTGTGCAACTGAAATGATACCCTTTCCTTACAGTGCACAGAAAGCCAGAAGGAAAGCTATCCCGATGGCCCACTCAGTCTGTTTCACCAAGCTAGGCTACACCGAAGGCCAGGATCCCGCCTGGGAAGCCCAGTCTCCCCAACCCTAACCCTAACTTGAGTCTTAACCCTAATTTTCTTGTGTAAGTGAAACATCCTCCCGTCCTTACGGTTTAGAAAAAGGCAGTAGGCAAGCCATCCTGATTGCCAACTCAATCTGTTCCACCAAGCTAGCCTTCACAGAGGCCCTGGTTCCTGCCTGGGAAGCCCGGTCTCACCAACCCTAACCCTTACTTGAGTCTTCTTAACCCTAATTTTCTTGTGCAAGTGAAACATCCCCCCGTCCATACGGTTTAGAAAAATTCAGTAGGCAAGCGAACCCGATTGCCAACTCAATCTGTTCCACCAAGCTAGCCTTCACAGAGGCCCTGGTTCCTGCCTGGGAAGCACAGTCTCCCCAACCCAGCCCTCACTTGGGTATTAATCCTAATTTTCCTGTGCAACTGAAACATCCCCTCGTCCATACAGCGTACAAAAAGACAGTAGGCATGCAATCCTGATGGCCCACTCAATCTGTTTCACCAGGCTCGGCTTCATCGAGGCCGTAGTTCCTGCCTGGGAAGCCCTGCCTCCATAACCCTAACCCTAATTTGGGTTTTTATGCTAATGTTCTTCTGCAATGGAAACATCCCCCCATGGATACGGTGTATTAAAACGGAGTAGGGAAGCCATCCTGGTGGCCCACTCAAGTCTGTTTCACCAAGCTAGGCTTCACAGAGTGTCTGGTTCCCTCCAGGAAAGCCTAGCCTCCCCAACCTTACCCCTAACTAGAGTCTTGGCCCTAATTTTCTTGTGCAACTGAAACATTCCCCCGTCCAAACGGTGTACAAAAAGAAAGTAGGCAAGCTATCCCGATGGCCCACTCAGTCTGTTTCACCAAGCTAGGCTGCACCGAAGCCCAGGATCACGCTTGGGATCCGCAGTCTCCCCAACCCTAACCCTAACTTGAGTTTTTACACAAATTTTCTTGTGCAACTGAAACGATACCGCGTATTCACAGTGCACAGAAAGCCAGTAGGAAAGCTATCCCGATGGCCCACTCAGTCTGTTTCACCAAGCTAGGCTACACCGAAGCCCAGGATCCCGCCTGGGAAGCCCAGCCTCCCCAACCCAGCCCTCACTTGGGTATTAATCCTAATTTTCCTGTGCAACTGAAACATCCCCTCGTCCATACAGCGTACAAAAAGACAGTAGGCAAGCAATCCTGATGGCCCACTCAGTCTGTTTCACCAGGCTCGGCTTCATCGAGGCCGTAGTTCCTGCCTGGGAAGCCCAGTCTCCCCAACCCTAACCCTAACTTGAGTCTTAACCCTAATTTTCTTGTGTAAGTGAAACATCCTCCCGTCCTTACGGTTTAGAAATAGGCATTAGGCAAGCCATCCCGATTGCCAACTCAATCTGTTCCACCAAGCTAGCCTTCACAGAGGGCCTGGTTCCTGCCTGGGAAGCCCGGTCTCACCAACCCTAACCCTAACTTGAGTCTTCTTAACCCTAATTTTCTTGTGCAAGTGAAACATCCCCCCGTCCATACGGTTTAGAAAAAGTCAGTAGGCAAGCGAACCCGATTGCCAACTCAATCTGTTCCACCAAACTAGCCTTCACAGAGGCCCTGGCTCCTGCCTGGGAAGCACAGTCTCCCCAACCCAGCCCTCACTTGGGTATTAATCCTAATTTTCCTGTGCAACTGAAACATCCCCTCGTCCATACAGCGTACAAAAAGACAGTAGGCAAGCAATCCTGATGGCCCACTCAGTCTGTTTCACCAGGCTCGGCTTCATCGAGGCCGTAGTTCCTGCCTGGGCAGCCCTGCCTCCATAACCCTAACCCTAATTTGGGTTTTAATGCTAATGTTCTTCTGCAATGGAAACATCCCCCCATGGATACGGTGTATTAAAACGGAGTAGGGAAGCCATCCTGGTGGCCCACTCAAGTCTGTTTAACCAAGCTAGGCTTCACAGAGGGTCTGGTTCCCTCCAGGAAGGCCTGGCCTCCCCAACCTTACCCCTAACTAGAGTCTTGGCCCTAATTTTCTTGTGCAACTGAAACATTCCCCCGTCCAAACGGTGTACAAAAGGAAAGTAGGCAAGCTATCCCGATGGCCCACTCAGTCTTTTTCACCAAGCTGGGCTGCACCGAAGCCCAGGATCACGTTTGGGATCCGCAGTCTCCCCAACCCTAACCCTAACTTGAGTTTTTACACAAATTTTCTTGTGCAACTGAAACGATACCGCGTCTTCACAGTGCACAGAAAGCCAGTAGGAAAGCTATCCCGATGGCCCACTCAGTCTGTTTCACCAAGCTAGGCTACACCGAAGCCCAGGATCCCGCCTGGGAAGCCCAGCCTCCATAACCCTAACCCTAATTTGGGTCTTAATGCTAAGGTACTTCTGCAACGGGAACATCCCCCCATGGACACGATGTACTAAAACGGAGTAGGGAAGCCATCCTGGTGGCCCACTCAAGTCTGTTTCACCAAGCTAGGCTTCACAGAGGGTCTGGTTCCCTCCAGGGAAGCCTAGCCTCCCCAACCTTAACCCTAACTAGAGTCTTGGCCCTAATTTTCTTGTGCAACTGAAAAATTCCCCCGTCCAAACGGTGTACAAAAGGAAAGTAGGCAAGCTATCCCGATGGCCCACTCAGTCTTTTTCACCAAGCTGGGCTGCACCGAAGCCCAGGATTACGCTTGGGATCCGCAGTCTCCCCAACCCTAACCCTAACTTGAGTTTTTACACAAATTTTCTTGTGCAACTGAAATGATACCCTTTCCTTACAGTGCACAGAAAGCCAGAAGGAAAGCTATCCCGATGGCCCACTCAGTCTGTTTCACCAAGCTAGGCTACACCGAAAGCCAGGATCCCGCCTGGGAAGCCCAGTCTCCCCAACCCTAACCCTAACTTGAGTCTTAACCCTAATTTTCTTGTGTAAGTGAAACATCCTCCCGTCCTTACGGTTTAGAAAAAGGCAGTAGGCAAGCCATCCTGATTGCCAACTCAATCTGTTCCACCAAGCTAGCCTTCACAGAGGCCCTGGTTCCTGCCTGGGAAGCCCGGTCTCACCAACCCTAACCCTAACTTGAGTCTTCTTAACCCTAATTTTCTTGTGCAAGTGAAACATCCCCCCGTCCATACGGTTTAGAAAAAGTCAGTAGGCAAGCGAACCCGATTGCCAACTCAATCTGTTCCACCAAGCTAGCCTTCACAGAGGCCCTGGTTCCTGCCTGGGAAGCACAGTCTCCCCAACCCAGCCCTCACTTGGGTATTAATCCTAATTTTCCTGTGCAACTGAAACATCCCCTCGTCCATACAGCGTACAAAAAGACAGTAGGCATGCAATCCTGATGGCCCACTCAATCTGTTTCACCAGGCTCGGCTTCATCGAGGCCGTAGTTCCTGCCTGGGAAGCCCTGCCTCCATAACCCTAACCCTAATTTGGGTTTTAATGCTAATGTTCTTCTGCAATGGAAACATCCCCCCATGGATACGGTGTATTAAAACGGAGTAGGGAAGCCATCCTGGTGGCCCACTCAAGTCTGTTTCACCAAGCTAGGCTTCACAGAGTGTCTGGTTCCCTCCAGGAAAGCCTAGCCTCCCCAACCTTACCCCTAACTAGAGTCTTGGCCCTAATTTTCTTGTGCAACTGAAACATTCCCCCGTCCAAACGGTGTACAAAAAGAAAGTAGGCAAGCTATCCCGATGGCCCACTCAGTCTGTTTCACCAAGCTAGGCTGCACCGAAGCCCAGGATCACGCTTGGGATCCGCAGTCTCCCCAACCCTAACCCTAACTTGAGTTTTTACACAAATTTTCTTGTGCAACTGAAACGATACCGCGTCTTCACAGTGCACAGAAAGCCAGTAGGAAAGCTATCCCGATGGCCCACTCAGTCTGTTTCACCAAGCTAGGCTACACCGAAGCCCAGGATCCCGCCTGGGAAGCCCAGCCTCCCCAACCCAGCCCTCACTTGGGTATTAATCCTAATTTTCCTGTGCAACTGAAACATCCCCTCGTCCATACAGCGTACAAAAAGACAGTAGGCAAGCAATCCTGATGGCCCACTCAGTCGGTTTCACCAGGCTCGGCTTCATCGAGGCCGTAGTTCCTGCCTGGGAAGCCCAGTCTCCCCAACCCTAACCCTAACTTGAGTCTTAACCCTAATTTTCTTGTGTAAGTGAAACATCCTCCCGTCCTTACGGTTTAGAAATAGGCATTAGGCAAGCCATCCCGATTGCCAACTCAATCTGTTCCACCAAGCTAGCCTTCACAGAGGGCCTGGTTCCTGCCTGGGAAGCCCGGTCTCACCAACCCTAACCCTAACTTGAGTCTTCTTAACCCTAATTTTCTTGTGCAAGTGAAACATCCCCCCGTCCATACGGTTTAGAAAAAGTCAGTAGGCAAGCGAACCCGATTGCCAACTCAATCTGTTCCACCAAACTAGCCTTCACAGAGGCCCTGGTTCCTGCCTGGGAAGCACAGTCTCCCCAACCCAGCCCTCACTTGGGTATTAATCCTAATTTTCCTGTGCAACTGAAACATCCCCTCGTCCATACAGCGTACAAAAAGACAGTAGGCAAGCAATCCTGATGGCCCACTCAGTCTGTTTCACCAGGCTCGGCTTCATCGAGGCCGTAGTTCCTGCCTGGGCAGCCCTGCCTCCATAACCCTAACCCTAATTTGGGTTTTAATGCTAATGTTCTTCTGCAATGGAAACATCCCCCCATGGATTACGGTGTATTAAAACGGAGTAGGGAAGCCATCCTGGTGGCCCACTCAAGTCTGTTTCACCAAGCTAGGCTTCACAGAGGGTCTGGTTCCCTCCAGGAAGGCCTGGCCTCCCCAACCTTACCCCTAACTAGAGTCTTGGCCCTAATTTTCTTGTGCAACTGAAACATTCCCCCGTCCAAACGGTGTACAAAAGGAAAGTAGGCAAGCTATCCCGATGGCCCACTCAGTCTTTTTCACCAAGCTGGGCTGCACCGAAGCCCAGGATCACGTTTGGGATCCGCAGTCTCCCCAACCCTAACCCTAACTTGAGTTTTTACACAAATTTTCTTGTGCAACTGAAACGATACCGCGTCCTCACAGTGCACAGAAAACCAGTAGGAAAGCTATCCCGATGGCCCACTCAGTCTGTTTCACCAAGCTAGGCTACACCGAAGCCCAGGATCCCGCCTGGGAAGCCCAGCCTCCATAACCCTAACCCTAATTTGGGTCTTAATGCTAAGGTACTTCTGCAACGGGAACATCCCCCCATGGACACGATGTACTAAAACGGAGTAGGGAAGCCATCCTGGTGGCCCACTCAAGTCTGTTTCACCAAGCTAGGCTTCACAGAGGGTCTGGTTCCCTCCAGGGAAGCCTAGCCTCCCCAACCTTAACCCTAACTAGAGTCTTGGCCCTAATTTTCTTGTGCAACTGAAAAATTCCCCCGTCCAAACGGTGTACAAAAGGAAAGTAGGCAAGCTATCCCGATGGCCCACTCAGTCTTTTTCACCAAGCTGGGCTGCACCGAAGCCCAGGATTACGCTTGGGATCCGCAGTCTCCCCAACCCTAACCCTAACTTGAGTTTTTACACAAATTTTCTTGTGCAACTGAAATGATACCCTTTCCTTACAGTGCACAGAAAGCCAGAAGGAAAGCTATCCCGATGGCCCACTCAGTCTGTTTCACCAAGCTAGGCTACACCGAAGGCCAGGATCCCGCCTGGGAAGCCCAGTCTCCCCAACCCTAACCCTAACTTGAGTCTTAACCCTAATTTTCTTGTGTAAGTGAAACATCCTCCCGTCCTTACGGTTTAGAAAAAGGCAGTAGGCAAGCCATCCTGATTGCCAACTCAATCTGTTCCACCAAGCTAGCCTTCACAGAGGCCCTGGTTCCTGCCTGGGAAGCCCGGTCTCACCAACCCTAACCCTAACTTGAGTCTTCTTAACCCTAATTTTCTTGTGCAAGTGAAACATCCCCCCGTCCATACGGTTTAGAAAAATTCAGTAGGCAAGCGAACCCGATTGCCAACTCAATCTGTTCCACCAAGCTAGCCTTCACAGAGGCCCTGGTTCCTGCCTGGGAAGCACAGTCTCCCCAACCCAGCCCTCACTTGGGTATTAATCCTAATTTTCCTGTGCAACTGAAACATCCCCTCGTCCATACAGCGTACAAAAAGACAGTAGGCATGCAATCCTGATGGCCCACTCAATCTGTTTCACCAGGCTCGGCTTCATCGAGGCCGTAGTATCTGCCTGGGAAGCCCTGCCTCCATAACCCTAACCCTAATTTGGGTTTTAATGCTAATGTTCTTCTGCAATGGAAACATCCCCCCATGGATACGGTGTATTAAAACGGAGTAGGGAAGCCATCCTGGTGGCCCACTCAAGTCTGTTTCACCAAGCTAGGCTTCACAGAGTGTCTGGTTCCCTCCAGGAAAGCCTAGCCTCCCCAACCTTACCCCTAACTAGAGTCTTGGCCCTAATTTTCTTGTGCAACTGAAACATTCCCCCGTCCAAACGGTGTACAAAAAGAAAGTAGGCAAGCTATCCCGATGGCCCACTCAGTCTGTTTCACCAAGCTAGGCTGCACCGAAGCCCAGGATCACGCTTGGGATCCGCAGTCTCCCCAACCCTAACCCTAACTTGAGTTTTTACACAAATTTTCTTGTGCAACTGAAACGATACCGCGTCTTCACAGTGCACAGAAAGCCAGTAGGAAAGCTATCCCGATGGCCCACTCAGTCTGTTTCACCAAGCTAGGCTACACCGAAGCCCAGGATCCCGCCTGGGAAGCCCAGCCTCCCCAACCCAGCCCTCATTTGGGTATTAATCCTAATTTTCCTGTGCAACTGAAACATCCCCTCGTCCATACAGCGTACAAAAAGACAGTAGGCAAGCAATCCTGATGGCCCACTCAGTCTGTTTCACCAGGCTCGGCTTCATCGAGGCCGTAGTTCCTGCCTGGGTAGCCCAGTCTCCCCAACCCTAACCCTAACTTGAGTCTTAACCCTAATTTTCTTGTGTAAGTGAAACATCCTCCCGTCCCTACGGTTTAGAAATAGGCATTAGGCAAGCCATCCCGATTGCCAACTCAATCTGTTCCACCAAGCTAGCCTTCACAGAGGGCCTGGTTCCTGCCTGGGAAGCCCGGTCTCACCAACCCTAACCCTAACTTGAGTCTTCTTAACCCTAATTTTCTAGTGCAAGTGAAACATCCCCCCGTCCATACGGTTTAGAAAAAGTCAGTAGGCAAGCGAACCCGATTGCCAACTCAATGTGTTCCACCAAACTAGCCTTCACAGAGGCCCTGGTTCCTGCCTGGGAAGCACAGTCTCCCCAACCCAGCCCTCACTTTGGTATTAATCCTAATTTTCCTGTGCAACTGAAACATCCCCTCGTCCATACAGCGTACAAAAAGACAGTAGGCAAGCAATCCTGATGGCCCACTCAGTCTGTTTCACCAGGCTCGGCTTCATCGAGGCCGTAGTTCCTGCCTGGGCAGCCCTGCCTCCATAACCCTAACCCTAATTTGGGTTTTAATTCTAATGTTCTTCTGCAATGGAAACATCCCCCCATTGATACGGTGTATTAAAACGGAGTAGGGAAGCCATCCTGGTGGCCCACTCAAGTCTGTTTCACCAAGCTAGGCTTCACAGAGGGTCTGGTTCCCTCCAGGAAGGCCTGGCCTCCCCAACCTTACCCCTAACTAGAGTCTTGGCCCTAATTTTCTTGTGCAACTGAAACATTCCCCCGTCCAAACG
Organism: Heloderma suspectum; assembly: GCF_057233095.1. Classification (NCBI taxonomy): domain Eukaryota; kingdom Metazoa; phylum Chordata; class Lepidosauria; order Squamata; family Helodermatidae; genus Heloderma; species Heloderma suspectum. The sequence continues at coordinate 145,934,633 of NC_139459.1, forward strand.
GTGTACAAAAGGAAAGTAGGCAAGCTATCCCGATGGCCCACTCAGTCTTTTTCACCAAGCTGGGCTGCACCGAAGCCCAGGATCACGTTTGGGATCCGCAGTCTCCCCAACCCTAACCCAAACTTGAGTTTTTACACAAATTTTCTTGTGCAACTGAAACGATACCGCGTCCTCACAGTGCACAGAAAGCCAGTAGGAAAGCTATCCCGATGGCCCACTCAGTCTGTTTCACCAAGCTAGGCTACACCGAAGCCCAGGATCCCGCCTGGGAAGCCCAGCCTCCATAACCCTAACCCTAATTTGGGTCTTAATGCTAAGGTACTTCTGCAACGGGAACATCCCCCCATGGACACGATGTACTAAAACGGAGTAGGGAAGCCATCCTGGTGGCCCACTCAAGTCTGTTTCACCAAGCTAGGCTTCACAGAGGGTCTGGTTCCCTCCAGGGAAGCCTAGCCTCCCCAACCTTAACCCTAACTAGAGTCTTGGCCCTAATTTTCTTGTGCAACTGAAAAATTCCCCCGTCCAAACGGTGTACAAAAGGAAAGTAGGCAAGCTATCCCGATGGCCCACTCAGTCTTTTTCACCAAGCTGGGCTGCACCGAAGCCCAGGATTACGCTTGGGATCCGCAGTCTCCCCAACCCTAACCCTAACTTGAGTTTTTACACAAATTTTCTTGTGCAACTGAAATGATACCCTTTCCTTACAGTGCACAGAAAGCCAGAAGGAAAGCTATCCCGATGGCCCACTCAGTCTGTTTCACCAAGCTAGGCTACACCGAAGGCCAGGATCCCGCCTGGGAAGCCCAGTCTCCCCAACCCTAACCCTAACTTGAGTCTTAACCCTAATTTTCTTGTGTAAGTGAAACATCCTCCCGTCCTTACGGTTTAGAAAAAGGCAGTAGGCAAGCCATCCTGATTGCCAACTCAATCTGTTCCACCAAGCTAGCCTTCACAGAGGCCCTGGTTCCTGCCTGGGAAGCCCGGTCTCACCAACCCTAACCCTAACTTGAGTCTTCTTAACCCTAATTTTCTTGTGCAAGTGAAACATCCCCCCGTCCATACGGTTTAGAAAAATTCAGTAGGCAAGCGAACCCGATTGCCAACTCAATCTGTTCCACCAAGCTAGCCTTCACAGAGGCCCTGGTTCCTGCCTGGGAAGCACAGTCTCCCCAACCCAGCCCTCACTTGGGTATTAATCCTAATTTTCCTGTGCAACTGAAACATCCCCTCGTCCATACAGCGTACAAAAAGACAGTAGGCATGCAATCCTGATGGCCCACTCAATCTGTTTCACCAGGCTCGGCTTCATCGAGGCCGTAGTATCTGCCTGGGAAGCCCTGCCTCCATAACCCTAACCCTAATTTGGGTTTTAATGCTAATGTTCTTCTGCAATGGAAACATCCCCCCATGGATACGGTGTATTAAAACGGAGTAGGGAAGCCATCCTGGTGGCCCACTCAAGTCTGTTTCACCAAGCTAGGCTTCACAGAGGGTCTGGTTCCCTCCAGGAAAGCCTAGCCTCCCCAACCTTACCCCTAACTAGAGTCTTGGCCCTAATTTTCTTGTGCAACTGAAACATTCCCCCGTCCAAACGGTGTACAAAAAGAAAGTAGGCAAGCTATCCCGATGGCCCACTCAGTCTGTTTCACCAAGCTAGGCTGCACCGAAGCCCAGGATCACGCTTGGGATCCGCAGTCTCCCCAACCCTAACCCTAACTTGAGTTTTTACACAAATTTTCTTGTGCAACTGAAACGATACCGCGTCTTCACAGTGCACAGAAAGCCAGTAGGAAAGCTATCCCGATGGCCCACTCAGTCTGTTTCACCAAGCTAGGCTACACCGAAGCCCAGGATCCCGCCTGGGAAGCCCAGCCTCCCCAACCCAGCCCTCATTTGGGTATTAATCCTAATTTTCCTGTGCAACTGAAACATCCCCTCGTCCATACAGCGTACAAAAAGACAGTAGGCAAGCAATCCTGATGGCCCACTCAGTCTGTTTCACCAGGCTCGGCTTCATCGAGGCCGTAGTTCCTGCCTGGGTAGCCCAGTCTCCCCAACCCTAACCCTAACTTGAGTCTTAACCCTAATTTTCTTGTGTAAGTGAAACATCCTCCCGTCCCTACGGTTTAGAAATAGGCATTAGGCAAGCCATCCCGATTGCCAACTCAATCTGTTCCACCAAGCTAGCCTTCACAGAGGGCCTGGTTCCTGCCTGGGAAGCCCGGTCTCACCAACCCTAACCCTAACTTGAGTCTTCTTAACCCTAATTTTCTAGTGCAAGTGAAACATCCCCCCGTCCATACGGTTTAGAAAAAGTCAGTAGGCAAGCGAACCCGATTGCCAACTCAATGTGTTCCACCAAACTAGCCTTCACAGAGGCCCTGGTTCCTGCCTGGGAAGCACAGTCTCCCCAACCCAGCCCTCACTTTGGTATTAATCCTAATTTTCCTGTGCAACTGAAACATCCCCTCGTCCATACAGCGTACAAAAAGACAGTAGGCAAGCAATCCTGATGGCCCACTCAGTCTGTTTCACCAGGCTCGGCTTCATCGAGGCCGTAGTTCCTGCCTGGGCAGCCCTGCCTCCATAACCCTAACCCTAATTTGGGTTTTAATTCTAATGTTCTTCTGCAATGGAAACATCCCCCCATTGATACGGTGTATTAAAACGGAGTAGGGAAGCCATCCTGGTGGCCCACTCAAGTCTGTTTCACCAAGCTAGGCTTCACAGAGGGTCTGGTTCCCTCCAGGAAGGCCTGGCCTCCCCAACCTTACCCCTAACTAGAGTCTTGGCCCTAATTTTCTTGTGCAACTGAAACATTCCCCCGTCCAAACGGTGTACAAAAGGAAAGTAGGCAAGCTATCCCGATGGCCCACTCAGTCTTTTTCACCAAGCTGGGCTGCACCGAAGCCCAGGATCACGTTTGGGATCCGCAGTCTCCCCAACCCTAACCCAAACTTGAGTTTTTACACAAATTTTCTTGTGCAACTGAAACGATACCGCGTCCTCACAGTGCACAGAAAGCCAGTAGGAAAGCTATCCCGATGGCCCACTCAGTCTGTTTCACCAAGCTAGGCTACACCGAAGCCCAGGATCCCGCCTGGGAAGCCCAGCCTCCATAACCCTAACCCTAACTTGAGTCTTAACCCTAATTTTCTTGTGCAAGTGAAACATCCCCCCGTCCATACGGTTTAGAAAAAGTCAGTAGGCAAGCCATCCCGATTGCCAACTCAATCTGTTCCACCAAGCTAGCCTTCACAGAGGCCCTGCTTCCTGCCTGGGAAGCCCGGTCTCACCAACCCTAACCCTAACTTGAGTCTTTTTAACCCTAATTTTCTTGTGCAAGTGAAACCTCCCCCCGTCCATACGGTTTAGAAAAAGTCAGTAGGCAAGCCATCCCGATTGCCAACTCAATCTGTTCCAACAAGCTAGCCTTCACAGAGGCCCTGGTTCCTGCCTGGGAAGCACAGTCTCCACAACCCAGCCCTCACTTGGGTATTAATCCTAATTTTCCTGTGCAACTGAAACATCCCCTCGTCCATACAGCGTACAAAAAGACAGTAGGCAAGCAATCCTGATAGCCCACTCAGTCTGTTTCACCAGGCTCGGCTTCATCGAGGCCGTAGTTCCTGCCTGGGAAGCCCAGCCTCCATAACCCTAACCCTAATTTGGGTGTTAATGCTAATGTTCTTCTGCAATGGAAACATCCCCCCATGGATAAGGTGTACTAAAACTGAGTAGGGATGCCATCCTGGTGGCCCACTCAAGTCTGTTTCACCAAGCTAGGCTTCACAGAGGGTCTGGTTCCCTCAAGGGAAGCCTAGCCTCCCCAACCTTTCCCCTAACTAGAGTCTTGGCCCTTAATTTTCTTGTGCAACTGAAACATTCCCCCGTCCAAACGGTGTACAAAAAGAAAGTAGGCAAGCTATCCCGATGGCCCACTCAGTCTGTTTCACCAAGCTAGGCTGCACCGAAGCCCAGGATCACGCTTGGGATCCGCAGTCTCCCCAACCCTAACCCTAACTTGAGTTTTAACACAAATTTTCTTGTGCAACTGAAACTATACCCCGTCCTTACAGTGCACAGAAAGACAGTAGGAAAGCTATCCCGATGGCCCACTCAGTCTGTTTTACCAAGCTAGGCTACACCGACGCCCAGGATCCCGCCTGGGAAGCCCAGTCTCCCCAACCCTAACCCTAACTTGAGTCTTAACCCTAATTTTCTTGTGCAAGTGAAACATCCTCCCGTCCTTACGGTTTAGAAAAAGTCAGTAGGCAAGCCATCACGATTGCCAACTCAATCTGTTCCACCAAGCTAGCCTTCACAGAGGCCCTGGTTGCTGCCTGGGAAGCCCGGACTCACCAACCCTAACCCTAACTTGAGTCTTCTTAACCCTAATTTTCTTGTGCAAGTGAAACATTCCCCCTTCCATACGGTTTAGAAAAAGTCAGTAGGCAAGCCATCCCGATTGCCAACTCAATCTGTTCCACCAAACTAGCCTTCACAGAGGCCCTGGTTGCTGCCTGGGAAGCACAGTCTCCCCAACCCAGCCCTAACTTGGGTATTAATCCTAATTTTCCTGTGCAACTGAAACATCCCCTCGTCCATACAGCGTACAAAAAGACAGTAGGCAAGCTATCCCGATGGCCCACTCAGTCTCTTTCACCAAGCTAGGCTACACCGACGCCCAGGATCCCGCCTGGGAAGCCCAGTCTCCCCAACCCTGACCCTAACTTGAGTCTTAACCCTAATTTTCTCGTACGAGTGAAACATCCTCCCGTCCTTACGGTTTAGAAAAAGTCAGTAGGCAAGCCGTCCCGATTGCCAACTCAATCTGTTTCACCAAGCTAGCCTTCACAGAGGCCCTGGTTCCTGACTGGGAAGCCTGGTCTCACCAACCCTATCCCTAACTTGAGGCTTCTTAACCCTAATTTTCTTGTGCAAGTGAAACATCCCCCCGTCCATACGGTTTAGAAAAGGTCAGTAGGCAAGCGAACCCGATTGCCAACTCAATCTGTTCCAACAAGCTAGCCTTCACAGACGCCCTGGTTGCTGCCTGGGAAGCACAGTCTCCCCAACCCAGCCCTCACTTGGGTATTAATCCTAATTTTCCTGTGCAACTGAAACATCCCCTCGTCCATACAGCATACAAAAAGACAGTAGGCAAGCAATCCTGATGGCCCACTCAGTCTGTTTCACCAGGCTCGGCTTCATCGAGGCCGTAGTTCCTGCCTGGGAATCCTAGCCTCCATAACCATAACCGTAATTTGGGTGTTAATGCTAATGTTCTTCTGCAATGGAAACATCCCCCCATGGACACGATGTACTAAAACGGAGTAGGGAAGCCATCCTGGTGGCCCACTCCAGTCTGTTTCACCAAGCTAGGCTTCACAGAGGGTCTGGTTCCTTCCAGGGAAGCCTAGCCTCCCCAACCTTAACCCTAACTAGAGTCTTGGCCCTAATTTTCTTGTGCAACTGAAACATTCCCCCGTCCAAACGGTGTACAAAAAGAAAGTAGGCAAGCTATCCCGATGGCCCACTCAGTCTTTATCACCAAGCTAGGCTGCACCGACGCCCAGGAACATGCTTGGGATCCACAGTCTCCCCAACCCTAACCCTAACTTGAGTTTTAACACAAATTTTCTTGTGCAACTGAAACGATACCCCGTCCTTACAGTGCACAGAAAGCCAGTAGGAAAGCTATCCCGATGGCCCACTCAGTCTGTTTCACCAAGCTAGGCTACACCGAAGCCCAGGATCCCGCCTGGGAAGCCCAGTCTCCCCAACCCTAACCCTAACTTGCGTCTTAACCCTAATTTTCTTGTCCAAGTGAAACATCCCTCCGTCCATACGGTTTAGAAAAAGTTAGTAGGCAAGCCATCCCGATTGCCAACTCAATCTGTTCCACCAAGCTAGCCTTCACAGAGGCCCTGGTTGCTGCCTGGGAAGCACAGTCTCCCCAACCCAGCACTAACTAGGGTATTAATCCTTATTTTCCTGTGCAACTGAAACATCCCCTCGTCCATACAGCGTACAAAAAGACAGTAGGCAAGCAATCCTGATGGCCCACTCAGTCTGTTTCACCAGGCTCGGCTTCATCGAGGCCGTAGTTCTTGCCTGGGAAGCCCAGCCTCCATAACCCTAACCCTAATTTGGGTCTTAGTGCTAATGTTCTTCTGCAATGGAAACATCCCCCCATGGATACGGTGTACTAAAACGGAGTAGGGAAGCCATCCTGGTGGCCCACTCAAGTCTGTTTCACCATGCTAGGCTTCACAGAGGGTCTGGTTCCCTCCAGGGAAGCCTAGCCTCCCCAACCTTACCCCTAACTAGAGTCTTGGCCCTAATTTTCTTGTGCAACTGAAACATTCCCCCGTCCAAACGGTGAACAAAAAGAAAGTAGGCAAGCTATCCCGATGCCCCACTCAGTCTGTTTCACCAAGCTAGGCTGCACCGAAGCCCAGGATCACGCTTGGGATCCGCAGTCTCCCCAACCCTAACCCTAACTTGAGTTTTAACACAAATTTTCTTGTGCAAGTGAAACATCCCCCCGTCCATACTGTTTAGAAAAAGTCAGTAGGCAAGCCATCCCGATTGCCAACTCAATGTGTTCCACCAAGCTAGCCTTCACAGAGGCCCTGGTTGCTACCTGGGAAGCACAGTCTCCCCAACCCAGCCCTAACTTGAGTCTTCTTAACCCTAATTTCCTTGTGCAAGTGAAACATCCCCCCATCCATACGGTTTAGAAAAAGTGAGTAGGCAAGCCATCCCGATTGCCAACTCAATCTGTTCCAACAAGCTAGCCTTCACAGAGGCCCTGGTTCCTGCCTGGGAAGCACAGTCTCCACAACCCAGCCCTCACTTGGGTATTAATCCTAATTTTCCTGTGCAACTGAAACATCCCCTCGTCCATACAGCGTACAAAAAGACAGTAGGCAAGCAATCCTGATAGCCCACTCAGTCTGTTTCACCAGGCTCGGCTTCATCGAGGCCGTAGTTCCTGCCTGGGAAGCCCAGCCTCCATAACCCTAACCCTAATTTGGGTGTTAATGCTAATGTTCTTCTGCAATGGAAACATCCCCCCATGGATAAGGTGTACTAAAATTGAGTAGGGATGCCATCCTGGTGGCCCACTCCAGTCTGTTTCACCAAGCTAGGCTTCACAGAGGGTCTGGTTCCCTCCAGGGAAGCCTAGCCTCCCCAACCTTACCCCTAACTAGAGTCTTGGCCCTAATTTTCTTGTGCAACTGAAACATACCCCGAACAAACGGTGTACAAAAAGAAAGTAGGCAAGCTATCCCGATGGCCCACTCAGTCTGTTTCACCAAGCTAGGCTACACCGAAGCCCAGGATCCCGCCTGGGAAGCCCAGTCTCCCCAACCCTAACCCTAACTTGAGTCTTAACCCTAATTTTCTTGTGCAAGTGAAACATCCCTCCGTCCATCCGGTTTAGAAAAAGTAAGTAGGCAAGCCATCCCGATTGCCAACTCAATCTGTTCCAACAAGCTAGCCTTCACAGAGGCCCTGGTTGCTGCCTGGGAAGCACAGTCTCCCCAACCCAGCCCTCACTTGGGTATTAATCCTAATTTTCCTGTGCAACTGAAACATCCCCTCGTCCATACAGCGTACAAAAAGACAGTAGGCAAGCAATCCTGATGGCCCACTCAGTCTGTTTCACCAGGCTCGGCTTCATCGAGTCCGTAGTTCCTGCCTGGGAAGCCCAGCCTCCATAACCCTAACCCTAATTTGGGTCTTAATGCTAATATTCTTCTGCAATGGAAACATCCCCCCATGGATACGGTGTACTAAAACGGAGTAGGGAAGCCATCCTGTTGGGCCACTCAAGTCTATTTCACCAAGCTAGGCTTCACAGAGGGTCTGGTTCCCTCCAGGGAAGCCTAGCCTCCCCAACCTTACCCCTAACTAGAGTCTTGGCCCTAATTTTCTTGTGCAACTGAAACATTCCCCCGTCCAAACGGTGCACAAAAAGAAAGTAGGCAAGCTATCCCGATGGCCCACTCAGTCTGTTTCACCAAGCTAGGCTGCACCGAAGCCCAGGATCACGCTTGGGATCCGCAGTCTCCCCAACCCTAACCCTAACTTGAGTTTTAACACAAATTTTCTTGTGCAACTGAAACGATACCCCGTCCTTACAGTGCACAGAAAGCCAGTAGGAAAGCTATCCCGATGGCCCACTCAGTCTGTTTCACCAAGCTAGGCTGCACCGAAGCCCAGGATCCCGCCTGGGAAGCCCAGTCTCCCCAACCCTAACCCTAACTTGAGTCTTAACCCTAATTTTCTTGTGCAAGTGAAACATCCCCCCGTCCATACGGTTTAGAAAAAGTCAGTAGGCAAGCCATCCCGACTGCCAACTCAATCTGTTCCACCAAGCTAGCCTTCACAGAGGCCCTGGTTGCTGCCTGGGAAGCACAGTCTCCCCAACCCAGCCCTAACTTGGGTATTAATCCTAATTTTCCTGTGCAACTGAAACATCCCCTCGTCCATACAGCGTACAAAAAGACAGTAGGCAAGCAATCCTGATGGCCCACTCAGTCTGTTTCACCAGGCTCGGCTTCATCGAGGCCGTAGTTCCTGCCTGGGAAGCCCAGCCTCCATAACCCTAACCCTAATTTGGGTCTTAATGCTAATGTTCTTCTGCAATGGAAACATCCCCCCATGGATACGGTGTACTAAAACGGAGTAGGGAAGCCATCCTGGTGGCCCATTCCAGTCTGTTTCACCAAGCTAGGCTTCACAGAGGGTCTGGTTCCCTCCAGGGAAGCCTAGCCTCCCCAACCTTACCCCTAACTAGAGTCTTGGCCCTAATTTTCTTGTGCAACTGAAACATTCCCCTGTCCAAACGGTGTACAAAAAGAAAGTAGGCAAGCTATCCCGATGGCCCACTCAGTCTTTTTCACCAAGCTAGGCTGCACCGAAGCCCAGGATCACGCTTCGGATCCGCAGTCTCCCCAACACTAACCCTAACTTGAATTTTTACACAAATTTTCTTGTGCAACTGAAACGATACCCCGTCCTTACAGTGCACAGAAAGACAGTAGGAAAGCTATCCCGATGGCCCACTCAGTCTGTTTCACCAAGCTAGGCTACACCGAAGCCCAGGATCCCGCCTGGGAAGCCCAGTCTCCCCAACCCTAACCCTAACTTGAGTCTTAACCCTAATTTTCTTGTGCAAGTGAAACATCCCTCCGTCCATACGGTTTAGAAAAAGTCAGTAGGCAAGCCATCCCGATTGCCAACTCAATCTGTTCCAACAAGCTAGCCTTCACAGAGGCCCTGGATGCTGCCTGGGAAGCACAGTCTCCCCAACCCAGCCCTCACTTGGGTATTAATCCTAATTTTCCTGTGCAACTGAAACATCCCCTCGTCCATACAGCGTACAAAAAGACAGTAGGCAAGCAATCCTGATGGCCCACTCAGTCTGTTTCACCAGGCTCGGCTTCATCGAGTCCGTAGTTCCTGCCTGGGAAGCCCAGCCTCCATAACCCTAACCCTAATTTGGGTCTTAATGCTAATATTCTTCTGCAATGGAAACATCCCCCCATGGATACGGTGTACTAAAACGGAGTAGGGAAGCCATCCTGTTGGGCCACTCAAGTCTATTTCACCAAGCTAGGCTTCACAGAGGGTCTGGTTCCCTCCAGGGAAGCCTAGCCTCCCCAACCTTACCCCTAACTAGAGTCTTGGCCCTAATTTTCTTGTGCAACTGAAACATTCCCCCGTCCAAACGGTGTACAAAAAGAAAGTAGGCAAGCTATCCTGATGGCCCACTCAGTCTGTTTCACCAAGCTAGGCTGCACCGAAGCCCAGGATCACGCTTGGGATCCGCAGTCTCCCCAACCCTAACCCTAACTTGAGTTTTAACACAAATTTTCTTGTGCAACTGAAACGATACCCCGTCCTTACAGTGCACAGAAAGCCAGTAGGCAAGCTATCCCGATGGCCCACTCAGTCTGTTTCACCAAGCTAGGCTACACCGACACCCAGGATCCCACCTGGGAAGCCCAGTCTCCCCAACCCTAACCCTAACTTGAGTCTTAACCCTAATTTTCTTGTGCAAATGAAACATCCCCCCGTCCATACGGTTTAGAAAAAGTCAGTAGGCAAGCCATCCCGATTGCCAACTCAATGTGTTCCACCAAGCTAGCCTTCACAGAGGCCCTGGTTGCTACCTGGGAAGCACAGTCTCCCCAACCCAGCCCTAACTTGAGTCTTCTTAACCCTAATTTTCTTGTGCAAGTGAAACATCCCCCCGTCCATATGGTTTAGAAAAAGTCAGTAGGCAAGCGAACCCGATTGCCAACTCAATCTGTTCCAACAAGCTAGCCTTCACAGAGGCCCTGGTTCCTGCCTGGGAAGCACAGTCTCCACAACCCAGCCCTCACTTGGGTATTAATCCTAATTTTCCTGTGCAACTGAAACATCCCCTCGTCCATACAGCGTACAAAAAGACAGTAGGCAAGCAATCCTGATGGCCCACTCAGTCTGTTTCACCAGGCTCGGCTTCATCGAGTCCGTAGTTCCTGCCTGGGAAGCCCAGCCTCCATAACCCTAACGCTAATTTGGGTGTTAATGCTAATGTTCTTCTGCAATGGAAACATCCCCCCATGGATACGGTGTACTAAAACGGAGTAGGGAAGCCATCCTGGTGGCCCACTCAAGTCTGTTTCACCAAGCTAGGCTTCACAGAAGGTCTGGTTCCCTCCAGGGAAGCCTAGACTCCCCAACCTTACCCCTAACTAGATTCTTGGCCCTAATTTTCTTGTCAACTGAAACATTCCCCCGTCCAAACGGTGTACAAAAAGAAAGTAGGCAAGCTATCCCGATGGCCCACTCAGTCTGTTTCACCAAGCTAGGCTGCACCGAAGCCCAGGATCACGCTTGGGATCCGCAGTCTCCCCAACCCTAACCCTAACTTGAGTTTTAACACAAATTTTCTTGTGCAACTGAAACGATACCCCGTCCTTACAGTGCACAGAAAGCCAGTAGGCAAGCTATCCCGATGGCCCACTCAGTCTGTTTCACCAAGCTAGGCTACACCGACGCCCAGGATCCCACCTGGGAAGCCCAGTCTCCCCAACCCTAACCCTAACTTGAGTCTTAACCCTAATTTTCTTGTGCAAGTGAAACATCCCCCCGTCCATACGGTTTAGAAAAAGTCAGTAGGCAAGCGAACCCGATTGCCAACTCAATCTGTTCCAACAAGCTAGCCTTCACAGAGGCCCTGGTTCCTGCCAGGGAAGCACAGTCTCCCCAACCCAGCCCTAACTTGAGTCTTCTTAACCCTAATTTTCTTGTGCAAGTGAAACATCCCCCCGTCCGTACGGTTTAGAAAAAGTCAGTAGGCAAGCGAACCCGATTGCCAACTCAATCTGTTCCAACAAGCTAGCCTTCACAGAGGCCCTGGTTCCTGCCTGGGAAGCACAGTCTCCACAACCCAGCCCTCACTTGGGTATTAATCCTAATTTTCCTGTGCAACTGAAACATCCCCTCGTCCATACAGCGTACAAAAAGACAGTAGGCAAGCAATCCTGATGGCCCACTCAGTCTGTTTCACCAGGCTCGGCTTCATCGAGTCCGTAGTTCCTGCCTGGGAAGCCCAGCCTCCATAACCCTAACCCTAATTTGGGTCTTAATGCTAATATTCTTCTGCAATGGAAACATCCCCCCATGGATACGGTGTACTAAAACGGAGTAGGGAAGCCATCCTGTTGGGCCACTCAAGTCTATTTCACCAAGCTAGGCTTCACAGAGGGTCTGGTTCCCTCCAGGGAAGCCTAGCCTCCCCAACCTTACCCCTAACTAGAGTCTTGGCCCTAATTTTCTTGTGCAACTGAAACATTCCCCCGTCCAAACGGTGTACAAAAAGAAAGTAGGCAAGCTATCCCGATGGCCCACTCAGTCTGTTTCACCAAGCTAGGCTGCACCGAAGCCCAGGATCACGCTTGGGATCCGCAGTCTCCCCAACCCTAACCCTAACTTGAGTTTTAACACAAATTTTCTTGTGCAACTGAAACGATACCCCGTCCTTACCGTGCACAGAAAGCCAGTAGGCAAGCTATCCCGATGGCCCACTCAGTCTGTTTCACCAAGCTAGGCTACACCGACGCCCAGGATCCCACCTGGGAAGCCCAGTCTCCCCAACCCTAACCCTAACTTTAGTCTTAACCCTAATTTTCTTGTGCAAATGAAACATCCCCCCGTCCATACGGTTTAGAAAAAGTCAGTAGGCAAGCCATCCCGATTGCCAACTCAATGTGTTCCACCAAGCTAGCCTTCACAGAGGCCCTGGTTGCTACCTGGGAAGCACAGTCTCCCCAACCCAGCCCTAACTTGAGTCTTCTTAACCCTAATTTTCTTGTGCAAGTGAAACATCCCCCCGTCCATACGGTTTAGAAAAAGTCAGTAGGCAAGCGAACCCGATTGCCAACTCAATCTGTTCCAACAAGCTAGCCTTCACAGAGGCCCTGGTTCCTGCCTGGGAAGCACAGTCTCCACAACCCAGCCCTCACTTGGGTATTAATCCTAATTTTCCTGTGCAACTGAAACATCCCCTCGTCCATACAGCGTACAAAAAGACAGTAGGCAAGCAATCCTGATGGCCCACTCAGTCTGTTTCACCAGGCTCGGCTTCATCGAGTCCGTAGTTCCTGCCTGGGAAGCCCAGCCTCCATAACCCTAACGCTAATTTGGGTGTTAATGCTAATGTTCTTCTGCAATGGAAACATCCCCCCATGGATACGGTGTACTAAAACGGAGTAGGGAAGCCATCCTGGTGGCCCACTCAAGTCTGTTTCACCAAGCTAGGCTTCACAGAAGGTCTGGTTCCCTCCAGGGAAGCCTAGACTCCCCAACCTTACCCCTAACTAGAGTCTTGGCCCTAATTTTCTTGTGCAACTGAAACATTCCCCCGTCCAAACGGTGTACAAAAAGAAAGTAGGCAAGCTATCCCGATGGCCCACTCAGTCTGTTTCACCAAGCTAGGCTGCACCGAAGCCCAGGATCACGCTTGGGATCCGCAGTCTCCCCAACCCTAACCGTAACTTGAGTTTTAACACAAATTTTCTTGTGCAACTGAAACGATACCCCGTCCTTACAGTGCACAGAAAGCCAGTAGGCAAGCTATCCCGATGGCCCACTCAGTCTGTTTCACCAAGCTAGGCTACACCGACGCCCAGGATCCCACCTGGGAAGCCCAGTCTCCCCAACCCTAACCCTAACTTGAGTCTTAACCCTAATTTTCTTGTGCAAGTGAAACATCCCCCCGTCCATACGGTTTAGAAAAAGTCAGTAGGCAAGCGAACCCGATTGCCAACTCAATCTGTTCCAACAAGCTAGCCTTCACAGAGGCCCTGGTTCCTGCCTGGGAAGCACAGTCTCCACAACCCAGCCCTCACTTGGGTATTAATCCTAATTTTCCTGTGCAACTGAAACATCCCCTCGTCCATACAGCGTACAAAAAGACAGTAGGCAAGCAATCCGGATGGCCCACTCAGTCTGTTTCACCAGGCTCGGCTTCATCGAGGCCGTAGTTCCTGCCTGGGAAGCCCAGCCTCCATAAACCTAACCCTAATTTGGGTGTTAATGCTAATGTTCTTCTGCAATGGAAAAATCCCCCCATGGATACGGTGTACTAAAACGGAGTAGGGAAGCCATCCTGGTGGCCCACTCAAGTCTGTTTCACCAAGCTAGGCTTCACAGAAGGTCTCGTTCCCTCCAGGGAAGCCTAGACTCCCCAACCTTACCCCTAACTAGAGTCTTGGCCCTAATTTTCTTGTCAACTGAAACATTCCCCCGTCCAAACGGTGTACAAAAAGAAAGTAGGCAAGCTATCCCGATGGCCCACTCAGTCTGTTTCACCAAGCTAGGCTGCACCGAAGCCCAGGATCACGCTTGGGATCCGCAGTCTCCCCAACCCTAACCCTTACTTGAGTTTTAACACAAATTTTCTTGTGCAACTGAAACGATACCCCGTCCTTACAGTGCACAGAAAGCCAGTAGGCAAGCTATCCCGATGGCCCACTCAGTCTGTTTCACCAAGCTAGGCTACACCGACTCCCAGGATCCCACCTGGGAAGCCCAGTCTCCCCAACCCTAACCCTAACTTGAGTCTTAACCCTAATTTTCTTGTGCAAATGAAACATCCCCCCGTCCATACGGTTTAGAAAAAGTCAGTAGGCAAGCCATCCCGATTGCCAACTCAATGTGTTCCACCAAGCTAGCCTTCACAGAGGCCCTGGTTGCTACCTGGGAAGCACAGTCTCCCCAACCCAGCCCTAACTTGAGTCTTCTTAACCCTAATTTTCTTGTGCAAGTGAAACATCCCCCCGTCCATACGGTTTAGAAAAAGTCAGTAGGCAAGCGAACCCGATTGCCAACTGAATCTGTTCCAACAAGCTAGCCTTCACAGAGGCCCTGGTTCCTGCCTGGGAAGCACAGTCTCCACAACCCAGCCCTCACTTGGGTATTAATCCTAATTTTCCTGTGCAACTGAAACATCCCCTCGTCCATACAGCGTACAAAAAGACAGTAGGCAAGCAATCCTGATGGCCCACTCAGTCTGTTTCACCAGGCTCGGCTTCATCGAGTCCGTAGTTCCTGCCTGGGAAGCCCAGCCTCCATAACCCTAACGCTAATTTGGGTGTTAATGCTAATGTTCTTCTGCAATGGAAACATCCCCCCATGGATAAGGTGTACTAAAACGGAGTAGGGAAGCCATCCTGGTGGCCCACTCAAGTCTGTTTCACCAAGCTAGGCTTCACAGAAGGTCTGGTTCCCTCCAGGGAAGCCTAGACTCCCCAACCTTACCCCTAACTAGAGTCTTGGCCCTAATTTTCTTGTCAACTGAAACATTCCCCCGTCCAAACGGTGTACAAAAAGAAAGTAGGCAAGCTATCCCAATGGCCCACTCAGTCTGTTTCACCAAGCTAGGCTGCACCGAAGCCCAGGATCACGCTTGGGATCCGCAGTCTCCCCAACCCTAACCCTAACTTGAGTTTTAACACAAATTTTCTTGTGCAACTGAAACGATACCCCGTCCTTACAGTGCACAGAAAGCCAGTAGGCAAGCTATCCCGATGGCCCACTCAGTCTGTTTCACCAAGCTAGGCTACACCGACGCCCAGGATCCCACCTGGGAAGCCCAGTCTCCCCAACCCTAACCCTAACTTGAGTCTTAACCCTAATCTTCTTGTGCAAGTGAAACATCCCCCCGTCCATACGGTTTAGAAAAAGTCAGTAGGCAAGCGAACCCGATTGCCAACTCAATCTGTTCCAACAAGCTAGCCTTCACAGAGGCCCTGGTTCCTGCCTGGGAAGCACAGTCTCCACAACCCAGCCCTCACTTGGGTATTAATCCTAATTTTCCTGTGCAACTGAAACATCCCCTCGTCCATACAGTGTACAAAAAGACAGTAGGCAAGCAATCCCGATGCCCACTCAGTCTGTTTCACCAGGCTCGGCTTCATCGAGGCCGTAGTTCCTTCCTGGGAAGCCCAGCCTCCATAACCCTAACCCTAATTTGGGTGTTAATGCTAATGTTCTTCTGCAATGGAAACATCCCCCCATGGATAAGGTGTACTAAAACGGAGTAGGGAAGCCATCCTGGTGGCCCACTCAAGTCTGTTTCACCAAGCTAGGCTTCACAGAAGGTCTGGTTCCCTCCAGGGAAGCCTAGACTCCCCAACCTTACCCCTAACTAGAGTCTTGGCCCTCATTTTCTTGTCAACTGAAACATTCCCCCGTCCAAACGGTGTACAAAAAGAAAGTAGGCAAGCTATCCCGATGGCCCACTCAGTCTGTTTCACCAAGCTAGGCTGCACCGAAGCCCAGGATCACGCTTGGGATCCGCAGTCTCCCCAACCCTAACCGTAAATTGAGTTTTAACACAAACTTTCTTGTGCAACTAAAACGATACCCCGTCCTTACAGTGCACAGAAAGCCAGTAGGCAAGCTATCCCGATGGCCCACTCAGTCTGTTTCACCAAGCTAGGCTACACCGACGCCCAGGATCCCACCTGGGAAGCCCAGTCTCCCCAACCCTAACCCTAACTTGAGTCTTAACCCTAATTTTCTTGTGCAAGTGAAACATCCCTCCGTCCATACGGTTTAGAAAAAGTCAGTAGGCAAGCCATACCGATTGCCATCTCAATCTGTTCCACCAAGCTAGCCTTCACAAAGGCCCTGGTTGCTGCCTGGGAAGCACAGTCTCCCCAACCCAGCCCTAACTTGGGTATTAATCCTAATTTTCCTGTGCAACTGAAACATCCCCTCGTCCATGCACCGTACAAAAAGACAGTAGGCAAGCCATCCCGATTGCCAACTCAATGTGTTCCACCAAGCTAGCCTTCACAGAGGCCCTGGTTGCTACCTGGGAAGCACAGTCTCCCCAACCTAGCCCTAACTTGAGTCTTCTTAACCCTAATTTTCTTGTGCAAGTGAAACATCCCCCCGTCCATACGGTTTAGAAAAAGTCAGTAGGCAAGCGAACCCGATTGCCAACTCAATCTGTTCCAACAAGCTAGCCTTCACAGAGGCCCTGGTTGCTGCCTGGGAAGCACAGTCTCCCCAACCCAGCCCTAATTTGGGTATTAATCCTAATTTTCCTGTGCAACTGAAACATCCCCTCATCCATACAGCGTACAAAAAGACAGTAGGCAAGCAATCCTGATGGCCCACTCAGTCTGTTTCACCAGGCTCGGCTTCATCGAGGCCGTAGTTCCTGCCTGGGAAGCCCTGCCTCCATAACCCTAACCCTAATTTGGGTGTTAATGCTAATGTTCTTCTGCAATGGAAACATCCCCCCATGGATACGGTGTACTAAAACGAAGTAGGGAAGCCATCCTGGTGGCCCACTCCAGTCTGTTTCACCAAGCTAGGCTTCACAGAGGATCTTGTTCCCTCCAGGGAAGCCTAGCCTCCCCAACCTTACCCCTAACTAGAGTCTTGGCCCTAATTTTCTTGTGCAACTGAAACATTCCCCTGTCCAAACGGTGTACAAAAAGAAAGTAGGCAAGCTATCCCGATGGCCCACTCAGTCTTTTTCACCAAGCTAGGCTGCACCGAAGCCCAGGATCACGCTTCGGATCCGCAGTCTCCCCAACCCTAACCCTAACTTGAGTTTTTACACAAATTTTCTTGTGCAACTGAAACGATACCCCGTCCTTACAGTGCACAGAAAGCCAGTAGGAAAGCTATCCCGATGGCCCACTCAGTCTGTTTCACCAAGCTAGGCTACACCGAAGCCCAGGATCCCGCCTGGGAAGCCCAGTCTCCCCAACCCTAACCCTAACTTGAGTCTTAACCCTAATTTTCTTGTGCAAGTGAAACATCCCTCCGTCCATACGGTTTAGAAAAAGTCAGTAGGCAAGCCATCCCGATTGCCAACTCAATCTGTTCCACCAAGCTAGCCTTCACAGAGGCCCTGGTTGCTGCCTGGGAAGCACAGTCTCCCCAACCCAGCCCTCACTTGGGTATTAATCCTAATTTTCCTGTGCAACTGAAACATCCCCTTGTCCATACAGCGTACAAAAAGACAGTAGGCAAGCAATCCTGATGGCCCACTCAGTCTGTTTCACCAGGCTCGGCTTCATCGAGTCCGTAGTTCCTGCCTGGGAAGCCCAGCCTCCATAACCCTAACGCTAATTTGGGTGTTAATGCTAATGTTCTTCTGCAATGGAAACATCCCCCCATGGATAAGGTGTACTAAAACGGAGTAGGGAAGCCATCCTGGTGGCCCACTCAAGTCTGTTTCACCAAGCTAGGCTTCACAGAAGGTCTGGTTCCCTCCAGTGAAGCCTAGACTCCCCAACCTTACCCCTAACTAGAGTCTTGGCCCTAATTTTCTTGTCAACTGAAACATTCCCCCGTCCAAACGGTGTACAAAAAGAAAGTAGGCAAGCTATCCCGATGGCCCACTCAGTCTGTTTCACCAAGCTAGGCTGCACCGAAGCCCAGGATCACGCTTGGGATCCGCAGTCTCCCCAACCCTAACCGTAACTTGAGTTTTAACACAAATTTTCTTGTGCAACTGAAACGATACCCCGTCCTTACAGTGCACAGAAAGCCAGTAGGCAAGCTATCCCGATGGCCCACTCAGTCTGTTTCACCAAGCTAGGCTACACCGACGCCCAGGATCCCACCTGGGAAGCCCAGTGTCCACAACCCAGCCCTAACTTGAGTCTTCTTAACCCTAATTTTCTTGTGCAAGTGAAACATCCCCCCGTCCATACGGTTTAGAAAAAGTCAGTAGGCAAGCGAACCCGATTGCCAACTCAATCTGTTCCAACAAGCTAGCCTTCACAGAGGCCCTGGTTCCTGCCTGGGAAGCACAGTCTCCACAACCCAGCAATCACTTGGGTATTAATCCTAATTTTCCAGTGCAACTGAAACATCCCCTCGTCCATACAGCGTACAAAAAGACAGTAGGCAAGCAATCCTGATGGCCCACTCAGTCTGTTTCACCAGGTTCGGCTTCATCGAGGCCGTAGTTCCTGCCTGGGAAGCCCAGCCTCCATAACCCTAACCCTAACTTGGGTGTTAATGCTAATGTTCTTCTGCAATGGAAACATCCCCCCATGGATACGGTGTACTAAAACGGAGTAGGGAAGCCATCCTGGTGGCCCACTCAAGTCTGTTTCACCAAGCTATGCTTCACAGAAGGTCTGGTTCCCTCCAGGGAAGCCTAGACTCCCCAACCTTACCCCTAACTAGAGTCTTGGCCCTAATTTTCTTGTCAACTGAAACATTCCCCCATCCAAACGGTGTACAAAAAGAAAGTAGGCAAGCTATCCCGATGGCCCACTCAGTCTGTTTCACCAAGCTAGGCTGCACCGAAGCCCAGGATCACGCTTGGGATCCGCAGTCTCCCCAACCCTAACCATTACTTGAGTTTTAACACAAATTTTCTTGTGCAACTGAAATGATACCCCGTCCTTACAGTGCACAGAAAGCCAGTAGGAAAGCTATCCCGATGGCCCACTCAGTCTTTTTCACCAAGCTAGGCTACACCGACGCCCATGATCCCGCCTGGGAAGCCCAGTCTCCCCAACCCTAACCCTAACTTGAGTCTTAACCCTAATTTTCTTGTGCAAGTGAAACATCACTCCGTCCATACGGTTTAGAAAAAGTCAGTAGGCAAGCCATCCCGACTGCCAACTCAATCTGTTCCACCAAGCTAGCCTTCACAGAGGCCCTGGTTGCTGCCTGGGAAGCACAGTCTCCCCAACCCAGCCCTAACTTGGGTATTAATCCTAATTTTCCTGTGCAACTGAAACATCCCCTCGTCCATACAGCGTACAAAAAGACAGTAGGCAAGCAATCCTGATGGCCCACTCAGTCTGTTTCACCAGGCTCGGCTTCATCGAGGCCGTAGTTCCTGCCTGGGAAGCCCAGCCTCCATAACCCTAACCCTAATTTGGGTCTTAATGCTAATGTTCTTCTGCAATGGAAACATCCCCCCATGGACACGGTGTACTAAAACGGAGTAGGGAAGCCATCCTCGTGGCCCATTCCAGTCTGTTTCACCAAGCTAGGCTTCACAGAGGGTCTGGTTCCCTCCAGGGAAGCCTAGCCTCCCCAACCTTACCCCTAACTAGAGTCTTGGCCCTAATTTTCTTGTGCAACTGAAACATTCCCCTGTCCAAACGGTGTACAAAAAGAAAGTAGGCAAGCTATCCCGATGGCCCACTCAGTCTTTTTCACCAAGCTAGGCTGCACCGAAGCCCAGGATCACGCTTCGGATCCGCAGTCTCCCCAACCCTAACCCTAACTTGAATTTTTACACAAATTTTCTTGTGCAACTGAAACGATACCCCGTCCTTACAGTGCACAGATAGCCAGTAGGCAAGCTATCCCGATGGCCCACTCAGTCTTTTTCACCAAGCTAGGCTACACCGACGCCCATGATCCCGCCTGGGAAGCCCAGTCTCCCCAACCCTAACCCTAACTTGAGTCTTAACCCTAATTTTCTTGTGCAAGTGAAACATCCCCCCGTCCATACGGTTTAGAAAAAGTCAGTAGGCAAGCGAACCCGATTGCCAACTCAATCTGTTCCAACAAGCTAGCCTTCACAGAGGCCCTGGTTCCTGCCTGGGAAGCACAGTCTCCACAACCCAGCCCTCACTTGGGTATTAATCCTAATTTTCCTGTGCAACTGAAACATCCCCTCGTCCATACAGCGTACAAAAAGACAGTAGGCAAGCAATCCGGATGGCCCACTCAGTCTGTTTCACCAGGCTCGGCTTCATCGAGGCCGTAGTTCCTGCCTGGGAAGCCCAGCCTCCATAAACCTAACCCTAATTTGGGTGTTAATGCTAATGTTCTTCTGCAATGGAAAAATCCCCCCATGGATACGGTGTACTAAAACGGAGTAGGGAAGCCATCCTGGTGGCCCACTCAAGTCTGTTTCACCAAGCTAGTCTTCACAGAAGGTCTCGTTCCCTCCAGGGAAGCCTAGACTCCCCAACCTTACCCCTAACTAGAGTCTTGGCCCTAATTTTCTTGTCAACTGAAACATTCCCCCGTCCAAACGGTGTACAAAAAGAAAGTAGGCAAGCTATCCCGATGGCCCACTCAGTCTGTTTCACCAAGCTAGGCTGCACCGAAGCCCAGGATCACGCTTGGGATCCGCAGTCTCCCCAACCCTAACCCTTACTTGAGTTTTAACACAAATTTTCTTGTGCAACTGAAACGATACCCCGTCCTTACAGTGCACAGAAAGCCAGTAGGCAAGCTATCCCGATGGCCCACTCAGTCTGTTTCACCAAGCTAGGCTACACCGACTCCCAGGATCCCACCTGGGAAGCCCAGTCTCCCCAACCCTAACCCTAACTTGAGTCTTAACCCTAATTTTCTTGTGCAAATGAAACATCCCCCCGTCCATACGGTTTAGAAAAAGTCAGTAGGCAAGCCATCCCGATTGCCAACTCAATGTGTTCCACCAAGCTAGCCTTCACAGAGGCCCTGGTTGCTACCTGGGAAGCACAGTCTCCCCAACCCAGCCCTAACTTGAGTCTTCTTAACCCTAATTTTCTTGTGCAAGTGAAACATCCCCCCGTCCATACGGTTTAGAAAAAGTCAGTAGGCAAGCGAACCCGATTGCCAACTGAATCTGTTCCAACAAGCTAGCCTTCACAGAGGCCCTGGTTCCTGCCTGGGAAGCACAGTCTCCACAACCCAGCCCTCACTTGGGTATTAATCCTAATTTTCCTGTGCAACTGAAACATCCCCTCGTCCATACAGCGTACAAAAAGACAGTAGGCAAGCAATCCTGATGGCCCACTCAGTCTGTTTCACCAGGCTCGGCTTCATCGAGTCCGTAGTTCCTGCCTGGGAAGCCCAGCCTCCATAACCCTAACGCTAATTTGGGTGTTAATGCTAATGTTCTTCTGCAATGGAAACATCCCCCCATGGATAAGGTGTACTAAAACGGAGTAGGGAAGCCATCCTGGTGGCCCACTCAAGTCTGTTTCACCAAGCTAGGCTTCACAGAAGGTCTGGTTCCCTCCAGGGAAGCCTAGACTCCCCAACCTTACCCCTAACTAGAGTCTTGGCCCTAATTTTCTTGTCAACTGAAACATTCCCCCGTCCAAACGGTGTACAAAAAGAAAGTAGGCAAGCTATCCCGATGGCCCACTCAGTCTGTTTCACCAAGCTAGGCTGCACCGAAGCCCAGGATCACGCTTGGGATCCGCAGTCTCCCCAACCCTAACCCTAACTTGAGTTTTAACACAAATTTTCTTGTGCAACTGAAACGATACCCCGTCCTTACAGTGCACAGAAAGCCAGTAGGCAAGCTATCCCGATGGCCCACTCAGTCTGTTTCACCAAGCTAGGCTACACCGACGCCCAGGATCCCACCTGGGAAGCCCAGTCTCCCCAACCCTAACCCTAACTTGAGTCTTAACCCTAATCTTCTTGTGCAAGTGAAACATCCCCCCGTCCATACGGTTTAGAAAAAGTCAGTAGGCAAGCGAACCCGATTGCCAACTCAATCTGTTCCAACAAGCTAGCCTTCACAGAGGCCCTGGTTCCTGCCTGGGAAGCACAGTCTCCACAACCCAGCCCTCACTTGGGTATTAATCCTAATTTTCCTGTGCAACTGAAACATCCCCTCGTCCATACAGTGTACAAAAAGACAGTAGGCAAGCAATCCCGATGCCCACTCAGTCTGTTTCACCAGGCTCGGCTTCATCGAGGCCGTAGTTCCTTCCTGGGAAGCCCAGCCTCCATAACCCTAACCCTAATTTGGGTGTTAATGCTAATGTTCTTCTGCAATGGAAACATCCCCCCATGGATAAGGTGTACTAAAACGGAGTAGGGAAGCCATCCTGGTGGCCCACTCAAGTCTGTTTCACCAAGCTAGGCTTCACAGAAGGTCTGGTTCCCTCCAGGGAAGCCTAGACTCCCCAACCTTACCCCTAACTAGAGTCTTGGCCCTCATTTTCTTGTCAACTGAAACATTCCCCCGTCCAAACGGTGTACAAAAAGAAAGTAGGCAAGCTATCCCGATGGCCCACTCAGTCTGTTTCACCAAGCTAGGCTGCACCGAAGCCCAGGATCACGCTTGGGATCCGCAGTCTCCCCAACCCTAACCGTAAATTGAGTTTTAACACAAACTTTCTTGTGCAACTAAAACGATACCCCGTCCTTACAGTGCACAGAAAGCCAGTAGGCAAGCTATCCCGATGGCCCACTCAGTCTGTTTCACCAAGCTAGGCTACACCGACGCCCAGGATCCCACCTGGGAAGCCCAGTCTCCCCAACCCTAACCCTAACTTGAGTCTTAACCCTAATTTTCTTGTGCAAGTGAAACATCCCTCCGTCCATACGGTTTAGAAAAAGTCAGTAGGCAAGCCATACCGATTGCCATCTCAATCTGTTCCACCAAGCTAGCCTTCACAAAGGCCCTGGTTGCTGCCTGGGAAGCACAGTCTCCCCAACCCAGCCCTAACTTGGGTATTAATCCTAATTTTCCTGTGCAACTGAAACATCCCCTCGTCCATGCACCGTACAAAAAGACAGTAGGCAAGCCATCCCGATTGCCAACTCAATGTGTTCCACCAAGCTAGCCTTCACAGAGGCCCTGGTTGCTACCTGGGAAGCACAGTCTCCCCAACCTAGCCCTAACTTGAGTCTTCTTAACCCTAATTTTCTTGTGCAAGTGAAACATCCCCCCGTCCATACGGTTTAGAAAAAGTCAGTAGGCAAGCGAACCCGATTGCCAACTCAATCTGTTCCAACAAGCTAGCCTTCACAGAGGCCCTGGTTGCTGCCTGGGAAGCACAGTCTCCCCAACCCAGCCCTAATTTGGGTATTAATCCTAATTTTCCTGTGCAACTGAAACATCCCCTCATCCATACAGCGTACAAAAAGACAGTAGGCAAGCAATCCTGATGGCCCACTCAGTCTGTTTCACCAGGCTCGGCTTCATCGAGGCCGTAGTTCCTGCCTGGGAAGCCCTGCCTCCATAACCCTAACCCTAATTTGGGTGTTAATGCTAATGTTCTTCTGCAATGGAAACATCCCCCCATGGATACGGTGTACTAAAACGAAGTAGGGAAGCCATCCTGGTGGCCCACTCCAGTCTGTTTCACCAAGCTAGGCTTCACAGAGGATCTTGTTCCCTCCAGGGAAGCCTAGCCTCCCCAACCTTACCCCTAACTAGAGTCTTGGCCCTAATTTTCTTGTGCAACTGAAACATTCCCCTGTCCAAACGGTGTACAAAAAGAAAGTAGGCAAGCTATCCCGATGGCCCACTCAGTCTTTTTCACCAAGCTAGGCTGCACCGAAGCCCAGGATCACGCTTCGGATCCGCAGTCTCCCCAACCCTAACCCTAACTTGAGTTTTTACACAAATTTTCTTGTGCAACTGAAACGATACCCCGTCCTTACAGTGCACAGAAAGCCAGTAGGAAAGCTATCCCGATGGCCCACTCAGTCTGTTTCACCAAGCTAGGCTACACCGAAGCCCAGGATCCCGCCTGGGAAGCCCAGTCTCCCCAACCCTAACCCTAACTTGAGTCTTAACCCTAATTTTCTTGTGCAAGTGAAACATCCCTCCGTCCATACGGTTTAGAAAAAGTCAGTAGGCAAGCCATCCCGATTGCCAACTCAATCTGTTCCACCAAGCTAGCCTTCACAGAGGCCCTGGTTGCTGCCTGGGAAGCACAGTCTCCCCAACCCAGCCCTCACTTGGGTATTAATCCTAATTTTCCTGTGCAACTGAAACATCCCCTTGTCCATACAGCGTACAAAAAGACAGTAGGCAAGCAATCCTGATGGCCCACTCAGTCTGTTTCACCAGGCTCGGCTTCATCGAGTCCGTAGTTCCTGCCTGGGAAGCCCAGCCTCCATAACCCTAACGCTAATTTGGGTGTTAATGCTAATGTTCTTCTGCAATGGAAACATCCCCCCATGGATAAGGTGTACTAAAACGGAGTAGGGAAGCCATCCTGGTGGCCCACTCAAGTCTGTTTCACCAAGCTAGGCTTCACAGAAGGTCTGGTTCCCTCCAGTGAAGCCTAGACTCCCCAACCTTACCCCTAACTAGAGTCTTGGCCCTAATTTTCTTGTCAACTGAAACATTCCCCCGTCCAAACGGTGTACAAAAAGAAAGTAGGCAAGCTATCCCGATGGCCCACTCAGTCTGTTTCACCAAGCTAGGCTGCACCGAAGCCCAGGATCACGCTTGGGATCCGCAGTCTCCCCAACCCTAACCGTAACTTGAGTTTTAACACAAATTTTCTTGTGCAACTGAAACGATACCCCGTCCTTACAGTGCACAGAAAGCCAGTAGGCAAGCTATCCCGATGGCCCACTCAGTCTGTTTCACCAAGCTAGGCTACACCGACGCCCAGGATCCCACCTGGGAAGCCCAGTGTCCACAACCCAGCCCTAACTTGAGTCTTCTTAACCCTAATTTTCTTGTGCAAGTGAAACATCCCCCCGTCCATACGGTTTAGAAAAAGTCAGTAGGCAAGCGAACCCGATTGCCAACTCAATCTGTTCCAACAAGCTAGCCTTCACAGAGGCCCTGGTTCCTGCCTGGGAAGCACAGTCTCCACAACCCAGCAATCACTTGGGTATTAATCCTAATTTTCCAGTGCAACTGAAACATCCCCTCGTCCATACAGCGTACAAAAAGACAGTAGGCAAGCAATCCTGATGGCCCACTCAGTCTGTTTCACCAGGTTCGGCTTCATCGAGGCCGTAGTTCCTGCCTGGGAAGCCCAGCCTCCATAACCCTAACCCTAACTTGGGTGTTAATGCTAATGTTCTTCTGCAATGGAAACATCCCCCCATGGATACGGTGTACTAAAACGGAGTAGGGAAGCCATCCTGGTGGCCCACTCAAGTCTGTTTCACCAAGCTATGCTTCACAGAAGGTCTGGTTCCCTCCAGGGAAGCCTAGACTCCCCAACCTTACCCCTAACTAGAGTCTTGGCCCTAATTTTCTTGTCGACTGAAACATTCCCCCATCCAAACGGTGTACAAAAAGAAAGTAGGCAAGCTATCCCGATGGCCCACTCAGTCTGTTTCACCAAGCTAGGCTGCACCGAAGCCCAGGATCACGCTTGGGATCCGCAGTCTCCCCAACCCTAACCATTACTTGAGTTTTAACACAAATTTTCTTGTGCAACTGAAATGATACCCCGTCCTTACAGTGCACAGAAAGCCAGTAGGAAAGCTATCCCGATGGCCCACTCAGTCTTTTTCACCAAGCTAGGCTACACCGACGCCCATGATCCCGCCTGGGAAGCCCAGTCTCCCCAACCCTAACCCTAACTTGAGTCTTAACCCTAATTTTCTTGTGCAAGTGAAACATCACTCCGTCCATACGGTTTAGAAAAAGTCAGTAGGCAAGCCATCCCGACTGCCAACTCAATCTGTTCCACCAAGCTAGCCTTCACAGAGGCCCTGGTTGCTGCCTGGGAAGCACAGTCTCCCCAACCCAGCCCTAACTTGGGTATTAATCCTAATTTTCCTGTGCAACTGAAACATCCCCTCGTCCATACAGCGTACAAAAAGACAGTAGGCAAGCAATCCTGATGGCCCACTCAGTCTGTTTCACCAGGCTCGGCTTCATCGAGGCCGTAGTTCCTGCCTGGGAAGCCCAGCCTCCATAACCCTAACCCTAATTTGGGTCTTAATGCTAATGTTCTTCTGCAATGGAAACATCCCCCCATGGACACGGTGTACTAAAACGGAGTAGGGAAGCCATCCTCGTGGCCCATTCCAGTCTGTTTCACCAAGCTAGGCTTCACAGAGGGTCTGGTTCCCTCCAGGGAAGCCTAGCCTCCCCAACCTTACCCCTAACTAGAGTCTTGGCCCTAATTTTCTTGTGCAACTGAAACATTCCCCTGTCCAAACGGTGTACAAAAAGAAAGTAGGCAAGCTATCCCGATGGCCCACTCAGTCTTTTTCACCAAGCTAGGCTGCACCGAAGCCCAGGATCACGCTTCGGATCCGCAGTCTCCCCAACCCTAACCCTTACTTGAGTTTTAACACAAATTTTCTTGTGCAACTGAAATGATACCCCGTCCTTACAGTGCACAGAAAGCCAGTAGGAAAGCTATCCCGATGGCCCACTCAGTCTTTTTCACCAAGCTAGGCTACACCGACGCCCATGATCCCGCCTGGGAAGCCCAGTCTCCCCAACCCTAACCCTAACTTGAGTCTTAACCCTAATTTTCTTGTGCAAGTGAAACATCACTCCGTCCATACGGTTTAGAAAAAGTCAGTAGGCAAGCCATCCCGACTGCCAACTCAATCTGTTCCACCAAGCTAGCCTTCACAGAGGCCCTGGTTGCTGCCTGGGAAGCACAGTCTCCCCAACCCAGCCCTAACTTGGGTATTAATCCTAATTTTCCTGTGCAACTGAAACATCCCCTCGTCCATACAGCGTACAAAAAGACAGTAGGCAAGCAATCCTGATGGCCCACTCAGTCTGTTTCACCAGGCTCGGCTTCATCGAGGCCGTAGTTCCTGCCTGGGAAGCCCAGCCTCCATAACCCTAACCCTAATTTGGGTCTTAATGCTAATGTTCTTCTGCAATGGAAACATCCCCCCATGGATAAGGTGTACTAAAACGGAGTAGGGAAGCCATCCTGGTGGCCCACTCAAGTCTGTTTCACCAAGCTAGGCTTCACAGAAGGTCTGGTTCCCTCCAGTGAAGCCTAGACTCCCCAACCTTACCCCTAACTAGAGTCTTGGCCCTAATTTTCTTGTCAACTGAAACATTCCCCCGTCCAAACGGTGTACAAAAAGAAAGTAGGCAAGCTATCCCGATGGCCCACTCAGTCTGTTTCACCAAGCTA
Source organism: Heloderma suspectum (assembly GCF_057233095.1). Classification (NCBI taxonomy): domain Eukaryota; kingdom Metazoa; phylum Chordata; class Lepidosauria; order Squamata; family Helodermatidae; genus Heloderma; species Heloderma suspectum. The sequence goes on from NC_139459.1 coordinate 145,961,971, forward strand.
GGCTGCACCGAAGCCCAGGATCACGCTTGGGATCCGCAGTCTCCCCAACCCTAACCGTAACTTGAGTTTTAACACAAATTTTCTTGTGCAACTGAAACGATACCCCGTCCTTACAGTGCACAGAAAGCCAGTAGGCAAGCTATCCCGATGGCCCACTCAGTCTGTTTCACCAAGCTAGGCTACACCGACGCCCAGGATCCCACCTGGGAAGCCCAGTGTCCACAACCCAGCCCTAACTTGAGTCTTCTTAACCCTAATTTTCTTGTGCAAGTGAAACATCCCCCCGTCCATACGGTTTAGAAAAAGTCAGTAGGCAAGCGAACCCGATTGCCAACTCAATCTGTTCCAACAAGCTAGCCTTCACAGAGGCCCTGGTTCCTGCCTGGGAAGCACAGTCTCCACAACCCAGCAATCACTTGGGTATTAATCCTAATTTTCCAGTGCAACTGAAACATCCCCTCGTCCATACAGCGTACAAAAAGACAGTAGGCAAGCAATCCTGATGGCCCACTCAGTCTGTTTCACCAGGTTCGGCTTCATCGAGGCCGTAGTTCCTGCCTGGGAAGCCCAGCCTCCATAACCCTAACCCTAACTTGGGTGTTAATGCTAATGTTCTTCTGCAATGGAAACATCCCCCCATGGATACGGTGTACTAAAACGGAGTAGGGAAGCCATCCTGGTGGCCCACTCAAGTCTGTTTCACCAAGCTATGCTTCACAGAAGGTCTGGTTCCCTCCAGGGAAGCCTAGACTCCCCAACCTTACCCCTAACTAGAGTCTTGGCCCTAATTTTCTTGTCGACTGAAACATTCCCCCATCCAAACGGTGTACAAAAAGAAAGTAGGCAAGCTATCCCGATGGCCCACTCAGTCTGTTTCACCAAGCTAGGCTGCACCGAAGCCCAGGATCACGCTTGGGATCCGCAGTCTCCCCAACCCTAACCATTACTTGAGTTTTAACACAAATTTTCTTGTGCAACTGAAATGATACCCCGTCCTTACAGTGCACAGAAAGCCAGTAGGAAAGCTATCCCGATGGCCCACTCAGTCTTTTTCACCAAGCTAGGCTACACCGACGCCCATGATCCCGCCTGGGAAGCCCAGTCTCCCCAACCCTAACCCTAACTTGAGTCTTAACCCTAATTTTCTTGTGCAAGTGAAACATCACTCCGTCCATACGGTTTAGAAAAAGTCAGTAGGCAAGCCATCCCGACTGCCAACTCAATCTGTTCCACCAAGCTAGCCTTCACAGAGGCCCTGGTTGCTGCCTGGGAAGCACAGTCTCCCCAACCCAGCCCTAACTTGGGTATTAATCCTAATTTTCCTGTGCAACTGAAACATCCCCTCGTCCATACAGCGTACAAAAAGACAGTAGGCAAGCAATCCTGATGGCCCACTCAGTCTGTTTCACCAGGCTCGGCTTCATCGAGGCCGTAGTTCCTGCCTGGGAAGCCCAGCCTCCATAACCCTAACCCTAATTTGGGTCTTAATGCTAATGTTCTTCTGCAATGGAAACATCCCCCCATGGACACGGTGTACTAAAACGGAGTAGGGAAGCCATCCTCGTGGCCCATTCCAGTCTGTTTCACCAAGCTAGGCTTCACAGAGGGTCTGGTTCCCTCCAGGGAAGCCTAGCCTCCCCAACCTTACCCCTAACTAGAGTCTTGGCCCTAATTTTCTTGTGCAACTGAAACATTCCCCTGTCCAAACGGTGTACAAAAAGAAAGTAGGCAAGCTATCCCGATGGCCCACTCAGTCTTTTTCACCAAGCTAGGCTGCACCGAAGCCCAGGATCACGCTTCGGATCCGCAGTCTCCCCAACCCTAACCCTTACTTGAGTTTTAACACAAATTTTCTTGTGCAACTGAAATGATACCCCGTCCTTACAGTGCACAGAAAGCCAGTAGGAAAGCTATCCCGATGGCCCACTCAGTCTTTTTCACCAAGCTAGGCTACACCGACGCCCATGATCCCGCCTGGGAAGCCCAGTCTCCCCAACCCTAACCCTAACTTGAGTCTTAACCCTAATTTTCTTGTGCAAGTGAAACATCACTCCGTCCATACGGTTTAGAAAAAGTCAGTAGGCAAGCCATCCCGACTGCCAACTCAATCTGTTCCACCAAGCTAGCCTTCACAGAGGCCCTGGTTGCTGCCTGGGAAGCACAGTCTCCCCAACCCAGCCCTAACTTGGGTATTAATCCTAATTTTCCTGTGCAACTGAAACATCCCCTCGTCCATACAGCGTACAAAAAGACAGTAGGCAAGCAATCCTGATGGCCCACTCAGTCTGTTTCACCAGGCTCGGCTTCATCGAGGCCGTAGTTCCTGCCTGGGAAGCCCAGCCTCCATAACCCTAACCCTAATTTGGGTCTTAATGCTAATGTTCTTCTGCAATGGAAACATCCCCCCATGGATACGGTGTACTAAAACGGAGTAGGGAAGCCATCCTCGTGGCCCATTCCAGTCTGTTTCACCAAGCTAGGCTTCACAGAGGGTCTGGTTCCCTCCAGGGAAGCCTAGCCTCCCCAACCTTACCCCTAACTAGAGTCTTGGCCCTAATTTTCTTGTGCAACTGAAACATTCCCCTGTCCAAACGGTGTACAAAAAGAAAGTAGGCAAGCTATCCCGATGGCCCACTCAGTCTTTTTCACCAAGCTAGGCTGCACCGAAGCCCAGGATCACGCTTCGGATCCGCAGTCTCCCCAACCCTAACCCTAACTTGAATTTTTACACAAATTTTCTTGTGCAACTGAAACGATACCCCGTCCTTACAGTGCACAGAAAGACAGTAGGAAAGCTATCCCGATGGCCCACTCAGTCTGTTTCACCAAGCTAGGCTACACCGAAGCCCAGGATCCCGCCTGGGAAGCCCAGTCTCCCCAACCCTAACCCTAACTTGAGTCTTAACCCTAATTTTCTTGTGCAAGTGAAACATCCCTCCGTCCATACGGTTTAGAAAAAGTCAATAGGCAAGCCATCCCGATTGCCAACTCAATCTGTTCCAACAAGCTAGCCTTCACAGAGGCCCTGGTTGCTGCCTGGGAAGCACAGTCTCCCCAACCCAGCCCTCACTTGGGTATTAATCCTAATTTTCCTGTGCAACTGAAACATCCCCTCGTCCATACAGCGTACAAAAAGACAGTAGGCAAGCAATCCGGATGGCCCACTCAGTCTGTTTCACCAGGCTCGGCTTCATCGAGTCTGTAGTTCCTGCCTGGGAAGCCCAGCCTCCATAACCCTAACCCTAATTTGGGTCTTAATGCTAATATTCTTCTGCAATGGAAACATCCCCCCATGGATACGGTGTACTAAAACGGAGTAGGGAAGCCATCCTGTTGGGCCACTCAAGTCTATTTCACCAAGCTAGGCTTCACAGAGGGTCTGGTTCCCTCCAGGGAAGCCTAGCCTCCCCAACCTTACCCCTAACTAGAGTCTTGGCCCTAATTTTCTTGTGCAACTGAAACATTCCCCCGTCCAAACGGTGTACAAAAAGAAAGTAGGCAAGCTATCCTGATGGCCCACTCAGTCTGTTTCACCAAGCTAGGCTGCACCGAAGCCCAGGATCACGCTTGGGATCCGCAGTCTCCCCAACCCTAACCCTAACTTGAGTTTTAACACAAATTTTCTTGTGCAACTGAAACGATACCCCGTCCTTACAGTGCACAGAAAGCCAGTAGGCAAGCTATCCCGATGGCCCACTCAGTCTGTTTCACCAAGCTAGGCTACACCGACGCCCAGGATCCCACCTGGGAAGCCCAGTCTCCCCAACCCTAACCCTAACTTGAGTCTTAACCCTAATTTTCTTGTGCAAATGAAACATCCCCCCGTCCATACGGTTTAGAAAAAGTCAGTAGGCAAGCCATCCCGATTGCCAACTCAATGTGTTCCACCAAGCTAGCCTTCACAGAGGCCCTGGTTGCTACCTGGGAAGCACAGTCTCCCCAACCCAGCCCTAACTTGAGTCTTCTTAACCCTAATTTTCTTGTGCAAGTGAAACATCCCCCCGTCCATACGGTTTAGAAAAAGTCAGTAGGCAAGCGAACCCGATTGCCAACTCAATCTGTTCCAACAAGCTAGCCTTCACAGAGGCCCTGGTTCCTGCCTGGGAAGCACAGTCTCCACAACCCAGCCCTCACTTGGGTATTAATCCTAATTTTCCTGTGCAACTGAAACATCCCCTCGTCCATACAGCGTACAAAAAGACAGTAGGCAAGCAATCCTGATGGCCCACTCAGTCTGTTTCACCAGGCTCGGCTTCATCGAGTCCGTAGTTCCTGCCTGGGAAGCCCAGCCTCCATAACCCTAACGCTAATTTGGGTGTTAATGCTAATGTTCTTCTGCAATGGAAACATCCCCCCATGGATACGGTGTACTAAAACGGAGTAGGGAAGCCATCCTGGTGGCCCACTCAAGTCTGTTTCACCAAGCTAGGCTTCACAGAAGGTCTGGTTCCCTCCAGGGAAGCCTAGACTCCCCAACCTTACCCCTAACTAGAGTCTTGGCCCTAATTTTCTTGTCAACTGAAACATTCCCCCGTCCAAACGGTGTACAAAAAGAAAGTAGGCAAGCTATCCCGATGGCCCACTCAGTCTGTTTCACCAAGCTAGGCTGCACCGAAGCCCAGGATCACGCTTGGGATCCGCAGTCTCCCCAACCCTAACCGTAACTTGAGTTTTAACACAAATTTTCTTGTGCAACTGAAACGATACCCCGTCCTTACAGTGCACAGAAAGCCAGTAGGCAAGCTATCCCGATGGCCCACTCAGTCTGTTTCACCAAGCTAGGCTACACCGACGCCCAGGATCCCACCTGGGAAGCCCAGTCTCCCCAACCCTAACCCTAACTTGAGTCTTAACCCTAATCTTCTTGTGCAAGTGAAACATCCCCCCGTCCATACGGTTTAGAAAAAGTCAGTAGGCAAGCGAACCCGATTGCCAACTCAATCTGTTCCAACAAGCTAGCCTTCACAGAGGCCCTGGTTCCTGCCTGGGAAGCACAGTCTCCACAACCCAGCCCTCACTTGGGTATTAATCCTAATTTTCCTGTGCAACTGAAACATCCCCTCGTCCATACAGTGTACAAAAAGACAGTAGGCAAGCAATCCCGATGCCCACTCAGTCTATTTCACCAGGCTCGGCTTCATCGAGGCCGTAGTTCCTTCCTGGGAAGCCCAGCCTCCATAACCCTAACGCTAATTTGGGTGTTAATGCTAATGTTCTTCTGCAATGGAAACATCCCCCCATGGATAAGGTGTACTAAAACGGAGTAGGGAAGCCATCCTGGTGGCCCACTCAAGTCTGTTTCACCAAGCTAGGCTTCACAGAAGGTCTGGTTCCCTCCAGGGAAGCCTAGACTCCCCAACCTTACCCCTAACTAGAGTCTTGGCCCTAATTTTCTTGTCAACTGAAACATTCCCCCGTCCAAACGGTGTACAAAAAGAAAGTAGGCAAGCTATCCCGATGGCCCACTCAGTCTGTTTCACCAAGCTAGGCTGCACCGAAGCCCAGGATCACGCTTGGGATCCGCAGTCTCCCCAACCCTAACCGTAACTTGAGTTTTAACACAAATTTTCTTGTGCAACTGAAACGATACCCCGTCCTTACAGTGCACAGAAAGCCAGTAGGCAAGCTATCCCGATGGCCCACTCAGTCTGTTTCACCAAGCTAGGCTACACCGACGCCCAGGATCCCACCTGGGAAGCCCAGTCTCCCCAACCCTAACCCTAACTTGAGTCTTAACCCTAATCTTCTTGTGCAAGTGAAACATCCCCCTGTCCATACGGTTTAGAAAAAGTCAGTAGGCAAGCGAACCCGATTGCCAACTCAATCTGTTCCAACAAGCTAGCCTTCACAGAGGCCCTGGTTCCTGCCTGGGAAGCACAGTCTCCACAACCCAGCCCTCACTTGGGTATTAATCCTAATTTTCCTGTGCAACTGAAACATCCCCTCGTCCATACAGTGTACAAAAAGACAGTAGGCAAGCAATCCCAATGCCCACTCAGTCTGTTTCACCAGGCTCGGCTTCATCGAGGCCGTAGTTCCTTCCTGGGAAGCCCAGCCTCCATAACCCTAACGCTAATTTGGGTGTTAATGCTAATGTTCTTCTGCAATGGAAACATCCCCCCATGGATAAGGTGTACTAAAACGGAGTAGGGAAGCCATCCTGGTGGCCCACTCAAGTCTGTTTCACCAAGCTAGGCTTCACAGAAGGTCTGGTTCCCTCCAGGGAAGCCTAGACTCCCCAACCTTACCCCTAACTAGAGTCTTGGCCCTAATTTTCTTGTCAACTGAAACATTCCCCCGTCCAAACGGTGTACAAAAAGAAAGTAGGCAAGCTATCCCGATGGCCCACTCAGTCTGTTTCACCAAGCTAGGCTGCACCGAAGCCCAGGATCACGCTTGGGATCCGCAGTCTCCCCAACCCTAACCGTAACTTGAGTTTTAACACAAATTTTCTTGTGCAACTGAAACGATACCCCGTCCTTACAGTGCACAGAAAGCCAGTAGGCAAGCTATCCCGATGGCCCACTCAGTCTGTTTCACCAAGCTAGGCTACACCGACGCCCAGGATCCCACCTGGGAAGCCCAGTCTCCCCAACCCTAACCCTAACTTGAGTCTTAACCCTAATCTTCTTGTGCAAGTGAAACATCCCCCTGTCCATACGGTTTAGAAAAAGTCAGTAGGCAAGCGAACCCGATTGCCAACTCAATCTGTTCCAACAAGCTAGCCTTCACAGAGGCCCTGGTTCCTGCCTGGGAAGCACAGTCTCCACAACCCAGCCCTCACTTGGGTATTAATCCTAATTTTCCTGTGCAACTGAAACATCCCCTCGTCCATACAGTGTACAAAAAGACAGTAGGCAAGCAATCCCAATGCCCACTCAGTCTGTTTCACCAGGCTCGGCTTCATCGAGGCCGTAGTTCCTTCCTGGGAAGCCCAGCCTCCATAACCCTAACCCTAATTTGGGTGTTAATGCTAATGTTCTTCTGCAATGGAAACATCCCCCCATGGATAAGGTGTACTAAAACGGAGTAGGGAAGCCATCCTGGTGGCCCACTCAAGTCTGTTTCACCAAGCTAGGCTTCACAGAAGGTCTGGTTCCCTCCAGGGAAGCCTAGACTCCCCAACCTTACCCCTAACTAGAGTCTTGGCCCTAATTTTCTTGTCAACTGAAACATTCCCCCGTCCAAACGGTGTACAAAAAGAAAGTAGGCAAGCTATCCCGATGGCCCACTCAGTCTGTTTCACCAAGCTAGGCTGCACCGAAGCCCAGGATCACGCTTGGGATCCGCAGTCTCCCCAACCCTAACCGTAAATTGAGTTTTAACACAAACTTTCTTGTGCAACTAAAACGATACCCCGTCCTTACAGTGCACAGAAAGCCAGTAGGCAAGCTATCCCGATGGCCCACTCAGTCTGTTTCACCAAGCTAGGCTACACCGACGCCCAGGATCCCACCTGGGAAGCCCAGTCTCCCCAACCCTAACCCTAACTTGAGTCTTAACCCTAATTTTCTTGTGCAAGTGAAACATCCCTCCGTCCATACGGTTTAGAAAAAGTCAGTAGGCAAGCCATCCCGATTGCCAACTCAATGTGTTCCACCAAGCTAGCCTTCACAGAGGCCCTGGTTGCTACCTGGGAAGCACAGTCTCCCCAACCCAGCCCTAACTTGAGTCTTCTTAACCCTAATTTTCTTGTGCAAGTGAAACATCCCCCCGTCCATACGGTTTAGAAAAAGTCAGTAGGCAAGCCATCCCGATTGCCAAGTCAATGTGTTCCACCAAGCTAGCCTTCACAGAGGCCCTGGTTGCTACCTGGGAAGCACAGTCTCCCCAACCCAGCCCTAACTTGAGTCTTCTTAACCCTAATTCCTTTGTGCAAGTGAAACATCCCCCCGTCCATACGGTTTAGAAAAAGTGAGTAGGCAAGCCATCCCGATTGCCAACTCAATCTGTTCCACCAAGCTATCCTTCACAGAGGCCCTGCTTCCTGCCTGGGAAGCCCGGTCTCCCCAACCCTAACCCTAACTTGAGCCTTCTTAACCCTAATTTTCTTGTGCAAGTGAAACATCCCCCTGTCCATACGGTTTAGAAAAAGTCAGTAGGAAAGCGAACCCGATTGCCAACTCAATCTGTTCCACCAAGCTAGCCTTCACGGAGGACCTGGTTGCTGCCTGGGAAGCACAGTCTCCCCAACCCAGCCCTACCTTGGGTATTAATCCTAATTTTCCTGTGCAACTGAAACATCCCCTCATCCATACAGCGTACAAAAAGGCAGTAGGCAAGCAATCCTGATGGCCCACTCAGTCTGTTTCACCAGGCTCGGCTTCATCGAGGCCGTAGTTCCTGCCTGGGAAGCCCAGCCTCCATAACCCTAACCCTAATTTGGGTTTTAATGCTAATGTTCTTCTGCAATGGAAACATCCCCCCATGGATACGGTGTATTAAAACGGAGTAGGGAAGCCATCCTGGTGGCCCACTCAAGTCTGTTTCACCAAGCTAGGCTTCACAGAGGGTCTGGTTCCCTCCAGGAAAGCCTAGCCTCCCCAAACTTACCCCTAACTAGAGTCTTGGCCCTAATTTTCTTGTGCAACTGAAACATTCCCCCGTCCAAACGGTGTACAAAAAGAAAGTAGGCAAGCTATCCCGATGGCCCACTCAGTCTGTTTCACCAAGCTAGGCTGCACCGAAGCCCAGGATCACGCTTGGGATCCGCAGTCTCCCCAACCCTAACCCTAACTTGAGTTTTTACACAAATTTTCTTGTGCAACTGAAACGATACCGCGTCCTCACAGTGCACAGAAAGCCAGTAGGAAAGCTATCCCGATGGCCCACTCAGTCTGTTTCACCAAGCCAGGCTACACCGAAGCCCAGGATCCCGCCTGGGAAGCCCAGCCTCCATAACCCTAACCCTAATTTGGGTCTTAATGCTAATGTACTTCTGCAACGGGAACATCCCCCCATGGACACGATGTAATAAAACGGAGTAGGGAAGCCATCCTGGTGGCCAACACAAGTCTGTTTCACCAAGCTAGGCTTCACAGAGGGTCTGGTTCCCTCCAGGGAAGCCTAGCCTCCCCAACCTTAACCCTAACTAGAGTCTTGTCCCTAATTTTCTTGTGCAACTGAAACATTCCCCCGTCCAAACGGTGTACAAAAAGAAAGTAGGCAAGCTATCCCGATGGCCCACTCAGTCTTTTTCACCAAGCTAGGCTGCACCGAAGCCCAGGATCACGCTTGGGATCCGCAGTCTCCCCAACCCTAACCCTAACTTGAGTTTTAACACAAATTTTCTTGTGCAACTGAAACGATACCCCGTCCTTACAGTGCACAGAAAGCCAGTAGGCAAGCTATCCCGATGGCCCACTCAGTCTGTTTCACCAAGCTAGGCTACACCGACTCCCAGGATCCCACCTGGGAAGCCCAGTCTCCCCAACCCTAACCCTAACTTGAGTCTTAACCCTAATTTTCTAGTGCAAATGAAACATCCCCCCGTCCATACGGTTTAGAAAAAGTCAGTAGGCAAGCCATCCCGACTGCCAACTCAATGTGTTCCACCAAGCTAGCCTTCACAGAGGCCCTGGTTGCTACCTGGGAAGCACAGTCTCCCCAACCCAGCCCTAACTTGAGTCTTCTTAACCCTAATTTTCTTGTGCAAGTGAAACATCCCCCCGTCCATACGGTTTAGAAAAAGTCAGTAGGCAAGCGAACCCGATTGCCAACTCAATCTGTTCCAACAAGCTAGCCTTCACAGAGGCCCTGGTTCCTGCCTGGGAAGCACAGTCTCCACAACCCAGCCCTCACTTGGGTATTAATCCTAATTTTCCTGTGCAACTGAAACATCCCCTCGTCCATACAGTGTACAAAAAGACAGTAGGCAAGCAATCCCAATGCCCACTCAGTCTGTTTCACCAGGCTCGGCTTCATCGAGACCGTAGTTCCTTCCTGGGAAGCCCAGCCTCCATAACCCTAACCCTAATTTGGGTGTTAATGCTAATGTTCTTCTGCAATGGAAACATCCCCCCATGGATAAGGTGTACTAAAACGGAGTAGGGAAGCCATCCTGGTGGCCCACTCAAGTCTGTTTCACCAAGCTAGGCTTCACAGAAGGTCTGGTTCCCTCCAGGGAAGCCTAGACTCCCCAACCTTACCCCTAACTAGAGTCTTGGCCCTAATTTTCTTGTCAACTGAAACATTCCCCCGTCCAAACGGTGTACAAAAAGAAAGTAGGCAAGCTATCCCGATGGCCCACTCAGTCTGTTTCACCAAGCTAGGCTGCACCGAAGCCCAGGATCACGCTTGGGATCCGCAGTCTCCCCAACCCTAACCGTAAATTGAGTTTTAACACAAACTTTCTTGTGCAACTAAAACGATACCCCGTCCTTACAGTGCACAGAAAGCCAGTAGGCAAGCTATCCCGATGGCCCACTCAGTCTGTTTCACCAAGCTAGGCTACACCGACGCCCAGGATCCCACCTGGGAAGCCCAGTCTCCCCAACCCTAACCCTAACTTGAGTCTTAACCCTAATTTTCTTGTGCAAGTGAAACATCCCTCCGTCCATACGGTTTAGAAAAAGTCAGTAGGCAAGCCATCCCGATTGCCAACTCAATCTGTTCCACCAAGCTAGCCTTCACAAAGGCCCTGGTTGCTGCCTGGGAAGCACAGTCTCCCCAACCCAGCCCTAACTTGGGTATTAATCCTAATTTTCCTGCGCAACTGAAACATCCCCTCGTCCATGCACCGTACAAAAAGACAGTAGGCAAGCCATCCCGATTGCCAACTCAATGTGTTCCACCAAGCTAGCCTTCACAGAGGCCCTGGTTGCTACCTGGGAAGCACAGTCTCCCCAACCCAGCCCTAACTTGAGTCTTCTTAACCCTAATTTTCTTGTGCAAGTGAAACATCCCCCCGTCCATACGGTTTAGAAAAAGTCAGTAGGCAAGCCGTCCCGATTGCCAAGTCAATGTGTTCCACCAAGCTAGCCTTCACAGAGGCCCTGGTTGCTACCTGGGAAGCACAGTCTCCCCAACCCAGCCCTAAGTTGAGTCTTCTTAACCCTAATTTCTTTGTGCAAGTGAAACATCCCCCCGTCCATACGGTTTAGAAAAAGTGAGTAGGCAAGCCATCCCGATTGCCAACTCAATCTGTTCCACCAAGCTATCCTTCACAGAGGCCCTGCTTCCTGCCTGGGAAGCCCGGTCTCACCAACCCTAACCCTAACTTGAGCCTTCTTAACCCTAATTTTCTTGTGCAAGTGAAACATCCCCCTGTCCATACGGTTTAGAAAAAGTCAGTAGGAAAGCGAACCCGATTGCCAACTCAATCTGTTCCACCAAGCTAGCCTTCACGGAGGACCTGGTTGCTGCCTGGGAAGCACAGTCTCCCCAACCCAGCCCTACCTTGGGTATTAATCCTAATTTTCCTGTGCAACTGAAACATCCCCTCATCCATACAGCGTACAAAAAGAAAGTAGGCAAGCAATCCTGATGGCCCACTCAGTCTGTTTCACCAGGCTCGGCTTCATCGAGGCCGTAGTTCCTGCCTGGGAAGCCCAGCCTCCATAACCCTAACCCTAATTTGGGTTTTAATGCTAATGTTCTTCTGCAATGGAAACATCCCCCCATGGATACGGTGTATTAAAACGGAGTAGGGAAGCCATCCTGGTGGCCCACTCAAGTCTGTTTCACCAAGCTAGGCTTCACAGAGGGTCTGGTTCCCTCCAGGAAAGCCTAGCCTCCCCAAACTTACCCCTAACTAGAGTCTTGGCCCTAATTTTCTTGTGCAACTGAAACATTCCCCCGTCCAAACGGTGTACAAAAAGAAAGTAGGCAAGCTATCCCGATGGCCCACTCAGTCTGTTTCACCAAGCTAGGCTGCACCGAAGCCCAGGATCACGCTTGGGATCCGCAGTCTCCCCAACCCTAACCCTAACTTGAGTTTTTACACAAATTTTCTTGTGCAACTGAAACGATACCGCGTCCTCACAGTGCACAGAAAGCCAGTAGGAAAGCTATGCCGATGGCCCACTCAGTCTGTTTCACCAAGCCAGGCTACACCGAAGCCCAGGATCCCGCCTGGGAAGCCCAGCCTCCATAACCCTAACCCTAATTTGGGTCTTAATGCTAATGTACTTCTGCAACGGGAACATCCCCCCATGGACACGATGTAATAAAACGGAGTAGGGAAGCCATCCTGGTGGCCAACACAAGTCTGTTTCACCAAGCTAGGCTTCACAGAGGGTCTGGTTCCCTCCAGGGAAGCCTAGCCTCCCCAACCTTAACCCTAACTAGAGTCTTGTCCCTAATTTTCTTGTGCAACTGAAACATTCCCCCGTCCAAACGGTGTACAAAAAGAAAGTAGGCAAGCTATCCCGATGGCCCACTCAGTCTTTTTCACCAAGCTAGGCTGCACCGAAGCCCAGGATCACGCTTGGGATCCGCAGTCTCCCCAACCCTAACCCTAACTTGAGTTTTAACACAAATTTTCTTGTGCAACTGAAACGATACCCCGTCCTTACAGTGCACAGAAAGCCAGTAGGAAAGCTATCCCGATGGCCCACTCAGTCTGTTTCACCAAGCTAGGCTACACCGAAGCCCAGGATCCCGCCTGGGAAGCCCAGTCTCCCCAACCCTAACCCTAACTTGAGTCTTAACCCTAATTTTCTTGTGTAAGTGAAACACCCTCCCGTCCTTACGGTTTAGAAAAAGGCAGTAGGCAAGCCATCCCGATTGCCAACACAATCTGTTCCACCAAGCTAGCCTTCACAGAGGCCCTGCTTCCTGCCTGGGAAGCCCGGTCTCACCAACCCTAACCCTAACTTGAGTCTTTTTAACCCTAATTTTCTTGTGCTAGTGAAACCTCCCCCCGTCCATACGGTTTAGAAAAAGTCAGTAGGCAAGCGAACCCGATTGCCAACTCAATCTGTTCCACCAAACTAGCCTTCACAGAGGCCCTGGTTCCTGCCTGGGAAGCACAGTCTCCCCAACCCAGCCCTCACTTGGGTATTAATCCTAATTTTCCTGTGCAACTGAAACATCCCCTTGTCCATACAGCGTACAAAAAGACAGTAGGCAAGCAATCCTGATGGCCCACTCAGTCTGTTTCACCAGGCTCGGCTTCATTGAGGCCGTAGTTCCTGCCTGGGCAGCCCTGCCTCCATAACCCTAACCCTAATTTGGGTTTTAATGCTAATGTTCTTCTGCAATGGAAACATCCCCCCATGGATACGGTGTATTAAAACGGAGTAGGGAAGCCATCCTGGTGGCCCACTCAAGTCTGTTTCACCAAGCTAGGCTTCACAGAGGGTCTGGTTTCCTCCAGGAAGGCCTAGCCTCCCCAACCTTACCCCTAACTAGAGTCTTGGCCCTAATTTTCTTGTGCAACTGAAACATTCCCCCGTCCAAACGGTGTACAAAAGGAAAGTAGGCAAGCTATCCCGATGGCCCACTCAGTCTGTTTCACCAAGCTAGGCTGCACCGAAGCCCAGGATCACGCTTGGGATCCGCAGTCTCCCCAACCCTAACCCTAACTTGAGTTTTTACACAAATTTTCTTGTGCAACTGAAACGATACCGCGTCCTCACAGTGCACAGAAAGCCAGTAGGAAAGCTATCCCGATGGCCCACTCAGTCTGTTTCACCAAGCTAGGCTACACCGAAGCCCAGGATCCCGCCTGGGAAGCCCAGCCTCCATAACCCTAACCCTAATTTGGGTCTTAATGCTAATGTACTTCTGCAACGGGAACATCCCCCCATGGACACGATGTAATAAAACGGAGTAGGGAAGCCATCCTGGTGGCCAACACAAGTCTGTTTCACCAAGCTAGGCTTCACAGAGGGTCTGCTTCCCTCCAGGGAAGCCTAGCCTCCCCAACCTTAACCCTAACTAGAGTCTTGTCCCTAATTTTCTTGTGCAACTGAAACATTCCCCCGTCCAAACGGTGTACAAAAAGAAAGTAGGCAAGCTATCCCGATGGCCCACTCAGTCTTTTTCACCAAGCTAGGCTGCACCGAAGCCCAGGATCACGCTTGGGATCCGCAGTCTCCCCAACCCTAACCCTAACTTGAGTTTTAACACAAATTTTCTTGTGCAACTGAAACGATACCCCGTCCTTACAGTGCACAGAAAGCCAGTAGGAAAGCTATCCCGATGGCCCACTCAGTCTGTTTCACCAAGCTAGGCTACACCGAAGCCCAGGATCCCGCCTGGGAAGCCCAGTCTCCCCAACCCTAACCCTAACTTGAGTCTTAACCCTAATTTTCTTGTGTAAGTGAAACACCCTCCCGTCCTTACGGTTTAGAAAAAGGCAGTAGGCAAGCCATCCCGATTGCCAACACAATCTGTTCCACCAAGCTAGCCTTCACAGAGGCCCTGCTTCCTGCCTGGGAAGCCCGGTCTCACCAACCCTAACCCTAACTTGAGTCTTTTTAACCCTAATTTTCTTGTGCTATTGAAACCTCCCCCCGTCCATACGGTTTAGAAAAAGTCAGTAGGCAAGCGAACCCGATTGCCAACTCAATCTGTTCCACCAAACTAGCCTTCACAGAGGCCCTGGTTCCTGCCTGGGAAGCACAGTCTCCCCAACCCAGCCCTCACTTGGGTATTAATCCTAATTTTCCTGTGCAACTGAAACATCCCCTTGTCCATACAGCGTACAAAAAGACAGTAGGCAAGCAATCCTGATGGCCCACTCAGTCTGTTTCACCAGGCTCGGCTTCATTGAGGCCGTAGTTCCTGCCTGGGCAGCCCTGCCTCCATAACCCTAACCCTAATTTGGGTTTTAATGCTAATGTTCTTCTGCAATGGAAACATCCCCCCATGGATACGGTGTATTAAAACGGAGTAGGGAAGCCATCCTGGTGGCCCACTCAAGTCTGTTTCACCAAGCTAGGCTTCACAGAGGGTCTGGTTTCCTCCAGGAAGGCCTAGCCTCCCCAACCTTACCCCTAACTAGAGTCTTGGCCCTAATTTTCTTGTGCAACTGAAACATTCCCCCGTCCAAACGGTGTACAAAAGGAAAGTAGGCAAGCTATCCCGATGGCCCACTCAGTCTTTTTCACCAAGCTGGGCTTCACCGAAGCCCAGGATCACGTTTGGGATCCGCAGTCTCCCCAACCCTAACCCTAACTTGAGTTTTTACACAAATTTTCTTGTGCAACTGAAACGATACCGCGTCCTCACAGTGCACAGAAAGCCAGTAGGAAAGCTATCCCGATGGCCCACTCAGTCTGTTTCACCAAGCTAGGCTACACCGAAGCCCAGGATCCCGCCTGGGAAGCCCAGCCTCCATAACCCTAACCCTAATTTGGGTCTTAATGCTAATGTACTTCTGCAACGGGAACATCCCCCCATGGACACGATGTACTAAAACGGAGTAGGGAAGCCATCCTGGTGGCCCACTCAAGTCTGTTTCACCAAGCTAGGCTTCACAAAGGGTCTGGTTCCCTCCAGGGAAGCCTAGCCTCCCCAAACTTAACCCTAACTAGAGTCTTGGCCCTAATTTTCTTGTGCAACTGAAAAATTCCCCTGTCCAAACGGTGTACAAAAGGAAAGTAGGCAAGCTATCCCGATGGCCCACTCAGTCTTTTTCACCAAGCTGGGCTGCACCGAAGCCCAGGATTACGCTTGGGATCCGCAGTCTCCCCAACCCTAACCCTAACTTGAGTTTTTACACAAATTTTCTTGTGCAACTGAAATGATACCCTTTCCTTACAGTGCACAGAAAGCCAGAAGGAAAGCTAACCCGATGGCCCACTCAGTCTGTTTCACCAAGCTAGGCTACACCGAAGGCCAGGATCCCGCCTGGGAAGCCCAGTCTCCCCAACCCTAACCCTAACTTGAGTCTTAACCCTAATTTTCTTGTGTAAGTGAAACATCCTCCCGTCCTTACGGTTTAGAAAAAGGCAGTAGGCAAGCCATCCTGATTGCCAACTCAATCTGTTCCACCAAGCTAGCCTTCACAGAGGCCCTGGTTCCTGCCTGGGAAGCCCGGTCTCACCAACCCTAACCCTAACTTGAGTCTTCTTAACCCTAATTTTCTTGTGCAAGTGAAACATCCCCCCGTCCATACGGTTTAGAAAAATTCAGTAGGCAAGCGAACCCGATTGCCAACTCAATCTGTTCCACCAAGCTAGCCTTCACAGAGGCCCTGGTTCCTGCCTGGGAAGCACAGTCTCCCCAACCCAGCCCTCACTTGGGTATTAATCCTAATTTTCCTGTGCAACTGAAACATCCCCTCATCCATACAGCGTACAAAAAGACAGTAGGCAAGCAATCCTGATGGCCCACTCGGTCTGTTTCACCAGGCTCGGCTTCATCGAGGCCGTAGTTCCTGCCTGGGAAGCCCAGCCTCCATAACCCTAACCCTAATTTGGGTCTTAATGCTAACATTCTTCTGCAATGGAAATATCCCCCCATGGATACGGTGTACTAAAACGGAGTAGGGAAGCCATCCTGGTGGCCCACTCAAGTCTGTTTCACCAAGCTAGGCTTCACAGAGGGTCTGGTTCCCTCCAGAGAAGCCTAGCCTCCCCAACCTTTCCCCTAACTAGAGTCTTGGCCCTAATTTTCTTGAGCAACTGAAACATTCCCCCGTCCAAACGGTGTACAAAAAGAAAGTAGGCAAGCTATCCCGATGGCCCACTCAGTCGTTTTCACCAAGCTAGGCTGGACCGAAGCCCAGGATCACGCTTGGGATCCGCAGTCTCCCCAACCCTAACCCTAACTTGAGTTTTAACACAAATTTTCTTGTGCAACTGAAACAATACCCCGTCCTTACAGTGCACAGAAAGCCAGTAGGAAAGATATCCCGATGGCCCACTCAGTCTGTTTCACCAAGCTAGGCTACACCGAAGCCCAGGATCCCGCCTGGGAAGCCCAGTCTCCCCAACCCTAACCCTAACTTGAGTCTTAACCCTAATTTTCTTGTGTAAGTGAAACATCCTCCCATTCTTACGGTTTAGAAAAAGGCATTAGGCAAGCCATCCCGATTGCCAACTCAATCTGTTCCACCAAGCTAGCCTTCACAGAGGGCCTGGTTCCTGCCTGGGAAGCCCGGTCTCACCAACCCTAACCCTAACTTGAGTCTTCTTAACCCTAATTTTCTTGTGCAAGTGAAACATCCCCCCGTCCATACGGTTTAGAAAAAGTCAGTAGGCAAGCGAACCCGATTGCCAACTCAATCTGTTCCACCGAACTAGCCTTCACAGAGGCCCTGGTTCCTGCCTGGGAAGCACAGTCTCCCCAACCCAGCCCTCACTTGGGTATTAATCCTAATTTTCCTGTGCAACTGAAACATCCCCTCGTCCATACAGCGTACAAAAAGACAGTAGGCAAGCAATCCTGATGGCCCACTCAGTCTGTTTCACCAGGCTCGGCTTCATCGAGGCCGTAGTTCCTGCCTGGGCAGCCCTGCCTCCATAACCCTAACCCTAATTTGGGTTTTAATGCTAATGTTCTTCTGCAATGGAAACATCCCCCCATGGATACGGTGTATTAAAACGGAGTAGGGAAGCCATCCTGGTGGCCCACTCAAGTCTGTTTCACCAAGCTAGGCTTCACAGAGGGTCTGGTTCCCTCCAGGAAGGCCTGGCCTCCCCAACCTTACCCCTAACTAGAGTCTTGGCCCTAATTTTCTTGTGCAACTGAAACATTCCCCCGTCCAAACGGTGTACAAAAGGAAAGTAGGCAAGCTATCCCGATGGCCCACTCAGTCTTTTTCACCAAGCTGGGCTGCACCGAAGCCCAGGATCACGTTTGGGATCCGCAGTCTCCCCAACCCTAACCCTAACTTGAGTTTTTACACAAATTTTCTTCTGCAACTGAAACGATACCGCGTCCTCACAGTGCACAGAAAGCCAGTAGGAAAGCTATCCCGATGGCCCACTCAGTCTGTTTCACCAAGCTAGCCTACACCGAAGCCCAGGATCCCGCCTGGGAAGCCCAGCCTCCATAACCTTAACCCTAATTTGGGTCTTAATGCTAATGTACTTCTGCAACGGGAACATCCCCCCATGGACACGATGTACTAAAACGGAGTAGGGAAGCCATCCTGGTGGCCCACTCAAGTCTGTTTCACCAAGCTAGGCTTCACAGAGGGTCTGGTTCCCTCCAGGGAAGCCTAGCCTCCCCAACCTTAACCCTAACTAGAGTCTTGGCCCTAATTTTCTTGTGCAACTGAAAAATTCCCCCGTCCAAACGGTGTACAAAAGGAAAGTAGGCAAGCTATCCCGATGGCCCACTCAGTCTTTTTCACCAAGCTGGGCTGCACCGAAGCCCAGGATTAGGCTTGGGATCCGCAGTCTCCCCAACCCTAACCCTAACTTGAGTTTTTACACAAATTTTCTTGTGCAACTGAAATGATACCCTTTCCTTACAGTGCACAGAAAGCCAGAAGGAAAGTTATCCCGATGGCCCACTCAGTCTGTTTCACCAAGCTAGGCTACACCGAAGGCCAGGATCCCGCCTGGGAAGCCCAGTCTCCCCAACCCTAACCCTAACTTGAGTCTTAACCCTAATTTTCTTGTGTAAGTGAAACATCCTCCCGTCCTTACGGTTTAGAAAAAGGCAGTAGGCAAGCCATCCTGATTGCCAACTCAATCTGTTCCACCAAGCTAGCCTTCACAGAGGCCCTGGTTCCTGCCTGGGAAGCCCGGTCTCACCAACCCTAACCCTAACTTGAGTCTTCTTAACCCTAATTTTCTTGTGCAAGTGAAACATCCCCCCGTCCATACGGTTTAGAAAAATTCAGTAGGCAAGCGAACCCGATTGCCAACTCAATCTGTTCCACCAAGCTAGCCTTCACAGAGGCCCTGGTTCCTGCCTGGGAAGCACAGTCTCCCCAACCCAGCCCTCACTTGGGTATTAATCCTAATTTTCCTGTGCAACTGAAACATCCCCTCGTCCATACAGCGTACAAAAAGACAGTAGGCATGCAATCCTGATGGCCCACTCAATCTGTTTCACCAGGCTCGGCTTCATCGAGGCCGTAGTTCCTGCCTGGGAAGCCCTGCCTCCATAACCCTAACCCTAATTTGGGTTTTTATGCTAATGTTCTTCTGCAATGGAAACATCCCCCCATGGATACGGTGTATTAAAACGGAGTAGGGAAGCCATCCTGGTGGCCCACTCAAGTCTGTTTCACCAAGCTAGGCTTCACAGAGTGTCTGGTTCCCTCCAGGAAAGCCTAGCCTCCCCAACCTTACCCCTAACTAGAGTCTTGGCCCTAATTTTCTTGTGCAACTGAAACATTCCCCCGTCCAAACGGTGTACAAAAAGAAAGTAGGCAAGCTATCCCGATGGCCCACTCAGTCTGTTTCACCAAGCTAGGCTGCACCGAAGCCCAGGATCACGCTTGGGATCCGCAGTCTCCCCAACCCTAACCCTAACTTGAGTTTTTACACAAATTTTCTTGTGCAACTGAAACGATACCGCGTATTCACAGTGCACAGAAAGCCAGTAGGAAAGCTATCCCGATGGCCCACTCAGTCTGTTTCACCAAGCTAGGCTACACCGAAGCCCAGGATCCCGCCTGGGAAGCCCAGCCTCCCCAACCCAGCCCTCACTTGGGTATTAATCCTAATTTTCCTGTGCAACTGAAACATCCCCTCGTCCATACAGCGTACAAAAAGACAGTAGGCAAGCAATCCTGATGGCCCACTCAGTCTGTTTCACCAGGCTCGGCTTCATCGAGGCCGTAGTTCCTGCCTGGGAAGCCCAGTCTCCCCAACCCTAACCCTAACTTGAGTCTTAACCCTAATTTTCTTGTCTAAGTGAAACATCCTCCCGTCCTTACGGTTTAGAAATAGGCATTAGGCAAGCCATCCCGATTGCCAACTCAATCTGTTCCACCAAGCTAGCCTTCACAGAGGGCCTGGTTCCTGCCTGGGAAGCCCGGTCTCACCAACCCTAACCCTAACTTGAGTCTTCTTAACCCTAATTTTCTTGTGCAAGTGAAACATCCCCCCGTCCATACGGTTTAGAAAAAGTCAGTAGGCAAGCGAACCCGATTGCCAACTCAATCTGTTCCACCAAACTAGCCTTCACAGAGGCCCTGGTTCCTGCCTGGGAAGCACAGTCTCCCCAACCCAGCCCTCACTTGGGTATTAATCCTAATTTTCCTGTGCAACTGAAACATCCCCTCGTCCATACAGCGTACAAAAAGACAGTAGGCAAGCAATCCTGATGGCCCACTCAGTCTGTTTCACCAGGCTCGGCTTCATCGAGGCCGTAGTTCCTGCCTGGGCAGCCCTGCCTCCATAACCCTAACCCTAATTTGGGTTTTAATGCTAATGTTCTTCTGCAATGGAAACATCCCCCCATGGATACGGTGTATTAAAACGGAGTAGGGAAGCCATCCTGGTGGCCCACTCAAGTCTGTTTCACCAAGCTAGGCTTCACAGAGGGTCTGGTTCCCTCCAGGAAGGCCTGGCCTCCCCAACCTTACCCCTAACTAGAGTCTTGGCCCTAATTTTCTTGTGCAACTGAAACATTCCCCCGTCCAAACGGTGTACAAAAGGAAAGTAGGCAAGCTATCCCGATGGCCCACTCAGTCTTTTTCACCAAGCTGGGCTGCACCGAAGCCCAGGATCACGTTTGGGATCCGCAGTCTCCCCAACCCTAACCCTAACTTGAGTTTTTACACAAATTTTCTTGTGCAACTGAAACGATACCGCGTCCTCACAGTGCACAGAAAGCCAGTAGGAAAGCTATCCCGATGGCCCACTCAGTCTGTTTCACCAAGCTAGGCTACACCGAAGCCCAGGATCCCGCCTGGGAAGCCCAGCCTCCATAACCCTAACCCTAATTTGGGTCTTAAAGCTAAGGTACTTCTGCAACGGGAACATCCCCCCATGGACACGATGTACTAAAACGGAGTAGGGAAGCCATCCTGGTGGCCCACTCAAGTCTGTTTCACCAAGCTAGGCTTCACAGAGGGTCTGGTTCCCTCCAGGGAAGCCTAGCCTCCCCAACCTTAACCCTAACTAGAGTCTTGGCCCTAATTTTCTTGTGCAACTGAAAAATTCCCCCGTCCAAACGGTGTACAAAAGGAAAGTAGGCAAGCTATCCCGATGGCCCACTCAGTCTTTTTCACCAAGCTGGGCTGCACCGAAGCCCAGGATTACGCTTGGGATCCGCAGTCTCCCCAACCCTAACCCTAACTTGAGTTTTTACACAAATTTTCTTGTGCAACTGAAATGATACCCTTTCCTTACAGTGCACAGAAAGCCAGAAGGAAAGCTATCCCGATGGCCCACTCAGTCTGTTTCACCAAGCTAGGCTACACCGAAAGCCAGGATCCCGCCTGGGAAGCCCAGTCTCCCCAACCCTAACCCTAACTTGAGTCTTAACCCTAATTTTCTTGTGTAAGTGAAACATCCTCCCGTCCTTACGGTTTAGAAAAAGGCAGTAGGCAAGCCATCCTGATTGCCAACTCAATCTGTTCCACCAAGCTAGCCTTCACAGAGGCCCTGGTTCCTGCCTGGGAAGCCCGGTCTCACCAACCCTAACCCTAACTTGAGTCTTCTTAACCCTAATTTTCTTGTGCAAGTGAAACATCCCCCCGTCCATACGGTTTAGAAAAATTCAGTAGGCAAGCGAACCCGATTGCCAACTCAATCTGTTCCACCAAGCTAGCCTTCACAGAGGCCCTGGTTGCTGCCTGGGAAGCACAGTCTCCCCAACCCAGCCCTAACTTGGGTATTAATCCTAATTTTCCTGTGCAACTGAAACATCCCCTCGTCCATACAGCGTACAAAAAGACAGTAGGCAAGCAATCCTGATGGCCCACTCAGTCTGTTTCACCAGGCTCGGCTTCATCGAGGCCGTAGTTCCTGCCTGGGAAGCCCAGCCTCCATAACCCTAACCCTAATTTGGGTCTTAATGCTAATGTTCTTCTGCAATGGAAACATCCCCCCATGGATACGGTGTACTAAAACGGAGTAGGGAAGCCATCCTGGTGGCCCATTCCAGTCTGTTTCACCAAGCTAGGCTTCACAGAGGGTCTGGTTCCCTCCAGGGAAGCCTAGCCTCCCCAACCTTACCCCTAACTAGAGTCTTGGCCCTAATTTTCTTGTGCAACTGAAACATTCCCCCGTCCAAACGGTGTACAAAAAGAAAGTAGGCAAGCTATCCCGATGGCCCACTCAGTCTGTTTCACCAAGCTAGGCTGCACCGAAGCCCAGGATCACGCTTGGGATCCGCAGTCTCCCCAACCCTAACCCTAACTTGAGTTTTTACACAAATTTTCTTGTGCAACTGAAACGATACCGCGTCTTCACAGTGCACAGAAAGCCAGTAGGAAAGCTATCCCGATGGCCCACTCAGTCTGTTTCACCAAGCTAGGCTACACCGAAGCCCAGGATCCCGCCTGGGAAGCCCAGCCTCCCCAACCCAGCCCTCACTTGGGTATTAATCCTAATTTTCCTGTGCAACTGAAACATCCCCTCGTCCATACAGCGTACAAAAAGACAGTAGGCAAGCAATCCTGATGGCCCACTCAGTCTGTTTCACCAGGCTCGGCTTCATCGAGGCCGTAGTTCCTGCCTGGGAAGCCCAGTCTCCCCAACCCTAACCCTAACTTGAGTCTTAACCCTAATTTTCTTGTGTAAGTGAAACATCCTCCCGTCCTTACGGTTTAGAAATAGGCATTAGGCAAGCCATCCCGATTGCCAACTCAATCTGTTCCACCAAGCTAGCCTTCACAGAGGGCCTGGTTCCTGCCTGGGAAGCCCGGTCTCACCAACCCTAACCCTAACTTGAGTCTTCTTAACCCTAATTTTCTTGTGCAAGTGAAACATCCCCCCGTCCATACGGTTTAGAAAAAGTCAGTAGGCAAGCGAACCCGATTGCCAACTCAATCTGTTCCACCAAACTAGCCTTCACAGAGGCCCTGGTTCCTGCCTGGGAAGCACAGTCTCCCCAACCCAGCCCTCACTTGGGTATTAATCCTAATTTTCCTGTGCAACTGAAACATCCCCTCGTCCATACAGCGTACAAAAAGACAGTAGGCAAGCAATCCTGATGGCCCACTCAGTCTGTTTCACCAGGCTCGGCTTCATCGAGGGCGTAGTTCCTGCCTGGGCAGCCCTGCCTCCATAACCCTAACCCTAATTTGGGTTTTAATGCTAATGTTCTTCTGCAATGGAAACATCCCCCCATGGATACGGTGTATTAAAACGGAGTAGGGAAGCCATCCTGGTGGCCCACTCAAGTCTGTTTCACCAAGCTAGGCTTCACAGAGGGTCTGGTTCCCTCCAGGAAGGCCTGGCCTCCCCAACCTTACCCCTAACTAGAGTCTTGGCCCTAATTTTCTTGTGCAACTGAAACATTCCCCCGTCCAAATGGTGCACAAAAAGAAAGTAGGCAAGCTATCCCGATGGCCCACTCAGTCTGTTTCACCAAGCTAGGCTGCACCGAAGCCCAGGATCACGCTTGGGATCCGCAGTCTCCCCAACCCTAACCCTAACTTGAGTTTTAACACAAATTTTCTTGTGCAACTGAAACGATACCCCGTCCTTACAGTGCACAGAAAGCCAGTAGGAAAGCTATCCCGATGGCCCACTCAGTCTGTTTCACCAAGCTAGGCTGCACCGAAGCCCAGGATCCCGCCTGGGAAGCCCAGTCTCCCCAACCCTAACCCTAACTTGAGTCTTAACCCTAATTTTCTTGTGCAAGTGAAACATCCCCCCGTCCATACGGTTTAGAAAAAGTCAGTAGGCAAGCCATCCCGACTGCCAACTCAATCTGTTCCACCAAGCTAGCCTTCACAGAGGCCCTGGTTGCTGCCTGGGAAGCACAGTCTCCCCAACCCAGCCCTAACTTGGGTATTAATCCTAATTTTCCTGTGCAACTGAAACATCCCCTCGTCCATACAGCGTACAAAAAGACAGTAGGCAAGCAATCCTGATGGCCCACTCAGTCTGTTTCACCAGGCTCGGCTTCATCGAGGCCGTAGTTCCTGCCTGGGAAGCCCAGCCTCCATAACCCTAACCCTAATTTGGGTCTTAATGCTAATGTTCTTCTGCAATGGAAACATCCCCCCATGGATACGGTGTACTAAAACGGAGTAGGGAAGCCATCCTGGTGGCCCATTCCAGTCTGTTTCACCAAGCTAGGCTTCACAGAGGGTCTGGTTCCCTCCAGGGAAGCCTAGCCTCCCCAACCTTACCCCTAACTAGAGTCTTGGCCCTAATTTTCTTGTGCAACTGAAACATTCCCCTGTCCAAACGGTGTACAAAAAGAAAGTAGGCAAGCTATCCCGATGGCCCACTCAGTCTTTTTCACCAAGCTAGGCTGCACCGAAGCCCAGGATCACGCTTCGGATCCGCAGTCTCCCCAACACTAACCCTAACTTGAATTTTTACACAAATTTTCTTGTGCAACTGAAACGATACCCCGTCCTTACAGTGCACAGAAAGACAGTAGGAAAGCTATCCCGATGGCCCACTCAGTCTGTTTCACCAAGCTAGGCTACACCGAAGCCCAGGATCCCGCCTGGGAAGCCCAGTCTCCCCAACCCTAACCCTAACTTGAGTCTTAACCCTAATTTTCTTGTGCAAGTGAAACATCCCTCCGTCCATACGGTTTAGAAAAAGTCAGTAGGCAAGCCATCCCGATTGCCAACTCAATCTGTTCCAACAAGCTAGCCTTCACAGAGGCCCTGGATGCTGCCTGGGAAGCACAGTCTCCCCAACCCAGCCCTCACTTGGGTATTAATCCTAATTTTCCTGTGCAACTGAAACATCCCCTCGTCCATACAGCGTACAAAAAGACAGTAGGCAAGCAATCCTGATGGCCCACTCAGTCTGTTTCACCAGGCTCGGCTTCATCGAGTCCGTAGTTCCTGCCTGGGAAGCCCAGCCTCCATAACCCTAACCCTAATTTGGGTCTTAATGCTAATATTCTTCTGCAATGGAAACATCCCCCCATGGATACGGTGTACTAAAACGGAGTAGGGAAGCCATCCTGTTGGGCCACTCAAGTCTATTTCACCAAGCTAGGCTTCACAGAGGGTCTGGTTCCCTCCAGGGAAGCCTAGCCTCCCCAACCTTACCCCTAACTAGAGTCTTGGCCCTAATTTTCTTGTGCAACTGAAACATTCCCCCGTCCAAACGGTGTACAAAAAGAAAGTAGGCAAGCTATCCTGATGGCCCACTCAGTCTGTTTCACCAAGCTAGGCTGCACCGAAGCCCAGGATCACGCTTGGGATCCGCAGTCTCCCCAACCCTAACCCTAACTTGAGTTTTAACACAAATTTTCTTGTGCAACTGAAACGATACCCCGTCCTTACAGTGCACAGAAAGCCAGTAGGCAAGCTATCCCGATGGCCCACTCAGTCTGTTTCACCAAGCTAGGCTACACCGACACCCAGGATCCCACCTGGGAAGCCCAGTCTCCCCAACCCTAACCCTAACTTGAGTCTTAACCCTAATTTTCTTGTGCAAATGAAACATCCCCCCGTCCATACGGTTTAGAAAAAGTCAGTAGGCAAGCCATCCCGATTGCCAACTCAATGTGTTCCACCAAGCTAGCCTTCACAGAGGCCCTGGTTGCTACCTGGGAAGCACAGTCTCCCCAACCCAGCCCTAACTTGAGTCTTCTTAACCCTAATTTTCTTGTGCAAGTGAAACATCCCCCCGTCCATACGGTTTAGAAAAAGTCAGTAGGCAAGCGAACCCGATTGCCAACTCAATCTGTTCCAACAAGCTAGCCTTCACAGAGGCCCTGGTTCCTGCCTGGGAAGCACAGTCTCCACAACCCAGCCCTCACTTGGGTATTAATCCTAATTTTCCTGTGCAACTGAAACATCCCCTCGTCCATACAGCGTACAAAAAGACAGTAGGCAAGCAATCCTGATGGCCCACTCAGTCTGTTTCACCAGGCTCGGCTTCATCGAGTCCGTAGTTCCTGCCTGGGAAGCCCAGCCTCCATAACCCTAACGCTAATTTGGGTGTTAATGCTAATGTTCTTCTGCAATGGAAACATCCCCCCATGGATACGGTGTACTAAAACGGAGTAGGGAAGCCATCCTGGTGGCCCACTCAAGTCTGTTTCACCAAGCTAGGCTTCACAGAAGGTCTGGTTCCCTCCAGGGAAGCCTAGACTCCCCAACCTTACCCCTAACTAGAGTCTTGGCCCTAATTTTCTTGTGCAACTGAAACATTCCCCCGTCCAAACGGTGTACAAAAAGAAAGTAGGCAAGCTATCCCGATGGCCCACTCAGTCTGTTTCACCAAGCTAGGCTGCACCGAAGCCCAGGATCACGCTTGGGATCCGCAGTCTCCCCAACCCTAACCGTAACTTGAGTTTTAACACAAATTTTCTTGTGCAACTGAAACGATACCCCGTCCTTACAGTGCACAGAAAGCCAGTAGGCAAGCTATCCCGATGGCCCACTCAGTCTGTTTCACCAAGCTAGGCTACACCGACGCCCAGGATCCCACCTGGGAAGCCCAGTCTCCCCAACCCTAACCCTAACTTGAGTCTTAACCCTAATTTTCTTGTGCAAGTGAAACATCCCCCCGTCCATACGGTTTAGAAAAAGTCAGTAGGCAAGCGAACCCGATTGCCAACTCAATCTGTTCCAACAAGCTAGCCTTCACAGAGGCCCTGGTTCCTGCCTGGGAAGCACAGTCTCCACAACCCAGCCCTCACTTGGGTATTAATCCTAATTTTCCTGTGCAACTGAAACATCCCCTCGTCCATACAGCGTACAAAAAGACAGTAGGCAAGCAATCCGGATGGCCCACTCAGTCTGTTTCACCAGGCTCGGCTTCATCGAGGCCGTAGTTCCTGCCTGGGAAGCCCAGCCTCCATAAACCTAACCCTAATTTGGGTGTTAATGCTAATGTTCTTCTGCAATGGAAAAATCCCCCCATGGATACGGTGTACTAAAACGGAGTAGGGAAGCCATCCTGGTGGCCCACTCAAGTCTGTTTCACCAAGCTAGGCTTCACAGAAGGTCTCGTTCCCTCCAGGGAAGCCTAGACTCCCCAACCTTACCCCTAACTAGAGTCTTGGCCCTAATTTTCTTGTCAACTGAAACATTCCCCCGTCCAAACGGTGTACAAAAAGAAAGTAGGCAAGCTATCCCGATGGCCCACTCAGTCTGTTTCACCAAGCTAGGCTGCACCGAAGCCCAGGATCACGCTTGGGATCCGCAGTCTCCCCAACCCTAACCCTTACTTGAGTTTTAACACAAATTTTCTTGTGCAACTGAAACGATACCCCGTCCTTACAGTGCACAGAAAGCCAGTAGGCAAGCTATCCCGATGGCCCACTCAGTCTGTTTCACCAAGCTAGGCTACACCGACTCCCAGGATCCCACCTGGGAAGCCCAGTCTCCCCAACCCTAACCCTAACTTGAGTCTTAACCCTAATTTTCTTGTGCAAATGAAACATCCCCCCGTCCATACGGTTTAGAAAAAGTCAGTAGGCAAGCCATCCCGATTGCCAACTCAATGTGTTCCACCAAGCTAGCCTTCACAGAGGCCCTGGTTGCTACCTGGGAAGCACAGTCTCCCCAACCCAGCCCTAACTTGAGTCTTCTTAACCCTAATTTTCTTGTGCAAGTGAAACATCCCCCCGTCCATACGGTTTAGAAAAAGTCAGTAGGCAAGCGAACCCGATTGCCAACTGAATCTGTTCCAACAAGCTAGCCTTCACAGAGGCCCTGGTTCCTGCCTGGGAAGCACAGTCTCCACAACCCAGCCCTCACTTGGGTATTAATCCTAATTTTCCTGTGCAACTGAAACATCCCCTCGTCCATACAGCGTACAAAAAGACAGTAGGCAAGCAATCCTGATGGCCCACTCAGTCTGTTTCACCAGGCTCGGCTTCATCGAGGCCGTAGTTCCTGCCTGGGAAGCCCAGTCTCCCCAACCCTAACCCTAACTTGAGTCTTAACCCTAATTTTCTTGTGTAAGTGAAACATCCTCCCGTCCTTACGGTTTAGAAATAGGCATTAGGCAAGCCATCCCGATTGCCAACTCAATCTGTTCCACCAAGCTAGCCTTCACAGAGGGCCTGGTTCCTGCCTGGGAAGCCCGGTCTCACCAACCCTAACCCTAACTTGAGTCTTCTTAACCCTAATTTTCTTGTGCAAGTGAAACATCCCCCCGTCCATACGGTTTAGAAAAAGTCAGTAGGCAAGCGAACCCGATTGCCAACTCAATCTGTTCCACCAAACTAGCCTTCACAGAGGCCCTGGTTCCTGCCTGGGAAGCACAGTCTCCCCAACCCAGCCCTCACTTGGGTATTAATCCTAATTTTCCTGTGCAACTGAAACATCCCCTCGTCCATACAGCGTACAAAAAGACAGTAGGCAAGCAATCCTGATGGCCCACTCAGTCTGTTTCACCAGGCTCGGCTTCATCGAGGGCGTAGTTCCTGCCTGGGCAGCCCTGCCTCCATAACCCTAACCCTAATTTGGGTTTTAATGCTAATGTTCTTCTGCAATGGAAACATCCCCCCATGGATACGGTGTATTAAAACGGAGTAGGGAAGCCATCCTGGTGGCCCACTCAAGTCTGTTTCACCAAGCTAGGCTTCACAGAGGGTCTGGTTCCCTCCAGGAAGGCCTGGCCTCCCCAACCTTACCCCTAACTAGAGTCTTGGCCCTAATTTTCTTGTGCAACTGAAACATTCCCCCGTCCAAACGGTGCACAAAAAGAAAGTAGGCAAGCTATCCCGATGGCCCACTCAGTCTGTTTCACCAAGCTAGGCTGCACCGAAGCCCAGGATCACGCTTGGGATCCGCAGTCTCCCCAACCCTAACCCTAACTTGAGTTTTAACACAAATTTTCTTGTGCAACTGAAACGATACCCCGTCCTTACAGTGCACAGAAAGCCAGTAGGAAAGCTATCCCGATGGCCCACTCAGTCTGTTTCACCAAGCTAGGCTGCACCGAAGCCCAGGATCCCGCCTGGGAAGCCCAGTCTCCCCAACCCTAACCCTAACTTGAGTCTTAACCCTAATTTTCTTGTGCAAGTGAAACATCCCCCCGTCCATACGGTTTAGAAAAAGTCAGTAGGCAAGCCATCCCGACTGCCAACTCAATCTGTTCCACCAAGCTAGCCTTCACAGAGGCCCTGGTTGCTGCCTGGGAAGCACAGTCTCCCCAACCCAGCCCTAACTTGGGTATTAATCCTAATTTTCCTGTGCAACTGAAACATCCCCTCGTCCATACAGCGTACAAAAAGACAGTAGGCAAGCAATCCTGATGGCCCACTCAGTCTGTTTCACCAGGCTCGGCTTCATCGAGGCCGTAGTTCCTGCCTGGGAAGCCCAGCCTCCATAACCCTAACCCTAATTTGGGTCTTAATGCTAATGTTCTTCTGCAATGGAAACATCCCCCCATGGATACGGTGTACTAAAACGGAGTAGGGAAGCCATCCTGGTGGCCCATTCCAGTCTGTTTCACCAAGCTAGGCTTCACAGAGGGTCTGGTTCCCTCCAGGGAAGCCTAGCCTCCCCAACCTTACCCCTAACTAGAGTCTTGGCCCTAATTTTCTTGTGCAACTGAAACATTCCCCTGTCCAAACGGTGTACAAAAAGAAAGTAGGCAAGCTATCCCGATGGCCCACTCAGTCTTTTTCACCAAGCTAGGCTGCACCGAAGCCCAGGATCACGCTTCGGATCCGCAGTCTCCCCAACACTAACCCTAACTTGAATTTTTACACAAATTTTCTTGTGCAACTGAAACGATACCCCGTCCTTACAGTGCACAGAAAGACAGTAGGAAAGCTATCCCGATGGCCCACTCAGTCTGTTTCACCAAGCTAGGCTACACCGAAGCCCAGGATCCCGCCTGGGAAGCCCAGTCTCCCCAACCCTAACCCTAACTTGAGTCTTAACCCTAATTTTCTTGTGCAAGTGAAACATCCCTCCGTCCATACGGTTTAGAAAAAGTCAGTAGGCAAGCCATCCCGATTGCCAACTCAATCTGTTCCAACAAGCTAGCCTTCACAGAGGCCCTGGATGCTGCCTGGGAAGCACAGTCTCCCCAACCCAGCCCTCACTTGGGTATTAATCCTAATTTTCCTGTGCAACTGAAACATCCCCTCGTCCATACAGCGTACAAAAAGACAGTAGGCAAGCAATCCTGATGGCCCACTCAGTCTGTTTCACCAGGCTCGGCTTCATCGAGTCCGTAGTTCCTGCCTGGGAAGCCCAGCCTCCATAACCCTAACCCTAATTTGGGTCTTAATGCTAATATTCTTCTGCAATGGAAACATCCCCCCATGGATACGGTGTACTAAAACGGAGTAGGGAAGCCATCCTGTTGGGCCACTCAAGTCTATTTCACCAAGCTAGGCTTCACAGAGGGTCTGGTTCCCTCCAGGGAAGCCTAGCCTCCCCAACCTTACCCCTAACTAGAGTCTTGGCCCTAATTTTCTTGTGCAACTGAAACATTCCCCCGTCCAAACGGTGTACAAAAAGAAAGTAGGCAAGCTATCCTGATGGCCCACTCAGTCTGTTTCACCAAGCTAGGCTGCACCGAAGCCCAGGATCACGCTTGGGATCCGCAGTCTCCCCAACCCTAACCCTAACTTGAGTTTTAACACAAATTTTCTTGTGCAACTGAAACGATACCCCGTCCTTACAGTGCACAGAAAGCCAGTAGGCAAGCTATCCCGATGGCCCACTCAGTCTGTTTCACCAAGCTAGGCTACACCGACACCCAGGATCCCACCTGGGAAGCCCAGTCTCCCCAACCCTAACCCTAACTTGAGTCTTAACCCTAATTTTCTTGTGCAAATGAAACATCCCCCCGTCCATACGGTTTAGAAAAAGTCAGTAGGCAAGCCATCCCGATTGCCAACTCAATGTGTTCCACCAAGCTAGCCTTCACAGAGGCCCTGGTTGCTACCTGGGAAGCACAGTCTCCCCAACCCAGCCCTAACTTGAGTCTTCTTAACCCTAATTTTCTTGTGCAAGTGAAACATCCCCCCGTCCATACGGTTTAGAAAAAGTCAGTAGGCAAGCGAACCCGATTGCCAACTCAATCTGTTCCAACAAGCTAGCCTTCACAGAGGCCCTGGTTCCTGCCTGGGAAGCACAGTCTCCACAACCCAGCCCTCACTTGGGTATTAATCCTAATTTTCCTGTGCAACTGAAACATCCCCTCGTCCATACAGCGTACAAAAAGACAGTAGGCAAGCAATCCTGATGGCCCACTCAGTCTGTTTCACCAGGCTCGGCTTCATCGAGTCCGTAGTTCCTGCCTGGGAAGCCCAGCCTCCATAACCCTAACGCTAATTTGGGTGTTAATGCTAATGTTCTTCTGCAATGGAAACATCCCCCCATGGATACGGTGTACTAAAACGGAGTAGGGAAGCCATCCTGGTGGCCCACTCAAGTCTGTTTCACCAAGCTAGGCTTCACAGAAGGTCTGGTTCCCTCCAGGGAAGCCTAGACTCCCCAACCTTACCCCTAACTAGAGTCTTGGCCCTAATTTTCTTGTGCAACTGAAACATTCCCCCGTCCAAACGGTGTACAAAAAGAAAGTAGGCAAGCTATCCCGATGGCCCACTCAGTCTGTTTCACCAAGCTAGGCTGCACCGAAGCCCAGGATCACGCTTGGGATCCGCAGTCTCCCCAACCCTAACCGTAACTTGAGTTTTAACACAAATTTTCTTGTGCAACTGAAACGATACCCCGTCCT
Source organism: Heloderma suspectum (assembly GCF_057233095.1). Lineage (NCBI taxonomy): Eukaryota > Metazoa > Chordata > Lepidosauria > Squamata > Helodermatidae > Heloderma > Heloderma suspectum. Next base: position 145,993,632 of record NC_139459.1, read on the forward strand.
TACAGTGCACAGAAAGCCAGTAGGCAAGCTATCCCGATGGCCCACTCAGTCTGTTTCACCAAGCTAGGCTACACCGACGCCCAGGATCCCACCTGGGAAGCCCAGTCTCCCCAACCCTAACCCTAACTTGAGTCTTAACCCTAATTTTCTTGTGCAAGTGAAACATCCCCCCGTCCATACGGTTTAGAAAAAGTCAGTAGGCAAGCGAACCCGATTGCCAACTCAATCTGTTCCAACAAGCTAGCCTTCACAGAGGCCCTGGTTCCTGCCTGGGAAGCACAGTCTCCACAACCCAGCCCTCACTTGGGTATTAATCCTAATTTTCCTGTGCAACTGAAACATCCCCTCGTCCATACAGCGTACAAAAAGACAGTAGGCAAGCAATCCGGATGGCCCACTCAGTCTGTTTCACCAGGCTCGGCTTCATCGAGGCCGTAGTTCCTGCCTGGGAAGCCCAGCCTCCATAAACCTAACCCTAATTTGGGTGTTAATGCTAATGTTCTTCTGCAATGGAAAAATCCCCCCATGGATACGGTGTACTAAAACGGAGTAGGGAAGCCATCCTGGTGGCCCACTCAAGTCTGTTTCACCAAGCTAGGCTTCACAGAAGGTCTCGTTCCCTCCAGGGAAGCCTAGACTCCCCAACCTTACCCCTAACTAGAGTCTTGGCCCTAATTTTCTTGTCAACTGAAACATTCCCCCGTCCAAACGGTGTACAAAAAGAAAGTAGGCAAGCTATCCCGATGGCCCACTCAGTCTGTTTCACCAAGCTAGGCTGCACCGAAGCCCAGGATCACGCTTGGGATCCGCAGTCTCCCCAACCCTAACCCTTACTTGAGTTTTAACACAAATTTTCTTGTGCAACTGAAACGATACCCCGTCCTTACAGTGCACAGAAAGCCAGTAGGCAAGCTATCCCGATGGCCCACTCAGTCTGTTTCACCAAGCTAGGCTACACCGACTCCCAGGATCCCACCTGGGAAGCCCAGTCTCCCCAACCCTAACCCTAACTTGAGTCTTAACCCTAATTTTCTTGTGCAAATGAAACATCCCCCCGTCCATACGGTTTAGAAAAAGTCAGTAGGCAAGCCATCCCGATTGCCAACTCAATGTGTTCCACCAAGCTAGCCTTCACAGAGGCCCTGGTTGCTACCTGGGAAGCACAGTCTCCCCAACCCAGCCCTAACTTGAGTCTTCTTAACCCTAATTTTCTTGTGCAAGTGAAACATCCCCCCGTCCATACGGTTTAGAAAAAGTCAGTAGGCAAGCGAACCCGATTGCCAACTGAATCTGTTCCAACAAGCTAGCCTTCACAGAGGCCCTGGTTCCTGCCTGGGAAGCACAGTCTCCACAACCCAGCCCTCACTTGGGTATTAATCCTAATTTTCCTGTGCAACTGAAACATCCCCTCGTCCATACAGCGTACAAAAAGACAGTAGGCAAGCAATCCTGATGGCCCACTCAGTCTGTTTCACCAGGCTCGGCTTCATCGAGTCCGTAGTTCCTGCCTGGGAAGCCCAGCCTCCATAACCCTAACGCTAATTTGGGTGTTAATGCTAATGTTCTTCTGCAATGGAAACATCCCCCCATGGATAAGGTGTACTAAAACGGAGTAGGGAAGCCATCCTGGTGGCCCACTCAAGTCTGTTTCACCAAGCTAGGCTTCACAGAAGGTCTGGTTCCCTCCAGGGAAGCCTAGACTCCCCAACCTTACCCCTAACTAGAGTCTTGGCCCTAATTTTCTTGTCAACTGAAACATTCCCCCGTCCAAACGGTGTACAAAAAGAAAGTAGGCAAGCTATCCCGATGGCCCACTCAGTCTGTTTCACCAAGCTAGGCTGCACCGAAGCCCAGGATCACGCTTGGGATCCGCAGTCTCCCCAACCCTAACCCTAACTTGAGTTTTAACACAAATTTTCTTGTGCAACTGAAACGATACCCCGTCCTTACAGTGCACAGAAAGCCAGTAGGCAAGCTATCCCGATGGCCCACTCAGTCTGTTTCACCAAGCTAGGCTACACCGACGCCCAGGATCCCACCTGGGAAGCCCAGTCTCCCCAACCCTAACCCTAACTTGAGTCTTAACCCTAATTTTCTTGTGCAAGTGAAACATCCCCCCGTCCATACGGTTTAGAAAAAGTCAGTAGGCAAGCGAACCCGATTGCCAACTCAATCTGTTCCAACAAGCTAGCCTTCACAGAGGCCCTGGTTCCTGCCAGGGAAGCACAGTCTCCCCAACCCAGCCCTAACTTGAGTCTTCTTAACCCTAATTTTCTTGTGCAAGTGAAACATCCCCCCGTCCGTACGGTTTAGAAAAAGTCAGTAGGCAAGCGAACCCGATTGCCAACTCAATCTGTTCCAACAAGCTAGCCTTCACAGAGGCCCTGGTTCCTGCCTGGGAAGCACAGTCTCCACAACCCAGCCCTCACTTGGGTATTAATCCTAATTTTCCTGTGCAACTGAAACATCCCCTCGTCCATACAGCGTACAAAAAGACAGTAGGCAAGCAATCCTGATGGCCCACTCAGTCTGTTTCACCAGGCTCGGCTTCATCGAGTCCGTAGTTCCTGCCTGGGAAGCCCAGCCTCCATAACCCTAACCCTAATTTGGGTCTTAATGCTAATATTCTTCTGCAATGGAAACATCCCCCCATGGATACGGTGTACTAAAACGGAGTAGGGAAGCCATCCTGTTGGGCCACTCAAGTCTATTTCACCAAGCTAGGCTTCACAGAGGGTCTGGTTCCCTCCAGGGAAGCCTAGCCTCCCCAACCTTACCCCTAACTAGAGTCTTGGCCCTAATTTTCTTGTGCAACTGAAACATTCCCCCGTCCAAACGGTGTACAAAAAGAAAGTAGGCAAGCTATCCCGATGGCCCACTCAGTCTGTTTCACCAAGCTAGGCTGCACCGAAGCCCAGGATCACGCTTGGGATCCGCAGTCTCCCCAACCCTAACCCTAACTTGAGTTTTAACACAAATTTTCTTGTGCAACTGAAACGATACCCCGTCCTTACCGTGCACAGAAAGCCAGTAGGCAAGCTATCCCGATGGCCCACTCAGTCTGTTTCACCAAGCTAGGCTACACCGACGCCCAGGATCCCACCTGGGAAGCCCAGTCTCCCCAACCCTAACCCTAACTTTAGTCTTAACCCTAATTTTCTTGTGCAAATGAAACATCCCCCCGTCCATACGGTTTAGAAAAAGTCAGTAGGCAAGCCATCCCGATTGCCAACTCAATGTGTTCCACCAAGCTAGCCTTCACAGAGGCCCTGGTTGCTACCTGGGAAGCACAGTCTCCCCAACCCAGCCCTAACTTGAGTCTTCTTAACCCTAATTTTCTTGTGCAAGTGAAACATCCCCCCGTCCATACGGTTTAGAAAAAGTCAGTAGGCAAGCGAACCCGATTGCCAACTCAATCTGTTCCAACAAGCTAGCCTTCACAGAGGCCCTGGTTCCTGCCTGGGAAGCACAGTCTCCACAACCCAGCCCTCACTTGGGTATTAATCCTAATTTTCCTGTGCAACTGAAACATCCCCTCGTCCATACAGCGTACAAAAAGACAGTAGGCAAGCAATCCTGATGGCCCACTCAGTCTGTTTCACCAGGCTCGGCTTCATCGAGTCCGTAGTTCCTGCCTGGGAAGCCCAGCCTCCATAACCCTAACGCTAATTTGGGTGTTAATGCTAATGTTCTTCTGCAATGGAAACATCCCCCCATGGATACGGTGTACTAAAACGGAGTAGGGAAGCCATCCTGGTGGCCCACTCAAGTCTGTTTCACCAAGCTAGGCTTCACAGAAGGTCTGGTTCCCTCCAGGGAAGCCTAGACTCCCCAACCTTACCCCTAACTAGAGTCTTGGCCCTAATTTTCTTGTGCAACTGAAACATTCCCCCGTCCAAACGGTGTACAAAAAGAAAGTAGGCAAGCTATCCCGATGGCCCACTCAGTCTGTTTCACCAAGCTAGGCTGCACCGAAGCCCAGGATCACGCTTGGGATCCGCAGTCTCCCCAACCCTAACCGTAACTTGAGTTTTAACACAAATTTTCTTGTGCAACTGAAACGATACCCCGTCCTTACAGTGCACAGAAAGCCAGTAGGCAAGCTATCCCGATGGCCCACTCAGTCTGTTTCACCAAGCTAGGCTACACCGACGCCCAGGATCCCACCTGGGAAGCCCAGTCTCCCCAACCCTAACCCTAACTTGAGTCTTAACCCTAATTTTCTTGTGCAAGTGAAACATCCCCCCGTCCATACGGTTTAGAAAAAGTCAGTAGGCAAGCGAACCCGATTGCCAACTCAATCTGTTCCAACAAGCTAGCCTTCACAGAGGCCCTGGTTCCTGCCTGGGAAGCACAGTCTCCACAACCCAGCCCTCACTTGGGTATTAATCCTAATTTTCCTGTGCAACTGAAACATCCCCTCGTCCATACAGCGTACAAAAAGACAGTAGGCAAGCAATCCGGATGGCCCACTCAGTCTGTTTCACCAGGCTCGGCTTCATCGAGGCCGTAGTTCCTGCCTGGGAAGCCCAGCCTCCATAAACCTAACCCTAATTTGGGTGTTAATGCTAATGTTCTTCTGCAATGGAAAAATCCCCCCATGGATACGGTGTACTAAAACGGAGTAGGGAAGCCATCCTGGTGGCCCACTCAAGTCTGTTTCACCAAGCTAGGCTTCACAGAAGGTCTCGTTCCCTCCAGGGAAGCCTAGACTCCCCAACCTTACCCCTAACTAGAGTCTTGGCCCTAATTTTCTTGTCAACTGAAACATTCCCCCGTCCAAACGGTGTACAAAAAGAAAGTAGGCAAGCTATCCCGATGGCCCACTCAGTCTGTTTCACCAAGCTAGGCTGCACCGAAGCCCAGGATCACGCTTGGGATCCGCAGTCTCCCCAACCCTAACCCTTACTTGAGTTTTAACACAAATTTTCTTGTGCAACTGAAACGATACCCCGTCCTTACAGTGCACAGAAAGCCAGTAGGCAAGCTATCCCGATGGCCCACTCAGTCTGTTTCACCAAGCTAGGCTACACCGACTCCCAGGATCCCACCTGGGAAGCCCAGTCTCCCCAACCCTAACCCTAACTTGAGTCTTAACCCTAATTTTCTTGTGCAAATGAAACATCCCCCCGTCCATACGGTTTAGAAAAAGTCAGTAGGCAAGCCATCCCGATTGCCAACTCAATGTGTTCCACCAAGCTAGCCTTCACAGAGGCCCTGGTTGCTACCTGGGAAGCACAGTCTCCCCAACCCAGCCCTAACTTGAGTCTTCTTAACCCTAATTTTCTTGTGCAAGTGAAACATCCCCCCGTCCATACGGTTTAGAAAAAGTCAGTAGGCAAGCGAACCCGATTGCCAACTGAATCTGTTCCAACAAGCTAGCCTTCACAGAGGCCCTGGTTCCTGCCTGGGAAGCACAGTCTCCACAACCCAGCCCTCACTTGGGTATTAATCCTAATTTTCCTGTGCAACTGAAACATCCCCTCGTCCATACAGCGTACAAAAAGACAGTAGGCAAGCAATCCTGATGGCCCACTCAGTCTGTTTCACCAGGCTCGGCTTCATCGAGTCCGTAGTTCCTGCCTGGGAAGCCCAGCCTCCATAACCCTAACGCTAATTTGGGTGTTAATGCTAATGTTCTTCTGCAATGGAAACATCCCCCCATGGATAAGGTGTACTAAAACGGAGTAGGGAAGCCATCCTGGTGGCCCACTCAAGTCTGTTTCACCAAGCTAGGCTTCACAGAAGGTCTGGTTCCCTCCAGGGAAGCCTAGACTCCCCAACCTTACCCCTAACTAGAGTCTTGGCCCTAATTTTCTTGTCAACTGAAACATTCCCCCGTCCAAACGGTGTACAAAAAGAAAGTAGGCAAGCTATCCCGATGGCCCACTCAGTCTGTTTCACCAAGCTAGGCTGCACCGAAGCCCAGGATCACGCTTGGGATCCGCAGTCTCCCCAACCCTAACCCTAACTTGAGTTTTAACACAAATTTTCTTGTGCAACTGAAACGATACCCCGTCCTTACAGTGCACAGAAAGCCAGTAGGCAAGCTATCCCGATGGCCCACTCAGTCTGTTTCACCAAGCTAGGCTACACCGACGCCCAGGATCCCACCTGGGAAGCCCAGTCTCCCCAACCCTAACCCTAACTTGAGTCTTAACCCTAATCTTCTTGTGCAAGTGAAACATCCCCCCGTCCATACGGTTTAGAAAAAGTCAGTAGGCAAGCGAACCCGATTGCCAACTCAATCTGTTCCAACAAGCTAGCCTTCACAGAGGCCCTGGTTCCTGCCTGGGAAGCACAGTCTCCACAACCCAGCCCTCACTTGGGTATTAATCCTAATTTTCCTGTGCAACTGAAACATCCCCTCGTCCATACAGTGTACAAAAAGACAGTAGGCAAGCAATCCCGATGCCCACTCAGTCTGTTTCACCAGGCTCGGCTTCATCGAGGCCGTAGTTCCTTCCTGGGAAGCCCAGCCTCCATAACCCTAACCCTAATTTGGGTGTTAATGCTAATGTTCTTCTGCAATGGAAACATCCCCCCATGGATAAGGTGTACTAAAACGGAGTAGGGAAGCCATCCTGGTGGCCCACTCAAGTCTGTTTCACCAAGCTAGGCTTCACAGAAGGTCTGGTTCCCTCCAGGGAAGCCTAGACTCCCCAACCTTACCCCTAACTAGAGTCTTGGCCCTAATTTTCTTGTCAACTGAAACATTCCCCCGTCCAAACGGTGTACAAAAAGAAAGTAGGCAAGCTATCCCGATGGCCCACTCAGTCTGTTTCACCAAGCTAGGCTGCACCGAAGCCCAGGATCACGCTTGGGATCCGCAGTCTCCCCAACCCTAACCGTAAATTGAGTTTTAACACAAACTTTCTTGTGCAACTAAAACGATACCCCGTCCTTACAGTGCACAGAAAGCCAGTAGGCAAGCTATCCCGATGGCCCACTCAGTCTGTTTCACCAAGCTAGGCTACACCGACGCCCAGGATCCCACCTGGGAAGCCCAGTCTCCCCAACCCTAACCCTAACTTGAGTCTTAACCCTAATTTTCTTGTGCAAGTGAAACATCCCTCCGTCCATACGGTTTAGAAAAAGTCAGTAGGCAAGCCATACCGATTGCCATCTCAATCTGTTCCACCAAGCTAGCCTTCACAAAGGCCCTGGTTGCTGCCTGGGAAGCACAGTCTCCCCAACCCAGCCCTAACTTGGGTATTAATCCTAATTTTCCTGTGCAACTGAAACATCCCCTCGTCCATGCACCGTACAAAAAGACAGTAGGCAAGCCATCCCGATTGCCAACTCAATGTGTTCCACCAAGCTAGCCTTCACAGAGGCCCTGGTTGCTACCTGGGAAGCACAGTCTCCCCAACCTAGCCCTAACTTGAGTCTTCTTAACCCTAATTTTCTTGTGCAAGTGAAACATCCCCCCGTCCATACGGTTTAGAAAAAGTCAGTAGGCAAGCGAACCCGATTGCCAACTCAATCTGTTCCAACAAGCTAGCCTTCACAGAGGCCCTGGTTGCTGCCTGGGAAGCACAGTCTCCCCAACCCAGCCCTAATTTGGGTATTAATCCTAATTTTCCTGTGCAACTGAAACATCCCCTCATCCATACAGCGTACAAAAAGACAGTAGGCAAGCAATCCTGATGGCCCACTCAGTCTGTTTCACCAGGCTCGGCTTCATCGAGGCCGTAGTTCCTGCCTGGGAAGCCCTGCCTCCATAACCCTAACCCTAATTTGGGTGTTAATGCTAATGTTCTTCTGCAATGGAAACATCCCCCCATGGATACGGTGTACTAAAACGAAGTAGGGAAGCCATCCTGGTGGCCCACTCCAGTCTGTTTCACCAAGCTAGGCTTCACAGAGGATCTTGTTCCCTCCAGGGAAGCCTAGCCTCCCCAACCTTACCCCTAACTAGAGTCTTGGCCCTAATTTTCTTGTGCAACTGAAACATTCCCCTGTCCAAACGGTGTACAAAAAGAAAGTAGGCAAGCTATCCCGATGGCCCACTCAGTCTTTTTCACCAAGCTAGGCTGCACCGAAGCCCAGGATCACGCTTCGGATCCGCAGTCTCCCCAACCCTAACCCTAACTTGAGTTTTTACACAAATTTTCTTGTGCAACTGAAACGATACCCCGTCCTTACAGTGCACAGAAAGCCAGTAGGAAAGCTATCCCGATGGCCCACTCAGTCTGTTTCACCAAGCTAGGCTACACCGAAGCCCAGGATCCCGCCTGGGAAGCCCAGTCTCCCCAACCCTAACCCTAACTTGAGTCTTAACCCTAATTTTCTTGTGCAAGTGAAACATCCCTCCGTCCATACGGTTTAGAAAAAGTCAGTAGGCAAGCCATCCCGATTGCCAACTCAATCTGTTCCACCAAGCTAGCCTTCACAGAGGCCCTGGTTGCTGCCTGGGAAGCACAGTCTCCCCAACCCAGCCCTCACTTGGGTATTAATCCTAATTTTCCTGTGCAACTGAAACATCCCCTTGTCCATACAGCGTACAAAAAGACAGTAGGCAAGCAATCCTGATGGCCCACTCAGTCTGTTTCACCAGGCTCGGCTTCATCGAGTCCGTAGTTCCTGCCTGGGAAGCCCAGCCTCCATAACCCTAACGCTAATTTGGGTGTTAATGCTAATGTTCTTCTGCAATGGAAACATCCCCCCATGGATAAGGTGTACTAAAACGGAGTAGGGAAGCCATCCTGGTGGCCCACTCAAGTCTGTTTCACCAAGCTAGGCTTCACAGAAGGTCTGGTTCCCTCCAGTGAAGCCTAGACTCCCCAACCTTACCCCTAACTAGAGTCTTGGCCCTAATTTTCTTGTCAACTGAAACATTCCCCCGTCCAAACGGTGTACAAAAAGAAAGTAGGCAAGCTATCCCGATGGCCCACTCAGTCTGTTTCACCAAGCTAGGCTGCACCGAAGCCCAGGATCACGCTTGGGATCCGCAGTCTCCCCAACCCTAACCGTAACTTGAGTTTTAACACAAATTTTCTTGTGCAACTGAAACGATACCCCGTCCTTACAGTGCACAGAAAGCCAGTAGGCAAGCTATCCCGATGGCCCACTCAGTCTGTTTCACCAAGCTAGGCTACACCGACGCCCAGGATCCCACCTGGGAAGCCCAGTGTCCACAACCCAGCCCTAACTTGAGTCTTCTTAACCCTAATTTTCTTGTGCAAGTGAAACATCCCCCCGTCCATACGGTTTAGAAAAAGTCAGTAGGCAAGCGAACCCGATTGCCAACTCAATCTGTTCCAACAAGCTAGCCTTCACAGAGGCCCTGGTTCCTGCCTGGGAAGCACAGTCTCCACAACCCAGCAATCACTTGGGTATTAATCCTAATTTTCCAGTGCAACTGAAACATCCCCTCGTCCATACAGCGTACAAAAAGACAGTAGGCAAGCAATCCTGATGGCCCACTCAGTCTGTTTCACCAGGTTCGGCTTCATCGAGGCCGTAGTTCCTGCCTGGGAAGCCAAGCCTCCATAACCCTAACCCTAACTTGGGTGTTAATGCTAATGTTCTTCTGCAATGGAAACATCCCCCCATGGATACGGTGTACTAAAACGGAGTAGGGAAGCCATCCTGGTGGCCCACTCAAGTCTGTTTCACCAAGCTATGCTTCACAGAAGGTCTGGTTCCCTCCAGGGAAGCCTAGACTCCCCAACCTTACCCCTAACTAGAGTCTTGGCCCTAATTTTCTTGTCAACTGAAACATTCCCCCATCCAAACGGTGTACAAAAAGAAAGTAGGCAAGCTATCCCGATGGCCCACTCAGTCTGTTTCACCAAGCTAGGCTGCACCGAAGCCCAGGATCACGCTTGGGATCCGCAGTCTCCCCAACCCTAACCATTACTTGAGTTTTAACACAAATTTTCTTGTGCAACTGAAATGATACCCCGTCCTTACAGTGCACAGAAAGCCAGTAGGAAAGCTATCCCGATGGCCCACTCAGTCTTTTTCACCAAGCTAGGCTACACCGACGCCCATGATCCCGCCTGGGAAGCCCAGTCTCCCCAACCCTAACCCTAACTTGAGTCTTAACCCTAATTTTCTTGTGCAAGTGAAACATCACTCCGTCCATACGGTTTAGAAAAAGTCAGTAGGCAAGCCATCCCGACTGCCAACTCAATCTGTTCCACCAAGCTAGCCTTCACAGAGGCCCTGGTTGCTGCCTGGGAAGCACAGTCTCCCCAACCCAGCCCTAACTTGGGTATTAATCCTAATTTTCCTGTGCAACTGAAACATCCCCTCGTCCATACAGCGTACAAAAAGACAGTAGGCAAGCAATCCTGATGGCCCACTCAGTCTGTTTCACCAGGCTCGGCTTCATCGAGGCCGTAGTTCCTGCCTGGGAAGCCCAGCCTCCATAACCCTAACCCTTATTTGCGTCTTAATGCTAATGTTCTTCTGCAATGGAAACATCCCCCCATGGACACGGTGTACTAAAACGGAGTAGGGAAGCCATCCTCGTGGCCCATTCCAGTCTGTTTCACCAAGCTAGGCTTCACAGAGGGTCTGGTTCCCTCCAGGGAAGCCTAGCCTCCCCAACCTTACCCCTAACTAGAGTCTTGGCCCTAATTTTCTTGTGCAACTGAAACATTCCCCTGTCCAAACGGCGTACAAAAAGAAAGTAGGCAAGCTATCCCGATGGCCCACTCAGTCTTTTTCACCAAGCTAGGCTGCACCGAAGCCCAGGATCACGCTTCGGATCCGCAGTCTCCCCAACCCTAACCCTAACTTGAATTTTTACACAAATTTTCTTGTGCAACTGAAACGATACCCCGTCCTTACAGTGCACAGAAAGACAGTAGGAAAGCTATCCCGATGGCCCACTCAGTCTGTTTCACCAAGCTAGGCTACACCGACGCCCAGGATCCCACCTGGGAAGCCCAGTGTCCACAACCCAGCCCTAACTTGAGTCTTCTTAACCCTAATTTTCTTGTGCAAGTGAAACATCCCCCCGTCCATACGGTTTAGAAAAAGTCAGTAGGCAAGCGAACCCGATTGCCAACTCAATCTGTTCCAACAAGCTAGCCTTCACAGAGGCCCTGGTTCCTGCCTGGGAAGCACAGTCTCCACAACCCAGCAATCACTTGGGTATTAATCCTAATTTTCCAGTGCAACTGAAACATCCCCTCGTCCATACAGCGTACAAAAAGACAGTAGGCAAGCAATCCTGATGGCCCACTCAGTCTGTTTCACCAGGTTCGGCTTCATCGAGGCCGTAGTTCCTGCCTGGGAAGCCCAGCCTCCATAACCCTAACCCTAACTTGGGTGTTAATGCTAATGTTCTTCTGCAATGGAAACATCCCCCCATGGATACGGTGTACTAAAACGGAGTAGGGAAGCCATCCTGGTGGCCCACTCAAGTCTGTTTCACCAAGCTATGCTTCACAGAAGGTCTGGTTCCCTCCAGGGAAGCCTAGACTCCCCAACCTTACCCCTAACTAGAGTCTTGGCCCTAATTTTCTTGTCAACTGAAACATTCCCCCATCCAAACGGTGTACAAAAAGAAAGTAGGCAAGCTATCCCGATGGCCCACTCAGTCTGTTTCACCAAGCTAGGCTGCACCGAAGCCCAGGATCACGCTTGGGATCCGCAGTCTCCCCAACCCTAACCCTTACTTGAGTTTTAACACAAATTTTCTTGTGCAACTGAAATGATACCCCGTCCTTACAGTGCACAGAAAGCCAGTAGGAAAGCTATCCCGATGGCCCACTCAGTCTTTTTCACCAAGCTAGGCTACACCGACGCCCATGATCCCGCCTGGGAAGCCCAGTCTCCCCAACCCTAACCCTAACTTGAGTCTTAACCCTAATTTTCTTGTGCAAGTGAAACATCACTCCGTCCATACGGTTTAGAAAAAGTCAGTAGGCAAGCCATCCCGACTGCCAACTCAATCTGTTCCACCAAGCTAGCCTTCACAGAGGCCCTGGTTGCTGCCTGGGAAGCACAGTCTCCCCAACCCAGCCCTAACTTGGGTATTAATCCTAATTTTCCTGTGCAACTGAAACATCCCCTCGTCCATACAGCGTACAAAAAGACAGTAGGCAAGCAATCCTGATGGCCCACTCAGTCTGTTTCACCAGGCTCGGCTTCATCGAGGCCGTAGTTCCTGCCTGGGAAGCCCAGCCTCCATAACCCTAACCCTAATTTGGGTCTTAATGCTAATGTTCTTCTGCAATGGAAACATCCCCCCATGGATACGGTGTACTAAAACGGAGTAGGGAAGCCATCCTCGTGGCCCATTCCAGTCTGTTTCACCAAGCTAGGCTTCACAGAGGGTCTGGTTCCCTCCAGGGAAGCCTAGCCTCCCCAACCTTACCCCTAACTAGAGTCTTGGCCCTAATTTTCTTGTGCAACTGAAACATTCCCCTGTCCAAACGGTGTACAAAAAGAAAGTAGGCAAGCTATCCCGATGGCCCACTCAGTCTTTTTCACCAAGCTAGGCTGCACCGAAGCCCAGGATCACGCTTCGGATCCGCAGTCTCCCCAACCCTAACCCTAACTTGAATTTTTACACAAATTTTCTTGTGCAACTGAAACGATACCCCGTCCTTACAGTGCACAGAAAGACAGTAGGAAAGCTATCCCGATGGCCCACTCAGTCTGTTTCACCAAGCTAGGCTACACCGAAGCCCAGGATCCCGCCTGGGAAGCCCAGTCTCCCCAACCCTAACCCTAACTTGAGTCTTAACCCTAATTTTCTTGTGCAAGTGAAACATCCCTCCGTCCATACGGTTTAGAAAAAGTCAATAGGCAAGCCATCCCGATTGCCAACTCAATCTGTTCCAACAAGCTAGCCTTCACAGAGGCCCTGGTTGCTGCCTGGGAAGCACAGTCTCCCCAACCCAGCCCTCACTTGGGTATTAATCCTAATTTTCCTGTGCAACTGAAACATCCCCTCGTCCATACAGCGTACAAAAAGACAGTAGGCAAGCAATCCGGATGGCCCACTCAGTCTGTTTCACCAGGCTCGGCTTCATCGAGTCTGTAGTTCCTGCCTGGGAAGCCCAGCCTCCATAACCCTAACCCTAATTTGGGTCTTAATGCTAATATTCTTCTGCAATGGAAACATCCCCCCATGGATACGGTGTACTAAAACGGAGTAGGGAAGCCATCCTGTTGGGCCACTCAAGTCTATTTCACCAAGCTAGGCTTCACAGAGGGTCTGGTTCCCTCCAGGGAAGCCTAGCCTCCCCAACCTTACCCCTAACTAGAGTCTTGGCCCTAATTTTCTTGTGCAACTGAAACATTCCCCCGTCCAAACGGTGTACAAAAAGAAAGTAGGCAAGCTATCCTGATGGCCCACTCAGTCTGTTTCACCAAGCTAGGCTGCACCGAAGCCCAGGATCACGCTTGGGATCCGCAGTCTCCCCAACCCTAACCCTAACTTGAGTTTTAACACAAATTTTCTTGTGCAACTGAAACGATACCCCGTCCTTACAGTGCACAGAAAGCCAGTAGGCAAGCTATCCCGATGGCCCACTCAGTCTGTTTCACCAAGCTAGGCTACACCGACGCCCAGGATCCCACCTGGGAAGCCCAGTCTCCCCAACCCTAACCCTAACTTGAGTCTTAACCCTAATTTTCTTGTGCAAATGAAACATCCCCCCGTCCATACGGTTTAGAAAAAGTCAGTAGGCAAGCCATCCCGATTGCCAACTCAATGTGTTCCACCAAGCTAGCCTTCACAGAGGCCCTGGTTGCTACCTGGGAAGCACAGTCTCCCCAACCCAGCCCTAACTTGAGTCTTCTTAACCCTAATTTTCTTGTGCAAGTGAAACATCCCCCCGTCCATACGGTTTAGAAAAAGTCAGTAGGCAAGCGAACCCGATTGCCAACTCAATCTGTTCCAACAAGCTAGCCTTCACAGAGGCCCTGGTTCCTGCCTGGGAAGCACAGTCTCCACAACCCAGCCCTCACTTGGGTATTAATCCTAATTTTCCTGTGCAACTGAAACATCCCCTCGTCCATACAGCGTACAAAAAGACAGTAGGCAAGCAATCCTGATGGCCCACTCAGTCTGTTTCACCAGGCTCGGCTTCATCGAGTCCGTAGTTCCTGCCTGGGAAGCCCAGCCTCCATAACCCTAATGCTAATTTGGGTGTTAATGCTAATGTTCTTCTGCAATGGAAACATCCCCCCATGGATACGGTGTACTAAAACGGAGTAGGGAAGCCATCCTGGTGGCCCACTCAAGTCTGTTTCACCAAGCTAGGCTTCACAGAAGGTCTGGTTCCCTCCAGGGAAGCCTAGACTCCCCAACCTTACCCCTAACTAGAGTCTTGGCCCTAATTTTCTTGTCAACTGAAACATTCCCCCGTCCAAACGGTGTACAAAAAGAAAGTAGGCAAGCTATCCCGATGGCCCACTCAGTCTGTTTCACCAAGCTAGGCTGCACCGAAGCCCAGGATCACGCTTGGGATCCGCAGTCTCCCCAACCCTAACCGTAACTTGAGTTTTAACACAAATTTTCTTGTGCAACTGAAACGATACCCCGTCCTTACAGTGCACAGAAAGCCAGTAGGCAAGCTATCCCGATGGCCCACTCAGTCTGTTTCACCAAGCTAGGCTACACCGACGCCCAGGATCCCACCTGGGAAGCCCAGTCTCCCCAACCCTAACCCTAACTTGAGTCTTAACCCTAATCTTCTTGTGCAAGTGAAACATCCCCCCGTCCATACGGTTTAGAAAAAGTCAGTAGGCAAGCGAACCCGATTGCCAACTCAATCTGTTCCAACAAGCTAGCCTTCACAGAGGCCCTGGTTCCTGCCTGGGAAGCACAGTCTCCACAACCCAGCCCTCACTTGGGTATTAATCCTAATTTTCCTGTGCAACTGAAACATCCCCTCGTCCATACAGTGTACAAAAAGACAGTAGGCAAGCAATCCCGATGCCCACTCAGTCTATTTCACCAGGCTCGGCTTCATCGAGGCCGTAGTTCCTTCCTGGGAAGCCCAGCCTCCATAACCCTAACGCTAATTTGGGTGTTAATGCTAATGTTCTTCTGCAATGGAAACATCCCCCCATGGATAAGGTGTACTAAAACGGAGTAGGGAAGCCATCCTGGTGGCCCACTCAAGTCTGTTTCACCAAGCTAGGCTTCACAGAAGGTCTGGTTCCCTCCAGGGAAGCCTAGACTCCCCAACCTTACCCCTAACTAGAGTCTTGGCCCTAATTTTCTTGTCAACTGAAACATTCCCCCGTCCAAACGGTGTACAAAAAGAAAGTAGGCAAGCTATCCCGATGGCCCACTCAGTCTGTTTCACCAAGCTAGGCTGCACCGAAGCCCAGGATCACGCTTGGGATCCGCAGTCTCCCCAACCCTAACCGTAACTTGAGTTTTAACACAAATTTTCTTGTGCAACTGAAACGATACCCCGTCCTTACAGTGCACAGAAAGCCAGTAGGCAAGCTATCCCGATGGCCCACTCAGTCTGTTTCACCAAGCTAGGCTACACCGACGCCCAGGATCCCACCTGGGAAGCCCAGTCTCCCCAACCCTAACCCTAACTTGAGTCTTAACCCTAATCTTCTTGTGCAAGTGAAACATCCCCCTGTCCATACGTTTTAGAAAAAGTCAGTAGGCAAGCGAACCCGATTGCCAACTCAATCTGTTCCAACAAGCTAGCCTTCACAGAGGCCCTGGTTCCTGCCTGGGAAGCACAGTCTCCACAACCCAGCCCTCACTTGGGTATTAATCCTAATTTTCCTGTGCAACTGAAACATCCCCTCGTCCATACAGTGTACAAAAAGACAGTAGGCAAGCAATCCCAATGCCCACTCAGTCTGTTTCACCAGGCTCGGCTTCATCGAGGCCGTAGTTCCTTCCTGGGAAGCCCAGCCTCCATAACCCTAACCCTAATTTGGGTGTTAATGCTAATGTTCTTCTGCAATGGAAACATCCCCCCATGGATAAGGTGTACTAAAACGGAGTAGGGAAGCCATCCTGGTGGCCCACTCAAGTCTGTTTCACCAAGCTAGGCTTCACAGAAGGTCTGGTTCCCTCCAGGGAAGCCTAGACTCCCCAACCTTACCCCTAACTAGAGTCTTGGCCCTAATTTTCTTGTCAACTGAAACATTCCCCCGTCCAAACGGTGTACAAAAAGAAAGTAGGCAAGCTATCCCGATGGCCCACTCAGTCTGTTTCACCAAGCTAGGCTGCACCGAAGCCCAGGATCACGCTTGGGATCCGCAGTCTCCCCAACCCTAACCGTAAATTGAGTTTTAACACAAACTTTCTTGTGCAACTAAAACGATACCCCGTCCTTACAGTGCACAGAAAGCCAGTAGGCAAGCTATCCCGATGGCCCACTCAGTCTGTTTCACCAAGCTAGGCTACACCGACGCCCAGGATCCCACCTGGGAAGCCCAGTCTCCCCAACCCTAACCCTAACTTGAGTCTTAACCCTAATTTTCTTGTGCAAGTGAAACATCCCTCCGTCCATACGGTTTAGAAAAAGTCAGTAGGCAAGCGAACCCGATTGCCAACTCAATCTGTTCCACCAAGCTAGCCTTCACAAAGGCCCTGGTTGCTGCCTGGGAAGCACAGTCTCCCCAACCCAGCCCGAACTTGGGTATTAATCCTAATTTTCCTGCGCAACTGAAACATCCCCTCGTCCATGCACCGTACAAAAAGACAGTAGGCAAGCTATCCCGATTGCCAACTCAATGTGTTCCACCAAGCTAGCCTTCACAGAGGCCCTGGTTGCTACCTGGGAAGCACAGTCTCCCCAACCCAGCCCTAACTTGAGTCTTCTTAACCCTAATTTTCTTGTGCAAGTGAAACATCCCCCCGTCCATACGGTTTAGAAAAAGTCAGTAGGCAAGCCATCCCGATTGCCAAGTCAATGTGTTCCACCAAGCTAGCCTTCACAGAGGCCCTGGTTGCTACCTGGGAAGCACAGTCTCCCCAACCCAGCCCTAACTTGAGTCTTCTTAACCCTAATTTCTTTGTGCAAGTGAAACATCCCCCCGTCCATACGGTTTAGAAAAAGTGAGTAGGCAAGCCATCCCGATTGCCAACTCAATCTGTTCCACCAAGCTATCCTTCACAGAGGCCCTGCTTCCTGCCTGGGAAGCCCGGTCTCCCCAACCCTAACCCTAACTTGAGCCTTCTTAACCCTAATTTTCTTGTGCAAGTGAAACATCCCCCTGTCCATACGGTTTAGAAAAAGTCAGTAGGAAAGCGAACCCGATTGCCAACTCAATCTGTTCCACCAAGCTAGCCTTCACGGAGGACCTGGTTGCTGCCTGGGAAGCACAGTCTCCCCAACCCAGCCCTACCTTGGGTATTAATCCTAATTTTCCTGTGCAACTGAAACATCCCCTCATCCATACAGCGTACAAAAAGGCAGTAGGCAAGCAATCCTGATGGCCCACTCAGTCTGTTTCACCAGGCTCGGCTTCATCGAGGCCGTAGTTCCTGCCTGGGAAGCCCAGCCTCCATAACCCTAACCCTAATTTGGGTTTTAATGCTAATGTTCTTCTGCAATGGAAACATCCCCCCATGGATACGGTGTATTAAAACGGAGTAGGGAAGCCATCCTGGTGGCCCACTCAAGTCTGTTTCACCAAGCTAGGCTTCACAGAGGGTCTGGTTCCCTCCAGGAAAGCCTAGCCTCCCCAAACTTACCCCTAACTAGAGTCTTGGCCCTAATTTTCTTGTGCAACTGAAACATTCCCCCGTCCAAACGGTGTACAAAAAGAAAGTAGGCAAGCTATCCCGATGGCCCACTCAGTCTGTTTCACCAAGCTAGGCTGCACCGAAGCCCAGGATCACGCTTGGGATCCGCAGTCTCCCCAACCCTAACCCTAACTTGAGTTTTTACACAAATTTTCTTGTGCAACTGAAACGATACCGCGTCCTCACAGTGCACAGAAAGCCAGTAGGAAAGCTATCCCGATGGCCCACTCAGTCTGTTTCACCAAGCCAGGCTACACCGAAGCCCAGGATCCCGCCTGGGAAGCCCAGCCTCCATAACCCTAACCCTAATTTGGGTCTTAATGCTAATGTACTTCTGCAACGGGAACATCCCCCCATGGACACGATGTAATAAAACGGAGTAGGGAAGCCATCCTGGTGGCCAACACAAGTCTGTTTCACCAAGCTAGGCTTCACAGAGGGTCTGGTTCCCTCCAGGGAAGCCTAGCCTCCCCAACCTTAACCCTAACTAGAGTCTTGTCCCTAATTTTCTTGTGCAACTGAAACATTCCCCCGTCCAAACGGTGTACAAAAAGAAAGTAGGCAAGCTATCCCGATGGCCCACTCAGTCTTTTTCACCAAGCTAGGCTGCACCGAAGCCCAGGATCACGCTTGGGATCCGCAGTCTCCCCAACCCTAACCCTAACTTGAGTTTTAACACAAATTTTCTTGTGCAACTGAAACGATACCCCGTCCTTACAGTGCACAGAAAGCCAGTAGGCAAGCTATCCCGATGGCCCACTCAGTCTGTTTCACCAAGCTAGGCTACACCGACTCCCAGGATCCCACCTGGGAAGCCCAGTCTCCCCAACCCTAACCCTAACTTGAGTCTTAACCCTAATTTTCTAGTGCAAATGAAACATCCCCCCGTCCATACGGTTTAGAAAAAGTCAGTAGGCAAGCCATCCCGACTGCCAACTCAATGTGTTCCACCAAGCTAGCCTTCACAGAGGCCCTGGTTGCTACCTGGGAAGCACAGTCTCCCCAACCCAGCCCTAACTTGAGTCTTCTTACCCCTAATTTTCTTGTGCAAGTGAAACATCCCCCCGTCCATACGGTTTAGAAAAAGTCAGTAGGCAAGCGAACCCGATTGCCAACTCAATCTGTTCCAACAAGCTAGCCTTCACAGAGGCCCTGGTTCCTGCCTGGGAAGCACAGTCTCCACAACCCAGCCCTCACTTGGGTATTAATCCTAATTTTCCTGTGCAACTGAAACATCCCCTCGTCCATACAGTGTACAAAAAGACAGTAGGCAAGCAATCCCAATGCCCACTCAGTCTGTTTCACCAGGCTCGGCTTCATCGAGGCCGTAGTTCCTTCCTGGGAAGCCCAGCCTCCATAACCCTAACCCTAATTTGGGTGTTAATGCTAATGTTCTTCTGCAATGGAAACATCCCCCCATGGATAAGGTGTACTAAAACGGAGTAGGGAAGCCATCCTGGTGGCCCACTCAAGTCTGTTTCACCAAGCTAGGCTTCACAGAAGGTCTGGTTCCCTCCAGGGAAGCCTAGACTCCCCAACCTTACCCCTAACTAGAGTCTTGGCCCTAATTTTCTTGTCAACTGAAACATTCCCCCGTCCAAACGGTGTACAAAAAGAAAGTAGGCAAGCTATCCCGATGGCCCACTCAGTCTGTTTCACCAAGCTAGGCTGCACCGAAGCCCAGGATCACGCTTGGGATCCGCAGTCTCCCCAACCCTAACCGTAAATTGAGTTTTAACACAAACTTTCTTGTGCAACTAAAACGATACCCCGTCCTTACAGTGCACAGAAAGCCAGTAGGCAAGCTATCCCGATGGCCCACTCAGTCTGTTTCACCAAGCTAGGCTACACCGACGCCCAGGATCCCACCTGGGAAGCCCAGTCTCCCCAACCCTAACCCTAACTTGAGTCTTAACCCTAATTTTCTTGTGCAAGTGAAACATCCCTCCGTCCATACGGTTTAGAAAAAGTCAGTAGGCAAGCCATCCCGATTGCCAACTCAATCTGTTCCACCAAGCTAGCCTTCACAAAGGCCCTGGTTGCTGCCTGGGAAGCACAGTCTCCCCAACCCAGCCCTAACTTGGGTATTAATCCTAATTTTCCTGCGCAACTGAAACATCCCCTCGTCCATGCACCGTACAAAAAGACAGTAGGCAAGCCATCCCGATTGCCAACTCAATGTGTTCCACCAAGCTAGCCTTCACAGAGGCCCTGGTTGCTACCTGGGAAGCACAGTCTCCCCAACCCAGCCCTAACTTGAGTCTTCTTAACCCTAATTTTCTTGTGCAAGTGAAACATCCCCCCGTCCATACGGTTTAGAAAAAGTCAGTAGGCAAGCCGTCCCGATTGCCAAGTCAATGTGTTCCACCAAGCTAGCCTTCACAGAGGCCCTGGTTGCTACCTGGGAAGCACAGTCTCCCCAACCCAGCCCTAAGTTGAGTCTTCTTAACCCTAATTTCTTTGTGCAAGTGAAACATCCCCCCGTCCATACGGTTTAGAAAAAGTGAGTAGGCAAGCCATCCCGATTGCCAACTCAATCTGTTCCACCAAGCTATCCTTCACAGAGGCCCTGCTTCCTGCCTGGGAAGCCCGGTCTCACCAACCCTAACCCTAACTTGAGCCTTCTTAACCCTAATTTTCTTGTGCAAGTGAAACATCCCCCTGTCCATACGGTTTAGAAAAAGTCAGTAGGAAAGCGAACCCGATTGCCAACTCAATCTGTTCCACCAAGCTAGCCTTCACGGAGGACCTGGTTGCTGCCTGGGAAGCACAGTCTCCCCAACCCAGCCCTACCTTGGGTATTAATCCTAATTTTCCTGTGCAACTGAAACATCCCCTCATCCATACAGCGTACAAAAAGACAGTAGGCAAGCAATCCTGATGGCCCACTCAGTCTGTTTCACCAGGCTCGGCTTCATCGAGGCCGTAGTTCCTGCCTGGGAAGCCCAGCCTCCATAACCCTAACCCTAATTTGGGTTTTAATGCTAATGTTCTTCTGCAATGGAAACATCCCCCCATGGATACGGTGTATTAAAACGGAGTAGGGAAGCCATCCTGGTGGCCCACTCAAGTCTGTTTCACCAAGCTAGGCTTCACAGAGGGTCTGGTTCCCTCCAGGAAAGCCTAGCCTCCCCAAACTTACCCCTAACTAGAGTCTTGGCCCTAATTTTCTTGTGCAACTGAAACATTCCCCCGTCCAAACGGTGTACAAAAAGAAAGTAGGCAAGCTATCCCGATGGCCCACTCAGTCTGTTTCACCAAGCTAGGCTGCACCGAAGCCCAGGATCACGCTTGGGATCCGCAGTCTCCCCAACCCTAACCCTAACTTGAGTTTTTACACAAATTTTCTTGTGCAACTGAAACGATACCGCGTCCTCACAGTGCACAGAAAGCCAGTAGGAAAGCTATCCCGATGGCCCACTCAGTCTGTTTCACCAAGCCAGGCTACACCGAAGCCCAGGATCCCGCCTGGGAAGCCCAGCCTCCATAACCCTAACCCTAATTTGGGTCTTAATGCTAATGTACTTCTGCAACGGGAACATCCCCCCATGGACACGATGTAATAAAACGGAGTAGGGAAGCCATCCTGGTGGCCAACACAAGTCTGTTTCACCAAGCTAGGCTTCACAGAGGGTCTGGTTCCCTCCAGGGAAGCCTAGCCTCCCCAACCTTAACCCTAACTAGAGTCTTGTCCCTAATTTTCTTGTGCAACTGAAACATTCCCCCGTCCAAACGGTGTACAAAAAGAAAGTAGGCAAGCTATCCCGATGGCCCACTCAGTCTTTTTCACCAAGCTAGGCTGCACCGAAGCCCAGGATCACGCTTGGGATCCGCAGTCTCCCCAACCCTAACCCTAACTTGAGTTTTAACACAAATTTTCTTGTGCAACTGAAACGATACCCCGTCCTTACAGTGCACAGAAAGCCAGTAGGAAAGCTATCCCGATGGCCCACTCAGTCTGTTTCACCAAGCTAGGCTACACCGAAGCCCAGGATCCCGCCTGGGAAGCCCAGTCTCCCCAACCCTAACCCTAACTTGAGTCTTAACCCTAATTTTCTTGTGTAAGTGAAACACCCTCCCGTCCTTACGGTTTAGAAAAAGGCAGTAGGCAAGCCATCCCGATTGCCAACACAATCTGTTCCACCAAGCTAGCCTTCACAGAGGCCCTGCTTCCTGCCTGGGAAGCCCGGTCTCACCAACCCTAACCCTAACTTGAGTCTTTTTAACCCTAATTTTCTTGTGCTATTGAAACCTCCCCCCGTCCATACGGTTTAGAAAAAGTCAGTAGGCAAGCGAACCCGATTGCCAACTCAATCTGTTCCACCAAACTAGCCTTCACAGAGGCCCTGGTTCCTGCCTGGGAAGCACAGTCTCCCCAACCCAGCCCTCACTTGGGTATTAATCCTAATTTTCCTGTGCAACTGAAACATCCCCTTGTCCATACAGCGTACAAAAAGACAGTAGGCAAGCAATCCTGATGGCCCACTCAGTCTGTTTCACCAGGCTCGGCTTCATTGAGGCCGTAGTTCCTGCCTGGGCAGCCCTGCCTCCATAACCCTAACCCTAATTTGGGTTTTAATGCTAATGTTCTTCTGCAATGGAAACATCCCCCCATGGATACGGTGTATTAAAACGGAGTAGGGAAGCCATCCTGGTGGCCCACTCAAGTCTGTTTCACCAAGCTAGGCTTCACAGAGGGTCTGGTTTCCTCCAGGAAGGCCTAGCCTCCCCAACCTTACCCCTAACTAGAGTCTTGGCCCTAATTTTCTTGTGCAACTGAAACATTCCCCCGTCCAAACGGTGTACAAAAGGAAAGTAGGCAAGCTATCCCGATGGCCCACTCAGTCTTTTTCACCAAGCTGGGCTTCACCGAAGCCCAGGATCACGTTTGGGATCCGCAGTCTCCCCAACCCTAACCCTAACTTGAGTTTTTACACAAATTTTCTTGTGCAACTGAAACGATACCGCGTCCTCACAGTGCACAGAAAGCCAGTAGGAAAGCTATCCCGATGGCCCACTCAGTCTGTTTCACCAAGCTAGGCTACACCGAAGCCCAGGATCCCGCCTGGGAAGCCCAGCCTCCATAACCCTAACCCTAATTTGGGTCTTAATGCTAATGTACTTCTGCAACGGGAACATCCCCCCATGGACACGATGTACTAAAACGGAGTAGGGAAGCCATCCTGGTGGCCCACTCAAGTCTGTTTCACCAAGCTAGGCTTCACAAAGGGTCTGGTTCCCTCCAGGGAAGCCTAGCCTCCCCAACCTTAACCCTAACTAGAGTCTTGGCCCTAATTTTCTTGTGCAACTGAAAAATTCCCCTGTCCAAACGGTGTACAAAAGGAAAGTAGGCAAGCTATCCCGATGGCCCACTCAGTCTTTTTCACCAAGCTGGGCTGCACCGAAGCCCAGGATTACGCTTGGGATCCGCAGTCTCCCCAACCCTAACCCTAACTTGAGTTTTTACACAAATTTTCTTGTGCAACTGAAATGATACCCTTTCCTTACAGTGCACAGAAAGCCAGAAGGAAAGCTAACCCGATGGCCCACTCAGTCTGTTTCACCAAGCTAGGCTACACCGAAGGCCAGGATCCCGCCTGGGAAGCCCAGTCTCCCCAACCCTAACCCTAACTTGAGTCTTAACCCTAATTTTCTTGTGTAAGTGAAACATCCTCCCGTCCTTACGGTTTAGAAAAAGGCAGTAGGCAAGCCATCCTGATTGCCAACTCAATCTGTTCCACCAAGCTAGCCTTCACAGAGGCCCTGGTTCCTGCCTGGGAAGCCCGGTCTCACCAACCCTAACCCTAACTTGAGTCTTCTTAACCCTAATTTTCTTGTGCAAGTGAAACATCCCCCCGTCCATACGGTTTAGAAAAAGTCAGTAGGCAAGCGAACCCGATTGCCAACTCAATCTGTTCCACCAAGCTAGCCTTCACAGAGGCCCTGGTTCCTGCCTGGGAAGCACAGTCTCCCCAACCCAGCCCTCACTTGGGTATTAATCCTAATTTTCCTGTGCAACTGAAACATCCCCTCATCCATACAGCGTACAAAAAGACAGTAGGCAAGCAATCCTGATGGCCCACTCGGTCTGTTTCACCAGGCTCGGCTTCATCGAGGCCGTAGTTCCTGCCTGGGAAGCCCAGCCTCCATAACCCTAACCCTAATTTGGGTCTTAATGCTAACATTCTTCTGCAATGGAAATATCCCCCCATGGATACGGTGTACTAAAACGGAGTAGGGAAGCCATCCTGGTGGCCCACTCAAGTCTGTTTCACCAAGCTAGGCTTCACAGAGGGTCTGGTTCCCTCCAGAGAAGCCTAGCCTCCCCAACCTTTCCCCTAACTAGAGTCTTGGCCCTAATTTTCTTGAGCAACTGAAACATTCCCCCGTCCAAACGGTGTACAAAAAGAAAGTAGGCAAGCTATCCCGATGGCCCACTCAGTCGTTTTCACCAAGCTAGGCTGGACCGAAGCCCAGGATCACGCTTGGGATCCGCAGTCTCCCCAACCCTAACCCTAACTTGAGTTTTAACACAAATTTTCTTGTGCAACTGAAACAATACCCCGTCCTTACAGTGCACAGAAAGCCAGTAGGAAAGATATCCCGATGGCCCACTCAGTCTGTTTCACCAAGCTAGGCTACACCGAAGCCCAGGATCCCGCCTGGGAAGCCCAGTCTCCCCAACCCTAACCCTAACTTGAGTCTTAACCCTAATTTTCTTGTGTAAGTGAAACATCCTCCCATTCTTACGGTTTAGAAAAAGGCATTAGGCAAGCCATCCCGATTGCCAACTCAATCTGTTCCACCAAGCTAGCCTTCACAGAGGGCCTGGTTCCTGCCTGGGAAGCCCGGTCTCACCAACCCTAACCCTAACTTGAGTCTTCTTAACCCTAATTTTCTTGTGCAAGTGAAACATCCCCCCGTCCATACGGTTTAGAAAAAGTCAGTAGGCAAGCGAACCCGATTGCCAACTCAATCTGTTCCACCGAACTAGCCTTCACAGAGGCCCTGGTTCCTGCCTGGGAAGCACAGTCTCCCCAACCCAGCCCTCACTTGGGTATTAATCCTAATTTTCCTGTGCAACTGAAACATCCCCTCGTCCATACAGCGTACAAAAAGACAGTAGGCAAGCAATCCTGATGGCCCACTCAGTCTGTTTCACCAGGCTCGGCTTCATCGAGGCCGTAGTTCCTGCCTGGGCAGCCCTGCCTCCATAACCCTAACCCTAATTTGGGTTTTAATGCTAATGTTCTTCTGCAATGGAAACATCCCCCCATGGATACGGTGTATTAAAACGGAGTAGGGAAGCCATCCTGGTGGCCCACTCAAGTCTGTTTCACCAAGCTAGCTTCACAGAGGGTCTGGTTCCCTCCAGGAAGGCCTGGCCTCCCCAACCTTACCCCTAACTAGAGTCTTGGCCCTAATTTTCTTGTGCAACTGAAACATTCCCCCGTCCAAACGGTGTACAAAAGGAAAGTAGGCAAGCTATCCCGATGGCCCACTCAGTCTTTTTCACCAAGCTGGGCTGCACCGAAGCCCAGGATCACGTTTGGGATCCGCAGTCTCCCCAACCCTAACCCTAACTTGAGTTTTTACACAAATTTTCTTCTGCAACTGAAACGATACCGCGTCCTCACAGTGCACAGAAAGCCAGTAGGAAAGCTATCCCGATGGCCCACTCAGTCTGTTTCACCAAGCTAGCCTACACCGAAGCCCAGGATCCCGCCTGGGAAGCCCAGCCTCCATAACCTTAACCCTAATTTGGGTCTTAATGCTAATGTACTTCTGCAACGGGAACATCCCCCCATGGACACGATGTACTAAAACGGAGTAGGGAAGCCATCCTGGTGGCCCACTCAAGTCTGTTTCACCAAGCTAGGCTTCACAGAGGGTCTGGTTCCCTCCAGGGAAGCCTAGCCTCCCCAACCTTAACCCTAACTAGAGTCTTGGCCCTAATTTTCTTGTGCAACTGAAAAATTCCCCCGTCCAAACGGTGTACAAAAGGAAAGTAGGCAAGCTATCCCGATGGCCCACTCAGTCTTTTTCACCAAGCTGGGCTGCACCGAAGCCCAGGATTAGGCTTGGGATCCGCAGTCTCCCCAACCCTAACCCTAACTTGAGTTTTTACACAAATTTTCTTGTGCAACTGAAATGATACCCTTTCCTTACAGTGCACAGAAAGCCAGAAGGAAAGCTATCCCGATGGCCCACTCAGTCTGTTTCACCAAGCTAGGCTACACCGAAGCCCAGGATCCCGCCTGGGAAGCCCAGTCTCCCCAACTCTAACCCTAACTTGAGTCTTAACCCTAATTTTCTTGTGTAAGTGAAACATCCTCCCGTCCTTACGGTTTAGAAAAAGGCAGTAGGCAAGCCATCCTGATTGCCAACTCAATCTGTTCCACCAAGCTAGCCTTCACAGAGGCCCTGCTTCCTGCCTGGGAAGCCCGGTCTCACCAACCCTAACCCTAACTTGAGTCTTCTTAACCCTAATTTTCTTGTGCAAGTGAAACATCCCCCCGTCCATACGGTTTAGAAAAATTCAGTAGGCAAGCGAACCCGATTGCCAACTCAATCTGTTCCACCAAGCTAGCCTTCACAGAGGCCCTGGTTCCTGCCTGGGAAGCACAGTCTCCCCAACCCAGCCCTCACTTGGGTATTAATCCTAATTTTCCTGTGCAACTGAAACATCCCCTCGTCCATACAGCGTACAAAAAGACAGTAGGCATGCAATCCTGATGGCCCACTCAATCTGTTTCACCAGGCTCGGCTTCATCGAGGCCGTAGTTCCTGCCTGGGAAGCCCTGCCTCCATAACCCTAACCCTAATTTGGGTTTTTATGCTAATGTTCTTCTGCAATGGAAACATCCCCCCATGGATACGGTGTATTAAAACGGAGTAGGGAAGCCATCCTGGTGGCCCACTCAAGTCTGTTTCACCAAGCTAGGCTTCACAGAGTGTCTGGTTCCCTCCAGGAAAGCCTAGCCTCCCCAACCTTACCCCTAACTAGAGTCTTGGCCCTAATTTTCTTGTGCAACTGAAACATTCCCCCGTCCAAACGGTGTACAAAAAGAAAGTAGGCAAGCTATCCCGATGGCCCACTCAGTCTGTTTCACCAAGCTAGGCTGCACCGAAGCCCAGGATCACGCTTGGGATCCGCAGTCTCCCCAACCCTAACCCTAACTTGAGTTTTTACACAAATTTTCTTGTGCAACTGAAACGATACCGCGTATTCACAGTGCACAGAAAGCCAGTAGGAAAGCTATCCCGATGGCCCACTCAGTCTGTTTCACCAAGCTAGGCTACACCGAAGCCCAGGATCCCGCCTGGGAAGCCCAGCCTCCCCAACCCAGCCCTCACTTGGGTATTAATCCTAATTTTCCTGTGCAACTGAAACATCCCCTCGTCCATACAGCGTACAAAAAGACAGTAGGCAAGCAATCCTGATGGCCCACTCAGTCTGTTTCACCAGGCTCGGCTTCATCGAGGCCGTAGTTCCTGCCTGGGAAGCCCAGTCTCCCCAACCCTAACCCTAACTTGAGTCTTAACCCTAATTTTCTTGTGTAAGTGAAACATCCTCCCGTCCTTACGGTTTAGAAATAGGCATTAGGCAAGCCATCCCGATTGCCAACTCAATCTGTTCCACCAAGCTAGCCTTCACAGAGGGCCTGGTTCCTGCCTGGGAAGCCCGGTCTCACCAACCCTAACCCTAACTTGAGTCTTCTTAACCCTAATTTTCTTGTGCAAGTGAAACATCCCCCCGTCCATACGGTTTAGAAAAAGTCAGTAGGCAAGCGAACCCGATTGCCAACTCAATCTGTTCCACCAAACTAGCCTTCACAGAGGCCCTGGTTCCTGCCTGGGAAGCACAGTCTCCCCAACCCAGCCCTCACTTGGGTATTAATCCTAATTTTCCTGTGCAACTGAAACATCCCCTCGTCCATACAGCGTACAAAAAGACAGTAGGCAAGCAATCCTGATGGCCCACTCAGTCTGTTTCACCAGGCTCGGCTTCATCGAGGCCGTAGTTCCTGCCTGGGCAGCCCTGCCTCCATAACCCTAACCCTAATTTGGGTTTTAATGCTAATGTTCTTCTGCAATGGAAACATCCCCCCATGGATACGGTGTATTAAAACGGAGTAGGGAAGCCATCCTGGTGGCCCACTCAAGTCTGTTTCACCAAGCTAGGCTTCACAGAGGGTCTGGTTCCCTCCAGGAAGGCCTGGCCTCCCCAACCTTACCCCTAACTAGAGTCTTGGCCCTAATTTTCTTGTGCAACTGAAACATTCCCCCGTCCAAACGGTGTACAAAAGGAAAGTAGGCAAGCTATCCCGATGGCCCACTCAGTCTTTTTCACCAAGCTGGGCTGCACCGAAGCCCAGGATCACGTTTGGGATCCGCAGTCTCCCCAACCCTAACCCTAACTTGAGTTTTTACACAAATTTTCTTGTGCAACTGAAACGATACCGCGTCCTCACAGTGCACAGAAAGCCAGTAGGAAAGCTATCCCGATGGCCCACTCAGTCTGTTTCACCAAGCTAGGCTACACCGAAGCCCAGGATCCCGCCTGGGAAGCCCAGCCTCCATAACCCTAACCCTAATTTGGGTCTTAATGCTAAGGTACTTCTGCAACGGGAACATCCCCCCATGGACACGATGTACTAAAACGGAGTAGGGAAGCCATCCTGGTGGCCCACTCAAGTCTGTTTCACCAAGCTAGGCTTCACAGAGGGTCTGGTTCCCTCCAGGGAAGCCTAGCCTCCCCAACCTTAACCCTAACTAGAGTCTTGGCCCTAATTTTCTTGTGCAACTGAAAAATTCCCCCGTCCAAACGGTGTACAAAAGGAAAGTAGGCAAGCTATCCCGATGGCCCACTCAGTCTTTTTCACCAAGCTGGGCTGCACCGAAGCCCAGGATTACGCTTGGGATCCGCAGTCTCCCCAACCCTAACCCTAACTTGAGTTTTTACACAAATTTTCTTGTGCAACTGAAATGATACCCTTTCCTTACAGTGCACAGAAAGCCAGAAGGAAAGCTATCCCGATGGCCCACTCAGTCTGTTTCACCAAGCTAGGCTACACCGAAAGCCAGGATCCCGCCTGGGAAGCCCAGTCTCCCCAACCCTAACCCTAACTTGAGTCTTAACCCTAATTTTCTTGTGTAAGTGAAACATCCTCCCGTCCTTACGGTTTAGAAAAAGGCAGTAGGCAAGCCATCCTGATTGCCAACTCAATCTGTTCCACCAAGCTAGCCTTCACAGAGGCCCTGGTTCCTGCCTGGGAAGCCCGGTCTCACCAACCCTAACCCTAACTTGAGTCTTCTTAACCCTAATTTTCTTGTGCAAGTGAAACATCCCCCCGTCCATACGGTTTAGAAAAATTCAGTAGGCAAGCGAACCCGATTGCCAACTCAATCTGTTCCACCAAGCTAGCCTTCACAGAGGCCCTGGTTCCTGCCTGGGAAGCACAGTCTCCCCAACCCAGCCCTCACTTGGGTATTAATCCTAATTTTCCTGTGCAACTGAAACATCCCCTCGTCCATACAGCGTACAAAAAGACAGTAGGCATGCAATCCTGATGGCCCACTCAATCTGTTTCACCAGGCTCGGCTTCATCGAGGCCGTAGTTCCTGCCTGGGAAGCCCTGCCTCCATAACCCTAACCCTAATTTGGGTTTTTATGCTAATGTTCTTCTGCAATGGAAACATCCCCCCATGGATACGGTGTATTAAAACGGAGTAGGGAAGCCATCCTGGTGGCCCACTCAAGTCTGTTTCACCAAGCTAGGCTTCACAGAGTGTCTGGTTCCCTCCAGGAAAGCCTAGCCTCCCCAACCTTACCCCTAACTAGAGTCTTGGCCCTAATTTTCTTGTGCAACTGAAACATTCCCCCGTCCAAACGGTGTACAAAAAGAAAGTAGGCAAGCTATCCCGATGGCCCACTCAGTCTGTTTCACCAAGCTAGGCTGCACCGAAGCCCAGGATCACGCTTGGGATCCGCAGTCTCCCCAACCCTAACCCTAACTTGAGTTTTTACACAAATTTTCTTGTGCAACTGAAACGATACCGCGTATTCACAGTGCACAGAAAGCCAGTAGGAAAGCTATCCCGATGGCCCACTCAGTCTGTTTCACCAAGCTAGGCTACACCGAAGCCCAGGATCCCGCCTGGGAAGCCCAGCCTCCCCAACCCAGCCCTCACTTGGGTATTAATCCTAATTTTCCTGTGCAACTGAAACATCCCCTCGTCCATACAGCGTACAAAAAGACAGTAGGCAAGCAATCCTGATGGCCCACTCAGTCTGTTTCACCAGGCTCGGCTTCATCGAGGCCGTAGTTCCTGCCTGGGAAGCCCAGTCTCCCCAACCCTAACCCTAACTTGAGTCTTAACCCTAATTTTCTTGTGTAAGTGAAACATCCTCCCGTCCTTACGGTTTAGAAATAGGCATTAGGCAAGCCATCCCGATTGCCAACTCAATCTGTTCCACCAAGCTAGCCTTCACAGAGGGCCTGGTTCCTGCCTGGGAAGCCCGGTCTCACCAACCCTAACCCTAACTTGAGTCTTCTTAACCCTAATTTTCTTGTGCAAGTGAAACATCCCCCCGTCCATACGGTTTAGAAAAAGTCAGTAGGCAAGCGAACCCGATTGCCAACTCAATCTGTTCCACCAAACTAGCCTTCACAGAGGCCCTGGTTCCTGCCTGGGAAGCACAGTCTCCCCAACCCAGCCCTCACTTGGGTATTAATCCTAATTTTCCTGTGCAACTGAAACATCCCCTCGTCCATACAGCGTACAAAAAGACAGTAGGCAAGCAATCCTGATGGCCCACTCAGTCTGTTTCACCAGGCTCGGCTTCATCGAGGCCGTAGTTCCTGCCTGGGCAGCCCTGCCTCCATAACCCTAACCCTAATTTGGGTTTTAATGCTAATGTTCTTCTGCAATGGAAACATCCCCCCATGGATACGGTGTATTAAAACGGAGTAGGGAAGCCATCCTGGTGGCCCACTCAAGTCTGTTTCACCAAGCTAGGCTTCACAGAGGGTCTGGTTCCCTCCAGGAAGGCCTGGCCTCCCCAACCTTACCCCTAACTAGAGTCTTGGCCCTAATTTTCTTGTGCAACTGAAACATTCCCCCGTCCAAACGGTGTACAAAAGGAAAGTAGGCAAGCTATCCCGATGGCCCACTCAGTCTTTTTCACCAAGCTGGGCTGCACCGAAGCCCAGGATCACGTTTGGGATCCGCAGTCTCCCCAACCCTAACCCTAACTTGAGTTTTTACACAAATTTTCTTGTGCAACTGAAACGATACCGCGTCCTCACAGTGCACAGAAAGCCAGTAGGAAAGCTATCCCGATGGCCCACTCAGTCTGTTTCACCAAGCTAGGCTACACCGAAGCCCAGGATCCCGCCTGGGAAGCCCAGCCTCCATAACCCTAACCCTAATTTGGGTCTTAATGCTAAGGTACTTCTGCAACGGGAACATCCCCCCATGGACACGATGTACTAAAACGGAGTAGGGAAGCCATCCTGGTGGCCCACTCAAGTCTGTTTCACCAAGCTAGGCTTCACAGAGGGTCTGGTTCCCTCCAGGGAAGCCTAGCCTCCCCAACCTTAACCCTAACTAGAGTCTTGGCCCTAATTTTCTTGTGCAACTGAAAAATTCCCCCGTCCAAACGGTGTACAAAAGGAAAGTAGGCAAGCTATCCCGATGGCCCACTCAGTCTTTTTCACCAAGCTGGGCTGCACCGAAGCCCAGGATTACGCTTGGGATCCGCAGTCTCCCCAACCCTAACCCTAACTTGAGTTTTTACACAAATTTTCTTGTGCAACTGAAATGATACCCTTTCCTTACAGTGCACAGAAAGCCAGAAGGAAAGCTATCCCGATGGCCCACTCAGTCTGTTTCACCAAGCTAGGCTACACCGAAAGCCAGGATCCCGCCTGGGAAGCCCAGTCTCCCCAACCCTAACCCTAACTTGAGTCTTAACCCTAATTTTCTTGTGTAAGTGAAACATCCTCCCGTCCTTACGGTTTAGAAAAAGGCAGTAGGCAAGCCATCCTGATTGCCAACTCAATCTGTTCCACCAAGCTAGCCTTCACAGAGGCCCTGGTTCCTGCCTGGGAAGCCCGGTCTCACCAACCCTAACCCTAACTTGAGTCTTCTTAACCCTAATTTTCTTGTGCAAGTGAAACATCCCCCCGTCCATACGGTTTAGAAAAATTCAGTAGGCAAGCGAACCCGATTGCCAACTCAATCTGTTCCACCAAGCTAGCCTTCACAGAGGCCCTGGTTCCTGCCTGGGAAGCACAGTCTCCCCAACCCAGCCCTCACTTGGGTATTAATCCTAATTTTCCTGTGCAACTGAAACATCCCCTCGTCCATACAGCGTACAAAAAGACAGTAGGCAAGCAATCCTGATGGCCCACTCAGTCTGTTTCACCAGGCTCGGCTTCATCGAGGCCGTAGTTCCTGCCTGGGCAGCCCTGCCTCCATAACCCTAACCCTAATTTGGGTTTTAATGCTAATGTTCTTCTGCAATGGAAACATCCCCCCATGGATACGGTGTATTAAAACGGAGTAGGGAAGCCATCCTGGTGGCCCACTCAAGTCTGTTTCACCAAGCTAGGCTTCACAGAGGGTCTGGTTCCCTCCAGGAAGGCCTGGCCTCCCCAACCTTACCCCTAACTAGAGTCTTGGCCCTAATTTTCTTGTGCAACTGAAACATTCCCCCGTCCAAACGGTGTACAAAAGGAAAGTAGGCAAGCTATCCCGATGGCCCACTCAGTCTTTTTCACCAAGCTGGGCTGCACCGAAGCCCAGGATCACGTTTGGGATCCGCAGTCTCCCCAACCCTAACCCTAACTTGAGTTTTTACACAAATTTTCTTGTGCAACTGAAACGATACCGCGTCCTCACAGTGCACAGAAAGCCAGTAGGAAAGCTATCCCGATGGCCCACTCAGTCTGTTTCACCAAGCTAGGCTACACCGAAGCCCAGGATCCCGCCTGGGAAGCCCAGCCTCCATAACCCTAACCCTAATTTGGGTCTTAATGCTAAGGTACTTCTGCAACGGGAACATCCCCCCATGGACACGATGTACTAAAACGGAGTAGGGAAGCCATCCTGGTGGCCCACTCAAGTCTGTTTCACCAAGCTAGGCTTCACAGAGGGTCTGGTTCCCTCCAGGGAAGCCTAGCCTCCCCAACCTTAACCCTAACTAGAGTCTTGGCCCTAATTTTCTTGTGCAACTGAAAAATTCCCCCGTCCAAACGGTGTACAAAAGGAAAGTAGGCAAGCTATCCCGATGGCCCACTCAGTCTTTTTCACCAAGCTGGGCTGCACCGAAGCCCAGGATTACGCTTGGGATCCGCAGTCTCCCCAACCCTAACCCTAACTTGAGTTTTTACACAAATTTTCTTGTGCAACTGAAATGATACCCTTTCCTTACAGTGCACAGAAAGCCAGAAGGAAAGCTATCCCGATGGCCCACTCAGTCTGTTTCACCAAGCTAGGCTACACCGAAAGCCAGGATCCCGCCTGGGAAGCCCAGTCTCCCCAACCCTAACCCTAACTTGAGTCTTAACCCTAATTTTCTTGTGTAAGTGAAACATCCTCCCGTCCTTACGGTTTAGAAAAAGGCAGTAGGCAAGCCATCCTGATTGCCAACTCAATCTGTTCCACCAAGCTAGCCTTCACAGAGGCCCTGGTTCCTGCCTGGGAAGCCCGGTCTCACCAACCCTAACCCTAACTTGAGTCTTCTTAACCCTAATTTTCTTGTGCAAGTGAAACATCCCCCCGTCCATACGGTTTAGAAAAATTCAGTAGGCAAGCGAACCCGATTGCCAACTCAATCTGTTCCACCAAGCTAGCCTTCACAGAGGCCCTGGTTCCTGCCTGGGAAGCACAGTCTCCCCAACCCAGCCCTCACTTGGGTATTAATCCTAATTTTCCTGTGCAACTGAAACATCCCCTCGTCCATACAGCGTACAAAAAGACAGTAGGCATGCAATCCTGATGGCCCACTCAATCTGTTTCACCAGGCTCGGCTTCATCGAGGCCGTAGTTCCTGCCTGGGAAGCCCTGCCTCCATAACCCTAACCCTAATTTGGGTTTTTATGCTAATGTTCTTCTGCAATGGAAACATCCCCCCATGGATACGGTGTATTAAAACGGAGTAGGGAAGCCATCCTGGTGGCCCACTCAAGTCTGTTTCACCAAGCTAGGCTTCACAGAGTGTCTGGTTCCCTCCAGGAAAGCCTAGCCTCCCCAACCTTACCCCTAACTAGAGTCTTGGCCCTAATTTTCTTGTGCAACTGAAACATTCCCCCGTCCAAACGGTGTACAAAAAGAAAGTAGGCAAGCTATCCCGATGGCCCACTCAGTCTGTTTCACCAAGCTAGGCTGCACCGAAGCCCAGGATCACGCTTGGGATCCGCAGTCTCCCCAACCCTAACCCTAACTTGAGTTTTTACACAAATTTTCTTGTGCAACTGAAACGATACCGCGTATTCACAGTGCACAGAAAGCCAGTAGGAAAGCTATCCCGATGGCCCACTCAGTCTGTTTCACCAAGCTAGGCTACACCGAAGCCCAGGATCCCGCCTGGGAAGCCCAGCCTCCCCAACCCAGCCCTCACTTGGGTATTAATCCTAATTTTCCTGTGCAACTGAAACATCCCCTCGTCCATACAGCGTACAAAAAGACAGTAGGCAAGCAATCCTGATGGCCCACTCAGTCTGTTTCACCAGGCTCGGCTTCATCGAGGCCGTAGTTCCTGCCTGGGAAGCCCAGTCTCCCCAACCCTAACCCTAACTTGAGTCTTAACCCTAATTTTCTTGTGTAAGTGAAACATCCTCCCGTCCTTACGGTTTAGAAATAGGCATTAGGCAAGCCATCCCGATTGCCAACTCAATCTGTTCCACCAAGCTAGCCTTCACAGAGGGCCTGGTTCCTGCCTGGGAAGCCCGGTCTCACCAACCCTAACCCTAACTTGAGTCTTCTTAACCCTAATTTTCTTGTGCAAGTGAAACATCCCCCCGTCCATACGGTTTAGAAAAAGTCAGTAGGCAAGCGAACCCGATTGCCAACTCAATCTGTTCCACCAAACTAGCCTTCACAGAGGCCCTGGTTCCTGCCTGGGAAGCACAGTCTCCCCAACCCAGCCCTCACTTGGGTATTAATCCTAATTTTCCTGTGCAACTGAAACATCCCCTCGTCCATACAGCGTACAAAAAGACAGTAGGCAAGCAATCCTGATGGCCCACTCAGTCTGTTTCACCAGGCTCGGCTTCATCGAGGCCGTAGTTCCTGCCTGGGCAGCCCTGCCTCCATAACCCTAACCCTAATTTGGGTTTTAATGCTAATGTTCTTCTGCAATGGAAACATCCCCCCATGGATACGGTGTATTAAAACGGAGTAGGGAAGCCATCCTGGTGGCCCACTCAAGTCTGTTTCACCAAGCTAGGCTTCACAGAGGGTCTGGTTCCCTCCAGGAAGGCCTGGCCTCCCCAACCTTACCCCTAACTAGAGTCTTGGCCCTAATTTTCTTGTGCAACTGAAACATTCCCCCGTCCAAACGGTGTACAAAAGGAAAGTAGGCAAGCTATCCCGATGGCCCACTCAGTCTTTTTCACCAAGCTGGGCTGCACCGAAGCCCAGGATCACGTTTGGGATCCGCAGTCTCCCCAACCCTAACCCTAACTTGAGTTTTTACACAAATTTTCTTGTGCAACTGAAACGATACCGCGTCCTCACAGTGCACAGAAAGCCAGTAGGAAAGCTATCCCGATGGCCCACTCAGTCTGTTTCACCAAGCTAGGCTACACCGAAGCCCAGGATCCCGCCTGGGAAGCCCAGCCTCCATAACCCTAACCCTAATTTGGGTCTTAATGCTAAGGTACTTCTGCAACGGGAACATCCCCCCATGGACACGATGTACTAAAACGGAGTAGGGAAGCCATCCTGGTGGCCCACTCAAGTCTGTTTCACCAAGCTAGGCTTCACAGAGGGTCTGGTTCCCTCCAGGGAAGCCTAGCCTCCCCAACCTTAACCCTAACTAGAGTCTTGGCCCTAATTTTCTTGTGCAACTGAAAAATTCCCCCGTCCAAACGGTGTACAAAAGGAAAGTAGGCAAGCTATCCCGATGGCCCACTCAGTCTTTTTCACCAAGCTGGGCTGCACCGAAGCCCAGGATTACGCTTGGGATCCGCAGTCTCCCCAACCCTAACCCTAACTTGAGTTTTTACACAAATTTTCTTGTGCAACTGAAATGATACCCTTTCCTTACAGTGCACAGAAAGCCAGAAGGAAAGCTATCCCGATGGCCCACTCAGTCTGTTTCACCAAGCTAGGCTACACCGAAAGCCAGGATCCCGCCTGGGAAGCCCAGTCTCCCCAACCCTAACCCTAACTTGAGTCTTAACCCTAATTTTCTTGTGTAAGTGAAACATCCTCCCGTCCTTACGGTTTAGAAAAAGGCAGTAGGCAAGCCATCCTGATTGCCAACTCAATCTGTTCCACCAAGCTAGCCTTCACAGAGGCCCTGGTTCCTGCCTGGGAAGCCCGGTCTCACCAACCCTAACCCTAACTTGAGTCTTCTTAACCCTAATTTTCTTGTGCAAGTGAAACATCCCCCCGTCCATACGGTTTAGAAAAATTCAGTAGGCAAGCGAACCCGATTGCCAACTCAATCTGTTCCACCAAGCTAGCCTTCACAGAGGCCCTGGTTCCTGCCTGGGAAGCACAGTCTCCCCAACCCAGCCCTCACTTGGGTATTAATCCTAATTTTCCTGTGCAACTGAAACATCCCCTCGTCCATACAGCGTACAAAAAGACAGTAGGCATGCAATCCTGATGGCCCACTCAATCTGTTTCACCAGGCTCGGCTTCATCGAGGCCGTAGTTCCTGCCTGGGAAGCCCTGCCTCCATAACCCTAACCCTAATTTGGGTTTTAATGCTAATGTTCTTCTGCAATGGAAACATCCCCCCATGGATACGGTGTATTAAAACGGAGTAGGGAAGCCATCCTGGTGGCCCACTCAATTCTGTTTCACCAAGCTAGGCTTCACAGAGTGTCTGGTTCCCTCCAGGAAAGCCTAGCCTCCCCAACCTTACCCCTAACTAGAGTCTTGGCCCTAATTTTCTTGTGCAACTGAAACATTCCCCCGTCCAAACGGTGTACAAAAAGAAAGTAGGCAAGCTATCCCGATGGCCCACTCAGTCTGTTTCACCAAGCTAGGCTGCACCGAAGCCCAGGATCACGCTTGGGATCCGCAGTCTCCCCAACCCTAACCCTAACTTGAGTTTTTACACAAATTTTCTTGTGCAACTGAAACGATACCGCGTCTTCACAGTGCACAGAAAGCCAGTAGGAAAGCTATCCCGATGGCCCACTCAGTCTGTTTCACCAAGCTAGGCTACACCGAAGCCCAGGATCCCGCCTGGGAAGCCCAGCCTCCCCAACCCAGCCCTCACTTGGGTATTAATCCTAATTTTCCTGTGCAACTGAAACATCCCCTCGTCCATACAGCGTACAAAAAGACAGTAGGCAAGCAATCCTGATGGCCCACTCAGTCTGTTTCACCAGGCTCGGCTTCATCGAGGCCGTAGTTCCTGCCTGGGAAGCCCAGTCTCCCCAACCCTAACCCTAACTTGAGTCTTAACCCTAATTTTCTTGTGTAAGTGAAACATCCTCCCGTCCTTACGGTTTAGAAATAGGCATTAGGCAAGCCATCCCGATTGCCAACTCAATCTGTTCCACCAAGCTAGCCTTCACAGAGGGCCTGGTTCCTGCCTGGGAAGCCCGGTCTCACCAACCCTAACCCTAACTTGAGTCTTCTTAACCCTAATTTTCTTGTGCAAGTGAAACATCCCCCCGTCCATACGGTTTAGAAAAAGTCAGTAGGCAAGCGAACCCGATTGCCAACTCAATCTGTTCCACCAAACTAGCCTTCACAGAGGCCCTGGTTCCTGCCTGGGAAGCACAGTCTCCCCAACCCAGCCCTCACTTGGGTATTAATCCTAATTTTCCTGTGCAACTGAAACATCCCCTCGTCCATACAGCGTACAAAAAGACAGTAGGCAAGCAATCCTGATGGCCCACTCAGTCTGTTTCACCAGGCTCGGCTTCATCGAGGGCGTAGTTCCTGCCTGGGCAGCCCTGCCTCCATAACCCTAACCCTAATTTGGGTTTTAATGCTAATGTTCTTCTGCAATGGAAACATCCCCCCATGGATACGGTGTATTAAAACGGAGTAGGGAAGCCATCCTGGTGGCCCACTCAAGTCTGTTTCACCAAGCTAGGCTTCACAGAGGGTCTGGTTCCCTCCAGGAAGGCCTGGCCTCCCCAACCTTACCCCTAACTAGAGTCTTGGCCCTAATTTTCTTGTGCAACTGAAACATTCCCCCGTCCAAACGGTGTACAAAAGGAAAGTAGGCAAGCTATCCCGATGGCCCACTCAGTCTTTTTCACCAAGCTGGGCTGCACCGAAGCCCAGGATCACGTTTGGGATCCGCAGTCTCCCCAACCCTAACCCTAACTTGAGTTTTTACACAAATTTTCTTGTGCAACTGAAACGATACCGCGTCCTCACAGTGCACAGAAAGCCAATAGGAAAGCTATCCCGATGGCCCACTCAGTCTGTTTCACCAAGCTAGGCTACACCGAAGCCCAGGATCCCGCCTGGGAAGCCCAGCCTCCATAACCCTAACCCTAATTTGGGTCTTAATGCTAAGGTACTTCTGCAACGGGAACATCCCCCCATGGACACGATGTAATAAAACGGAGTAGGGAAGCCATCCTGGTGGCCAACACAAGTCTGTTTCACCAAGCTAGGCTTCACAGAGGGTCTGGTTCCCTCCAGGGAAGCCTAGCCTCCCCAACCTTAACCCTAACTAGAGTCTTGTCCCTAATTTTCTTGTGCAACTGAAACATTCCCCCGTCCAAACGGTGTACAAAAAGAAAGTAGGCAAGCTATCCCGATGGCCCACTCAGTCTTTTTCACCAAGCTAGGCTGCACCGAAGCCCAGGATCACGCTTGGGATCCGCAGTCTCCCCAACCCTAACCCTAACTTGAGTTTTAACACAAATTTTCTTGTGCAACTGAAACGATACCCCGTCCTTACAGTGCACAGAAAGCCAGTAGGAAAGCTATCCCGATGGCCCACTCAGTCTGTTTCACCAAGCTAGGCTACACCGAAGCCCAGGATCCCGCCTGGGAAGCCCAGTCTCCCCAACCCTAACCCTAACTTGAGTCTTAACCCTAATTTTCTTGTGTAAGTGAAACACCCTCCCGTCCTTACGGTTTAGAAAAAGGCAGTAGGCAAGCCATCCCGATTGCCAACACAATCTGTTCCACCAAGCTAGCCTTCACAGAGGCCCTGCTTCCTGCCTGGGAAGCCCGGTCTCACCAACCCTAACCCTAACTTGAGTCTTTTTAACCCTAATTTTCTTGTGCTAGTGAAACCTCCCCCCGTCCATACGGTTTAGAAAAAGTCAGTAGGCAAGCG
Organism: Heloderma suspectum; assembly: GCF_057233095.1. Classification (NCBI taxonomy): domain Eukaryota; kingdom Metazoa; phylum Chordata; class Lepidosauria; order Squamata; family Helodermatidae; genus Heloderma; species Heloderma suspectum. The sequence continues at coordinate 146,032,835 of NC_139459.1, forward strand.
AACCCGATTGCCAACTCAATCTGTTCCACCAAACTAGCCTTCACAGAGGCCCTGGTTCCTGCCTGGGAAGCACAGTCTCCCCAACCCAGCCCTCACTTGGGTATTAATCCTAATTTTCCTGTGCAACTGAAACATCCCCTTGTCCATACAGCGTACAAAAAGACAGTAGGCAAGCAATCCTGATGGCCCACTCAGTCTGTTTCACCAGGCTCGGCTTCATTGAGGCCGTAGTTCCTGCCTGGGCAGCCCTGCCTCCATAACCCTAACCCTAATTTGGGTTTTAATGATAATGTTCTTCTGCAATGGAAACATCCCCCCATGGATACGGTGTATTAAAACGGAGTAGGGAAGCCATCCTGGTGGCCCACTCAAGTCTGTTTCACCAAGCTAGGCTTCACAGAGGGTCTGGTTTCCTCCAGGAAGGCCTAGCCTCCCCAACCTTACCCCTAACTAGAGTCTTGGCCCTAATTTTCTTGTGCAACTGAAACATTCCCCCGTCCAAACGGTGTACAAAAGGAAAGTAGGCAAGCTATCCCGATGGCCCACTCAGTCTGTTTCACCAAGCTAGGCTGCACCGAAGCCCAGGATCACGCTTGGGATCCGCAGTCTCCCCAACCCTAAACCTAAGTTGAGTTTTTACACAAATTTTCTTGTGCAACTGAAACGATACCGCGTCCTCACAGTGCACAGAAAGCCAGTAGGAAAGCTATCCCGATGGCCCACTCAGTCTGTTTCACCAAGCTAGGCTACACCGAAGCCCAGGATCCCGCCTGGGAAGCCCAGCCTCCATAACCCTAACCCTAATTTGGGTCTTAATGCTAATGTACTTCTGCAACGGGAACATCCCCCCATGGACACGATGTAATAAAACGGAGTAGGGAAGCCATCCTGGTGGCCAACACAAGTCTGTTTCACCAAGCTAGGCTTCACAGAGGGTCTGCTTCCCTCCAGGGAAGCCTAGCCTCCCCAACCTTAACCCTAACTAGAGTCTTGTCCCTAATTTTCTTGTGCAACTGAAACATTCCCCCGTCCAAACGGTGTACAAAAAGAAAGTAGGCAAGCTATCCCGATGGCCCACTCAGTCTTTTTCACCAAGCTAGGCTGCACCGAAGCCCAGGATCACGCTTGGGATCCGCAGTCTCCCCAACCCTAACCCTAACTTGAGTTTTAACACAAATTTTCTTGTGCAACTGAAACGATACCCCGTCCTTACAGTGCACAGAAAGCCAGTAGGAAAGCTATCCCGATGGCCCACTCAGTCTGTTTCACCAAGCTAGGCTACACCGAAGCCCAGGATCCCGCCTGGGAAGCCCAGTCTCCCCAACCCTAACCCTAACTTGAGTCTTAACCCTAATTTTCTTGTGTAAGTGAAACACCCTCCCGTCCTTACGGTTTAGAAAAAGGCAGTAGGCAAGCCATCCCGATTGCCAACACAATCTGTTCCACCAAGCTAGCCTTCACAGAGGCCCTGCTTCCTGCCTGGGAAGCCCGGTCTCACCAACCCTAACCCTAACTTGAGTCTTTTTAACCCTAATTTTCTTGTGCTAGTGAAACCTCCCCCCGTCCATACGGTTTAGAAAAAGTCAGTAGGCAAGCGAACCCGATTGCCAACTCAATCTGTTCCACCAAACTAGCCTTCACAGAGGCCCTGGTTCCTGCCTGGGAAGCACAGTCTCCCCAACCCAGCCCTCACTTGGGTATTAATCCTAATTTTCCTGTGCAACTGAAACATCCCCTTGTCCATACAGCGTACAAAAAGACAGTAGGCAAGCAATCCTGATGGCCCACTCAGTCTGTTTCACCAGGCTCGGCTTCATCGAGGCCGTAGTTCCTGCCTGGGCAGCCCTGCCTCCATAACCCTAACCCTAATTTGGGTTTTAATGCTAATGTTCTTCTGCAATGGAAACATCCCCCCATGGATACGGTGTATTAAAACGGAGTAGGGAAGCCATCCTGGTGGCCCACTCAAGTCTGTTTCACCAAGCTAGGCTTCACAGAGGGTCTGGTTTCCTCCAGGAAGGCCTAGCCTCCCCAACCTTACCCCTAACTAGAGTCTTGGCCCTAATTTTCTTGTGCAACTGAAACATTCCCCCGTCCAAACGGTGTACAAAAGGAAAGTAGGCAAGCTATCCCGATGGCCCACTCAGTCTTTTTCACCAAGCTGGGCTGCACCGAAGCCCAGGATCACGTTTGGGATCCGCAGTCTCCCCAACCCTAACCCTAACTTGAGTTTTTACACAAATTCTCTTGTGCAACTGAAACGATACCGCGTCCTCACAGTGCACAGAAAGCCAGTAGGAAAGCTATCCCGATGGCCCACTCAGTCTGTTTCACCAAGCTAGGCTACACCGAAGCCCAGGATCCCGCCTGGGAAGCCCAGCCTCCATAACCCTAACCCTAATTTGGGTCTTAATGCTAATGTACTTCTGCAACGGGAACATCCCCCCATGGACACGATGTACTAAAACGGAGTAGGGAAGCCATCCTGGTGGCCCACTCAAGTCTGTTTCACCAAGCTAGGCTTCACAAAGGGTCTGGTTCCCTCCAGGGAAGCCTAGCCTCCCCAACCTTAACCCTAACTAGAGTCTTGGCCCTAATTTTCTTGTGCAACTGAAAAATTCCCCCGTCCAAACGGTGTACAAAAGGAAAGTAGGCAAGCTATCCCGATGGCCCACTCAGTCTTTTTCACCAAGCTGGGCTGCACCGAAGCCCAGGATTACGCTTGGGATCCGCAGTCTCCCCAACCCTAACCCTAACTTGAGTTTTTACACAAATTTTCTTGTGCAACTGAAATGATACCCTTTCCTTACAGTGCACAGAAAGCCAGAAGGAAAGCTAACCCGATGGCCCACTCAGTCTGTTTCACCAAGCTAGGCTACACCGAAGGCCAGGATCCCGCCTGGGAAGCCCAGTCTCCCCAACCCTAACCCTAACTTGAGTCTTAACCCTAATTTTCTTGTGTAAGTGAAACATCCTCCCGTCCTTACGGTTTAGAAAAAGGCAGTAGGCAAGCCATCCTGATTGCCAACTCAATCTGTTCCACCAAGCTAGCCTTCACAGAGGCCCTGGTTCCTGCCTGGGAAGCCCGGTCTCACCAACCCTAACCCTAACTTGAGTCTTCTTAACCCTAATTTTCTTGTGCAAGTGAAACATCCCCCCGTCCATACGGTTTAGAAAAATTCAGTAGGCAAGCGAACCCGATTGCCAACTCAATCTGTTCCACCAAGCTAGCCTTCACAGAGGCCCTGGTTCCTGCCTGGGAAGCACAGTCTCCCCAACCCAGCCCTCACTTGGGTATTAATCCTAATTTTCCTGTGCAACTGAAACATCCCCTCATCCATACAGCGTACAAAAAGACAGTAGGCAAGCAATCCTGATGGCCCACTCAGTCTGTTTCACCAGGCTCGGCTTCATCGAGGCCGTAGTTCCTGCCTGGGAAGCCCAGCCTCCATAACCCTAACCCTAATTTGGGTCTTAATGCTAACATTCTTCTGCAATGGAAATATCCCCCCATGGATACGGTGTACTAAAACGGAGTAGGGAAGCCATCCTGGTGGCCCACTCAAGTCTGTTTCACCAAGCTAGGCTTCACAGAGGGTCTGGTTCCCTCCAGGGAAGCCTAGCCTCCCCAACCTTTCCCCTAACTAGAGTCTTGGCCCTAATTTTCTTGTGCAACTGAAACATTCCCCCGTCCAAACGGTGTACAAAAAGAAAGTAGGCAAGCTATCCCGATGGCCCACTCAGTCGTTTTCACCAGGCTAGGCTGGACCGAAGCCCAGGATCACGCTTGGGATCCGCAGTCTCCCCAACCCTAACCCTAACTTAAGTTTTAACACAAATTTTCTTGTGCAACTGAAACAATACCCCGTCCTTACAGTGCACAGAAAGCCAGTAGGAAAGCTATCCCGATGGCCCACTCAGTCTGTTTCACCAAGCTAGGCTACACCGAAGCCCAGGATCCCGCCTGGGAAGCCCAGTCTCCCCAACCCTAACCCTAACTTGAGTCTTAACCCTAATTTTCTTGTGTAAGTGAAACATCCTCCCATTCTTACGGTTTAGAAAAAGGCATTAGGCAAGCCATCCCGATTGCCAACTCAATCTGTTCCACCAAGCTAGCCTTCACAGAGGGCCTGGTTCCTGCCTGGGAAGCCCGGTCTCACCAACCCTAACCCTAACTTGAGTCTTCTTAACCCTAATTTTCTTGTGCAAGTGAAACATCCCCCCGTCCTTACGGTTTAGAAAAAGTCAGTAGGCAAGCGAACCCGATTGCCAACTCAATCTGTTCCACCAAACTAGCCTTCACAGAGGCCCTGGTTCCTGCCTGGGAAGCACAGTCTCCCCAACCCAGCCCTCACTTGGGTATTAATCCTAATTTTCCTGTGCAACTGAAACATCCCCTCGTCCATACAGCGTACAAAAAGACAGTAGGCAAGCAATCCTGATGGCCCACTCAGTCTGTTTCACCAGGCTCGGCTTCATCGAGGCCGTAGTTCCTGCCTGGGCAGCCCTGCCTCCATAACCCTAACCCTAATTTGGGTTTTAATGCTAATGTTCTTCTGCAATGGAAACATCCCCCCATGGATACGGTGTATTAAAACGGAGTAGGGAAGCCATCCTGGTGGCCCACTCAAGTCTGTTTCACCAAGCTAGGCTTCACAGAGGGTCTGGTTCCCTCCAGGAAGGCCTGGCCTCCCCAACCTTACCCCTAACTAGAGTCTTGGCCCTAATTTTCTTGTGCAACTGAAACATTCCCCCGTCCAAACGGTGTACAAAAGGAAAGTAGGCAAGCTATCCCGATGGCCCACTCAGTCTTTTTCACCAAGCTGGGCTGCACCGAAGCCCAGGATCACGTTTGGGATCCGCAGTCTCCCCAACCCTAACCCTAACTTGAGTTTTTACACAAATTTTCTTCTGCAACTGAAACGATACCGCGTCCTCACAGTGCACAGAAAGCCAGTAGGAAAGCTATCCCGATGGCCCACTCAGTCTGTTTCACCAAGCTAGCCTACACCGAAGCCCAGGATCCCGCCTGGGAAGCCCAGCCTCCATAACCTTAACCCTAATTTGGGTCTTAATGCTAATGTACTTCTGCAACGGGAACATCCCCCCATGGACACGATGTACTAAAACGGAGTAGGGAAGCCATCCTGGTGGCCCACTCAAGTCTGTTTCACCAAGCTAGGCTTCACAGAGGGTCTGGTTCCCTCCAGGGAAGCCTAGCCTCCCCAACCTTAACCCTAACTAGAGTCTTGGCCCTAATTTTCTTGCGCAACTGAAAAATTCCCCCGTCCAAACGGTGTACAAAAGGAAAGTAGGCAAGCTATCCCGATGGCCCACTCAGTCTTTTTCACCAAGCTGGGCTGCACCGAAGCCCAGGATTAGGCTTGGGATCCGCAGTCTCCCCAACCCTAACCCTAACTTGAGTTTTTACACAAATTTTCTTGTGCAACTGAAATGATACCCTTTCCTTACAGTGCACAGAAAGCCAGAAGGAAAGCTATCCCGATGGCCCACTCAGTCTGTTTCACCAAGCTAGGCTACACCGAAGGCCAGGATCCCGCCTGGGAAGCCCAGTCTCCCCAACCCTAACCCTAACTTGAGTCTTAACCCTAATTTTCTTGTGTAAGTGAAACATCCTCCCGTCCTTACGGTTTAGAAAAAGGCAGTAGGCAAGCCATCCTGATTGCCAACTCAATCTGTTCCACCAAGCTAGCCTTCACAGAGGCCCTGGTTCCTGCCTGGGAAGCCCGGTCTCACCAACCCTAACCCTAACTTGAGTCTTCTTAACCCTAATTTTCTTGTGCAAGTGAAACATCCCCCCGTCCATACGGTTTAGAAAAATTCAGTAGGCAAGCGAACCCGATTGCCAACTCAATCTGTTCCACCAAGCTAGCCTTCACAGAGGCCCTGGTTCCTGCCTGGGAAGCACAGTCTCCCCAACCCAGCCCTCACTTGGGTATTAATCCTAATTTTCCTGTGCAACTGAAACATCCCCTCGTCCATACAGCGTACAAAAAGACAGTAGGCATGCAATCCTGATGGCCCACTCAATCTGTTTCACCAGGCTCGGCTTCATCGAGGCCGTAGTTCCTGCCTGGGAAGCCCTGCCTCCATAACCCTAACCCTAATTTGGGTTTTTATGCTAATGTTCTTCTGCAATGGAAACATCCCCCCATGGATACGGTGTATTAAAACGGAGTAGGGAAGCCATCCTGGTGGCCCACTCAAGTCTGTTTCACCAAGCTAGGCTTCACAGAGTGTCTGGTTCCCTCCAGGAAAGCCTAGCCTCCCCAACCTTACCCCTAACTAGAGTCTTGGCCCTAATTTTCTTGTGCAACTGAAACATTCCCCCGTCCAAACGGTGTACAAAAAGAAAGTAGGCAAGCTATCCCGATGGCCCACTCAGTCTGTTTCACCAAGCTAGGCTGCACCGAAGCCCAGGATCACGCTTGGGATCCGCAGTCTCCCCAACCCTAACCCTAACTTGAGTTTTTACACAAATTTTCTTGTGCAACTGAAACGATACCGCGTATTCACAGTGCACAGAAAGCCAGTAGGAAAGCTATCCCGATGGCCCACTCAGTCTGTTTCACCAAGCTAGGCTACACCGAAGCCCAGGATCCCGCCTGGGAAGCCCAGCCTCCCCAACCCAGCCCTCACTTGGGTATTAATCCTAATTTTCCTGTGCAACTGAAACATCCCCTCGTCCATACAGCGTACAAAAAGACAGTAGGCAAGCAATCCTGATGGCCCACTCAGTCTGTTTCACCAGGCTCGGCTTCATCGAGGCCGTAGTTCCTGCCTGGGAAGCCCAGTCTCCCCAACCCTAACCCTAACTTGAGTCTTAACCCTAATTTTCTTGTGTAAGTGAAACATCCTCCCGTCCTTACGGTTTAGAAATAGGCATTAGGCAAGCCATCCCGATTGCCAACTCAATCTGTTCCACCAAGCTAGCCTTCACAGAGGGCCTGGTTCCTGCCTGGGAAGCCCGGTCTCACCAACCCTAACCCTAACTTGAGTCTTCTTAACCCTAATTTTCTTGTGCAAGTGAAACATCCCCCCGTCCATACGGTTTAGAAAAAGTCAGTAGGCAAGCGAACCCGATTGCCAACTCAATCTGTTCCACCAAACTAGCCTTCACAGAGGCCCTGGTTCCTGCCTGGGAAGCACAGTCTCCCCAACCCAGCCCTCACTTGGGTATTAATCCTAATTTTCCTGTGCAACTGAAACATCCCCTCGTCCATACAGCGTACAAAAAGACAGTAGGCAAGCAATCCTGATGGCCCACTCAGTCTGTTTCACCAGGCTCGGCTTCATCGAGGCCGTAGTTCCTGCCTGGGCAGCCCTGCCTCCATAACCCTAACCCTAATTTGGGTTTTAATGCTAATGTTCTTCTGCAATGGAAACATCCCCCCATGGATACGGTGTATTAAAACGGAGTAGGGAAGCCATCCTGGTTGCCCACTCAAGTCTGTTTCACCAAGCTAGGCTTCACAGAGGGTCTGGTTCCCTCCAGGAAGGCCTGGCCTCCCCAACCTTACCCCTAACTAGAGTCTTGGCCCTAATTTTCTTGTGCAACTGAAACATTCCCCCGTCCAAACGGTGTACAAAAGGAAAGTAGGCAAGCTATCCCGATGGCCCACTCAGTCTTTTTCACCAAGCTGGGCTGCACCGAAGCCCAGGATCACGTTTGGGATCCGCAGTCTCCCCAACCCTAACCCTAACTTGAGTTTTTACACAAATTTTCTTGTGCAACTGAAACGATACCGCGTCCTCACAGTGCACAGAAAGCCAGTAGGAAAGCTATCCCGATGGCCCACTCAGTCTGTTTCACCAAGCTAGGCTACACCGAAGCCCAGGATCCCGCCTGGGAAGCCCAGCCTCCATAACCCTAACCCTAATTTGGGTCTTAATGCTAAGGTACTTCTGCAACGGGAACATCCCCCCATGGACACGATGTACTAAAACGGAGTAGGGAAGCCATCCTGGTGGCCCACTCAAGTCTGTTTCACCAAGCTAGGCTTCACAGAGGGTCTGGTTCCCTCCAGGGAAGCCTAGCCTCCCCAACCTTAACCCTAACTAGAGTCTTGTCCCTAATTTTCTTGTGCAACTGAAACATTCCCCCGTCCAAACGGTGTACAAAAGGAAAGTAGGCAAGCTATCCCGATGGCCCACTCAGTCTTTTTCACCAAGCTGGGCTGCACCGAAGCCCAGGATTACGCTTGGGATCCGCAGTCTCCCCAACCCTAACCCTAACTTGAGTTTTTACACAAATTTTCTTGTGCAACTGAAATGATACCCTTTCCTTACAGTGCACAGAAAGCCAGAAGGAAAGCTAACCCGATGGCCCACTCAGTCTGTTTCACCAAGCTAGGCTACACCGAAGGCCAGGATCCCGCCTGGGAAGCCCAGTCTCCCCAACCCTAACCCTAACTTGAGTCTTAACCCTAATTTTCTTGTGTAAGTGAAACATCCTCCCGTCCTTACGGTTTAGAAAAAGGCAGTAGGCAAGCCATCCTGATTGCCAACTCAATCTGTTCCACCAAGCTAGCCTTCACAGAGGCCCTGGTTCCTGCCTGGGAAGCCCGGTCTCACCAACCCTAACCCTAACTTGAGTCTTCTTAACCCTAATTTTCTTGTGCAAGTGAAACATCCCCCCGTCCATACGGTTTAGAAAAATTCAGTAGGCAAGCGAACCCGATTGCCAACTCAATCTGTTCCACCAAGCTAGCCTTCACAGAGGCCCTGGTTCCTGCCTGGGAAGCACAGTCTCCCCAACCCAGCCCTCACTTGGGTATTAATCCTAATTTTCCTGTGCAACTGAAACATCCCCTCATCCATACAGCGTACAAAAAGACAGTAGGCAAGCAATCCTGATGGCCCACTCAGTCTGTTTCACCAGGCTCGGCTTCATCGAGGCCGTAGTTCCTGCCTGGGAAGCCCAGCCTCCATAACCCTAACCCTAATTTGGGTCTTAATGCTAACATTCTTCTGCAATGGAAATATCCCCCCATGGATACGGTGTACTAAAACGGAGTAGGGAAGCCATCCTGGTGGCCCACTCAAGTCTGTTTCACCAAGCTAGGCTTCACAGAGGGTCTGGTTCCCTCCAGGGAAGCCTAGCCTCCCCAACCTTTCCCCTAACTAGAGTCTTGGCCCTAATTTTCTTGTGCAACTGAAACATTCCCCCGTCCAAACGGTGTACAAAAAGAAAGTAGGCAAGCTATCCCGATGGCCCACTCAGTCGTTTTCACCAAGCTAGGCTGGACCGAAGCCCAGGATCACGCTTGGGATCCGCAGTCTCCCCAACCCTAACCCTAACTTAAGTTTTAACACAAATTTTCTTGTGCAACTGAAACAATACCCCGTCCTTACAGTGCACAGAAAGCCAGTAGGAAAGCTATCCCGATGGCCCACTCAGTCTGTTTCACCAAGCTAGGCTACACCGAAGCCCAGGATCCCGCCTGGGAAGCCCAGTCTCCCCAACCCTAACCCTAACTTGAGTCTTAACCCTAATTTTCTTGTGTAAGTGAAACATCCTCCCATTCTTACGGTTTAGAAAAAGGCATTAGGCAAGCCATCCCGATTGCCAACTCAATCTGTTCCACCAAGCTAGCCTTCACAGAGGGCCTGGTTCCTGCCTGGGAAGCCCGGTCTCACCAACCCTAACCCTAACTTGAGTCTTCTTAACCCTAATTTTCTTGTGCAAGTGAAACATCCCCCCGTCCTTACGGTTTAGAAAAAGTCAGTAGGCAAGCGAACCCGATTGCCAACTCAATCTGTTCCACCAAACTAGCCTTCACAGAGGCCCTGGTTCCTGCCTGGGAAGCACAGTCTCCCCAACCCAGCCCTCACTTGGGTATTAATCCTAATTTTCCTGTGCAACTGAAACATCCCCTCGTCCATACAGCGTACAAAAAGACAGTAGGCAAGCAATCCTGATGGCCCACTCAGTCTGTTTCACCAGGCTCGGCTTCATCGAGGCCGTAGTTCCTGCCTGGGCAGCCCTGCCTCCATAACCCTAACCCTAATTTGGGTTTTAATGCTAATGTTCTTCTGCAATGGAAACATCCCCCCATGGATACGGTGTATTAAAACGGAGTAGGGAAGCCATCCTGGTGGCCCACTCAAGTCTGTTTCACCAAGCTAGGCTTCACAGAGGGTCTGGTTCCCTCCAGGAAGGCCTGGCCTCCCCAACCTTACCCCTAACTAGAGTCTTGGCCCTAATTTTCTTGTGCAACTGAAACATTCCCCCGTCCAAACGGTGTACAAAAGGAAAGTAGGCAAGCTATCCCGATGGCCCACTCAGTCTTTTTCACCAAGCTGGGCTGCACCGAAGCCCAGGATCACGTTTGGGATCCGCAGTCTCCCCAACCCTAACCCTAACTTGAGTTTTTACACAAATTTTCTTCTGCAACTGAAACGATACCGCGTCCTCACAGTGCACAGAAAGCCAGTAGGAAAGCTATCCCGATGGCCCACTCAGTCTGTTTCACCAAGCTAGCCTACACCGAAGCCCAGGATCCCGCCTGGGAAGCCCAGCCTCCATAACCTTAACCCTAATTTGGGTCTTAATGCTAATGTACTTCTGCAACGGGAACATCCCCCCATGGACACGATGTACTAAAACGGAGTAGGGAAGCCATCCTGGTGGCCCACTCAAGTCTGTTTCACCAAGCTAGGCTTCACAGAGGGTCTGGTTCCCTCCAGGGAAGCCTAGCCTCCCCAACCTTAACCCTAACTAGAGTCTTGGCCCTAATTTTCTTGCGCAACTGAAAAATTCCCCCGTCCAAACGGTGTACAAAAGGAAAGTAGGCAAGCTATCCCGATGGCCCACTCAGTCTTTTTCACCAAGCTGGGCTGCACCGAAGCCCAGGATTAGGCTTGGGATCCGCAGTCTCCCCAACCCTAACCCTAACTTGAGTTTTTACACAAATTTTCTTGTGCAACTGAAATGATACCCTTTCCTTACAGTGCACAGAAAGCCAGAAGGAAAGCTATCCCGATGGCCCACTCAGTCTGTTTCACCAAGCTAGGCTACACCGAAGGCCAGGATCCCGCCTGGGAAGCCCAGTCTCCCCAACCCTAACCCTAACTTGAGTCTTAACCCTAATTTTCTTGTGTAAGTGAAACATCCTCCCGTCCTTACGGTTTAGAAAAAGGCAGTAGGCAAGCCATCCTGATTGCCAACTCAATCTGTTCCACCAAGCTAGCCTTCACAGAGGCCCTGGTTCCTGCCTGGGAAGCCCGGTCTCACCAACCCTAACCCTAACTTGAGTCTTCTTAACCCTAATTTTCTTGTGCAAGTGAAACATCCCCCCGTCCATACGGTTTAGAAAAATTCAGTAGGCAAGCGAACCCGATTGCCAACTCAATCTGTTCCACCAAGCTAGCCTTCACAGAGGCCCTGGTTCCTGCCTGGGAAGCACAGTCTCCCCAACCCAGCCCTCACTTGGGTATTAATCCTAATTTTCCTGTGCAACTGAAACATCCCCTCGTCCATACAGCGTACAAAAAGACAGTAGGCATGCAATCCTGATGGCCCACTCAATCTGTTTCACCAGGCTCGGCTTCATCGAGGCCGTAGTTCCTGCCTGGGAAGCCCTGCCTCCATAACCCTAACCCTAATTTGGGTTTTTATGCTAATGTTCTTCTGCAATGGAAACATCCCCCCATGGATACGGTGTATTAAAACGGAGTAGGGAAGCCATCCTGGTGGCCCACTCAAGTCTGTTTCACCAAGCTAGGCTTCACAGAGTGTCTGGTTCCCTCCAGGAAAGCCTAGCCTCCCCAACCTTACCCCTAACTAGAGTCTTGGCCCTAATTTTCTTGTGCAACTGAAACATTCCCCCGTCCAAACGGTGTACAAAAAGAAAGTAGGCAAGCTATCCCGATGGCCCACTCAGTCTGTTTCACCAAGCTAGGCTGCACCGAAGCCCAGGATCACGCTTGGGATCCGCAGTCTCCCCAACCCTAACCCTAACTTGAGTTTTTACACAAATTTTCTTGTGCAACTGAAACGATACCGCGTATTCACAGTGCACAGAAAGCCAGTAGGAAAGCTATCCCGATGGCCCACTCAGTCTGTTTCACCAAGCTAGGCTACACCGAAGCCCAGGATCCCGCCTGGGAAGCCCAGCCTCCCCAACCCAGCCCTCACTTGGGTATTAATCCTAATTTTCCTGTGCAACTGAAACATCCCCTCGTCCATACAGCGTACAAAAAGACAGTAGGCAAGCAATCCTGATGGCCCACTCAGTCTGTTTCACCAGGCTCGGCTTCATCGAGGCCGTAGTTCCTGCCTGGGAAGCCCAGTCTCCCCAACCCTAACCCTAACTTGAGTCTTAACCCTAATTTTCTTGTGTAAGTGAAACATCCTCCCGTCCTTACGGTTTAGAAATAGGCATTAGGCAAGCCATCCCGATTGCCAACTCAATCTGTTCCACCAAGCTAGCCTTCACAGAGGGCCTGGTTCCTGCCTGGGAAGCCCGGTCTCACCAACCCTAACCCTAACTTGAGTCTTCTTAACCCTAATTTTCTTGTGCAAGTGAAACATCCCCCCGTCCATACGGTTTAGAAAAAGTCAGTAGGCAAGCGAACCCGATTGCCAACTCAATCTGTTCCACCAAACTAGCCTTCACAGAGGCCCTGGTTCCTGCCTGGGAAGCACAGTCTCCCCAACCCAGCCCTCACTTGGGTATTAATCCTAATTTTCCTGTGCAACTGAAACATCCCCTCGTCCATACAGCGTACAAAAAGACAGTAGGCAAGCAATCCTGATGGCCCACTCAGTCTGTTTCACCAGGCTCGGCTTCATCGAGGCCGTAGTTCCTGCCTGGGCAGCCCTGCCTCCATAACCCTAACCCTAATTTGGGTTTTAATGCTAATGTTCTTCTGCAATGGAAACATCCCCCCATGGATACGGTGTATTAAAACGGAGTAGGGAAGCCATCCTGGTTGCCCACTCAAGTCTGTTTCACCAAGCTAGGCTTCACAGAGGGTCTGGTTCCCTCCAGGAAGGCCTGGCCTCCCCAACCTTACCCCTAACTAGAGTCTTGGCCCTAATTTTCTTGTGCAACTGAAACATTCCCCCGTCCAAACGGTGTACAAAAGGAAAGTAGGCAAGCTATCCCGATGGCCCACTCAGTCTTTTTCACCAAGCTGGGCTGCACCGAAGCCCAGGATCACGTTTGGGATCCGCAGTCTCCCCAACCCTAACCCTAACTTGAGTTTTTACACAAATTTTCTTGTGCAACTGAAACGATACCGCGTCCTCACAGTGCACAGAAAGCCAGTAGGAAAGCTATCCCGATGGCCCACTCAGTCTGTTTCACCAAGCTAGGCTACACCGAAGCCCAGGATCCCGCCTGGGAAGCCCAGCCTCCATAACCCTAACCCTAATTTGGGTCTTAATGCTAAGGTACTTCTGCAACGGGAACATCCCCCCATGGACACGATGTACTAAAACGGAGTAGGGAAGCCATCCTGGTGGCCCACTCAAGTCTGTTTCACCAAGCTAGGCTTCACAGAGGGTCTGGTTCCCTCCAGGGAAGCCTAGCCTCCCCAACCTTAACCCTAACTAGAGTCTTGGCCCTAATTTTCTTGTGCAACTGAAAAATTCCCCCGTCCAAACGGTGTACAAAAGGAAAGTAGGCAAGCTATCCCGATGGCCCACTCAGTCTTTTTCACCAAGCTGGGCTGCACCGAAGCCCAGGATTACGCTTGGGATCCGCAGTCTCCCCAACCCTAACCCTAACTTGAGTTTTTACACAAATTTTCTTGTGCAACTGAAATGATACCCTTTCCTTACAGTGCACAGAAAGCCAGAAGGAAAGCTATCCCGATGGCCCACTCAGTCTGTTTCACCAAGCTAGGCTACACCGAAAGCCAGGATCCCGCCTGGGAAGCCCAGTCTCCCCAACCCTAACCCTAACTTGAGTCTTAACCCTAATTTTCTTGTGTAAGTGAAACATCCTCCCGTCCTTACGGTTTAGAAAAAGGCAGTAGGCAAGCCATCCTGATTGCCAACTCAATCTGTTCCACCAAGCTAGCCTTCACAGAGGCCCTGGTTCCTGCCTGGGAAGCCCGGTCTCACCAACCCTAACCCTAACTTGAGTCTTCTTAACCCTAATTTTCTTGTGCAAGTGAAACATCCCCCCGTCCATACGGTTTAGAAAAATTCAGTAGGCAAGCGAACCCGATTGCCAACTCAATCTGTTCCACCAAGCTAGCCTTCACAGAGGCCCTGGTTCCTGCCTGGGAAGCACAGTCTCCCCAACCCAGCCCTCACTTGGGTATTAATCCTAATTTTCCTGTGCAACTGAAACATCCCCTCGTCCATACAGCGTACAAAAAGACAGTAGGCATGCAATCCTGATGGCCCACTCAATCTGTTTCACCAGGCTCGGCTTCATCGAGGCCGTAGTTCCTGCCTGGGAAGCCCTGCCTCCATAACCCTAACCCTAATTTGGGTTTTAATGCTAATGTTCTTCTGCAATGGAAACATCCCCCCATGGATACGGTGTATTAAAACGGAGTAGGGAAGCCATCCTGGTGGCCCACTCAAGTCTGTTTCACCAAGCTAGGCTTCACAGAGTGTCTGGTTCCCTCCAGGAAAGCCTAGCCTCCCCAACCTTACCCCTAACTAGAGTCTTGGCCCTAATTTTCTTGTGCAACTGAAACATTCCCCCGTCCAAACGGTGTACAAAAAGAAAGTAGGCAAGCTATCCCGATGGCCCACTCAGTCTGTTTCACCAAGCTAGGCTGCACCGAAGCCCAGGATCACGCTTGGGATCCGCAGTCTCCCCAACCCTAACCCTAACTTGAGTTTTTACACAAATTTTCTTGTGCAACTGAAACGATACCGCGTCTTCACAGTGCACAGAAAGCCAGTAGGAAAGCTATCCCGATGGCCCACTCAGTCTGTTTCACCAAGCTAGGCTACACCGAAGCCCAGGATCCCGCCTGGGAAGCCCAGCCTCCCCAACCCAGCCCTCACTTGGGTATTAATCCTAATTTTCCTGTGCAACTGAAACATCCCCTCGTCCATACAGCGTACAAAAAGACAGTAGGCAAGCAATCCTGATGGCCCACTCAGTCTGTTTCACCAGGCTCGGCTTCATCGAGGCCGTAGTTCCTGCCTGGGAAGCCCAGTCTCCCCAACCCTAACCCTAACTTGAGTCTTAACCCTAATTTTCTTGTGTAAGTGAAACATCCTCCCGTCCTTACGGTTTAGAAATAGGCATTAGGCAAGCCATCCCGATTGCCAACTCAATCTGTTCCACCAAGCTAGCCTTCACAGAGGGCCTGGTTCCTGCCTGGGAAGCCCGGTCTCACCAACCCTAACCCTAACTTGAGTCTTCTTAACCCTAATTTTCTTGTGCAAGTGAAACATCCCCCCGTCCATACGGTTTAGAAAAAGTCAGTAGGCAAGCGAACCCGATTGCCAACTCAATCTGTTCCACCAAACTAGCCTTCACAGAGGCCCTGGTTCCTGCCTGGGAAGCACAGTCTCCCCAACCCAGCCCTCACTTGGGTATTAATCCTAATTTTCCTGTGCAACTGAAACATCCCCTCGTCCATACAGCGTACAAAAAGACAGTAGGCAAGCAATCCTGATGGCCCACTCAGTCTGTTTCACCAGGCTCGGCTTCATCGAGGCCGTAGTTCCTGCCTGGGCAGCCCTGCCTCCATAACCCTAACCCTAATTTGGGTTTTAATGCTAATGTTCTTCTGCAATGGAAACATCCCCCCATGGATACGGTGTATTAAAACGGAGTAGGGAAGCCATCCTGGTGGCCCACTCAAGTCTGTTTCACCAAGCTAGGCTTCACAGAGGGTCTGGTTCCCTCCAGGAAGGCCTGGCCTCCCCAACCTTACCCCTAACTAGAGTCTTGGCCCTAATTTTCTTGTGCAACTGAAACATTCCCCCGTCCAAACGGTGTACAAAAGGAAAGTAGGCAAGCTATCCCGATGGCCCACTCAGTCTTTTTCACCAAGCTGGGCTGCACCGAAGCCCAGGATCACGTTTGGGATCCGCAGTCTCCCCAACCCTAACCCTAACTTGAGTTTTTACACAAATTTTCTTGTGCAACTGAAACGATACCGCGTCCTCACAGTGCACAGAAAGCCAGTAGGAAAGCTATCCCGATGGCCCACTCAGTCTGTTTCACCAAGCTAGGCTACACCGAAGCCCAGGATCCCGCCTGGGAAGCCCAGCCTCCATAACCCTAACCCTAATTTGGGTCTTAATGCTAAGGTACTTCTGCAACGGGAACATCCCCCCATGGACACGATGTACTAAAACGGAGTAGGGAAGCCATCCTGGTGGCCCACTCAAGTCTGTTTCACCAAGCTAGGCTTCACAGAGGGTCTGGTTCCCTCCAGGGAAGCCTAGCCTCCCCAACCTTAACCCTAACTAGAGTCTTGGCCCTAATTTTCTTGTGCAACTGAAAAATTCCCCCGTCCAAACGGTGTACAAAAGGAAAGTAGGCAAGCTATCCCGATGGCCCACTCAGTCTTTTTCACCAAGCTGGGCTGCACCGAAGCCCAGGATTACGCTTGGGATCCGCAGTCTCCCCAACCCTAACCCTAACTTGAGTTTTTACACAAATTTTCTTGTGCAACTGAAATGATACCCTTTCCTTACAGTGCACAGAAAGCCAGAAGGAAAGCTATCCCGATGGCCCACTCAGTCTGTTTCACCAAGCTAGGCTACACCGAAGGCCAGGATCCCGCCTGGGAAGCCCAGTCTCCCCAACCCTAACCCTAACTTGAGTCTTAACCCTAATTTTCTTGTGTAAGTGAAACATCCTCCCGTCCTTACGGTTTAGAAAAAGGCAGTAGGCAAGCCATCCTGATTGCCAACTCAATCTGTTCCACCAAGCTAGCCTTCACAGAGGCCCTGGTTCCTGCCTGGGAAGCCCGGTCTCACCAACCCTAACCCTAACTTGAGTCTTCTTAACCCTAATTTTCTTGTGCAAGTGAAACATCCCCCCGTCCATACGGTTTAGAAAAATTCAGTAGGCAAGCGAACCCGATTGCCAACTCAATCTGTTCCACCAAGCTAGCCTTCACAGAGGCCCTGGTTCCTGCCTGGGAAGCACAGTCTCCCCAACCCAGCCCTCACTTGGGTATTAATCCTAATTTTCCTGTGCAACTGAAACATCCCCTCGTCCATACAGCGTACAAAAAGACAGTAGGCATGCAATCCTGATGGCCCACTCAATCTGTTTCACCAGGCTCGGCTTCATCGAGGCCGTAGTTCCTGCCTGGGCAGCCCTGCCTCCATAACCCTAACCCTAATTTGGGTTTTAATGCTAATGTTCTTCTGCAATGGAAACATCCCCCCATGGATACGGTGTATTAAAACGGAGTAGGGAAGCCATCCTGGTGGCCCACTCAAGTCTGTTTCACCAAGCTAGGCTTCACAGAGTGTCTGGTTCCCTCCAGGAAAGCCTAGCCTCCCCAACCTTACCCCTAACTAGAGTCTTGGCCCTAATTTTCTTGTGCAACTGAAACATTCCCCCGTCCAAACGGTGTACAAAAAGAAAGTAGGCAAGCTATCCCGATGGCCCACTCAGTCTGTTTCACCAAGCTAGGCTGCACCGAAGCCCAGGATCACGCTTGGGATCCGCAGTCTCCCCAACCCTAACCCTAACTTGAGTTTTTACACAAATTTTCTTGTGCAACTGAAACGATACCGCGTCTTCACAGTGCACAGAAAGCCAGTAGGAAAGCTATCCCGATGGCCCACTCAGTCTGTTTCACCAAGCTAGGCTACACCGAAGCCCAGGATCCCGCCTGGGAAGCCCAGCCTCCCCAACCCAGCCCTCACTTGGGTATTAATCCTAATTTTCCTGTGCAACTGAAACATCCCCTCGTCCATACAGCGTACAAAAAGACAGTAGGCAAGCAATCCTGATGGCCCACTCAGTCTGTTTCACCAGGCTCGGCTTCATCGAGGCCGTAGTTCCTGCCTGGGAAGCCCAGTCTCCCCAACCCTAACCCTAACTTGAGTCTTAACCCTAATTTTCTTGTGTAAGTGAAACATCCTCCCGTCCTTACGGTTTAGAAATAGGCATTAGGCAAGCCATCCCGATTGCCAACTCAATCTGTTCCACCAAGCTAGCCTTCACAGAGGGCCTGGTTCCTGCCTGGGAAGCCCGGTCTCACCAACCCTAACCCTAACTTGAGTCTTCTTAACCCTAATTTTCTTGTGCAAGTGAAACATCCCCCCGTCCATACGGTTTAGAAAAAGTCAGTAGGCAAGCGAACCCGATTGCCAACTCAATCTGTTCCACCAAACTAGCCTTCACAGAGGCCCTGGTTCCTGCCTGGGAAGCACAGTCTCCCCAACCCAGCCCTCACTTGGGTATTAATCCTAATTTTCCTGTGCAACTGAAACATCCCCTCGTCCATACAGCGTACAAAAAGACAGTAGGCAAGCAATCCTGATGGCCCACTCAGTCTGTTTCACCAGGCTCGGCTTCATCGAGGCCGTAGTTCCTGCCTGGGCAGCCCTGCCTCCATAACCCTAACCCTAATTTGGGTTTTAATGCTAATGTTCTTCTGCAATGGAAACATCCCCCCATGGATACGGTGTATTAAAACGGAGTAGGGAAGCCATCCTGGTGGCCCACTCAAGTCTGTTTCACCAAGCTAGGCTTCACAGAGGGTCTGGTTCCCTCCAGGAAGGCCTGGCCTCCCCAACCTTACCCCTAACTAGAGTCTTGGCCCTAATTTTCTTGTGCAACTGAAACATTCCCCCGTCCAAACGGTGTACAAAAGGAAAGTAGGCAAGCTATCCCGATGGCCCACTCAGTCTTTTTCACCAAGCTGGGCTGCACCGAAGCCCAGGATCACGTTTGGGATCCGCAGTCTCCCCAACCCTAACCCTAACTTGAGTTTTTACACAAATTTTCTTGTGCAACTGAAACGATACCGCGTCCTCACAGTGCACAGAAAGCCAGTAGGAAAGCTATCCCGATGGCCCACTCAGTCTGTTTCACCAAGCTAGGCTACACCGAAGCCCAGGATCCCGCCTGGGAAGCCCAGCGTCCATAACCCTAACCCTAATTTGGGTCTTAATGCTAAGGTACTTCTGCAACGGGAACATCCCCCCATGGACACGATGTACTAAAACGGAGTAGGGAAGCCATCCTGGTGGCCCACTCAAGTCTGTTTCACCAAGCTAGGCTTCACAGAGGGTCTGGTTCCCTCCAGGGAAGCCTAGCCTCCCCAACCTTAACCCTAACTAGAGTCTTGGCCCTAATTTTCTTGTGCAACTGAAAAATTCCCCCGTCCAAACGGTGTACAAAAGGAAAGTAGGCAAGCTATCCCGATGGCCCACTCAGTCTTTTTCACCAAGCTGGGCTGCACTGAAGCCCAGGATTACGCTTGGGATCCGCAGTCTCCCCAACCCTAACCCTAACTTGAGTTTTTACACAAATTTTCTTGTGCAACTGAAATGATACCCTTTCCTTACAGTGCACAGAAAGCCAGAAGGAAAGCTATCCCGATGGCCCACTCAGTCTGTTTCACCAAGCTAGGCTACACCGAAGGCCAGGATCCCGCCTGGGAAGCCCAGTCTCCCCAACCCTAACCCTAACTTGAGTCTTAACCCTAATTTTCTTGTGTAAGTGAAACATCCTCCCGTCCTTACGGTTTAGAAAAAGGCAGTAGGCAAGCCATCCTGATTGCCAACTCAATCTGTTCCACCAAGCTAGCCTTCACAGAGGCCCTGGTTCCTGCCTGGGAAGCCCGGTCTCACCAACCCTAACCCTAACTTGAGTCTTCTTAACCCTAATTTTCTTGTGCAAGTGAAACATCCCCCCGTCCATACGGTTTAGAAAAATTCAGTAGGCAAGCGAACCCGATTGCCAACTCAATCTGTTCCACCAAGCTAGCCTTCACAGAGGCCCTGGTTCCTGCCTGGGAAGCACAGTCTCCCCAACCCAGCCCTCACTTGGGTATTAATCCTAATTTTCCTGTGCAACTGAAACATCCCCTCGTCCATACAGCGTACAAAAAGACAGTAGGCATGCAATCCTGATGGCCCACTCAATCTGTTTCACCAGGCTCGGCTTCATCGAGGCCGTAGTATCTGCCTGGGAAGCCCTGCCTCCATAACCCTAACCCTAATTTGGGTTTTAATGCTAATGTTCTTCTGCAATGGAAACATCCCCCCATGGATACGGTGTATTAAAACGGAGTAGGGAAGCCATCCTGGTGGCCCACTCAAGTCTGTTTCACCAAGCTAGGCTTCACAGAGTGTCTGGTTCCCTCCAGGAAAGCCTAGCCTCCCCAACCTTACCCCTAACTAGAGTCTTGGCCCTAATTTTCTTGTGCAACTGAAACATTCCCCCGTCCAAACGGTGTACAAAAAGAAAGTAGGCAAGCTATCCCGATGGCCCACTCAGTCTGTTTCACCAAGCTAGGCTGCACCGAAGCCCAGGATCACGCTTGGGATCCGCAGTCTCCCCAACCCTAACCCTAACTTGAGTTTTTACACAAATTTTCTTGTGCAACTGAAATGATACCGCGTCTTCACAGTGCACAGAAAGCCAGTAGGAAAGCTATCCCGATGGCCCACTCAGTCTGTTTCACCAAGCTAGGCTACACCGAAGCCCAGGATCCCGCCTGGGAAGCCCAGCCTCCCCAACCCAGCCCTCATTTGGGTATTAATCCTAATTTTCCTGTGCAACTGAAACATCCCCTCGTCCATACAGCGTACAAAAGACAGTAGGCAAGCAATCCTGATGGCCCACTCAGTCTGTTTCACCAGGCTCGGCTTCATCGAGGCCGTAGTTCCTGCCTGGGTAGCCCAGTCTCCCCAACCCTAACCCTAACTTGAGTCTTAACCCTAATTTTCTTGTGTAAGTGAAACATCCTCCCATTCTTACGGTTTAGAAAAAGGCATTAGGCAAGCCATCCCGATTGCCAACTCAATCTGTTCCACCAAGCTAGCCTTCACAGAGGGCCTGGTTCCTGCCTGGGAAGCCCGGTCTCACCAACCCTAACCCTAACTTGAGTCTTCTTAACCCTAATTTTCTTGTGCAAGTGAAACATCCCCCCGTCCTTACGGTTTAGAAAAAGTCAGTAGGCAAGCGAACCCGATTGCCAACTCAATCTGTTCCACCAAACTAGCCTTCACAGAGGCCCTGGTTCCTGCCTGGGAAGCACAGTCTCCCCAACCCAGCCCTCACTTGGGTATTAATCCTAATTTTCCTGTGCAACTGAAACATCCCCTCGTCCATACTGCGTACAAAAAGACAGTAGGCAAGCAATCCTGATGGCCCACTCAGTCTGTTTCACCAGGCTCGGCTTCATCGAGGCCGTAGTTCCTGCCTGGGCAGCCCTGCCTCCATAACCCTAACCCTAATTTGGGTTTTAATGCTAATGTTCTTCTGCAATGGAAACATCCCCCCATGGATACGGTGTATTAAAACGGAGTAGGGAAGCCATCCTGGTGGCCCACTCAAGTCTGTTTCACCAAGCTAGGCTTCACAGAGGGTCTGGTTCCCTCCAGGAAGGCCTGGCCTCCCCAACCTTACCCCTAACTAGAGTCTTGGCCCTAATTTTCTTGTGCAACTGAAACATTCCCCCGTCCAAACGGTGTACAAAAGGAAAGTAGGCAAGCTATCCCGATGGCCCACTCAGTCTTTTTCACCAAGCTGGGCTGCACCGAAGCCCAGGATCACGTTTGGGATCCGCAGTCTCCCCAACCCTAACCCTAACTTGAGTTTTTACACAAATTTTCTTCTGCAACTGAAACGATACCGCGTCCTCACAGTGCACAGAAAGCCAGTAGGAAAGCTATCCCGATGGCCCACTCAGTCTGTTTCACCAAGCTAGCCTACACCGAAGCCCAGGATCCCGCCTGGGAAGCCCAGCCTCCATAACCTTAACCCTAATTTGGGTCTTAATGCTAATGTACTTCTGCAACGGGAACATCCCCCCATGGACACGATGTACTAAAACGGAGTAGGGAAGCCATCCTGGTGGCCCACTCAAGTCTGTTTCACCAAGCTAGGCTTCACAGAGGGTCTGGTTCCCTCCAGGGAAGCCTAGCCTCCCCAACCTTAACCCTAACTAGAGTCTTGGCCCTAATTTTCTTGTGCAACTGAAAAATTCCCCCGTCCAAACGGTGTACAAAAGGAAAGTAGGCAAGCTATCCCGATGGCCCACTCAGTCTTTTTCACCAAGCTGGGCTGCACCGAAGCCCAGGATTAGGCTTGGGATCCGCAGTCTCCCCAACCCTAACCCTAACTTGAGTTTTTACACAAATTTTCTTGTGCAACTGAAATGATACCCTTTCCTTACAGTGCACAGAAAGCCAGAAGGAAAGCTATCCCGATGGCCCACTCAGTCTGTTTCACCAAGCTAGGCTACACCGAAGGCCAGGATCCCGCCTGGGAAGCCCAGTCTCCCCAACCCTAACCCTAACTTGAGTCTTAACCCTAATTTTCTTGTGTAAGTGAAACATCCTCCCGTCCTTACGGTTTAGAAAAAGGCAGTAGGCAAGCCATCCTGATTGCCAACTCAATCTGTTCCACCAAGCTAGCCTTCACAGAGGCCCTGGTTCCTGCCTGGGAAGCCCGGTCTCACCAACCCTAACCCTAACTTGAGTCTTCTTAACCCTAATTTTCTTGTGCAAGTGAAACATCCCCCCGTCCATACGGTTTAGAAAAATTCAGTAGGCAAGCGAACCCGATTGCCAACTCAATCTGTTCCACCAAGCTAGCCTTCACAGAGGCCCTGGTTCCTGCCTGGGAAGCACAGTCTCCCCAACCCAGCCCTCACTTGGGTATTAATCCTAATTTTCCTGTGCAACTGAAACATCCCCTCGTCCATACAGCGTACAAAAAGACAGTAGGCATGCAATCCTGATGGCCCACTCAATCTGTTTCACCAGGCTCGGCTTCATCGAGGCCGTAGTTCCTGCCTGGGAAGCCCTGCCTCCATAACCCTAACCCTAATTTGGGTTTTTATGCTAATGTTCTTCTGCAATGGAAACATCCCCCCATGGATACGGTGTATTAAAACGGAGTAGGGAAGCCATCCTGGTGGCCCACTCAAGTCTGTTTCACCAAGCTAGGCTTCACAGAGTGTCTGGTTCCCTCCAGGAAAGCCTAGCCTCCCCAACCTTACCCCTAACTAGAGTCTTGGCCCTAATTTTCTTGTGCAACTGAAACATTCCCCCGTCCAAACGGTGTACAAAAAGAAAGTAGGCAAGCTATCCCGATGGCCCACTCAGTCTGTTTCACCAAGCTAGGCTGCACCGAAGCCCAGGATCACGCTTGGGATCCGCAGTCTCCCCAACCCTAACCCTAACTTGAGTTTTTACACAAATTTTCTTGTGCAACTGAAACGATACCGCGTCTTCACAGTGCACAGAAAGCCAGTAGGAAAGCTATCCCGATGGCCCACTCAGTCTGTTTCACCAAGCTAGGCTACACCGAAGCCCAGGATCCCGCCTGGGAAGCCCAGCCTCCCCAACCCAGCCCTCACTTGGGTATTAATCCTAATTTTCCTGTGCAACTGAAACATCCCCTCGTCCATACAGCGTACAAAAAGACAGTAGGCAAGCAATCCTGATGGCCCACTCAGTCTGTTTCACCAGGCTCGGCTTCATCGAGGCCGTAGTTCCTGCCTGGGAAGCCCAGTCTCCCCAACCCTAACCCTAACTTGAGTCTTAACCCTAATTTTCTTGTGTAAGTGAAACATCCTCCCGTCCTTACGGTTTAGAAATAGGCATTAGGCAAGCCATCCCGATTGCCAACTCAATCTGTTCCACCAAGCTAGCCTTCACAGAGGGCCTGGTTCCTGCCTGGGAAGCCCGGTCTCACCAACCCTAACCCTAACTTGAGTCTTCTTAACCCTAATTTTCTTGTGCAAGTGAAACATCCCCCCGTCCATACGGTTTAGAAAAAGTCAGTAGGCAAGCGAACCCGATTGCCAACTCAATCTGTTCCACCAAACTAGCCTTCACAGAGGCCCTGGTTCCTGCCTGGGAAGCACAGTCTCCCCAACCCAGCCCTCACTTGGGTATTAATCCTAATTTTCCTGTGCAACTGAAACATCCCCTCGTCCATACAGCGTACAAAAAGACAGTAGGCAAGCAATCCTGATGGCCCACTCAGTCTGTTTCACCAGGCTCGGCTTCATCGAGGCCGTAGTTCCTGCCTGGGCAGCCCTGCCTCCATAACCCTAACCCTAATTTGGGTTTTAATGCTAATGTTCTTCTGCAATGGAAACATCCCCCCATGGATACGGTGTATTAAAACGGAGTAGGGAAGCCATCCTGGTGGCCCACTCAAGTCTGTTTAACCAAGCTAGGCTTCACAGAGGGTCTGGTTCCCTCCAGGAAGGCCTGGCCTCCCCAACCTTACCCCTAACTAGAGTCTCGGCCCTAATTTTCTTGTGCAACTGAAACATTCCCCCGTCCAAACGGTGTACAAAAGGAAAGTAGGCAAGCTATCCCGATGGCCCACTCAGTCTTTTTCACCAAGCTGGGCTGCACCGAAGCCCAGGATCACGTTTGGGATCCGCAGTCTCCCCAACCCTAACCCTAACTTGAGTTTTTACACAAATTTTCTTGTGCAACTGAAACGATACCGCGTCCTCACAGTGCACAGAAAGCCAGTAGGAAAGCTATCCCGATGGCCCACTCAGTCTGTTTCACCAAGCTAGGCTACACCGAAGCCCAGGATCCCGCCTGGGAAGCCCAGCCTCCATAACCCTAACCCTAATTTGGGTCTTAATGCTAAGGTACTTCTGCAACGGGAACATCCCCCCATGGACACGATGTACTAAAACGGAGTAGGGAAGCCATCCTGGTGGCCCACTCAAGTCTGTTTCACCAAGCTAGGCTTCACAGAGGGTCTGGTTCCCTCCAGGGAAGCCTAGCCTCCCCAACCTTAACCCTAACTAGAGTCTTGGCCCTAATTTTCTTGTGCAACTGAAAAATTCCCCCGTCCAAACGGTGTACAAAAGGAAAGTAGGCAAGCTATCCCGATGGCCCACTCAGTCTTTTTCACCAAGCTGGGCTGCACCGAAGCCCAGGATTACGCTTGGGATCCGCAGTCTCCCCAACCCTAACCCTAACTTGAGTTTTTACACAAATTTTCTTGTGCAACTGAAATGATACCCTTTCCTTACAGTGCACAGAAAGCCAGAAGGAAAGCTATCCCGATGGCCCACTCAGTCTGTTTCACCAAGCTAGGCTACACCGAAAGCCAGGATCCCGCCTGGGAAGCCCAGTCTCCCCAACCCTAACCCTAACTTGAGTCTTAACCCTAATTTTCTTGTGTAAGTGAAACATCCTCCCGTCCTTACGGTTTAGAAAAAGGCAGTAGGCAAGCCATCCTGATTGCCAACTCAATCTGTTCCACCAAGCTAGCCTTCACAGAGGCCCTGGTTCCTGCCTGGGAAGCCCGGTCTCACCAACCCTAACCCTAACTTGAGTCTTCTTAACCCTAATTTTCTTGTGCAAGTGAAACATCCCCCCGTCCATACGGTTTAGAAAAATTCAGTAGGCAAGCGAACCCGATTGCCAACTCAATCTGTTCCACCAAGCTAGCCTTCACAGAGGCCCTGGTTCCTGCCTGGGAAGCACAGTCTCCCCAACCCAGCCCTCACTTGGGTATTAATCCTAATTTTCCTGTGCAACTGAAACATCCCCTCGTCCATACAGCGTACAAAAAGACAGTAGGCATGCAATCCTGATGGCCCACTCAATCTGTTTCACCAGGCTCGGCTTCATCGAGGCCGTAGTTCCTGCCTGGGAAGCCCTGCCTCCATAACCCTAACCCTAATTTGGGTTTTAATGCTAATGTTCTTCTGCAATGGAAACATCCCCCCATGGATACGGTGTATTAAAACGGAGTAGGGAAGCCATCCTGGTGGCCCACTCAAGTCTGTTTCACCAAGCTAGGCTTCACAGAGTGTCTGGTTCCCTCCAGGAAAGCCTAGCCTCCCCAACCTTACCCCTAACTAGAGTCTTGGCCCTAATTTTCTTGTGCAACTGAAACATTCCCCCGTCCAAACGGTGTACAAAAAGAAAGTAGGCAAGCTATCCCGATGGCCCACTCAGTCTGTTTCACCAAGCTAGGCTGCACCGAAGCCCAGGATCACGCTTGGGATCCGCAGTCTCCCCAACCCTAACCCTAACTTGAGTTTTTACACAAATTTTCTTGTGCAACTGAAACGATACCGCGTCTTCACAGTGCACAGAAAGCCAGTAGGAAAGCTATCCCGATGGCCCACTCAGTCTGTTTCACCAAGCTAGGCTACACCGAAGCCCAGGATCCCGCCTGGGAAGCCCAGCCTCCCCAACCCAGCCCTCACTTGGGTATTAATCCTAATTTTCCTGTGCAACTGAAACATCCCCTCGTCCATACAGCGTACAAAAAGACAGTAGGCAAGCAATCCTGATGGCCCACTCAGTCTGTTTCACCAGGCTCGGCTTCATCGAGGCCGTAGTTCCTGCCTGGGAAGCCCAGTCTCCCCAACCCTAACCCTAACTTGAGTCTTAACCCTAATTTTCTTGTGTAAGTGAAACATCCTCCCGTCCTTACGGTTTAGAAATAGGCATTAGGCAAGCCATCCCGATTGCCAACTCAATCTGTTCCACCAAGCTAGCCTTCACAGAGGGCCTGGTTCCTGCCTGGGAAGCCCGGTCTCACCAACCCTAACCCTAACTTGAGTCTTCTTAACCCTAATTTTCTTGTGCAAGTGAAACATCCCCCCGTCCATACGGTTTAGAAAAAGTCAGTAGGCAAGCGAACCCGATTGCCAACTCAATCTGTTCCACCAAACTAGCCTTCACAGAGGCCCTGGTTCCTGCCTGGGAAGCACAGTCTCCCCAACCCAGCCCTCACTTGGGTATTAATCCTAATTTTCCTGTGCAACTGAAACATCCCCTCGTCCATACAGCGTACAAAAAGACAGTAGGCAAGCAATCCTGATGGCCCACTCAGTCTGTTTCACCAGGCTCGGCTTCATCGAGGCCGTAGTTCCTGCCTGGGCAGCCCTGCCTCCATAACCCTAACCCTAATTTGGGTTTTAATGCTAATGTTCTTCTGCAATGGAAACATCCCCCCATGGATTACGGTGTATTAAAACGGAGTAGGGAAGCCATCCTGGTGGCCCACTCAAGTCTGTTTCACCAAGCTAGGCTTCACAGAGGGTCTGGTTCCCTCCAGGAAGGCCTGGCCTCCCCAACCTTACCCCTAACTAGAGTCTTGGCCCTAATTTTCTTGTGCAACTGAAACATTCCCCCGTCCAAACGGTGTACAAAAGGAAAGTAGGCAAGCTATCCCGATGGCCCACTCAGTCTTTTTCACCAAGCTGGGCTGCACCGAAGCCCAGGATCACGTTTGGGATCCGCAGTCTCCCCAACCCTAACCCTAACTTGAGTTTTTACACAAATTTTCTTGTGCAACTGAAACGATACCGCGTCCTCACAGTGCACAGAAAGCCAGTAGGAAAGCTATCCCGATGGCCCACTCAGTCTGTTTCACCAAGCTAGGCTACACCGAAGCCCAGGATCCCGCCTGGGAAGCCCAGCCTCCATAACCCTAACCCTAATTTGGGTCTTAATGCTAAGGTACTTCTGCAACGGGAACATCCCCCCATGGACACGATGTACTAAAACGGAGTAGGGAAGCCATCCTGGTGGCCCACTCAAGTCTGTTTCACCAAGCTAGGCTTCACAGAGGGTCTGGTTCCCTCCAGGGAAGCCTAGCCTCCCCAACCTTAACCCTAACTAGAGTCTTGGCCCTAATTTTCTTGTGCAACTGAAAAATTCCCCCGTCCAAACGGTGTACAAAAGGAAAGTAGGCAAGCTATCCCGATGGCCCACTCAGTCTTTTTCACCAAGCTGGGCTGCACCGAAGCCCAGGATTACGCTTGGGATCCGCAGTCTCCCCAACCCTAACCCTAACTTGAGTTTTTACACAAATTTTCTTGTGCAACTGAAATGATACCCTTTCCTTACAGTGCACAGAAAGCCAGAAGGAAATCTATCCCGATGGCCCACTCAGTCTGTTTCACCAAGCTAGGCTACACCGAAAGCCAGGATCCCGCCTGGGAAGCCCAGTCTCCCCAACCCTAACCCTAACTTGAGTCTTAACCCTAATTTTCTTGTGTAAGTGAAACATCCTCCCGTCCTTACGGTTTAGAAAAAGGCAGTAGGCAAGCCATCCTGATTGCCAACTCAATCTGTTCCACCAAGCTAGCCTTCACAGAGGCCCTGGTTCCTGCCTGGGAAGCCCGGTCTCACCAACCCTAACCCTAACTTGAGTCTTCTTAACCCTAATTTTCTTGTGCAAGTGAAACATCCCCCCGTCCATACGGTTTAGAAAAATTCAGTAGGCAAGCGAACCCGATTGCCAACTCAATCTGTTCCACCAAGCTAGCCTTCACAGAGGCCCTGGTTCCTGCCTGGGAAGCACAGTCTCCCCAACCCAGCCCTCACTTGGGTATTAATCCTAATTTTCCTGTGCAACTGAAACATCCCCTCGTCCATACAGCGTACAAAAAGACAGTAGGCATGCAATCCTGATGGCCCACTCAATCTGTTTCACCAGGCTCGGCTTCATCGAGGCCGTAGTTCCTGCCTGGGAAGCCCTGCCTCCATAACCCTAACCCTAATTTGGGTTTTAATGCTAATGTTCTTCTGCAATGGAAACATCCCCCCATGGATACGGTGTATTAAAACGGAGTAGGGAAGCCATCCTGGTGGCCCACTCAAGTCTGTTTCACCAAGCTAGGCTTCACAGAGTGTCTGGTTCCCTCCAGGAAAGCCTAGCCTCCCCAACCTTACCCCTAACTAGAGTCTTGGCCCTAATTTTCTTGTGCAACTGAAACATTCCCCCGTCCAAACGGTGTACAAAAAGAAAGTAGGCAAGCTATCCCGATGGCCCACTCAGTCTGTTTCACCAAGCTAGGCTGCACCGAAGCCCAGGATCACGCTTGGGATCCGCAGTCTCCCCAACCCTAACCCTAACTTGAGTTTTTACACAAATTTTCTTGTGCAACTGAAACGATACCGCGTCTTCACAGTGCACAGAAAGCCAGTAGGAAAGCTATCCCGATGGCCCACTCAGTCTGTTTCACCAAGCTAGGCTACACCGAAGCCCAGGATCCCGCCTGGGAAGCCCAGCCTCCCCAACCCAGCCCTCACTTGGGTATTAATCCTAATTTTCCTGTGCAACTGAAACATCCCCTCGTCCATACAGCGTACAAAAAGACAGTAGGCAAGCAATCCTGATGGCCCACTCAGTCTGTTTCACCAGGCTCGGCTTCATCGAGGCCGTAGTTCCTGCCTGGGAAGCCCAGTCTCCCCAACCCTAACCCTAACTTGAGTCTTAACCCTAATTTTCTTGTGTAAGTGAAACATCCTCCCGTCCTTACGGTTTAGAAATAGGCATTAGGCAAGCCATCCCGATTGCCAACTCAATCTGTTCCACCAAGCTAGCCTTCACAGAGGGCCTGGTTCCTGCCTGGGAAGCCCGGTCTCACCAACCCTAACCCTAACTTGAGTCTTCTTAACCCTAATTTTCTTGTGCAAGTGAAACATCCCCCCGTCCATACGGTTTAGAAAAAGTCAGTAGGCAAGCGAACCCGATTGCCAACTCAATCTGTTCCACCAAACTAGCCTTCACAGAGGCCCTGGTTCCTGCCTGGGAAGCACAGTCTCCCCAACCCAGCCCTCACTTGGGTATTAATCCTAATTTTCCTGTGCAACTGAAACATCCCCTCGTCCATACAGCGTACAAAAAGACAGTAGGCAAGCAATCCTGATGGCCCACTCAGTCTGTTTCACCAGGCTCGGCTTCATCGAGGCCGTAGTTCCTGCCTGGGCAGCCCTGCCTCCATAACCCTAACCCTAATTTGGGTTTTAATGCTAATGTTCTTCTGCAATGGAAACATCCCCCCATGGATACGGTGTATTAAAACGGAGTAGGGAAGCCATCCTGGTGGCCCACTCAAGTCTGTTTCACCAAGCTAGGCTTCACAGAGGGTCTGGTTCCCTCCAGGAAGGCCTGGCCTCCCCAACCTTACCCCTAACTAGAGTCTTGGCCCTAATTTTCTTGTGCAACTGAAACATTCCCCCGTCCAAACGGTGTACAAAAGGAAAGTAGGCAAGCTATCCCGATGGCCCACTCAGTCTTTTTCACCAAGCTGGGCTGCACCGAAGCCCAGGATCACGTTTGGGATCCGCAGTCTCCCCAACCCTAACCCTAACTTGAGTTTTTACACAAATTTTCTTGTGCAACTGAAACGATACCGCGTCCTCACAGTGCACAGAAAGCCAGTAGGAAAGCTATCCCGATGGCCCACTCAGTCTGTTTCACCAAGCTAGGCTACACCGAAGCCCAGGATCCCGCCTGGGAAGCCCAGCCTCCATAACCCTAACCCTAATTTGGGTCTTAATGCTAAGGTACTTCTGCAACGGGAACATCCCCCCATGGACACGATGTACTAAAACGGAGTAGGGAAGCCATCCTGGTGGCCCACTCAAGTCTGTTTCACCAAGCTAGGCTTCACAGAGGGTCTGGTTCCCTCCAGGGAAGCCTAGCCTCCCCAACCTTAACCCTAACTAGAGTCTTGGCCCTAATTTTCTTGTGCAACTGAAAAATTCCCCCGTCCAAACGGTGTACAAAAGGAAAGTAGGCAAGCTATCCCGATGGCCCACTCAGTCTTTTTCACCAAGCTGGGCTGCACCGAAGCCCAGGATTACGCTTGGGATCCGCAGTCTCCCCAACCCTAACCCTAACTTGAGTTTTTACACAAATTTTCTTGTGCAACTGAAATGATACCCTTTCCTTACAGTGCACAGAAAGCCAGAAGGAAAGCTATCCCGATGGCCCACTCAGTCTGTTTCACCAAGCTAGGCTACACCGAAGGCCAGGATCCCGCCTGGGAAGCCCAGTCTCCCCAACCCTAACCCTAACTTGAGTCTTAACCCTAATTTTCTTGTGTAAGTGAAACATCCTCCCGTCCTTACGGTTTAGAAAAAGGCAGTAGGCAAGCCATCCTGATTGCCAACTCAATCTGTTCCACCAAGCTAGCCTTCACAGAGGCCCTGGTTCCTGCCTGGGAAGCCCGGTCTCACCAACCCTAACCCTAACTTGAGTCTTCTTAACCCTAATTTTCTTGTGCAAGTGAAACATCCCCCCGTCCATACGGTTTAGAAAAATTCAGTAGGCAAGCGAACCCGATTGCCAACTCAATCTGTTCCACCAAGCTAGCCTTCACAGAGGCCCTGGTTCCTGCCTGGGAAGCACAGTCTCCCCAACCCAGCCCTCACTTGGGTATTAATCCTAATTTTCCTGTGCAACTGAAACATCCCCTCGTCCATACAGCGTACAAAAAGACAGTAGGCATGCAATCCTGATGGCCCACTCAATCTGTTTCACCAGGCTCGGCTTCATCGAGGCCGTAGTATCTGCCTGGGAAGCCCTGCCTCCATAACCCTAACCCTAATTTGGGTTTTAATGCTAATGTTCTTCTGCAATGGAAACATCCCCCCATGGATACGGTGTATTAAAACGGAGTAGGGAAGCCATCCTGGTGGCCCACTCAAGTCTGTTTCACCAAGCTAGGCTTCACAGAGTGTCTGGTTCCCTCCAGGAAAGCCTAGCCTCCCCAACCTTACCCCTAACTAGAGTCTTGGCCCTAATTTTCTTGTGCAACTGAAACATTCCCCCGTCCAAACGGTGTACAAAAAGAAAGTAGGCAAGCTATCCCGATGGCCCACTCAGTCTGTTTCACCAAGCTAGGCTGCACCGAAGCCCAGGATCACGCTTGGGATCCGCAGTCTCCCCAACCCTAACCCTAACTTGAGTTTTTACACAAATTTTCTTGTGCAACTGAAATGATACCGCGTCTTCACAGTGCACAGAAAGCCAGTAGGAAAGCTATCCCGATGGCCCACTCAGTCTGTTTCACCAAGCTAGGCTACACCGAAGCCCAGGATCCCGCCTGGGAAGCCCAGCCTCCCCAACCCAGCCCTCATTTGGGTATTAATCCTAATTTTCCTGTGCAACTGAAACATCCCCTCGTCCATACAGCGTACAAAAAGACAGTAGGCAAGCAATCCTGATGGCCCACTCAGTCTGTTTCACCAGGCTCGGCTTCATCGAGGCCGTAGTTCCTGCCTGGGTAGCCCAGTCTCCCCAACCCTAACCCTAACTTGAGTCTTAACCCTAATTTTCTTGTGTAAGTGAAACATCCTCCCATTCTTACGGTTTAGAAAAAGGCATTAGGCAAGCCATCCCGATTGCCAACTCAATCTGTTCCACCAAGCTAGCCTTCACAGAGGGCCTGGTTCCTGCCTGGGAAGCCCGGTCTCACCAACCCTAACCCTAACTTGAGTCTTCTTAACCCTAATTTTCTTGTGCAAGTGAAACATCCCCCCGTCCTTACGGTTTAGAAAAAGTCAGTAGGCAAGCGAACCCGATTGCCAACTCAATCTGTTCCACCAAACTAGCCTTCACAGAGGCCCTGGTTCCTGCCTGGGAAGCACAGTCTCCCCAACCCAGCCCTCACTTGGGTATTAATCCTAATTTTCCTGTGCAACTGAAACATCCCCTCGTCCATACTGCGTACAAAAAGACAGTAGGCAAGCAATCCTGATGGCCCACTCAGTCTGTTTCACCAGGCTCGGCTTCATCGAGGCCGTAGTTCCTGCCTGGGCAGCCCTGCCTCCATAACCCTAACCCTAATTTGGGTTTTAATGCTAATGTTCTTCTGCAATGGAAACATCCCCCCATGGATACGGTGTATTAAAACGGAGTAGGGAAGCCATCCTGGTGGCCCACTCAAGTCTGTTTCACCAAGCTAGGCTTCACAGAGGGTCTGGTTCCCTCCAGGAAGGCCTGGCCTCCCCAACCTTACCCCTAACTAGAGTCTTGGCCCTAATTTTCTTGTGCAACTGAAACATTCCCCCGTCCAAACGGTGTACAAAAGGAAAGTAGGCAAGCTATCCCGATGGCCCACTCAGTCTTTTTCACCAAGCTGGGCTGCACCGAAGCCCAGGATCACGTTTGGGATCCGCAGTCTCCCCAACCCTAACCCTAACTTGAGTTTTTACACAAATTTTCTTCTGCAACTGAAACGATACCGCGTCCTCACAGTGCACAGAAAGCCAGTAGGAAAGCTATCCCGATGGCCCACTCAGTCTGTTTCACCAAGCTAGCCTACACCGAAGCCCAGGATCCCGCCTGGGAAGCCCAGCCTCCATAACCTTAACCCTAATTTGGGTCTTAATGCTAATGTACTTCTGCAACGGGAACATCCCCCCATGGACACGATGTACTAAAACGGAGTAGGGAAGCCATCCTGGTGGCCCACTCAAGTCTGTTTCACCAAGCTAGGCTTCACAGAGGGTCTGGTTCCCTCCAGGGAAGCCTAGCCTCCCCAACCTTAACCCTAACTAGAGTCTTGGCCCTAATTTTCTTGTGCAACTGAAAAATTCCCCCGTCCAAACGGTGTACAAAAGGAAAGTAGGCAAGCTATCCCGATGGCCCACTCAGTCTTTTTCACCAAGCTGGGCTGCACCGAAGCCCAGGATTAGGCTTGGGATCCGCAGTCTCCCCAACCCTAACCCTAACTTGAGTTTTTACACAAATTTTCTTGTGCAACTGAAATGATACCCTTTCCTTACAGTGCACAGAAAGCCAGAAGGAAAGCTATCCCGATGGCCCACTCAGTCTGTTTCACCAAGCTAGGCTACACCGAAGGCCAGGATCCCGCCTGGGAAGCCCAGTCTCCCCAACCCTAACCCTAACTTGAGTCTTAACCCTAATTTTCTTGTGTAAGTGAAACATCCTCCCGTCCTTACGGTTTAGAAAAAGGCAGTAGGCAAGCCATCCTGATTGCCAACTCAATCTGTTCCACCAAGCTAGCCTTCACAGAGGCCCTGGTTCCTGCCTGGGAAGCCCGGTCTCACCAACCCTAACCCTAACTTGAGTCTTCTTAACCCTAATTTTCTTGTGCAAGTGAAACATCCCCCCGTCCATACGGTTTAGAAAAATTCAGTAGGCAAGCGAACCCGATTGCCAACTCAATCTGTTCCACCAAGCTAGCCTTCACAGAGGCCCTGGTTCCTGCCTGGGAAGCACAGTCTCCCCAACCCAGCCCTCACTTGGGTATTAATCCTAATTTTCCTGTGCAACTGAAACATCCCCTCGTCCATACAGCGTACAAAAAGACAGTAGGCATGCAATCCTGATGGCCCACTCAATCTGTTTCACCAGGCTCGGCTTCATCGAGGCCGTAGTTCCTGCCTGGGAAGCCCTGCCTCCATAACCCTAACCCTAATTTGGGTTTTTATGCTAATGTTCTTCTGCAATGGAAACATCCCCCCATGGATACGGTGTATTAAAACGGAGTAGGGAAGCCATCCTGGTGGCCCACTCAAGTCTGTTTCACCAAGCTAGGCTTCACAGAGTGTCTGGTTCCCTCCAGGAAAGCCTAGCCTCCCCAACCTTACCCCTAACTAGAGTCTTGGCCCTAATTTTCTTGTGCAACTGAAACATTCCCCCGTCCAAACGGTGTACAAAAAGAAAGTAGGCAAGCTATCCCGATGGCCCACTCAGTCTGTTTCACCAAGCTAGGCTGCACCGAAGCCCAGGATCACGCTTGGGATCCGCAGTCTCCCCAACCCTAACCCTAACTTGAGTTTTTACACAAATTTTCTTGTGCAACTGAAACGATACCGCGTATTCACAGTGCACAGAAAGCCAGTAGGAAAGCTATCCCGATGGCCCACTCAGTCTGTTTCACCAAGCTAGGCTACACCGAAGCCCAGGATCCCGCCTGGGAAGCCCAGCCTCCCCAACCCAGCCCTCACTTGGGTATTAATCCTAATTTTCCTGTGCAACTGAAACATCCCCTCGTCCATACAGCGTACAAAAAGACAGTAGGCAAGCAATCCTGATGGCCCACTCAGTCTGTTTCACCAGGCTCGGCTTCATCGAGGCCGTAGTTCCTGCCTGGGAAGCCCAGTCTCCCCAACCCTAACCCTAACTTGAGTCTTAACCCTAATTTTCTTGTGTAAGTGAAACATCCTCCCGTCCTTACGGTTTAGAAATAGGCATTAGGCAAGCCATCCCGATTGCCAACTCAATCTGTTCCACCAAGCTAGCCTTCACAGAGGGCCTGGTTCCTGCCTGGGAAGCCCGGTCTCACCAACCCTAACCCTAACTTGAGTCTTCTTAACCCTAATTTTCTTGTGCAAGTGAAACATCCCCCCGTCCATACGGTTTAGAAAAAGTCAGTAGGCAAGCGAACCCGATTGCCAACTCAATCTGTTCCACCAAACTAGCCTTCACAGAGGCCCTGGTTCCTGCCTGGGAAGCACAGTCTCCCCAACCCAGCCCTCACTTGGGTATTAATCCTAATTTTCCTGTGCAACTGAAACATCCCCTCGTCCATACAGCGTACAAAAAGACAGTAGGCAAGCAATCCTGATGGCCCACTCAGTCTGTTTCACCAGGCTCGGCTTCATCGAGGCCGTAGTTCCTGCCTGGGCAGCCCTGCCTCCATAACCCTAACCCTAATTTGGGTTTTAATGCTAATGTTCTTCTGCAATGGAAACATCCCCCCATGGATACGGTGTATTAAAACGGAGTAGGGAAGCCATCCTGGTGGCCCACTCAAGTCTGTTTAACCAAGCTAGGCTTCACAGAGGGTCTGGTTCCCTCCAGGAAGGCCTGGCCTCCCCAACCTTACCCCTAACTAGAGTCTTGGCCCTAATTTTCTTGTGCAACTGAAACATTCCCCCGTCCAAACGGTGTACAAAAGGAAAGTAGGCAAGCTATCCCGATGGCCCACTCAGTCTTTTTCACCAAGCTGGGCTGCACCGAAGCCCAGGATCACGTTTGGGATCCGCAGTCTCCCCAACCCTAACCCTAACTTGAGTTTTTACACAAATTTTCTTGTGCAACTGAAACGATACCGCGTCCTCACAGTGCACAGAAAGCCAGTAGGAAAGCTATCCCGATGGCCCACTCAGTCTGTTTCACCAAGCTAGGCTACACCGAAGCCCAGGATCCCGCCTGGGAAGCCCAGCCTCCATAACCCTAACCCTAATTTGGGTCTTAATGCTAAGGTACTTCTGCAACGGGAACATCCCCCCATGGACACGATGTACTAAAACGGAGTAGGGAAGCCATCCTGGTGGCCCACTCAAGTCTGTTTCACCAAGCTAGGCTTCACAGAGGGTCTGGTTCCCTCCAGGGAAGCCTAGCCTCCCCAACCTTAACCCTAACTAGAGTCTTGGCCCTAATTTTCTTGTGCAACTGAAAAATTCCCCCGTCCAAACGGTGTACAAAAGGAAAGTAGGCAAGCTATCCCGATGGCCCACTCAGTCTTTTTCACCAAGCTGGGCTGCACCGAAGCCCAGGATTACGCTTGGGATCCGCAGTCTCCCCAACCCTAACCCTAACTTGAGTTTTTACACAAATTTTCTTGTGCAACTGAAATGATACCCTTTCCTTACAGTGCACAGAAAGCCAGAAGGAAAGCTATCCCGATGGCCCACTCAGTCTGTTTCACCAAGCTAGGCTACACCGAAAGCCAGGATCCCGCCTGGGAAGCCCAGTCTCCCCAACCCTAACCCTAACTTGAGTCTTAACCCTAATTTTCTTGTGTAAGTGAAACATCCTCCCGTCCTTACGGTTTAGAAAAAGGCAGTAGGCAAGCCATCCTGATTGCCAACTCAATCTGTTCCACCAAGCTAGCCTTCACAGAGGCCCTGGTTCCTGCCTGGGAAGCCCGGTCTCACCAACCCTAACCCTAACTTGAGTCTTCTTAACCCTAATTTTCTTGTGCAAGTGAAACATCCCCCCGTCCATACGGTTTAGAAAAATTCAGTAGGCAAGCGAACCCGATTGCCAACTCAATCTGTTCCACCAAGCTAGCCTTCACAGAGGCCCTGGTTCCTGCCTGGGAAGCACAGTCTCCCCAACCCAGCCCTCACTTGGGTATTAATCCTAATTTTCCTGTGCAACTGAAACATCCCCTCGTCCATACAGCGTACAAAAAGACAGTAGGCATGCAATCCTGATGGCCCACTCAATCTGTTTCACCAGGCTCGGCTTCATCGAGGCCGTAGTTCCTGCCTGGGAAGCCCTGCCTCCATAACCCTAACCCTAATTTGGGTTTTAATGCTAATGTTCTTCTGCAATGGAAACATCCCCCCATGGATACGGTGTATTAAAACGGAGTAGGGAAGCCATCCTGGTGGCCCACTCAAGTCTGTTTCACCAAGCTAGGCTTCACAGAGTGTCTGGTTCCCTCCAGGAAAGCCTAGCCTCCCCAACCTTACCCCTAACTAGAGTCTTGGCCCTAATTTTCTTGTGCAACTGAAACATTCCCCCGTCCAAACGGTGTACAAAAAGAAAGTAGGCAAGCTATCCCGATGGCCCACTCAGTCTGTTTCACCAAGCTAGGCTGCACCGAAGCCCAGGATCACGCTTGGGATCCGCAGTCTCCCCAACCCTAACCCTAACTTGAGTTTTTACACAAATTTTCTTGTGCAACTGAAACGATACCGCGTCTTCACAGTGCACAGAAAGCCAGTAGGAAAGCTATCCCGATGGCCCACTCAGTCTGTTTCACCAAGCTAGGCTACACCGAAGCCCAGGATCCCGCCTGGGAAGCCCAGCCTCCCCAACCCAGCCCTCACTTGGGTATTAATCCTAATTTTCCTGTGCAACTGAAACATCCCCTCGTCCATACAGCGTACAAAAAGACAGTAGGCAAGCAATCCTGATGGCCCACTCAGTCGGTTTCACCAGGCTCGGCTTCATCGAGGCCGTAGTTCCTGCCTGGGAAGCCCAGTCTCCCCAACCCTAACCCTAACTTGAGTCTTAACCCTAATTTTCTTGTGTAAGTGAAACATCCTCCCGTCCTTACGGTTTAGAAATAGGCATTAGGCAAGCCATCCCGATTGCCAACTCAATCTGTTCCACCAAGCTAGCCTTCACAGAGGGCCTGGTTCCTGCCTGGGAAGCCCGGTCTCACCAACCCTAACCCTAACTTGAGTCTTCTTAACCCTAATTTTCTTGTGCAAGTGAAACATCCCCCCGTCCATACGGTTTAGAAAAAGTCAGTAGGCAAGCGAACCCGATTGCCAACTCAATCTGTTCCACCAAACTAGCCTTCACAGAGGCCCTGGTTCCTGCCTGGGAAGCACAGTCTCCCCAACCCAGCCCTCACTTGGGTATTAATCCTAATTTTCCTGTGCAACTGAAACATCCCCTCGTCCATACAGCGTACAAAAAGACAGTAGGCAAGCAATCCTGATGGCCCACTCAGTCTGTTTCACCAGGCTCGGCTTCATCGAGGCCGTAGTTCCTGCCTGGGCAGCCCTGCCTCCATAACCCTAACCCTAATTTGGGTTTTAATGCTAATGTTCTTCTGCAATGGAAACATCCCCCCATGGATTACGGTGTATTAAAACGGAGTAGGGAAGCCATCCTGGTGGCCCACTCAAGTCTGTTTCACCAAGCTAGGCTTCACAGAGGGTCTGGTTCCCTCCAGGAAGGCCTGGCCTCCCCAACCTTACCCCTAACTAGAGTCTTGGCCCTAATTTTCTTGTGCAACTGAAACATTCCCCCGTCCAAACGGTGTACAAAAGGAAAGTAGGCAAGCTATCCCGATGGCCCACTCAGTCTTTTTCACCAAGCTGGGCTGCACCGAAGCCCAGGATCACGTTTGGGATCCGCAGTCTCCCCAACCCTAACCCTAACTTGAGTTTTTACACAAATTTTCTTGTGCAACTGAAACGATACCGCGTCCTCACAGTGCACAGAAAGCCAGTAGGAAAGCTATCCCGATGGCCCACTCAGTCTGTTTCACCAAGCTAGGCTACACCGAAGCCCAGGATCCCGCCTGGGAAGCCCAGCCTCCATAACCCTAACCCTAATTTGGGTCTTAATGCTAAGGTACTTCTGCAACGGGAACATCCCCCCATGGACACGATGTACTAAAACGGAGTAGGGAAGCCATCCTGGTGGCCCACTCAAGTCTGTTTCACCAAGCTAGGCTTCACAGAGGGTCTGGTTCCCTCCAGGGAAGCCTAGCCTCCCCAACCTTAACCCTAACTAGAGTCTTGGCCCTAATTTTCTTGTGCAACTGAAAAATTCCCCCGTCCAAACGGTGTACAAAAGGAAAGTAGGCAAGCTATCCCGATGGCCCACTCAGTCTTTTTCACCAAGCTGGGCTGCACCGAAGCCCAGGATTACGCTTGGGATCCGCAGTCTCCCCAACCCTAACCCTAACTTGAGTTTTTACACAAATTTTCTTGTGCAACTGAAATGATACCCTTTCCTTACAGTGCACAGAAAGCCAGAAGGAAAGCTATCCCGATGGCCCACTCAGTCTGTTTCACCAAGCTAGGCTACACCGAAGGCCAGGATCCCGCCTGGGAAGCCCAGTCTCCCCAACCCTAACCCTAACTTGAGTCTTAACCCTAATTTTCTTGTGTAAGTGAAACATCCTCCCGTCCTTACGGTTTAGAAAAAGGCAGTAGGCAAGCCATCCTGATTGCCAACTCAATCTGTTCCACCAAGCTAGCCTTCACAGAGGCCCTGGTTCCTGCCTGGGAAGCCCGGTCTCACCAACCCTAACCCTAACTTGAGTCTTCTTAACCCTAATTTTCTTGTGCAAGTGAAACATCCCCCCGTCCATACGGTTTAGAAAAATTCAGTAGGCAAGCGAACCCGATTGCCAACTCAATCTGTTCCACCAAGCTAGCCTTCACAGAGGCCCTGGTTCCTGCCTGGGAAGCACAGTCTCCCCAACCCAGCCCTCACTTGGGTATTAATCCTAATTTTCCTGTGCAACTGAAACATCCCCTCGTCCATACAGCGTACAAAAAGACAGTAGGCATGCAATCCTGATGGCCCACTCAATCTGTTTCACCAGGCTCGGCTTCATCGAGGCCGTAGTATCTGCCTGGGAAGCCCTGCCTCCATAACCCTAACCCTAATTTGGGTTTTAATGCTAATGTTCTTCTGCAATGGAAACATCCCCCCATGGATACGGTGTATTAAAACGGAGTAGGGAAGCCATCCTGGTGGCCCACTCAAGTCTGTTTCACCAAGCTAGGCTTCACAGAGTGTCTGGTTCCCTCCAGGAAAGCCTAGCCTCCCCAACCTTACCCCTAACTAGAGTCTTGGCCCTAATTTTCTTGTGCAACTGAAACATTCCCCCGTCCAAACGGTGTACAAAAAGAAAGTAGGCAAGCTATCCCGATGGCCCACTCAGTCTGTTTCACCAAGCTAGGCTGCACCGAAGCCCAGGATCACGCTTGGGATCCGCAGTCTCCCCAACCCTAACCCTAACTTGAGTTTTTACACAAATTTTCTTGTGCAACTGAAACGATACCGCGTCTTCACAGTGCACAGAAAGCCAGTAGGAAAGCTATCCCGATGGCCCACTCAGTCTGTTTCACCAAGCTAGGCTACACCGAAGCCCAGGATCCCGCCTGGGAAGCCCAGCCTCCCCAACCCAGCCCTCATTTGGGTATTAATCCTAATTTTCCTGTGCAACTGAAACATCCCCTCGTCCATACAGCGTACAAAAAGACAGTAGGCAAGCAATCCTGATGGCCCACTCAGTCTGTTTCACCAGGCTCGGCTTCATCGAGGCCGTAGTTCCTGCCTGGGTAGCCCAGTCTCCCCAACCCTAACCCTAACTTGAGTCTTAACCCTAATTTTCTTGTGTAAGTGAAACATCCTCCCGTCCCTACGGTTTAGAAATAGGCATTAGGCAAGCCATCCCGATTGCCAACTCAATCTGTTCCACCAAGCTAGCCTTCACAGAGGGCCTGGTTCCTGCCTGGGAAGCCCGGTCTCACCAACCCTAACCCTAACTTGAGTCTTCTTAACCCTAATTTTCTAGTGCAAGTGAAACATCCCCCCGTCCATACGGTTTAGAAAAAGTCAGTAGGCAAGCGAACCCGATTGCCAACTCAATGTGTTCCACCAAACTAGCCTTCACAGAGGCCCTGGTTCCTGCCTGGGAAGCACAGTCTCCCCAACCCAGCCCTCACTTTGGTATTAATCCTAATTTTCCTGTGCAACTGAAACATCCCCTCGTCCATACAGCGTACAAAAAGACAGTAGGCAAGCAATCCTGATGGCCCACTCAGTCTGTTTCACCAGGCTCGGCTTCATCGAGGCCGTAGTTCCTGCCTGGGCAGCCCTGCCTCCATAACCCTAACCCTAATTTGGGTTTTAATTCTAATGTTCTTCTGCAATGGAAACATCCCCCCATTGATACGGTGTATTAAAACGGAGTAGGGAAGCCATCCTGGTGGCCCACTCAAGTCTGTTTCACCAAGCTAGGCTTCACAGAGGGTCTGGTTCCCTCCAGGAAGGCCTGGCCTCCCCAACCTTACCCCTAACTAGAGTCTTGGCCCTAATTTTCTTGTGCAACTGAAACATTCCCCCGTCCAAACGGTGTACAAAAGGAAAGTAGGCAAGCTATCCCGATGGCCCACTCAGTCTTTTTCACCAAGCTGGGCTGCACCGAAGCCCAGGATCACGTTTGGGATCCGCAGTCTCCCCAACCCTAACCCAAACTTGAGTTTTTACACAAATTTTCTTGTGCAACTGAAACGATACCGCGTCCTCACAGTGCACAGAAAGCCAGTAGGAAAGCTATCCCGATGGCCCACTCAGTCTGTTTCACCAAGCTAGGCTACACCGAAGCCCAGGATCCCGCCTGGGAAGCCCAGCCTCCATAACCCTAACCCTAACTTGAGTCTTAACCCTAATTTTCTTGTGCAAGTGAAACATCCCCCCGTCCATACGGTTTAGAAAAAGTCAGTAGGCAAGCCATCCCGATTGCCAACTCAATCTGTTCCACCAAGCTAGCCTTCACAGAGGCCCTGCTTCCTGCCTGGGAAGCCCGGTCTCACCAACCCTAACCCTAACTTGAGTCTTTTTAACCCTAATTTTCTTGTGCAAGTGAAACCTCCCCCCGTCCATACGGTTTAGAAAAAGTCAGTAGGCAAGCCATCCCGATTGCCAACTCAATCTGTTCCAACAAGCTAGCCTTCACAGAGGCCCTGGTTCCTGCCTGGGAAGCACAGTCTCCACAACCCAGCCCTCACTTGGGTATTAATCCTAATTTTCCTGTGCAACTGAAACATCCCCTCGTCCATACAGCGTACAAAAAGACAGTAGGCAAGCAATCCTGATAGCCCACTCAGTCTGTTTCACCAGGCTCGGCTTCATCGAGGCCGTAGTTCCTGCCTGGGAAGCCCAGCCTCCATAACCCTAACCCTAATTTGGGTGTTAATGCTAATGTTCTTCTGCAATGGAAACATCCCCCCATGGATAAGGTGTACTAAAACTGAGTAGGGATGCCATCCTGGTGGCCCACTCAAGTCTGTTTCACCAAGCTAGGCTTCACAGAGGGTCTGGTTCCCTCAAGGGAAGCCTAGCCTCCCCAACCTTTCCCCTAACTAGAGTCTTGGCCCTTAATTTTCTTGTGCAACTGAAACATTCCCCCGTCCAAACGGTGTACAAAAAGAAAGTAGGCAAGCTATCCCGATGGCCCACTCAGTCTGTTTCACCAAGCTAGGCTGCACCGAAGCCCAGGATCACGCTTGGGATCCGCAGTCTCCCCAACCCTAACCCTAACTTGAGTTTTAACACAAATTTTCTTGTGCAACTGAAACTATACCCCGTCCTTACAGTGCACAGAAAGACAGTAGGAAAGCTATCCCGATGGCCCACTCAGTCTGTTTTACCAAGCTAGGCTACACCGACGCCCAGGATCCCGCCTGGGAAGCCCAGTCTCCCCAACCCTAACCCTAACTTGAGTCTTAACCCTAATTTTCTTGTGCAAGTGAAACATCCTCCCGTCCTTACGGTTTAGAAAAAGTCAGTAGGCAAGCCATCACGATTGCCAACTCAATCTGTTCCACCAAGCTAGCCTTCACAGAGGCCCTGGTTGCTGCCTGGGAAGCCCGGACTCACCAACCCTAACCCTAACTTGAGTCTTCTTAACCCTAATTTTCTTGTGCAAGTGAAACATTCCCCCTTCCATACGGTTTAGAAAAAGTCAGTAGGCAAGCCATCCCGATTGCCAACTCAATCTGTTCCACCAAACTAGCCTTCACAGAGGCCCTGGTTGCTGCCTGGGAAGCACAGTCTCCCCAACCCAGCCCTAACTTGGGTATTAATCCTAATTTTCCTGTGCAACTGAAACATCCCCTCGTCCATACAGCGTACAAAAAGACAGTAGGCAAGCTATCCCGATGGCCCACTCAGTCTCTTTCACCAAGCTAGGCTACACCGACGCCCAGGATCCCGCCTGGGAAGCCCAGTCTCCCCAACCCTGACCCTAACTTGAGTCTTAACCCTAATTTTCTCGTACGAGTGAAACATCCTCCCGTCCTTACGGTTTAGAAAAAGTCAGTAGGCAAGCCGTCCCGATTGCCAACTCAATCTGTTTCACCAAGCTAGCCTTCACAGAGGCCCTGGTTCCTGACTGGGAAGCCCGGTCTCACCAACCCTATCCCTAACTTGAGGCTTCTTAACCCTAATTTTCTTGTGCAAGTGAAACATCCCCCCGTCCATACGGTTTAGAAAAGGTCAGTAGGCAAGCGAACCCGATTGCCAACTCAATCTGTTCCAACAAGCTAGCCTTCACAGACGCCCTGGTTGCTGCCTGGGAAGCACAGTCTCCCCAACCCAGCCCTCACTTGGGTATTAATCCTAATTTTCCTGTGCAACTGAAACATCCCCTCGTCCATACAGCATACAAAAAGACAGTAGGCAAGCAATCCTGATGGCCCACTCAGTCTGTTTCACCAGGCTCGGCTTCATCGAGGCCGTAGTTCCTGCCTGGGAATCCTAGCCTCCATAACCATAACCGTAATTTGGGTGTTAATGCTAATGTTCTTCTGCAATGGAAACATCCCCCCATGGACACGATGTACTAAAACGGAGTAGGGAAGCCATCCTGGTGGCCCACTCCAGTCTGTTTCACCAAGCTAGGCTTCACAGAGGGTCTGGTTCCTTCCAGGGAAGCCTAGCCTCCCCAACCTTAACCCTAACTAGAGTCTTGGCCCTAATTTTCTTGTGCAACTGAAACATTCCCCCGTCCAAACGGTGTACAAAAAGAAAGTAGGCAAGCTATCCCGATGGCCCACTCAGTCTTTATCACCAAGCTAGGCTGCACCGACGCCCAGGAACATGCTTGGGATCCACAGTCTCCCCAACCCTAACCCTAACTTGAGTTTTAACACAAATTTTCTTGTGCAACTGAAACGATACCCCGTCCTTACAGTGCACAGAAAGCCAGTAGGAAAGCTATC
The DNA here is from genome assembly GCF_057233095.1 of Heloderma suspectum. Lineage (NCBI taxonomy): Eukaryota > Metazoa > Chordata > Lepidosauria > Squamata > Helodermatidae > Heloderma > Heloderma suspectum. The sequence goes on from NC_139459.1 coordinate 146,077,188, forward strand.
CCGATGGCCCACTCAGTCTGTTTCACCAAGCTAGGCTACACCGAAGCCCAGGATCCCGCCTGGGAAGCCCAGTCTCCCCAACCCTAACCCTAACTTGCGTCTTAACCCTAATTTTCTTGTCCAAGTGAAACATCCCTCCGTCCATACGGTTTAGAAAAAGTTAGTAGGCAAGCCATCCCGATTGCCAACTCAATCTGTTCCACCAAGCTAGCCTTCACAGAGGCCCTGGTTGCTGCCTGGGAAGCACAGTCTCCCCAACCCAGCACTAACTAGGGTATTAATCCTAATTTTCCTGTGCAACTGAAACATCCCC